>NC_135531.1:95923761-97198761 GCF_045843805.1 Urocitellus parryii | reverse complement strand
GACCAAAGGATGTGAACAATGTGGAAAAACAGGAAAGTGTCCCATGCATGTTGGTTGTTACAACCACCAGGAACCTCTGCGCATTGGGCTGCCATCTCTGCTCCCACCCTGAACCAGCCACGCTGTCCTCAGGTCACTGCACTTTTCTCCTAACTGCTCTCCCCACCTGCCTGGCCTCTGCCCAGCAGCCAGCACACATTTCTTGGAATCCCAATCAGAGGTCTCTCAGCCCCTTTGAGACCTTCCCCATGCTGCCCCATGGTGTGCAAGACCCTGGGAGCTCTTCCCACTCCTCTGGCCTCTCCTCCACCCATCCTAACCCACCCTGACTATGCCCCAGCCTTTTGATTCCTCCTGCCCTCTAACACCCCAAGCCCCCTTCCTGCCCACAACCTCATTTGGTATTTCTTCTGCCTGAAAACCTCTTCCCCCTCCTTCTTCACAGTAAGAAATACTTGTTACATTATGACCCAATAAACACACATTTTAATTTAAATATAATGCATATTTTTCATTCTATCTGACTCAACTCTATTTTATGACCCTGTGATTCCGATTCCTATTGCACACCCACAGCTTGAAGATGACTGCCCCAGCTTTCACACAGCTTGCTCCCTCTCAGCCCTCTGGGTTCAGTTCTGAGCTCTTCAGAGAAGTATTCATTAACCACAGTGTCCTGAAGAAGTCCCTAGCTTACCTCCAATTTATTTTCTTATCACTGTGTGAAATTCTTATTTAATCCTTCTTTTCTTGTGTGTTGATTACTCTACAACAAAGTCCCTGAGAACAAATACCTTATCTAATTTTTCCCCTTTTCTATCCCAGAGCCCAGAACAGTGCCTGGCCCAGGGTAAGTGTTCAAAAGATGCCCACAGAATGATGGACTCAATCTCCATGCGGCGGTCAGTAGCACTGAAGCACATGGCTGCAGTGACACAGCACTAAGCAGAAATGCATACCTCAATGTATTTCCAAAGGAAAAGAAAGGAGAAGTCACAGGTGGGATGGCACAATTCTCCAGCCATGCCTCCTGCTTACTCTAGGGCATAGATTCCACCACAGCCTTAGACTCTACAGTGGAATCAGAAGCCAGGATTCCAACTCACTCAGCAGAGCACAACTATATAGTTTGAGTGTGTCCCCCAAGTTGGTGTGCTTGGAGCTTGGTCCTCAGTGTGACAGTGTTGGGAGGTGTTGTGGCACATTTAGGATTCTCTGGGGCACTGCTTTTGGGAGGTATTAAGTCATTTTCATGGAACCCTACTAGTTCTCAAAAAAGATGTCATGAGAGAATAACACAGGCCCCTCCCTGCTCTCTCTGGCCTGCATATGCTATCCCCGCTCACATAGGGTCTGCCATTATGATACCATTACCCTAATGTGATGAAAAAGGCTGGTGATAAGGGAGAGAGGTGTCATCAGAACTGGTGCTGTACACAAAAGTGTAGCTAAATGAATCTCTTTTCTTTATAAAGTACTCACACTCAGGTATTTTGTTACTGAAAGCTGACCATCACTCAAGACGGTCTCACTGTTACTTAAACTATAAATCTTCCAGCTTGACTAGACCCATCAACAATTCTGTGCTTTATGAAAAAGAGACATTCTCCAAGACTCTAAGTTCCATGAAAGCAAATACTTCATTTCATTTCCCACAAAACACCCACAGCCTGCACAGACTTTCACAGAAGTGTCCAATGAATACTAGTAAAATGAACACATACTGGTTTTGATGTAAACTTCTTAGCTGTTAAAGAATATATTGATGTTTTTAAAATCATCCACTAGATGGCAGTGTTGTTCCACATAGGTGCCCTGTGATTTCCACTTTTCATGGATTTAGGAATGAGCTCAAACTAAAGAGCATTCAATTCAGAGCCCTGCAATCAAGGATAATCAAAAGTATCAGATTTCATCAAAGATGTACCAGGTATTTAATGATGTCCCTAAAAGTTGATTTTTAATAAATGTAAAGGAAATCATCCCTAAATAGCTGGAACACCTTAAGCAAATCACTTGACCTTTACAAGGAGCTCAGATCCTTCAAGTGTAATTCAAGGAGGTTGTACTGGATGATCACCCAGGTGCCTCCCTCTCTCTGGTTCTGCTTTCATGACAATGGTTCTGAATAAGAATGACTGGCAAGGTTCAGAGCCTCAAGACCCTTCCTGAGAGAAGAGCAAACTGGGTCAGTAGAGCTCCCACCCAGGTGTCAGCATGAACTAGCTATTTGGCAGGCAATTTACCAGCACCAAGCCTCAGTTTTCACATCTGTAAAGTAAGTTGATACATCTATTCCTCATAGGGTGGTTGTTAGGATTCAAGAAGATTCCATATGAAGTAAGTTCCTAGGGCATAAATATGCATTTAATAATGTCTGCTGCTACTGTGGGTGGTGGTGACAGTAGTTTGTTGCTGTGGCTGTTAGGACTTTTATTGCATATATATTCAGTCCAGGTATAACTAAAAAGCAATGCTTCAGAGCTGACCTGAGCAGACAAGGACTTGCAAGAAAGATCTGGAGCCCAATCCTTTCCTTCAAAATACTTAGAAAGCATGAATGGGCAAAAGGCAGAAACACAAAGGACGATAACAAAAGGGCATAAGGAAGAATGTGCACTGAAGTATAAAAGTGGCACAGTTAGGAACCGTGTCATCCACTGTGGGTACAGGGGGTAGAGAGAAGCAGGCCAGTCAGAGCGACAATATGTTACCTTTGTGCAGAATCTACAGTTTGACTTCTCATTCATTTAAGTAGTCAGAATGGGTATTGTGTGAGTATTTTACAAATAAAGGAACTAAAGCTTAGAGTGTCTAAGTAATTTGTCCCAGGTCACACAGTGAATGCATGTCCAGTGTTCTGGTCCCTACACTGTGACAACTCAGAGAAATATTGCACTAAAATGGACCTTAAAAAAAAATGCTGAATTCATCCCAGGCCAAGACAATAATGTCACACCAACAGGACAACAGGAACACCACACCAACAGGACAGCTGCGCCCAACACTGCAGGTGCCAGAGTGTCCAGACATCTGCTCAGCTCTCCGTGCCTGCATGAACAGTTCATGGTCATCCTAAACATAATGTGAAACCATGTAGATATGGCAGAGCTGGACAGAGCTGGTCATTGTCAACTACAGCCACAAAGCCTTTCCTGAACATAAGTCAGTTTCCAAACCCTAAATGTCAACTAATGCTAGAAGAATGAAAACTAAAAAGTGAGGGTAGCAGAGCTAAATGGCATTTATTAGTAACAATCCACATGTCCTTGGCCATCTTCTAGTGACTCCATTTTGAACTGGAGTTCTTATTATCAAAGAACTGGTTGGTCGAGTAGTGTTAATGCTTTTGCAGAAATGGGGATTGAACCCCAGGGCCTTGACCACGGTAGGCAAGCACTCTTACCACTGAGCTACACCCCCAGCCCTACAAAATTGGTTTAAAACCCATTTCAAAGCAAAGATTCCCGAGAACACCACACTGCTATCTAAAGATGTGTAAGAAACCCTGATTAGGAGGAGACTGGACTCAACCACCTCCTAAGTTACCTTCAGCTCTCAACATCCGACCCTACCATCTTCATATGACTTTAACCTGGCACAAGTACTGGCTCGGTCTCTGCTCTAAATGAGGGCCTGAAAGTCAAAGCTTTACTTTTCAGTCACATGAGGAGAAAGGTCAGGCAAACTATTAGGATTTAAGTGACATTTGTGAAGCCAAATTTTGAGTTCCACTAGGAAACTGCCCTGTCTTCCAGAAACATAAATTCACTCACCCTGCAAATCTTCACATACTAAATGGTGACAGCACGGTGACAGCAAAGCTGCCTTTTCTTTTCAGGTAACCTACTTTTAAAAAGACCCCATGCAAATCTAGACGAACCCAGAGCAGATCAAAGACTATTTTCTCCAAACAAGTTTACCACAGCTCAAAATCTATGTATGACAACATGATAATTGTTAAAACAAAAAAGAAAGGAAAAGACTAAAGTCAAGTACTAGATTGAAATAATTTTAAAAATCAATATTAAAGGGCTGGCGATATGGTGCAGTGGTAGAGTGTTTGCCTGGCATGCATGAGACCTTGGGTCCAATACCGAGTGTGTGTGTGTGTGTGTGTGTGTGTGTGTGTGTGTGTATTAAGGAAGAATGTCCCAAGTGTTTCAAATGCCAACATTGTGAATCAGTGATACAAGGCAGCAGGTCAAGAAGTAAGGCTGCATTAAGGCTAACGGTGAGAGGAACAGGAAGGTCTCAGCTTGAAATGAAGAGGTGTAGTCTAGCTTTGAGGGTGCCCACTCAGGAGGTGGTAGCCTTGGGTGGTAGTATGTTCCTCAGCCACAGCTGGATGCTGAGCCACAAGTGTGGGTGGGATTGGGAGTTACAAAGGTAAAGCAGTAGATGAGGACTTGGGTTTAAGCTTCTGGTTTCCAAGGTGTCTTCCAACCCTAAGATTTTCTGGCAAAGAGCAAACAGCACATATCCACAGTACCATGTAAAAATTCAACACTCAGTTCTGGTATTCATCACACTTCTTACCTCTTGTAGCTGAGATTCTTTCTTTTTAGATGACAAATTCAAGTGTTTTTCTAAGATGCCACAATACTTCTCTGTCTCTTTGTCATACTTCTTTTTGGCTTCCTGGCAAAAATGAGAGAGAAAAAGAAAAAGTTACCATTGCAGGAGTAAAGCAGCTCAGTCTCCCCAGGCTGCCTGCTGCTCTCACAGTCTCGTCATCCCAGCACAGAACAGGAGACAACTCCACAGGACCCCTACCCTTAAAAACACCCATTAGGCCACTCCGCTGCAGCCCCACAGGCTTGAGCATCTATGACAGAGTCACCAGCAAAGTCCCAGAAACATGGTCAAAGCCAGCATTCAATAATGGCAGAGCCAGAACTCCACCTTCTAAGAACTTTAATTGAGGGGGCTTGGCAGGAGTAGGTAGGAAGTTCAGCGTCTGCTTAGCATGCACAAGGCCCTGAGCTCCTGTCCCAGTACCAGGGGTGGGGACAAGGGGAACATCTTCAATTAAAGACCAAATTTCTATTTTCTAATTCACACATTCAAAGCCAGAGACAATGGGAGGTCATCCATGAAGATAACTGTGTCACTGAGGACAGCAAAACAAAAACAAGAGGCAGAGTCACAGTCACTGCCCAAGGATAGGGTTGGTGATAATTAAGTGCTTGATGTACCATGATATCAGGAAAAGTACAGAAGCATGATACAAACTGGGGGCAGCCCATGCAGGTACCTACCTACCTGTGGACAAGGATGAAAGGCTATACACTTAATGAAACCACAAGTTAAGGAAATGGAATAATAGGATTTTTTCCCCTCCCTTTGGGAAATTTTGATGAGACTAAGTTACTGCCTTCAAAACGAAAAATAATTATACTAATCTACATATTAATCCCTGTTCCCACAGCAAGGCCTTGAGTCATCGAGGTTCTATTCTTATCCCCCATTTTTACAGATAAGAAAAGTTAAGACCCAGGGAAGTAACTAGTAAAACATCACAGAGAGTGACAGAGCTGGGATTTGAACCCAGGAGAACACGCCTTCAAAGTCCACACTTTCTACCACCTTTGAGGTGTGCTCAGGGGTGGTCTCCTCTCAGTCCACAACCAGTGAGATGGCAGACAAGGGGGCTGCAGGGAAGCTGGTGCTGGTCCAGTTCACCAAGTTCATCGCCCCTATCTACAGGAGCCAAGGGGAGCCCGTGGAGATACTGCTATATAACTCTAAGAGCCCGGTATTTTCCAGGCAGATAAGGAGGCTCAGAGACTCTTCATTCACTTAACAAATTTATGATGAGCAACCACTCTGTGTTAAGTTCTGGAAATACAAGACAGAAGTGGCCCCTACCCTTATTGTTCTAGTAGAAAAAGAAACACAATTAACCAATAAACAAATAAGCAGCATAATTGCAAGTGCCACTAAGGAAATAAACAGAGTGTGGTCACAGTGATCCTTTAGATAGGGTGCTCAGGAAAGCCTCACTGGGGAGGGAAGATGTGAGCCAAGTCCTGCTGAACACAGGAAGGGACAGAGTAGAGGTTTTAAAGCAAGAGTAAGTGCAAAAGCCCCAGAATACTGAGCAAAGAAGTGATCATCCAAAGCCCTGACAAGCTCCTGCATTTATCTGGTTGACACGAGATATTAAGCCGCACAGAGTGACATGCACCCATTTCTACAAATCTGACTTTTGCTTTAACAACCACTCACATATAAGAACTATGAAGCACACAGAAGCAAATGAAGACAAAGCCTGAGGACACAGGGCTCCTTCATGTTTGAGGAAGGTACAGGCAAGCGACTCTTCTCCTTTAGAGAAATCAGGATCTTCAAGCTGGGCTCCAACTCCAATTGCTGCTCACCTATATCCCCTCCCACTAGCCTTGTCAGCAACCCTAAAAAGAACCCAAGGGCCAGAACAGTTCAGCTGGCCAGAGGTGAGAAAAGGCCAGGGAACATGAGTCACTGGCATTCTGTGACTTTCTGGCCACTCAAGCTTCCACATTCCATGTTCAAGAGGACAGCCAAAGTTAGAGCAAAGGATAACAAGAAAGGAACGAAAAAGAGAGATGGAAGCAGTTTCTGTTCTGAGAAAACAGCAAGAGACCTCTACAGGAATAACTCTGAGACCTAGGTAATGGTCTTAGAGGGGAGGGTGTTATTACTCAGGAACTCAGGACACAAAATGGTTTTCACCCTCCAGAGAGGACAGAGAGCCAGGGTCCTGGCATTTACTTCCAACTCTGTAGGGACTGACTCTAAACAAGTCACTCTAAATCACTCTAAACAAATCACTCAATTATCTCATTCATTGATAATTAATAATTGTTCAGGTTTTGTCTTGTTCAAACACTATGTAACAAAATAAGCAGAAGAACACACCCTCCTCATAGGATTGTTAGGTAATCTCATTTAATAATGAGACAAACCACATACAGGAAAGGGCCTGGTGTATGAGAAGCACGCAATGAATTTCAATGACAGTGATGAGCTTGTTGTCTGTACCTATCTCCTTCCCAACGAGAACACCACATGCCTTGCATGTCCCATGTTCCACAAAGACAATCCTTCTGAGCACCTATCACAACCTGAAATGATACGGTGTTTTGTTGTTGGTGGTGGTGGTGGGTTTTTTGTTGTTGTTGTTGTTGTTGTTGTTTATTTGTCTAACTCCTTTTTCTCCAGCCACACCACAAGCTCACAACGACATCTGCCTGTTACCCACCAAACATCAACGCATAGCAGCACAGGACCAGGCACAAAGCAGGGTCTCACAAATATCCGTAAGGAATGAACCCTGTCTGTCTAATTTAATGGCCAATGTCACATGACTAAATGACAGGCACTGTTCTCTTGTCCAATTATTACATGACAGATACCATTTTAAGCACTTTATATGAGTTCATTCATTTCTTCTTCATAATAACTATGAGGTAAGTTCTATTATTATCCCCATTTTACTGATTGGGAAGTACACATGAGGAGGCCCAGGAAGTCTCCCCCAAGTTCACATGCAAGTGGTAGAGATGAGATTTGGAATCATGCAGCCTGGCGCGAGCCTCACTCATTCCTCCCCACACACTGGGGATTGAACTCAGGGGTGCTCGACCTCTAAGTTACATCCCCAGCCCTTTTTATTTTTTTGAAACAGGGTCTTGCTAAGTTGCTAGGGCCTCACTAAGTTGCTGAAGCTGGCCTTGAACTTGCAATCCTCCTGCCTCAGCCTCCTAAATCACTGGGATTACAGGTGTGTGCCACCATAACTGGCACTAGACACTCTCTTAACCACTACTCTCTAACATTTATTCTACTCGCCTTATAGATTCCACACTCCAAATCTACCTCTGGAACAGGGAAAATTAACTTCTTAAACTTAGAAATAGCAACTTAGGACCATTGTTAAGAGAAGCTTCGGGGTCATGCCCTACTCCTGAGCAGTCACACTAGCACAAGAATACCCAGAATCCCCCACTTCCTGGCAGCCTTCACAATGAGTACTTTGCAACAGGTTGTTATAGCAACTAAAGCAGCACCCGAGAGAAGGAGGGAAAAGTAATTTTAGCATCACTTGCAGGGTTCAGGAACCTCTCTTCTTGGCCACTGAAAAAATAGCTAAAGAATACGTGCTGGCTCTTAGGTATTATTGACAAGGCACCCACCCCCAAGTGGATTTGTTGTTTGTTTGTTTTTTTTTTAATTTACATAGCACCATGATATAAATGCATGGGGGTGTGCAGTGATGGAGAAGATATGGGTCGGGGGAGACAATGGAGAATGGATGAGAAATCACCCAAATGCCACTCAAATAACTTAGATGACTGATGATTATTAATAATTTAATGAAAGAGAGAACACAGTATGATGCTGGGTTGAGTGACTATTTCATTTAAATTCTTTTATTCTTACAACAGGTCCCCACGACTCCCTACTCCTCTCATGAGGATCACTGATCTTAAATCCCAAGGGAGCCCACTCAGGCTTCTGCTTCTCCCTGGTGACAGTGGTAAACCCCCAAACAATGTGAGGCAAGAGGCCAGAGTGAGAGGCATCTGTGCCTAGAAGAAGTAACTCCTAGAAAAATGACTCAATATGCAGGTCCTCCTGCCTCTGCCTCAAAGCTCTCCTCCGAGACCTTGAGAAGCCAGCGCTGTACATGCCACAGGAAAGCACAGGCCCAGGCCCCAAGAGTTCACTCACCAGCATATTCTCAGCCCTCACGGGACAGTCCAAAGTCCTGGACAAAATCTTAGTACAAGCAGATTTCCTTCAAATTATACATTCCTTAATCTTTCATACAAAACTAATGAATTTCCATTGCTTTGTTAATATAAAATGAAACTGGTACACAAATGCCCTAAAACTAGGAGAAAATCTTTGCCATGGTCTCTCCTTCAATCCATGGCCACCCATGGCTCTGACAGACCCTGCCTAAACATCTTTTTCATAGAGATAGATCATATCTATTTCTACAAGGCAGGTGAGAGGGCTCTCACTCTACAACATTTCACTACTGTTTTCTCACCTACAATCACTTCTCAAGGACATTTCACAACTCAGTAAAATCCACGCCAAGGAAGAGGATGGTGCAGCCCCAAACCTCCTGCAGGTGGCGTGAGGGACTATGGCTGAACTGACCCAGTTCCAGGGGAAAAAAAGTGAAAAAGCCTTTTGCTTCCATTGATTCCAATTAAAACATCTTCCCTGCAGGTGGTCTCTAACACTCTACTGAAGGTCAAAGCAGCTAGGATTTCCAGTGATTTATCACAGGCGGGAAGCCCCAGAGAATCCCCTCTTAAAAACGAACTGGTTTCCCTTTGCAGTCTTTCAGTAATATATGAAACTAGCTGAGTTTGGGCTACAGTCCCTCCAGGTCAGTGATAACCCACGGAGACCTCTAGGCTGAAGCAGGCCTGCAGATGCACTTTTTGACCTATACAATGAGTAATACATATTTTCTTAAATTATTTCACAGAACTCTCTGGCTTTTCAGTTTTTCTTGAAATTTTTAAGATCTGGGGGGAAAAAAAAAAAGGACCCATGTCTACACACCACAAAAACTGGGCAAAAACTAAGTACCAGCCTCCTCCCCTGAAACAGATCCCTGAGCGCAGGGTCTATAGTGTAATTCTGCTTAGGCCATGAGTCCTGGACTCCCTGATTAACACCATTCCACAAAAAACAAAGGTACTGTCTGTACAGTCAACTGTCCAAGCACAGAGCCATCTGAGAACATAGAGAAGGTGTAGTTTCTTCCTGTGGGTGGTTTATGAACTAGCACAAAACAATCAGGTAAGGAGATACTGGAAGGGCTGCTGGGGTGGATGCTTATTCAGGGACCTGCAAAGGAGCAGATGAGCTGGGGTCTCAGCTTATCTGCCAAAGAAGATTTTCTGAAGGTGAGCTTATGTTTTCCCGGAGGCATTCCTAGATTTTCTAAAGAAGCTTCTGTGCTTTCCAGACTTTTACCCTAAAATCCAAGAACAAGGTTTGTAACATGCTCACCTTGGCAGCCCCAATTTGCTCCTTTCGAAACTTCTCCAAGGGAGTGATGAGCACCTCACTGGCATTCTCAATCTGGTGAAGAAAATCAGAGGGAGATGGGGGAGACAAAAACAGTATCAGTAAATGACGTGATGGCAGCTGTGTCACAAAAGGTATTCCTGTGTCTCGTGTAGAATTAGAGTAAGCAATACCATCTTCATGTCTCCATTTACAAAACTTGAACTGATGGCACAACAATACAAAAGCTAGTCACTGTTCCAAACGTGAGAGTCCTCCTGTGCATGATTAAAATTTGTCCTTTAAAAGGGAAAATGGAAATGCCTAAAAGTGTCAGCAACCTTCTGAAGGCAGAGGGGAATGGTGACAGTACAGTCTTAAGTTTCAAGCTTAGGTGACATCTTCTTATAGATGCCCGTGCATCGAAGTTACAGGTAAAGCAGATGAATAGTGAGTCCAGGTAACAAAAGAAACAAAACCCTTTTGGACATCTGCTGTCACAAGAACCTTTCAGTTCTGATGCTGTGTCACCCCAGTACTGGAACCAGGATGTCTGCACCTCCTGACCACTGTCGACTTCTCAACACCATCTCCCAGGGCTCAGCCTCAGTCCTGCACTCCAGCCCATCACCACCCCAGTGTACCTCCAATGTGCCAATCTTAACCCACCTCTGGTCCTCTGCCCCTGGCTATTCCCTCAATGTTCTGTCCCCAAACCCTTGCACAGATGACTCCTTACTGTAATATTAAGGTTTTAGCTTAAAGGTCACCTTTTTAAAAGGGAGGCCTTCCATGACACCATTGTCACCCAAAGAAGATCTCTGCCATCCCACCACATGTTTTCCTCAGAACGCATATGCCAGGTGATGTTTTCTGGCTCAGCACTGTACATATTCGTTCTCTCTCTCTCTTTCTCTCTCTCTCTCTCTCTCTCTCTCTCTCTCTCTCACTCACACACACTCACACACATACACACACACATACCATCTTGTAAACACTCACTTGTCTACCACTCTCCTCAAAGCCCAGAGGAGTGCTGAAACAAAGGAGCACTCAAACACTTTTGAATGACTAAATGAATGATATCTTGACTAGCTGCCAACTGTGTGACCATGGGCAAAACATTTAACCTCTCTGGGCTCTTAATTTCCTCATTTGCAAAATGAGTGGGTTGAACTGTTCCAGCTCCGAGACTCCATGGTCTTTTCTAAGGCAGTGCAATATTTTACAGTCTTTCCTTTTAAGTCACTCATTGCTCACTCTGTGTTCAACTAGTTATTTCAGGAATCTCATTACAACAAAGTATTATATTTTCTAAATCATATGCAAGTCCTTCACAATGAAAGCAACTCAAATGCGTGCCAGAAGCCTTAGATGGACACTGTAGAGAACTTCCCAGACACTATGAGGGAAGAGAAAAAGGCAGGTCTCCAAAATTTATTCCTATTTGCCTTTTTCTTGATTTTGAAAGCACTTATTTCAGCAGAGTACATTTTAACAATGGAGTGTTGCAACAGTATTGAACTTGTTTGATTTTTATTGTTATCTGGTGTTGCTTAATTGGTTTGCTTGATCAAATCTTTTCCACAAGTCAACTGTGAGTCCCTGAAGATTATAATGGTATGCCAAGCCCCTGGGTCAGTGATTCTCAACCTTAGCTGCATGTTAGAGCTACCAACTAAGAATCTCTGGATCAAATCCCAGACATCAGTATTTCGTAAGCTCCAAGTTATTCCAATGGGCATGGTCACTGAGGATCTGGTCCTACGCAGCTTATTCTATGAAGGCACTCAACTGCTCACGTGGGAAGCAAGACACCCAAGTCTTGGTCCCCATCCTACTTCTACCTGCGATCAGTCTTGATATGACCTGTTTCCTCATCTGTCAAATGACAGATTGCAGATGGTGAGGAATACAGTCTCTCTGGGTCTGAGAGTCTATGACTGTAACTTCCATAAGTTCCAAGCACTGAGCTTGATGCTGGGGACCCAGAAGCCCATTCTCTGCCCTTGAGGAAAAAACTCCTATTGACTATGGGCACAGACATGTACAGTGATTATCAGGACCCAATGTGGTAAGTGCAGAATCAGAGGCATAAAATGGGTGCGCAGAAAGTACAAAGGACAGCCAAATATCACATGGAGTTAGGGAAGGCTTCCCAGAAGGGGCGAAGCTTTGCTGAGCCGAGCTGAACTGATGATGAAGCTGTCCCATGGTGAGGAGGGGTGAGAAGCGGCTGGTGATGGCCAGATACTCAGATGCAGACGGCAGAAACTCGATTCACTGACATTAATAATAAAATTGCAGAGGCAAGCTGAAAAGTATAATCCAGGCATTGTTCCCTTACCACAGGCCATCGCAATCTGCAGGATATTCATGTTGATTTGCTCACCACGCCCCCCACCCCCAAATACTGACTTGGCCAAGAATCAGGCTCAAAAGAATCACTGCCCTTTCTCAGGCACTAGCACGTGCCCAAGCACACAGCTTCCCTCCCCCATCACCAAGCCTACAGCCACCGCCACAACTGCCACTACCATCCTGATTCTGATCTGGGTACCCACTGGTGGGCAATCAGGAGAAACTGGGTCACTTTGCACTGCAGAAAGGGGAAAGCTTCTACTCTGTTTGGAATTTTAAAGAAATTCCCCCCATATTTTTTTTTGGGGGGGGGGGTACAATGCCGACTTGGGTTTGAATTGAGACCGTATCACTTACTAACCACATGATCCTGTCTAGTCACTTAATCACTGTAAATCTCAGTATGTTCATCTGAAAAATGGGGATAAAACAGACACCATGTCACAGAGTCCCCATGGGAGGTAAATAGAACAGACAATGTGAAGTGCTTGGCTGAACAATGCCTTAGTAAACTTAATAGATTAACAGCTGTTGCTATGGGAAGAGAAGAGAAATCCTCAAATTTTGGTATCTTTATTAGTCCTCAGGAGCATGGCTGCCTGGAGACAGTCTCCCAAGGGACAAACCAGCAGGCAGCCTACAGGGGATTTCTAACCAGGTTTCATTCCCAACATCTGAGGTATGTGGGAGAAGATGCATAGGCACTTCCTGTGGGTGTGGAATCTCTTCTCCATTACTACTGAACCCCAATAGAATAAGTGTCCTGTAAGAGAATTTAGGAACCCAGAGATCAGCATTTGATTCTGGAATTTGCACAGCATTTCTCTTTGAAAAGCTCATTGTAATTACCGTCATTTACTAAGTGTCATTTACTGGGGCCAGCTACATGGTAGGTTCTATGTTAGGTGCTTTGGAATTAAGTGAAGCACTGACTCATGTCCTGGAAGGACACTTGGACAGGTTCAATAAAATGTGGGGAGAAGGAGCAGAGTAAGATATCATCTTTCTTATTCTGTTGGTGATAAATCTGAGGCCCTCAAAAGTTAAATCATTCAATAGTTCCACCCTTAAGACTTGTACCTTATGTGTGGACCTCACAGTAAATCTTTGGGGAGACATGATGCTGTTCAGAAATTGTGCACAAGTGATGGTTTAACAGGCCCAAGATGAGGCCTGCTCCAGATCGAAAAGCACCCCAGGGGCAGACACTGGACTCAAACCCAAGTCTTCTAATAGCAAATCCTTCGCTCCCTCGATGTGCACACACTGGGACCAAGAGCAGCCCAGCTATACTCACCATCCGTATCCGTTCATCTTCAAGATTCCTGAGGACAGTGGCAAACTCCTGCAAAGACCTTGCTGGAAGACAGAAAGGGGCCATGAGCCAGAAGAAGAGTAATGGGTCTTCAGGAGCCTTTCCAGCTCCACTATGAAGCTATGGATTTCAATTTAGTGTACACACAGATGCCTGAAGTCAATTGCTTCCTCAGACTCCCCTTGTCTTTTAATCATTAACCATTCAGGATAAGATGACCCAGAAGTGCAGGTTAATTGTATCTGGCACTCTAGCCAGGGAAGGATTTCTACAAGGAAAAGACCCACCTGTTCCTGAGAGTCCCAGGACTGGTGAGATGCTGGCAGGCTCCCAGTCCCCAGGCTGGATGGGGCAGAGTTCCGCTCAGATTTCCTGTCCAGAATTCAACCTCCTCAACCTTTGTCATGGGGTTGCGTCAGAGCCCAACCTTTTTTTTGGCACCAGAACTGAATAAATAGTGCTGCTGGCATCAGAAGCCACATCACTGGCATCTCCTTGGGTTCTTGCTCTCTGAGTCCTCAAGCCACTCATTAATAGAATGCAGCATGCAGCGTGACAATAAGTAGGCAGTGAGTACAGTAGCCCTGAGGGTCCTCAGGTCACTTGTGCAACTTTGGGAAAAGCAGCCATCCATTCATGATTTACAATGATGCATTTTAATTGGTCTCCCAATTATCTATGCTTGTTCCCAGGTCCTGGTGCTCCACACAGCAACAGAACTCAAAAAACAGTTGATGAATTAACTGACTTAATTTTCTCAATTCTTTTTTTTTTTTTTTTTTTTTTTGTGCTAGGGATGGAACCCACAGCCTCAAGCAAGTTAATGCACATGTTCTACCCATGAAACTACAGTCCCAGCCCCAACTTTCTTTTTTTAAAAAATATTTTTATTGGTTGTTGATGGACCTTTATTTTATGTATTTATTTACATGCAGTGCTGAGAATCCAACCCAGTGCCTCACACATGCTAGGCAAGCACTCTACCACTGAGCCACAACCCCAGCCACCCAACTTTCTTAATTCTCATTCCCTTAATAGAGTCTCTAATATACCCAACGTGAAAAGAATGAAGTCTAATAATGAGACATCCACAAAGAAAGGTGTCTTGACCTTGCCTACCCTCCAAGCTCAGGGCTGCCTACTAGAGAAGGCAAGTGACAGCAGGGGTGGAGCAGCACAGCACCCTGAGAAACAGGAATGCACCACACCCTGCAGCCTTTTGGTAAGGAACAAAAGAAACGGGATCCTGGTGAGCTGGACCCTGAGCTCCTCTCCCCATCTGAAGGTAGTGACAGCCACGCAGAGCTCCAGCCAGCGGCTACCAGGCCAGAACACAAGGCCAGGAGATGGATTCTCAAGCTTTTCAAAGAAGCTGGGAAACTAGGATTTTAGATAAATTCTACTTATATGATGACTCAATTAAAAAAAAAAAAAAAACTCAGAGCCAAAATAAAGTCTGCATTCTGATCTCACCCTGTGAACTATCATTTTGCAACCTCTGGTATAAGTCTCCCTTCATCTACCTGCATGTACTTTTGCACTACAGTTCTTAGCACTATTGTTTGGGGACAGAGGGGAAGGACACAAAACCAGCAGGAAGGAAAACATTAAAGGACAGTGGAAAGGATAGTCCCACTGCATGATCTTAAGCTTCCTCAGCACACTGGAAATGAGTGGGGCAATTCCAGAACTTGTGGCAGCCCAGCGTAGCCCGGGCCCAACCCTCACACATCTCTGCCCCACCACTGCCTCTGGGGTCTTGTATCTTTACTAACCTTTAGGCCTCCTCTCCTCTTTTCTTTTTCTTTTAAGATTTTTATTGGTTGTTGATGGGCCTTTATTTTATGTATTTATTTACAGGCAGTGGGAAACCAAAAGCCATGACCAACAGCACATGTTTTTATCTTCCACAAGGTTATGACTTACCTATACACATCTCATCATCTGTTTCTGCATCTCCTATGCATTGAAATTTAAATTCATTTAAGGAATCTGCAAACTTGCGCTTCGCTGAAGACAAATCTAGCAAGAAAAAAAGGAAAAAAATGAATTACTGAAATTAAACTGGCCTTCTCAGTCGCTGTTCTTTTTAGTCCTTCTATGAAAATAGCAGCAAGCAAATTTGTTCCAAAGACCATTTGGGGGCACAAATGAATGCAATCTTAAAGTAGTAAATATTTGTTTATAACATGAAACTGGTTTGCTCTAAAAGTTCATATTTTTGTTACATGTGATTCTAATGATTCTAATCCGACCTCTACTTCCTCCTGCCACATAGCGAGTTCTGTCATCTTCATTTGACACATGTGGGAATCTGTTTGGCCCAGGTCAGGGAGGAAGCCTGGATCACAGTCCAAAGCAGTCTCTGCGGCCTGAAGTTCCACCCTGCCAAACCCACCATGTGGCCAGCACAGCTGCCCCCATGCCTGTCTTAAGGATCCTTCCCCTAAGCCCAATCTCAAGCCACACTGGGGAGGGAGCCCTAGGAAAGCTAAAAGCAAGGGCCTGGAGCTGTGGGGCCCCATGGCAGAAGCAGCACTTGACCTTCCTCTTCCAACCTAGGCACACACAGAGCTCAGGTTCTCAGACCCTCTCCATTCTCCTCATGAGCCCAGTGCTGGGCCAGCCTGACAAATTCCCACCTGAGCCATTTCCCTGGGTGGCCATATCCACCGCCACCAGAACAAAGTCCTGGCAACATTTTATAATGGGGTAAAAACACACCCCACACATGGTATCTATAATGAAAACTCTCAGAGGCCCTTGTCAAATTTTAAAAAATAAGCTTTCATTTAAGACAGTAATAAAAGCCAATGATCCTTCCTGAGCCCTCAGCTTCTGCTAAGGGTATAAAACCACGAAGGTACCTTTAAGTGGCCTAACAGACAAGGCTGCTCAGTGCAAATGTGCTTAACTTAATTCCACACACAGCCTTCCTGCAGATTAGGCTAATCATTCAAATTACCCTTCTCCAAGCTTCCCTCACTGAAGGGGAAATGGCATTATGTTCAAATTCCCAGAGGAGGGAAACATGAGGCAAAACTGGTAACAAGGCCTGGCTTTAATAAGACACGGGCTGGGAGGAGGGCGGTCTTCTGGCTTCACAGATCAACACAGCCTACTAAATAAAAGCATCGTGGTCCTCAACGATTCTCTTTCTTTGCTCCCATTTTGTCCCTTAAGAGTCAAAAGGTCATGTTTTTCATCTTCTGATTTTGTTTGGTTTGTTCCTTGTCCTTGCACCTGGCAGGGCATCCTGCTCAGCCTGTGCTGAATAAATACGGAGGGAGTCATGGCACCCAAACCCCATCCCCAGCATTCCTCCCAAGCAATGGCTGCTCGGGAAAAGCCAGGTTCAGGCCCTACTGCAGTCCTCAAGTCCAGGGCTCAAGCTACTGCATGGAGCATGGACCACCCTCCCACAAAGTCAAATGACCCAGGTTCTGAGCTAACTAGGGCTTGTGCAAAGCACTTTGTTCTACAGTGCAAGACACGACACTTGGGGTGAAAAAGGGGAACACAGGAGCCAACTTCCAGTCCCTCTCTGGTTCAGTCACTTGGTCCTAGACAAAAAGTCAAAAGATGCTGGAGGGGAAGCAGGCTTCTCTCACAACTGGCCATCCCAGGCAGAGGACAGCCCTCAGAACACAAGCCACCCTCCAGCAAGTCAAGAAGAACAGAAGCATCTGGAAGTCAGAACACTGTAGGGAGGAAGGAAAGGGGCAGCCCCAGGCAGGCAAGAGCAAACAGGGGAGAGTGCTATTTTAGAGTGAAACAGGAGCCCTCCAAGAGGGCACCCAATGT
The DNA here is from genome assembly GCF_045843805.1 of Urocitellus parryii. Taxonomy (NCBI): domain Eukaryota; kingdom Metazoa; phylum Chordata; class Mammalia; order Rodentia; family Sciuridae; genus Urocitellus; species Urocitellus parryii. The sequence goes on along the minus strand of NC_135531.1, from coordinate 97,181,261 downwards.
GCACTGAATTCTTTAATCTGAATGTTCCTCAACTAGAACCCACAAAGAAAGGCTGAGTGAGGAATAAGAACAGCTCTGCCCCTGTATCCACCATCCTCCTGGGCCTCCCCAAGAGGACGAGACAGACTCCAAGTTGGACCATCATCTCGACAACATGAAAAAAATGTGAAACATAAGCCAGGCTTGGGAAAGATTCCAGCAGGCACCTGAAAGGCTGTGCTGCCAGGGCCAGCCGCCAATGCAGACCGAGGAGCAGCTAATAATAATGCACAATGGGGCTTTGTGGGGTCTTTTCACAGGAAGACCCATTTCACCTGGGAGCTCATGACCAGAAGGTAACCTGAATTCACTGTCCAGTTGTCCAGAGCACACTCTGCCATGGCAGAAGCCTGAGTAGCACTGCAGACTGGAGGGACCAAAGGGCCTCGTCCCTTAATGGAAGACTGGGGATGAGTGCTGCTATGGAGTCAGTACTGGGCTCTGAGCCAATGAGGACAGCTGGGGTGAGTAAGAGCCCCAATCACTGGAACCTGAAATGTTCTCACCTCGGACTTAGAGAAAACTTCCAGGAAAGCTACAGTAGACACCTGTTGTTTTCTTGTTCAGAATCCATAACTCAGACGTTGGGACCACATCTCAAGCCTATTTGGGAGAACCTCCCTTCTCTATTTGAATTCTATGGGATACTGGTTATAGGTTGATCAACCCCAACCTCTTGCTCCAGCCCCAGCCCCCACTGGCTCCTGGGTTCAAGTTCCAGCTCCACCACTTATCAGATATAAAACCCTGGGTCAAGTCTCAGTTCCATCATCTGAGAGAAGCCTCAGGTAGGCTGGACACTCTGGACAGGCACTCTACCTACCACAAAACTCCTCTTTAGGCTAAAGCTGTGCTACTCTCTCCGGATATATTAATCCTTCAAAAATAGGCCCTACTGGGGAGAAGCATGATTATCCATGTGTAGAGCTCAGAGAAGCTAAAGGACTGACATAAGAACACACAATCAGACAGAAGACACCTATGACTCCAGTGTTCTCAGAACTGAGACCCTTATAGCATTTGGCAACAAGTTAGCTCACCTCATTAATCCATTTTGTTCCCCTGTCCCAGATGTAATATATAATTATAATGTAATTATACGAATAAAATTATAGCAATATTAATTAATTATATAAACTCTACCTTATGATTTCCAATGTACTTTTATGTACCTGTGTCAACTTTGTTGAAATATTCACAGAACTGAAAGCTTGGGACTTAATGGGTTAAGATAACCCCTCTGTTACTTGGAACAATGGAAAAGACATCAAAATGAGAATACTCAAAAACCATTGCTTCTGTCCTACTTCAACCCAAAAGCATTGGTGATGTCTTAGGTAAATCATCACCCTGGATGTGCAACTCATCCAATGATTCATTTCTGCAGCTTTTGCTCTGATGGGCACAGGACTCTAACATGCATATTCCAATGAGGAGAAGGGTGGGAGGGGCTGGCACTGAGGCTGGAGCATGCCAAGCATCATGGCCCCACTCACATAACCTCACTGTTTCATGTTCGAGTGGTGCAAGAACAGCAAGAGCCCTGCAGAGCCAGTAATGTTTACTTTGCAGAACATCTGTTGCTAGAAAAGCAGAGTGTTGTCCAGAGCAGAGCAAAGTGGTCAATGCCCACATCCGGGGAAGACAAGGTTCTTCTTCTCTGAGCGAGGAGACCAGAAACAAGGACATGGAAGCAGCTAGAAATCTGGCCTTGTAAGACTGTTCCTAAAGCCATCTGGTCACTCAGGGTACAGAGGAAAGTACCCTTCCCTTCCTGAAGATGCCATGCTTTGCCTCAGCAAATACTAATTTGCACAGAATTTAAGAGAATTTAACCCAAATGTGATCCCTCTTTCACTAAGGAGAAGATTTATCACAATTTTAAAAAACTGAAAATCTGCCTTAATCTTATGCAAATTTACAGGAAATATTGCAAATCAAGACATTTCCTTTGACTCCATAGGGAAAACTGAATAGAATTGTGCACACACAAACAGGCATGCATGTGTATACCCACATAATAAAGAACTAAAGATAACATTACAATTTTATTTCTTTTCAGTGGATCTACTGCCTTTCTGGGCCATAGTTACCCAAATTGCATATAAGTATCCTTAATATTTTCTGCTACTCAGTCACATTCTTCTCTCTAGATTTAGAAAGTGATTGTAGTTAATAAAGACCAACGGCAGAGGTAAGAACTTGCAAAAGGACTGGCCTCTTGGCTGCTTTAAGAACAAGAATACCACAGTCCCCAGCCCTTGCTAATCTGTCCCTTCTTTCAATGCCAATCACACTCACTCTCTGGGCCTCATTCTGAAACTCCATGTCATAGAATACAAAATGTGCCTAGCACAGGGCTGGACAGTGACTCTCAAAATCTGCTGTATGGGCCAGGCACAGCAACACATGTTGGCTTACAGGTGGAGTGCCAGAGGTTACCACAGAGGGCCCGTGACTCAGAACTGAGAGACAAACACAAGTTCTCCAAAGACTCCAGTTTACTACACATCCCTATTCCCAGGAAAGCCCTGCGTATTCAAAACCAAAGTCTCTCCTCACCTCTTCTCCTCCCCCAAAGAGCCAGTTAACAGTGAGGAAGGGCATCACCTGACCATCTGTCTTGCCACACATTTTGACACCTGCCTATCATCTTTGATGGGTGGCCTACTTCGTGCACAATGTCCATTCCCAAGCCTGTCCATTTCACCTCCAAGCATCTCTCAGTTCTGCCCACTCCTCCCATCGCAAACCCTTACCCAACTAGTCCCATATGCCTGAGTAACTGTAACTGATTCCTTTCACATGTCCCCACATCCACTTTTGTTCCTCTGGTCAGTTCTTTGCACAGTAGTTTCAGCCCTAGGTTGGTTTCCCAGAGTTCTAAAAATAAAGACCAAAGCCCTTCTCCCTGAGGGGCCCTGAAGGGTGTGACCCTGCCACCTCCTTCTCTGGGCTCTGGGTGCTCTGGCCTCTGAAGCTCCTGGATGGTGTGCCACTCTGCCTGTAGCTCTCAGCTCAAAAGTCCCTTTCCCCAGGAAACCTTCTCTAAGCAGGCCACAACTGACTCTTGTTTCTTACTCTCTGTGTGCTATACCCCTCTTCTTCAGAGTAATTTTATATTTGTTCAGGTAATTTTTTTCATTAATATCTCCCCCGCTAACATCCCATACAGGCAGACTCTTGTCCCTTCATGCACACCACTATATCCCCAAACCCAGCACAGTGCAGGGCCCAGAGCAGGTGTTGCTGAAAGAAAAATGAGGGGAAGTTGGGCATTCCACAGGTCCATCAGCCTTTAACAAGGGACAAGTGAAAAAAAAGATTAGACAAACTATGGAAAGTTCTCCTTCAGTCTGGTTGAAGCTTGCCATGAGTGGAAGGAGCAGACGGTGAACAGGGAACCACTATTTACTTAATGCCCCTGCTGATGGTGGCTGGAAGGAGAGTCACCATCATCAGAGGCATTAAGCAAAACCTCTATTCCAAGGAGCTGGAAAAATGAACTACCAATCAGTCAAATGCCAGCCCAAACTTTGTCACCATTCCCAAGCCTGGAGTCAAAGCAGAATAAGGAAGTGTCTCCAGAGGACCCCCTCTTCTTTCTCCTTATCTAAGCAAACAGAACACATCCTATCAGAAATTGTGCTTAGAGGGAAGCATTTCCCCCTACTCTCCATTTTCCCAATTCAGCATGTGACATTTTAAACCTAGTTCATTGTGCTTGGCTCCAGGAAAAGCAAGAGGCGGGCTCTTTTAAATGCTATTCTACAGCCAGAATTCTTGCACTGTACCAACAAAAAGAAGCAGACCGTGTTCAAATCTCAAACCAAACAGAAAGTCACCATAGCATTTGATAGTTTCTGTGACATGTGTTGTGAACTGCCACTAGATGGCAATCAACCATATCAAAGAAGGTATGTTTCTCAAGAAGAAATGACAAGATCTGGACAGATCCTGCCCCATAGGTGAAGACCACTCACCTGAGAAGAAAAGCAGCTCACTCAGGGTGCTCAGTTGGCAGGGGAGGGAAGGTTTTGGCCTGCACGTGGGAAGAACTACTCTAACACCCTCAGAGAGCCTGTGTTCATCTAAGCAGTCAAGCCAGAGCCAGGGCGGGGAGGGGTGGTAGGGATAAAGTCACTGCCAGCATGGCTCAAATTCTTTCAAATCTAGCTGGGACAGACTTTGGAAAACCTCTTATCTCCCTGAGGCGGATGATACGCCCACCAACCCTATCGTCACACACATTATATGATGTGTATTCTGATTATACATCTGCATGCTTTTCCTGGAGCCATTTCCCTAAAACTATTTCCTAAATGAGGCCATACCAGTACTGACCCTGGAGAATTTGTTTTTCCAGGCAGAGCATAAAGGATAATGAAATTTTCAGAGTTGATTCTAAAAATGAAATCAAATAGAACATGGAAGGGTGGTGCCCTTTCCAAGATGAGGTTTTGAATTCTACTTACATGGAAATACCCTTCAGGAAAAATATGGGAATCCCAAATCCATCTAAATACACATCAAGATCCCTATAATTATGGGTTAACTGATCCATTACTTTACCATGAAACATGCACCTATTAAAAATATTCAATTATTCCATCCTCACAACCATCCTGTAGAATAGATAATATCATCTCCACTTTGCAGATGGGGAAACAGAAGCTCAGAAAGATTAAATAACCTGCCCAAAGTTTCACAGTAATGAGTGGTAGGACAAGAAACCTGGTCCTTCTGACTTCAAATCTCTTTATATGCTATCACCTCATTTTCTCAAAAATTTTAGAATTTGGTATCAGGGCACTCAAAAAATTAAACAAAGGTATGTCTACATCCCATATCCTTAAAAGGAACTTAATTTAAAAGGGTCTAATATGTATATAGAAAACTATAAATGAAGGTTGAATCAGAGAGTTAAAAAAAAAAAAAAAAAACAAAACAAAACAAAACAAAAAAAACTACCAAAGTGCAAATGGGATATTATTCCAGCTGGGGCCACTGGAGACTACACAGAGAGAAAAAGAATAGGGAGTGGCACTTGCCCTGAGCCTTATTTGGATATGCACAAATGGGAGGAGGCACGGGGCTAGGAGGCAGGCCTGGGAAGGTATTCAAGAAGAAGAAATGGAGCAAAGAGATGCAGTAGCAGAGGACCACCCAGAAACAACAGGAAGTTCATCTAGTGGGACAAGAGGGGAAGTGTGTAGGGAGGTTAGAATCAAACCCAGGAAGGTCTTGATTGCCACACAGAGGAATGTAGACTTTCTCCCTTAACAAAATGGAAACCAGATTTTTACAGAGGAGTGACAAGGTCAACCTATACATGGATTAGGCCTTTTACTAAGAAGCTGACCCAGAACTTTGTTTTGGGACACCTACTTTAGTTTGTCCATCAAACAGCTTCACTGTTAGATAGTACAACTACAGTCAAGAGGCTTCCTCCCTGTGGGACAACTAGATGGCAGGGAACACAGAATCACCCTTCAAACTGGACTATACAGACCACTGCAAAGCCAAGAGATAAGGAAAGAGTATGCACAATTCAAAGAAGCTCTGCTCCCTACTGAAAGCTCCAAGTACTACTTACCAATAATCAGTAGCACTGTTGTGAGATGTACTGAATTATATACAGTTCACCTGTGTATGCAAAGTATAATTTTACTTTTTATATTTAGATATTATATATTATTACATTTATATAAATAGGCATATATCTATATATTGTAAATTATTTATGTGTTTTTCATGTATCGTAAATATTAACTTACTCTCATAAGAAACTGAGAATTCTAGGGAGGAAATGCCGTGTGTATATGTGTGTGTGTGTGTGTGTGTGTGTGTGTGTGTGTGTGTGTGTGTGTTTGCTGAGGATCAGTCCCCCAGCTTTATGTATTCTAGGCTAGCACTCTACCACTGAGCCACATTTCCAGAACAGAACATGTTCAATGTCAGTGCAAGGCATATATAGTAGGCACTTACTGAACATTTGCTGAATCCATTACTTCTGCATCAAGTGATTTAATTGGTATCAGATGTATGATGAAAACTCAAGCCCTAAGGAGCCTCCCATAGTCAGGTACAATGGCACACACCTATAATTCTAGAAACTTCAGAGGCTGAGGTAGGAGGATTTCAAGTTCAAGGCCAGTCTCAGCAACTTAGTGAGGCCCTAGGCAACTTAGGGAGACTCTGCCTAAAAAATTTTTTAAATAAAAAGGGGTGGAGATTTAGCTCAGTGGTCCAGCACCCCCAGGGTTCAATCTCTAGTACTCCCCCCAAAAAAAGCCCACCCCATGACTGAATTGCTCATACCAGACATAAAGAAGCTGGACACAGGGAATTGAGGTACCATGTTTAGCCCAGTTATATTCATACGCTGTCCCAAGATATGATAAGGCAGCAGAAGGTCAGTGCAGGAAAAAGTCCCTCAAGGAAAAGTGCAGTATTTACTTAGTTGCAGCAAAGAAACCCATTTTGTAAAAAACTGATCAATGGAGGGTGCAAAAAGAGAGGGTATTTCCAGGCTGCTGAAATACAAATCAATCAGTCAATCTCTCACACAGAGAGAGCATGTATGACATGCTTGGTCTCCCCAGACCCTTGGTCCCACACTTCCAAGTTGTGCGACTTCAGCCACATTACTCAACCTTTCCAAGTGTCCATGTTACTATGAGGATAATAGGAACTTCACAGGGTTGTCATGGGAATTAAAAAGGCAAAGAAAGGGAAAAAGAATGGCAGAGCAGAGCACAGGACAGCCCTCAGAGGCTGGCCTGCCTTCCTTCCCTTAAGCAGAGGCTGAGTGGAAGTTTCCAGCAGGTTAGAGAATCGACAAAGGGAGAGTTTTCATTAGCATAAGAATTAAGCCATTTTTGCCTCAGTGAGTCACCAAACTAACCAAATAACCCTATATACTTGGAGCACTTAAAGGTTTTCTTCAAATGCTTAGAAAACCCTAAAGCATCTACAAATCTACAATTTCCTTTCACCCCTGACAAAGAAAAGCAAGGCAAAAACCTTGGATTAAACAATGCTATTTTGGAATAGCATATGCAGCTTAGTGGTAGATCAATTTGCCTAACATGCCCAAGGCCAGTGGATGGGTCCCCATCACCACAAAGACACACTCATTTTAAGGAACTAACTCAAAGCAGCAAGGTTTTCTTCTTCAGAATTTGATTAAACTCAAGTAGGGGCATTTAAATGCACTAGGGAAAGTATGGTACCAGCAGATCCCTTTAGTCAACTGCCTAAGAGGATGAAAGAATTCATGTGCCAAAGTGACATCCAAGAGGCTTGGAATTTACATGAGGTATGCATGCCCCAGGTGCTGGGCTTCCTGAGAAAGAAGTACCCTAAGCAGAGGAGGGAGGGGGACTTGAAAGGAGAGGGAAACATGAAAAGGAGACCATGCAGGTCAGACCAAGGGGTCTGCATAGTGAGCAGGTGAGAGGGGCTGGGAAGACCAGGAAGCCCCAGTCAGAGAGGAGCGTGGGAGAGTCACAGCAATACTGTGATGCTCAACACCAAAAACAGGAGCAAGGAGCCAGGTGGCAGGGTCTCAAGGCTTGACTTTTGCTTTTCCTTCCCTCTAAAGCAAGGCTTCTCGAGCTTTAACAAGCCCCCAGCCACCAGGGTATCTGTCAAAATGCATATTCTGATTCAGTAGGCCTGGGAGCCCCAGAGTCTGCATGTCTAAATGAAGTCCCAGGTGATGACATCATGCCGGCCCTATACTACACTCTTTGGCACAAGGGTTTGGACTTCCACCCGAGACCCTGAAAGAAAAACTCAGTGGCTTTGTGCTTCCAGCGTGGTGCTGGGAATATACAAGACCTCAGTAGATACTAGAGAATCAGTGAATAAATACCTTGAGAACCAGTTGCAGACAGAATAAAACCAAAAATGAGCCATACTTTACATAGCCACCACACAAGGGGACTTAGAGAAAGCTCTTGACACACCTCAATGGTACCAAGCCCACTGGAAACTCAGGAGTAAAATTCCACCAGAAGTATCTTTCAGTGCTTTTTTTTTTTTTTTTTGCTAATGGTGAAAGCATTTCTAGATATTCTTACATCAGGGAGCACCTTTATGTCATTCTCGGAGAGCATTTTCCAAAAGCCCAACTGAGGAAACACAGACTCTGTTAAGTCTCAGGAAATAACCATAGCAACTAATACCCCCCAAATAAAATGATGTCTTCACAAGGATGTGCCGGCTCAATTAGATTAAGAGAGTGACGTGTACCATCTGAAAATTTATGGTCGTAAACTTACAGCAAAAGCCAGACCTTCTTGGAAGAGGTTTATAAGAAAGGCTTTGCCAATAAATCGAAGATTTGGGGAAAGAGCCAGAAAAATTGAGGAGATGAGGAACTGGAGCAGCAGTGTTCTGCTCTGTCAAGTTCTGAGAGAGGGTCAAAGTATCCACATACAAATCCGGAACTTGATTAAATAGTTACACATCTGAGTGCCACCACTTCAAGCCACTGAACTTTTGTCCTTTTTCTGTGCCTTCCTTTATTCATAGTACAAAGGGAAAACAAGTACTGCTACCTCAGAAAAGCATTTGGAGATACTGACCAAAATAATTATAGAACTTTTAAATGCCAAAATGGAAAATTGCAAAACAGTAAATTAGGATTGATGATGGATTTCAGCCACATTCATTTCTCAATGGGTCATCACAGGATGCAGCCATTTCTGTTCCAAGGTCTTTACATTGGAGTTGGACTTGTGAATGAAGGAGCCAGCATCCATAGATCTATAGCCTACTGTCCACACCCTCAGAACTGCCTCTTTCTTGCAAAACAGATCTCTGCAATCACATTTGCACTGAACAAATCCAGGCATGTACGAACCTCATCTGAAAAGCAGGAATAGAATACCAAAGCCTGTCACCTCCCTGTCACCCCTGAAACTTTTCCAGCAAAGGACAAAAAGAAACCACCAACCAATAACCCAGCCCAAAGAATCAGGGCTTAATTGGCATTCAGTAGTTGTTAACTCAGAAAGTCACAGACAGCATAATCAGACACCCTTCTGGGGGTTCTTATCAACAGCAGAGACCATCTTGAAGGTAGTCAAGTAAACTGAGGTCGTCAATAGCCAAATATGCCTAGAACACTGGTGCTGGGGCTTTGGAACAGCCTCCCAGGGTGCAAAATCCCATCTCAGCCACTTGCATGGCATCTGTTCTCAGTTTCCACCTGTGTGAAATGGAACTATTGAGAAACCTGCCTTCTGAGGTTCCTGTGAGAAATCAAGACAATATGTGGAAGTATTTAGCACAGAGCCTGGCCAGCAGTAAGCACTCAATAAACCATAGGTGTTAGTGTTAGACACGTTTATGTAATAATGTAGTACACAAAACGCCAGGCTGATTTATGTCTGCAGACAGGAGAGGATGATCCAGCCACCCGGTCACCTCCTACCCTTCCTTATGCCCGCCCCCACCATGTGGACCTCCTCTGGTCCGCCCTCCACACCTCCTCTTGCAGCATTATTAGGATCTACACTGAATCAGCCTAATCCTGGAGCACAGATCAGACACTCCTCAACACTAACACCATAGGATGAAAGGCAGCAGCTCCTCAGCACCAGAACAAAGTCAATTAAAAAAAGAAGATTCCTTTGTCTCCCAGGGATAAAATGAATGTTTCCCAAAGAAAATAAAAAAGTACCAGTATCTGAACAGAGCCACACCAAATAACATTCTCAGAAATTAGTTTCACTTTCTTTTATCCCCTGTTTAATAAGCCACTTCCCTGCCGTACCTCAGCGAGGCCCCAAGCAGGAAGGTCCCAGAAGGCAAATACTCACCCTTCTCAGATGTTTCTGAGAAATCAAGGTTCCTGCCTCCATTCCTCCATACCCAACACTAATAGCAACACAGTCTCCTCCCAGCCCCAGTAAGAAGTGGTGCTCCAGCTAGTTCTCATGTACTCCTTGTTCCAGACCACCATGAAATTTGAGAGGCCAAATCAGTAGTTCTTAAAATATGGTACCACTTGAGACAGACTCTCCTAGGGTGCCTGCTGCAGCAGTGTCAATCAAAGTGTCTGAAGCTGGGGCACAGGATTTGGCTTCCCCAGCAATTTTTATGCATGTTAAAGTCTAAGAATGGATACTACCTAAACCTTCAGAACATCTAGTGCCAAATACCAACAACAGAATCACTGCAGACTGCATAGTGGGAGCTCCACAGAGCAAGCTGGACTTCTAACTCCTGATAGTGAGTTGACAGACACTGACAAAGTGGGCAATCAATGCTCAAGCTGGAAGAAATCCAGGTGGCCACAGGGGTAGAAGGGGGAACATCACAATTCTTTTTTTTTTTTTTTTTTTTGAGAATTTTTAGTTTTCGGCAGACACAGCATCTTTATTTGTATGTGGTGCTGAGGATCTAACCCAGTGCCATGCGCATGCCAGGCAAGCACACTACCGCTTGAGCCACATCCCCAGCCCACATAATTCAATTTTTTAAAAATCACAAATTCCAAAGCTGGAATTGTTTTTCAAAAAATGTTCTCCATATTTTCTCTAATTCTGAAAACCACACAATCGAGAAGAAACGCAACGCTGTTTGGAGCCTGATTTGTAGAAACCCAGTTCATGGCACCTGGAGGTGATGAATGGCCCTGATGCTGACTGCCAGAAATCTATCCGGAACCAGGCTCCCCAAGGGAGGGACAGCTGCCTTCAGTGCCTGGGAAGCCAAGCACTCCTGGACCACAGGCCTAGGCTAGGGCTGCCAACACAAGCTCTGCCCCAGTTAATGTTCTGTCTCACACAGACTCAAGTGGAATCCAGGATTCAGGCTCCCGGGGCAGCTGGAAAATGGAAATGCCTGAGGTAGAGGCAGGACAGCTTCAGGGGCATGCAACCTGTACAGCTGTGCAGGGACTCACGCTCCAGAGGACCTGCTTGGTTTTATGCCCTGCTGTAGCTCTCTCAATTTTTTCAATAATTGTATCTTTGAACTTGGGGGTTGTAAGTGAAATCCAGTGGGAGAGTGGAGTACATGCATGAACAGATATGTGTAAGCCAGGGTATCATGGTATCCATTGGGGTTCCTTGTGGCCCCAGATGTACATAGTCCCTTGATGCCAAGAAGTACAGAATTTTGAAGGATCCATGACATGTGGGAGCTCAGAGAGTCTTAAAGTGGTACAAGGTAAGCATGCTCTGTCTACAACTGCTTCTACCTGAGAGGCCACACCTTCCTTTCAATTAGAACTTGCCAAGTGCAAGAAGGCAGGTGGATTCTGAGAAACGTGTGACCCACAGATCCTATCAAAGCTTTTCTTATTTGAGTTATTCCCCTGGATAAGCCAACCACTGTGTGGATGATACAGAATAGGAAAATGGGGCATCACAAGTTCCTTTCCCTTACAGGCCCTCTTTACTCAGTAAGCAGAAGGTACGGAGTGCTGGGGACATGGGCACATCAGGAAGAGAAAGAACAGCCCTGAGTTATTTTGTGCAGAGTTTCCATTGTTCTTGGAAGAACAAAATAAATGCATATAAGGTATGAAGTATGAATGGCACAACTTTGGTCATTCTGCATACTAAACACTTAAAACTGGCATTGTATAGCACAAAGATGAACAGATAATTTCATACTAACAGTTTAAATTTAATTTTTTTTCCTTTTTAGAACAACACTAAATTGCAAATTTAAAACACCATGAGTCAACAGAGACCAGGAAAGAAAGAAGCTATTTTAGATCTTTAACAGCATTTATGGCTGCTTTTTACAGAGTCCTACAGATTACATGCCACTCAGGTGCGGGAACACCCAGGGACTGCTTTCCTATCTCCATTAACTCTTTTCCCCTCCCACTGGTACCTGGAGGAAGACCCCTGTCCTGGTGGCACCACCACTGTCTCTGGCCTGGACTCTAACTGGCTTCCTCACTTTCTCCAGTTGCCCAGAATGACCTATTCAAAAGGCAGATCTGGTCTTGTCACTGCCCGGTCCATCTCATCCCCAGTTGTGACTCTTCTCATTTCGCTGAAGATAAATCTGACCGAAACCTACAAAACTGCCTCATCTGCACCACCCATCAGCCTTGCCCTCTTCTGTGGCCTACCCCACTGGCCAACTTTCAGGCCCTTGAAGCGTGGTCCATCTGCCTGGAGGTGCCCTCGGGTACTGTCCCTCTGCCCCTCAGACTCAGCTTGAAGGGTCAGTTCCTCAGGGAAGCCACCTCCTCTCATTCCCCACCCATCCCAGGGGTAGACTCTCCTGGCTCTCTATGAAGGGATGGGAAGGGATAGGATTCCTTTGATTTGGGTGAGTGTTTAATATGTACTTTCCTGGTGACTTATAAACTTCATGCAGGCAGTAGACATGACTTTTGCTCATAAAAGGATAGTTGTCACAATCCTAGCCCTAATCATGTTTTTGATACATAAACAAATATCCAAATAAGAACGTGACTCTTTTTTTTTAAAGAGTTCAGTCAGAAAAATGACAAACCCTGCAATTCCCTTTTGAAAAAAGGAGAAATGGGGTCACAGGAATAAAGACAAAAAAAATCACCATCCCATTATCTGCATCTTCATGATACACACAAAGCAAACCAGAACCCATTTCCTAGGCTTGATTTTGAAGCAACAAAATACACATTCCCCACTTACATTCTTCCTCATCCAACAAGATGCTGCTTCTGTTTTTCAATGTACCACTCATGAATTTTCAAACCACTTTGCCTACAGGCAAAAATTAGAAGAAGATTTTGCATTTGTGTATCCAGATAGATTGTATATCTAGGCCAAAAGTTTAAATATATACTCTGGTGACAAGTTATGCCAATGATCGTCAGGTAACTGCAAAAGCTGTCCTTTCTAATATATCAGGTATTACTTGAGGAAACACACACCCACACTCTCAAACATGCCCTTTGGGGAAGTGTTTCTTGATTTGGCTTTTGGAGTTCACCTGCATCAGAATATCCCAGAATCACTAAGAAATTCTGGGAATTAAATCTGGGAATCTGCTTTTTTAATAAGTTCTCCAGGTGATTGTGATGCGCCATAGGTTTAAGAAGCACTGTTAGAGGAAGACATCGCAGTCAAGGTTTAAATATGAGGGAACTGGAAGGAGCTAGTAACACTGAACCTGAGACAGCAGGGAAACAAGAAAGAAAAAAGGAAAGCAATGTCCTTCAGACCCGGAAAGTCCCTGGCAACAGGCCTCCAAGAAAGTAGCAGGAAACTGTTCCCAGAGAGAAGGACCATGGAAAAACCCTAGGCCATTGTTCTCCAGGGTCATTAATTAATTTGACCATTTTACTCTCATGGACACTTCCTCCTATCTCAAGGTACTCCTGGGTTAGTAAGAAATTCTGACATGTTCCCCTGCTGCAGGAAGGATGGGTGAACGTGACCCAGGGACCAGCTGGAGCAAGGAAGGTTACTTCTCACAGTCTCACAGCTTCTCCAGGGTATCTGAGAGGAATCCTGCTCCTTGAAGCCTGCCCCAGAGACTAGAGTTGCAGCTGCTGCTGGCTGCCCCTGCTCCCAGTGCAGCCTCACTGCCCCTACCAACCAGAAACCTTGAGGAATGAGAGGACGCACAGGAAGTCTCCAGCCTGCGTCCACCAACTTCAGTACCCTCTCCTACACTGGGAGGGGTAGTGTCCCCAAAGTGCTGGTCTACCCAAAACCTGCCAGGTGACCTTATTTGGAAACAGAATCTTTGCAAACATAATCAATTAAAATGAGGTCACACTGAATAAGGATGGGCCCTAGATCCAGTGACCAGCTTCCTTACAACAGGATCAGTCACTCAGGGAAGGTGGCCATCTGAAGACGGAGGCCCAGAGGGGCAAGGGCTGTGTCACAGCACCCAGACTTCTCTTTCCCAGCACTTTCCAGACCTCCTCAATGTGGATAGTGCTCCAAGAGGGCCAAGTGAGGACAGCACTGTGCATTGCTATAGTCAGGGCTCACCACCCGCCCAGCTAGGCCCAGGAGTAAAGGAACCACTAACTGCACAGCATATATGTGTATGGATACCCCTCGTTCTTCACTACTTGACCAAGAAATGATCTGTCTTCTATGTGACTTCTCCCAGCTATAATTAAACTTCTGTTAAAGGGATAAACTGAACTCATTTATTCTGTTATTCATTCAAAAAACTATGAATTGTGTACCTTTTTAAAATATATAATTTAGTGTAAAAATATCACTACAGAGACCAACATAGGCAAGAAGCAGATATGACCCATGTCTTCATGGCATTATAAGTGGAGGTGTAGGGAAGTGTAAGTCGCTCATAGATAACCTCACATCCAAGCCTGAAAAAATGATAAAAACTATCACGTTCATGAGCATGTCTCCCCTGCTAAGACATGTCCTCCTTAGAGTTTCCAGGGCTGACACAGTACCTGGCACACAATGAACGATCAATAATGTGGATGAATGAAGGATGAATCGACTGAGGACAGGTGGGTAGAAGAACAGATGGAGGAAAGGAAGGAATAATGCCTGGGACATGACAGGCAGTTGACGATGACAGACAGAGGGAAGATGAATGGATATGAAGTATCCACACACCTGACATGAAATGTGCACAAAGCATAACTTCAAAGTGCAAAAGATGCCAAAGCCCTCTTAAGTGGCACCTCCAGAACTCTCCCCTCATTTCATTCCAGAATGACCAAGTGCCGCCCAGCACTTGCTGGGAAACAGTAACTTCAACTGAATGTGTAATCGTTAGGTAGTAAAAAAAGCTTCACAACATGAAGATGCTCTGTCTTGCTTCCCACCCCTCCCCTTTCTTTCTGAAATGGGGCTTTTAAAAGCCTGTTTTGCCAGTCCTCCGCCACCAGGGTGCTTACTGTTTTACAACATTGACTTCACTCTTGCCAAAGTGCATCACTGCACACCACTGAGGGGTTGTGTCATTTTTAATTATTATTTTTGTGACTCTTCCTTTATCTACTGCCTTAAAAGAGACTCTTTTCTGAGGGAACTAGAGCCGACTCTGAAAATTTCATTGTCATACGTGATGGGGTTTAAGGGGAAAAAACCTTGAGCTGGAGAGAGAAGGAACTGGAAAGTCCTTCTAATAGCACCCAGTAAAAGTCCCTTTCCATAGCAGTAGGTTAAAAAAATAGTCTGCAATAAAACAAAACAAAACAAAAAGCAAAGCCCCAACATAAACTTTTAACCCTTCCATAAAACAGCTGGGTCTCAGAAAGATAGAGGAGATCATCATATGCCTCAACTTTGGGTCTAGCTTGAGTCATGTTAGACTCCCTTTATTTACAGGGTCTACTCGATTTCACATTAGTAACAAACTTAAAGTAACTCAGATCCTAGGAGGTCTTTGGTCTTAGCCTGTTTAGGTTGCTATATCTGAATACCACAGAATGGATAATTTATGAGGAATAAATTCACACAGCTCACAGTTCCAGAGACTAGGAAGTTCAAGAGTGTGAGGCCAGCAACTGGTAGAGGCCTTCCTGCTGTGTCCTAACATGGCCTAGGGCATCACACGGCAAGACAAGCAAATGTGCAAGCTCAGTCTCTCTCTTCTCTTCTCTTCTCTTCTCTTCTCTTCTCTTCTCTTCTTAATAACACCAACACTGTCATCATGGCGGTCTTACCCCTGTGTCCACATCAAATCCTAGTTACCTCTCCAAACACCATTAACACAGGAATTCAGGGATTAAGTTTCCAACACATGGACTTTTCAGGAACATATTCCAACTATAACACCTTTCTTCCCATTGATTTCCCTCTGCTGGAAGAAAAGAATCATGTATAACCCCTCACAAACAATTCAGTTTCCTTTGCTTGCAATTCAGGCCCAGCATTCCATAAGTGTATTCGGGCCATAGGTTTATTCACTCACCTTTAGCTCTTCCCTAAGTACCTCCCTGTATAGCAGGTGGTAAGAAGAAACCACTAATTAAAATTGATATACCTTGGGCTCCCCAAATCTGAAACCTACTAGGGACAGATACTCAACAAATTCATACTGTAAATACAGGGACAAGAATGTAAAGATAACTTGAAAAAGAAGGCTAGAAGGGAGTGGTGTGAAGAGGAACCATTAGATTCCCACTACTTCCCACATCCAAGGCAAGTGACTGAAGAGCTACAGAGAAGTCCGACATTAAGAATTCCCCCACTATTGTGATGGTAGCTTCTCAACTTCACAGCTTCTTATAGATACCAAACTTTATCAAAATATGCATTTAAATAAAGTTTTTGTCAGATGAGTAAGTTAAAAAATAATAATTTGCTCAATAGCCTACTACCTGCTGTCATGATCTCTTGGGTAATGAAGATTCACAAGGTCATAAACTAAGAAAAAATAAGCTAGCTACATCAAAAACACCACCCTGCTGTGCTGTTGTTCTTAGTCAGCTCACGGCTCATTCATTCATTCATTCATTCATTCCATAAGAATTTATGAAACATCTTCAATGGTCCAGGTACTGACTATTTGGGTTCTGCATTATGCTGCAAACAAAAACATGCATAACTCTGCTCTGTGGGGGCTTGTACCTCCTGCAAATGTGGACCAAATAGAAAAGATAAGCTGTGTCTACATACCAAGAACCACTTGTGGCATTCTCAGAATATAGAGCTAAGGTTACTCTAAAGGACTTTCAACATCATGATGGAAAACATTTACTGAAAACTTACCATGGGCCCAGCCCCTAACCACTTTGAAGATATTATGCACTTAATACACCCAAAACCCCTAGAGGTAGGTGCTATTGTTTAAATCCATTTTACAAATGGCAAAATTGCCAATGATGGCACCAGAGCACATCCAGGAGCCTGACCTTAGAAGATATAATTTTAAAACCTCAGCTACACCACCGTAAGGGCAAGTTGTGCATAAGCTGCTCCAGAAAACCATTTCATAGTCTCAGAGATTCGTCTGGACAAACTGTGAGACTCAGCAATGCTGCTCTTTGCTAAGCAGATTCTCTGACCCTCCCCCATCAGTACTTCCACCATCTCTGAGGCTTGACAAAGCAAGTTTAAGAAGAGAGAGGTCAAAGGTTTCAAAACAGCAGTCTTCTGCAAGAGACTGACTCTGACATCAATCTATGGCAAAGGAAGGGCTCAATGTCACAGTGCTCAAAGGAACAAGGAGAGACAACAGTCAGAATCCCTGACATTCCTGGCTGCAGGCAAAGAGGCCCAGGGCTCTGACTGGTAAACTTTTGTGTTGTTGATCTTTTGAAACACAAGTGAAACATAAACTTACTACATAACATCATGGTTGTAATGAAGACCGAGGTCCAGGGAACCACACACCTCCTCTGGATCAAAGAGGGTACTCATTACCCCATCCAGTATAGCCAACCAACTCATGTAAAGTCAGTCTACCGCTGGCCATCCACAAGCAGCAAGCAGCCAGAGGATATCAATAGGTGAGAAGGGACTGCATATGAGATGTGGACAAAAATCCCCCGTGACTACCAGCCATAGGTGTCTGTATTAATTGCACCACTGCTATAATCAGTCATTCAGGGAAAAATTAAGTAAATCTATCCCATGATAGCCTCCCAGAAGAAACAAAACTCTCTGAATTTTGTAAGAGCTACAAAGGACAGTTTAAATCCAGATCATGTGGTGTTGACTTACTTTCCCAAGAATGCCTTTGAATAAAAGCCTTGGCCAGTACTTGCACTCGGTAAAAAGAAGTCTGGCAATGCCCGTGAGGCCAGTTTAGGTCCCCAGAGGACAACAGGGTCCCCTCTACAATACCCTCTCACATATGTGAATGTCCTACAACACGTGGAAGTTTGAATGATTCCCTCCTGGACACCTGTCACCTCCTTCCTCACTCAAAAGACCCTTTCTTTTTTCATCAACATTTCTCTGCACAGCATCACCTGCCTCTTTACGGAAAAACCACGGAACCCTCCAGCACAAATGTTAATCATTATTTTATCAAGCTCTGGCAGGAAGGAGCAACTAGCAAATCCAAACGACTGCTAGAGTATATTTTAATTTCTATCTTCTGGCCAAAATCATCTTTCCAGGATGGAAAAGGGAGACATGTGCCTGTGGAGAATGGAACCCTGGGAATGCACAGATACTCTGAACGAACTGTTAAGACCTCAGGCAGGTCTCCTGGACCTCAGCATGGTGAACTGTGGGATTAATAAGCAGAATCAAAGCCAACCTGGCAATGAGGACATGGAAGAGAGTTCCATGCTGAAGAAGAAGCAAGAGGTCCAGGCCACATGGTCAGGGAAGCATGGTAACTAAGAAGGCCAGCACACCAGAGGACAGGCTTGAGTTGGGAGCCAGGAGAAGACAGGAGGGAAGGGCCTCTATTCAGGGCCTACAGGGTTAGAGCCAATTCCACACAGCTGCCATGAAGCACCAGTTCCATCAATGATAGAGTCACCTCATCAGGGAGGTTGGAAGTCAGTTCTTCGTATGAGCCTATGAAGGGCAAGATGCCAAACTGCTCAGCATAAAACAACTCAACTGAACTATTAAAGATATAATCTCAAACCTAGATGTGGTCAAATGATGTTTAGTCACAACCTAGTGATTGATATTATCTTCACTGATATCAAAAAATGCATTTTCGGGCTGGGGTTGTGGCTCAGTGGTAGAGCACTCGCCTAGCATGTGCGAGGCCCTGAGTTCGATCCTCAGCACCACATAAAAATAAATAAATAAAACAAAGGTATTGTGTCCAACTACAACTAAAAAATAAATATTTTCTTAAAAAGATATTGAAAAAATGCATTTTCTGTGTGAACAAAAATTCAAAACCCACCACCTATAAAATGATTATTTCATCATCAAATCTACCCTGATTAATCTGTGGTTCAAACTGTTCACATCTCAGTGGTAATGCTGGTATCTTGTTGGGGCCTGGTTTATGCTGTGCACTGAGCTTATCCACTGCTCTAATGCTAGATAATTTGCACAGTAGGAACATTAGCTATAATATGTGCTCTTTAAAGTTCTTTCAAATCCGTTCAACAGTTAATAGCTATTCCTTATTTTCTCGATGTGGGGCACAGAGCTCTGCATAATAGGAAAAAAAATTGCATACGGTCCCCAGAAATTAGCAGCCTAATGAGAGAGGAAGGTAGAAAGGGAACAACAGAGGGCCTACTAGGTGTCTGACATCGACTTATACCATCTCTAATCCTCCCAACAGCCCAAACAGGAAGACATATTATCCCTATTCGATGGAAAGATGAAGACTCAGAGATACTAAAGAAAATGTTCCACAGTTACACACCTAACAACTACAAAAGTCTGTATTCAAATGCAGGTCAGACTCCCAAATGTGTACTCTTAACTATTATAACATGTCTCAAAAATACAGCCTTTTAAAAGGTTGGTTGCAGGCGAAAGGGAGCATTAAATGGGGGTGCAGTGGGACCGGGTGGGGGGAGAGGGATCTGTAATGAGACTTCAACAAGAGGAGAAACCACCACCACCTGGGAAGACATATTCCTCCACAGAAGGGGCATTTGAGCTACTCTAGGCTTATTCTCACCATCTCCCCTCCACCTCCCCTCAACAAAAAATTATTGAAATTTTTTGGGCATGGTGGAGGGGAGATGGTGAGAATAAGCCTAGAGGAAGAGAGGACAACCTAAACCAAAGCACAAAAGTAGAGGACATTGGGCTGCACACTCAGGGAACAGCAGGGCCAAAAGAAAGGGAGATGTCAAAGGCAAAACTGCCTGCGCAGAGCAGAAGGGAATGGGGCTGAGGAGACTACAGGGCAGAGCATAGTCTCCACAGCGAAGGGAATTAAGATTCAAGCCAGGGAGCACTGAATCTAAGCCAGTGCAGCAGCCTGACGAGAAGGGCTTGGGTGGAAGAAGACCAAGGGGGTCTGAAGAGAAATTGAACAGGGGAAACACATCACCACAGGTAGTTTTTGAGACTGAGCTTGGGTAAAGGAGATGGAAATAGCGATAGCATCTTAACAGAAATGGGGACCACACAGGGGGAGCAGGCTGGAGGAAAGAAACATGTCAGGATTGGGACACCAGCAAGACACACAGAGATGCCTGTGGACGTCAGGAAGCAGAAGAACTGGAGGGTAAAGGCAACTGCAGGACAGAAATATGGGAATCACCTCGATATGATGGCAGAAGCCAGGGACTGGACAGATCAGTGACACAGAGACAAAGGGATAGAACCTTGGAAAGATTCACAGGACAAAGAAGATAAGTAAGGATGGGATGTTCAGAAAGGAAGAAAGGAAGAAAGGAAGCCTGGAGAGCATGATGTCAATGAGGAAGAGAGTTTTTAAAAAGACAAGGGATGCCAAGGAAAAGTCCTAGCTTCATTTAACCAAGCGGTCCCTTGGACCTGCGAGACAGCAAGTTCAGAAGAGCACTCAGGAGCAGCAGCCAGATGCCAGGACTTTCAGTGGTGAAGCAGGAGAGACAGAATAAAATCTTTTTTCAAGCAGTCGAGCTGTCAAAGAAGCAGGAGGGTGGTGTGATACACCACTGGGAGAAGTACAGAGGGAAGTTTTGTTGGATTTGGCTTTTTTTTTTCCTGCTGTAAACATAATTTATATTTTAGGATGTTGGTAGACAGAGGTTGAAAAGGGAGGGAGGGTGATGCTCAGTGCCATTAATTAAATGGAGGAAGTGTCCAGAGAGGTGGGAAGGATTGCAACAAGGACTAGCATGGAGAATGCCAGGTAATGTCACTGGTCAGTCTACTGACCAGGGTGCCAGAGGAGAGCTTCTTTTTCTCTCCAATCATATAGCACATGATATTCAAAACTGACGTGGAAGGTGATATGGAAGGCAGGGATACCTCTCATCTGAATCCATAGGGGAGAGCAGAGACAAAAGGCCATAGTTACTTCACTTCCTTTGAAATCATGGGTTGCTTTTTTGTTTGGTTTTGCTTTGTTTAATGAGAACCTGTCTCACCCAAGGGTGAGGAAACCAGAGAGTCCACGCCTACCTCACAATGACATCCTTCTTGAATTGCTTTAGCTAAGATGAAAAATTATCCCGCCTAAATGGTTTCAACCTTTCAAATCATTTTTCAAAACCACAGGCCTTCATACTCATCCCTAGGATGGGGGAAGGGTATTGAGGATGGAAATCCAGAGTCTCCCTATGCTAAGTTAAGAACGGGCCCCCACCATTGAGTTATATCCCCAGATTCCCTTTTTGCCTTTGGGGGCTCAGAGAAGATGTTGATAAAAATACTTTCATAAAAATTAAATTGGGAATGGAATCACCAATGAACCAAAAACATGACAGAAACTTGATGTAAATTTTGGATCGTGACCTCCAGTTCAAAATCAATCTAATTCAAAGATACCTAATTGCTTCTGGGGTCCCTAACACCTGCACTTGGCCTCTGATAGTCTTTACTTAGTAAAGGCCAAGAAGCCAAGTAGAAGGGAAGGAAGCTGCTGCCTGGCCACTAATCAAGAGCCCACTGTTAATTTCCATGAGTGGGCTGGGGATGTGGCTCAAGCGGTAGCGCGCTCGCCTGGCATGCGTGCGGCCTGGGTTCGATCCTCAGCACCACATACAAACAAAGATGTTGTGTCCGTCGATAACTAAAAAAAAAAAAAAAAAAAAAAACAATCCATGAGCTGTGGCTGGGCTTTGTATAGCAAGGAAACAGGTTCCTGTCTCAAGGTGCTTCTATCTTGTTGCCTGCTCTAGGAAAACCCATGTATAGAAACCACAAGAAGAATTGTGTATTAGGGAATGGGTGTCCTAAACAAAGCAGTTCATGGCTTCACTCATGACTCATGGCAGGCAGGACTCTTTCTCACGGTGCTTACCATGGCAGCATCCATGCCACTGACACGGCAGAGATGTGCACACCACTCTTCTCCAATACGTGTTGGATGAAGCAAGGAACATCTCTCCCCTTGGCTGATGAGCAAAGACTTGAAAACCACCATGGTGAGAATCTGACCACGGAAAATAAGGATAAACCAGAAGAGAGTCAAAAAAGGGAAAGGGACCAGGAAACCACAAGGCCACACACAATACTTACTTCAAACAAGCGTTTGCTTGGTTCAAGGTTCTAAGGCCTTGAGTTTAACTGACTATAGGGAGAGGAGGCCAACCAATCCCACAACCTCCTATCCCCATCTGCAGTGCTGACCAAACAGCTCAGGAAGTATCTGACTCACATCCAGGGAAAACCCAAACTAGAGTCAAGAGTAACTTACAGCTCAATACCAGGGGGCTGTGAGTGATGGCAATAGTAGAAATACCACGATCGAGGCCTCCCTGTGAGCAAAAATGAACTTCTCCAACTGAAGTTTGAAATTCCTTTTCCCCAGGACATTCATTCCCTTTCACCAACTAAAGCTTTAGCACCTCCAGCCTCTGCCATTCAACTGGACTCAACAACTCTCTGGCAGCCTCCTCTCCCACCAGCTACGGGCAGACCACCCCTGCCCTCACGGGTGGACAGACTCTGCTTTTGTTCTGAATCAGAGGGTTCCTGAGCTCACACAAAGTCCCAGTGCTCATCCCTGAGTGTTGCCCTTGCTGTTCCTCCACCAACAGTGTTGAGCTTCCCCATCTACAGCTGTCCAGGTGGGGCCAATCCTTCAATGCATTTCCTCCAGGGAGTCCACCTCACCTGGTCCCAGGCCAGCTGCATCTCCTCCCTGCATATAGCACATGGCACTGTATTTGTGTCACCTGATGGAAGCTAGTATGTCATCATTCTTTGCCATATTAGCTGTGTGGCCTAGGCTGGGACAGTGTCTCCAAGGTTTGCTTTGTATATCTTTAAAGCAAAGAGATGATAATACCTAGTAAAAATGAAAGGAAAAAAAAAAGCTACCTTTTATTAAGATCTCACTATGTACTAGAGAAATGCTATGAAGTTTATAATCATTCTCTCATTTGACCTTCGAAACCCTAGGAGGTAGGCACTGTTTCATAGATGAGGAAACAGAGGTTTAGAAAGGCTGAATAATTTGCCCAAGATCCACAGACAGCAAGCACCAGGACTGAGATTCTCACTCGGGCAGCCCTAGCCCACCCCGGGGCCCTCTCTTAATCAGGAGTCTCTGCTGGCCCAGTCTCTTCCTTCAGTTTCTTCCCTATCTCAGGGTTGCTCTGATATAATATATGAAAAGTCCTTAGAACACTGCTGTTCTTTGTCTTACTGACCCCTGGTAACCTCCTTTAAGGAGATAATCACATATACAGGTGCTCTAAAATAGTACTCAACAGATAATGAATGAATGAAGATAAAACAAGGAATGAAGAACATCTGCTCAACTAACAAAGTAATATAAGGAAGCATCTTCAACATGCTACATAATAGAACCTCACAGGATAGCATAAAATTAAGGTCTTTTTTGTCTTCCAAATGTCTTGGAGATGCAGTATTTATTCTGGGGTTCAAAGAACTCAAGGAGGTGGGGAAAGTCACTGTGGAGGAGTGAGTAGGAATGACACAGCACAATCAGAAGCAGTAGGCCCAGTTCTGCAGCCTTCGCTAACACAAAATCCCCATCGAAAGGAAATCCCATCCAAATCCTCTTTACAAAGAGGAGAAGGAGGTCAAAGGAACTAATCCTCAAGAGGACCCGAAATTCAGGCTCATCCATGCTGCACCAAAGGACGTTCTCCTGGGAGCAAAGTCGGGCCCCCAAAAACAGCACGCCCCACCCTCCCTCCTAGGATGTCACTCTCTCACTGAACATGTATGCCTCAGCTCAGCCCAGAGCAAGGGCATTCCACCAGCCATGTCATCTGGGGCAGGTCACAGGTCCAACAGATAACACCAGAATCATGCTCACAGTGCTGTTGAAAGGGTTCAATGTGCATAGCCAGTGGCTGGCACACAAGTACTTGATGTGAGTCAGCTATGAACGTGGGCAGGCAATGGTAATACAGAGACGCTGTGCAGGCACACAGAGACCTCAACACTACAGTTCCTGGTCCTTCCATATGCAGCAGCTTGACCCTATGAATTCCAAAGCAACCAGCACATGGATACTTCAGGTAGCCAGTTTCGGCATGCACAAAATATTCCTTTTTGATCATAACAACAAGAACTCAAAATGTCATTGGTCTTAGAGTCAGGCAAAGGTCATGTGAGTGAGGTGGGAGCGGAGAGACATAAAAGAGGAAAATGCAAGCAGGGAAATGTTACAAAAAAAATTAAAGGATGTAATCTGATCAGCTGCAACTAGCCTGTGCTGGTGGCAGGTCCAGACTTGGGGAAAAGGAGAAGCAGATTCCACTGATGTCTCAGAGCTTAGTCTGTCATATAAAGAGATCTGAGTGTTAGCTCTGCCACTGAAGCCATCATGATAAAGATCAGCCAGTGGAACAAAGGCCACCAGCTTATAGGTATCAACAAGGGCTGCTGGATTTGGCTGATTTTAGTATTCAGAAACTGGTAAGTTTCTACTCACATATATTATGCACAGAAGTTTCTTCCTTTTCTAAAAATACACAAGTCTGCAGTTTGGCACTGAAAAGGCCCTCCAGAGCACATAACAAAGACAGTAGGGCGGATGTCTGGCCACCAGGAGGAAAAGCATTTCCTTTATCAACAGCAAAGGGTGTGAAGCTGTCCTTTACCAGAGATCTGACTCCACCTTGGCAAATTGCAGGGCACAGAAGGGTTTGACCCGAATCCCACCTCTGACACCTGCCATCCTCACCTAATTTCTGTGAGTCTCAGTTTCCTCATCTGTAAAGCAAGGATCACAATACCCATATGTTGAGATGAGAAAGAATGAATGCAAAGCACCTTAGGGCAGTTCTTGCTTGTTCCTGAAATCTCAGAGACTCCGTTGCTCCCCTGGGGATCCCTATCTCATTCCTGAAACAGCCCAGTGAGGAAGAGAAAGGCTGATTTTCCCTGCTCTCCTGGCAGCCTCCCTGGAGAGCTGCAGCTCCTATAGCCTCCTTGGTGCTAAGCCTGGGCAGCAACCCATGGCCAGGAAACACCAGGAGGCTCTCCTTACTGAAGGCAGCAGAGGAGGGAAAGGAAGCATGTCCCTCCAGTCCTCACGGGCCCTCGCCTCAGTTAAGGTTTAGCATGCATCAGAGAGAAGATAAGAACAGTCCCTGGGGAAAAGGAGCTACAATCTACTGAATCAATGTGTACCTTCTTGGGAAATAGTCTAGAACATTCATCAGATTTTCAGCAATGTCTTTGACAATCCCCTGAAGGAGCAGGTGGAGGATGGGGGTGCACTTTAAAAGTACTGAGTCATTCAGGGGGAAACAAGCATGTCCAAGAAAAAAGGAATAATATAAAACAACTTCTAATTTTCTGTCCACATGTAATGATACTTGCTAAGTATTTTATCACATATTATCTCACTTAGTCCTCACAACAGTGGGAGGAAATAGCATCCCTGGAAAGAGGAATCCCAAGAACTAAGGCTCAAAGGCCTATTCTAACAAATGGCAGAACCAAGTTCCAAACCTGAGAATGTCCAAGAACAAAGCTTTTTCACTGTGTCTATCCTGCTGCGTATCTTTACACACACACACACACACACACACACACACACACACACACACACACAGAAATGTTTAAGTCTTCAGAAGAAAACAGTCAGCCATAAGAAGGTACATCAGTACCATAAGCTTCAGTTTCCTCAGTACTCCACGGGTGTGTTACTGAGAGTAAATGAGGCAAAATGTGTAAGGCGCTTATGTTTGCAGGGCTAATCTGCATGTAGTAAACACTCTGAATGGTAGGCATTATTGTTATTATTACAATTTAGTGAAACAGCGGGATCCAGCAATCGAAAGCATCATCCTTACATCCATGAACTCCATGCTAATTGTTTCAATGACCCCATCTCCCTGCATCCCTGATGCCACACAAATGCTGGGGAGAGAGAGGCCTCAATTTGGCTCCCGGGAGTGATCACACGACTGCCCCTGCTGCATGCTTGGGAAGCCGCAACAGCAGCAGCAGCAGCCAGCAAGACTTGGGTGCATGCCCAGGTTCCAGATCCAACTCTCCAACATCACCCGAAGTGCCGAGAGGTCTTGGAAACCTCCAGGATGATTACAGGGGTAGGGAATATTCACAACCAGCTTCTCCGAGCACGAAGAGAAACCCAGAAAATAAGTATAACAAGTTGTAAAGGGGAGACACGTTTACCTGTAAGCCAAATAAGCCAAGAGGTGAAAAAAGGGTTTGGTGGACTAGGGTTTAGAGGAACAAGAATTTGAGGGGACTTTGATTCATAGTCCCTCATCCCCACAAGAAAGGAGGGGGCATAGGGTAATTAATGATGGTGGAATGTGATGATCATTACTATCCAAAGTACATGTATGAAGACACATATTGGTGTGAATATACTATGTATACAGAGATATGAAAAATTGTGCTCTATATATGTAATAAGAATTATAATGCATTCTGCTGTCATATATAAATTAAAATTTACATTAATTTTTTTTAAATCCATCTAATTGCACAGTAATTTTTGTGAGATTGTCCCACTCTTCCTAGCTAGAATTTCACAGCTCTATTTTAATTTATGAAGTCTCCACACAGAAAATAATCAACAACTGCCGTGTGTGTGTGTGTGTGTGTGTGTGTGTGTGTGATACAGTCCTCAAAATACAACTTTAAGGGAATTCTCATGCCCATTTTACAAATGAGAAATTGGCCTGGGAATGCTAGGCAATCCACCCAAGGCCATAGGGCTAGGAGAAGATAAAGATAAATTTCTAAATCTCATGCTCTATTATTATGCATTTTTAGATCAATTGAGTTCCATCCCCATGCAACTTCTTGTTTTTCTTCTAGTCTTCCAGAAATATAAGACTAACTTATTCCCAGTCTATCTCAATCCAAAAGATATTTTGTTTTGGGTATGGAATCCAAGACAAACTGCACCAACCCAGGGGCCAGTTATGCTTAGAAGCGCTCAAAACAGAGGCATAAATGACACAGAATACATGCAAGGTGAATATTAACAGGTAAAGGAAACAGGGGATATGATCTTCTGTCTCACACACCAACAGACCTGGAACACTCCACCTCCCCCTTTTTGTAAGAACAATTTCAAAAGAGGATGCCTCTAAGAAGACAATAAAATTCTTAAAATGTTAGTGGAATATCTATACAATAAGGAAAGGTGACCACAGAAGAATGTAGGGAAATATCACTTGGAATAAAACAAACACACAACATCCTGCAAATGTTCTCCATTAGATTTCCCAAAGCAACTCATGACTTTGGAACCAACCCATTAACACAAATCAAAATAATCTGAACCAAATGTTCCCATTTAAAGGCCCTTTCCCCTCTGAAGATCTGTACAAGGGAAAATGCACTCTCATACACCAGGCCACCTTGCTCCAGTAATTACCACCAGACCTTGAGTATGCATGGCTCTTACCAAACTAGGAAAAGCCTACAAATCCCCAAACCAAGGGCAAAAATCGCAACAGGGGTGGAGAGGGAGCTGAATGTGGGAGATTTTGCAATCAGACCTCCTGAAAATGCAGCTCTCTCTATGGATTTTTGTTCCTAGAAGTCATCCTTCAACAAAACTCAAGCACTACTCTAATTGCCTCCACCTTTTTTGCTGGGCCATCTCCTCTGCTCCAGCTGAAGGATCTGTTGCTTAGCAACCACCATCCAACAAAAATAGGAGCCGCAATGAAGTCAGGCTTCTGATAGCTCATGCTTCCTAGCACTCACAGGACAAGCTTTAAGCTGAGCCAAAAAAAAAAAAAGTCTATAGTTTCCATCAGACCCAGGGCTCAGAGGCTGAGGAGAGCCTTGCACAGATGCCTTCACTCAATGTCACTAAATAGTCCACCTGGACCACACGAACCAGTGTAAAGTGGTCCTGTTGAACCTTAAGGCTACAAGGCCTCAATACACTGCAAGAACCATCATATGACCCAGCTCCCATTCAACGGTTCCTCAATCACAGTAAGCATCATGGCAATGATGTCTTCTTCATTTGTCCTAATCCATCTTCCAGCCTAGGTGTCTGGCTTAGCACCATGATCTCTGGCACTTGTGGTCACCTCCCCAGAGGCCATCCTCGACACCTCATCTGAAGTGGAAGTCAGTCCCACCCTATCACCCAGGATTTGTTTCCTTCCTGGACTTTTTTTTTTTTTTTTTTTTTGGCTCCAGGTTACCAAGTTACATTCCTTTATTTTTTGTCTGCCTACGTGAAAGTAGGGACCCTAATTACTATTTTATCTTCACTCCCCAGAGGCTGATACAAAGAAGGCACACAATATTTATGGTATGGATGGGATCAGATGATGAAAGGAAAATCATGTGGTATTGCCTTACATGAGAGAACTATCTTAATACTACTAACTCCCTAAATAACCTGTTACAAATTCAGTTTTCATTTATGAAAAGTCTTATATCAGCTAGGTATGGTGACACACACCTATAATCCCAGCACTTGGGAGACTGAGGCAGGAGAATCAAAAGTTCATAGTCAGCCTCAGCAATTTAGCAAGGCCCTATGCAACTTAGCAAGACCCTGTCTCAAAATAAAAAATAAAATTTAAAAAAGGGGGGGTAGGGGTGGGGAGGGAATATGGCTCAGTGATTAAGTGCCCTTGGGTTCAATCTCTGATATCCAAAAACAAATTATTGCATCTTTCACACTTTTAGTAAAGAAAAATAAATGCTATGTATTTACCAACCACTATGTAAACACAGTAATTATAATTTTCCTGAATTACCTTTGTGGAAGCTTTCTTTAGAGGCAAAAGGGAGAAAAAAAACTGGTAGTAGATATTGAAGTGGTGGTTAATCCAACTCTAGGATTTTGTGTACAAGTCCATGTTCATTCCCTGGTAACTTCATCTCAGTTTATGAATGGAATACATCAGCTCATGAATGAAGTATATAAAAGGGCTAAATAAAACTCCTCTCATGTCTTTTCTGATGAATATGTGTAGGTCCAAGTAGGTTTGTTCACATGACATCATGGTAACCACCACCTGCCATGGGCTTTCTCTGTCTATCCATCTAATAACCTTCTGACTATCTGAAATTCTTATCCATTTCTTGTCTACTGTCTAAGTTTTATAAGAATAGGATCTTGTTAGTCTTATGCATAAAACTAGTACATGTTGGGCCCTATTAAACAATTGTCGAAAAAAGAGACTTACAACATTGCCTAAATCTAGAGACTAGGGACATATTCCCTACTAAAGAAAAAAATCATCTATGCATTATTCCTCCATGATGAGGTAAGGCCTTGCCAGCCACTCCCAATCACATATTTACATGGCTCTGAGTAAACACAGTTCAAGTTCCACCCAAAAATTGTGTAAGTTTAGCCTTTTTAACATCTGCAAATTCATAAATCACACCATGATGATAAAGGGACTCAATAAACTACACAGGCCCTGAATGAGCCTATTTAGCAAAAGAGTCAACACATGCAGCAGATTATATTTTCCAAAGAGCCACAGCAATATATCCCATCCCACATGTTCTTCTTACAGTGTGAGAAATAGACACTCTTCCATCAAGCAGAGCAGTCTGTTCCCTATCCTTGAACCTCGGCAGACCACTGCAATTGCCTCAATCAAGAGAACATGGCAGAAGTGATATTGCATGACTTCAGAAGCTAGGTCGTAAGAGGGAACATCTCCCCCCACACCACTTTTCTCTATGACCTTGGATCTGAGTCACCTCATGGGGTGAAACCACCATGCCAGAGAGACTACATAGAAAGACCAGATAAAGAAGCAGTTGTTTAGTCCTCCCAGACCAGATGCCCACCAGAGTGAGCAAAGGCTTCATGATTCCAGCCCTCCAGCAAGCCAAGCTAAGGCCGCAGATATGCAGCAGAAATGAGCTCTCCCTACAAATGTTGCTCAGACTATAAATTAATAAGCAAAACAAACATTGCTGTCTTAAAACCATCAGGTGATTTTTTTTTAGACTTGAAGAAACTGAATCTGGCTCTTCAGCCAGCTGCCACCGAGTCCTTTCACTATCCATTTTATTTGCACAAACACAGACTGAAGATGAGAACATTTCCCTTTTGATTGAATTCTTTTTACCAACTTCTTCACCCTCAAGAAGGTCTTCTGGGTTGTGAAGAGCTTTCTCTTAGGTTTGTCTCAATAGGCTTATCAACCAAACCTGGATAAGTATTCTTTTAATGAGAAAAACACCCTAACTTTCAAATTTGTTAAAAAAATTTTTTTTTTGCATGCAATATCTACTATTCCATGTTAAGTTTCAGCATCAGACTACATGAGTTCAACTACCACCTCTGTCTGTCACTTGCTAGCTTGGTGATCTTGGCAAGTTATTAGATTTCTCTGTACATTAGTTTATTGTCTCTATAAAAGAGACATAATAACCTTCAAAGAATTGTTGTGACAACTGAATGGGGTTATTACAGCTAGCACTTATAAAGTGCTATTATATGCCAGGTAATCTTCAAGTGCCTGTAGGTACTCAGACCATACCTAGTGCACAGTGAGCATTCAATAGGCCACAACTGCCATTGACAACATTATTACTAACATCATTACATTAGGATTTGTTTCTAAGACTAAGGCCATGATGCTGGGATAACTCTGTGAAGATCAACTCTTAATTATAGCAAAACGGCAAAGAGGCTCAGATTCATAGTCAACTCAAATAACTCCTCTCAAACTCATACAAATGTACTCATGAGATGTACAACAATCATCTCATGTATTTGTTAAAATGCAAATCCCCAGATATACCTCCAGAGATTTGATTCATTAGTCTAGGATGGAATCCAGGAATGTACTTTTCTAACCACACCTCCACTATCCCTTCTCTCCAGGTGATTCCAAGAAACCCTACCTTAAAGTTTTGGTCTACGTATCTGGACTAAATCAGTCATGGTGCCATAGAAAGAGCATAAGCAAAGAGTCAGAAATACTGGGTCCTAGTTTCGGCTTCACCCTACCTTATTCTACAGTTTTGACATAGTTAATTCTCTAGGTCTCTGTATGATTAATAGATTAGATAATTCCAAAGATTCCTTTTTTCCAAAGTAGATCCCCCAGCATGACTACTAGACAGGTCCTTCAGATCAGCTTGTTTTGTACATCTGTAGCAAATAAAATGGAATTATTATTTACTAAGCCCCCACTATTTGCAGGAAACTGCCCTTAGATGCTTAATTCATTCAATTACTTCTAATATTCACAACAGTCTTGAAGTGTGCTAAAATATGAGGTAGTCAAACCAATTCAGAGAGGCAACAACCTGCCTAAGTGACAGCTCGAGGTGGCAGAGCTTGGATTCTGCCCCAGGTCCATCTGGCCCAGCACCTGTGTTCTTAACATCACTTTGCCTTTGGCCATCTCACTATAAAATCCATTTCCTTTGTATTTGTTTTTGCTCAGTTTAAAGTTAGAGACAATAAAAACTTGACTGTGAGTAATTTCCATTTAATAAGAGGCCAACAGGAAGAAAATGTGAAACGTATTTCCTTGTTAAGGCACCACACAAACACTGCTACAGAAATGACGAATATTTTACCCTCTGCATTTCAAACCTACAGAAACTCAGATTGCTGATATTTTCTTGGGAAAAAAAAAATGAAAGCTATGAACATCTTTCATAAAGAATTATTCTTTAATTCTGACTCCATCTAAAACAATTTAAGACACCAAACTCTTTTTTATTGCTTGAGTTAATTAAAAGAAAATAGAATGAATTGAAATATAAATAAAGACCTTATCAAGGTTTCCAATCCAGAACTTCTCATAAACCGTGATACCCAGAAAGGAATGACAGGAAGCAGGAATCTGATAAAATACTCAACACTGATTTCACATTCAAAATCACCTTGTACTGCAGAGAAAAGACAACGTCAGCTCACCTCCAAGTTATTCAGTTCCACCAAGTACCCAAGGTCAAGATCAAGGCATAGGAGAAAGAAATGGGCCCTGTCAGGCCCTACTAACCTAAAAAAGTAGGCCTTCTTATCACCTCAAAGGTAAGCTCAATTGAGAACTAAGAATAAGATACCATGTCAGAAGGATGTATTTAGTACAAGGAACTGAAAGGTAGGTGATAGAAAAGGAGAGAAAAAAAAAAAAAAAACAGGACTGTGGGTCAGTGGGAGAAGGTAAAAAATAGAATTTTTCAAAGATCTTTCTTCCCTTTCTTAATTCCTCTCAGGGGAAGGAGAGAATTTTCCAATAGCTTGTCCTGCACTGAGCTCAGAGACACCCAGGGAGAGTTTCTCATGACGTCTACACTTTTGTTTTCTCTTGCCAAGGAACTTAAAGAGAACCTAATCCCAGGCCTTCTCGCCTCCAAACTTCATTACTTCATCTTGGGAACTCAGAGGAAAAGGAAAAAGAGGATGAGGAGGAGAAAGAACATTTACTCCAGCTAAGTCCAGATAATGGATTTTAGACAAAACTGTTTTGGTCTCCAAATTTGTTCTAGAAGAGATTTGGGTGTTTGAAGGTCATGTTCAATGGGTAAGTCACACCAGAAAAAGTCACATAAGACTTGACACCAGAAATATCTGATCGCTGATCACAGTACCACCTAAACTGTTTCCTAAATACTGAACCTGAGGCGAGTAACAGTTCCCTCATCTATAAAGTAGGGATGATAATACCAACCCCATACAACACAAGATAAATGAAATGTGTGTAAAATGCCTACTGTGGTATTTGACCCCAGGTTTTTCTAAACTAGGAAAGAAGATAAGCAAAAAAGAGCCCTAAAGACTCATTTGGATTGGTACAGTTTTCAACTCCTTTGAACTACTCTGTGGGAAGACTGAAACTGGGGTACCCTGCAGTTCTATTCCAATTTTCATTCTTCCCAGTAACCTAGAGCCAACTCCTGTGAAAATGAAGGCCTTCAAGATGTGTCAAAATACCCACTGATGCCAAGAAAAACGATGGTGACTGCTTCAGACAGGCTGCAGAGGAAACTCAGGATCCTCCCAACAGAGAAAGGAGAACAGGTGGTCTATTAACCCCCCAAGCAAGGGCAATGCGCTGCTGTCTTCCAGAGTACACTGAATTCCAACACGAGAAGAAAGGAGCATTTCTTTAAAGAGTAAGTCATGAATGATTTATACAACCTGTTCATCACAGGGGGAAAAAAGCTGTCAGGCTTTAAGGGCCAGTTCCTCTCTTCAGAGTGGAAGAAAGAACTGTAGGCTGAGGGAGAAGCCAAAACCCCAGAGAGCTC
Source organism: Urocitellus parryii (assembly GCF_045843805.1). Lineage (NCBI taxonomy): Eukaryota > Metazoa > Chordata > Mammalia > Rodentia > Sciuridae > Urocitellus > Urocitellus parryii. The sequence continues at coordinate 97,148,046 of NC_135531.1, read as the reverse complement.
ATTAACCAAGTGAAGCAGCAACTTGGCATAGTCAGTGCAGAAGCCCTGCCTGGGGTGCCTGGCTCTGGAATTAAACAACAAAGGTGGGTGGGGGACCGTGGTTCAGGGTCGGACTTTGGGCTCCAATGATCCAGACATCACATCAACATCCACAAAGATGCCATTCCCAAGAAATGAGAAAGGGTACCAAGGCCCTGGATTCAGACAGCCCCACTTGGGTTTAAATCTTGGCTCCTCCATTTATAAGCTCTGAATTTTTTCAACTCTCTGTGCCTGGATTTCCTGATCTATAAGAAGGGTACAATACCAGAACCGAGTTTATAGGGTTTTGTGAGGACTGTATGAGTTAATCCAAATAAAGAGGTTTAATCCCAGGAAGTGATCAATTCAATGAAAGTCATTATTATCTACCTCTTAGTGTTTATAGTTAACTACTATTGAGCTTTATTATGCAGCATGTGCTAAGCATGGGTAACCTTAGTCCCCAAACCGAAGTCAATGAAAGCACTAGGCCTATTACCCTCCCTACCACAGAAAATGCCCAACACAAGGGACTTACTCCTTGATCATCGTTTTCAAATCCAAAGCACCACTCTGCTCAGTCCTGAAGAGTCACAGGAGTACAAGAAAAGTGAAAGAAAATGTTAAACTTAACCACCCTTTAGGCACTTATTTGGGTAATGAATGCATCAGTCAGGTATTTCTGATGACTAAAGACTCTTCTCTGGATCAGCCTTGATATTACCTTGAATACTCTGATGAAGATTCCAGGACCTAGAAGTCAAATTAATAAGGCCTCCCTCTTAGACTGGGAGCCCATAGTCAAAGAAACAAGATGAGGCCTCTGTATCATAAACCCAACTTCTTCTGATTCAAAGTACACTGTGCTTTGAGGAGCCCATTTCATCTCCAAAAAAGTTCTCATGTTGGCAAAGCATGAACTTTATATCACTTCATGAGATAAGCAGAGACTATTTCAAACAATGAAAGAAATATCAAGAAAAATAAAATCATTTTGTGAAGATCCAACTTGATAGAAATAAATAATTAAAGTGATTCCTAAAAGCACTTCTATTTCGGATACAATCCTCTTATATCAGATAAAGACAGATACACCCCCTACCTATCCCAGGTTACTTGGCTCTATCAACTGACAGTGTTCAACAGGAACTAGGTGGAACAGAGCCTCAATATCATCAAGTTCTGTGCTAAGGACAATCTTGATCTTGATCCACACAGCAGTGTCGATATAGCACTGGTTGGGTGGTAAGGTAGGATCTTTCATGACCAGGATCTTTAATTCACACTCCTTAGACTTGGGCTGTCCTTGTGACTTGTTTGGCTCACAGGGTGTGAAGAAGTGACCCTGTGCAAATTCCAAAGCCCTCAGCATCAGCTGATTTTCACCACTGCCTTTTTAAATGCTACTCTGAAACCACCATATTATGGAGACGCCCAGGATGAAAGGTCATATGGGGAGAGCCCACTATCTCAGCTCCTAATATAGCTGCATGGGTGAGCCCAGAAGAGGCCAACCAAAGTGCCCAGTCAACCCAAGAAATAAATAAACAAACAAAATAAATAAACTCTGTCATCTTAAGTCTCCAAGGTTGGGGTGATTGGTTATTCCACAAGACATAGAATACATAGGGTGTAATTTTAAAACTGAGTTTCACAAAGATGAAAAACCTCTCAAACTCAACCACAGGAAAGTCTAGGTTGCTGGAACTCAGGGGCAGTAGTTTATCTTAGGAAAAGAGGGATGGGGTAAAGAACTTACTAGAACACTAATATCTTAATTTCACAGCCTGAGAAGCAATTACTTGGGTATGTTCATTTTGAGATAATTTATCAGGCTGTACATTTCTAAGCTGCACACTCTTCTGGATATATGCTAAACTCACATTATAAAGAGTTTTAAATAAGCCTCTCTTGGCAAAAATCTCTTTAAGAAACAAGGGTATGTAGCTAAAGGAAATAAATTATTATTCTCATAATTTTTTGTCCACTAACCATAACTTGCTCAGAAGCATACTCATATAACAAACAAATCTAGTTTGTAAAACTGAGTAGGACTCATTAAATATGAGTATCTAACTCCCCTACCAAAAGCAGGATGGTCTCACTTATGAGTTTAAAGATGGTCCCAGAGGGCTGGGGTTGTGGCTCAGTGTTAAAGCGTTTGCCCAGCATGTGTGAGGCACTGGGTTCGATTCTCAGCACTGCACATAAATAAGTGAATAAAATAAAACCCATTGGGTTGGGGTTGTGGCTCTGTGGTACAGCGCTCGCCTTGCACGTGCAGGACCCTGGGTTCGATCCTCAGCACCATATAATAATAAATGAATGAAGGTATTGTGTCCAACTACAACTAAAAATAAATTTTAAAAAATTAAAGCCCATCAACAACTAAAAATACATTTTAAAAAATTTTTAAAAAATGGCCCCTGAACCCCAGAAAACTTTCTAACCCCTGGGTTAGTTTGAAATTTTCATATTGTTTCAGAAAAACCATATAAATCAGTAACAATGCAAAAAGGCCTTCAAAGCTTCCATGCTCAGGGGTATGTACCATTAATAGACTACACAAACTTTGTAAGGATAGCTGCCATATCTCACACTGAAGTCAGTGTCCTCCTGCCTCTGTCCCAGTACCAAAGCCAAGAATAATTTTTCTTTGCATAAAAAGAGCTCAATAAATGTCTGTAATCGGTAGGATATCCATATATAAAATTATCCATCAAGTTCTATAAAATAGCAAAAAAAAAGGAAACATCTAAATATTTAAGATTAAAAGGAAATTTTTATACCCCATAAAGTAAAAATAATACATAGATATTTAAAATGACATCAATATATTTTGATTTTGTTGCTTGTTTGTTTTTGCAATACTGGGGATTGAACTCAGGGATCTGCACATGCTAGGCAAGTGCTCTAATGCTGAGCTACACCCCAAACTCAATATTTTGGGGTTTTGTTTTTGTTTTTTGTTTTGTTTTTAAGAGAACAGAAGTTCTCTCTTTGTGGTGGGGTTTTAAGTGTCTTTCATTCTGCTTTTCTTCCCCCACCCTTCCCTTTTTTCTTTTGGTTCTGAGAATTGAACCAGGGCCTATAGGGCCTCATACGTGCCAGGCAAGTGCTTCTGAGCCACAACCCCAGTCCCCAACCATTTTCTATATACTTCTCAAATTTTCTACAAAGTGCAAAGATTTTTCACTTCTTATTTTTGTAATCAGAAAGGGAAAAAAAACTGTGAAAAATGTGTTGAACTGAGGACCATCAACATACTCTATTTTTCTTGTAGTATCCTTTTATCATTTTACTCATTACTTACACTCCCTGCCAAAAATCATTTCACTATGTACAGGTTGAATAACATTTCTAATCTGAAAATCCAAAATCTGAGATACTCCAAAATCTAAAAGTTTTTGAGCGCTGACATGATTGATGACACTAGGGGAAAATTCTATGCCACTGAACTTTGTTTCATGCAAACAGTTATTAAAAATATTGTATTAAATTATCTTCAGATGTACATAAGGTATAGATGGATTACAGATGAAGTCCATATTTAGAGCTGGTTCCCATTCCCAAGATATCTCATTATATGTCTATGCAAATATCCCAAAATCTGAAACATTTATTCCAGGCATTTCAGGAAAGAGATACTCAACCTATACCTCTCCCTCCCCCCACCCTTTCTCCTCCTCTTTTATTTTTGAGGTTCTGGGGATCCAACCCAGGGCTTCATGCATGTCAGGCAAGCACTGAGCCACGTAGTGCTGAGCCACATACCACTGAGCCACATCCCCAGCCTTCTCTACCTGTATATATCTTAAATATTTGATCAGATTCAACTCCCACTGACTCCCAATGATATATTTCTTTTTCTTTGCTTTTATGCCATAAGTTCTTCATTACCTTTGTAAACATAGTGCCCAACATAGTGTCTTGATCATATATTTTGACTGAAGTTGCTAGTGTCAGGAGAAGAGCAAGTATACTTAACCTGCAGGGCTGCAGGGACCATAGATGCCCCGTGCCTGGTGTATAAAAGGCCCAGAATGAGTATTTGTCATTTGTGTCAGTCATTTTGGGCTGCCAGAACGAAATGTCATAGGCTGGGTGGATTAAATAACAGAACTTTATTCCTCACAGTTTGGAAGTCTGAGGTCAGGGTGATAGCAGGGTCAGGCTCTGGTGAGGGCTCTCTTCCTGCCTTGCAGGGGGCCACCTCCTCTCATGTGTTCACATGACCTCTTGGTGCACGATTGGGGAGAAAGAAATGGCTCATCTTATATCATTCAGAGCCTCATCCTTAAAATCTCACTAACCTTTACTACCTCTCTATAGGTTCTATTTCCAAACACAGTCATACTGAGGTTTAGGGTTTGAACACATGAATGGAAGAGGAACACAATTCAGTACATAGCATTTACTAAATGAAAACTGACAACACTTTACCTCACCAGTGGACTTCTGAGTTATTACCACAAATAGATTATGATCTATGACCATGTGTACAGTGGCTTGAAAAACTTCACCAACTGTGTCAACCAAAAAGGGAAACCAGAGGAAAGGTGTAAAGTTCTGGTATGTCTTCATAATTTAATGAACAGCAGGGAGTTGAGGAAGAATTTGGATATGGAAGGGATTCGTCAAAACCTGTGCTTTCAAAGGATTAATGAACATGCAGTAAGTCTGGATCAGAATTACCATCAGAAGCCACTGCAAAAGTTAGTTGCATGAGCTCAATTCACAATAGCTAAACTATGGAACTAACCTGAATGCCCTTCAACAGATGACTGGCTAAAGAAACTATAGTATATATACACAATGGAGTATTACTCAGCCTTAAAAAAGAATGAAATCATGGTATTTGCCATTAAATGGATGAAACTGGAATATTTTATGCTAAGCAAAATAAGCCAATCCCAAAGAACCGAAGGTCAAATGTTTTCTCTGATATGAGGATGTTAATTCATAGTAAGGGGGATGAGGAAAAACAGTGTTATTTTGGACTAGAGAGAGAGGAGTGAAAGGAGGGGAGGGGGTACAGGGGTTGGAATGATAGTAGAATGAATCATACATTATTATCCTACGTGCATGTATGATTACATGACCTGTGTAACTCTACATCATGTACAACCAGACGAATGAGAAGTTATACTCCATTTATGTATAATATTTCAAAATGCATTCTAATAATAACTAATGAGAAATTTAAAAGTATATTTTTAAAAAAGAGTGAGTTTCATGGCTATGTGGGTGCTGGGAGTAGGAACAACTACTGTTTAACAAATAGGGAAAGAGGAAAGAATAGGTCCAGGGGCATCATCAAAGTCTGATCCAAAGATAGTGGTAATAAAGTGATACTTTACTTAAGGTAAAGTAAGGAGGTGGTAAGAGAAGGACTTCCCCATCCAAAGACCCAGGGATGTGACAAGGAAGAGGATATGAGGATGATAGGAGGATGATATGGTATGTGGCTTCTGATGGTAATTCTGATCCAGACTTACTGCATGTTCATTAATCCTTTGCAGGAGGAAGGAGAAAGTGGTCCACCTTTAAGACATGGTCAGTTTCTGCTGCCAAGAGACATCCAGGCTGAGATGCTAGGCAAGCAGTTGGAAATGGATGCACTGAATCCCAGAAAGGAAGTCAGGCCAGTGTGGATATGTGTCTATCTTCCACAGAAATAAATACAATAGCTGAGAAAACTTACATGAACTCAGCACAGAAACTCAGAGACTATCTTCTTTGGACAACAGTGAAAGAAAAGAGAGGTTAATGTGCAAAGGGAAAAAAATGCAGAAAGATCAGAAAAAATAAGAGGGAAATCAAAATAATGCAGTGCCATGAAAGCCAGATAAGGAATCCTTCCAGGGTAGAAGTTTTAGTACCAGCCTGAGGTACACAGACACCAGACAGCTCAGCACAGAGCATTTGGATCTGGCTCCTACATGATCACTGGGACCCTCAAGAGAACTATTTCAACATGGTAAAGACAGCAAAACAGGAATCACAGAAAGCACAAATGAGGCACACTGACAGGCTGATCACCTATGTGTGCCAGGCATTGTGACAGGAATTTTATATGGACATCATAGCCTCACAATCTTCCCTACAAAGTATGTGCAATTATAATTTGTATTCAGAGCCTTTTGTTTAAAACTTAGTAATGAAAGGAAGAAGCACATCTACAAGGTCATGTTTGCTTGTCTGAAAAAACAAACCTCTCATGCATATTTTGATGTAGCTATGGAGATTTGAGAGCAGGCATGTAGGTGGAATCAGATATCAAGGAAAATGATACAAACCGAGAGGGGTGGAGTATGGAACCGTCTGGCTGGGTGACTAATCACAATGGCCAAAGAATTTATTTGGCAAATAGACAGATTTGACTCCCAGAGGCTACACATTCATACTTTCTCTCCCTTTCCACCCCTTCTCTCTCTCTCTGCCACAGGAACTGACGGGGCAGGGTGGGGGGCATAAAACCCTGCTCCTCTGGTCAGTGAGCCCCAGTACAAACTGGTACTATCAATGTCGTTTACTGAAGGTTGATATTTTTTAGCCACTTGAACACCTATAGTAATTAAAGAGTGTGAATTCACCAGATCATTCATTTTTAAAAGCCAATTCTTCACTCAGAGATCATCACAATTATGGAAAAACAGAATGACTGCTATAACATTCTCAGAAACACTCCAAATCTGTGGACATCTAACGTCAACGGGGAATACTGGGGTTTTAGAAATCCTTCATTTCCTCTTCCTAACCTATATTGCAACCTATTTCTACTACAAAAATAATTGTTAAGCATTGCTATAGTCACTCACAATTGCACAAATTAAACAATACAGAAGTCACCTTACTTTACAGCCAGATATTTAACCTTATTTGATAGTAATGAGTTATTTTATTAGAACTGTTCAGAAAAAAAAATGTTAGCAATTCTGGGCTTGCAAAAAAAAACTCCAATAATAGCAGTTTATTTGGATTTACAAAACCATAAATCTGTGGATGCTATTTGACATTTATTGAACATGAAAACATCCCCACGTGCTGCGTTCCTGAGGCTTGGCCAACATTCTAGGGAAATGACTCAACTCACAGAGGCTTGGAAAGGTTCACACTGGACCAATAATTCTTCATGCCAACTTAACCTTCCTACTATTCTCATCAGGTCAAAAACATCCACCTTTCATCTGTCCCCAAGGTAACAATGAGTTTAAACCCCAATTGGAATCTTGCCGCTGCTACTTCCTAGCTCCATATAGTGGAAATACCAGATCTCATGCTCTGATTCAGTCCATCCCCCAGGGGGATGGGAATAAACTATATCAGAGGCACAAACTGAAAATACTAGGCCAATACAGATGATAGCAAGGAAAAGTGCAGAGAGGCAGACACACGTGGGAACCCACTCAGGATTCACCATTACCCTCTTGGCAAGGTGACACTAGGAAGGGAAGTCCATTATTGATTTGCTTCAGGTGTTATACTTGTTATTATCACATCTGATATTTGCCCATTAGCCTTGAAGGGGTGTGTGGGGGTCAGTATGCATGTGTGCATGTGTGTGTGTTTTAATCCAATATGGCAAGCAGCCAGAGATAGATATCACGTAGGTCGCCTGGCACCTCTCTCTCCACATGGTGAACAATCTGAAGTGCCCTCTGCTCTGCAGATCTGTAGCTCTTTGAAGTTAACAAGGGTGGGAACTGTAATAACTACATGCAGAACCATTCTTTCCTACTGATCTGGGTAGAGGAGGAGGCAGACTCTTTCTTATCATGATCTACGGGGGGAGCGGGGGAAACACCACTGGAAGCTGATGTTCATTCCCATTGACAAAGGTTTCAAAGAAACTTGTGTAGTCCATACAAAGGGTAACCAGAACAGATAGCTTTGAAAAAGGAGCACTACCAATCACGTTGAAACAGTAAGTATGACCCTGGACCTACAGGCATCCAGGCTAAGTCCTCTGTGGGGAGGACTATGGAATACGACCTTCTCTCTCTCTCTCTGACCAAGTTCCAACCTGAGAAATCTAGGGGACAGAAAGGTTATAGGAACTCAAAGCCTCCTCCCCCTTCTTTTTTTTTTATTTTAGAGCACAATTTTTTATTTTTATTTTTATTTATTTTTATTTTTTTTAATTTTTTTTATTGGTTGTTCACAACATTACAAAGCTCTTGACATATCATATTTCATACATTAGATTGAAGTGGGTTATGAACTCCCAATTTTACCCCAAATGCAGATTGCAGAATCACGTCGGTTACACATCCACAATTTTACATAATGCCCAATTAGTAATTGTTGTATTCTGCTACCTTTCCTATCCCCTACTATCCCCCCTCCCCTCCCCTCCCATCTTCTCTCTCTACCCCCTTCTTATTTATCATCACCAGCCCTTCCAACTCAACACAAGTACATGCCTAACCAGCACTTACTAATCTGTATGATCAAACTGGGCCTTGCTTCGCAGCAGCCAAAGTCCATTAACACACCAATAGCAGGGATCAGGAGCATGCAGAAACGCTTGAGTTAGGTCAAACTCATGTGCTCCAGTTGCTCTGGACTGAGGACAAGGTCAGGCTGGTGGAGAGATGAGAGGAGTCTTCTTTTTCTCAGGGTACCTAGCATGCTGCTCTCCATGTCTTACTAGAGGAGGCACAGACCAGATTTGGGCAATTCCACATATGCCCAGGTGGAACCACTCCCCTAAAGGACCAGGGAGGTTGCCCACCCCACAAAACACAGAGACAATTCCCCACATGACAAGTCCTTGCAAAACCAGACTATCCCCAGTCTCACAGCACCTGTCAATTACCAGTCCCCTACACATGGCTGTTATCTCATAAAGGCAACACCTTTCTTCTTACCTTCTCCCAAAGACAAATAGCCTGTTAGTTACAACAAATTATCAGGAAAAAGAAAGCAAATTCATGTGAAGACAAAAGCCTTTGGAAAAAGGAATTATTAATTTCCTTCTCAATGCTTTTCATTTTTATTTCATTTTTCCCAAGCATTTTGGAATTGATGGGAAAGAATTCTAGTTCATCATCCCTCTATAGGCTTAAAAGAAATAAAAGAGTAAAATAATCTTAATTCATAATGACTCATTTTATGATGCATATGCTATAAACACATCAAAGATTGTGATAAGAAAAATTAAATGTGTAAAAGTAGAATAGTCTAGAGGGCAGGAATAATCTTCAATTTTTTTTTTTCTTTTGAGACAAGGTCTTAACTCGAACTCACAATCCTCCTGCCTCAGCCTCCAGAATAGCTGAGAATTCTCATTTTTTTTTTCTATAAGAAAGGACAGACATGTGAAAGAGGACAGCACATTCAATTTTTAAAAGATACTTCATCTCCTGAGTATTTCTGGCGTTTCACACATCTGCTAGGGAGGTCCAGTCTGAGGACCAGATGAAGAGACAATTCTGAGCCATAGAAGAAACTGAATATAGGGAAGCAAAGATCTAGTCCCTCGGAATAGTGTGTATAACGACTCTCAGAATAAAACATGTACTGATCATACCTCAATCTTTGGTAGACCAAGAAAAGCCAAAGAACAAAGCCCGGGAAGAGTGATCAGGAAACCAATAGGGTGCTTAGGAGAAGGGTCGCAGCATAAACTATAACATTTAAAGAATATCAATACATTAGCAATATCAATACTTCCTGATTTCAAGGGAATCGTTAGCTAGTGACAGCTGATGTTTACTGAGCATTTTCATGTGAGAGGTATTGTCTGAAGCACTATGTATTTGCATTAAGCCAATCCCCTCATCAATCCTGAGAGAATGTTCTTATTACCATCCTCATTTTGGATAATAAACTTGAAGAAACTTCTAAATTGAGTCACCCAGAGAATATGCAGGAATGCTGAGAATGGACCCCTATGTTCATTTAAGTGTCTGTGCTGTTCACCTCTACACTATAGCTACCAAATTAGTCACTCAGCTGGTGGTGAATGAGGTGGTAAGTACAGAACCCAGTCTTCCTGGCCCTAAAGCCCTTGCTCTTAACCTATACTTTACACAGTTATCCAAACACTCTCATGGGTCATGCATCTGAACCTCTAGCACCAACACCACAAAAAGCTACCCACAACATTTATAATAAAGGACATCATTTATAGAAGGCTTACTATGCCAGGATAAGAAAACTTTGACTTAGAGGCATGAAGTTGACTCAGATCCCAAACTAATATGAGGCAGAGCCAGGATCTGAGCCCATGGGCACTGAACTCCAGCACCTGAACCTTCCATCCCTCCAGTAGAGGTCAGGGCTGCAGCAAGACCATGACACAGGATAAAGGCCCATACCACAACCCACCATGGAGGCCAACTGCACAGGGGGCTGGCCCAAAGCCAACTGACTCTCATTCCTCAGGTCTCACCCTGCAACTCCCTGCTTTTCATATGATAGAAAATAGAACGAAAAAAAAAAAAAAAAAAAAAAAGAAGTTCCATTCTCCTTCACAACAGGTTAGAAACAGCCTACCCAAAGACAGTGAAAGGCACTTAGTCACCATCTCAGTGACCACAGGTGAGGTGACAACTGACACACAGAAGACAATGAAAATCTGAAACAAGCAGACTCAAAATTATATGGTACATCAACGAAACATATAATGACAAGCCTGAGTCATGGAGGGATGCGTTGGCTTTGGCTTACGAATCCTCTGTTTTCAAAAGCAGGGACAGGCCTAACATTTACACCAGGTTCTTATCAAGTATTTAACATTTTTCAAGTCTTGGCATTTGAAATAACAAGAGGCAGAGGGCTTGGTGAAAACAGGAAGCAAAGACTAAGACTGTCCAGGCTTTGATGCTCAGAACTTCACCACACCCAGTGTGGTAACCAGGGACCCGGGAGTACTACCACACCTCGGGGGTCTTGAGAGAGCCCTGTCCCTTCCACCACTAAAATTCTGTGACAAACAACATAGTATGTGACAAGACATGGTGTGGAGCCAGACAATCCTAGAGGAATCCAGACTACCTACCGTGTCTGGTTTGCTCACCACAAAGCTAGTGCCGGGCACACAGGGGAAACTCCTTAAATGGTTATGCAACAAATAAACAGCAACACTTTAATTTCCTGCTCTGCAAAATGGGCATGACATTTCTTACAATGTGAAACTGTGGTGAGGATTAAATGAGTGAACCACCCAAAGTGTCTCATCCAGGGCCTGAATGCTAACCTTACTGGACCATGATGACTGCCCGGCCAACATTACCTGGAAATCTGATCTAGAAAACAGCACCCATTCCCCTCCAATAATAAAGGAAATATCAGTTCACAGACTATTCAATTTTATGAAATATAATTTGAGCAAATATCACACCCCCTTCCTCTAAAAATAATCCCCAAATTCAACACTGTTTCTCTGGCCACTTATACCCTTATGAGCTAGAATGGAGTTGTAATGTTTATAGATGAAGCACAGAGGTAACTTTCCTTGGGTCAAGCAGCAAATCCATTACAAAATCTAGGTTTTTTCTGATGCTTCTTCATCATCTCTCTTTGGCCAATGGAAACCCACACAGGCAGCATGGGCAGAAGCAGGACAAAAAGCAACATTGTTACCAGCAGATTTTAAGACTGTTCTGAGCACTGATTTCCTCAAGGACACCTATAAATGATACTTTCTGTTTCAGGAAGTTTTCCTCACCTCTCATCTGGACTCTTTACTGGACAGAAAGGCCTTTTTAGAATATCTCATAGAATATGGCTCCATACTACTTCTTGCCTTATCTTTTGGTCAGTGTTGCCAACTTAGCTTTAAAAAATAAATAAATAAATAAGTCTTGAATGTCCTGGGACGACTTAATCATCCTGCTAAAAAAAAAAAAAAACACAACAGAAAAATAATAACCCTTTGAACTTTAGGTGTCCTGTGGGCAGGGAAAAAAATTAAATCACAGGAGCTGATTCTTCTGCTTTTGTGATGTCCCAGGAGTCTCCAGGGAGAGGCCTTCCTAGATGGGGCCACGGGGAGGTAACTAACTTTTAAGCACCTCCCTCTCATTTTCCACACATCCAGTCCCTTCAGCTGTGGACAGAAGTAGGTCTCTCTTTCCCATATAGCCTCTACCAAAGGGGGCTCCCTATTGCTCTCTTCCTCTTCAATGACCCCTCCTTGCTTAATAATAATGATGGTAGGCAGCAGTAGCAATAGTATCAGTTCTGTGATTACTAATACAGAGCATGTAGATCCTATATGACAGATCTCGTTAGACACACTTTAAATACATTAACTGATTTGAATCCTCATAAGTATCGCATGAAGAAGGCATGGCCATTGTCCCCAATATTACTCAGCCAGAGAACACTATTCTTCAGCACTCCCTTTACTATTCAGCCAGACCTACTTCCCACTTGCACCAACTTCCCAAGATTGAAGGAGAGGGGAAGGGGCTTCTTATTCTTGTTGCAGGGAAGTCAGGACACAGACCTCACAAACAAGAAACACTGAACAATTATAAACGATTAAAAAGAGTTGTTGGCCCCTTTTCACTAGTTACCAGTAAGGGGCATCAGCCCACTCCTTTGCTACAGTAGCAGAGGGCAGACAACCCTCAATAAATATTTAATATATGCCAGGTCCTCCTGCATACTGTGCTGAAAGCCTAGCCCTCCTGTGACCCTCTTGGAGCTCTATCCCATTAATAGAACCAAGGAAATCCTGTTATGGTCAATGCATTATGCTTGGATCTTTCATTCCTTATCTGCTCTGAAGTCCCACAGAGATGAAGCTGCAGGGACCACTTTCGTGGGTGTTGTGACAGTGAGGCCCGATGGCAGCTTGCAGCCTCACCTTCCACCTTTGCTGACTTTGTAATAAGCCACCTCCTAATCGTGCCCAGCACCATGTTGCCTGGCACCAGAGGCCAGGAACTGCACATGGGTAATAATTTAACAAATCACCTGTCTGGCTCCCCTGCCTGGACAGCCGCTCTGAAGCTTTTACAGCTGCTGCTGCTAGGGCTGCAGCTCTGTGGGATGTCAGTTAGAATGGCAGGTACCAGGGCCATGGGGCCCACACTCTTCAGGCTCTGCCCTGCCACAGAGAATTGGGTGAGATGGAGTAACCCACAGAGATGATGCCTCTTAATCCAGGCTGAACCCCCTGGGGGATTCCAGATACTCCCATTTTGCCAAATGCAAGGATTAATTAACAGAGTTCTGCTCAACAAGCAGCAGCACTAACTCTCAGGAACTGAACAGCAAGAACATCCCAGGATATAGCTGTTAAAATGAGAGAGCGGGAAGGCAAACTGCTGTAAAATGTATATCCAAACATACTTGGAAACTTACAGTGTTCTGCAAACAAACAAAAAATTGTGATGTGAAACTAGCACAGTTTGTGCCAAAATGTGCATGAGTCACACCCAGCCCAGGACCACCAAAAATAAGTGAAATGGTCCCCAAACTACTTAACAATACCCATCCATTGCTTTGTTCTTTATCTGTAAAGCATGAAAAGATCTTTTCAGGGTTACAAACAAGATACCCACTTCTAAGTGAAAACTCTGCAAAGATAGGCCTTATGAAAGAACAAATCATTTTGCCCAAAGCAGTGGCAGAGAGAAGAAACCTAAGACTGCCTTTAAATAACCACCAGCAAGCTACAAGCTGTCACAAGCAATTACCGCTGTCAAGTACGTGTTAACATGTACACCGTGACATTCCTATTACAGTAAGACAGAAGAGCACTGATTTTTAGGATAATATAAAAAAAAAAAAAAGTCCCAAATGAGCCTCTTAGTTCTTTGTGTTGGGAAGGGGAACGGGATTTTTTTTTAATGATACTTGAGATTAGTTTGCTATTAACATTAGATTACGGCAGGGTGACTCAGATTGTTCTAAAATCAAAGAAAGTGGTGTCTAAGGTCACAGAGTCCCTGCAGCCAGGCTTTAGGGTGGACTAATATACTCAGCCATCTATGCCTTTACTTCTGCAGGGAGGAATAAGAGAAACACCCAGAAGGGAGTGGCACAGTACCTAACACTGACTCTTATAGGGCACTAGGGTAAGCAGAATTTCGTATCTGCCAATGTTGGTCATTTTAACAGAGCCCCACAAAAGCCCTGGCTCCATGTATTGCATAGTTTTCTGCAGGTCAGGACCCTTATCTAAGGAGAATTAAATGCTCATCAGTTTAGAACAAGCTTCGAAGTCAGCTGGTTAGGGATCCAATCCCTGGTTTCACCCTCCCTGGCTGAATGACGGTAGCCAAGTGACTTTATAAGTTTGCTCAGCTGTAAAATGAGAAGATGCTTCATAAAGTTTTTCAGAGAACTAAACAATAGCATGTATTTAAAGCACCTGTCTCATGGAGAGCATGGATGAAATGACAGCTGCTTGACTGGGGAGCAGGGGGTAGCTCAGTGGCATATCCTTGCCTGGCATGAAGAAGAACGGGGAGGGGAAGAGAAGGAGAAGAGGAAGAAGGAAGAGGAGGAGAAGGAAGAGGAAGTCACAGCAGTGGCAGCATAGCTACCACCATCAACATCACCATTTCAATGAATGAGGGCACACCGATGAGCCAGTACAGTTATTGATTCCTAGATGATTCACCCACTCAGTCATTCAGCAAATATTCACTAACTGCTCCCCAACATGAAGGGCACCATGCTAGAAATTAGGAATGCAGCAGGGACTAATGTAGGGCTCAGCCTTCAACAACTCTAGTCTGGTGGGGACATGCCCACAAGACCAATATGGCATCCAAGACTCCAAATGAAGATCACAAATCAGAACATGCAGTAAGATGCTCAAAATACCTTATGATAATTTAGAACGAAATTTAATTGCAATGGAAGTCCAAAAAATACAGATCAGGTACCATATTATATTTGTTCCTACATAGATCTCATACTGAGATTCAATGCTACAGTTTCCACCCACACCCACACAGAGAGTTAATGTTCAAAGGTGGATTATAGTTGAGCACTAACTGGAGGAACTGTCAGCTCAGTATACACCATGAAGTTAGTATTCCCCTTCAGAGATGAACAAAGTCCAGCATATATGTAGCCAGAACACATACAATCACAAAACTAAAGACATGGATATCCAGCTAGCTGCATTTATTAAATGCATGAGTCATCAGAACTCATGCAACTCTCTAGGCCAATATAAGACTAAACTTCACTATTGTTAACAATTCATTAGAAAGTTAGTGCAATAGAAAAATGAAAAATAAGCCACCTCTGGGCAAAAGGCAAGAAGAGGAAGAAAAAAGAACCTGGAAAGCCCTCTCCAAGATAACCATGACCAGCCGAGAAGCTAAAGCTATTCTTTCCATAAAACCCACAATGATTCTCTAAAAGAAATGCTTTATGGTTGCTGTGGTTTAACACAGCAATATTTCATCACCTCCAGCTTTTTATTTCCCTCAAAGGGCTGGTCAGATGCCACTTTATGGGCAACCTAACAGCTAATTTCAATTAACCAATATAAGTCAAAACTTCTTTATCTAGATCTGACTCAATTTATAATAAGCTGAGTCAATAACAAAAGGACAAAGATGAGAAATATTACACTTAGAAGCATCTTGTTTTCTAAATGAGACTCTAAGGAAATATGACTTTTCTTTAAAATCCTGCTAGCATAGAAATGCATTGGAAAGTGACTCTCTAGATATGGAGAGTTAATCAGACCAAGGGTTTCTCAAATTTTAATATCAGACAGAACACCTCAGAATCATGATAAAGCACCAGTTCTGCAGGGACCAGGTGGGTATCTATGACTCTGCATTTCTAACAAATCCCCAGATGAAACTGATGCTGCTGGTCCATGAACCACAGTTTGAGAATCAAGGGCCTACAACACCCAGCCAAATTGCAATGGATCATTCCCCTTTCAGCGGAGACGTCTCTTCATGGTTACAGATGATTCTGAAAGTAGAGTGGAATTCAAGGACTCTACTACCCAGGCAAACACACATATGAACTTGAAAGCATGAGCACATGCACATGAAAATTTCACAGATCCACTATGGGCCACTGAAGGATCCTTCAAAAAAAGTATGGATCCCATGATAAGAAACTCAACCTTATGAAGGATACCAATCATTGCTGCTTACACCAAGACTAGCTTTATGTGGGGCGGGCTGGAGGGTTGTATACCCTAGTCCACTCTGGCCCATCTGTGGAATTCACCCTCTCTTTCTATGGTCTACAATAACAGTTAAGAGGCCCTTAAAGATGGGGAGGGAGTAGATAAGTAAGTGGTAAATCAAAACAGAATCTCAGGAAGTTCTGGCTCCAAGGTTCAGTTTACTCATCTTTGGCTTAAGCTTCACCTTAAGAAGCCCTCCTTCGGGTCATCATGTCTGCCCTAAGTCCTAAGTAAAGCAGAAGCTGCTTGATCTTACCACTATTGCCTTCCCAGGTAACCTAAGATCTAGCCTAGACCCAGGGGCAGAAGGCTAGCCATGTAGGTTCCCCTCCCTAGTTATGCTTGAAGTCTCAGTTTCCTCATCTGTAAAATACAATTAATAGCAAACTCCACTTCATAGCATTCTGGAGAAGAATAAGAAAATGTACATGTGATGTGTCTGGTGCACTGTGACTACCTTAAAAATGTTTCATTATCATTATATTTTTATTATTATAGCCTTATGAACATACAGAGGTCAAGCTCCACTCAAAAGAAAAGATTTCTTTCTTATCTAACTGGAAAGCCAAAGTCCAGCTCGGCCTGCCCCACTGTTGCACAGATCCACATCTGAGGTCTGACAACCATGCTGGTGGATACCTCTGTTGCTCACAAAAACTTGTAATTATCTTTTAACAACCACTGTGGCCAGGCATGTCTCTAACTCCAGATTTAAAATTGTCCAAAGCCTTAAGCTCCGGAGCTTCAGTATGTTCCTTTTTAACATCTTGGACCAAGAAAGCCAAGTCCAAACACAATATGGCTATTCTGAGAAAAGAGAGCCACCTTACTAAGAAACCCTTAATAATGTGTGATATAAATCTAGCAACGTTTTGTCCAGAGATTTCAGGAATCCTTGATTTAAAAAAAAAAAAAAAGTGTTACTAGTTTGCACAGCAATCCTAAGGACGCTGGAACTGATCCAAATTGGATTCTCCACTTTGAGGTCTCTGGAATCTCTTTAAGCAGTGTTCCTCAACACAGGTCCAAGGATGAAATGAACATTTGTAGATATCACTCCAAATACTACATCAAAATTATTGGGGAAGGAAACCACAATTTTTAATAAATAACCCCCAGAAAGTTCCAATGCACACAAAATGTCTAAACCAAAGCAAAGACCCACCCACCCCCATGGAAAAAGGCAGACAAGTAAATACACACAAGATGTTGCCTACAATGTCAAGGGCTTTGCAGACCTCATAAAGTCTTCCCACAGGCTCACAGCTAAGTTCATGGGTCTATGCCAATGTTTCCCAACTTCAATCTCTCTTATGCCACCACTGCATTTTTTTAAAACATCGAATCTATACTATTTAACTTTTTTTAATCTCAGGATATTATAATTATATTTTAAAAATATAAAATCGTCTTGGTATTTTAAATAAGGAGAAAAACAAGGAAAGAAAACACCTAAGGAAAAATAATAATATAACAGTTCTGGATCTCTGAAAAATATAATTCACAAAAAGTAAACATTTAAACAAAAAATACCCATATACTTAAAGAAAAAAAGGATTTTGTTTCTCCTTTTGACATTTTCAGCAGACAGAATACTGAAATAAAGATTATAAACCTGGATACCAATTCAGATATTCAGATCAAATGAGTTACTCTCCTGAGGTTATACTATTTAAATTTTTAAAACTTGATTTTACTTACATGTATTATGAAAGGAAATTATATAGGTAATATCTAGGAAATTCTGGGTTTGAGTCTTAGTTCATGTCTTCCAAATAAAACATATGATTATCAATATAAAATATTTTGTCACCACAACACCGAAAATCATCTCCCATGCCACTTGTATGTGAGTACTACCCCCTCTTCAGGAAATGCTATTTGGGTAATCCAGGAATCTAGAACCACTCAGAGATTTTATGAGGTACTCAGGACCTGTGATGCAGGGGACTGGCTATTTTGGAAAAATTCCAGAAGACTTTGCTTAAAGCCTCAGTCTGAAAATGCCTTGTTATGAAAAAAAGAGCGAGATTTACCTCCAGCCAGAAGGTCAAGAGCTATGCCAGGAGAGTGACTGGCCTGTTCAGATGCCTGAACCTGTCTGCCTCTATCAATGAGGTGAGACATGGTCACCCACTTCCAGCCCAGTCTCCTCACTGTATGGACCACAGTGGACAGCTGACTTAGCTGAGCCAGTCTGCTTCTCTTCCAAAATTCTGCAGTTAGAGGTGCAGAAGCCTCACATCTGTCTACCTTATGTGCATGCCGGGGCAGAAAGCTGGTCCTCTGGAGGCAAGTGAGAGGAGATACCAGGTAGAAAGTACTTACAAACTGGGTTCCTGACTTCCCAATCCCTGGTTCCAGGTCAGTCAACTTCCTGCCCTTGAGGTACAGTATTCTAGCAGTAAATTTCTCCTCTTGGCTTCAGCTGGCTTGAGCAGACAGCTGTTCCTAGCAACCAAATCACCTTTGACTATGACTCATTGTGCTGCTCTTCAGGAAATGCTGGCTGCCATATCCTTGGTAGACATGAAGGACACTTAGGAGCCAGAGCAGGGGCCCTTTCCACCTATACCCCAAGAGAGTATGGGGCCGGAATCCTATCACAGGGGTTTGAAGAGGGATTCCACTAAGTCCTATCCACATGACTCCAAGGAAAAGTGCCACAGAAGGTACCAGGTGACAAAAGGGTACGTGGAGCGCTTCCCTCCTGATGATGGAAGAGAGAGAATAACAGTGACAACAAACACAGCTAACACTGAATATGTTAGCCCATGCCAAACCCTACAATTTTTACCTCATTTATTCTTCATGAGGACCCAATGAAGGTAGTCACATCATTTTCTTCATTTTATACATGAGAAAACTGGGACTCAGAAAAATCAAGTGATGGCTAATAAACAGAGGATCCAAGCTTCAGAGCCTGAGCTCTTAACTACCACTTCCCCTTGCTTTATTAGATGATACTAAAGGAAAGCAGAGACCAGGGCTGTAGCTCAGCAGCAGAGCACTTGTCTAGCCTGCATGAGGCACTGGGTTCAATCCTTAGCACAATATAAAAAAAAATAATAAGCAAATAAAGGCATGCTGTCCATCTACAACTACAGAAAAAAATTTTAAAATAAAAATTAAAAAATAAAGAAAAACACAGAGACCCAAAGTAAACCTGGTGTCTGAGTGGCAGCAGAAAGTACAGCCACTAAAGGATCCTCCCTCCAACAGAAAGAAGCAGCCCATCCCCTGTGCCAGTCCCTGACCCCAGCCAGCAATGCCACACCTATGGGCACAGCACCAACAAACAAGGGTGTGCAGAAGTAAAAAACCGAGAGTCACTGTGCCACCTTGCCAAGGCTGGCCAGGACGAGAATCAATGGGACCCAGTTTAGGCCCAGCTCACAGAAGTCTGAGTTAGAGTGGCTTTTTAATTTTTTTAAAATAGTAATTGATCTATGGCATTCTCCTCTGTGGCCCCACACAGGATGGAAGGGAAGACAGACTCCCAGGCCAGACAGAACTAAGGAAGTCTGCCAAGAGCCAGGCTGTCAGGACTCCTCACAAATGCTGGAACAGACACCACATTCTTGGGGTTGGGACTGGATGACATGCTAAGGGAGAGAAAACAGAGCCTTAATTACAACTCCAGAGCCCATCCTGATACCCCTGTTATTCATATCTCATTTCTAAAACCTGAAGCCCAGAGAAGCATTTAATCTGTCAAAGTTCACAAATCAATGACAACTAAAACTCTGAATGCCTGAACTCTAAATAGACATCGAGTCTTGTCAGGGAATTTTAAATAAGGCACCTGAACCTTTCAATGTTAGCACGGCTGATCTTCCTCTAAAAACAAGGCTGACGCAACCACCCTTGCGATGGGGGTGAACAGCGGGTAAGTCACAGAGGTGAGCACTGGGGGGGGGGGGTGGCAATCTGTCCACATGCCTTCATGAGATGGGGTACTTACTAGTGGACTTCTCAGGGCTGGGGACATGGTTTGTGTTTAGAGAACGAGAGTCACTGGCTGAAATGGTGGCACCACTGAAGACCGGGTCCCAACCACCGGCTTTCGTCACCTCTACAGCAGGCACCACTAAGAACCTCAAGGCACTGTGCTCTCAGCGTCCCTCCCCCTACTGCTGACTGTTCTCCCCTTGACCCCCCCCTTTCTCCTCTTACCCTGGAAGAGAGATGGTCCCCAAGTTCTAACCGCACCAGGTTCCCTCTTGTTTCCAACACTGTAAAGGTGGCATCTGCTGCTTTCCCTTGGCAACTCCACTCCTTCCTGCTGAGCCTCCTCACCTGAGTGTAGGGCCAGCACCTCCATCTTGCCCCTCCCCTGCCACCTGAGTGCCTTAATTCTGACACAGGGAAGAGAACGTTGACTGAACTTCCCACACTTGCAAGGCACCATGCCAGTGACTTTACATGCCTTCATTTAAAAGAATCCTTAAAGTTGCTGGTGCCCAAGATGCAAAATCCCATCGTCCTTTCCATCTCCTCCCTCTGCAGCAGCTCCTGCAGCTAACCAGTGGCCAAGCCCATTAGTGTTCTCCCCATTCTCACTCTACAGCCCCTTTGGGTTTTGCTTAACCCCTATTTTTCCCACTCTCTGAGGGTCTCCTGCTTGAGTTCTGCTCCATGCAAACTACACTGAACACCAACCTCTTGAGGCTCTGTGTGATCATGTCACTCAGCTACTCAAGACTTTCTACAGTCCCGAGTTTCTTTAAGCCAACCCAAGAGCCTAGCCTGGCACTGGAGGCCTGCTATAACCTGGCTCTGAAGAACATCCCGACTGACTACCATGGCTTCTCAGCAAGCCAGCTGGGCCCCGGCCAAACCATGTGACTCCCTGAAATTCCCAGGCCACACTGAACTTCCCAAGCTTTGTTCACACGGTTCCTTCCATCTCACATGACTTTCCCTCCCATTTCGTCAGACCTTCTCTTCCTTCTCCAAAGTTCAATACAGACAGGGCATCTCCTAGAATATGCCTTTGCTTCTCCCTCAGCAGAGAGTGACCTCATTCATCCTCCTGTGAACTCCAGCTTCACTCATCTACCCTCCTATGGCACTATTTAAAGGTGTTCTCTAAGAGACAGGATGCTCCTCAGGGTGGGGACTGAACAGGCTTTCTACCTCTGTAGCCTTCACCGCATTCTATGCACTCTCTCACCAAAACAATATCCCTTTATTCATCCAACACATACCCAGGATCCATGCACCAAATGTTACCAGGCACTTAGAATATGAGTGAGAAAAAAAAAGATAAAGTTCCTACCTTCATGGACTTCTCATCTTGTGATAAAATGAACTTTAATCAAAATATACCCAAATGAGTATACATTTAGCAACAGCTCTGTGCTGGGAAATAAAAGGTGTGGATCCTATAGAAGCACTAGAGGAAGTGAAAGTACAATGAGCCTGAAAGATAAGTGGTGAGAAGAAGGCAAAAGTATTCCAAGTTAAGGGGAGAGCCAGTGCAAAGACTCTGTGGTGGGTAAAAGTAAAGGGCCAGGTGTAGCTGGGATCTGTGAAGGAAGAGGGGGTGGGAGAAAGGTGCAAAATGTTGACAGGAACATGACTCAATAAGTACGTGGAATGAGTATGAATATATGAACCTCACCAATTAGTATACTTTTATTTGCCTGTAAAATAAGGTTTAAATCTATAATAAACCACAAAATATAATTTTTAAAAAGTACTTCTTTCCCATTTGAAAGATGTGATTGCTATTCTCTTAAAAAAAAAAAAAAAAGACTAATGTGAGTTCTCCTAGCTAGAAACAGAAAAGCAAACAAGGTTGGAATCTGATAAAAACCATGTAATTACGTAAGTAATACAATGTTGTTTTACCCTCAAGTTAGAAGCTGGCCAACTGACTGGAGAAGGAGCCTGTCAATCATCCTGCATAGGAGGCAAGAGCAGAGGCTAAGGCTAACAATTACTGATGAAGGGTATTCCATCCATTATCACCTTGGTCTTCACAACATCCCAGGGGATGCACACCAATACCATTCCCATTTTACAGGTAAGGAAAATGAACCTCTGAGAGGTTAAATAACTGATCCAACATCACCCAGGTGGGGAGCAACAGTCGAGTTCTAAACCCAGGTCAGTGGGACCTCAGAGCCTGTGCCTCTCATCACCATCCTATAGTGCCTCACAAGCTAGTTGTTATATCAGTACTTCTGGAACCTTATTTGTTAATTTACCGCACCTTGTTGCATTGGGGATCTAAATCACTGAACACTGACAATGCAAAAGGGAGAAATTATCTCTGAAGGAATGCAACGAAACTTCTGGTGTCAATCCCCTTCCTGTTCCAGGTCTCCCTTAAAACACTCCAACTCTTCCTCCAATTTTAATAAAGAAAAAATATTTCCAGCTCATTGCAATACTTAATATCCTGAGAGAACAGGAATTGGAAACCGATGAAACTCCTTAGGCTACATCCCAGCCAAAGTCAACAGACTCCAAACCCCTCTTGCAGGCAGTCACTATTTACAGTACATGGAACCGGAAACAGAGGAGAGATGCAGATTACTGGCAAGCTCTAGCCATGGTTTCCCCAACTCTTAAAAAATCTCTGAGTCTTCTCTGAGAGTTAATGCTACACTTCCACCATCAACAACTCCTTCCCCAAACTATTCCTACTCCTCTCTCTCAAATCCTGTTTGGAAGGAACCAGGACAGAAGGGTAAATGAGCAAAGTCTACCTACGGGTCATGGATAAAACTGTCCACCTACTTGAGGTGGTGCTCACCTTCCTGAAGATCAGCCACTGGCCTAAGTTGCCAGCAAGATCTCATTAAGCCAATAATGACAGCCACATGTCCACACCCAGCCTAAAGTTGGCTGGCCTTCCAGTCCTCCCTTTTGCCCTCAAAGATCAACCTGAGCAACTCAAAGCCTCCGTAATATGAGTGTATTTTAAAACTGCATTTCTGAACGACATTGTTATGAGCTGAATTGTGCCCACTTCGATTTATATGTCTATGTCCTAATTCCCAGTATCGCAGAATGGAACTTTAGAGACTAGAACTTTCAACAAATGAATAAGGTCGAATGATGTCATATCGGTGGACATTCATCCACACCACTGGTGACCTGACAAGAAGAGGGAGATCAGCACAGAGATATGTACAGAGGGAGAAGACAACCATCTACAAGTCAAAGAAAAAGGCCTGGGAAGATTTGACACACACCCCCCACACACACACACACACACAACACCTTGCTCTTAATTCCAGTCTCCAGAATTGTTAGAAAACAAATTTTTGCTGTCTAAACTACTCAGTCTGCAGTATTTGTAACAGCATCCCTAGCAGACTAATAACACAGTGTCCGAGCTGCTCCTGTCACTCTTGCAGGGTACAAGTAGGCTTGTCCCTTCTGAAGCAGTTAGCCCATGCAGTATGGCCACAGACACAGCCTTACATCTGTGTTGCCAATTACACAGAGGCAGTAAATGGGAACTCTTTCTAGAAATGAAATGTAGTCAAACCCCTGCACAGGCTACTACTTAGTCTTGCATGAATACATCTGTTTTAGACCAACCACACAACAGTGGGTTTTTACTGTAAAGAAGTGTTAAAAAAAAATCTCACAGCAACTGCAATGACAGGGTCCCTCATGCCATGGGAAGGAAGGAGGGAAACGGGCAGGAAATGGGGCGGGAGACAGGGGACCCTGCCACAGGAGATTCTTTGCAAAAACTGTCACTTAGAGAACGAGAATGCCAACTGAACACAGCAGATAAGTGATGAGTAAGCTTACTTCAGGGGGTGACCATGATTTTTTAGAATCCCATGACTGGATGAGGAGGCAGCAATCCATGCCCAGTTCCTGGAGGCTGAGGGATTTCAAGAATGACTTAAAGCTAAGAAATAAGGAGAGAACATTTCAGTTGAGCACTTCTGAAGCTAAAGCAGTAGTGTAATGATCCAAACAGGCTCCAAGACTGGAGCGATATCGGGCCCACAAGTACTCAGCTAGCAGTCATTAAGCAATGGCAATGAGCCAGGCACTATGCGAAGCACGTTTCCTATGCACAAGCTCACTTACACCTCACAGGACCTCAGGAGGTACGTCTATTATAACCTCCATTTAAAAGATGAAGGAAGACCGCAATATTGCTCTACAAAGACATGATTCCACACCATCCCACTTTTGTTCGCTACTAGCCTAGAACAGCGGCTGGCTCACAGTGGGCAGACAATGTTGATTTGTTGAATAGATGAAAAAAGGGTTACCTGTCACTGTCTTACAAGGAACAGGCCCACGTTTGGAACCTACACTTTCCGCCTCCAGAACCCAGGCTCTCAGCTTCTACTTCCTGACACATGGGGTGGAGAAAATTGCTAATGAGATGAGGAAGGGACCGCCTGACACAAGGGCAGCTGTATCCATAGCACCTGCACAGTATGTGCAGCTTCTGCTCTTTAGCACTGGCAACATCATTTTGCACCCAGAGGACTAAGCAGTTACTCAAGGGCCCAGTGGCTACTGAGAAAGCCAGCAGCCCAGGAAAGGGCAGAGCACATAGCAGCCCCAAATACTCCTTTCCCCACTCCTGCGACACTCCCTGGAGCCTCAAGCACACCAACCAACTCATGTTATAGCCAGTTAATTCACCTCATTGCAGGAAGGGAGACAGGCAAAGCCCTTAAGGGGGCAGACAATGCGTCTTGACTCTCTAGAAACATCCTGAATAGAGCTAGTACGGTCTGCAGCAGAACCTGGGCATGTGGTTTCTGGAATCATCTAAGGTGGCACACAAACACTAGAGTTTACACATTGAATTTTATGGTTCCTCTCTATTTGGAGCAAATCTTTTGGTATTTTATTAAACAATGTGTGTCCTTTCAAAAAGGACTTCCAAAAAGTACTCCCATTTACAGAAAAATAGTAAACAACAGAATTGGTGTTGCATCAATGTGGCAGAAGATCAGGATGGAAGTGACTCAAATATTGGTTTCCTGGAACTTTCTCAGTTTTCAGTGTCAAATATCCTCATCCTTGCAACTGACTCATCCACCCAGGTATGTCATAGTTTACAAGAGTAAGTTTTAAATTTCCCATCAAAATTCCTTAATAAGTGACTATACATGAGGAGGGGTATTGGGAGGGAAGCAGGGACAGACCCACAGACACAAAAGGAATGTTCATTAAGACATTATGAAGTTAACACAGGGCTTGACCCAGGGCTCAAGTCCTGCCTCAGTCTGGAAAGGGCTGTAATACAGAGCTCCCTTTGATAAGATCCTAAATTCCACTCTATTCTTTCAGCTATTATTTTATGGCATGGTAGCTTAGCTCAGTCCTGTCCAAAGAACTGCACTGAGGTCTCTGGGACCTGTTCCAACAACAACACACAATGAAGCCTCTCTCTGATAAAGCCAGGAACCCCTCCCTCGTGATCTGCTCCCCTGCCCCTCCCAGATAAAAGTGAAGTTCCATTATGAAAAAGAATCCAGTGGGCCCCATACTGCCTTCTCCTCACCTTCCCTATTGGAAATGATCAGGGTGGAGGATGACTGTGGGCATGAGCTGAGCTCCAGGAGAGAACGCAGGGGTCTGGTCTGCTCCAGGGGAAAAATAAGCACTTTTACTCGCAAATTCATGGCCTCTTATCCATAGATATAGAGAGAAAGACCAAAAGGGAGGCAATGATACCACAATCTATGCTGACCCAGTGTAAGCTCCAGGAGAGCAGAGACTCGTCTTGTTCATGCTGCATTTCAAAATCAATCAATGTCTAGTCCTCAGCAGGTACACAGTAAACTGGTCATGAACGAATGAGTGAATAAGTGAAGTGAGTTGGTGAATCAATTGATGGACAGATGGATGGATGGATGGATGGATGGCTACAGAAGGGCTAGAGAGAGTAAATGAAAAAAAAATGACTGAAAGATAAATGTTTCCCTTTCTACTTGAAAACTAGCAACTATATAAATAGTCCCCAAAGGACATTTTCTCCCTTTCATAGCCACTCCCTACAGGCGGTAGAGTCACCTCAGGGCTTTTGTACTCTGAGCTACAGAAGCTCAAAGCATGGGGCAGCACACTGAACGTCACCTTGACTTTCTCCAGGACATGCTCAAACACCCCAACTTCTATCCTGATTTCTAGTGACTGGAGCAAGGAAGAGCAGAGTGATTATGGGAATGATAATGACTTGTATCAACTGACCAGACACAACCTCCTGGGAAGTTCAAAGTCCTTCATATCCTGGCTTCTCTCTCAGGAAACTTTTATTTGGAGAATTTTTTTTCTTTTTTCTTTTTTTCCTCTTTTTCTCTTTGCTTATCTGCATTTTCTAATCATTCTACAATGGACACAGATAACTTGAGTAATAAAAATGTCTAACATAGACTGATAAAACACACAAAAAAGACCATTCAACAGACACTGAAAACATACATTTTATAGAGTTCCATTTTAACATTTCTGCATTACAACATTTAACACTGCCATTTCATGCAATTATCCTCAACTAAGTCCTTTGAAAAGCAAGCTGAAAATTTCTTCTAAAATTCAAAGCTCAGGACTCAAAATCAGAACACCCGGCCATCCAGGCACTTACCTTATAAAAGGGGCAGCTATCTGATGGGGGACATGCCAGAGTATTAGAAAAGTACAAGCAAACAAGCTTAATAAGTCATGCACCATATATGGATGAAACATATGTTCTGAGTTCATCTGTGGTAAGAAAAGCTGCTCTCTCTCTCTTCTCCACTGGCAGAAACTTCCAGATGGGGCTACAGTGGTACCCTCCACCAAGACAGAAGAGGTTTATTTCTTCATGGGGCTGGTTGGTCCATCTCTGAAATCAACCCTGGTCCCAACAGATGGACCAAGCTCTAACCAGCTTACCCACCAGCTGAACGGGTCCTCAGAGGCTGTTCAGCCTTGGATTTCATTGTCACTGTCTAGTCTGCTTCACACAGTAATAACAAGAAAAGCAACTGGACTAACAATGGAAAGACCTCGTTTCTAGATCCTGCACACCTCACATAGCCACTCACGGCTTTGTGACTTTAGTTTACCAAAAGTGAGTAACACCAGCCATGTCTCACAGGTGGCTAAAGATACATTAAGGCAAATGTTAAATTGCAGAGAAAATTAAAAAGAGAGAGGAGGAAAGGAAAGAAGAAATTACAGTCATATACCACATACAAAGTTCTGGTTGATGGCGGACCATGTGTACAACAGTAGGAGCCATATGGCCTAGGTGTGTAGCAGGCTGTGCCACTGAGACTTGTGTAAGGACACGCCATGTTCACTCAGTGACAAAATATCCTCACAACACATTTCTCAGAATGCATCCCCACCCATTCTTAAATGACTTTATCTTAAACACCACTAAGCAAACTTTAACATCAGTTAGATGAGTGGGATTTCACCACCTCAAACACGGTCAAGTGTAACAAGCAGAAAACAGATTCAAATCATTGCTCAGCCCAACATCCTCCTACAACAAAACACTCTTCAACTTAGAAGAGAAATGAAGAGAATCCTCCAGATTCTCCTTTTCTACGCATCTTCCTCATTAGGAAATGACACAGCATTTCAAATATGCCCTGTGAGAACTGTATGAAGATAGCTGAGGAGAAGGTCCTCTGTCCCCAAGGAGAGGCAAGGGGGACACCACCAGCTGACAGACCAACAAAATCCTCTGTCCCGTAGGCACCTGTGAACACCAGGGCAGGCGGTCACAACAGGCTAGGGAGGTCAGGGTTGCATGCGGGTGTGAACTTGAACATTGTGAGGATGTATCAACAAAAGGGGTGTGGAGGGCAGCCAGGGCAAAGACTTCCCAGGGCTGAATCAATAGAGCTATCTGTAGACAGAGGGGCAGCAAATAAAGTGTGTTAGACACAGCAGAGCCTTGCAGGCTGCCTCTGGGTAGTTTTGTTCAGCGTGACCCACAAAAGGGTCCCCAGCTCCCTTCACACGCACAAGACCTCTGCTGCTAGAGCGCTGAACCAAAGCACTGGACCTCTGGGAATGAGATTTGGGGCAGAAACTTCTGCTCTGAGTGGCTCAGGTTTTCCAGAGAATGGACTGGGTCTGAATCCTGGCTTAGCCCCTTACTTGGCAGCAGGCTCTGCGTCTCTCACCCAGTGACAAATTCAGTAAACAAGTTACTACGCATTTCTGACCCTAAGCTGCTTAACACAAGAATGGAATAACCAAAGTCATCTAACACAACTGCTGCTCGAGTTAAATTACATCATGCCTGAAAGCTCTCAGCTCAGTGCTGGTTCAATGAATTTCTCTCTTAGTAATTTAGTGCATACCACCACCACTAGTATAATTATTAACTTGAAGACAAGAGCTATGCATGCTTCTAGATCATGTTACAGAGCAATCCCACACCTAGGGGAGAGGCCCTCTATGACAAGACCAGGGGCTCCATTCCACTTAGGATCCTGTGTTGCTGTTCCAGCCCAAGACCTGTGTTGCTGTTCCAGCCCAAGACCCTCATCACATTGCTGTTTCTGTAGCACTTCCAGCTTCCAGAGACTAGTAAAAGAAAACCACTCACCTGGACAGAACCTACTGTTGGGGAGTCCCAAACATGCATAAGAAATCCAATCTGAGCTTGGTCTGGCTTCCTGACACTATCAAAGGGACCAAAGATGACATGTGCCCATCAACAGCATATATTTACACAGGGTTGGGTGTCTAAGTAAAGGTGGTACATTCTTGGGACTGTGCTTCCTTGGTTCCACTACTCTTTTATTTGGTTGTCATCCAAGCATCACTCTAAATGCTTACAGACACAATAAAAGAAAATTAGAAAGGATGCCAACTGAGGTCTCCCCTCCTGTCCCCAAAGGTTTTCCTTTACCCAAACCTTCCCTAGAGTAGTGGTCTCCAGCATTGGGAATTTCAATAAGCAACTTTAAATACAAACATAAACACATTTAGTTGTCAATAATTTAACACATGTATAACCACAGAAATGTATATCACCATCAGTAAATTTTTAAAAAGAAGTCTTAACTATTTCAAAATAATAAGATACACTCTCAGAATAAGACAAACCTACGCATCATGTAAATTTAGCCTTATGAAAAACTCATTACATTACATTGTCCATATTTTTCTTAAAGAAAAGTGGGGGACTGGTCCCCATTTGCTAATTCTGCTAGTCTCCTGTTAAAGACTATCACCAATGGGCAGTTATAAAATGACATTTCAATACCTGTGCACAGAGTCAGGAATGAGGAAACTTTTGGAAAGAGGAACCTTTTGCCCACTCTGCAAAATATTCAAAAACAAACATTATTATCTTTCTAGAGGGTAGGGACATTAGGATCTCGCTGGCCAAGTCCAGCAGTCCTTTGAGAAGGCTTGCGCTTTCCAGTTTAAAATTGCTCTGGCTCATCGTTCTGGATGTGGCACTTCAATCCAGGTCAGAATTGCCTTGGGACTGGTGCAAATCTCAGTCCCACTTTTTATTTTCATTTTTTGTTCTCGTGGGTTGCTGGGGATAAAACCCAGGAACTCAAATGTGCTAGGTAAGCAGTCTATCACTAAGCTATGTCCTAGCCCAAAAACAGAAGTTCTTGATTTGCTTGCTTGCTTGATTGGTTTGTGCTGAGGATTGAACCCAGGGCTTCTTGCATACTAGGTAAAAATGTTCTACCACTGAGCTATCTCCCCCACCCTAAGGCTCACTTTTGAGCCTTCAAATAAATACATTTTTCACTCTCCCTCCTCAAAAACCAGCTCAAGTTAAACATAAACTTACCACACAATTCAGCAATTCCATTCCTAGTTATCTACCCAAAAGAAATGAAAACATACATCCACATAAAAATTTGAACAAAATGATAATAGTAGCAATATACATAATCCTAAAAAGTAGAAATGATCCAAATGTCTATGAACAGAAAATAGAAAAATCAAATATGGTT
The DNA here is from genome assembly GCF_045843805.1 of Urocitellus parryii. Lineage (NCBI taxonomy): Eukaryota > Metazoa > Chordata > Mammalia > Rodentia > Sciuridae > Urocitellus > Urocitellus parryii. The sequence goes on along the minus strand of NC_135531.1, from coordinate 97,117,962 downwards.
CAACCACACAATGGAATACTACTCAGCAATAAAAAGGAATCAACCAGTAGTCTGTACTACAACCTGAATTAACCTAGTAAATATTGTTAAGTGAAAGAAACTAAACACAAAAGACCACATAGTATGATCCCATTTATATGAAATTTTCAGAAAATGGTCAGCATAGAAAACACAGATTACTGGTTGCCTGGGGATAAGAACAGGGTTGACTATAAATGGACAGGAGGAAATTTTTTCATATTAAAAAAAATTTTTCAATGGTTGTCATGGCGCACACCTGAAATCCTAGCTACAAGGGAGGGTAAACAGGAGGATTGCAAGTTTGAGGATAGCTTGGGCAACTTGACCAGACCCTGTCTCAAAATGAAAAAACAAAAAGGGTTAGGGATGTAGCTCAGTGGAAGAGCACTTTGCCTAGCATGCATGAGGCCCTGGGTTCAATCCCCAATACTAAACAAACAATTAAATCTATTTAAAACATGCTTAATAAGATACTTAGCACAATACAGTAAGTTCTGTTCAGTGAGCAAGCCAATGAGTGAGTGGGTGAGTGAATGAATGAAAACTGATTTCCCAGAAGCCTCTCTAGTAAGTCTTAAGTGGGTCCACATGCTCCATTCACTCCAGTGAGCCTCAGCAAGTTATGCAAAATAGTTACATAATAGCCACTTATGTGTAGTATATACACTGGGCTTACCTCTTTTGATCAGGTTGAACTACATGAAATTGTCCTTTTCATAGGGCAAAATGGTTAAATAATAGAAATTTCATACACTTCGGCCTATCATGGAATATTTAATAAGGAGACAAGACAGAACAGATGCTTTCAAGTTAGACTGACTTTATGTGCCACCAGGCCAAGCTTCAGGTTCCTCATGGGAAATGAGGATAATTATAGGTTGCACTCACAGGACTGTATGGGATTACTGTGACATTGCTTGATGGAAAGCACCTACTATAGTGCTGATGCTAAGTCACAAAGGAAGCATTCTATAAATTACAGTAATTACTGACACATGCTGGTCCTATCTTTCTATAAAACTATATGAAATTCCTCAGTTATCAAGGACCAAGCCTTTTATTCTTTTGTATCTGTGAGTTCCCAATTCAGATGTCTCCTGGCATGCGAACAGGGAGTGTTCATTGCTGGACTCCTCCACAGGTAAAGCTTTTTACTGGCTACCAAGGCCTAGGAATGCTTCCCTGGCTGCCACCAGAGTCCCTGCCTGTAGACCACACACTCCTCCAGGGTGTACTGCTGACAGTGCTATGGGAGGCTTCTTACAACTCTATTCTCAACATCCTCCTCACCACAAGTTCAGCTACACCATGAAGTGAAAGGAAGTGCCATCAGCGAGATTTCCTTCTTGCTTATTTCTCAGCAAAAATGCTTGGCTGCTATGCAACCAGTGTTTGGAAGCTATTTGTGAAAGGCCAGACTTCTACTAGAAACAACAAAGGACAGGAGCCACGGGGCAGATGCAAATAAAAGTATATCTATATCTTCCATCTGAAAAGACTGCAAACGGGAAAGAATGGGATTAAGTATGGTTATCAGATGTCATACCAATAAAGACACTAAACAACCATCTAAATTAAAGGTAAACAACAAATGTTTTGGGACATAGTATACTAAAGAATATTCATTGTTTACCTGAAAGTTAAATTTAACCAGGTGTCCTCTGCTATATGTGGCAACCCAAGATTTAATCTGCACACAGATCACTATTTTATTTCCCCAACATAAGACAATACATTTGCATTTCCATTAATTATTCTTTTTTTTTAGAGAGAATTTTTTTAATACTTATTTTATTTATTTTTTATTTTTTTTAGTTTTCGGCGGACACAACATCTTTGTTTGTATGTGGTGCTGAGGATGGAACCTGGGCGGCATGCATGCCAGGTGAGCGTGCTACCGCTTGAGCCATATCCCCAGCCCCCTCCATTCATTATTCTTTAAGCATAAAAATGTGTTGACCAATGAGAGATGGTTTCTAAATTTCATGGAAGTCTTTGTGAGCTAGATTAAAGAGTCTCCATCAGTCACTGTATCCTGAGGCTCATGTGGGGCCAGTACTGCACAAAAGCACTTTATACACAAAAGCAACTGGCTACATCCTCAAATTAGCCCTATGCATGGGCCTTTTATTCCTATTTGACAGGTGAGGAAACTGAGGCTTAGAGAGAGTGGACCTAAGGTCTTCCAATTCAAATTTAAAAATAAGGTCTAGAGGCCTCTCACCAGACTTCAGTCTACTGTCTATTCAATGTCCCTGACTTAATCCCACTGCCTTGGTATGTGCACCATATCTCAACAGAGTTGTTAAGATTTTTCTCTGCAATGCCTACTTCTCCATCAATAAAATGGAGAAACTTCAATCCACAAAACACTCCAGAATCACTTCAGCTGATGATTGTAATTACTTTCTCCCTTCCATTTCTGCCTGATTTTGTCAAACCCACATCTCATAGACCTTTCCACTAGAATTAAGGACAGGAAGAACAAAAGATCAAATCTTAAACAATTTAAATCTGCTGCCTAGGTACAGCCTTTTTAAAAGATGCCCAGAAAATAAGACTAGAATCAAAATGAAATCTGAAAAATGTCAACTTCAGCACATCTGTTCATAAGCCTTCATGGCCAATCGTTACAGGGCTGGGCTGCAATTGACAAAATTGTAGCCATTACTGTAAAAACAAAAATTCTCTGTATATTTGTTATAAACAAATAGCTCCTTCCAATAGAGGACCTGCGAAACAGATTGTCTCCTCTCAACTTGCAGAGCTTTTGGAGTAGTCAGGGATTTAAAAGGCAATAGATTCTCTTTGATGCTCTTGTTGGTATAAGTTTTACTCTCTCTCCACGAGGTTACTAAATCTGACCCATATCCACTCCACTCTCATCAAATAGGGGGGAGAGGGGAGGGGAGGGGCATTGCATATACGGATCCATAAACCAATGACTGGCACTGGAGATGAGCATGAATGCCTGGATTTAAATTCATGCTTTGAATACACAATGTTTCCCTAATGGGAGTGGGCTTCTCTAGCCACCAGAGCTCAGAACCAAGGATTTTCATCCTTATGTTCTGCAGGGAAAACAGCTGGGTACAGCAACATTCTTCAAACACAAGAGTGGCCAAAGGCAGGGGAATTCTTCCTGTTTGCCTTTGGAAGACAATCCATCTCCTTGGTAACATTTCTAAAAAAAGAAACACACATATACACACACACAAGTGCACTCACACACAAGTACACACACACACACACACACACACTTTTACTAAATCTTATACCTCAGGAGGCAACCTAGAAAATATGCCTGTGATTCAGGCAAAGACCCACTCCTTATTCTCGTTCGATGCTTTGGAGGTTTTTGTTTTGTTTTTACCCCCCCCCCCCAAAAAAAAGGAGCATATAGTATCTCTCCAGAGGATCTCATGACTTTCCTCAACTAAAAAATAAAGATGGGCCAGGTACAGCCCTCACCTGTAATCCAGAGGCTCCGGAGGCTGAGGCGGGAGGATCACAAGCAACTTAGCAAGACCATGTCTAAAAGTAAAACTAAAAGTTTGGATGAGAGAGGAAGGGAGAAAGGGGCTAGTTCAGAGGTACGGTGCTCCTGGATTTAATCCCTAGTACTGTAAAAAAAAAAAAAAAGAGAGAGAGGGGGCTGGAGAGAGAGACAGACAGACAGATAGATGGTGGCAATAGTGATAGTATCACTCTCTTAGAAGGCTGTTTTGAGGATTGAATGAGAACGCCTGTGGGATTTACAGAAGGTCTGGCACACGGGGTGTTCAGCAGCAGCTATTAACTATGACTACAACTCTTATTATTCCCCAGTGCACAGTTGTCAACTTGGAGATGACAGAAGGTAGAACTGGATGATGTATAAACCAAAATGCGAAAGGCTCCTACCGAAATTCCACAGCTCAAACCCAAAGAAAGGAATCAATGCTAAGCCCAGGACAATAAATACATAAATAAATGTATAGAAAAGCAAAAAGCAATCGGCCCAGTGCACCAATTGACTAAACCACACATCCACCATCAGGCAATTAAAGATGCCTCAAGAACAGGAAATGGCACCTGCATTGGGCTGATGACTGATTATACAAACACACAGACCTACAGACCCACAGACACACACACACTGCCGTCCAGAGGCCTCTGTGACTCCATATTCCTCATCAGGAAAGAGCAAGAGCCATAGGATGTGGAGGTTTGGATACTTTCTTAGACTGAAACAAGAAATGAAGCTGGCAACATTTCCATCTCTCTATGCCACGGCCCCCGCTTTCCTCCCACCCTGATGCTCAGACCTTCCAGCTTGCAGACAGACGCGCACAGCTAGGGAGTTCAAGTCACACATGGGCACATGAGAACATGCTGCCAGGTTCACAGGAAGTCGCAGAGTGTTAGGAGATTACTGCACTGACCCCACAAGCAGGTCTATTAACAAAGCACAAATAATGGAAGTAGACAAGAAAAAGAACTTGGCCTTCTTTCTGATGCTAGTTTAATGTAATGGAAGCAAAGAGAGAGAGAGGGAGGGAGAGAGGGGACCTCTGATTCCAATGAGTCACTAAAGAAGGGAAGGGTAATAAGCTGCACGTCTCTATAGTCCTTCCCAGCTCCACACCCCAACCTTTATGCTAAGACAAATGTGTTCATCATTCAGTCACTTAGTCTGGATAGTTTATAGTTACTTATTTTGCAATCAGTGCTTTCTCGATCATCATGCCAAACAATGGCCTCTCAGAGCCTGCATTCAAGAATAACAGGATAAAAGGTATCACCTTTAGATTCGCCCCAACAGATCAAGTCTTCTCAATAACATTGTGCATTCCACTGATCAAGCCTGTGAATCAAGCAAATGAATATGTAGCCGTGAAGCTAATTACATGTCATTCCCTGTGGCCTGCAGAATAAATCCTGCTAAGGAATTCTTTATAGGTTCAAACCCCCTTGGCTTCAAAGCATCCACTAGCATCTATTATATTACAAATTAAGACATTTCTCCTGACAAGCAATTGTGGAGTGGCTAGTATGTACTAGTCACCAGGCAGACCTCTGAGGATTGATACACCCATGAATCCTGCTCTCGTGGACCTTAGCATTAGCACTTAAGGAGATTTTATCATTAAAGCTGTACTAAGTTATAAGGACCAAAGTGCAAAGAACAAGTCTCTCTAGAAAAAAAGTTATGACATTAAGATACACAGACACCCATAGATGTTCTAACAGTATTCACTGCTGTAAATACAAATACGGCACTGCTTTGCTCTTACAGTAGAAATGAAGAACAGGAAAGGTGACCAAGTTCGTGGGGTTTGTGAGGTTTGATGCAGGATATAGTCAAGGTATCCCTTCCAGGCTGGAAAGGAACAGTGTTACCTAACAGGACTGTCCGCATGCCCAGGAAACTGACGCACAGCTGGCAGGCCTTAAGGATACCACTCAAATGCCAGACTAGCAAAGCCTGGTGTGGGAAGAGGCTCCAGGTTATAATCAGATCTGGCTTCTTTTTCACTCAGCCATATATCCTACAACCCCAAACAAAGCAATAAGAATTGCCTTTGGGGCATAGTTTTAACATTTATAAAATTACAACAACAGAAAAAGGAGAAGCATGCAGGTTACAGGAAGGACACATAGACTGTTCACCAAGTCCAAACAGCAGCTTCATAACCCCATTTAGATGACATAATATGGTCCCTGGTGGAAACTATGCTCTTCCTCTTACACACTTTCACCATCGCCACTCTTCCAGGCAGAGTGGCTTGTGAAAGGCAATCAACAACTTGGGCAATCTACAACTTCCTAAAATTCTGCATCATGTACGCTGGAGAGCAGAGTCAAAGCAACAGCCACCAATGCCCCACCAAGGCCATTTCTCTGCTGCTGAGTCCAGATACACACCTGAGAGGCCTAGACTACACAGAAGGCACCAGACTGGGAAGCCAAGTGGCCTCCGGAGGCAGTGGCACTTAAGCTGAGATTGAAAGGAGTTGGGTGAAGAGAGGTGGAAGGATCTGTTTCTGAGGGAACTGCAGGTGCCAGGGCCCTGGAATGGAGATGCATGGGCATTAAAGGGAGTAGAAAATGGTCCAGGTGGTTGGAAAATGCAGAGATGATGCAAGATAAAACTGGAGAGGCAAAGGGACCCAGACCATGACTGAGGTTAGTTCTAAGAGCAATGTAAGGGAGGGGGCACCAAAGAGTTTCAAGTAATAAGGTGACATGATCAAACTTTCAAAAATCTATTCTGGGTATAATGGTAGCCACATGCTAATCAATGAGTTCTAGCAGTGAATACCAGCAGCCATAAGTAGGGACAACTGTCTGAGACATCAAGAACAAGAAAGGCTGGGGCACAGAGAAAAGGAAGAGAGATCAGAGAAGAAAGGAAGGAAACCCCTGTCTAGCACAAGCAACTCAACAGCCTCTGCATGATCCAGGACTTAGAGGAAATACAGAGTCTCAAGCCCACCTCAGAATATACATGTTGTTTTCAGTTCTGGTTCTGAGAATGGAACCCAGGGCCTTGCTGATGCTAGGCTAGCACTCTACCACTAGCACTCCAAACCTCAGAGCCTGCATTGTAACAAGGGCCTCCAGGTTATTTAGAAGCACACTTGCATTTGGGAAGTGCTGCTCTTCCAATGGAGAGGGAATAACTCTTGGGAGATCATCAATCACACCCTAAGTTTTGCATTTTCAAATCTAGTTTTTTAAAATGGAGTCTATAATACAGCTACAAAACCAAAGCCCCTTCTTTAAAGTTTAAGTACACTGGAGTCACAGATGGGGCTTGCTACCACCCTCTTCCTACACCAGCCAGGAAGGGAAATCGCATCGACCTGCTCCTTGATCCTGGATGTTAAACCTCATGATATAAGCAATCACAGAGAGTGAGCAGAGACAGCCACGATACGAAAAAAGCATCCTTTGTCCATCCCCCAGAGCATCCTCTTGTCTCCTCAGCAGAATCCAAGTACACTAAATCTTCCAGAAGCATCCATGAGTCAGTCAACTTTAAAGGGCAGCCTGTCAACACGATTATTCACCTTGCTACCCACTTGAGAAGTGAATGAAGACATTTGCAACATTCATCAATCTTACAGATCACAATTCTATCTAATTATAAAAAGTGTTGACTCAAAGCACTGCTTCTCTGTGACGCCTAAAATAAGTCCTTTAATCATTAGGTGTCCCAGCTTTTTTCCATTTACAAACAGGAATGCTAGCATTTATTCCCCCCAAGGATTTTTTAGGGATTAGGGAAATGATGCTTTCAATGCTGAGGTAGCTGGGCTCTCCAGTTCATAAAGCTTTGATTATGTCACTATACTACTCAGAAAACTACCACTGGCTTCCCAGTATCCTCTGAATGAAGACAGCTTCTTCACCGTGGTCTCCAAACCGTTCACAAACTAATCCCAACAACTTTTCACTCTTACTGCATAGATGCTCCAGCCAACCCAAAATAGTCACTTTAGCTAGTGAGCTTCCCAGTGAAGTGGAACCTATTGCCAATCCCTCCCCAACTTACTGTGTCAGTAGGCACTAGTCAAACAAAGGAGGGTGGAGAAGGTACCAGGTTCTCCTGGGAGAAGGAACAGAAACATCTGGGGAGTGAGGGGCGGGGAGAATGGGAGAGTTGCTCAATGGTAACACTTGCCCAGCATGTACAAGGCCCTGGGTTCAGTCAGCACTGAAATAGGAAAAGGAAAGGACAGAAATGTTCAGTAGACTCAAGCTAGGAAATCCATCATCCATTGGAGAAAATAAAACAGGTTCCAAAGGACTGGAACACACAGTGTAGACACATAGGCAAAGAGAGGCTGCAGGAGCCTGCAGGGTCCAATGTCCACAGGGCTCAGGAAGCCTGATCAAGACGTCTGGACTTCATCCTAAAAGGGCTAATGGAAATGTTCTTGAAAACAACCATACTAAGAACTGTTTTAGTAAATGCATAAGATGCCTCCAAAGACTTTTGCAATTCACTTTGCCCACCAATGAAATTCAAACTGTTTTCAGGAAATATCTGTGGGAATTGTAATAGCAGTACATCGTCTCTTTTAACCAGAGATTATAATCACAGAACTACAGACCTAGTAGAAACTTCAGCAATCATGTACTCTAACCCCTTATTTTATAGATAAGAGAGCTACGGTCCTGAGAGATTAAATGATTTGCTCAAAGACAGAGGCAATTTGTGGCAGAGTCCATATTCAAACCCAAGTCTTAGGGACTCCTAGGCCAGAGAGAATAGGATGTAGTAAGCACTCTGATATAAGAATTAAAGCATTCATTCATTCATTCAACAAATATTTATCTGTGTTCCAGATGCCATTCTAAGTACTAGTGAAACAGAAATGAACAACAAGATAAATACCTTTGCCCTTGTGTTTTCATTCTAATAGGGAGAGACAGACCAAAAAAAAAAAAAAAAAAACCATAATAAATTATACAGTATGTTAGAACAAGGTAAGCACCACAGCAAAGAGTAAAGCAGAGAAGTGGGCCAGGAAAGGCTGGCAGGGTAGACCTTATTGAGAAAGATCTTACTGGGAAAGCGAATGAGAAAAGCTTAAAGAAGGCAAGTTTGTACAGGCTCCTGACCATTGGAGGGACATTCAAGGTCTCTCCACTCCATGATAATTTACCTGTACAAAGTGGTGATGACAGGGCTGAGATTCAGGGGAGAAATTTAGTCCTTATCAAAACCTACTTACATCCATCCACCAAGTTCAACAAGCGACGTTGTCTCTGATAAAAGAGGAAAAAATAATTCTGGTTTCAATAAGAGTCCTGATAGGCTGATAAATTGGAATGCAATTAGATAAAAGAGGATAAGGAGGGAATTTCAGGCTTGAAGCAAAACAAGTACATATTCTGCATTTTTATAATGAATCTAGCCAATTTATTTCAGTTACTGCCAAATATGGATTAAAATGTGGGTCACTTCCTGAACACACCAGAAATGAAACTGAGATTAGCACCAAGTTCCCAAAACCTGGTGAAGTGCTGTCCAGAAGAGAGAAAAAGAGGGCACCAAAAGAGGAACAATGATAAAAATTACAAAGGCCATTAGAGCTTGGCTCATCTTCCCCTCCAGAGCATGCTGCACAGGCGTAAAGGGTCACACCAAAAGGATCCAAGTAAAGGCATAAAGGGTAACTAACTCCAAAGAGCTGATACTTTCTAAGCCATTCTCACAATCACCTTCTGAGATGGGTACTCTCATCAGACTCCGTTTACAAATGAGAAAACTAAGGGAGCTGAGTCTTTGAAAGGTTAAAATGCCCAGGCATTACCACACCACACAGATAGGACTGGAACCTGGGCCTACTTGACTCCAAAACCCATGCTAAGGCTCAGCAAACTTCAGCTCTACTCCAGCTTTTGAATGAGCTGCAAGTTAAATATGGTTTTTACATTATTAAAGGACTGTGAATACAAACAAGAAGAGAAATATCTAGAGCATGTGATTACAGTGTAGAAGGCCCTGGTGCAATTCCCCACACCAAAAAAAATAGATTAAAAATACAGAGATACAACAGACACCCTCTGTGGCCCACAAAGCCTAAAATACTTGTTATCTGATCCTTTACAGGAAAACTTTGCTGACTCTTCTAGTCTAATCTACACTAGCCATCAGCAAATCCAAAACAAGTTCTCATGAGGGGCAGGGATGTAGTTGGATGTAGTTGCCTAGCATGTGCTAGGCTCTGGGTTCAACTCCCAGTTTCACAAAAGAAGAGAAAGTATAACAAAACAAGTTTTCCTGAGTGCATTCTGTTTCCCAAACTCTAAACTGATAAAGAACCAACTCTCATTCTGTCCAGGTTATAAGAAATCACTGAGGGTCATGAAACTCTGCTGCATTACTGAATAGTTCCCCTATGGCATTTTGCTTTCACTTTTTATAATTTGTCCCAGCAAGGGTAGTCCCCTTTCTCCTTCTTATCGGCTTGACAGTCCTATCCTTGATTCTCTAGGTATTTACAGTTCCTTGGCTGCTCACAGTCTGCCCAGACCTGATAGTAAGTACCCAATACTTCAAAACTATCTTATTTCTCTCTCTCTCCAAATATGAATTATCAGGATTACTTTATTAAACTAACAGGTGATAGCCCAAATTGATTTATCCAAATGCAAAAGAGAACCAAGATCTATCTGGAAGGCAGAACCCTTTCTCTTCCCTAGATTATCCTGCTCAATTTCCTTAGGCCAGTATGAGAGGAATGTGGGTGCCTAGGCTGCTAACCCCCTTCACCTGTATTGACAGAACCCTAATATTCCTCCAGAAAACATCCCTCCCCAACTTTCAGAATGTATTTCATTTAATGTTAATGCCACTCTGGCCTCAGGCCAGGCCAGCTTCAGGGATTATCTCAAGGACAAGTACACAATTCAACAAAGAGCCAATGAGATCCAAGCTCAGGGCTTTGGGTTTGGTCAAAAGTCATCTTGCCAATGTGAGGGAAGAGGCTGCCTGTGAATGGCACCAGCCTAGAATACAGCAGAGGGGAGTAATGCAGAGACTGGAGCTGCAAACATCCTTTGGAGATGGGACCCAGGTAAGTACAAAATCAGAACAACCCTGGGCTTTGCAGCTATACACCATAGCAAATTCTCTTCTTGCTTAAGCTTCTAGGCTTGGATCCTCTCTCACAATAGAAAGTACCCCTGGGGCTGGGGATGTGGCTCAAGCGGTAGCTGCACTCGCCTGACATGCATGTGGCCCGGGTTCGATCCTCAGCACCACACACAAACAAAGATGTAATGTCCGCTGAAAACTAAAAAATAAATATTAAATCAATCCCCCTCCCCCCCCCCTCTCTCTCTCTCTTTAAAAAAAAAAACAATAGAAAGTACCCTGGCTGATACAGCCCGAATGGAAGCACCTCATCTACAAGTGTGCCTTATTAAAACTGACTGACAGTGGAGAATACGAAGGGAAATGAAGGAAAGGGAGGAGGAACAGGATAAGGAAATGCAGTGGAATGAATCTGACCTAACTTTCCTCTGTACATATATGAACATATCACAGTGAATCTCACCATTACGTACCTCCACAATATACTAATAAAAAAAAAAACTATAATAGCAGGAAGATCAGTAGAGGGAAAGGAACAAGGGGAGAAAGGGTAGGGAAAAGAGAATTACTGAGTACTGAATTAGAACAAATTATATTCTATGCTTTTATACTGATGTCAAAATGAATCCTAATGCTATGTATAACTAAAAAGAACCAATAAAAGAATTTTTTTAAAAAGAATGTATAGTCAAAAATTTCAAACAATTTTTCTGGCATCAACCAAGATGGTTTTTTTGTTTTGTTTTGTTTGGTACCAGTGATTGAACCCAGGGGTGCTTTACCACTGAGCCACAGCTCCAGCCCTTTTTATTTTTTATTTTTGAGATAGGGTCTTGCTAAGTTGCTAAGGCTGACTTTGAACTTGCAATCCTCCTGCCTCAACCATCTGAGTCACTGAGATTACAGATGTGCACCAACACACCCAGCCAACCAAGCTGTTTTTATTCTCTGATTTGCTGAAAGTAAATATGGGGGGTGATAAAATCTCAAAAAAAAAAGATTAATGGAGAGTGATATTGATCAAATTATACTGTTATATTGTGTGCATGTACGAATATGTAACAAATCCCATCATTGTGTAGAACTATAATACACCAATAAAAAAATGTGGAAAGAGGGAAAAAAATTCATCAAGAAGCTGCCTTCACTGTTCCCAATACTCCACATCCTACTGAAGCCCAAAAGAATTCACCTCTCTTCTCCCCATCTATTCCGGGAACTCAGGATCTCAGAAAGATGTCAGGGCCTTCTGATTTAATACCAGTTACTGATTCGAGCTGGAACCAGCAAGACAATCAATATTTCAAATCAGTGTACTTTATGTCCTCCTATCCCAAACTGTTACCCCTCAAGCCTCTGAGGGAAGGGAAAACAAAGACAAAAGGCAAAGGGGTCAGAGCACTCAGTGGGGAGTTCTCCTGCTTCTCTTATGTCCAGAGTTGCATGACAACCAGCCTTGGCCTGGTTAACCCAGTGGACAAGCAAAGGGACAAATCTCAGACCTTCAGGTCATGCAGTATATCCTGTTTGTGCCTTATTCAAGTGCAGGGGTGGGTCCATACTGTTCCACAAAGCTGGCAGAATGAAGCAGAAACAGCGCCTGATGTCTTGAGAGCTCTCCCACAGATTTGGCTCTCCTACACCGGCCAGAGTTCCTCTGCCCTTTATGCCTCCCATGAGCATCAGCTATGGATATTCCCCAAAAGAGATGATAAAGATTTTCAAAGGGAGCTCAAGGGCTGGGGATATTGATCAGTAGTGGAGCACTTGCCTAACCTGAACAAGGTCCTGCTGGCTTCCATCCCCAGCACGAGTAAAACAAAACCAACTTGATAGGAAAACAGGGGAAAGGAGCTCAACTTTGTTATTTACCAAGATACCAGAAATCAGCAGAGGAAAAGATATAATGCATGTCCGAAAAACAGGCCAGCTTGTGTTTCAGGCCTAGGATTTTCTCACATCCTCCAACACTGTCCATTCCTTGGCTACCTCCATGGATTCTGGCTCTAGAAGTACAGACACAGTGCTCTCTGTAGGTCATGAGCTAATTTCTAACAACTGAAAAGTCAGCGGGGACAAACATGAGTGGCAACACATTTTAACTAAGGTACTAGATCCCTGCACAGTCAATCCCGGAGGAGGAGGAGAAAAAGAATGTGGGTCAGTAAGTCTCCAGTGCTTAGATGTCACAAAATAGGCACCTTGTGTGCAAAGACGGAGGTGATGCTGTCGCTTCTTCATCCCCACCCACCCTAGATTAAATGTCTAAGAATAGTGGTGTTCCACAAAGAGAGAGAGAGAGAGAGAGAGAGAGAGAGAGAGAGAGAGAGAGAGAGAGAGAGAGAGAGAGAGAGACTGACTCTCTTAACTTACATTCTACTTAGCAAGGCTGGAGTCCTAAAACTTAAAGAGGCAGTTGTGAAACACTGTCTTCTGTTAGCTAAGTTCCTGTTAAGACCCTTTCAGGCACAGGAAACTCTCTGAATGAACTGTTATAAAATCTTATAAAAAGTCTCCAGAGGGTTTCAAAACATTTTGTGCAGAAATTATGCCTTGGGGGTATCCATTGGAAGAACAAGAGATGTGGCTCCAGCTCGGACACAGTGTCAGCAAAAGGCATGTGGGGACCTGAAATATAACCAAAGTGGAAGAAATATTTATTTTAGTCTTTTTAATAGACAATAAAAATGCATCTTACACAAATGATTATGAGGCTTATAAAGCATACCTTCCCATTTGTGCTATTACGGCTAATATGATTTGTTAAAACACAGCACCTTTAAATGGGAGTGGGAAGGAGAATATATACCCTAACATTGAAAATCTCTCTTTTTAAAGCAGCTTCATACACATGAGTGAACACATACATGACCTCATCAATTTAAAAGTCAGCTGTGAGTATATTTCTTCTAGGTGTGATTTTTACTAAAGGAATTTATTCACAGAAAGTTAACTGGCTCAGCTCAACAGAACTGGGCCTCCTACATGGTGCTACTTATGACACAGATTCGAAAATATGAGATTTCCCTTTCCTATCCCCTGCATATAAAAGTAAAGAAATAGAGAAAGAGACTTAAAAGGAAAAAAAGGAGTGAGTACCCCATCATTTTGGGGTTACCTCAAAAATAGAATGCATTACCATTACCACCCAAACAGACCAATCACACCTGACCTACCCAAGGTAGAATCTTTAATGCAAAATTAGATATAAAGAGAATCAAGGAAAGTTTTGAGGGATGCTTCTAGAACACAGGCAAGTGAAGTGTTTGAGAAAAGCTCTCTGAAGGCACATCTGACGTTCATTCAACCTGCACTCAGAAGGACCACAAAGACTATAAGTCAGGGCACGGGAAAGCGGAAGGAAGGGATGGCAGTAAGACTTAGGTCAAGCAGTCAGGAGAGGCAACTTCAAAAGGATCCCTGGCCTGGACCTGAAGGATGAGAGCATGCCCACAGGAGATCTTCAGCAAAGGTATCCAAAACAGCAACAGAAAGGCCCTATGGCTGGGAAGTTCTCAGTACATTAGAGGAATCTGATACCAGCAAAACTCAAGCTGAGGGAGAACACTCAGAGAGGCGATCCGCAAGGTAGGCAGCAGCCTGATCATATGAGGCACATAAGCCATAGGAAGGGCTGGAGTTGTAGCTCAGTGGCAGAGCGCTTGCCTAGCACATGCAAGGCACTGGGTTCAATCTTCAGCATCACATAAAAATAAATAAATAAAATAAAGATATTGTGTCCATCTACAACTAAAAAAAAATTATTTTAAAAATAAGCCATAGTAAGAAGTTAAAACTACATTGTGAATGACACAGAAAGTCACTGAGAAATTCTGGATAAGAAAGACTTGATAAGGTTTATGTTTTTAAAAATGATCAGTCTGCCTGCCATGTGGGAAATAGATTCCGATTTACCAAGATCACTAAGGTTCTAGGTGGTCAAGATTCCAAGAGTAAGAATGGCCCTGCCCATGAAAACAGAAGGAAAAATGACATTGGGAAAAAATATGATCGACCAGAGCCCTTCCTTCAGGTGACAGCTCACAGTAACTGTGGTGACCCAGAGCAGATTCAGAATATAATAAGGTCACAGGTCTTCACAGAAGTGTTCTCTGACTACATAATCTAACGTGGCCTCCCCACTCTACTACTCATCACCCTCCATCTGATTTTATTTCCGGCACAGTCCTTCTCACTATCTGAAAGTATCCTGTTTATTTGTTTACTGCCTTAATTTGTCTGCCCACCAAAACATAAGCTCCACTAGGCTGGACTTGCTCTTGTTCAGAGCTTTCCTCCCCAAATCTACAACAACGCCTAGTACATAGCTGGAATCCAATAAATATCTGTTAACTGGGTTCATGGAGACACCATCTTCACTTTTACTAAAAACAAAGTAATCTATCAGTCCCAATTGTGGATTCCTTTCTAAGACAAATAGCTTCTCACAGGAGGTATTCAAACTAAAATGACCTCAGAACTTCAACAGAGGGGGAGAAAGGAGTTCCGCACCCTGGATCCCATAACAACCCAGATGGGTATGTATCAGAGCATGTGTGCTTCTGTAATCCTCAGAATTGCTCAAGTGTGCAAGTCTGCTGAGAGGCAGGAATGAGTATGGGGGTGGGGGTTAAAAACCACGAGAGGTGGGAATGGGGATCATTCATAACCAGAGAACTGGGACCGCTGTGCTCCACTAACCCCAACCATCACATGAAAGACACCTTTGCACGAAGCACCACAATAGATACCCATGCTGACCTCAAGGAGGAAGGCCTAGCTGGGGCCAGGTGCCTACTCTAGAAGCCACATCTGAGCTGTAAGACAGGGAGGGGTAGGACAGGAAGGCATTCATGTGACATGCAGATTTGGTAACAATTTTTGAGAAGTCAGCATTCCAGACCATCTTAAAGAGATGACACAATCTTGTGACAGGACATGTTTAAAACCAATGGATACGCATTAAGTTCAATATGATATTGGCCAAAGTACAAGGTCCAATCCAATTCCTAATACAAGCACTCCTCACCAACAATGAGGCCAGAGCCTTGGATGTAGAGACAGCATAAAGACAACACATAATGTCTATCTTATTATCCTCTTATCAAAGGTGAAAGTAATCAGTCATCACAGTAGCAACAGCTTCTGTGATCTTGTGCCTGGTGGTCTGCGCACACCCTTAACCCATAAGCACTATTGCCTCCACTGTATAAGGAAGAAATAGAAGATTTTAAGAGGCTGGGTAACTCTGATTAAGAGCAAACAGGCTGTCATCAGACCACAGTTCTAATCCTGCCCCCAACACCTTTTAGTGTAGGATTTCCTGAATCTCCCTCTGCTTCAGTTCTCTAATCTCTTAACTAGGGGGGTTAGGCACAACTCCAGAGATGGTTGTGAAGGTTCAATGAAAAAAAATTGGGGCTGGGGGTGTGGCTCAGTGGTAGAGTGCTTGTCTAGCACACATAAAACCCCTGCATTTGATTCTCAGCACCACACAAAAAAGAAAGTTTGTAAAACACTTAACAAGCATCTGTTCAAATGGTGGATAGTCCAATACTATCCTGCTATCGTTATTAAGTTTCAATAAACTTTCAATAAACTTAACAGCACACTTCCAACATGCGGGACTCTTCACTATGCACTCTGCAAAGGTATCTTTCTTCTCTGTCCCCAAACTTCTGTTCAGTCAATAGCAAAATGAAAAAAAAAGGAGGGGGGGACACAGGAAGAGGGGAGCTGACAGATGAGAGCTGGATCTTAAAAATATTAAAAGAAACTTAAGAATAGGGAATGAATCTTAAAGAAATATAATAGCATGTTTTTAAGGACATACAGATTGGTTAATAATCATGAAAAAGAGAGAGATGTCCTAACTGCCCCAAAATAGCTCATTAGTTCAAAAAGTTTTGACATAGCATACCTGGAATATTACATCGCCACTAAAAACCACCTGAGAGAGCAGTTAATGACATGGGAAGATGATCAGGAGCTATTAAGTAGAAAAGGTTATAAAACCAAAATGACCATCTGTAATCAGTCCTATTGGTGTAACTGGCATTTTCTCTTTTATTCATCTGTAATTTCTAAATTTTCTCTAATGAACATGTATTACCTGTATAATCAGAAAGAAATGCAAGTTTTTGAATTGTTTGGTTGTTTTTTTTTTTTTAATGACTAACCTATATGAAGAGAAAGACAGGGCAACATGTGCCCCTGAGGAAGGCAGAAGGGGTAGCCTGCTATTTTGGTGTTGATGGTTATCTGAACTATGGGGTCACAGCTAAAGGGAAAGAGCTGTAATCCACAGATCTTACCCAGGATTCACATGCACATGCCCAAAGTGTATTATTGCTCCTGGAGATTCCAGGTGGAGTGCCTGCAAAGACTCAGACCTCACACCCAGTTTCCTGACCTATTCCAAATAGGTCTCTAGGTCCCTAGGTGGGATTATAAATACATAATTTTATCTGGACCTTTTCAACTAACCCAAATTACATGCTCTCATTCCATGTCCCCAAATTTTCTTCTTGAAATATAAATCATTAACCTACTTTGTTAAAGAGGATTTTAATAGCACTGCCCAAGCCCAATGATTAAAAAAAGGAAACTTGAAGTTTATATCAGGTCCCATTAGAGAAGCAAAACTAAGCACCTAAACACTTCCGTCAGCACTGCTAGCCAGGGAGCTGTATGTTCTGTACCCGCCCTGGGCTGAGCAGGTCCTTTCACCTCTGGAACACAACACAGGAACTCCAACAGGAAAGGGGCCCTGGGCAGTGTTGTTTACCATGACATGAATGACCACTTGCTGCCCAGGCTTCTTGGTTCTACAGTCCTGGCGGTGAATTCAGGAATCCTTCAAGCTGAAACTATATTACTCCCAAGAAATTTGGTTCAGGTCATTCCCGTTGACAAAAAACTTTGTTTTCCTCATAATCAAGATATCAGGGGATCCGCCCTTTGGCAAGACAAGCAGCGGGGAGGAAGGGCAGTCAGTGAAAGAATGAGGGGTGGAGGAGAAAATAAAAGAAGGCAGAGAAGCAAATTGGGGAAAGAGCAAATATATAGATGGTAGAGAACCTGTGGCCTGGAATTTCCTAGAACTGTTAAAAAATCCTTGGAGGAATAGGGCCTTCATGTAAATACCTTAGACAGCCTCCAAGCCATTGCCATCTCAGCACATAAGAAATCTACTTCTTTATCAGCAGTTTCTAAAATGGTTAAAGCTGAAACCCTCCAAATGCAACTATTCAAAAATCAGAATATTTCCAGCAACTTTTTCCTCTGTAAAGACAAAAGTTCCTCTGGCTGGGGGTGTAGCTCATTTGCTTAGCATTCATGAGGCCTCGGGTTCAATTCCCAGCACCACACACACACACACACACACACACACACACACACACACAAATGTTCCTCTCTTGTTCAAAACAATGCATCTACCTTTTGAGTCTTAGGTTCTTCTTTCTCAATCTCAGCCAGGAAATTACCCTCCAAAACAAGCTCAGCACCAGGGAAGAGGCAGAACAAGAGAAGGGCTAACCCAGAGGCCTACAGGTACCCTTTCAAATGAGTGTGGATTAGGCCTGCGACACTACTAGCAACTCTGTCAGAAGGTGAAAAGCAAGAATGGCATCAGGGGTCCAAGCATCCTAGCACTGCAATTGCTGCATTCTGATGACCTGCAAATTGTTTAGATGCTCCAAAGGAGAAAAAAAAAAATACGTGGCTTAACAAGATCAAGCGACAAAGCAGACCACAGGATACCACCCTTGGAGCCATGGGTTAAAAATCCTAAGAAAGTGTTGCCTGGGACTGGAGGAATGGGGAGGATGGAAAATAATAGCTGAGAAGTACAGGATTGCTTTGGGGGATGATGAAAATGTTCTAAAATTAATCATAGAGATGAATGCAAAATTCTGTGACTATACTAAAAAGTCATTGAATCATACGCTGTAAATGGGTGAATCTTGTGATATGTGAATTATAGCTCAATAAATCTATTTTCTTAATCCTAAGGAAGCACCTGCAAGGTCTCTGCCCATCATTGCCTGCCCTCCCGCACCAGTGTCCCATGTAGGGGGAGCTCAGTTACAGGTCTGATTGAGATGGTACATAAAGAGATATGAGTCATTCTTCTCCAGCCTGACATTTGATAAGTTTCTCAAATAAGATAAGCACCAAAAAATACTTCAACCTTCTTTCTTAAGGAGACTCAGTTTTTAGGGGCAAGGAATAGACCCCAACATTCAGAACCCAGACTTGTGGGGGGGGGGAGCGAAATTTTAGTTATCCTCAGCTCCGTAAACTTCTTTATTCATGAATTCAGTGCTGCTTCAAGCACAAAACCCCAAGCCCTGTGGTGCTATGATGGTATGAAGTGATGCTAGCCAAAAGAGGTGGGGGAGTTAAGAAGCAAGCCAAAGTCATATCCCAAAAGACACCAAGGCCAAAAGCTATCAGTTCCACTCTAATTTCCTATGCAATGGAGCAGAGCTACCCTGCTGGGGAACTTATTACAGGCATGCTGGCTACATAAAAAGGAAACAGGATTTCTTTCCAGGGAGAGACCATCTTGCTGCTCTAAACGTAGCTTGGCAGCATGGGAGCTTGCTGACCTCGCACACATAGCTCAGAGAGATCTTGGTCAGAGGCTGGGAGGCAGCTACAAGACCTGGCCAGCAGACACACATACAGTAGGAGCATCTGGGAGCCCAAGCCCACAGATGTTAAGTACTGGTCCCCAGTGCCTTCCCTGAACTCCAGTTCCCACAAAGCCATATTGTCCCTTGCCAGAGTTGTGCAGCTGATGGGCTGCTAGATAAGCCAGTCAGGGCAGGGTTTGTGTTAAACATCTCTGCACTACCCACATACAAAAGCAAGAAGCTCCTGACTTTGGAGAAGCAGCCCACAGAAATTCTTAAGAAACAAGAGGCACTCAGCAACTTAGCATGGCCCTAAGCAACACAGTGAGATCCTGTCTCTAGACAAAATATAAAAAAGGGCTGGGATTGTGGCTTAGTGGTAGAGTGCTTGCCTAGCATGGGTGAAGTACTAGGTTTGATTCTCAGCACTGCATAAAAAAATAAGTAAAATAAAGACATTGTGTCCATCTACAGCTAAAAATATTTTTTAAAAGGGGAGGGGCGGGTCTAGGGATATGGCTCACTGGTTAAGTACCACTGGGTTCAATCCCTGGTACCAAAAAAATAAAAAAAGCAAAAGGCAGGGCAAAAGCAACACTGGTCTCCTGGTAACACCTGGGGTCTCACCAGCAGTTGCTGTGGTCTACTCAGTCACCCAGCCCTCCCCAAAGGACTGAGAACCTACAGAGATCAGAATAGAGATAGGCACCCAGGGAGGAAGAAGCAGAAGCTGTTGCCAGAAATGAGTGGCCCAAGGGCACCTCCAGGGCAGGAAGAGGAGAGAAGCACTCTCAGTTTGGGGTACTTCATGCTCCTGAGACATCAGCCAGGCTGTCCCCAGACTGTGTGACTAGCTGTGCAACTGCTCAGCCAGCTCATTATGCTTCCTGAATGTTTTTAAAGAAAAAATGTGCAAGATAATGACAGACTCTGACCCCAAATGACTTTAACCCTGACAAGAGCACCAGGACTCATTGTGGGAAAACTTTTTGCCCTTATTGTCCAGGAGCATAAAGTTCTCTTTAGGAGCTCATCCACCCAACCCCAGTACTACCGAGAGTCCCAGCTCACTGATGGAGCTCATGAAAACAACTGGATCCCAGGTAGGAAGCCACACTGGCTGAAATGTTCCAAAGTCACTGGAACTTCCACACTTCAGAAACACTCAGCCATCATTCCTCCACCCGCAGTAATGCAGACACCTTCCAATACCTCAGATGGCCTAACAGAAAGGTGAACAACAACTCCACTGTGCACATTAAGGGGAACAAAGAATTTGAGGACCAGGTTTATATAAAAATGTTCTGGCCTATTCAGACAACATGCCCAAGGACCTCCTCCATATAACTCACCCTAATGGGTGGAGGGGAGATGGGGCTACAGGAAATGCAGATTTCCAGGCCTTCCCAGAGCTCGTGCATCAGAATCTCCTTGTAGGTCCAGAATATGCAATTCATGGAATTTTTACACACACTCACTTTTAAGAACCTCTGCAGGAAAAAGTGATGGGGGTTATTCTGGGGCAAGCATGGCAGTTATAACTCAAGATGTCTATAGTCGTGCCAAGCTAAATCCATACAACCACCAGCTTACAACAAGGACAGTCTGGTAGTGAAAATAATGGCAGTTCCAATTATAGAATACATACCATGTGTCTCCTTACACAGCTCATCATACCATCTACTGTCCTCATCTATTCCTCACGATAATATCATTAGGTAGTTATCAATTTCTCCTCTTGCACTTAAGCACTTTCTTCAGTTTTGCCTCCAAAGTGAAGGTCAAAATCCATAGGTCCTCACCCAAAATGGCCAAGAAAAAAGCCCTGGTTCAAACTGTCTCCCATCTTCTTCTGGTTACCTTCTACACTTTGATGCTCCATGGTTCCGGCCTCCTTCTCTTCTCTCATTCCACACTGGTGGTTTACTATCTTTGATGTCCATTAGAATCACCTGGGGAGCTTTTTTAAACTTCCCATGTCCAGAATATACCCCAGACAAACTGTATCAGAATGTCCAAGAGTGAATCTATGGAAGCGGTGTGCTAGGCTCCTCAGGAATTCCAAACAGCAGCTAAGGCTGAGAACCTCAGCCTATGTCTCACCTTTATAAATCCATTTACTTCCAGGGCCTCAAATACCATCTAACAGAACCAGACTTATACCCATACACTCCACAACTCTGCAAAGCTCCCAACCTGTGCTTCCTACCACCTAGTAGTTGTCCCCCAACGCACGCCCCATCAGAACTCAGCAGGAATAAACTCAACTGTGTATCCCCTATCACACACCATGAGTCTTCTGTGGTATGCAGTTCAGCCAGCCCCCCAAGACCTAGCAGGGAAACTCCAGAGACACCCCTAGCTCTACCCTCCTCTCTGTCCTCATCCTCTCCTCAGTCACCAAATGCTGTTGATTTCTCTTTCTCCTCTTCATTCACACAGCTCACGTCCTCTGAAAAAATGCCATGGAACTCTTCATTCTACTCTGTAATTTATCAGTGTCTGTGTGACTATTCAAACAGTGACTGCACTGAGTAAAGCAGATTTTCAGGAAAATCTCCCCCACCCCCCGCCCCGCAAACCCCCACAGGCTCTCTGTACTCTCCGGCATAGAGCTGCCTATCTAGGACACTTGTAACCTAGTCTGTAGTCGGTGAAGCACATCCCTCTCCTCCTCTTCCCCCAGGTACCAGGCCAGACATGTGTCCATCCTCTTGAATACTTGTGCCTTGAGACAATGTTAAGCAGAGAGTGACTCTCACATCACTGATGAAATATAGGATTATTTGAGGTAATATAATAAATAGCAAGTAGTTTTCAATTTGATTATGATTCAATGACTACTTGAAGACATTTTTTTAGAAAATTGCTAAACATATCAAACTGTGATTTCTCAAAGATATAAACTTCTTTTTTGAAACCAATGCATTTTTTACTAGATAGATTTTTACAAGGTAAATAAACAGTGATAAAAGTGAGGCAAAAAATAACAGAGGTAACCTTTAAATGACTGACTACGGTCTCCTTGGGCTTGATAAGCCTTCATGGGCTTTACCTAGAGGTCTCTGCTCCTTCTCCCAACACCTTTCCAAACCAGCAGCAACTATCACATGGGCCACATACAACCTGTTTTCCCTGCCTTCTCTCAAGATGCTGAGCACCCGGGAGAGTAACCTGGGTGACCTGACCTGCAAGTGTAATAATAAGACTCTGCCTGCTCCATCCCAGAAACCACCCCACCCACCCCACCCCACTCCCAGAAAAGTTGGCTTCTACACCAAGAGGAGCTGCCACAGGCATAGACCAGAGAGGACATGATTCTGTTCTGCATTAGGGAGAAGTGCTAAGTGCTAAGTTCTGCAGCAGCTACAGAGAGATATCAGAAAAAACACCCTCTCTCTTACCAGTCCCCAGGAATTCCAGGGCCCACAGGGAAGCTTCAACCATAGACAAGGTCAGGATTTCCAACTACTAAAGGCAGGAGATTGCTCTCCTTTTACACCTGTCAAGCCTCCTGAATAATGCACAGGATAAAAATTCAACAGCACCATCACCAGGAACACAAACAAGTTCTTTGGGGTCCTACACTTGGATGATTCCTAGGTACAGAAGGGTCACATTTTAGTGATTTTTGCTGTGGTTTTTAGTCCCAGAATTAACAATACATACAAACCAAGAAGGAAATGGAGAAAATTCTAAGTACTGTTTTTATTACAGAGGATACTCTGTAATAAATTCTAAACAGTGAGTTTCCTTCCCACTCTAAAATCATAATTTGTAAGATTTGGTTCACTTAGTATTTTTTTATTTATTTTTTAGTTTTCGGTGGACACAACATCTTTATTTTATTTTTATATGGTGCTGAGGATGAAACCCAGCGCCCCATGCATGTCAGGCGAGCGTGTTATCACTTGAGCCACATCCCCAGCCCCCACTTAGAATGTTTTAAGAACACTTCTATGAAATGTTTATTTAAACTGAAAAATACAAATGTTTATTTAAACTGAAAAATACAAATATGGCAACATCTCTAGGAATCTTCCTACAGATCTACTTACTTATCTGTCCTATGCAAGAGGTGCCAAGGTGTTCCTAGCAGCACTGCTTATAGGGTCAAAGACTGGAAATAGCCTAAATGTCTACCATTATAGGACTGGTTTCATAAATTATGTTATATTCACACAAAACAATGCTAACAGTGAGTTAGGTCTGTTCATACCAATGTACAATATCCAAAATATATTATGACAGGGTATAAAACAGTATACATGGCATACTTCCAAATACATATATTTGTTAAAAAATGTGTATATATATATATATATATATATATATATATACATATATATATGCACATTTATATATACATTTGCTGACACATGCATAGTTATACTTGAAAAATTCTCAAGAAACTGGTAAAATGTTGCTTCTAGCAGAACTAGAAATCCAGAGGCAGAAGTTGCAGCTGTCCCTTTGTCTCTTTTGAATTCTGTACCATTTATAGGTATTACTTACTTAGATCGGCTTTTTAAAAGAAACATATGAATTCGACTAACTATATCTTTTTAATTTTATTTGCTCAACAGATATTCTTTGTCCGCACCTGACCTGCAAGTGTAATAATGAGACACGCAGTCAGAAACGTGTTACAGTTTTGGTCCCATGGCTTGACAGTGCTCTTGGCACAGAAACAACCAAAGTTCAACTCAGCACCTGAAAAATCTATCTAGTCTCACAGGAGGAGCCAGTTCATGTTTTCAGAATGCTCCAATCAGTCTGGAGTAAACTTAAAAGATCTGACTGCAAGATCAGATGAGCTTTGAAAACTACCTGGGATGTCTTTACAAACCATACAAAATGGGGTTTATTTTGGCTTTTCCTGTGTGGCAGCAGCAGGAGTCAAAGTATAGCTACTGGCTTGGCCCAGAGAAGCCAGCTAGTTAACAAGGTTTGTTCCAGAATCCCCAAACCCCAAACCTTTGTCCATCTAGCAAAGGAAACACACACACACACACACACACACACACACACACACACACACCACCCAACCCCAGGAATCTCCTCTTTCTAAATATAGTAGGAAACTGCCCAGTCTCCAGCTCACCCTCTGCAGCACTCTGTGCCTTCCAACCAAGGTGAAATGAGCCAGACATAAACATGCCGTGACAGCTCCTGGCCCACACTGCCAAGCTGTTTTCCTTACTATTTCCTCTCTTCTTCCACTCTGGGTTCCTACAAAAAAAAACCCAGTGACTCTCATTTGTAAAAATTCCTTCAGCCACTAATGCTATTATTCTCACTCTAAGCGACATGATTCCCTGCTTGGTCCCTGAAATTTGAGCAGATTGTTAAATATGGACAGAGTCCTCTCCATCTCCTATTTTACCTGTAAGAACCTGCAGCTCACCAAGGATATTAGACCTGTCCAAGGCTAACAAGGACACATTTAATTAATTGTAATATCTCTCTCACACACACACATATCAGGTTTTGTTCTACACCCTGGTTATCTTAGAATCAGAATCAATGCCTAAAAGAAGGGCCTATTCAAAATGTTGGCAATTTGAGCAAAAGGTTAAGCTCTGAAACATAATCTAACGTATTCAAAGAGGCACCAAGTATCAAGTAGCTATAGGAATGTAAAGACCTAAACAACTGATGTCAACAGGCTTGTAAAACCTGGAGGTCAGCAACAATTCCACTTAGAGGAATCTACCCAATGGAAAAGCTGCCACCCACACCCAAAGGCAGGTTGTGCAAATGATCAATGTGGCCCTTTCCCTAAGAGTGAAAAACTGGGACAATCCAAAAAACCTCCAAAAGGAGCCTGGGCAAATAAACTATGGTAAATACACTATATCCACACCATAGAGCCCTCTGAGGTGATCAAAAAGAATACAGAACTGTATTTCACCACATAATTGTCGCAGATTTTATGCCAAATTTTTTTTTGCAAAAAATGGAGTGAGACGATTATGTGAAGCTTTTTTTTTAATTGTATTGGTATTAATTAAAAACCATTTATTACTAAACTGTCTTTGATGCAAGATTAGGATACATGGGATACTCATGAATATATGTTAAAACTGAAGAGTCCAAATCCATGCACATCATTTCTTCTTGACATATTAGCAAATACTTTTCTGGTCTGACAAAAAAGTTAATAAATCAGCATTATTGATTTGTGCATTATAGTTGAAATATTATACTTGAGGAAACATACCACAGCACTGGGAAGTATGGACTTAAAAATTCAAACTATTCTGTCCAAAGATCCTGCACTGCTATCATTGGTTTCATTGCCTGCCTCACCATCCTCAGTACTACTCATCTAAGATGCTAAGATGTGTGCTACTAGTATAGCAGCATTCTGAACAAACCACACAAGTGGGCTTTCAGAAACAGACTGAAATGGGCGAATGCTGGGAATTCTAGGCTCCTGGCTGGATTAGCAGTGTGTGAGAAGATAAATGAGCATCCATTTGCCCCTGGTGGGTACACTGCTGCTGTTTACCTTCTAAGCAGCATGAGGTACAGAATTATACCAGGTGACAATTATGCAATGCAAGGTTATAAGCCAATTTTTTTTAAAGAGAGAGAGGGAGACAGAGAGAGAGAATTTTTTTTTAATATTTATTTTTCAGTTTTTGGTGGACACAACATCTTTATTATAATTTTTTTATGTGGTACTGAGGATCAAACCCAGTGCCCCGCACATGCCAGGGGAGTGAGTTACCACTTGAGCCAAATCCCCAGCCCTATAAGCCAATTCTTAAAGTGAAAAAAAAATTTGGTGTAATAATTAGGTGGTGGTGAGAATTATGCAGTGAAATAGAGAATGGGCATGTATTGACATATAATAACTCTAAGACACAGTATTAGCTGGTAAAACAGGATAATCTGCATAGTATAATCCCAATTATGAAAAAAATTTCACAGAAAAATGATACGGAAAAAAATATTCAAAAGTGCTGGAATTGAGTGTGCAGCTCAGCAGTAGAGTGCCTTCCTAGCATTGAGAGGCCCTAGGTACTATCCCAACCCTGCCCCAAAGAAAAGGGACAGAGAGTACTGAATACTCCTGTATACTTTTTTTTTAACTTTTTGAGTCTTGTATGAGAATATATTCATGATCTGTGTCATTTAACAATAATGTTAAATTTCTCCCTAAACTTAATCCTCCCCTAATTTCTATCTCAGAAAAGAGTAACATCATTCACACAATTGCTCAAGTCAGAGACACTGAGTCATCCTTGATATCCCTCTTTTCTGTCATAGTCCACGTACAATTAAGCAACAAATCCTGTGGGCTCTACTTCCAAAAGCACCAGCATGTGACCACCACATCTGATATGGCCAACCTGGACCAAGCTGCCATTGTCTCTTACATCACCTATTAAAAGCAGCCTCCTAACTGGTCTCCTTGACCCCCTTCTGGCTTCACAACATTTTCCACCCAGCTGCCTGTGTAATCTTTCTAAAACACAAGCACGTTACAACCTCCTATGGCTGTCCATCATACCTAGAATGAAACCTAAAGTCCTTTCCAGAACTCAAGATCACTGATTTGGCCCCCTGGGCTCTCTCTCCATTCATTCGCTCTGTTCCAGCTACAATGGCCTCACTGCTGGCCCATAAACAGCCCATGCACCCTTCCCTCTGTGACTTCTGTTACCTCCACCCAAAAGCCCTTACTCTAATCTGGGGTTTTGGAAGGCCTAGTAAGAGCAGAGCAGGGCTCCTGATTTATTGAATGAAATACAATTTTAAAACATACTGGCTTATAATTTTAAAAAATTAAAACTAAGGTCAATCAAAAATTTAAATCTAGAAACACCACCTTAGTTGTTAGCTTCATATTGGCATCCCTCTCTTGACTAATTTTTAGAAATGCAATGGCCTTGACAGGACAACAAAATCTCTTCCCAAGGTACCTTCTACAATATCTCCATGGTAATTACAGTTCTCCCCTGAGGGCGGTTCTTATTTTGTCAACTCAGGGTGTTTGAGATCAGTAGCTTATAGTGGCCAGAATTAGAAAGCCTTGTCTATGGAACTGCCCAAAGAGATGCTGAATGGCCTAACTAGAGTAGAAACCTGAACCACACAGCCTTTGAAGAACCACTGTCCTAAGTCCTGAGATCCCAAAATCAATCAGTCAAATACATCTGAGACCACAACACTGGAAACAAAAAGTCCCCAGAAGAGGACAGAGAAAATATACTTGGTGCTGTTGACTTAATCATCAAAACCTTTATAGGACAAACCAAAGGATAATAAATATTTGAATACATATTTCATCAAATAAGTTGTACCAATGGCCAATAAACACATCTTAAGATGCTCAATGTTATTCATCATCAAGGAAATGCAAATTAAAATCACACCAAGATATCATCACTTTACTCTCACTAGGGTGGCTTCAATCAAAAAGAGAGATAATAACAAGTGTTGGTGTGCATGTGAAGAAATTAGAACCCTCATACTTTGCCAGTGGGTATATAAAATGGTGCCTCTCTGTGGAAAACAGTTTGGCAGGTTTTAAAGTTAAATATAAGTTTGATTTAAACTTAAGTTTTAAGTCAAAATTAAACATATGTTTGCCATATAACTCAGCAATTCTATTCCTAGGTAAGAAACAAAATTAGAAATGAAAACATACCCACTCAAAGATATGTATGCAAATGTTCATAGCAGCATTATTCTTAACAGTCAAAAACTTTAAAAAAAATCCAATGGTACATCCTTTAGTGAATGAATAAACAACTTGTGCTTGCAAAATTGAATAGTCTTTAGCAACACAAAGGAACCAACTTCTGATACACGCTACAACATAGACACACCTCAAAACCATGACAGTAAATGAAAAGAGCCAGATGCAACAGATTACTTCTTTCATGATTCCATTTAGCTTAAAATTTCAGAAAATAAAAATTTATAAAGACAGAAAAGAGTGGATTAGTGGCTGTCTGAGGCATAACATGAGAATAGAAAAAGCCTACAGAGAGACATGAGGAAGCTTTTGGGATAAAAATGTTCATAACTGGATTGGGGTGATGGTTACATAATTCTAAAACTACAAAGCACAGAACTATACACTTAAAACAGGTGAATTCATGACATGTGAATTATAATCAATAAAGCTCTCTTTAAAAGCTATTTGCCCAAAACATGCATGCCTAAAACAAATGGGTACTTAGAAAGGAATAAATATAAAGATAGTGTCCTTGTAAGAGACACTCATGATAAACTGATGTCAATTCCAAGTGCTACTTACCATTCTGAGGGGGGAAGAAAGAGATGGAGAGTGAAAACAATTCCTTTACGTGATTTTAAAGGAGAAAGAACTATTCTTTCCTAATAATAGTTGTTGATAATTAAAAATTAACAGATATTTGGACACAAAAAGATATTAAATTCTACTACAAGAATGCTGAAAATATTATACTAAGTAAATTAAGCCAGATACAAAATGATAAATATTGTATGATTCCACTAATATGTCTTGAACCGGCAAATCATCATAAAGACAGAGCAGAATAGAGGTTACAGGGGCAAAGGCAATGGGAAGAGGGTACATATAACACAGATTCAGTTTGGGATGATGAAAAAGTTCTGGAATAAGCCAAGTACAGTGCCACACACCTGTAATCCCAGCAGCTCGGGAGGCTGAGGCAGAAGGATTGAGAGTTCAAAGCCAACCTCAGCAAAAAGTGGGGCACTAAGCAACTCAGTGAGATCCTGTCTCTAAATAAAATACAAAATAGGGCTGGGGATGTGGTTCAGTGGTGGAGTACCCCTAAGTTCAATCCCCAGTACTGGGAAATACACACAGTTCTGGAAATAGACACAATATTGTGAAACGCCACTGCAGTGTATATTTAAAGGTGGTTAAAATGGTAAATTTTGTATTATGTATATTTTATCATAATATTTTTTTAAACTCAACAATAAGAAAACAAACCAAACTTAAAAAAAAAGGCAAAAGATCTGGATTTCTCACCAGTGAAGATATATCTTCATGACATATAAGCACATGAAAAGATGCTCAATAGCGAATGTCATGAGGGAACTGCAAATTTTAAAAATCATGAGATACCACTACACACCTAGAAGAAGGGTGAAAAGCCAAAACCCTGACATGAGCAAATAGGGGCAACAGGAGCTGTCATTCTGCTGGAAGGACTACAAAAAGGTAGAGCCACTTTGGAAGATGTTCAGCAGTTTCTTACAGAAGTAGCACACTCTTACCATATGACCCAACAATCAAACTCCTTGTTTACCCAAATGAATTGAAAACTTTCATCTACACATAAATCTTCACACAAATATTTATATCTACTTTATTCGTAAGTTCCCAAACTTGAAAGCAAGCAAGAAGTACAGTCATAGGTGAAAGGATAAACAAACTGTGGTTCATCCAGACAATGGAATATTGTTCAGCAATAACAAGAAATGAATTACCAAGCCATGAAAAGACGTGGAGGAAACTTAAGTGCACATGGCTAAGTGAAAAAAGCCCATCTGAAAAGGCTACAAACTGATTCCAACTAAGAATTTTGAAAATACAGGCAGCAGTAAAAAGACCAGAGAGACAAGGGAGACAATAAAAAGATCAGTGGTTGCCAGACGTTGAAGGAAGAGAAGGATATAGACAGAACACAGGATGTTTGGACAGTGAAACTATTCTGTATGATACTATAACCATGCGTCCATGTCATTCTACATTTGTCAAAATTGCTACTGAGAGGTTCAGACGGGAGGATTCCAAGTTCAAAGCCATCCATGGGCAACATGGAAAGAGCCCCCTCTCAAAAAAACAAACAATCAAAAAACCATTTGTCAAAATGCATAGCATGTGTGACACTAAGAGTGAACCCAAATGTAAACTATAGACTTCTGTTACTAATATTTTATCAGGGGGCTAGGAGGGTAACTCAAAGGCAGAGTACATGCTTCAAATTAGAAGGAAAAGATATGAGAGACTACAGGGAACTTTTCTGTAAGCCTAAAACTGCTCTAAAAAAAAAACTAAGTCTATGAATTATTTAAAAGGGGGGAGGGGCTCTAAGCTGCAGGCAGTCAGCAGGTTGAAAAATACAGACTGGATGCAATTTATTCAATGCAACTTAGAATGAAGAAAAGTAAAGGGATTCTTTTTAAGCCAATGTTATATAAAAACTACAAAATCTTGTTTGGATTTAATTGCTGGTTATATTTGTATGAGTAATGCTCCAAATGTCAGTATTGCAAATTACCACCATTTACAAATAATTAGGAAAAGGCTTTTTTCCCCCCTTTTATTCACAAGGTGCTAAAGCAAACCAAAAGAACTGAGAGAAATTTGTTGCTACCTAACTCCATACGCATTTGTTCCATTAGGATTCTGTGAGTAATATAATTACTCCTAAACAAAGCAAGCTGGCAGAGAACATTCTTTGACAGTTTATGCCATTGAAGAAGGGCTCATCTTATTGTTGAAAAAAAAAGGCTATAACTAAATCTTAAAGAAGCACAAAAAGGTGACAAGATTTAAAGCACACAACACTTGATGCTGGGTGTTTATTTGTTTGGTTTTTCTTCCTAGTTTTAATAGGCACAGAGAATGAACCATTTACCTTACTGATTTTGGCCTCTCTGATTAATGCCCTATTTTCCACTTAAAAGGGAATCATTGATAATCATTCTTTACTACCCCAAAAAGAAAGCATTGCTTTACAATGCCAAGACACAGTCTGCCCCTCCAGCCTACAAGTTTCTATAAGCATGTGAGGCAGAGAAAACTACAAAACTTAACAGCACAATACAAAATATTTACTAGTCTTTTCATAGGGTGAAAATCACCAGGACTATATTCTCACCTAATCTAACATCTGCTGCACACACTTTTCTACAATCTAGATCTATGAAAAATTTGCATCTTCGCCACCAGCATTTTGCTAAGGCACTGAAGGGTCATTTTCAAGAGGAGGCCCCAGAGGCTATTGTGAGGTTCAAAACTTGGTTGCACATGTTTCTACCTGTGTGACTTTAATCAAGTTACCCCAACTATCAAATGCAGAAAAGGAAGAGGACAGTTGACCCTTCAAATCTATGGATCTGCATCCTGCAATTCAACCAACCAGGATTAAAAATACTGAGGGAAAACCTGCCTCTGTACTAAACATGTACAGACTTTTGTCCTTGTTATTATTCCCTAAACAATATGGTAGATAATAACTATTTATATAGCATTCACATTGTATTAGGTATTATAAGTGCTCTACAGATCATTTAAAGTATTCAGGGGGATGAACACAAGTTATATGTAAAGATTGTGCTGTTATCTGTAAGGAACTTAAGGATTTTGGTATCTGAGGGGGTCCTACAACCAATCCCCCATGGACACTGAGGAACATCCATATTCATCTCACAAGATTGTGGTACAGAATAAGAAGACAATGTGTGGCATTTAGAATAGGACCAGGCACTTGGTAAATATTCAATAAAATGAAAGATGCTGGTATTCCTATAAGCTATTGTTTCTATTAAAATGACCTTAGGAATGTGTATAAGAGAAAGGACAGAGATCTCAAAATTACTAACCTCTGAAAATATAATGAAAAATGCACATCATCCCCAAAGCCTCCCAAAAAGTATAGGCTCAACTAGAAACATAAATACATTCATTTCCTTTAGTTAAAAAAGTATCACCCAGCAGGATAGCAACCACAAAGTATGGCTTTATTCAATATCATATGTCCTGCCCCAACATGGCTGAAAACTCAGAGGGAAGAGGCTAGATTCTTGTCTTTTTTTTGGTTATTCCCTCTGCATCCATCCAAGTACCATGAACTAGAATGAATCCATTCCCCTCTCATGAGCTGAAAACATGAAAGTGCATCCAGGTTTCTCCAGACCCTAAGACACTATCTTTGGTTCCTCAACTTTACTCCCTCCCATCATGTGAAGAACAGCTTTTTTTTTTTTTTTTTTTTTTTTTTTTTGGTACCTGGGATTTAACTTGGCCACTGAGCCACATCCCCAGCCCTATTTTGTATTTTATTTAGAGACAGGATCTCACTGAGTTGCTTAGTGCCTTGCTTTTGCTGAGTCTGGCTTTGAACTCATAATCCTCCTGCCTCAGCCTCCTGAGCTGTTGGGATTACAGGTGTGCCCCACTGTGCCCAGCTGAGAATAGCTTCTTGATTCAAAGTTTTCCAATGTGAAATTCAAATCAAGAACTCTGTGCCTAAATTGGTCACCATCACCTAGGGGAAAAAATGATTAACACTGTACTTCGAATGTCTAGAAGGCAAATCTATAGAGACAGAAAATACATTAGTGACTGATGAGAGCGGCAAGGTTAGGAGGAATTAGGGAATGAATGCTAATGGGAAAGAGCTGCTTTCTTTTGGGGGTGATGCTCTAAAATTGTTCTAAAATTGATTATGATGATTATACATCTCCATGAATGTACTAAAAACTATTGAATTGGATGGTTTAAATGGGTGAGCTGCATGGTAATGAAATAAAGTTGATATTTTAACAACTGCATTTGTCACCCCTCCCACCCACTTGGACTATCAGAATAAGTACACACAATCTCAATAAATTTAAAGGAGTATATCCCCAGCATAGATATACGGGGTATAACACCAAATTTAGAAATTAACTGTCTAGAAGGGAAGAAACAGTTCCTGAAAACTCATACCACCCCTCAAAACCAAAAGCCTAGTTCACTTTCATTCCTATGAAACCACATTTGGTTTGTCACTGAGTCTATGAAACAGCCAGGCATGAGGTTCCATGCAGTCTGCAAGCTTTTCCTGCAAGGCAGAGAGCAGTAGCCAGCCCAACCACTGAGGGGAGAAAGTGAGTCTAGCAAAAAGGTTGAAAATTTAAGAATGTTATTAGGAACCAAAGAGATGTTGCGAGACTCACTTACTTTGTTTTCAACTTATGAAGCTGTTCTGGCATACTGCAACTTGCTACACACACCATTACCAGGATCCTGCCCACCACTGGCTAACAAACACATAATCACATGAGTTACCAACAACTGACATGAGGGATGTGTGGGTCTAACTCCTCATACTGAAGGTAAAAACTGTACCTCTGCTCCTAATGACTTCTGCTCTGAAAAAACAAGTCTTGACAATCCCAAGTGCTGGAGGAGGAGGATCCTAACAACCAACAATTGAGCAGTGCCAGGTGCCAGCCTCCAAGCTAAGAGCTTTCTGCAAATGCCCTGTTTCATGCAGTCCTCACAACCACCCCAGGGGTCAGTGCAGCTGTACGAATTTTATACTGGAGGAACTCCGGCTTAGTAACAGACCCAGAGCCAAGCAACTAGTAAGTAATGGGGTCAAACTTGATCCAGGAAATCCTATAACTCATTCATCTCTACAGAATGAAGGAAAAAAAAAAAAAAAAACTTAAACACATAGAATCTTCCTGAATGAGATAATGATTAAACAGGTTAGAGGAAAGGGTCCTGGGTGAATGAGTCCCCATAGAAAAGGCAAAAACAAATCATCATCAGAAGCAACCGACTGGGAGGTGCCAAGACTCAACTCCATGTCAAACAAGTACTTTCTCCAAAGGCATAATTTTTTAAAATGCAGGTCTCAAATTATTTTATAGCTTATACTCTCTGTGTACTACCAAAAATCAGCAATCCAGAGAAAGAACCAAGGGATTCATTTTTATGAAATCCAGAGCTTATATCAGATTTTTCTCTTTTTTAATTTTTATTATTAGTTGTTCACAACATTACACAGCTCTTGACATATCATATTTCATACATTTGATTCAAGTGGGTTATGAACTCCCATTTTTACCCCGTATACAGATTGCAGAATCACATCGGTTACACATCCACATTTTTACATACTGCCATACTGTTGTGTTCTGTTGCCTTTCCTATCCTCTACTATCCCCCCTCCCCTCCCCTCCCCTCCCATCTTCTCTCTCTACCCCATCGACTGTAATTCATTTCTCCCCCTTATTTTTTTCCCTTTCCCCTCACTTCCTCTTATATGTAATTTTGTATAACAATGAGGGTCTCCTTCCATTTCCATGCAATTTCCTTTCTCTCTCCCTTTCCCTCCCACCTCTAGTCCCTGTTTAATGTTAATCTTCTTCTCATGCTCTTCCTCCCTGCTCTGTTCTCAGTTGTTCTCCTTATATCAAAGAAGACATTTGGCATTTGTTTTTTAGGGATTGGCTAGCTTCACTTAGCATAATCTGCTCTAATGCCATCCATTTCCCTGCAAATTCCATAATTTTGTCATTTTTTAGTGCAGAGTAATACTCCATTGTGTATAAATGCCATATTTTTTTATCCATTCATCTATTGAAGGGCATCTAGGTTGGTTCCACAGTCTTGCTATCGTGAATTGTGCTCTATGAACATCGATGTAGCAGTATCCCTATAGTACGCTCTTTTAAGGTCTTTAGGGAATAGTCGGAGAAGGGGAATAGCTGGGTCACATGGTGGTTCCATTCCCAGCTTTCCAAGGAATCTCCATACTGCTTTCCAAATTGGCCACAGCAATTTGCAGTCCCACCAGCAATGTATAAGTGTACCCTTTTCCCCACACCCTCGCCAGCACTTGTTGTTTGATATCAGATTTTTCAAGGGGACTCAACAGACAAATGTGCAAGAAGCACTGACCTAGGCTGATCTAGAGGACAGTGTTGCATCATGGTTAAGTGCAATGCTTTTGGAATCCCATAACTTGTTTTTAAACATTGTTAATTGCTGTGTCACCTTGGCCAGGTCACTGATTTCTCTGCCCCTTAGTTTCCTCATTCATAAAGTAGAAGCAACATAACAGAGGTCTAGCTGAACTCTGGCAATCCCTAGAGGCCAGTTTTATTGCTTATGATTCACATAGAAAGGGAATCTAAACCCAAAGATATGCCAACACTAGTTATAAAATAACTATAAAATAAAATAAGTATCTTTATAAGATAAAACCATAAGACAAGGGTTACTCGTATAATTAAGCACAATTACATATGTAGTTTTTAGTTGTCCTGGAAAATCACCAGTTTTCCCATTTACAGCAGTAATAAAGACAATCTGAAGAAAAATAATACACAAATACTAATCTGGTCATGTACAATGTAGCAAGTACCTCAAGATAACAGAAATTTGGGAAACAGTCATTGAGTCCACCTTCTTTGAGAAGTCGCTGCCCTATTCAATTAGTAGTTAGTAGTATTAGAGGAGCTTAGTAGCAGAGATGGGTGTAAAGAGACCAAAACACCCATCAGCCTTTCCCCAAAGTTACAAGAGTGGTCCATCCCATTGCACAATTTAACCCTTGAACTCCATCACTGCAATGTTTCTTTCTATCTGAAGAATTCTTGTTCCTGACCTCCCCCAAAATAGTAGCAGGCAAACTGCCAGTCAACCAAATGCACCCTTCTCAGAGTCAATGCAGAAATACAAATACAAGTCCAAAGTCTAGCAAGCTTGGTCCAAGATGTTCCCTTCAGGGCAGGAAGAATGGGGCGGAATCAAGAACTCTGCTTGCTTTGCAGGAACTTTGCTTAGGGTTCAGACCAAGTAGATTTCTTTCTTTTTTTTTCTTTTCTTTTCTTCTTTTCTTCTTGCCCCCCCCCCCCGTAGGGCCTTGCTCAATTGCTAAGGCTGGCTTTGAGATCCTCCTGCCTCAGCCTCGCAAGCCACTAGGATTACAGGTGTGAGCCACTGCATTCAGCAGATCAGGTAGATTCAAAAGCTCTAGCCCAGCTAACACTGTGTGACTCTGGGCCAGTGCTTCCCCAAGCTCCAGTTTTCTCATTTGCAAAATGAATAAAGGTACATAAGATAATTCATGTTCCTTTGGGTGAAGCAGTACTTGGCATGGAGTAGCCTCTGTAGCATGGGACAGCTGAATATTGCTGTTATATCCTTAGCATCCAGTATAGTACCTAGCACACAGCAGGTACTCCATGTTTACTGAGTGAAGCAGAGGACCAATTAAAGCTAGCCAGAGGATCAATCAAAATTGCTAAGCCCAACTTATAACTGGTCCCCTAACTTACTTCAAACCACAGGTCATGTGTTCCACAAACCAAAGAATGGCCCTGGTTTTTGTCAGAGGATGTCTGTTCATATGTTTCAGGTAAGGCAGGCACAGCTTCCTGTGAGGACCCCTACCCCTGGGAAGCCTCCCCACATCACAGTCCTACAGTTCATTTCACCCCAAAAGATTTGCACTTGCTGCTCTAGCATTTCATAGTCTCGTTCTTCATTTTTAGAAGGAACAGGCTCACAAAATGACATCTCAGGCACTTAGTTTCCAATGTCTCCTTTAAAGAGGCCTGGGGACAATTCTCACAGATAGGAACCTACCCTGCTAAGGCAACCTTTCTTAGCTGAAAGATATCACCTTTTAGTAAATCCATCACAGAAAAGACAGGAAAAGTAAAGAGTCAAAGATAATTCCACTATCTACCTTCATGTTGTTTCTGATTCTGAAAATGAAAAGATGGAATGAACTATTTTTAAATGGGTAGACTGGAAAGGCACCAAAAACCACTCTCACAGTGCAAGGTGCTCATCCCTGAAGCACTCTAATTTGTCCAGAAGGATAAACTTTGTGGTTCTGCAGAAATCAAGCAGAATGCAAATTTCATTCCTTCCCTTGCACTGGGAAGAAAAAAAAGCAAAACGGTTTTACAAAAGGTACCAGAACCATTGAGATCACTTTAAACTTCCCCTTTCTGAAGGAGGACTAGGACATTCCTTCTCAGGCCTTTCAGTTTTCAAGGATAATAGAAGAAGTAAAAAGTAGAGCAAGGGAGAGAGGGGGGAGAGGGGAGGGGGAGAGGGAGAGGGAGAGAGAGAGAGAGAGAGAGAGAGAGAGAGAGAGAGAGAGAGAGAGAGAGAGGAGAGAGAGAGGGAGGAGATGTATTCATTCTATTTTTAAACCCACGCCCACAGTTTGGAGTAAAGGAACACTCTGATTCTGTACTCCCACCCCTATTACCTTCTGCTAAACACAAGAATCAGAACCTGCACACGTATACGTCACTGATTCTAGATCTGGGGGTTACTGCCAATACTCCAAGGAATCAGGGCTAACCAACCGCTCCACCCAACGAACCCGGCGGCCCTGACTGGGCTGAAGCAGCATATAGGGAGCGAAGCAATCACAGCCCGCCTTTTCCCTGGGGGAGGCAGCGCCCCCTTGGTACGCTCCATTCCCACGGCAGGGCGCCCAGAGTCAAACAACTGTTTTGCTAAGGAAGCTGCAGCAGAGGACGTAATTCGTTTCCCATTGGGCTGCGGCAGGCTGGACACTCAGGTACCACTCTGGGACACCTGTATGCCGTGCACACCCACCCTGTCCCAAAGTACCACCCGCGCTTCTTCACCACCGGGCCACCCCCTAACACAAACGGCGGGGCGATGCGTCTCCTTCCTCATTTGATGGTGGCTGCTAACCCATTTTAGGTATCCTTCCTGCATCGGAAGCATCGACACCCGCCACCCAGTGCCCCGGGGGCGAAACCCGGCAGCGCGCGGGCGACTAGGGCTGAGCGCCGCCCCTCGGACCCTCCCGCGCCGGACCCGGTCCCCGCTGAGCTCGGGGTACTCACTCTTGAGCGCGACGATGAGTGACTTCCCGTCTTTGATGAGCTCCTTGATGAATTTGTTGGTCTTATCCAGCTCTGCTTCGTGAGACTTCAGCGTCTCTCGGAAGTGCGGGCTGTCGAGGCAGCAGTCACTGAACTCGAGCGCGGGGAGCCCCATGCTGCCCACGGTGCCCAGCCAGGGGTCGCGCCTCCCCCGGGGCTCGGGCGGCCGGCTCCCTGAGCACGCTCGCCTCGGGACCTCGGCCGGCACCCTCGACGGCCGCCGGCTCCACAGGTGTGGCGCCGGCTCAACCCGCGCGCGGTGTCCACCGGTGCGCAAGACTCCAAAACCCAGCTGGGACCTGGACGATGGGCTGTTGCTCCTGCGGCGTGCAGTGGAGCAATAGAGGAGCAAGAAGCGCAGCGATGGACCCGCAGCGACACGGAGAAACAAGCTAGCGAGCGGGCGAGTGAGCGCGGCCGCCGCCTCCCCGCCTCCTTCGCAGGCTAGCTCTCCAGCAGCCTCGAGCGCCCTCTCACAGCAGCCTGGGCCGCCCCACCGGCGTCCGGGCAGTTCGAACCTGCTAGCGATGACCTAATCCGGTCCAGACCAATCAATGCGCCCTCCTCAGCCCGTCCCCCAGGGCCGCCCGGTGCCGCCCGGCCCTTCCGCGGATTTTATCCAATCAGAGCGCCATGGGGGCGGGGCCTTGGGTGGGGGTGGAGCCCACGCCACCGCCCAGGTCCGCAGAGCAAGCTCCGCCCACTCCCGCCTGCCGGTGTTGCAGACTCTGAGCTCTAGGGGTGAGTGCTGTGGTTCTTGGGCCCCCGCCACCCCGGACCTTTGTGGCTTGTTGCGGTCCTAATCCCAGCCGGGGTTGATGCGTCTGCTGGTCTGGGGAACCGAGGACCCTAGATAGGCCAAGCATGAAAAATCTGGGAATTCGTGCACCGCAGCTCGCCCTGTTCTGCTGGGCAACTGAGCTTGTACTTACAGACAGCCCTTGCTTCGGGAGAACCTAGAGTTTACAGAGCATCACACGTTCCTCATCCAGTCAAGCAGAAAATGTTTGCATCTTTAAATTATCAATACTTCTTGCCCGCAGTCTTCCCGCCCCCTACAGTCCGTCCCCCTCATGGCCACTACTGCTCAAAACCCGCCCCTGGCTGCACTCCACCCCCGCACTCCCTCCCTGACTTGCCCCTAGCCGAAGGATCACACTTTCTTCAGCCTGTTATTTTCCTGCTGGGCAATAGCACCATTTTACACAATTATGTCCAATGTCTGTTGTCCTTCGCTGCTACACGGTTAGCTTCACAAGGGCACGTGCCACCGCAGTTTTCTTATCTGTTATTGCTCCCAACACCTAGAACAGCAGTTGTCATTTAATGACAGATTTTTGAGGGCTTACTATGTGCTCAGTGTGTTGCGGTGCTTGATAAACATTTGCGGTATGAATGAATGAATGTTTCCCTGTCACTCTTCACCTTCCACCCCCAGTGCGTTGAACGGTTGCCCCCCACTATTCTATCATAGCACTCAATTCTGGCAGCTCACTCACTGTACACTTGCCAGGCTGGGTCCCACAGGGTGTCTAGTGCTGAACTGTGAATTCCTGGAGAATAGGGACTGTCTTCGAATAAAGTATTTCTACGTCCAGTAACTAGCAGCCTTCCTGCAGTTAATTGAGTACGTGTCTGTTTGGGTTTCTTTGTTTTTAGGGGGTTTTGTTAGTTTTGTTTTAAATGTCTGCTGTGTGCAGGCATTAACCTGAACTCTAGGGGATACAAAGATGGAGCCAGGTAAACTTGATTGCTTCTGTTCTTGGGGAGATGGAGGAAAACAAGCAGTAACCATGCCGCCTGACAAGTTAGGATGGAAGACTTGTTGGGGGGGAGGGGGTCTATGTTGATAAATTAATTGATCTATCTATTGAATGCATAAATGAATGAATCTAATCTATTTGCTAATTGTATCTACAAATTTAGACTTGATAGCAGGTCCAAACAGCTATCTGATAATCACAATCCTGAAAATAGTCATTCTTCACTTGCTATGGATGAGAAATGTCTGGAATGGGAACTCAATGAAAGTAAATCTGTTTAACACTTATTTTGAGCACCTAAAGGTAGGTGTTATCTATTGATACATAACAAGTCATGTGAAAACTTAACGGTTTAAGACAACAATAATCTAGCTAACTCAAAAACAAACTTCTGCTATGATTTTTCTTCACAAGAACAATAAATCAAACATAATGCCTTCTGTAAAAAAAGACAACAATAATCAAATTATTTTCTCTTATGATCTCCATGTATCAGGTATTTGGGGAGGGCTTGACTGTGTCCGGGCTTGGGGTCACCCTCCTGTTATTGCAGTCAGATGGTGAGAGGACTTGGAGCAGTCAGTGATGAGCTGGGCCTCTCTCTCTCTTCAGGAAGACTCAAGGCTTCTCCATGTGATCTTTCTATGTAGTCTAGTTTAGGCTTCATCAAAATGTGGCAGCCTCAGGGCTCCAGTGTGAACATTACAGCTCACTAAGAGAAACTGCCTCTCCTTTGATGATCTATCCTTGCAAGTCACAATCATTGGCTATAAGCAAGTCAGACTCATGCAGACCAAAGCAGGGGGTTAGGGTGTACTTCTAGATGAGGGAATGACAAGATCCGGAGATACTGTCATAGCCATTCCTGAAAAATACAATCTGTCACAGTCGTCCTGGCACATGGTATAGGACTCAATAAATGTTAAATGAATGAAACAAAATTAGATCCACAATTATTTGTTTTATCTCATTAAGGAATATTGGGAAATATACTGATAATACATATTAGCTATCATTTATTAAGCTTAGTTTATGCCAGGTATAATTTTAAAGTGTTTAAATGCACTTAATCCCTACAAGGTGAGACTAGTATGATGATAATCACCATTTTTCAAATGAGAAATTGAGGCCCAGAATTATAACTTGAACCACATTACATAGTAAGATTGTATGATATCAACACATAACTTAATATGCCCATTCACAGACATTCTTAAATGTGTAGATAATGTATAAATGTCTTATGCATTTAATCCAGAAT
Source organism: Urocitellus parryii (assembly GCF_045843805.1). Classification (NCBI taxonomy): domain Eukaryota; kingdom Metazoa; phylum Chordata; class Mammalia; order Rodentia; family Sciuridae; genus Urocitellus; species Urocitellus parryii. The sequence continues at coordinate 97,077,042 of NC_135531.1, read as the reverse complement.
TTCCACAAAAGAGTTCCCATGCTTTCAGCAGTGCTATCAGAAATTTGTGAAGTATTCCACATTTAAAAGAAAAAAAAAGAATCAGAATGCAACAGTGTTGAATATAGACATTAGCACACAGAGGGTACAGTTATCTCTCTCCTGGGGAAAACCTTCCATGAGGGTAGGGATTTTCAGTACTAAAGCCCCAGTTTAGAACAACAATTGGTTTCTCCAAGGTACTCAACATCAACTGGAGGGACATATGTTTAATAAGGAAGAAATAGTGACTCCTGTGACAACAGGTTATGGCTATGCCATGCAAGTAGAAGAGAAGTTAAGTCCAGGAATCACTTTAATTTTAAATAAGGAAAAAAGTTAGGCAACATTATTTGGCCTGAATTCTTTGCCTAAGTGTCTGAATTCCTTCAAATTAGACACATAATTAGTCCAAATAATTCTGCTTTCAGTATCAATGTATTTTAAATCCATATCATTTCCAACTTAAATTGTCCCATTAACTTTACATCTACCATACAATTACCTCTCATTTTTAGAAATGTCATCATCGGCAAAGCTCTCCCACAGATGTTATGTCTCACCCCATGTAATCAGAGATGAACCTGGGCCACCCACTCATTGATACCTGCACTCAAGCCTGCACTCAAGATCACACTGATCTGTGATGAAGTGTCCCTGGATCTTCTTGTCACTAAGTCCAAGTTCAGCTCTAGCTTCAGGACAGCCTCTGGAGGATTGGGTGATGAAACCAGCACAAAGCATCTCCATCCCTCCAGCTGAACTTCATTTGTTTGTTTTGGGGGGGTACTTGGAGGGTGGAGGTATTTTTTTAGTGCTTGGGATTGAACCCAAGGCCTCATGCATGCTGGGCAAGCACCCTGCCCCACCCCTGATGACCCTTTTTGATGGCTGTATTCTTCGGTGCCCTCTCATCTTCTCCAAATTTACATCCAGCAATATTAACAGTAAGAGAGTTTTCTTTCTAAGAATTCCAGAAGAAATGACAAGACCAGAGCCAAGGATAAAACAGCCTCACTCCAAACACATAAAGCACTGGGGAGTTGGGATTCCCTCAAAGGATAAGCAAAGTGCTGTTCACAGTGCTACTGAAGAGCACAAGCAATAATGTGCAGTACATAGGCCCTGTCCCCCAGCCCCCTCCAAAAGAATGTTCCTTCTGCTGCATCCCCATGGTTTTATAATTCTAGCTAGCACTTATTCATTCTTTTTTATGGTCGGTACCATATGTTGGTTTACACAGTGACTTCTCCTTTGTATTATTACTAGATACCAGTATTCCTATCTTAAAATAATGATTTGGGGTTGATGCAAATGTTCTGTATCTTGATTATGGTGATAGTTACACAGGCATAACATTTGTCAGAACTCACAGGGGCATTTTATTGGGAGCAAATTAGACCTCCATAAAGTTTGATTTTTAAAAATGGATGGTAATGGTAATGCTGATGAGATTTATTAAACATATTTTGTGTGTGTAGTAGGATTGTGCTAAACACTTTATTGTATTTCTTCATTTCACATATACTACAGTTCTGGGAAGTGGGTACTACTGCTATTCCCATTTTACAGATAAGGAAGTGAAGGGCTAGAGAAGTAAGAGGCCTAAAGTCACAGAGTTTACTGGTGGATCTAGGCTCATAATTCAAATCTGTCTTAAATAACTGTCTCTCCATATGACATATCTATAAGAAATGCATTTTATATATCTCAAAACATTAATAATACCTAAATATGGAATGAAACCACACATGGTGGGAAAATAGGTATCTCGCTGGGAAGTGTGTGTTAGTTTCCAGGAATGTCTTGGCTGCTATGTGCCAAATATATCTATGATTATACAGGTATCTAATTTGTTTTGGCTTTAAATCCCAGGCCCTACAATTTGCATAGAAGCAATTGATTAAAGCAATCATGAAATCTTCATTTTCCTGGAAAGAAAAATAATGATCTATCCTTATAAATCCATAGGCTCATGAGAGAAATGAGAGGATTTATGTAACATTATTTGGCTCGAAAAATTAATTAAGTTCATATTTCTTGATCTATACAAGTCTGTTTTGTATGTTAGCAACAGTTTTACTTTCAACATTTATGATTCATTATATGCCTACTACTTTTCTACCCAATATCCATTCTCTCTTCCTTACACACTTGAGAAAGTACTTATATAACATTTACTAGGTACCAGACATAATCCTAAATACTTTATAAATATTAACCCTCTTGATCTCTTAACAATTCTATTAGTATCTTATTTCCATTTTGTAGGAAAGGAAACTGAAACATATCACTTAAAATCACATAACCACTGAGTGGCAGAGCTGAGATGCTCATTGACTGTCTAGTTCCAGACTAGGGCTGTTGCCAGCAGAACCCCAATGTGCTTGGCTGAAGAACCCATTTCTTGAGCTTTCATTCAGCTAGTGGTGCCATGTGCCACTTTTATGGCCACTGGGATATAATTGGCAACCCACTGGATGGGGTTTGAAGGTTTGTGGTTTTTTGATAAGAGGGCAACTGACATACACCTTTTGTTTATTTCCCTTCCCCCATTCTTTTTGCCTTGAATGTGGTTAAAACACTTGGAGTGGCAGCAGCCATTTTGCAATCATGAGAATGAATGCCAGATGCTAAGGATGGTTAAACAGAAAAACAGAGGGAATCAGGTTCCTTCTTGATATCCATAAGCCACAACACTCAGCCCCAGAGTACCCCACCTCCCAACTACTCAAAGCATGAAGGGGCAACACAACTTATTTGTTTAAGCCACATTAGTGAAATTTTCCATTATTCAAAGCCAAACCTAGCTTTAAGTGATATAATGCACTGACTACAAAATCTATTACTTCACCTCCTCCTGAAATTTTTATCGTCCTCCTTAGTATAGGGTTCTTAGGTAGTTTTCAAATTAGAAAACCATTAGTTTTTAGGATAATTATGTAAACATTTAGAATAAAAATATATCTGCATTTATAAGGCAAAAATGTGTATTAAATGAGGAAAGCTGTTCAGGAAAAAGGTAATCGATAAAAATAAAATTGTTCAAAGACTGAGTTGAAACCAGAAAACTATCAAAGACAATTTCAGTAGAGACACAGGATTATCCAAGCCAATGAAAATAATATTCTTTCCTAATTTTTGCTGCTGAAATGACCAAATTAGCTTACTTTGGTAATTTATCCAAAACTAAACAATCCTCCTTCCTGGCTTCCCAATCTTCTTATATGTGTGTATGTTTTAAATCACATTAGTATATTCTATGCCTTGAGAAACCTGCAGGAAATAATCCTGTGAGATTTTATTTAATCCAGTATTTCTCATATTTCTTTCAACACAGAGTCCTATTCTGCTCTCTCCCCCTCCACACACAAACATTGAGTACAGGACACTAGATTCTACACTTAATATTCTACAAAACACATAGAAAAATGAACAAAATTGTAAAACAGGGACATACTAGAGAAAGGGGCAATTTCTAGCCTTTCAGTTGCCATTTCAATTGTTGCAAAGAAGAAAGTTTGTCATGAGAACTAAGCGAGTTTTCTAAAGCAACTGGAAAATAACCACTATCCAATCTCAAAGGCTTCCCAGCAGCCAGCCTGGGAATTCACGTTCTTTCAGATGGCTCTGGTTTTGAGGCAGCTGGATCTTTAGAGGGTGTCATGATTGAAGGCGTGCTGGGAACAGAAGAGGACAGTATTTCATGGCCAAAGGGTTCCATTATGTTCTTCTTCTATGGAGAAGCCAGAATGAAAAAAAAAATCAGTACTAAAATGATTATCCTGCATCTAAACAGGGTGAACCGGATATAATGTCTGCTGGGGGAGTGAATGTTTGTGGATTTCTTTTATTTATGTCCCCACTTCCTTTTGTATTTCTTTTCTGGAATTTCCTATCACTACATTTCTATTACCCAACATTCATTTTTAGAAAAACTCAACAAAACTCATAGCTGTTGTAGTCTCACACTGAAGCATTCCCTCACCAAAATACTAATATTTTCCAATTTAAAAACCAATCATTTTAAAAGGTATTTTGTTTGTTTATTTTGCCTGAAAAGTAACCATGTGAACTTCCCTTATGCTTCCCAAAACTGGTCTGAGGACTTGGGCCAGTCCAGAGAGAGGTTTTCCTCTCTTCTTTCTTTCTTTTTCTTTTCTTTTCTTTTTTTTTTTTATAGCGATGGAATGAGAAAACAATGACAATATAATGATTTTTTCATGAAGTTGAATATATTTCATTTGAAAGGGTGCTTTTTAATTTGAGATTATTTCCTGCCTACATATTTGGCATTAATACCTTTCTTTCTTTCTCTTTCTTTCCCTTTCTTTTTCTTCCTTTTTTTCAGGATAAACATACTTCGTTTTTAATAAGATGATGAATGAAGTGAGTGCTATAATTTTTTGAAATATTCTTCGACAAAATTAACATTTGGAAGTCTCACCTCCCCTGAACTTGTGTGCAGTCTGTTTTGCTTTTATTTAAAAGTTTAGCAACAGCTCCTGGAGCCAGAGCCCCAGTGTGTCTTGCTTGTTGCTGTCCACAGGGTGCATTGCAGTAGTAAGCAACCAAGGCAGTCTAATAGACAAGGCTAGAGCCAGCCAACCTTTGCCATCAAGAACTTGTTGGGTTTTATAGGCCCAAATTGTCTGTTGTGCCTTCTCAACTCTGCTACAGAGGCTAGAAACCAACTACCTACAGTATACAAATTAACCCCTATGGTGGCTATGTGCCAGTGCAACTTTTGGACACTGAAAGTTGAATTCCATATGATTTTTATATATCACTAAATAGTCTTGTTTTTATTATTTTTTTAACAGCCATTTTAAAATGTAATAAACATTCTCAGTGAACAATACAAAAACAAGTAGCAGAGCTGGGAGCGGTAGCCCATGCTTATAATCCCAGGCTTAGGTAGGAGGATCACAAGTTCAAGGCCAGCCTGGCAGCTTAGCAAGGCCCTAAGCAACTTAATGAGACCCTGCTACAAAATTTAAAACTAAATAAATAAACCAAAAGGGCTGGGGATGTAGATCAGTGGTAAAGCACCCTTGGGTTTAATCCCTAGGACCAAAAAGCAAACAAAAACAACCAACCAAACAAACAAACAAACAAACAAAAAGACAGGTAGCAGGCTGGAATGAGTTCACAGACTTCTGGAATAGCCAAACAAAAGAAGAGAAAGACTAGAAATTTCAAGGGTGTTAAATTCCAGTCCTTTCTTTAATTGAGTGCCTGGGACCTTAGAAAAGCCTATTTAGGACATCAGCATAGCCCAGTTTCCTCACTATAAATTAGGGAAAGCCATTTAAATTTATTTCTTGAAGTTATTATAGAGCAGCATTTTAAATAACAGTGAGGAAACATTTTGGAACTAAAAGGACTAAATAATATATAAATGAGTATAAAAGAAAAATAGTAGATGTATCTACTACATCAATTTAAAAGATCCCATTTCCTACTGCTTCCCAAAAAAGCCACAGATGAGAAAAGCAAGAGTTCCATTCAACACCAACAAATTATCTTTGAACTGGGCTATTCACAGACTCCCAGAGCCATGGAGCTGTCAAGCTAAGGGACCAGGAGAGTACCCAGCTCAGTCACGTTGCTTTAAAGGCAAGAGAATCAAATACCAGGGAAGAAAGACAATCCCTAGAATCACTGGTTTAGAGAATGCAAATGGTCTAATAAGAAAAGATACCTTCTGACCCCCCAAAAGGAAATAAGGTGGTACCATGAGAAGAGCTTAGGATTTCTGAATACTAAGTTCAGATGTCGCCCCTGACACTTAATTGGTTTGGGAACTCAGGCAAGATACTGAACTCTCTAAGTCTCAGTGTCCTGATCTTTAAATCAAGGGCAATAACTGACATTTCATGGAGGAACAATTAAGAACAAGTGAAATAATGTATAGTGCACATTGTCAGGCACATAATGGATGCTTAATGAATGAGAACCTTTGTTACTATTATATGCACTTTAAAAATTTTTCAAAATTTACCACAGCTGCTAAAAAACAATCTTGATATTACATTTTTTAAACTGAGGAAATGGAACTCAAGTATTTACTTACAAAATACTTTTATTTTTATTAGTAGAAATACGTCCTTGAATTTCTCTCTATAGCATACTTGGAAGTTGATGTAGCACTGTTTTTAAACCTGAAGCCACAAACTAAAACATTTTCGCTTTAGGATGGGAATTTGATGCCATGAAAGCAGGCTTGTCATTGAAACACTCTGAAGATTATTGATCCATATAGACATCCTAGTACCTGTGAATTTTTATTTCAATTTCTTTTCTGACAATAATTTGGTGATAATAAGGAATGCAGTCCTTTAAAGACATAGTTAGAATGTCCTCATATTGTTTTTTTCAAGTAAAGCTTAGAGCAAAATCCTAAACAGAGACTTATGCTTGAACCACAGCTCTGCCACTTCATGATTATATGACCTTGGATGACTTACTTAACCTCACTAAGCCTTTGGTTTTATAAGTGCAAAATGTGGATAAATTTTAGTAACTATCTCACAGGTCTAGGTGAAGTTTAAATGATAGGATAGTGCCTACTTAGACCAGTGTAGTAAGTTTGAACAAAATGATAGCAAAATTAAATGGTAACAAATCCAGTGTTGGAAGATAAACTTTGATAAATTCCATTGCATCCTCTAGTGGATGATGTTAAGTAAGATTTTGAAAGAACTGAATTTCAGAGTAGGACTATCAGCTATAAAGATTGATACCCATGTGAAGACAGAACTGGAGGTAGATTTCTTCCATTGTTCTGGTAAAGCTGGGAGGAAACCAAGAACTGGGGAGTTTCTAGGAACTGGGAACACAGGTTCAATTCAGGACTCTCAAAAGAATTTGCTGGTTACCTTGGAAACATCAGAATCTGACTCTTCAGAGACACTTTTCTGCCTTCCCAATTGAAAGCAGCCCCTCCCTCCTGGTCCACTAAAGAGCAAATTCCCAGTTGGCAAGAACACGCTGGACCTGTGTGCTTCATGGCTGTACCACTGTCCCCAAGAACAGTGCCTGCCACTGGAAATTCCCTGTAATTCCCTGGTGAATGAATGAATTATTTCATGGATGAGCAGCCCTCACTTACACTCAGTGCAAACTCTCCCTAGATATAGACAGAAGGTGAACTGAACTTACAGCTGCTATAAGAGAAAAGAGACAAAGGATGAGATTCATGACCATGTAGACCCAGTGAAAAGTCACACAGACTCAGAGTTTCTAGGAGACAACAAAGGAAATATGTAGAAGCTGGGTAACCCTGGGCCAATAAGAGTAAAGAGGAAAATTGTTATTCCACACATGTGTGTACCCATGCACACAAACACACACACACACACACACACACACACACACACACACATTCCACAGGTCCCATACATATATGTAGAAAATACATTATCCACTGATTAGAATTCAGTAAGTTGTTTCTTACTAGAATGAGGCCTACCATGAGGCAAGAATGTAAGAAAATTTGTCAAATGAATGAATGAATAGTATCATTTTGGTGAAATCTTCTGTATATTCAATAAGAAAATATAAAGTAAATAACCATTTGCTGAATCCCATCTACAAGCAAATACTGTGCTTGTTAATATCACATTCAGAATGCAGACCAAGACTAGTTGACATTCTGTATGGATTTAAAATTAATTTAGAAAATGTTAGTCTGAAAATTCAAGATAAGGCTTAGTAACTGACAGTAAGTAAATAAGCTATGGTTAAGCTAGAGAAACATTACCTCACTTTTTTCTTAGTCCCTCTTCTGATCCATGGTATCAGATTAGTATGTATTTTAGAGTCTGTAGCATTTGCCTTTGGTCTCTAGAGCTCATCCTTTCAGCCAGAAATGCAAATTAGATTACCTCCAAGTTTCTGTTGATAACCCTCTATCTCAATCTTGGATAATAATTCCCCTTAGCTCCTAATTTTTTTTGAGGGGGGCAGGGCATGGGATTTTTACACTGAAAGTCTCTACGGCCAAGAAGAAACATAGACCTACAATCATAAGAAGAAGTGTAAGCACTTAGGAGGAAATGCAGACCTACAATTAGAACTATTCATTCATTCACCAGATATTTACTAAAATGTTACTATGTTTCAGGTGCTGAACAAGGCACTGGGAAATCAAGATGAACAATACATGACCACATCTTTTAGGAACTCACAAGGGAGTCTTGGTGACAACTGGAGAACCTAGTCTTTATAGTATGATGATAGAGGGGAGTTTAGTGGGATACAAGAGTCAACTAGAGGGCATCAGCTCATCCTGAAGAGTTCACCAGGCTTCCTGGAGGACTTGGTACCTCAGCTGAAGCTCATATCATGTATAAAAATGGGGGTGCAGGGTGGGCCACATTCCAGACAGGGCAAAGCATGAGCAAAGCCATGGTAGAATGAGTCATGTAGAGTGTGCTGGAAACCAGAAAGAGCAAGACATGTTGCTCTAAAGGTGAATCTGGCAGAGGGCAGAGGGAAGGATGAAGAAACTTTATGAAGCATATCAAGGAGTGTGACCTTGTTCAACAGGCAGTGGAGAGCCAGGGAAGCAGGCAGGTGAATGTGACTGCTACATAGACATGCTTGGAGGCAGGGACACCAGTAGGGAAGCCATGGCAGTGACCAAATTAAGGGTTAAGTAGTTCTGAATTAGCAAGAGGAGCAGAGATGGGGGATAAGGAAACAGATATAAGAAATGCTGAGTCAAAATCAACGAGACTTGATGAAAGCATTCATTCATCCATTGCCCATTTATTCAAATACCATCTGTCAAATATCTCATTGTAACTTTTGAGTATGAATTTGAAGGGGGAGGTCTAGGGTTCAGAGCGTTGGGAGTCATTGGCACATGGATAATCAGGAGTTAACCCTGAGGATGGTTGTCACAGTAGGTAGCACAAATGAGGCTCTCAGCAAGTACCTGTTGAAAAGAAATGAATGGGGGCTGGGGTTGTGGCTCAGTGATAGAGCGTTCACCTAGCACATGTGAGGCACTGGGTTCAAACCTCAGCACCACATAAAAATCAAATAAAGATAGCTAAAAAATAAATATTAAAAGAAAAGAAATGAAATGAATGAAGAGTTACTCTATCAGAGTACATAAAGAAAGAAGTGTTGTGGACCATAGATGAAACTTGGGAAAGCATAAATTCTTCAGGACTGGGAGGAGGAGGCAAGAATGGAATCAGAAAGGCAGAGTCATAAAAATAAAGTGAGATAGGCCCAGGAGCCAAGCACACCACACATTATCAGCAATCCTAAAAACTTTTAAATTCAGAGTCTACTCCTATGTTAACATTTCTTCATGAATTATTCCTAAATTGAAAATTAAGTAGGTCTATAGACAAACCTAGACACACAAACAAAGGGCATTTCCTTTTTCTAGAGCTTTGTTACCTTACAATCCAAGGGCTTTTGGAGCAATAGTTGCATTTCTAGTTATCAAATTTAATTACCAAGTGCATGCTTTCATTTGCTTTTGCATGAAATAATTCTGGGTATTTGTTTCTCATTTAGGATGATTAGTTTCTATTTTTGTTATTAGCTTCCTGTTATGGTTTGGATATAAAATGTCCCCCAGAGTCTCATGTGTTCAGAGGTGGGGCTTCTGGGAGGTGATTGGATCAAGAGGACTCTCAACTCATCGGTAGATTAATCCACTGATGGATGGATGGACTACTGGGAGATTGGGCTTAGTGGGAGGAAGAAGGTCACTGGGGGCATGCCCTAGAAGAGTTTCTTCTCTCTGACCCCTTCCTTTCTCTCTGCTTCCTGACTGCCATGAGCCAAGGAGCTTTTGTCTGCATACCCTTCCACCATGATATTCTGTCTCATCTCAAGCACAGAGCAACGGAGTTGGTCAACCCTGGACCAAACCTCCGAATCCATGAGCCAAAATAGACCTGTCAGCCTCTGCATTGCCTGTGTTAGGTATTTCAGTCATTGCAACAAAAAACTGACTAATATACTCCCTAAAGATAATTTAAATTAGAGGATGCAACTGAACGTCCGAGAGACCTAATTGTAATATTTATTTAATACTATATATTCATGTACCAATGAAAGAGATTGTGGCTTCCGGTCTATGTGAGAATGATGACTATTGGTTGCAAACATTTTTGGTTTTGGTTTGCTTTTTGCCTACACAGCATCCATACACCTTTCTTATGGTAGCACTATCTAAGTTTTTCTTAGGAAAACAACTTATTTCCCATTCTTAGTCCAGGTGATTTGGGTGGGGCTGGCTCCAACGAGCTTCAAAAAAAGGGCATGTAATAAATGCTGGCCAATATTATCAGGTGTGGCTGAACAATGAAGCACTGCAATGTCCTGAGCCCAGTGACTGGTTCCAGAATGGGTACATGATCCAATCAGAGAAAAAGAGAACTCTTGGACTTTATAGCAACCAAGCCACAGGCACTCTGCTGAACTGGAAGCTGGATGATGTACACCTGAAGCTGATGTCAGCTACTACATGGTGGGAAAAGCCTAAGAATGAAATGAATGCAGAGAACAGACAGATGAGAGAAGACAGCGAGACCAAGCACTGAAAACCTTGCTTGAGACATGGTTTGCATCTGACCCGCCTGAAGCTAGCATACTGCTGCACTTTTCAATTATGGAAGCCAATAAATTCCCCTTTGAAACTTTGATCAAGTTTTGTTAGCTTTTCTACTCCTTCCAATCCAAAAAGTCCAGATGTTTCCAAAAACGAAATTTCAAATCTGTTTTTTTTTTTTTCTGCTTTATCCACCAGCAGGGAACCAACTGTCCAAAGCCATAGCTATTCCCAGCTAGCCTAGCATGCATTCCACGACCACACTCATCATTTTTGGGTCAGTCTCGCTCCCTGTTTCTACTTTGTGCTCTCTCAGTTCCAGGGCCTGGTTCCTAACCTGAGCTCACTAAACTCCCAGCCTGAGCATGGATTTACTGCTTCCCATGGACACTCCCTGCTTATTCTAATCACTGACAGCAGGCTCTGCCCTGCCAATTTGTTTGTTGGAATAAGTAGAGGCAGGATTGGATGGAAGCCACTTCTTTCCCCAGGATTGGAAAGCCCAATGCCAAATCATTGGGCTCTGGCCCCTGCCCAGCACCGCAGATAGGTACACACTCTGCTTTAAGCTCCAGCCTTCTGCTCCCCATTGTCCCACCTGCTGCTGCTTTTCCCTCCCTGTTTGCTGATGACAGGTTTAGGCTGATGTTATTTCCAAATCTGTCATCTCTACTGTTGCCATGCCACCCAGGACCTTTGCTGTTTCACCTCCAGAGATCTTGGAAATTTCTGTCAAGTTGTAACTTAGAGACTTAGAACAATCCAGCTTCCAAACATTTTTTCACAATCCCACAGTGACATTCTCCCTTTTCAAATAAGGTTGTTTTCCCTTCTTCTGCCTCCAGATGGGCAAGGTAAGCCATTCATATCTGCCAAGGGAGGAAAACAACCATCTTCAGAATTATATAAGAGGAGAAATTTTCCTTTAGCTTTTCCTAAAGTATTGGGGAATATCAAAGGGACAAAAGCAGGTAATGACTTGATCTCCTTCCTCTGCTTTTATTATCTTTCAGTATCTTTAAGTATAAATTGAACACCTTTTCTATTCTTGTCAAGCCCTGAAGAACTGAGTTGTGACCAATACGATTCAGTAAATACTTGTCTCTTACATGCCAGGCACTGTGCTAGGTCATGGGCTTACTGAGGTGAATAAGAAAGGAAAGCTCCCTTTCACTTTCAGACTGGAGTCAAAGGTGGGGTAGAGAAGAGGCAGCAACAAATGGGTAAACAAATAAGGGAGCAAATTTCAGACGGTAAGAAAAGCCATCAAGGAAATACAAGGTGGTAATATACTCAGAAGTAAGGGGACTGTTTTAAGATAGAGTCATCTGAGAAGTTGTTCCCAGGAGATGAAATGTGATCTGAGATCGAATGAAGAGAAAGTTCAAAGCTTGTGAAACTTGGGAGAGGATTCCAGAAGGCCAGCATGTACAAAGGTCCTGAGCCTAGAGCAAGCCTTCTCTATCACAGCGAAAGTTAGTAAGATATAGCCCAGGGAACAAATCCAGCCTGCCTTCTTTTTATGAACAGCCCACAAGCTAAGAATTTACTTTTTTAAATGGTTGAACAACAAAACAAAGCAATAATGATATTTCATGATGCATGAAAATTATGTGAAGTTCAAATTTCAGTGACCATAAATACAATTTTTACTGAAACACAGCCATGTTCTTTCATTTGTGTATTTCTATGACTGATTATATGTCTCATTGGCAGCTAAACAGTTGCAACAGAGACCATGTGGCCTGTAGAGCCTCAAATATTTACTATCTAGCCCTTTGTGGAAAAAGTTTACAGATCCCTATGTTCAAGGAACAGGAAGAAATATTTTTCCAGGCTTAGAGAACATTGACTTTAATCGTCTCGTGTCCTTTTGACTGTAAATAACAGAAAACCTGTGTCTAATTGATTTAAGTAATGTGAGGGACAAAGATAGCCATAAACTCTTCAATACTTTCCCCATAAAGACAACACTCCATGTCCTCTCCCCTTGAATCTGAATGGGCTTTGTGACTTCTTTGGCCCATAGATACAGCTGGCCTTGAGAGACTGGCAATTTCTACTTCCTGCCTCTTGAAATATTCTCTCTGGGAACCCTGTAATGGCATAAGAAGTGTGGCTATCTTGAGATGGGCATGGTGAAGAGGCCACATACATGTGCTCCAGTTGAGGGTCCCTGTTAGCCTACCTAAGCTTCTAACCATCACTGCCAAGGAGTCAAATAGGTGAGGGAAGCCATCTTGGACTCTGAGCCAGTCCGTCTGCTAGTGGAAGATGGACCGCAGACCACAGAGTGACCTGTCAATGCTGCACGGAACAGAAGGATCACCTAGCTGAGTTCTGCTTGGCTTCCTGGCCCATGAAAATGTGAAATACAATACAACAGATGCTGTTTTAAGCTACCCCCCCCCCTTTGTGACTGTTTCATAGCAATATCCAATGAAAACAAACAACATGGGAATTTTCGTGATCTCACGTAAGAAACTCAGACGTAGAGCATGGTCCATCCACAGATAATTTTCTGCAATTTCCTTGGCTCTGTTCTCTGTTTGGGGTTGATTGAATTGTCAGGATATTAGCAGGATGACTTGTCGTAGCTCCAGGAATCATATTCAAACCTGACAATGTCCAGAGAAAGAAGTTTGTACTTAGGAGAGAGAAAATGTAGGCTGATTGTGATCTAGCCTGGAATTGGAAATGGGATCACCTCCCCTGAGTCACTGGGGATGAAGCAGACACCTGATCATAATTGGGATTTTATTAGGGAGAAAGGTGAGTAGTTATATCTATAGTTATGCTATATCTAAAGCATCTTTCTTTCTACCCTTATTCATTAATACATTCATCTGGAAAATTTTAGGTTGATTCATACCAATTTGGTTTTTTGTGTGTATGAGTCAAAAAGAGTCAAATAATTTTAATATCAAATGGTTAGACAATGTGCCTTTAGTCTAATGGCAGACATAGGGCTAGGTGTCGGGACTATTGCAATTAAACAGTACTAAGTTCCAGAAAGGGACAGAATAGGGGCAACTATAAGATCTACAAAACCCAGTGCAAAATGAAGATGGGGCCTCTGGTTCAAAAACTTAAATTTTAAGAAATGGTGAGAGCAGAGCCATAAGCCAAGCATGGTGCCTCCTAAGTGTCCTGCATAACTACACAGGTGACATGCCTGTGAAGCTGTCCCTGGGAAAGAACAGGCGTTCACAAGAGAGAATAGCTGAGCCCTAGTTTAGAGGGTGGGGACAGGAAGACTTCTCTGAGGAGAAATTAATCCAGGACCTGAAATATAGACAGAAATGAACAGTTGAAGGTGGAGGCTTTTACCTCCTTGAAGAAGAATAGCATTCTTCCTTTTCCTCCATCCTCCAACTTAGGTTAGTCTCTCTTATCAGTTGTGATGAGACAAAAAGATAACAGGTAACAGATCCCTGTCCTGTTTGTGCCAGCTCAGGCCTGTTTCCCAGCTTTTTTGTGTGTTGCTGAGTCTTACACTTAAGAAATCGACTCATAAAATCTGATCTTTCCCCTTTAATACCATAGATGGTTAGAACCACCTGAGGGAGGCCCCAGCCCCACTCCTTATCAGGTCCAGTGGCAGATGCATCCTAGGAAAACAGCCTAACCCTCCTGATCCACTTGGCCCAGACTTGCCATTAAATAGGAAAAGGGTTTTTCTTACCCTCTCATTTTCTCAAGTCCCAAAACCATGAAGACAACTAACATAAATTGGACCTCAAAACATTTATCACCAAACTCAGATTCCCTAAAATAATTTTGTCCCGTTTTTAGTCCTATAGTGTTTCTTCTCCTAAGCCAGATCCTACAGAATCGTGGTGTAGTGTGTTTCTGATTTGAATCCGATGAGAAGCTTATTAAAAATACAGATGCCCTAGCTCCATGCCAAACCTAGCTCCTCTATTTTTAACAAACTCTACAGGTGATTCTGATGTACTGCCAGGTCTCTGAATCATTACCTTTAGCAAGCTGGACCTAAGAAGGAAATGTTTCCATTTGGCTGGTAGGACTCAGAATATTTATTTCTTGGGCTGGTGGTATAGCTCAGTGGTAGAGCTTGGGCTGGTGGTATAGCTCAGTGGTAGAGCTCCAGCATGGCCAAGGCCAGAGGTTCAATCCCCAGCCCTGGAAGAAAGGGAAAAAAAAAAAATTTCATTCCTGTCACTAACTGTGGCTCCTAGGGCAAACCTCTTTCATTCAGTTCCCTGGTGATTGCTCCATTAACTCTCTCTAGTATAAAACTATTGGTACTTTCCCAATACTTAATTTCCTTTCTGGTGGGGGCACCTCAGTTCCCTTGTGAACTGTCTCTGATTTAGGTAGGCACAGGTAGGCTTGGTAGAATTGTCAAAGTGCCCCATGGCTTCCTGGTTGATAGGTGGACCCAGGCCCAAGTGTGGCCAATCAGATTCTGTCTCCCAGGAAATTAAATCTGAGAGAAGTGAGGCAGACACTGAAAATAAATGAAGTTGATTAAACTGGTTTGGATGACCCAAAAAGTCTTAATTTCTACTCTGAGCTGTCCTGGATCCTGTGCTTTCTGAAACCGGCTTTTTACAGATTTCCCTGAAAATCTATAAACAACTCCATAGCCTTCTAATAAATTCTTTCTATTGCTTAAATGAGGCAGAGTTTGTTCAATTGCTCGCCACCAAAGAATCCTGATTCTTGTAATCAAGATCTTTTATAGAGTGTTCTATATGCTAATGATGTCATAGCTTCCATTCTTGAAAAGCCATTGTGAATGATGCTTTTCTAACTATAGACCATTCTATGGGAGGTCAAGAGCTTATTTTAATAATGACATCTTTGTTCCAGTAATTCTACAAAGTGAAAAATCCTCAATAGGATAAAAGATTATTCACTGTCCTCCTGAAATATCTTAAATGGAAACAGGCTTTGGGCAAATACTCTTTTTCTAAGCAAGGCTTATTGTTCTAGATGTCAGGAAAGGAAAGGACAAAAGAAAAAAGAAATAAAGGAAAAATTGGGCTCAGTTGAAACCAACTTCCCTCTGGCTACACCCACACTTCACACACAAATTTTAGCAAAGTCCAACTCTAAGTATTTTTAAGAGGGCTAGAAATTGCATTTGAATGTGTCTTTTATAGGGTGACTATCACAGAGGAATTAGCTTTATTAATTGAAGGCTTTTCTCTTAGCAGCCTATATTTTATTCCCACCATCTCATTGTGACAGTTTTATTATCATTATTGACATCCCCATTATTATGGTTCTAGTTAACAATTACTGACCAACTCCTGTGAATCAGGCATCGATGCTATATATTAATCTTTACAAAGGCCCTTTAATGCCCATTTTATAGAGGGGAAAATTGAAATTCATGAAGTTCAGCAATAGGGCTAATGAGCCATAGGATTATTAACTACTTATTATCTGTATATCTCCCTCTGTCCCCAAGCCCTCCTTACATAATGCCCCATTGCCTTAAATTGAAAGTGTCTGCTAGTCCAAGGCATTACTGAAAAGATATTAAAAGTAGTAATACAACTGAACTCACTGCCCATGTCATGTTCTTATTCTTGACTAGACTATAAGCTCCTTAAAGGAATGAGCTAGGTTTTACCCACTACAGAGCAGAAATTAAGACTTTTTGGGTCATCCAATGTTTGCAGAAGCAATGAATATCCCATAAGAGCTTCAGACTGAGGAATCATCACAAAGTTAGGAGGAAGTGTTAAGCACTAGCCTAGCATGCACAAAGCTCTGAGTTCCATCCCAGCACCTAGAAAGAGAGAGAGGGAGAGAGAGAGGAAAGAAAGGAAAGAAAAAAAGAAGAGAGAAAAAAATCCTTTCCTAGAATGGAAATTCCAGGTTGCCCCAAGTGAATCCAGCCAACTCCGAAGTTTGGCTGAGCCTCTAAACAGCATCAGATGATCCCGCACTCGGGATCCTGGGCTACTGCTTCCCTTCCTGGAGAGCTGTTCCATCTTGGAGGCACTGTCATGCTTTGGCTTGAGTTTAGAAAGAGCAGAAGTTTCCAAAAACCTGACAGGAGAAGTCTAAGCTGAAAGTCTGAAGTGCCAACCACACCTTTCCCAGGGTAAGTCAGCTCCCTGAGGGCTCAAGTCCACATAGCATGCTCTCCACTGAGGAGTGGATGCATAACTTTATTGTCTCAATTTCAGAACTAATCTTTGGATGCTATAAGACCCACTATATACCCTTGGATGAATTCTCTTTGAGTCTCAACTCTTCATATGGAAAACAGTCAAACAAGCACAAATACAACCTATGGGAATTTTCTGCAAATCTGTGGTGTCCCTCAGTGGAGTCATTTATTGCTGTTAGTTGGATACTGGCCTTTGGATTCAAGTAAACCTGAGATTAGACTTTGGCTGTGTTGTATACCAGCTATGCGACCTTGGGCAGAACACTGCTGCTGTTGCTCTCAAAGCCTTCGAGGCCTTGCCTGTTGTTCTAGGGAGGGTGAAATGAGGTGATGGGTATGACGGACTTAGTACGATGCCAGGCACACAGTGGGCAGGCAGAGCTTGGTGCTTAGTTATAAAGACATCCCTGCTGGTTTCATTTATAAGTTTCATTCAAAATAGTTGAGAAGTCCTATGTGTTCTTGGCATTTTAGCTGGCAGGTGTGATCTGAAGTCATCCTTCAACTAAAATAGACTACTTTCTCCCCTTCTAAATTGTAAGCAGAATTAATCTGGAATAAGGCAATGAAGTCATATACTAATAACACTTTTGTTCTGATATTTCATTTGGAAAAAGTTCAGTCCACACTAAGTCTTACAAAGATCATTCCAACCACCTACTTATCAAGGAAAGCCAACATTCCTATTGCACTTTATCTTGACTGCTTTACTGCCCAAACTTTATATATCTATTCTAAGATTCAATATAAGACCTAGAGTAGGTTTGATTCTGAATACAGTGAACAGATAAGATACTTCTCCTTTCTTTTTTCCTTTCTTTCTTCTTTCCTTTTTATTATTTTTAAATTTTTTGTGATCACCCATGCGAGGCAAGTGCTCTGCCACTGAGCTACACCTCTAGCCTTACTCCTTTATTAAAAGTTACTCTTAGCAGGTATTTTATAATTCTTCTCCTCTTTCTTTCTTCTAGATCAGTGGTCAGTTCTCTATAATTTCAAGTCATACATTTTAAAGACTCAAGATACCCTTTAGTTCACATTGATTACAAGTAGATCCATTTGAATTGGAAATTTTTTCTTTCTTTTTTCTCTTTTTGGTGTTTTTTTTTTTTTTTTGCTTGTTTTTAGACAAGGTATTGCTCAGTTTCCTAGGCTGACCTTAAACTCATGATCTTCCTGTCTCAAACTCCCCCAATAGTTGGGATTATAGGCATGCATCACTGTGCCTGGCTGAACTGGAAAAATTCTAACCTGAATATTCTAACAGCTTTTTGTCACTACGCCAAAATACCTGAGATTAGACTTTTAATTACTCACAACATGTATTATATATTATATGGCTTTTAATTACTTATAAAAGAAAATGTTTATTTTGGCTTACAGTTTTGGATGTGATCTCTGGTGGGGATGTGGATGGCAACATCAGAGAGCTTGTCGCAGAGTAAAGTCTTTTCATGGCTAGGAAGCAAATGAAGAAAAGGAAGGATCTGGGGTCCCATAATCCCTTGGAGGCACACCCCAGTGACCTAAGGACTTCCCAATAGGCCCCACCTCCTCAAGATTCTACCACCTCCCAATAGCTCCACCTTAGGGTCCAAACCTTTAATACCTGGACCTTCAGGGGACATTCAAGAGCTCAACCATAGCAAGTAATAAGAGAACTTTCTAAAATTAGCTGGCTACAGGACCTGCTTGAGCTACTGGAAGGTGGGTAGTAGACTATAAGAATCAGAATATGATTTTTCTCTCTCTCCTTTCTCTCTGTCAATAACAGTTGACATTGATCTAAATATGCAGTGTGAAAAAAAAATAGCTTTTTGTTGTTTTAAGCCACTGATACTCTAGGGATATTGGTTTCTACAGCACATTCTATCTTTTCTTGACTGATAAAGCAAAGATATAAATGTATTTTGCAGGTATAATAGGCATACCTACATCCTCTCATCTTGGTGGACAATTAACTTCCAGAAGGTAGTTAGTGAACTACCACCAACATCAGACTAGTTTTAACTCATTAGCAGAATCAAAGAACTATTGCCTCTATGCCATCATGATAATGAGAAACATGGGTCCTAAATTCGTATTCCTAGCTAAACTCTCCTTATCTGTCAATAGACTAATTCTTTGATAACCTGGGGAGAATCCAGAGTGGGCTGTCTCTCCCTCATCCTCAGGTACTTCCCAGGTGAGTTAGAGAGCTAGGGCTGACCTTAAACTGAGAATGCCTTAAGAAATACCACCTTGTGTTAGTCAGGTTTTCATTGCTGTGGCAAAATACCTGAGAAAATCAACTTAAAGGAAGAAAGATTTATTTTGGCTCATGGTTTCAAAGGTTTTGATCTATGGTCAGCTGGCTCCATTGCCATGGGTCTGAGGCAAGGCAGAACATCATGGTAGGGAGTGCAGTTTCACCTCAAGATGACCAGAAAGCAGAGAGAGAAAGGGGAAGGGGCAAGAGTTCCAATATACCTTTCAAGAGTGTACCTGCAGTATCCTAGTTCTTTCAATTAGGCCCCCCCTTCCCAATAATAAAATAAATAAATAATTTAAAATAAATATGTAAAAAGTTCCCAGCCTTTCCAGTAGTGCCACCAGCTGGGGACCAAGCATTTAACATATGAGTCATGGAGACTCCATTCCAGATCCGAACTACAGCATTATCCATCCCAAGTAGCCCTCACTCCAGGGAATTTATTATCTGTACCTTAAGTCTCCATAGAAGGGCTCAAGGTTAGTACCAATCTTTTTCACATCAACCTCTTCATAAAGAAATCAGTGGTTTTTCCAAATAATTTCTTCCTATAGAGAAATGGAAAGTATTATTCATTATTTTAATAAAAATTACAATCTAAACCCCATTAGTAACAATGTTGAAAGCTTATTATTTTGGCACTATGACCAGCACTTTGTACACATCATTTCATTTAATCCTCACAACTCAATCAGGTAATAGTTAGAGTTCTCCAGAGAAATGGAACCAATAGATTACAAATGAAGAGATTTATTTAGAATTGGCACACGTGGTTAGGGGAGACAAGAAGTCCCATGATGTGCCACATATGGGCTGCAGAACCAGGAAAGCCAGTGGTATAATTAGGTCTGAGTTCAAGGGTCTGAGGAACAGGCGAGCTGGTGTAACTACCAGCCTGAGGCCAAAGGTCTTGGAATCAGGAGGGCCAATCTCCGAAGCAGGAGATGGAGGTTCTACTCCAGGAGAGAGAATTCACCTTCCTTCTACCTTTTTGTCCTATTCAGACCCTCAGTGGATTGGATGATGGCTGCTCACACGGGTGGAGGCAGATCTTCTACTGATTTAAAATGCTTCTACTGATATAAATGCTAAACTCTTCTGCAAATATCTTCAGAGACACACCCAGAAATAATGTTCTATAGCTATCTGGGTATCCCTTAGCCCTGTCAAGATGACACATAGAATTAACCATCATGGGTAGAAACTACTATCTCCCTTTTACAGGTAAAAACCCAAAGTTAATGTTGTCAAGAAACTTGCCTGAGTTCAGCCAGCCCAGAAGCAGGAGAAATGATACTAACTCAGAATCCATTCCCTTAGAGGAGACACACTTTACTCCCCCTCCTGGCCACAGAATCATGTCTTTATTCACACACTCAAGATTTAAACCCTGGTGTTTTCCTCGTTTTCATCTTGTTGCCAGGGACTTGATGACATCATTTCTGGTCTGACACCAAGGCTGCTCCAGTATGTTCCCTCAGAGGACCATGCCCCTAACACCTGCTAATTTCTTCCTGTCTTTGCAGAATAAAGCCTGGGAAATGAACCTCAGGGGGAAAAGAAAAGAAAAGAAAAGAAAGAAAGTGATCCAAGGAGAAAAACCAACCCCTGGGAGGGATAGAAGTTATTTTCCTCTTTGATAATCCTGTGTGACTGTGGAGGAGAAAAGTGATCTATGGGTTTTGTTAAGAGACTCTGGGGCCTGAGGCGGAAATAGACCCTGTGAGACCAAGAAAGGGGTGGAACCAGAGGCTATAGCCAGGAAACAAAGGACAGGAAACAGGATTTCTTTTTTTCCAATGTCCAGAACAAAGCTGACGAGAAGTTTGGCAGGAAGAAGGACCACCATTTCATACTTTCAGTGGAAAAAGCACTAAGTGCTCAAAATTGAAGATACGTGGGAAGGGATGAGTCATGGAGGAAGGGTGATGTATGACATTCTCTTTCTGAGAACAGTCATTTAATATTTCTGCTCAGCATTCTTTATTATTTGACTCTAGTCCTCATGTCACTCAAAGGAAGCCAGAAAGGGGCCAGAATCATCTCATGTTAATGCCAGGAAGCCACACTTCTTCTCTCCCTTCTTTTCCCTCCTTCACACAACACTTTTCCTCTCCTAGAATGCCTCTCTCACTGCTCTTGGCATCCATAATTCTTTACTTTTTGGTTTTAGCTTAGATAGCACTTCCTCAAAGGTACTTTGCTTGACCCTTATCCTGTGGCAGAGTTTCTTGCCCACTATCTATTTCCCCCTCTTTCTTATTGACATTATTTTGATTTTGTTGGAGGTAGAAACATTTCTAGAAAATACTACATTTTCCAGCTTCTCTTGCAGCTGGAGGTAGCCACATAACATAGCTCCAGATAATAAACAGAAATTGTTAGAGTGTACTTCTGGAAATTTTCCCTAAGAGGGAGACCTGTTCGATAGGCAAGCTAGCTTTGGGTGCACTTGGCTCTTTCTCCTTGCCTCTGCCTGGATGGATGGAACACTAGCAGTCTTCTATAGGCATGAGATCAAGGGTCATCTTCTATCAACGATAGATTAGAAAGTTAGAAGAAAATAGGGCCCTGATGACATTGAAGAGCTTTCGTAACAACTCTGTTCTACTTACCTCCAGACTTCTCATCCCACAAAGAAACAAACTCTAATTATTTACGCTATAATTTATCAGGTTTCTGTACTTCCAGCTGAACACAATCTTCAACTGATAATTCCACCCAAATAAATAAGTACCTTGATTTCTCTCTCAAAACACAATGTCCTCTTCCTTCATAGCACATGTACTTTATAATTATTTATCTGGTTAATGGCCTAAACTTCTCACTAGTCTACAAGCTGCATGAAGTTTGGGACTTGGTCTCCTTTGCTCACTGCTCTATTTCCTATTCTACACCTAGAAAGCTGAATGATTAGATTTGTATGGTGACTAGTGAATTCCATCAACAAGCAGCCCACCCACCAACGGCTGGAAAACACATACAGAGAGAGAGAGAGAGTATATGTGTCTTTGGATCAAATAGGCAGGTAGGATTCCTTCAAAGGAACCATGTTAACATTGGAACCTCTTAAGAGACTATGTAGAGCATCTAGCTCAGCAAAACAGACCTTGAACCTGGCCTTCTCACTCAAGTTGCTTTGCTGTTGCCTCTCTCGTAGCAGAGGGAGCTCCACCAGCCTTCACAGAACACAGGAGCCAGTGGGAGGGTTGTCCATGCATAGAATGAGGGTCAGACTTCTCTACAGGACAGTTCCATGAAGGTTTCAAAGAAGGGGAATGAGGTCTCCATGGAAGTATGAGCAAACACAGAGAAGTGATGTGAAAGGTGTGAAGCCTGTCCCCAGCCACAGTCAGGGTCAAGGATGGCAAGGCCACAGGTTTTCCATCTACTCACTCATCTGTTGCACCTAAGCATCAGAGCTGGACTCAGCATCTGCAGCCTGAGGGCTGGAGAGGAAGCAAGCTGCTGACGGACACTGCCAAGCTGCCCCCATAATGGACTGTCTTAAGCCGTTGTCTCATTCTTTAAGAAGACATGAAATTCAGATGGCAATTTTTTTGATTTTTCAACTTCCTATTTAGAAATCACATTTTCCAGTACATCCTAATCCTATTGTGTGTGTGTGTGTGTGTGTGTGTGTGTGTGTGTGTGGTGGCGAAATGTCATTAACGAAGGCCAGGCATGAAAATAAAGAAAGTCATTAGGCTCAGACTGGCTTAGCAGCTGCATCAGCTCTGTGGGCAGGAGCCATGGCTGGGCTGCTGTCACAAGTGGTGCAGCCTCCAGGGACCATCCAAGTATGTAAGCACAAATCTGGACTGACAGCAACATCACATTCAATCAAGGTCCAGTCTTACCGGAGGAGCCACATGTTACAGAAAATGCCCTAATGGTTGACTCAGGAAACAAATAGATGCTAGTGCATTTGACTTCAGTTTGCATGTTATTTACTTCTCTTAGGTGCAGAGAATACAACAATAGTCTATGCTCACATAGCTCCACATCTTTCTGTTATCAAACTGGCTTAGTCAAGCCTAATAACTAAATAACCACTGGGGCCATAAGGGGTGATGTGATTCATCAGGGGCATACCTTGGAGTCAGACAGCCTGGGCTCAGTGCTGGATCTACCACTCACTCAAGCATGAGACCTTGAGAAATTTGCTTAGTTTCCCAGACCTCTTCTGTAAAATGGCTTAAGAAAAGTACTCATTTCATAGCATTGCCATGGGGATTGAATAAGACAAGCTTTTAACATGGCGCTTACATAGAGAAAGTGCTTCAGTGATGCACCGTTATGATTAAATATGCCTAACTTTATGGGAACAATCCTTATTAGCCTTTGATGCCCTTCCTCACTGTAGAACAGCAGAAGGTATGGAGAAGAATTGGTCAAAAATGGAGTCAGGGACAGGATTTGACCAATTCAACCTTTACAAGAAGAAAAGGAAAGAGATGAGGGGTGTGTTAGGATTCTCCAGAGAAACTCACCCAGTAGGAAGTAGATATATAAAGGATGTTTATTATTAGACGTGGCTCATGTGATTGTGGAGGGCATGAAGTCACATGATGTGCAGTCCGCAAACCAGAGGACCTAGGAAGCTGATGGTGTAATTCTGTTTCAATCCAAAGGTCCAAGAACCAGAGGAGCCAACGGTCCATGTTCAAGGCTAATGATCTGAGTTGGAGGTTGAGCAGAGAAGGGAAGGAGGTGCTGCTCGTATAAGTCCTGAATTTTGAAGTCCCAAGAACCAGAAGCTCTAATGTGTATGGCAGAAGATGACAGATGTCCCATCCCAATAGAGAAAACCCACCTTCTCCTGCCTTCAGGTTCTATCTGTACCCTTGACAGACTAGATGATGCCTACCCACGGTGTAGAGGCAACCTGCTTTACTCAGTCTGCTAAGTCAAATGCTCATCTCCTCTGTAAACCCCCTTACAGACATGCCCAGGAACAATGTTTTGATGGCTATCTATGCATCCCTTAGCCCAGTGAGGTTGACACACAAAATTAACCATCATAAAGGGAAGAACAAGCCAGCTAACGATATGGTTCTAAAACATCAAATAGGAATGGAGGTAGAAAAGACAAGGCACCCATCATAAGAATGTACTTCAACTCATAAGCACTAATTTGACAATGACAGAGCATAACATTTGGAATAAGTTAGTAGGAGACTGCCTATATTTATTCCTAAATAAAACAGGAAATAAGAAGGAGTATAATTAAAATGCCTAACGGAGGGAAAAGGAGGCTGTACTGCTTTTGCTGGAATCTAGTAGCATGAGTATTGAAACAGTAACACCGAGGACAGTGGACTGTTTGGGGACAATGGCAACATTCCCACAGCAGGCTGGTGATGTGCCTCTCCTGTATGATGGTGACAGTGTCTCTGTGGTCTTCTGCTTCCACTTTTTTTCTTCAACCAGGGATTGAACCCAGAAGTGCTTAACCACTGAGACACCACTGAGCCACATCCCCAGCCCTTTTCATGTTTTTTATTTTGAGACACAGTCTCACTAAGTTGCTTAGGGCCTTGCTAAGTTGCTGAGACCGGCTTTGAACTTGTGATCCTCCTGCCTCAGCCTCCAGAGCCACTGGGATCACAGGTGTGCAACCATCATGTCTGGTTCCTGCTTCTACTTTTGCCCCTAGAGAAACCATTACTCTACCTAGCAACCCAAAAATTTTTTTGAAAATATAAATCTTTTGATTAGATTACTGCTCTGTTTCCAAATCTTCCCCGAGGGCTTCTAAGTAGATTTAAAACAAAATCAAACTCTTTGCCATGACCTAAAAGGTCATGATCTGGCCTCTGATGGCTCCTCTGGCCTCATCTTGCACATCGCCTGGCTCCCAGTTCTGGAACAGGCCAGCTCAATGCCGTGCACGGCAGGGCGACTCCCTGCAGCTGCCTTCCCAGCATCCTAGTGTCAGCTCAAATAGCAAAGCCTAGAAGAGGCCTTCCTCAGCTGCCCACCCATGCCAACTCTCCACCCCATGCTCTATCTAGTCCTTTCTTCATCTCTTTTAAAGCACTTTAACACTGGACAAAAACACCTTACAAGTTTGTGTATCTACTTCTCATCTGACTCCCCCACCAGCAGGTGGGCCTTCGGAGGGAAGGAACTTGTTCGCTAATGAAGCTCAGGGACAACGGTGGAGCTGACATGGAGAAGAGTCTTTTGAATAAATAAGTAAATAAATATTTCACTCTCTTTACTACCCCCATTGCCACCCTGCCTTTGGGGAGTTTGAGATTCAGAGCTCAAAGCAGAAGTTTTCTGAAGCCAACCTGATCTTCTGTCTTTCTTGAAGACCTTACCAAGTCAAGGGACAGATACTGTGGACCCAGAGGACCCACAGGGTGAGGGCCTGGCTTTTGGGAGGATTGGGGCAGGATTTCTTCCAGCAGTGGGAGATCTGTAGGTTGGTGAGTGACAGGCACTTGGAGATCTCTGAGGACATGAAGGGGAGAGAGTCTCATGGTGGGTTCAGGGAGGCAGAGAGTGCCTGAGAGTCCTGTGGAGGCACAGAAGTGCAGAGTTCAAGCTGCCAGCACTCACCAGTCCCTCAGGTCAGATGTATGCAATGGGAAACCCAGAGGTAGGGGAGCTGGAATAATAACTGAGATGGAGTTTCCTGGAAGCCTGATAGAATAGGGTTTACGGTTGGACTTCATTTGATTTTCTTTTTTAAGTAATGAAATGATGGGACATTTCAGACACATCTGAGTTTAGAAAGCAGCATGAAATCAGCTGCTCCAATACCCACCATAGAAGCCACTACACAATGAGCCGCTTTCTTTTAGGTCTTAGGATGCCAGACTTGGCGTGAGTGCTTTTTATACTTTATGTCCCTGGAATCTGGATGAGGGAAGTGCTACTTATTTCCTCCTTCCTTCCTTCCTTCCCTCCCTCCCTCCCTCCCTCCCTCCCTCCCTTCCTTCCTTCCTTCCTTCCTTCCTTCCTTCCTTCCTTCCTTCCTATCAGATTTAGAAGGTGAGGCCCAAAGATACTTGGAAACTAGCTCCAGGTCCATCCAGGGTGGGTGGCAAAGCATGGGCTTTGCCAGCTCTGCACCACCCAAAAGAGGCTCCACTTTGTAAGTTGATCCCCTTGAGACCTGCATATCTACCCTTACCCACTCTGCATGTGAGGTTTATGATAAGCCCCTGATTAAAGGTCATTCCCCAGACCAGTTCTTTTGGCACCAATCTTGTCCTGCAACTGGACACATGCCAGGGCTGCTTGCTGATGGATGAGAACAAGTAGAGAGGTCTGCTGTCTGGGAGGAGCCAGGTGGGTATGCTCTCCTCTACAGTTGCGGGCTGGGGTAGTTTTCACCTGAAGAAGTTACAACTCATTCTCCCCTCTCAACTCAGCCTCCAACACCCACTGAAGGCTGCTAAAGGGACAGAGACACTTTTTTCTTGATCCCCCTACTGCATGACAGTAAGGGTCATTCTCTTGCCTCAAACACCAAAATATGTTCCTAGAATACCTACAGACAGGTAAAGTGACCAAATACCACACAGAAAAAGAAATCCTAATCAATTGCTCCCTCCTCGGGGGAACAGTAGCCTATTTGCAGTAGCTCATTTGCCTTCGGGGTCTTTCCATCTGCCCACCTCCTCCTATGTGTCCTTCCTGCGTTCCTGTTACCAGAGTTATTTCCCTGGCTGAGGAAGGGATGGGAAAATGAGTTCATCTGGGAGTATTTGTGATTTGATCTTTTTATCCTTGGCAAAGAGAGTGAGGGACAGTTTACAAAGAAGAGTCTGGAGAAGATTGTGTTCTAGGCAAAGCAATGACTCCAGAGTGAAGGTTGAGGCCGCCAAGGCAGGAACACAGCTGAGAGCCCCTCAGTTCACCACGAACTCTCTGGCTGGGGACTTAACCCTGAGGAAGCCCTGGCTGTTAATGGACTTTCAGTGTCCCAGGTTTCCTGAGCCTGACCAGCAGATCCTAGATGAAACTCCAAGGATGCTGTCTACACCCCACCCTCTCTCTGCCCACATATCCATGGTTCCTGCCCTCCATGTTTTCACTCCTGAGACCAGGCCTGCACCCAGGGCTGGTGTGGGGAGTGGGAGGTATGGCCTAGGACAGAGGAGGCAAACTCAGACATTTGGGATTTGCATGTTCTCCCCAGGTTGCTCAGATCTCCTCCTTTGAGAGATTGAGGAGGGGTGGGGGTATAATTGACTGAAAGCCCCTCTAGACCCTCTGTGGTGTTTGTGCCCTGGTCTTGCTTTCCAGAGCTAATAACTGAGCATGTGGTGCCCTCATGCAAGACTTCTCTAGCTATGGCTTGAGGACTCTCTCTTGGCCTGGTGAAAACCTTCTCAGAACTGCATTGCAGGCTGAGTCATTTCCCAACCAATCCTCTTCTCAGTGTTCTTAAACAGGTGTTGGTTCTGCAGAACAGTCTGAAGACTCCCTGAGCAATCCTGCTCCCTCCCTTATCTGCAGGAGAGTCTCTGGCCACCATCACGCCTGCTTCTCAGAGCACCCAAACTGGCAGTGCATGGAGATGACTGAAGAAAACAGAAGGATGGGGTTGGGGGACTACCTCACTCTCCACCAGGGAAGCAAAGGGGACACCTTGGTAGACTGTGGGTCACAGAGTCCCTGGCAGAAGGTGCCAGCCTAATTGCTGAAGCATCACTGGCGCTGGCCCACAGAGACATTCTGGTAGAAGGGAACAACAGCCTTGCAGGTGGGACAGTTCAAGCATTAGAAAGATACTGCAGGGAGGCTGTGTCTACAAGGCCAGCAGAGTCTGCTGGTTGTTGCTATATTGTCTTGAAGCCTTCTGGAGGGAGGAGAAACTGAGGGTCTTTCACAAACAGCTTTAAAAAAACAAAACAACAACAACAACAACAACAAAAGGCTAAGGCCAAGTGTAAGAGCCAGAGGGCTTATTTGGTAGTTTACCAAGAGGCCCTACCTCCTGTGGTGAAGAGCTTGCTTGGCGAGGAACAAATGAGAATTTGACTGCTAGTGCCACAGAGTCTCAGAGATTCAACTGCTCAGCCAAGACCAGTCTGACACACTTAGACCAAGACCTGGTTGGAAAACCCAGGCTCTGAAGTTTGGGTTGGGGACTTCTGGGTGGATAATCAGGACTCCTTAATATCTAAGAGGATGATACCTCCCCCCTCCCCACCCCATGAAGCGGCTCTGCACATCAGAGGCAGCCTCCCTCTTTCTGCATAAGAGCACTTCCCTATGCTGAATGACGCTGCAGGGGCCTCTCCCAACCACAGTGACATTTCGCTCGCCTCTCAGGAGCTACCATCATCTTTTAGCATCTAGGACTAAAGTCCTAGATATCCTAGACCTGATAAGGAAGAAAAGAGATGTGTAAGAACTAGCTGGCAGGTATTAATAGGGGCCAGAGAAGGCCCTTGGGGATTAGATTTGCCTATAACCTGAAGGAATGTTCTAGTATACACTTGCCACTATGTCGCTAGGTGCTCTCTATCAAGGACCCATCCACCTCTTTAGACAACAAGTTTAGGATATGAAATTGACTCTGGTCCAGAATCTGAGTGAAGAACTATGGCTTCTTTTGGGGGGTGATTGCCTTCACAATCACCTGCTTGTTCAAGGGACAAGCATGGAAGACTGAATAAGCAAGAATTCATGGCCTCAGAGCACTTTCTTGGGACATGGGATTTAACACTCTGGCAAAGGTCCCAGGAGTTGAGGCAGACCTGCTCCTTGGGTAGCTGTGGTAGGCAGCTTCCAAGATGGCCCCAGTGACCCTTGCAGTCTGATAACATGGCCCAGGGTAACCCCTTCCCAGTGAGTGTGGGCCCAACTTCTGTACTCACTTCTAATAACTAGGATACTGCAGAGGTAATATGATGCTATTTCTATGATTAGATTGGTTTAAAGTTTAGTGTTGCCACCAGCCACCAAGAAGTCCAGGCTGTCTGGCTAAAGAAACCAAGTGGACAAGGAAATCCTGGAGGCTGGGAGGCCACCGAAGAGCGGAGACATCCCAGCCAACATAGCTGCCAGCCATGGAAGTGACCCTTCTTGCAGTGGGCCTTCCAGCCCCAGTCCCTGAGCCAGAAATATCCAGATGAAAAGCTCCTGACCCGACCCACAGAAAATGTGGGATAAACTGTTTGTCATTTTAAGCTACCAGGTTTTAGGGAATTTGTTCCATAGCCATTGTCAGCAAACTCCGTAGCTTCTAATAGCCCCAAGAAATGGATGGTCCAAGCTGAGAAAAGGAAAAATGCCTTCTTTTTCCCTGAAAGATCATAGAGGAAGGAATAAAGAAGCTGGAGGAAGTGAGAATGTTGGGATGGATATATTATGTG
This sequence comes from Urocitellus parryii, assembly GCF_045843805.1. NCBI lineage: Eukaryota > Metazoa > Chordata > Mammalia > Rodentia > Sciuridae > Urocitellus > Urocitellus parryii. Next base: position 97,047,694 of record NC_135531.1, on the reverse strand, counting down.
AGGCCAGAGGGTCATGGTCCGTGTGTGAGCCCAGACACAGCACTGACCAAGCCATCAGGGACTAGGGGTCCAAGAGGTTCAGCAGTGGCTCTCCTCTGCAGGTCAGAGGGAGTCCCAGAGCTAGTCTCATTAATTCCCATGGGGATGACCCTCCATTCTGAAGTAACAAAGACCAGGTGCATTAATCATCAGAAGCCAGCTAGGATGACTTTTACTTATTGACTAAGGAGGCGGATGGGTCCTTAATAGAGAGGACCTAGCAACATAGTGGCAAGTATATACTAGAACATTCTCTCAGGTTTATCGTACTATAAGAAAGGGGGAATACCCAGATATGTAAAACACACCTGGATAGATTGATAGTAACATTGATGCAAGTTTGGAGGGACAGCTAAGAAAGCTTCACCTTTAGGGCATTGTGATGATTTTTTTTTTCCTTACTGGGGATTGAACCAGGGGTGCTTTACCACTGAGCTATATCCTAAGTCCTTTTTATTTATTTATTTTTATTTTTACATAGGGCCTTGCTAAGTTGTTTAGGGCCTTACTAAGTTGATGAGGCTTGCAATCCTCCTGCCTGAGTCAGGAGGCATGTACCACTGTCCCTGGCTAGGATGATTGTTGTAGCAAAGTCTTTTAGGATCAAGCAGATAGGCAGCCCAAAGGAGATGCTTAATATTCAAAACTTCCCTCTTTCCCTGCACAAAAAGCAAGAGTGAACAAGCAGGATACTGAAGACAATCACCCCCAAAAGAAGTCACAGTTCTTCACTCAGATTCTGGACCAGAGTTAATTTCAAATCCTGAACTTGTTGACTAAAGAGGTGGATGGGTCCTTGATAGAGAGCACCTAGCAACATAGTGGCAAGTGTATACTAGAACATTCCTTCAGGTTATACTCTAAGAAAGGGGAATACTCAGACATGTAAAACACACCTGGGTAGCTCGGTAGTAACATTGATGCTCAGACACCCAAAGCATCATCACATCCTCCTATTAAAGTGGGGGCTTATAGAGGTCAGGTTGTGAATGGAATCATGGCTAATGTCTTGTCCATGGTAAATTTACTGGATCTGGACAACTATCCAGTAACCATTTTCCCAGTCCATGAGTGGACTATTTGGATTGACAAATTGAGCAGCTGGCGTAGTTCCCACATTGGATCCTTGGCCTGTGGGTAGGAGCTTTGGTCAGGTAGAAACCTTTAAAGCTACCCCCTCCTCCTGGCCAGATGTAAATAAAAATATTACATCCTAGAGGGACAGAGACAATATTACCATTAAAAGCCTGAGGGACACAAGTCTGATGGTCTCTCTCGTATCTCCTTTGGACTTGCCAGACAGGTCCCTACAGAGACCAGATAGATTCTGAAGAGTGACTGGATAGATTCTGGAGAGGACCCTCATGAGGTTGCTTTCTGCCTACCAGAAAACATCCACCTTGAATAACCAAGAAGACAAAGTGACTCAGCTGTCTGGTGTAATGTGCATGATGGGCACATGCAACAAGTCACCTCGGCAGCAGAAAAAGAAGCCCCTAGATCTGTGGGCCAAACAACATAGATCACCACTTAGCATGGCTGGTCTAGCTACTGCTACCTTTGAATGTTCAACTGGGAAGCAACAAAGATCAAACCTGAGCCCATATAATGGGCTGTCTTGGGTTCCCATCACCACCTCAACCTTCCCCTCCATAAGCTCAATCCAGGAGGAGACCTGATGGCAGCCCTGGTGCTGGATGTGGATGGAGTAGATTGACAATGCCTCATGTATAACTAAAGTGTGTGGCCACTGGTTTGGTGAATGTGCTCTTTTATTTTAATTAGAAAAGAGAATCTGAAAGCTCCCTTTATTATAATACTGAATATTTATTTTCAGATTTGCCTCTATACTATTTTAACTCTTTTTCTGTGTCATAACAATTCAAAGAGCTCTGCACTCCCTGAAAGTCCCAGAGGACATCACACTGATGCATTCTATTGATGGCATCACGCTGGGCAGACAGAAAGAGCAAGAGGTGGCTAAACAGGGAAACTGGTGATGAGACAAGTGCACCCTTCAGGGAGGGAGAAGAAGGTTACAATGTTTCAGGGATTGCTACTGGTCAGGGGCAGGGGTGTCAAAATATCCTTCTATGGTAAAAGACACTTTGCTGAAAGCTCCAATGGAAATGCCTTATGATTTTAAGGCAGCCCAGATTCTAAAGCAAGATCATACCACCCACAGCAGATGAGTATGTGCTGTAGAAAAACAAGTCCTGATGGGTAACTGCCTTGGAAGAGAGACAGTTCATTTGATTATGGGTTGCAAACTGGTCATATGTCTGAAACTGCCTTGCATGAGCTGGGTTCTATTGAATCCAAGTTACAAAATTGGATGTACCCAATTGCACTACATCCTAAATTGGAAATGATACATTTGGGATTAGGCTGCATGAACAGGTAGCCTAGACTTCCAGAATACCTGTTACAGTGGTACTAGTGGCCCTCCCTGAATTTGTACCTGTGCCATGGTGGAGCTCCTTAAGACTAGCCAAACAAAGGAGGAGGAAGGAGCCCCAGCTTGGTTCATGGCTGGGCTAACCTGGTAGCAGGTACAAGACAATGGAGCATAATAGCTGCTTTGCAGCTGCATTCAGGAGAGCTTTAAATAGTGGATAGAGATGGAAAATCTACCCAATGAATGGAGCTGAAAGTGATGCATGGTGGTCATCTATTTTGTGTGAAAGGAAAAGTTGTTTAAGGTAAGAACATATAGACATTTATGGGCAGAGATCCAAGGACTATTCATCTGATTAGGGGCCTGGGAGATCAGAGACAAGGAGATCTGAGGCAAGAGGTGTGAATGGACAGATGGGAGTAGAAACAAAGTGAAAATATTTGTATCACATTTTAATTCCCACCAGAAAGTATCCACCATGGAAGAGGCACTGAATAACTAAGAAGACAAAGTAACTCAGCTGGCTCATATCATGTGGGTGATGGGCACATGCAACAAGTCACCTTGGTAGCAAAGAAAGAGGCCCCTAGATCTGTGGGCCAAACAACACAGATCACCACTTAGCTTGGCTGCTACTGCTACCTTTGAATGTTCAATGGAAGCAACAAAGATCAGCTCTGAGCCCATATAATGGGCTGTCCTGTGTCCCCATCACCATCAAATTTATATGTTGAAATCCATTACCACAGAGCCTTAGACTGTACCACGTTTGTAGATAGGGTCTTTAAAGAGGCAATTAGGTTTAAAAGACTCTATGAGGATGACCTGTGATCCATTGTGACTGGCACCCTTATGAGGATATTTGGACACAGACATGTACAGAGGAAAGACAATGTGAAGACACAGAGAGAAAACGGCTAACGACAAGCCAAGGAGGGAGGCCTTCCACAGATTCCTTCACGGCTCTCAGCAGGAACCAACCCTGTTGACAACTTTGCTCTTGGACTTTTAACTATAAAAACCATGAGACAATAAATTTCTATTGTTAAGTCAGCCAGTCTGTGGTATTTTCCAAATACTGCAGCCCTAAGAAGCTAATTTAACCCCTGACATGGCATTGTTCCTGAAGGAGAATAACTTGACTACTTGGTGGCAAGTTAACTACATTGCGCTCTTTCTTTCTGGGAAGGGCCATTGGTTCATCCTTATATAGAGAGATCGTTTAATTTAGAGTATGGATTCGTCTTTGCTGCTGACAGAGTCTTAGCCAACACCACTATCCAGGGTCTTTTTAGAACAACTAGTCCATTGTTGTTATTCTATTCAACATTTCTGACTTGGGAAACCTTCATAGCAATGGAAGTGCAGGTGTAGATTTTTTAACATGGGATCAGCTGTTCACATTCATACAAAAGTATCCCCTCCCAATGCAGTGAGACTTACAGAGTGTTGGAATGGTCTTCTGTAAACATAGCTGAAGGGTGGGCGCCATGCATCAGGATCCATTATAGGAGTTAAATCCAAGATCTCAATATGAAACTGTCCTCAGTCAAATAAATACATCGGTCAGAAAACCAAGGTGTGGAAGTAAGAGTGACCCCCATTTACCATTACCCATGACCCACTGGTGAATTCTGTATTTCTTGTCCCCACAATTCTGGGCTCTGTGAGGTTGGAGGTCAATGGTTCTCACAAAGGGATACTTTTGCCAAGTCCAAATGGCATTGCAAAGTTTCCACTGACATACAGCTGTGGATGCTGCCGGGAACTTTGGATTTTTTATGTCTAAGAGCCAGTAAGCAAGAAGTGACCATCTTCGCAGAGTTAGTGAATTCCAATTAGCAAGAGAAGGTACGTCTGTGTTTTGGTTTGTATATGAAGTGTCCCCCCAAAGCTCCTGTGTTGATGTAGAAATGTTCAGAGGTGAAATGACTGGGTTAGGAGAGCTATAACCTCTTCGGTCCAACCTGTTTGGATGGACTGACTGGTAACTGTAGGCAGGTAGAATGTGGCCAGAGGAGGTGGACACTGGGGGTGTGCATATGCCCTGAAGCCCCTCCTTTCTCTCTCTGCTTTCTGTCTGCCATAAAAGGAGCAATGGTCTTCTCCCATGTCCTTCTGCCCTGATGTTTTGCCTCACCTTGGGCCCAGAGCGATGGACTCCAATGACCACGGACTAAACCTCTGGAACAGTGAGCCAAAACAAACTTTCCCTCTTCTAAGTTGTTCTTGTCAGGCATTTTGATCACAGTGATAAAAAGCGACCAACATTGGCTGCTGGTACATAATAAAGATGTGAAGTCATGCGAGTGGAACCCAGGTGACGTGTATACAGGTAGAGTGATCCCCGCTGAGACGGCTGAGGCTCAGCCTCTCAGGAATGAGGGTTTGAGTCACATCACCAGGTAAGCCACTGAGACCTACAGAGGTGAGAAGGGAAGGTGAGGAGAATTTCAAATGCATAGTGAGGAGGGAAAGGAAGAGAAACTCATGGAAACCACGGAGGAGCTGCTGTCTGAGCATTATGGAGAAGGAGAAGTAGACCTGTGGGCGTGAGGGATGGATTGTTTAAGCCATGTGGATACACCACTCAGAAGTCTCTTCAAGAAAGAACCTGCTGGGCTGGGGATGTGGCTCAAGCAGTAGCACACTCACCTGGCATGCGTGCGGCCCAGGTTTGATCCTCAGCACCACATACAAACAAAGATGTTGTGTCCACTGAGAACTAAAAAAAATAAATATTAAAAATTCTCTCTCTCTCTTTCTCTCTGCAGCATTTTTTATTTTATTTATTTATTTTTGCAGCACTGGGAATTGAAACCAGGACCTTGCACATGCTAGGCAAGTGCTCTACCATTGGGTTTACACACACACATACACACACACACACACACACACACATGCACACACGCACACACACACAGTTTCACTAAATTGGCCTCACACTTGCAATCCTCCTGCCTTGGTCTCCTGATTAGCTGGAATTACAGGTGTGTGCCACCACACCTGGCCAGTTGCTGCATCTTCACAATCCACTCAATGTTCATGCTAAGGCCACACTTTCCCCAAACTGCTCCCAAAGACTGGGCATGGCAGATGTAACAGAAACAGGCTATTCCAGGTCAGCATGGACCTCCTATGGGCAAGCTTAATGCTGGAGCTCGCTGTCGGTCTAGCCAATAGGTTCCTGGAACTGTGCTGCAGTCTGGAGCTCTTGCTACCCAACTCTCTCATTCTTTCTCTCTCTCCCTTCACAGATGTCATAACTTCCCTGCATTCTGAAGGCCCTCCCTGCCTTCTCCTGCTTCCTTTCTCCTCTATTTTTCATGGAGGTTATACCCAATAAGTCCCTGGTGCTTCTAATGCCATCTTGACATTACTTCCTGGAGGATATGAATTGACATGGAGCTGTCCTCATTAAAATGGACAAGGCCCCTGAACTTTGCACAACCTTGAAGGAAAGTATTGAGACATTGGGTCAGAGATTTCACTGCCTGAAAACCAAATGAGAACATTGAATTTTCTGCTGCTACTCTGGAAGGGACAGAGCACTCCAACACCAAAGAGCAGAGGTGTATACAGACCTTCTCAACTTCCGTTTTATTGTCATCCCACATTCTGGACCTCTAAATGAGGAGCATCCATGGGTTCAGTGCTTGGACACTTCCATTCCTTCTTTAACTTCTTGGTGGCTCATATGGAGTCTTGTAGCTTCAAATAGCATCAATATGCTGATGACTCTCAAATTTATATGCTAGATCATCAAGATGAAAAACTCTCCTGCTTCAAAGAACTCAATCAAAAGAGGGAAAAGAATCCATGGAATAGGAGAAAAATCTTTGTGACTCATATATCAGATATGAACTCTACAATTCAACAATACAAACACAAATAATCCAAATAAAAGGTGGCCAGAAAAAATCACAAAGCTATTTTTCCAGAGACACAAATAATCAATAAACACATGAAAAATGTTCAACATCATTAGTCATCAGAGAAATGCAAATCAAAACCACAGTGAGACACCACCACACACTCACTGGGAAGGCTGGAATAAAAAAGACAACAGCAAGGTTTGTTGACTATCTGGAGAAATTGGAACTCTCATGAATTGCTGGTGAGAATATAAAATGATGCAGCTGTTTTAGAAAACAATTTGGCAGTTCCTGAAAATGTTAAACATAGAGTTACCCTTATGACCCAGCATTCCACTCCTAAGTGGACCCAAGAGAATGGAAAACACACATTCATATAAAAACTTATGCATGAATATTCATAGCAGCATTATTCGTAACAGCCCAGAGTGAAAATGACCCAAAAGTCCATTGACTAATGAGTAGAACAAAATATGATGCAACCATACTTAGGAATATTATTCAGCCATAGAAAAGAAGGAAGCACTGATATTTGTGGGTGAACCTTGAGAATATTATACTCAGTGAAAGAAGTCAGAAACAAAAGGCCACATATAACAGATTCCATTTTTATGAAATGTCCATAAAGGGGCAATCAACAGAGAGAAAATAGGTTATTGGTTTCCAGGGCTTAAGAATGAGAGGACTTTGCAAGGACTGCTAATGGGTATGGGATTCCTTTTTAGGGTGATGAAAGTGTCCTTAAATTAGACAGTGGTGACATGGTACAATCCTATGAACATACAAAAATCTCCCGAGTTGTATATTTTAAAAGGGTAAAAATCTATGGTATGTGAATTTTGTCTCAATAAAACTTTTATTAAAAAGAAAGAAATCATAGGAATGAGAAAAAGCATTTCTATGTCAGTAAACCCTGCCCTCTCTCCCAAACTCCAGATGGGCATATCCAACTGGCTACTTGAAATTTTCACTCGGATGCTTAATAGGCATTTAAAACTAAACATGTCCCAAACTGAACTCCTTGATCTCAGCATCCCCCGCCCAAATTTGTTCCTCCTGTAGTTTTCCCATTTCAATAAATGTCAACTTTATGCTTCCAGTTGTTCAGGCCAAAAAAAAAAAAAAATTGGAACCATCCTTGACTCTTCTCTCTTAACACCCTACATCCAAACCCAGTGAGACCTGCTTTTCCTATGAGATATTTGCAGAATCTTTCTACTTCTCAGCCTTTCACTCTAACACTCTAGTCTAATCCACCATCATCTCCTGCCTGGATCCTGGAATTAGCCTCCTAACTGTTCTCCCTGCATCTACCATTGTCTTGCTATGGATTGAATTGTGTTCCCTAATGCATGTGTTGGAGCTCTAATCCACAGTCCCTCACAGTATGACTATATTTGGAGAGAGGATCTTTAAAGAGGTGATTAAGCTAAAATGAGCCCTTTAGGGTGAACCCTAGAGCCATCTGATTGGTTTCCTTACAAGAAGAGTAACTTGTACACAAAGAGAGAAACAGAGGAAAGACCGTACCAGGACACAGTGAGAAGGTGGTCATCAAAAAATAAGGAGAGGTGTCGGGAGCTGCCACCTAGGAGCTGAGCACCCCCTAGCTTTGAGTGATGGAAATGTGGAGATTGGCTTCCCCTAAATGGACCCCCATTTCTGCAGGAGGCAGAGGAGCACAGGTTTGGGAGTGGGCGTTACCCAATGGGAGTGGGCTGCTCCGTGTAACATTACCCCTCTGCCTTATATGGATAGAATGTTCTTTTGAGCAGCCTCCCCCAATAAAACCTGGGTATCTTGGCCTGTTCCCTCTCTTTCTTGCCTGCCTTGTCCCCTGTGTGGGAGCTGGGTAAGAGGAGCCATCACAGAACCCAAGAAAAAGGTATTTTCTCTGTCTGTGTGTGATTATTTCAAGCCAGCCCAGTTCACCTAGAGTAACCCTGACGAATTAGTCCTGTGTCGCAATAGAGAGGGGCTGGGGTGTAGCTCAGGGCTGGAGCTCTTGCCTAGCATGCCCAAGGCCCCAGGTTTGATCCCCAGCACTGCAGAAACAAAACCCCCCAAACAAACAACAGAAATCAAGGAGAGAGGCTTTAGAAGAAACCAGACCAGTCAACACCTTGATCTTGGAATTCCAGCCTCCAGAACTGTGAAACTATAAATTTCTGTTTAAGCCACCCAGTCTGTGGTATTTGATTGTGGAAACTTGGTAAACTAACACCCGCCGCCCCCCACCCCCACCACCACCCCACCCCCCACCCCCACCCCCCGGCCTGTTTTAAACAAAGCAGCCTGAGTGGTCTTTTGAAATCATGTGTCTGTGCTTAGCCACCCTGGCTCCTGTTCTCCTGGCCCGATCTCCTCCCATGTTGCACCTGCACAACTCTGAGGACATCAGGAGCTGCTCACCCCCTCCTCTACCTCCTTCCCTGTGCTCCATCCACCTGGATCTTTTGGAAGTTCTAGAGATGCCAGTTTCCCCATGCTTCCTGGCTTTGGCACGCACTGTCCTCCATACCGAAAGGACGAGTCTCCCAAATATTGGAAGGCTCACTCCTCACTCTACAGCTTACTTCTGAGTGTCACTCCCTAAGGGGACTTCCCTAATGGCCCTACCTCTCCCCTGGTCACTTTCCATGCCAGGGGATACTGTTCCATTTTTCTTTTGACATTAATCCTCACTTGACATATCATCATAGATTTCATTATTTCTTGCATGTTGTTTATCTTCTCCAACTGGAAAGTCAGCTCCAGGAGGACAGAGACTGAACTTTGTTCACAAAGCTGGATCCTTTTGCCTAGGGCAATGCCTGGCCTATGACAGAAGCTCAATACCTGGCGATTTTTAAAAAATAAAGTAAAAGATAAAGCAATTGCAGGTATTTGGGGCCACCTTTAAGACTGAGTACTTATTTTCTTGCTAAAAAGCTCAGGACCAAATTTATGTACTGTCTTGGTACACCAGGGAATTAATGCATCACCCTCTACCTGGTTCCATTGTTTTCTCTTTATTTTTCCTTTGTTTCTATACCTTTTATTCAGGTATAGCATATGCATTTTTGTTAGCTACCTTAATGTTTGAAATGTTATCAAAACAAATATTAAAGCCAGGTGTGATGGTGCATACCTGGAATCCCAGTGACTCGGGAGGCTGAGGTGGGAGGATGGAAAGTTCAAGGCCAGCCTGGAAAATTTAGCAAGACTGTCTCAAAATAAAAAGGATTAGAGATGTAGCTCAGTGGTAGTGCATACCTGGGTTTAATCCCCAGTACTGCAAATTAATTAATTAATTAACTAATTAATTAATAATGATTAATTAATTTAAAATAAATAAACAAATACAATTTTTTAAAGTGTGTCCAGTTTCTGGCCTTTTGGATGGCAGTTGGATCCCTTGCCATGGGGGTGGGAGAAAGAAACTGTGCATGTTCCCAGCCCGTCTTACTGAGTGGACATAGGTTTTTCTTGTCTCAGGAGTTTCTGGGAGAATTCTTCTGAAGGTCTACAAATTCTCCCAGGGATCATCAGCTGCAGAGGAAGAAAAGATTCTCTCTAGAAGACTTCATTGTCCAAGGGTATGGAAAAACAGAGCTCTGGGGACGGCCAATGCATCTTCTCAGCTATAATATATTGGGCCAAAGTTGAAGGGAGAGCTTTAAAATTTGCCTGCCCTGAAGGGCACAAGGGCAGTTTCTGGGTTAACTGCCTGGATGCCAGCAACAACTGGAACAGAGTGGCCATTGTGTGGCTGGTTGGGTCCCTAGAGAATGTCTCTGCCCCTGCTCTCCACGGGGGAGGAAGGCTCTGTGGGGCTGGCAGCAAAGCCTGCCTTGAACCACTTCACAGACAAGCAGGCGGTGCCTCTCTGCTCCCTCAGAGGTCACACCCTGCAGGCTGAGGCTGGGGCCCAGCACCCGACCTTTGGGATCCAAGTTTCTGGTCTCTTTGCTCACACGTTTACTGCCCCAGGACTTCTAGGGAGAAGGCAAAAGCCACACAAGTCCAGAAGCAGCTGCAGAAGCATCTTCTCCAGGAGGAGGTTGCTAACTATTACCAGTCCCTTTGCCAAAGAATTGTGTCATGTTTGCTCACACACTCCACTTCAACCCCAAGGCTGGGTCAGAGTCAAGGTGAGGAGCCCTGTGTTTTTCCATCACAATTTCTTGGCCTCAGACTCCACGTGGATTCAGATTACATCACTCTTCTACTTTCTTTGTTACTTTGTTTTTTGTTGAATGACACTTCTCTCCTTTGCTGAGAGAAGTCTAGTTAAATCAGGAATAAAAGATCAAGGGTCCACAAGTCCGAAATTCAGGCTCGATTGTTCCCGTGTCATGGCTTTCCAAGGCTCATGATGCATCGGAGTCATAAATGCAGCAGTTCTGAAGCTGGACCTGTGGTGAAGGTCACCTGTTGAAAGGTAGTCATCCACACTCTAGAGCTGTCAGTTTTGTGGGCCTGGAGTGGGGCCAAGGAACCTACATCTTAAGAACTGCCGAAGGTGATTCGATGCAGCCTGTCTGCAGATCACAATGTGCACAGTAAGTCCTTTGGTGCTGGTTAACAATAGAGACAGTCCCCAACTTACTATGATTTTACAATTTTTTTGACTTTCTAGGATGGCACAAAAGCAAGGTGCATTCAGTAGAAACTACTTCAAATTCTGATCTTTTTCAAGGCCATGGATAAGTGCTACAATATTCTCTTGGCCCTGAGCAGCAGCAGTGAGCCACAGTTCTTAGTCAGCCATGCAGTCGCAAAGGTAAACAACTGGCTCTACAGTGGCCTGTTTCTCAGTCATTGGTAGACTAGGTGCATTCAATGCGTTTTTTTTTTTTTTAAGTTGTATTCAGTGCATTTTGATGTAGGATATTTTCTACTTGTGCTGGGTTTATCAGGATGTAGCCCCCTCATAGGTGAAGGAAACATCTGGACAGGTGTTTAGGTCTGGCCATACACTCAGTAATTCAGAATTTGCAGCCCCGTGTGAGCTACAGTCCACAGAGGAACCTGGCACACAGCTAAATTTGGGAATCACTGCTGCAGAAATTATTTCATCCAGAAAAAATAAACCAAAATGTCTGCCTCTGAGTTCTGCATGGGCTCTCATCACTGCCTGAAAATCAAAGACACACGGGGCTGGCATTGAGACCTTGGGAAACACTTGCATGTGCCCTAGCAGCCAAGATCCTTAAACGGGTCTACAGAGATGGAAAGCATGATCATTGTGATTTTACACAGCTTTCATCTTGTTCCCTGGGTCTGATAGGAATCCCCAAGGTGAAAGTGGCTGTCTGGAGCATCCCACGTGGTTGGATGACAGTCCTGCTCTGAATTATTTGGATGTTAGTGGGGCAGTGGCAACAGCTGTATTTGCCACTCACCCAGGAGCCAGTGTGGCTGGCGTGCATCCTGAATGACTGCACACTGCCACCAGATGGACTGGTCTGTGCCAGGTACTGGGTTGCTGCAGCTGCCCGGGAGAGAGTGCTCTGTTGGCGGAGCTGTCTGCACCTGGACGCAATGGTGTAACCCACAGGAATCCTCGACTCGCTGGAGTGCTGTCAAGTCCTCTGTGGAAATCAGCAGCTTTGGTACTGAGAGATGGCTGATTCCACTGTGGGATCTGTGGTCAGACTTGCTTGTTGGAACCGGCTGCTTCTCAGGGGGGCCAGATGGCTTCGTTCTGAGTTTATGTTACAACTGAAGTTTCATTCAAACTAATGTAACCCATATTTCCCAGTCCTCAAAAAAACAAGTGGAAATCATGGGCCAGGCTCCAGCTGAAACTACTGATCTGATCTTCCAACTCCGCTGGGCACACTGGGTGCACACACCCTGGCTCCCTTTGACTCTTTCGACAAAAATTAACCAAATGCCAGACATGACCATAATAACTACCGTCATTAGTTCATAATATAGATCATAGTAACTAATGTTATTGATTGGTTGTGGCAGGTCAGGCGCCATACTAGACTTGGCACTGGCAACTTTTTCTTTGATAGTCACCAAACAGTACAGGTTAGAAAGTCCATTTTACAGACACAGAAAAGGATCCCTGAGGCAAAATAGCCTGTCTGAGGTCCCATAGCCAGGAGGTAGAGCAGCCTGCTGGCTGACCACCCATTTTAGGGGTGGGCTGAGCTGAAATACCCTTTCCTGCCACTCAGTGCATCTGCCTCATGCACCATTCTGTGAACACTGAACCTTATTCTGGCTATAAGGTCTTCCCCTACTGTCACCCTGCTCCTACACTACCCGACTCTCCCTCTGTCATCATGGATGCCTTGGAAGCCCATGAACATGACACCTCACTTCATGCTCCTTTATCTTACTCAGGAGCCCTGGCCCAGGGCTGAGCCCAGAGACTGCACAGGTTCCTGCAGAATGCCTTACCTCAGTGTTCTTGGGTGTTCTCAGGTAAAGGACCCGAAGAAGACAATGGGCATCCAAATGAGAGCTCTTCCATTTCACCTCCTGGCATAAGTGTGAGGAGATCAGATACCAACGTGGGTTTGCAGCCAGCCAATCATCAGGAAGGCGCTCCAGGCTAGAGAGCAGCGGTTCTGGAGCATAAGCCTGCAGCTCACTCAGCTTGGGTAGGGGTGGGAGGTCATTAAAACGAGATTACAGGGCCCACCTGGAGCTCCAACTCCATGCATAGTGTAGTAGGTGAGAATTCACTTTTCTAACAACTTCCCCAGGTGATGCTGATGCTACTGATGGGTGTCTTCATTTTAATAAACCTGGCTCTAGAGTTCTAACCCTAAAGTCATATCACTTTCCTCCTCTGCAAAAGAAAAGCGGCAGCCACTCCCCCCCACTTCACTCCGGCAAGTCTCTCAACTGTACCCCTCAGAGCTTTTGTAAGGGTCCATGGCTGAGTGTAGGGTGCCCCCTCGTGGCCTAAATGAAAAATTACCGGAACTGTAATGCCTTGACCCTTAACAAGCTTTGCCAAATATTCGATTTTACCTACCTGTCAAAACATCCAGGAAAACTTGAGACCTTCATCACTCGTCATATCTGGTACATGTGTAGAGGAGGAACCAAAAGACCATTCAATATGTGATGGGTCAAATTCTTGGCCCACAGATGTTCAAATACAGCAGAAATGATTCATTCTCATTCATGGCTTGGGAGTTTACCAGGTAAGAAGGTGTCTAGGAGAATAGTCCAAGCCAGATGCTCACTGAATTCTGCTAGAGAATATGCACTTGTAATATGTTAGAAGTAAATAATTTCAAAGCCCTTGAAGCACTATGTGACTAAGCAGGGACTTCAGAATGACTGAACTATGTCTGCTCCTCTGCAGCCCCCCACCACTCCCACACGGCCCCAACTGTCCTGTAATTAGAAAGCTGCATTATTAATTGGATATTGTGGCAAAATCACTCTAGAGCAAGTGTCACTGATTGATATGGTGCAAACAACCAGGCTCTCAGCTTTCAGCAGTTTTTATAATATTGTAGGATTTGCTGCCACCCACCACTCAGGCCAGGAGTTGGTAACTAGGAAACAGGATCAGCTAAGCAGCTTTCTCAGATTGCAGAGAGCACTAGAATCACCTGGAAGCTTTGTTAAAACAGATTTCTGAGCTCTACCCACAGAGATTCTGACTCAACAGGACTGGGTGGGGTTGGAGGATTTGCTCTTCTATTAACTTCCTGGCTGCTGCTGGATAGGGATGTCTCTTGTACCATCCATGTACAGGGCTTGATTACTCATCAGCCAAAATCTGTAAGCTATGCCTTTAATTCAGGCTGTCTCAACTTTATCACTATCGATATTTAGACCTGGTAATCTTTTTGTGCGTGGGTGTGGGGGGGTGAGCTTGTTTAGCAGCATTCCTGGCCTGGACCTACTAGAAGCCAGTAGCAGCCTCCTCTCCCCAGGTTTTGATAATCAAACATGTCTCAGCATAAGATGTCCTGGGAGGCAAACTGCCCCCAGTTGACAAGCACTGCTCTAAAAGGTAGGAATGTTTCCCTTTCCCATTTGGTAGACCGTGAATGCATCTACAAGTCTTGTCTTACCTAATCATACAGACTATCTTAGTCTATGTTGTGTTGCTATAACAAGATACCCAATGTTGGATATGTTACAAAGAAAAGAGATTTCTTTAGCTCACAGTTTCAGAGGTTGAAAGTCCAAGATTAGGTGGTCTCATCCGGTCTGCTGCTGGTGAGGGCTTTCTGACTGCCTCACTACATGGGGATGGTCTCACAGTGGGAGTACATGCAAAAGAGATCATCCAGCAAAAGAAGGAGTCAAGAGTGAGCTGCGAAAGCTGAACTTACCTTGTAACAACCCAATCTTGTGGTAACCAACCCGGTCCTGCAATACAAGCATGAAAATCTTCTGAGAGTGGCACTCCTATGATCTAATCACCTTTGAATAGGCCCCACTTCTTAAAAGCCTACCTCCCAACCCCCCACCACTTTGGAGATCAAGCCTTACATGAATTTTGATAGACACAGACCATATTCAAGCCATAGCACTGACATATAATAAATTGTCAGCTCTTTTGAGTTTTAATAGCAACAGAAAAAGTAGTTTACGTTTCTTGAGTACCTACCATGTGCAGATTACTCTGATTTTTTTTTTTTTTTGAGACAGGGACTTATTATGTTGTCCTAGTTGTCCTTGAACCTCTGGGTTTAAGTGAACCTCCTGCCTCAGCCTTCTGAATAGCTAGAACTACAGACATGCACCACCAATGTTTGCTAACATTTTAAAATATGTGATTGATTTTAAGAAATTTTTTATATTGGTGTTTGGATCTACTGAGCTACATCCCCAGCCCTTTTTATTTTTATTTTGAAGTAGAATGTTGCTAAATGCTGAGGCTGGCCTCAACTTTGCAATCCTCTTGCATTAGCCTCCTGAATTGCTGAGATAACAGGTGTGCACTGCCACGCCCCACTACATAATTGATATTTTAAAAAATATTGATTTTTCATTCTTGTTTTTGTGCTTGATGTGGGTTTTACCTTTGCAGCAGTACTTGATTCTCAGTAGACGCATTTCAAGTGCTGTAGAGTCATGGGTGCTCCTGGCTTCCACGTTGAGTAGGTCTAGACCCTAACTGGAGGCTCCGCTGTGCCCCAGATGCCTTCTGGCCTTCATGTGTCAAACAACATGGGGCAGTTTTACTTCAGCCTCCTTCGGTTTCTGGCTCCACTTCAGCTACTGTATCGGACATACACACCTATTCCTGTACCCTGCAGTCTGTCCTTGGAACAGTTCAACTTATTTTAAAATGAGGTCTACAGTTTTATAGAATCTGTCAAACAGCAGAACACCTCATCTGGGGGCCAGACTGTGTTGACTATTATCATCGTTTAGTTCCGAGAGCTTTTCCAGAGGCTGTTTTCCAACACAGCCTGTGTTTGTACATGCACAACAGAGATCTCTCATCCTATCAGATGCTAATTGCTGATGCGTGCATCAGTCCCACTCTCGGGCTCTGTGATCTGCCTCACAACATCCAGCAGTGTTCACTCGTGCTCGGGATTCTGCCTTTTCATCAACCTCTGTTGACATTTCTCTGTGTAGTTCCTCATGCTGTCCCTTATGAATGTCTCTGGTCACATAGGAACCATGTTTCTTCATTCAAATTTTACAAGCATAAAAACCAAGGTACACTTAAATACTAAGGTCAACTTATACTAGGAAAAAGTCATAATGAGAACTAATGCTTACGAAAGGGTTCCTATGAGCCATATGCATACATGCTTAGCACTGGACATGAATTATCTTGTTGTTTTCTTCTAATTAGGCAGGTGTTGTGACAACGGCCACGTTAGAGTGGGGCTAAGGAGGCACAGAGTTTGTGTAACTTGCCCAGGCCACCCCACCAACCAGCAACTGGTAGAGCTGGGAGCCCTGTGGAGATCTGTTTGGTGACTGAGTTGGTTCCCTAACTTCTACCCTTGATTTTTAGGAAGCATGATTTGGAAGGGTTGTTCTTGTTTCTGGGCTTGTCAGGACATGTTTCCATAGCCAGGACACCACAGACCTGATCTTGATTGGAAAGAAAAGAAAATAGGCCTTTGTACCCTTCGTGTCCTAGGAACTGCCTCTGACGCCAAGTGCTGGGGCTCTTGCCTTGGACAGGAGGCTGAACTCCCATCGGAGGCTCAGACCAAGGGGTCACCTCAGAACCCAGCAGAGCCCCGTGCCGAGAGCAAGGAGCAGAAGCGGATGGAGGAGTAGAAGGGGACATGCAAGCTGAATGTGAAGGTGATTCCTTCAGGAAGTCAGGCCTCAGAGCAGGAGAGAGGGTGGGAGGCAGGGCTCCAAGGAGGGTTGTTCTTTCTATTATTTTAATTTTAGTTGTAGATGGACACAATCCTTTTATTTTATTTGCTTATTTACTTTTATGAGGTGCTGAGGATCAAACGCAGTGCCTCTCACATGCGAGGCATGGGCGCTCTACCACTGCACCCACGGGGGTGGTTCTTTACCTGGTAATTTTGTTTTGTTAGAGACTTGAGCATGTGGTAATGCGGATGTGCAGAAAATTAGGAGCTGAAGATAGAGAAGAGTATGGGGAGAGGGTTGATGCTGATGAACCAGCCGGGGCCTGAAGAGTCAGGGCAGAGGAATATTTGAAGCCATGTTGGATTATAAAATCCCTAGAGTCAAGTGGCTAGGGAAATTATTTACGGTCAGCAACGTTTCTCCACCACTGGGCATAACTTTCTGTGCTTTTTAGTGAAGAAATATAAAATCCATGACATCAGAACATATATCCTACGGCAGCACCATATGTAAGTGACATGGTTTGAGACAAGGGACACTAAGTCTACCTCCATCGACAGCTGCCTGCCTCCGACCATTCCACCCCTTGGTAGACCTTCCTAAAGAGCCCTGACAAAAAGGTCAGAAGAGTCTTGAAATGAACACTTGTGTCCAGTGCAACATTATTCACCATGGCTGCATGGTGGAAGGGGCCCAAGTCCACCAGATGAGTGGACAAACACAGGTGGTACAGCCACACAGCGGACAAGTTATTTGGGGGCTTAAAAAGGAGGGACATTCTGGCCCATGCTACAACATGGATGACTCTTGAATCTTGAAGACACTAAGCTAAGCAAAATAATCCAGATACAGAAGGACAGATACTGCCTGATCCCCTTATCAGAAGCCCCTAGAGGAATCAAATTTATAACTGGTGGTTGCCAGGGACAGAGGGAACTCTGGACTGAGGAGTGAACTTCAGTTTGGGCTAATGAAAAAGAGTCCCAGAGATGGAGGATAGGGGTGGTTGCACAATCACGTGAATGCACTTCATGCCATTGAGTTGTACATTTTTAGCTCAATTCACCATAGCTAAACTATGAAAACAACCTAGATGCCCTTCAATAGATGAATGGATAAAGAAACGGTGGTATATATACACAATGAATTAAAAGAGAATGAAATGATGGCATTTGCAGGTAAATGGATGGAATTGGAGAATATCATGGTGAGCAAATTTAAGCTAATCCCCAAAAATGAAAGGCCAAATGTTCTCTCTGATAAGTAGATGCTGATCCATAATGGCAAGCCAGGAGGCATGGGGAAAATGGAGGAACTTTAACCAGGCAAAGGGGAAGGAGGGTAGAGAGGGGACGTGGGGGCAGGAAAGATGATGGAATGAGATGGACATCATTACCCTAGGGACATGTATGGCTGCACAAATGGTGTGACGCGACATGGTGTACAACCATAGAAATGTAAAGTTGTGCTGCAATTGTGTACAATGAATCAAAAGGCATTCTGCTGTCACATATACAGAGTTAAAATTAATTTAAAAAACTGTAGCTTTTGTTATGGATATGTCCCCCCTAACCAACCACCAAAAAAAATCGAGTCATTTAAAGGGGCCCCTTGATCACTCCTTCTCCCCCTTTTCTAGTCTGCCCAGTTTTGCTTTTCAGGCAAGGATGCTCCACCCAGAGCAGGACTTTAAAGAGCTGGGACCTATGGGGCTGGAGACCAGAGGGTCCTCAGGCTAGTACCCACCTCGTAGAGCTCTGAGTGCACCCCTTGGGAAAGGCAGGTGCCTTGCTACAGAGGAGACCACGGACACTGAGACACCTGGGCGAGCAGGCCCCTATCATCAGCCCCTGGGCCTGCTGGACGCCTCCTCCAGGACCTCCCCGCTCACCTGCTGGTGAGGGAGGTCCGGACACTGTGCTTCTGTTGTGGAGGGCAGGTGTGAGGGCCGCCCTGGGCTGGCCAAAGTGGCCTGTGCTTTCCTTAATTCTGCTGGCACCTCCGCTTCCTCCAGCCCTGAGGGAAGGAAGCCATTTTGGTGGCAGCAAACAGCGTTTTTAAACATGTCTCATTAATGGAAAAGACAGAATTGTTATACTAGTATGGGAAAACTCAGGAAGGCATAAATTACATTTTCATGCTCTCCAGCTTGAGTCCCAAGCTGAACAGATGCTATTTTTATCAAATACTTTCTATTCTCTGACATGCTTTGCCAACTTTCTATTATTAGACAAATCAGGGAAAGTCTGAGTTTGATGGCTCTCCCTCCCAGTTTGGCAGGAAGGGTGGTGGTTTGGGAGGAGACACGGTCCTATCCATAGAAGGAGAGAATGATAGGGAAATGACAGCCACCTGACAACTCACCTTGTTGCCAAAACCTCCGGAAAGGAGCTCTGTCTCCTTTGAAATGACATCCAGTCTGGCTTCACCCACCCAGATGGCATAGCTGTGGGACAGGAAAGAATATGTATTTTGGAGTGTTTACAGCATTGTCTCCCCGCCCCCATTTCCTGTGAAGGAGGATTTAGTCTTGGCCAGCTACATTTTGGAGTATTTCTTGTGCAGAATATGGGAACACGTGGGAAGGGATTCTGAATCCTGCAGTTTGCGGGTGGGAGGGCTTGAGGGCCCACCTAAGAAAAGGCAGGGAGTTACCTCCTAAAGCCAGCAGAATAGATCAGAAGGTGAGAGGGTGGGTGAGAGAGGCCAGAGCCAGGTTGTACTGAATTGGGGGAATTCAAGAACTAAATTAAGGGAAGTTGGAGTAGCTACTGGGCTGTCACGGGAAGGAGTTGGAAAAGAGACAAAAGAGGACTTTTCAGAAATGTGTCAGTGTTGTGAATGGAATCCACCCCCTTCCCTTTGGCATTTTTGAGAGATTTCAGTAAAGACATGAATTGGCTTTAAAACTATATTTTATGTGCAGAGCTGCTGTTTATTCAAGGCAGTGCAGGCTGCCAGGAGGCTAGAGTCTAATAGAAGGGAGTTCTGCCTTCACCCCACTTCTATCAGCAGACTATGGTCCAGAATTTTAAACTGGTATCCTGTGCTAAGTGTGGACCCCTGGGTGTGGGTGCATTTTGTTTGGCTAGTTGAGAGTTAATTTGATTTAACACTTACTGAAAATTGGGATTTCACATTTCAAAAGTCCATGTCTACATTTCCTTGGAAAACCTGGCAATGTGAGACCCTCATTTCCACAAAACAAATGCTGGCTCATGCTCTCTAGTTTAACCCCATCACCTTCCACTCCCATGAGGTGTGCATATGCATGTACACTTGGCCCATGTCCTGCATTTATATTTTCCACCATCTGATAATGGCAGACTAGATCATCCAGTTCTGTTCTCCTGGTGAGGACAATTATAAAAGCAGGGAAAAAAAATCTGTTGGAAAGCATCAAAGTTAAAAAGATAATGAAGAATCACAAATCCGGGTTTTGGAGAAAGATAGGTGTTTACTCAGGCAAGCCCAATAACTGGGCCTCTTTTCCCTTGTTGAAGAAGCAGAGAGGCTAAGCAACATGAGGGCAGTATAGCATGCCTATGGGGAAAAAATTCCAATGCCCACCAAAGGAGGGGGTACCTGTAACCCCCAATTTTAGGCAAAGGCTGATGAAGGACTATGCCTCAGGACTGGATAAATTGGAAGTAGTTGGAATTTTGCAGAGCTTCAGCCAAGATGCAATGAATTGAGTTTTCTTCAAATTAGATTAAGGTGATCCCGTATTGTTAGTATCCCTGGGTACCTCACAGAAGCAAATTTAAACACTCTCTGGAGGAACATAACAAAATCCTATTACATCCTTCACAATACGTCTACCAACAATTTTTCACATACAATTTTAGCACACATGAAAATAACCAGGCATATATGGAAATAAGACATGCAAGAGATTTAGTTGAAGCAACTACAATAGAAACAATCCCAGAGAACTCCAGTTCTGGAGTACACAGATACGACTTTAAAATAATTATGTTGGCTCTGGGTAATGAGATAAAAGGCAATATTTAAGCAACTGGCACTGACATAGACTTGTAGACCAATGGTATAGAATAGAGGACACAGAGACATATCCATATGAATATGGTTATGTCATACTAGACAAAGGTGACAAAAAATTCACTGGAGAAAAGATGGCTTATTGAACAAATGGTGCTGGCAAAACTGGAAATCCAAATGTAGCAAAATTAAACCTCTATCTCTCAGGCTGCACAAAAATCAAAGTGGATCAAAGACTTAGGCACTAGAACAGAGACCTTGAGCCTAATAGAAGAAAAAAACAAGTCCAAATCTTTACTATGTCTGCCTAGGATCTGCCTTCCTTAACAAGACCCCTAAAAAGCAACAAGTAAATCAAGAATCAATAAATGGGATGGATTCAAATTAAAAGGCTTCTTCTCAGCAAAGAAAACAATCAATTACGTGAGGAGAGAGCCTACAGATTGGGAAAAGATCTTTACCACATGCACCTCTGATAAAGCATTAATCTCTAGGATATATAAAGAACTAAAAAAACTTAGCACCAAAAAAACCCCACAAATAATACAATAAATGGGCTAAGGAACTGAACAGAAGAAGAAATACAACTGATCAACAAATATATGAAAAGGTGTTCAACATCTCTAGCAATTAGAGAAATGTAAATCAAAACTACTCTTAAGATTTCCTCTCACTCCTGTCAGAATGGCAATCATCAAGAATACAGGCAATAATAAATGTTGACAAGGATGTGGGGTAGAAGGTACACTCTTACATTGCTGGTGGGACTGCAAATTGGTGCAACCACTATGGAAAGCAGTATGGAAATTCCTCAGAAAACTGGGAATGGAACCACCATTTGACCCAGCTATCCCACTCCTTGGTTTATACCCAAAGTACTTAAAATCAGCATACTACAATAATGCAGCCACATCAGTGTTTATACCAGCTCAATTCACAATAGCTAAACTATGGAAGCAGCCTAGTTGTCCCTCAAAAGATGAATGGATAAAGAAAATGTGGTATATATACTCAATGGAATATTACTCAGCTTTAAAGAAGAGTGAAATTATGGCATTTGCTGGAAAATGGATGGAGTAGGAGAATATCCTGCTAAGCAAAATAAACCAATCCCCAAAAAAACAAAGTCTGAATGTTTCCTCTAATATGCGAATGCTAATTCACAATAAGGCAGGGGTGGGGGGCACTAGAGAAGAATAGCGTTACCTTAGATTAGGTAGAGGCTAGTGAAAGGAGGGGAGGGGAGGGAATGTGGGGATAGGAAAGATAGTAGAATGAAACAGACATTAATACTTTATGTATGTGTATGTGTGTGTGTGTGTGTGTGTGTGTGTGTAATATGACCAATATAATTCTACAACATGTACACTCAGAAAAATGAGAAATTATATCCCATCTATGTATCGTATATCAAAGTGCATAAATGCAGTCTATTGTCTTGTGTAACTAATTAAAACAAATTAAAAAATTTCAAAAAGAATGCATGAAGATTAAAAAGTTTAATTCACAAGGAAAATAACAACAACTATAAAACTTGTACTCATTTTATAAAGTAGTTCCAAAAATATAAAACTAACATTGACAAAATCTTAAGAAGAAATGAGTAAGGATATTGATTATTTGAACAAGATTGGCAAACTTGACTTAGTGGACATACCATTACACCTAACAATTACGTAAGTCATGTTCCCCAAATATTTATGATACACTACTTAAAATTCCCCACTTCATTTTATGTTAGGTATAGCCACGTGATTTGCTTTGATCAAAGAAATGTGAGCAGGGCAACTTCCAGTGTATTGGTAAATAGTTCTCCCATTTTCCTTCTTGAAAGCAGAGATCTGGAATTCCTTGGATCCAGGTCCTTGAGTGAGGATGATTTGGACCCAAGTTTCCCAGCCAATTTGCAAATGGACATGTCGATGTTGGCTTCAGAGAAATAAATCTTTGCTATTTTAAGTCACTCAGATTTGGGGATTATTTATAACCACTGTATGACCGAGTTTATCTTGACTAATACAGGTAGACAAAGAGAAGGACTGCTTCCCAAAGCAGAGAAGTGAGCTTGTTGTGAAAGAGTATGACATGCTGAAATTCTGGTGAAGTGAGAATGGGAAGAGGGGTGAAATGTAGAAAGCTATCCTGGAAGAGCTCATGAAGACTGGCTACGGGTATGTTTTGAAGATCCTTGGGTTTAATAATAAGCAATAGATGTTACTGTAGAAGTTGAAAACTCAAGAAATTGGTGACTATTTGGGGGCAGTAATGGAGAGGATGAATTGGGGTAGAATCTAATCAGTGTGGGGGAAGAAATTAGGTAAAGAGCTATTACCAATGGCTTGCCATTGTACCATAAATATATAACTATTCATCTGTTGATATTTAAGTTGTTTACACAATTACAAACATGCTTTGGCACCTTCCTTGTGAGTAATATCTATATATTTTACTATCTTCCTTCCTCAGGCAGCCAGACAACTTTTGCCATCATTCCAGTGGTGAGAATTCCAGGCAAGGTAATAGAGAAACACAACTAGAAATGCTATTTGAGGTCACAATTTTGTTTAGAGGCTGCTTGGTATGTCTCAATTATGCTCAGAATGGTGCCTCGAACATAGAAGGCACCGGGTAAGTATTTGTTCAATGAATGAGTGAATGAACCAACAAATGAGTGAATTCTCACCACTGTAGGTACTAATCAGGCTTGTCCTGCCCTCATCTGTAACAGGATTTCTTACCCTTGGCATTATTGACTTCTAGAGCCAAATAATTCTTTGAGGGGGGGACAGGGGAGGCTGTCCTGTGCATTGTAGAATGTTAAGTAGCCTCTCTGGCCTCACTTACTAAATGCTACTGGCACAATTCTAGTTACATAACTAAAAATGTCTCCGGAAACTGTCAAAGATCTCCTGGGAGAAAATCACTACTGGTTGAGAACTGTTTTAGTCAACTTTTGGTAACTGTTACCAAAATACCCAACAAGAACAATTTTGAGGAGGGAAAGTGTATTTGGGGATCAACGTTTCAGAGGTCTCAGTCCACAGATGGCTGACTCCATTTCTCGGGACCCACGGGAGACAGCACATCATGGGGGAAGGGCCCAGCAGAGGGACACTGCTCAGCTCATGGCAGGGTCAGGAAGCAGGATGTGGGGGTGATGGACCACAGGGAAGAACAATCCTTCTAGGGCATGCTCCAGTGACCCACCTTCTCCAACCATGCCTCACCTGCCTACAGTGACCATCCGGTTAATCCACTCAAACTAGGATGGGCTGATTAGGTTACAGTTATCATAATCTGATCATTTCACCTCTGACTATTCTTGCATTGACAGGAGATTTGGGGGTCACCTCATATCTAACATAACAAGGACCACTGATTTATAATATGGATTGACTTTGTGTAAGGTCAAAGTACCTTTTTGAAAGCAACTAATTCTAGAAACATTGATCCTTCTTCCCCTGAATCTCCCTATGTTAAAATGGCATTTCTTCCTAGGTTTTCTGTCTATTTATAAAGATTCTTGGATACCTTACTTTTGGTCTAGATTTCATTTCTCTAGGGCCACCTTACCTGACTTTACCTTGCATCTGGTAGATCACCATTACACATCGTTAATGCCCATTATGCATTTCCCAATCAACAAATATGCTTCTTTGGTGGTGCTTATCAAAGACCAATTTTTGGCCAGTTGTAATGGTACACACAGATGCATGAGAAGCGGAGGCAGAAAGATCACAAATTTGAGGCTGGTCTGGTCATCTTAGAGAGATCCTGTCTCAAAACAGAAAAAAAAAAAGGTGGGGGAAGGGAACTGGAGATGTAGCTAAGTGGTACAACACTTTTGGGTTCAATTCCTGGTACTGAAAAAAAAAAAAAGGTGCATTCTTATATTTATTTGAGTAATTATTGAATGAATCTATTTCTAACTATCAAAGAATTTGGCATGTAGCTTGTTAGGTTTTGCTCATATTTATTATCTCTAGTGTCCCAAACAAGGCTTAACACATAGTAGGTCCTCAATGTGTATTGAGTGCATGGATGGATGACAACCATTATCAGTCAGCAATACTCAACCCTAGGGCACAACAACCTTCAGGATTTTTTTTTTCTTTTGATGCTAGGGATTGAACCCAGGGGTGCTTAACCACTGAGCCACAACCCCAGCCCTGTTTTTTATTTTTTATTTTGGAAGGATTTCTCTAACTTGCTTAGGGCTTCACTAAATTGCCAAGGCTGGCTCTGAACTTGCAATCCTCCTGCCTCAACCTCCAGAGCTGCTGGTATTATAGGTATTTGCCACCACCCTGGCTAACCTTCATGAAAATTTGCTCTTGTGCCTTCTAAAACAATTGTGAAAAACAATGTTACTGGTATACACCTTTCAAACTTGATATGTTAATTTTCAGATTAAGTTTATGTGCTTTGAAGGTTATTACTTCCACCATATTTTAAATATCAGAATTTTAAAATTAAATTATGACATCATTCTTTAAGTACACCTATTATTCTGTTATTTTTATTCCAAGATTCTCTTTGATTTGCTCCACAATTATATCCTTTGACATTAAAGGTATGGAAGAAAAAGTTGTCAAATGAAAAAAATGCCTAATGAGTCATTAAAGAAAGTTGAATTAAACCATCAAAGGAAGCTTTCAGTTTGGGAACCTGGAGAATTTTACACCTGAGAAAAAGGTACCTTATGAAGATTTGCAGAACAACCAGGATGTATTTACTTTTATATACTAGGAGAAGAATTATTATTATTAACACAACCATGTTCTAAGGTAAACCAGTTTTAGGAAGGAGTATTCACAGAAACAGAGAACCTAAAAATTGATCCTCTAAAAAATCATTCTTGGTAAGGCTGAAGACCATTATCCTGGGGTAATGCAGCCCAACAGCCTGCAGAGGGCAGTGTTGGACAAGCTGTTGGGCTCATGGCTGGCTATCCCTCGGGCTGCAGAAAAGGCAATTTGGCTTGTATTCAGTGGGGGCCTTGCCTGGCCTCTCTAGTGTGTGTGTTTGCACAGTGAATTATTCATAGGAAATGCCTCCAATAAGAACGGAGGCTAGAGATCCTCCATTCACCTAAAATCAGGGCCGGGGGCTGTAAAAACCTTAATCTCTCTTTCCCTGTAAGAACTGAATTTAGAAAAGAAATCAAGGATTATAGTTATGGGTCTGAGTCAACCATAAAGTTTTTGGTTTTGAGTTTATTAAATGAAAGCAACAGAGAAATTTCAACACTTATAGGAAGCAGCAGAGCAAAGTGATCAAGAGCCCTAACTCTGTAGTCAGAGGGTCCAGAGCTCTGATCTCACTATAGGCTTTCCAAAGGTTAAATTCAGGGCCATTCCTAACCTCAGCTTTCCTGGTTGTCAGATAGCAACAATGCCACCTTCCTGGTAGGCTGCTGTGAGAATTAGAGACCAGACATGAAAAGTGCTCAGCATGTGAATGGCATTTAGCATGAGCTCAGTAATTACAGTGATGGTGGTAAAGATGATAATATGGAATTGGCATTTGGTCGGGCATGCCTGTTTCAGTTCTCCATTCGTGTCCAAAGAGGAAGAATCAAGAGGTGAAAAATCAAGCAATTTCAATGTTGTAAGTTTTATAAGCCTGGAGTTAGAAGCAGGAACACCAGGGGAGGAAAGCAGAAACTTAGAGTCCACCATCTTCCTCAACATAGCTTACACATGCCTTCCAGGGTTGCCCCAATGTTGATGAGAGGGTCTCTGAGACTAAAATAGGGTATATGATTACTTGACATGGTCACTAGCTCAGAAACACCCGCCTGCCTCTGGTAATGATTTTTTCCAATACATTTATCCCCTGTGAAACCTCAAAGGGTAGCAGTCAACTAGTTGGAGAAAAAATTGGTTAAGTTGCACAGATTGCTTATAGCAAGACCCTCACTCCTTCCTCTGCTTCGCATGGGGAAAAGGATCAGGGACTAGATCATGCCCAGAGAGGGGTATGGAGACGATTTGGATGAGATACTTGTCCTTTCACCTGGCAGCTGTCCAGCCCCCAAATAGCTCGTGTGCCCAGTCCAAAAATAAGATCACATGAGCGGGAGAGAGAGAAGTTCACGAGTGCTTGTCCTTGGGCTTCCTATGGGCACACCAGCTCAGCTGCGTGATAGTGCTCGGGACGCACTCCCTCCCCAAGCCCCCAAAGCCAGGAGGCCATCCTGCTATCAGGGAGGGTGCGTGGTGTGTGTCACTGAGCCCTTCTCTCAGGGCTTCTTGGAGCTCTACTCACACCAAAAAGGGAGCAAGGAGAGTGAGGACCAGCGAATCCAATAACTTCCAAGGGGATAAGGGCATCGCCTCCTTTCTTGAAGGACACTCCCTTCTGATGGTGATGGGAACTCCCTTCCTCCTACAGCGGCCTGCCTGCAGTACAGTGTGAATGCTGCAGCAGCGACCAGGCCCCCAGAAAGACAGCGCCCCAGAGCCCAGGCAAAGAGGTGAGTGCATCTGTTTCTGTAGGGCTGGGATTGCTACAGACTGTCACCTGGCTTCAGGCTTGTGCTCAGCACGAATGCTCTTCCCCATCCCCCACGCCTTCCTCCTCCCTTCCTGGGTCTGGGCCTGTGGCAGGCTTGAGGCTCTGTGATGATGCTGGTATAAAAGATTCTCTCCTGCAGAGGCCAATTGAGTCCCAGAAAGAACTAGGCAGGTCTAGTTCTTAGCGGGAAAGCAGGAAGTGATTCCTACCAAGAGAATTATCTTTGCTGAGATCCAAGAAGATGTGTACCAGGAAATCGTTAGACAAATCCCATGACAGTAGAGTTAATGCTTCATTTTAAAAAGCACTGCATGAAATAGGAAATAAAAGGATGCCAGCCTATTCTTTGTTATTAGGCAAAAAGGAAAAACAAAATGGGATCTGCAGAGCTCCCTCTCCCCATCTCTTCCTGACTCCTTGGAGCCCTGCAAAACATGCCTAACAGATCCGAGAACTCATTACCCTGGTTGAGAACAACGGGAATAAAATCAGGGGTCTGGGGAGAACTGCTCTGTAAGCAGAATCAAGGCACAAGGAGGTGGAACCAGTTTTGCAGCTCGGTCTCCCCTTCTGATGTTTCTGTACACCCAAGCACGTCACATGGATGTGTGCCTATTTAGGGATGTGTACTGAGGCCACTATTCTTTGTACCTGCGTACTGTTATCCTGGACACAGACTGTGTCTGGGCTGTGGACTACAAATATCCATGCTGAGAAGTCTGAGGGCAGCCTGGATTCTTTTAGTGACCATAGATTGAAATTCATTTGGAAGGGTCTTGGGCAAAAAGAGAAAAATTTTGTTTTCTCTTATGTAACTGAAAAGCCAAGGTTTTGGTATAGTAGGTCAGGTATGCAGGCAGTGGCCTCCTGAATCTGCCTTTCTCATCTCTTGGCCTTGTGACCACTATGTCATTCTGTTTCCAGGAGGACTTGCTTTGTGGTGGTAACATGACTGCCTGTAGCTCAGGCTCACACCCTCCTTGGAGGGCCATCCTGCAAGAACAGGTGCTTCTCATTCCCAAGGTTCCTACCCAGAGTTTCAGGATTGCTTCTCATAGATCCGGTGTGAGGACTGCACCATTGGGGGTGTTGTCACCCCCATCCAAAACCACATGCAGTCCCAGGAGGAGGGCTGGGGGTAGATGTAGGGTGGTCAAGGTCAGTGGTGGTCACTGTGTTGCTCTTTTTGCAATGGTCTAGACTGAGAGTCAAAGCTCCTCCAATGTAACTCCTCCTCCCTCTTTCACTCCACAAAAATGCATTTGTAACAGAAGGTTTCATAGGAAGGATAATTATGACTAGGACAGGTGATGAAAAGACCCCATGCCTGTCATTCCTAAAGGCCCTAAATACCAGGGAAGCCACAGATGCCAGGTTTGCCTAGCTCAGTCTCTAGCCACGCACCATACCCCAACCTGCCTGGGCCCCACACTGCCCATGCTCTCCTGGGTCTCCTTTACCCTTACCCATCCCTGCTCAGGTCTGTTTCCCCTGTACCGATGTGAAATCATCTTGCCTCGCAAGGACCAGCCTCCGTGCTGCTTCCCTTTGGGCCTTTGTCTGGCTCTTCCAGAATTTTCTGCTGTCTCTCCTCTTTGAACCTGAACCAGGTGTCAGGATTATTGTTTACTGTTTGCATGGTCTTTAAGAACTTCATGTTCTCCGTTTCTCTCCCAACTTGAATTTCACATTCATGGGAGAAAATTAAGTTTTGTCTCTAGTCTTGTCTGTGCTAGTTAACAAAGAGTAGGTGCCCAAGTAAGCGAGTCTAATTCAATTGGCCAATAGAGAATGAACCTCCCTAAATAGGAAGGATGGCTAGATTGCTTAGGCCCTAAATTCTGGCTTTAAAAGTAGTTTCATGACTGTGGCAGACATTGATTGAGTTCAGAATGCCCCTAGAGGTATCATCTCAGCACTCCTTCTGGCAACCCTACCAGGCAGGTACTCTTATTGTCCCATTTAGCAAACAGGGAAACTGAGTCTCAAATAAGGAAGTCACTGTCCTAGAACATATAGCTAGGAAGTGGGGACGCCGGGGTTAGAACACAGACAAGCCTATCATCTCATTTCCTATTCCAGTCATCATTTACTTGCTAATTAGTCAGATTTCCTGCTGCAGAGGGGTGGGCTGCAGTGATTGTTCAGATGGCCTGAGGAAGCTCAGCTGTTTCTCTGACCCTTCTGCCACCTGGCCTTTCAGTGCCTCTATGGGGGGGAGGTTTTTATTAGATTCTACCCAGGGGTGAGAGTACAGGCCCCTGCCCCAGAGCCATCAAAGGGTCAAGGGTCAGGGATTTCACAAAAGGAGGTGCCTCTGGAGCTCTGTAGAGAGCCAGGTGCTTTTTAATTAGTGGGAAAACGTTGGTTGGAGCAGGCTTTAGAATGTGAACTTGCTCCTCTGGCCACCAGTCACAAGGCATGAACCTGCACTTTCCCCTGCCCCTGACTAGGGTGACCAAGCTGGGGACTTTGCCTCAAAGGCAGCTGACAGGATTTGGATGGCAACAAAATTCTGATCTCAAAGGAAACCAAAATATTGAGGAAACATGTTTATTATACCCACTATGCCCTTACATTACAAGCCACAGGCCTCTGGCTATGTTGGCAAAACCTTGGTCTGAGCGCAGGCTGTGAATTGGACATGCACAAGCCTGTTCATATGAGTTAGTGTCTTCAAAAGAGCAGATCCTATTTGATTTACGTCATTTTATTTATCTTCACAACATCCTGTGAGAGGGCTAAAGAACTGGTGTTCTCACCTGCCTTGCCTCTATTGATGGCACATCCGAGGCAGTGAGACTGAGCACGTCTTGAGACTGTACCCCAGGTCCCAGACTGGGAATGGAAGTTTTCCGAGGTCTTTAGGATCCAGGTCTGCTGGCTTCTCCATGAGGTTAAGATAGGTGATAAGTAAATAAATAAACACACATATATGTGTATATGTATTACATAACATCATATGTCATGTGTTACATATATCATATATGCAATATACACACTTATATATTATATATCATACATTATGTGTATATGTATATATACGTTATACCTACATATATGTATATAAATTATATCTATATAAAATATATACATATAATCCTTAAGATAAAAATCACAAGAGAAATGAAAACTTGTTTATACAAAGTCTATGTTCATACAAAGACTTGCCATGAACATTCACAACAGATTTGTGTGTGTGTGCATGTGTGTGTGTTACTAGGGATTGAACTCAGGGGCACTCTACCAGCCCTTTTTCTCATCTTTTATTTTGAGACAGAATCTCCCCATGTTGCCAGGTTGACCTTGAATTTGGATTCTCCTGCCTCAGCTTTCAGAATAGTTGGAATTACAGTTGTGGATTATTGTACCCGAGAATAGCAGCATTATTGAAATAACCAGACGGAGGGAACAGTGCAAATATACACTAGCTGATGAATGGATCAATAAAATGTGTTGCATTCATACAATGAAATATTTAGCAATAAAAAGAAAACAAATTTTGATATGCTACAACATAGGTAAAACTTGAAGACATTATGCTAAGGGGAAAAGTTCATATTGTATGGTTCTGTTTATAGGAAACGGTCAGAACAGGAAAATCTATAAAAAGTAGCTTAGTGGTTGCCTGAATCTGAAAGGAAGCAGGAATGGGGAATGACTATTCACGGGTTTAGGGGTTCTTTGGGGGTGACAAAAATATTCTGAAATGATAGTGATGAGGGTTACCCAGCTTTGTGAAAATACCCAGTTTGTCCACTTTAAATGGATGAGAAATATGATATGTGATTTATAACTCAATATAGTTGTTTAAAAAACATCTCAATCCAAGCTGGGCTGGGTGGGCTTGGTGGTGCATGCCTGTAATCTCAGTGATTTGGGAGGCTCAGTCAAGGGGATTGTAAGTCCGAGGCCAGCCTCAGCAATGTAGGAAGGGCTACAGATGTAGCTCAGTGGTAAGTACCCCTGGGTTCAATCCCCAGTACCAAAAAAAAAAAAAAAAAAAATCCCAAACCACTGCTAGTGGAATCATGAACTTAGTAACAATTTTGCTGAAGGATGTAGTCCTACCCTGTCTGCTCTGATAAGCTCACGTCTTGCTCCATAGAGCCTGGCCACAGACCACTCACATAATTCCAGTGGAAAGACAATAGATGGAACAGATGGCGCCATAGGTTTCTCCCTGGAGGCTCAACCAAGAAGACCCCACTCCCTTTTGTAAAGGTCATTATAAATTTTATGGAATCAATCTCATTCTATTTTCACTTCTGGGTTTCAAATCATGCTGCAAAAAGTATTCCCCATTCTAAGGTGATAAATCTCATTAATGTTTTCCTCTAAGATCATTCTTCTTATAGTTAATCCTCCGATTAAATCAGGGATTTAAATAACCAATGGGATCCAGACTGGTTTTGTTTGTTTTGCCAATAGCAAGCCAGTTATTAAATCAGGAGTTGGGGCATCTTCTAACTTCCTGAAATTAAACGTAAAAACGTGTGTGAGAGTGTGTGGATGTGTGGACGTGTGTGCGCGGCATGTGTACCCACATTTATTTTCCTGGGGAATAGGGTTGTAGATCTTGTCAGATGTTCGAGGGATTTTGTGACTTGGAAAGACCACTGGGTTTTATCCATTTCACAACCTGGTGGGGTCCAGGTACTGTATGTGGTTAGAATGTTCCAGTGCACTGAGGCTGAATCTGAAACCAGATTTATAATGCTGAGCCGTGGCAGGGGTGGCCTGTCTGACTCCTCCTGGGGAGGTCCTCTGTCACATTCCACAGGAGCAGCACCATCTTTTGGCTTCACCACCTGCTGAGGCAGGGGACAAAGAGTGACTGTCACTGGCTCCTCTTGGGCCTATAAAGCTTTAGAGTTTTAATATCCAGCTGACAAATCCAAGGAGCAGATTAACCATATTATCTGACAAGACTCAGGACTTTCCTGTCACAGAAAATGTTGCTATAAAGAAGTGGCACAGCCTCATGTGCAGGCCTTGCACAAAGAGGTACAGGCGATGCCCACAGTGTGCCGGGCATTGTCCAGACTGGTGGCTCTCCAAGCACTGTCACCGCACCAGCAACTGGAGAACTTGTTAGAAAGGCAAATTCTAACGTGATGGGTCCATCCCAGACCTACCGAATTAGAAACCCAGCAATCTCTATTTTTTTATAATTAGTTAATTAATTTTAATTAGGTATATGTGACAGCAGAATGCCTTTTGATTCATTGAACACAATTGGAGCACAACTTTTCATTTCTCTGATTGTACACGATGTAGCATGGCATCATATGTACAGTCATACATGTACTTGGGTAATGATGTCCATCTCATTCCACCATCTTTCCTGCCCGCATGCCCCCTCCCCACCCCTTCCACCCCTTTGCCCAATCAAAGTTTCTCCATTTTCCCCATGACCCCCCTACCCCCATTATGGATCAGCATCCACTTATCAGAGAGAATATTCGGCCTTTGGTTTTTGGGGATTGGCTTACTCCATGCTAAACAATCTCTATTTTAACAACCCTCAAGGTGAGTCTAGTGCACATCCAGGTTTGTGAAACACTTGGTGTACAACAGCAAAGAGATAAAGTCCCCGCTCTCATGGAGTTTCAGTATGCATGGCAGGGGTGATTAAAAAAAAAACATTTTATGAATGTTACAATTTTCAGATATTTATAAGTTCTGTGAAAAAAAAAAAAAAGAAAGCAGGTGGATGTGGAGGACAGTGAGGAGGGGTGAGTTTAGAATAGGTGGTCAGGCAGGAGATGGTCTGAGCTGAGACCAGAAGGACAAGAAAAAGCCAGCCATGCAAGGAATCTAGCAGCAGAAAATAAATGTGTACATTCCAGGTAGAGGAAACAGATAGCAAATGCAAAGGCCCTGGGGTATGACCAAGCTTGGCTCATAGAAGGAGCAATGTCACTAGAGCACAGTGAGCAAAGGATAATGCATAGGGAGTAAACTTGGAGAGGCTTGAACTTAGTGTTCAAGCTTAGTTCTTGCTGTCAGTGCAAGGGAAAGGCATTGGACAGTTTTGAACAAAGAAGGATGTAATGTAATTTACCTTTTCCCAATGAACTTCTAGAATGAACTATAAAAGCTAAGGGCAGAAGCGGGAGGCAAGTTAGGGGGCTGTTGAAGTAATTCAGGCAAGAAATACTGACGCTTGAATGGACTGATTTGCAAAGATCTATTATTAAGTGAAAAAAAATGATGCAGTGCATTGTACACAGTAAACTATTTTTAAACACAGACACACACACACACACACACACACACACACACACACACCACACACACACACCCATTTCCCCTGAAAAGACCCCCCCACCCTCACACAAAATTAATAGTGGTTATTTTGGGGGAAGAAGAGGGTTACTGAGGATCATGTTGTACTTCTCTGTACATTAAGCATTTTTATCATGTACGTGAAGTTTTCCTTTTATTTAAGAATAAAATAGAATACGCAATGAGTGTTCAACATCAGGGAGAAGCAGCCCACGTCCCATGGGTAGGCCCCTTTCCGAGCATCTTGCCTGGACGTTGGTGGAGATCTGGCTGACAAACTGGGGCAAAGTCCCATTCTTGGGTTACTGTAGGACTGGGACAAGGCGTCTCTGTTCTTGAGAGCCACTGGACCCAGTTTCTGTCCTGCGGCTCTGGTGCTGGGTCAGGTCTCCTTGGACAATGACTGCCATTTCCCGTCCACGTCTGCAGCATTTCCCAGGGCCCTCCATCCTCTTGGCAGCTGGCGCACCAGGATGCCAGGATGCCTTTCATTTAACTGCCTGATTGGACATAAACAGAAGGAAATGCTCTGTTGGGGAAAGAGAGTGGCGTGCAGCATCTGATTTCTCCTGTCAGCTGATTAGGATTTGTTGTGCCTGAACAAGGTTGAATGAGATTAGGAAGAAAACACACTGGGCCTGGTGTGCGTTTCACAGAATGGCATCATTTCTGTAAACAGGAGGAATGAAGGGGGAAATTGTAAAGCAAATATCCAATGTCAGTCTGAAGATTCAAGGACAACTCTGTTGTCATGCATGACTGAAAAGCACAACAACAACAAAAAGACTCAAGGACAAGTTGCCCGGCTATGTTATGCCAGGAGAGGAAGAAAACATCGGGGCCATTCTGAACCCTGCTCTGTCTACCCATCACGCTCTGCTCCTGCTTTCATGTCGGTGAAGTTAAAAAGCAAGGGTTTTAGGTCTGATTTTTCAGAGGCTCTGCAATGTCCCTTTCTTCCTTTGTCACCCTTCTAAAGCTCTCACGAAAGGTTTGGAGCTACTTTGTGTAATAGTTACTGCCTAGGTGCTCCATGTCCAGTCTTTTTCTTGGGATGTGGAAGCAGACCTCTCCTCCAGTACCAGTCCCCCTGGTTCAGATGGCGTGACCCTGGCAAGCCCACATCTCGACGTAGAAACATCCCGGGATGGTGCAGCCAATTTGGAAAGCAGTATGGAGATTTCTCGGAAAGCTGGGAATGGAACCACCATTTGACCCAGCTATTCCCCTTCTCGGTCTATTCCCTAAAGCCCTAACAAGAGCATGCTACAGGGACACTGCCACATCGATGTTCATAGCAGCTCAATTCACGATAGCAAGACTGTGGAACCAGCCTAGATGCCCTTCAATAGATGAATGGATAAAAAAAATGTGGCATTTATACACAATGGAGTATTACTCTGCATTAAAAAATGACAAAATCATAGAATTTGGAGGGAAATGGATGGCATTAGAGCAGATTATGCTAAGTGAAGCCAGTCAATCTTTAAAAAACAAATACCAAATGACTCCTTTGATATAAGGGGTGTAAACAAGGACAGGGTAGGGACGAAGAGCTTGAGAAGAAGATTTACATTAAACAGGGATGAGAGGTGGGAGGGAAAGGGAGTGAGAAGGGAAATTGCATGGAAATGGAAGGCGATCCTCAGGGTTATACAAAATGTCATATAAGAGGAAAGGAGGGGTAAGACAAGAGAATACAAATGGAAGAAATGATTTACAGTAGAAGGGGTAGAGAGAGAAAAGGGGAGGGGAGGGGAGGGGAGGGGAGGGGGGATAGTAGACAATAGGACAGACAGCAGAATACATCAGACACTAGAAAGGCAATATGTCAATCAATGGAAGGGTAACTGATGTGATACAGCAATTTGTATACGGGGTAAAAGCGGGAGTTCATAATCCACTTGAATCAAACCGTGTAATATGATGTATTAAGAACTATGTAATGTTATGAACGACCAATAAAAAAATGTATTTAAATAATCAAATAATAAAGTAACATAAAATAGATTAAAAAAAAAAAAAGAAAAGAAACATCCCGGGATTTTTGTTTGTTCCTGAATCCATTATTTTCTTTGTCTCTCTGCAGTGGTAGTTTGGTTCTTATATTTGGTTTTATCATAGCAGAAATAGCCTTTAAAGTAGTATAAGAGCTTTGAGGGAAGATATGCCCTCTGTAACTTATGCTGTATAGGATCTAGTATACTGTGGCTACTTAATTAGTGGCTTTCACAGCTATTATTTCCACAAACTATTTCCTGGCTCAGAGATGAAGGGTTATTCCGACACCAGACTTTTCTACTAGGTAATCTCAGAGTCCCTCCCTACTCTAAATAACAGTGGGGCTAAAAGCATCCACATTATCATGTCTTAGGACTTAAGGAAAAAAAAAACTTCAATGTATATTACTTAAGAGATAAATCTAGATCCTTGACACAGAAGTTGAAATAAATATTGAAATTGAGGGATGTTAAAATGAAATTTTAAGAAATTTCAACATTGAGAGAAATTATATTACAGTAAATATGTTAAGAAACTGAGGAATCCTTATTTACCACTATTTGGATCATGACATTGCTGAATACCCAACAAATAGTAGAGACTGATATGTGTGTTAGTAGCCAGGATTACATTTGCCTAAAAACTGTGTGTGTGTATGTGTGTGTGTGTGTGTGCACGCGCATGCACACGCGCTAAATAGTGTTTCACAACTGCATATAATAGAGAAATAAACTAAAATAATGATTTTGCTTTGTATCCTCAAACACCTGGACACATGCAATTGTCAAAATGATCCTGTGAGTTGGCAGAAATGATACAAGTCTTACTGATATCCCCTAGGAAAGGGTGAATTTGGAGCCCTGGGCTAAGTTGCCTAGGAAAGACCAATGACATCTGAAGTAGGGAGACCTGGTTTTGGTCACAGTGGGGACTTTAATTGGGATTGCAACCCAATCTTTTGGGTCTGCATCTTTTTTTTAAATAGAAGTCTCTTTTTTCCCTTTGTGGTATTGGGGGTTGGACCCAGGGCCTTGCACATGGTAGGCAAGCCCTCTACCACTGAGCTGTATCTCCATCTCTTTTTAAAATTTGAGAGAGGGTCTCTCTTGAGGCTGGCCTCCAGCTTGGAGTCCTCTTGAGCCTTCTGAGTAGCTGGGAGCAGAGGTGTGGCCCCAAGCTCAACAGAGAGGTCTTTCGTCGCCTCATCAAAATTCCACAAATTGGTGTTATAATCTGGGCTCTTGTTTCCAAAGCTGGACAACTCTTGTATCTTACTCATCAGGCTGCTGAACTGTTCCTTTCTCAGAGACATAGATGCCACCCAAACATCTTCTGATATCCTTGTCTTATTTTGTGGCTTGTTGAATCAGGACAGCCGAATTTGATACAAGTTCACTGTCATTTCCTTCAAGGATTCTCAATCTTCTGGGCTTTAGAGACGAAAGAAGCAGCACCTGGGCTTCACTTGAACTCTGTGGAGGTATTTTTAACCCAAGACATTTTGGATTTCAACAAAAGACCCATGGTCCTGAGTGAGGACGTTGATGGGGCAGTGCACACACACATAGACCTCATCTTGTAGAAAGTGGTGTGAACTCCTGGTCAGGTCCTGTAGATGACTGCGGAGGGTGGGAATGGGAGCCAGGGCCTTCTCCTATTTCCCCACCACCCCTGAGCACAGGGCCTCTTCTTGGAGGGAGACTAGTTTCTATGCTGATGTGATGAAGTAGGGTTCCTGAAGTTCCATTCAGAGTGATGTGGACATTTTTGGGAATATCCACAGTCTGATTGCTAGAATGGTCTTCATTCTCCCAGCAGATGTGGCAAAGAAAGAATGCCTCTCTGAACTCCAGATTGTTAGGGCATTCTCTCACTTCCAACACTGCTATTTCATGTAGCTAAAAGGAGTTAACATACTCGATGTAGCATAATCATTCTCCAAAATTTAGAAGACAACTGTCCAAAGCATTTTTATCTATACTTGAGAAGGTTCTTTGGAATCTTGCAAATTCTCAGGAAGATTATTATGTTTTAAAGCAAATTATCAGTTTCCTTTGAGTATGTGGAAATGATAGTTCGCAAAGGTTCCAGCTAATAGGGTTTGGAAAAATCAATTTTTTTTCAGTCCAGTTTTGGAGATCCATGATCAGAGTCGTGTAATATCTGAGCCTCTGACCCCTGAGCTCCCTGAGGCCCCTCTCTTCTGAAGGCCCCTGAGTGGGCCCCCAGATACTCTGTGCAGAAAATACTCTCCACCTCCACCTTCCCTGCACCCAAGCAGCTGTCCTAGGATGGAGATTAGAGAGCTCATTTTCAGCTGCAGCAGGTCAATCTGTCTCTATCTGAATTATCCATGGTCACGCACACACACACACACACACACACACACACTCACACCCCACTCAAGTCTCCCAGGCTCAACCATCTGTGTGATGAAAAGGGATTCTTCACCAATTATAGGGAACTATTAATCATGTTTCCATTTGGTTTCTTCAAAGACACCCCTTCATCCATATCCTTTCTGTTCACCTTCATTCCCACCTTCTGGCCAAATAGTATTTGTATAGACTCCTTCCTTCCTTCCTTCCTTCCTTCCTTCCTTCCTTCCTTCCTTCCTTCCTTCCTTCCTCCCTTCCTATCCTGGCATCAAGAGGTATAGAGACGATGTTCAAGGCCCATAGAAGGAATCCTCACCTGACACTGGGCTCACCTGGGGCTTCACCTAGTCCAATAGGGATAGCCTTGCACGATGGTGAGGAATGATAGAAATATCCCCTCTGCAGCCCCTCCCCAGTCCTAATCTGGACAGCCATCGCCTTGATAGGCTTTACAGGGTACTTTTTCTAGGGCTTAGCTCTGGGAAGGGCATAGACAGACACTGCCACACAGAGACACACCTACACCCTGTTCGAGGATGCCAGATGACAGAACAGAAAAGGGCTCCCTTTCATCCCGCAGGCCTCTGGTTCCAGAGGAGTGTCTCTGAGCCACGACCTGCTGTTTCCGTGGTGACTGAGGCTTCAAAATAAACAGGAATCTGGTCAGACGGGCCAGTAGTCCATTCAGCTCAGGCATTTGCCCCAAGACAAACCATGTTAAAATAACAGCCGGTGTAGTTGCTGCCACTGTCTGCCATCTCTGCCTCTCTCTGTGGGCCAGAGCCTGTGTGTTCCTGGGCCTGTTGCCAGCTGCCCGGAGTTGGGGGTGCTGAGAGCTATGTGTGCATTGCTGTAGGCGGACTGGGTCTGGGTGGTGGTCGACAGGCAGGTCCCCTCTGCTGATAAACAAGGGCCAGAGACAGACTTAGAGACTGATATTCCCAGCCCCCTGCCCCTTGCCCTCCCCCCACCCTCCGCTTCCCACACAGCCCTCTGGGACTGGTGGCCCGCTCTGCGGCATGGCGTCTGGAGGCAGGCCAGCAACCTGATGTGCATGCCATGGCCCGTCCCTCTCCCCACACAGAGCTACAGTAGCCCAGAGGTTCAGAGAGCCGGCTTGGGACTGCTGGAGAAGCAGCTGCCGCAAGGTGACAGTGACAGACATAGAGCAGAGGACACCAAGTGGATTCTGTTTCCCCGCCAGGAGCGAGGACAGCCTTCAGCCTACGAGCTCTTTGGGTAAGAATCAGGGAGTTTCCTCTGGGGAGACTAGTTTCTATCCAGAGCTGAGGTTGTATGTGTGGAGGTTGTATATGGGGTGTGTATGTGTGTGTGTATATGTGTGTGTGTGTGTGTGTGTGTGTGTATGTGTGTCCCTTGGTGTAAGTCTAAGGACACTTGGAGAAGAAGATAAAAAGAGAAAAGTTAGGCAGAAAAGTGTTCAGAGCAGATAGTGCTGGAGCCAGCACTCCTGCAAGTGAACCTCAAGAAGCTCCGCTCCGGCTGGGCAGGAATCATGGTGCAGACTGCTCAGGGGGAAGGTCTTGCTGATGCCACAGATATGTAAAAATAGCACTGACAATTTAGAGACTGCAAAAGTAATCATGCACCATGCTGCCCCATTATCTTCACGCCGCCCCCCAGTGCCAGCCCCAGCACCAGAGGGGCCAGGAATGTTCTCATTTACTAAGTGCTATTTGCAGTCCTGCGGTTCAGCGGAAGCTGAGAGTGGTACTGCAGGGCGTCTGACTGACATTATATTGCTGTGTCACACTCTCCTGGAGAGCCTGGAAATTCAGCCGCAAGGGGCGACCTGTCAACACGGTGAGCAGCTTAGATTTTATCATCCTCCTGCTATAAAAATCAGGCTGAAATGTAGGATTCTCTGAGGGTGTGAGCTTGATACTTTGAAGGGCAGTATTCTGGGTTATTTCTTACTCTACCTTCTGGTCATCTTCGGCTATCACCATCCTTATCTCAGAACCCCTCCCATAGGCACCAGTAGCAAAGAGGCCAGAATGGCTGATCCCTGGGCACATTCTCTGTCACCCGGGCAATCTCCACCCACCTGGCATTTATATGGCCAAAAGTATGCAGCGCTTCTAGACAGGAGCTCTTGAGGAATTCAGACTCCAGTGCTAGGATGGGAATTTCAGGTATTTTATCAAGTACCATTTTTCAGAGACCTCACCCCCCATCTCAGGTCCGAGAGCTCACTGTGTCTCAGCAGAACTCAGGCACTCTGTGCTTTCTCTTCATCCACCTCCCCATCTCCTCCTTCCAGCACTTTCCCTTTAATTCTCCCCGGGCTCTAGAGGGAGGACATGAGCATCCAGCAGAAAGCAAGCCAGGCTGCCTCCTGGTGACTCTACCTGAGGAAGAGCCAGCCCAACAGTGGCAAAGGCTTTAAAAGAATGGATCTTGCTTTGGGAGGTGGTATCCGGGGAAGGGTTGACCAGCTGCTTTGTCTGTGTGAATAAGTGTGGATTTTGGTGGAGCCTCTGATTCACAGCCACAAATCTCTTTTCCCTTTGTTTTCTTTGTATTGGTCACTGAGGACTTCCTAGGAAAGTCCCCTCTTAAGAATGTGTCTCTGAGGTCAAGATCACCAGTTCACTGCTAAGGGCAGCTGGCTGAAGATGCAGGGAGACTTTCTTTTGTCGCCCTTGTCTTTTTTTTTTTTTTTTTAGTGTGACTAAATGAGTTTGCAAATGAAGTACTTAATCAAAAGCAAAGGTATTATCAAAAAGTGAAGCAGGAAAACAATAAGTAAACCTTCTCCTAAATCTGGTGTTTATATATTCCTGACCTGGTTTCAAAAATAAGAAAGCAGGATCTGATCCAGTGATGTGTCTTAGGGGTGTGTAGCACTTTCAGGGAGATGGTGAGTGGACATCCACAAACTGCATCTATACTTGTGTAGGGATGTCCAGTCCTGGGAGAGACAGTGTGGCAGTCTCTCTGCAGGAATGCAATGTGTGGACCCTGAATAAGCTATACATGGATCATGAACTGTCACTGTGCCAGCTGCCAGGAGCTAGGTATTGTGCAGAGTGGAGGCACACCCGCTTCCACCTCATTAAACAGGCTTTGCTTGGCTGATGCAGTACCCATTGGTTTGGGCTGCAGGGAAAATATTCTGTAGCCACTCATGCCATAGACATGACATACCCTGCTTTATGTAAAGCTAATGTCTACACATTATATAAACAGATAAACAGTGGGTATTTTTCCTTATGGAAGGATTCCCTAAGCAACAATTGTTCATTAAGTACCCACAGGGTGTTTCATTTCAGATGTGATTGGATTCAGCCCCAATCAACCACAGAATAGGGAGGGAACCTACAGGCTGGGCAGGTACAGAGGTGAGTTGGGCTGTTAGTTGTTCAACTCAGTTGGAAGGTAAGTAAAGGAACCCAAGGTACACAGCAAGAGCAGGCTTCTGGGCCAATGGCCTAGAGAGAGAGAAAGGAGAAGGAGGGAATAGCCATTGTTTTAACACCTGAATCATACTATGGTAGAGAAGCTGTATAACAATGGTGGCTGAGTACCTGGATTCTGCAGCCAGGCTGCCTCGGGTCCAAATTCTTACTCTGCCTCTTATGAGTTCTGTGCCTTGTGAAGAGGAATGATGAAGTTCCAATCTTAATATTTTTAATTTTAATTTTTTTTTTTTTTTTTGGTGCTGGGAATGGAACCCAGGGCCCTGTAGTGCTAGACAAGCATACACCACTGAGCTACCTTCCCAGCCCCAACCTTGAAAAGATGAAAGGAGTAACAACCTTAGTACTGTGCCTGGATTACAGGGAGTGCCATGTGAGTGTTTACTGTTAACATTATTAAAAGATGAGCTCTGAAGAGGCTGCCCACAAGTCCATTTGTTCCAGAGGCCCAAGCGATACCCTACAATTGACCGTGAGTGCCGCCTTTTGGCAGCACTGAGGCACTTTGGCCTTGGCATGGGGTTTTGTTTGCCTCTATGAGCATCAGAAACAGAAGAGCTTCTGTCCTGGTTCCGGCATTGCTTGTCCTCCCTATGTCCGGGAACTGGGCTAGACTTTAGTGTACCCACTCACTGGATTCTTGAAACAACCCTGTGGAATAGGGGCTGTTACAGACACAGGAATTGAAGTTCAGTGGGTGGGTCATTTGCTTGTGGTCCCACAGCTACCAGGTAGCAGAGCCGAGCGAGCTTCACACCAGGTTTTTCCAGATTGCTGTACTCCTTACAGGGTGGAGGGGTGGGGGTGCTTCATTTGTTTTGGGGGGTATGGGAAGTGTCTTGAGAGGCAGGTGGAATTTGGTAACAGGAATTCAGCAAGAGGTGATATTGAAAGACCCTAGAAAATAGGCCAGGAATTGTTAACTGCCTAGAGGTGGCAGGACCCTTTCTTGGGCCACGGGCAGAATCTCATTATTGAAGACCTACACTCTTTGGGAACAAGATATGAATGCTGGCATGGAGGGACGAGGTGGGTCTCTGGTTTTGCTGAAGCAGGCAGAGGATGGTGCCCAAGAACAAAAGAAATGCAGTCTGATGACAGAGACACAGGCACAGCCAGCAAAACTGGGCCAGGTCTCCCTCCCCGACTCAAGCTTAAGGTCAGAGGTCATCTTGAGTTAAGTCTGAGGTTAGCATTGGGTGACCCTAGTTGTGGGAAGAGGAGAAATGGATAATCAAAAACTAAATGTCTGACCACAGTAACGTTTAATTATATAAAAGATGTGATCCCTCTAAAAGGTACATTTAAAGTGTAACTTACAGAGATTTGGTTTATGCCTAATTGCTCAAGGTTAGCTCTCTGGCTTTGTCCGAGGAATGCTGGTGATGCAAACAGGTGTGAGGGGCGTGCACCTGGCACCAGGGTGGTGTGGATGTGCAGGATTACTCATGGGCATGACTCATCCCTGCTCCTCCAGGAACCATAGTCTGGTCCAGGGGTTTTCAAACTTTAACGTGCATAAGAATCACAGAGGAACTTGTTAAAAATTCAGGTTGCTGAGTCGTTGGGGCAGTAGTGATTCAGTGGGTCCATGAGGGGACCCAGATTCTAAATTTCCTGGATGGGGCCCAGGTGATTCTGTGCCACAGGGAATATGGTGGCATTATCTTGCTGTCTCCTTGGTCCATAGATCGCAATAGAAGAAGCTCACAATTAGAGAAGGTCTGGCTGTTGCTCTGACTCCCTTCTGTATTACTAGTAAGGTAACGCAGGGTTTTGGGGCCAGAATTAGTGGCACTTAGCTTCTTCTTTGTCATTACTTCTTGAATTACCTGACTGGACCTCTACCTATTCTAGAAATGACAAGCACAC
This sequence comes from Urocitellus parryii, assembly GCF_045843805.1. Taxonomy (NCBI): domain Eukaryota; kingdom Metazoa; phylum Chordata; class Mammalia; order Rodentia; family Sciuridae; genus Urocitellus; species Urocitellus parryii. The sequence continues at coordinate 97,004,607 of NC_135531.1, read as the reverse complement.
ACTTTCTGTATATTGAGTTATTCTGTCCTAGGCACACTGCTAGGCCCTCCACTATGCTAATCTCTCATTAATTCTCCACAGCAATCCCATATATTAGACACAATTATTAGTCACATTTTGCAAGTAGGGGGGAAGCCCTCATTGCCCGAAAGTGGCTCAGCCGGGATTTGAATTCAGGACTAGCAGTTACCAGAGCCCAAACTCACATATAATCTCTTCAGAAGAGTCTATGTTCCTTTGCTTCCCTATTTTTATTTTATTCAATGAGTCAAAGTGGTTTGGGGAAATGGGAAGGTGGAGGTAGACTTTATGGGTTAAATTCATATGCTCAAATATACCCTTAGCCCTCAGTACCCAAGACTGGGACCTTATTTAGAGATAGGTTCTTTTCACAGATAATCAAATTAAAAGTGAGATCATTAGATGGTGCCCCTAATCTACAATGGCTGGTGTCCTTATGAAAAGGGAAACTTTGGACACATGTATAGAGGGAAGATGACGAGAACTAGGAAGAAGACGGCTACCTATAAGCCAAGGAGAGTCCTGGAACATTCCCCCACAGCCTTTGGAAGGAACCAAACCAGCAGAAACCTTAACCTTGGACTTCCAGCAATCTAATTGAAGGTCAAAATATTATGTCAAGTTATAGCAATTGAAAAAAAAACTCAAGAGTAGCTTTCAGATGACTTTCATGGTATTTTCGGGAGCTACAGTTGGCTCAAGGATCAGGAAAGAAAGACTGAATTAGAAAGAAGAGGGAGGAAGCAACGGGAAGTAAAGAAAAAGGGAGGCAGGAGGAGAAAGAGATGGAGTGGGGACAGGATGGGCACATGAAGGCCAATGATGACCACTGCAGATTCATCCAGCTCACTCAAGGGAACCTCCTGAGTGTCAGGGAGAGTGCCCGGGCTGCAACACAGTCCCCACCACCATGAATATTAAAGAATAGATGGAGGTACAGACATCAATCAAGCAGTGACTCCAAGGTGGTCTGCAAAGCATATGGCAGAGGTCCTGACCCAATCGAGGAAGCAAGGGATCTGAGAAGGTTATGAGGAGGAAGGATGCTGAGGTTGAGATCTGAGGGACTGGGAGGTGTCAGTTAGGGAAAGCAGAATGTTTCTGGTTGGGGAAGAGCATGTGGGAAGTCCACATGGTATGAGGAAGCATGGCATTGCCCAGTGCCTGGAGGAGAGGTCAATGTGGGTAGATGGGAGCCCGGGGGCCAGGCAGGGTCAGACCACATGACCCTGTGGAGGATTTAGGCCCTTTAATTGTAAGCTATAGAAAGTCTGAGGAGGAAGTGATCTTACACAGGGCAAAAATTTCATTAAATAAAAACATCTTGGGCTAGAGATGCTGATGACCACGGTTGGCGGTGGGCCAGCCCTGAAGCAAGACATCAGGCTCCTTGGTTTCACAGACCCGGGGTTGGCTGCATGGGCATTAGAGAGCGGAGTTCTAGGCCACTTCCTACATAGTGTCCAGCCATGGTTGTCACCTAACAGTGTGTGTTCTAGGTGTATACATGGCCCTATTGAGAAGGCTCTAAAAAGGGACAGTTTTTTTTCCTATTGGGGAGGCTAATTATTGAGTGTGGCAGCTGGACCAGACTCATACTACTGTGCACGCGGCTGGGCACCCTTCTTCAGCATCATTTGCAGGATACAGAGGTCTGATGAACGCAGGCTCGGCTCTGCCTGCCTGTGCTTTGCCTGCAGGAAGCCAGGTATGCAGCAAACTATGGGGGACGGCGGTGGTGAGGCCAGGAAGCCCAGGCAGAGCCCCCAAGGACATTGGGAGAGAAGTGGTTCTAGAAAGGATCTGAAAGGGGCTGAGGGTGCTGACAAGAGAAGTTCCAAAGCCAAATTCTGCCTCATTTATAATTTCACACAAAATGTAGCCATCGAGGCCTGTGCTGGGAACAGGGAGATCCCAGCCCAGCCAGGTGCCTGAGCTCCTTGCCCACCTTGCCCACCGTTCCCATCCTTGGGAAATCTCTCAAGTGCCCCATATGTAAGTCCCTATGTAACAAAAGTCCTGCTGTGGAAAACTCACACCAGCCTTTACCACAGGCCTTGCCTGGATCAAAAATATTCCCTTCATTTGGATTTGAGCAGAGGGACTGGATTTGGCTAAGCAAGAAGAATCCCTGGAGCACACTTTGGTATACACTCAAGAGTGCCCACTCCATCCCCCTAGCTTCCCTTTGTTCTCTGCTGTTCCATGCCCTTTCCTGCCTCTGAGACTTCGCCATGGCCGTTCCACCTGCCTGGAAGACGCCCCCAGGTCTCGTCACAGCAGACCTCTTTTCCATTCTCAGTGCTCACGGTGCTTGTCCACTCCTCCAAGACACTTCCTCGGTACTCCCCATTCTGTCTCTTTCCTTCATGGTGCTTATCCCAGTTGATAGTTACTCTTCAGTTCTTCTTCTTTTTCCTATTTTGTTGATTTCTTTTATAAACACATATTAATTACCCAGGCTAACGGGTTTCACTGTGACGTTTCCATACACACATACATCATGCCCCATCAGGCCCACCCTTCCCTGTTTCCTTTCTTATCCTCCCCCCATCTCCCCCTTGCCCCAGGTCCCTTCAAGTCATCTTTTTTCTTTCTATTTCCCACATATGAGAGAGAACATGCTATACTTGCTTTCTGTGTCTAGCTTATTTCTCTTGACATGATGCTCTTCAGTTTCATCTGTTTTCCTGCAAATGGCAAGCATGATTTTGTTCTGCTTTATGGCTAAATCATAATCCAATATATGCATGTCACATTTTCGTTTCCATACCTAGGTATGGGGAAAGTGTCATGATAAACGAGGTATGCAGTTATCTCTATTGCATGCTGTCTTTGATTCCTTCAGGCATGTACCTAGGGGTGCTATAGCTGGATCATATGGTTTTTATTTATTTATTTATCTATTTTTGAAGACCCTTCATACTGTCCTCCATAGCCACTATGCTAATTTACATTCCCACCCATAGTGTATAAGCGTTTTTTTTCTCCACATCCTCTCCAGCATTTGTTGTTATTATTTTTTTTATGATAGCCATTCTGACTGGGGTGAGATGGAATCTTATTGTAGTTTGGATTGGCACTTGATAGCTAAAGATATTGAGTATTTTTTCATATATTTATGAGCCATTGTATTTGTTCTTTTGAGAAGTGTCTGTTCAGATCATTCACCTATTTTGATTGGATTAGTTTCTTTTGTTGTTGAGTTTTTTCCACGTTCTTTTTATATTCTGGATATCAATTCTCCGTCAGATGAATACTGGTGAAGTCTTTCTCCATTCTGTAGTCTGTCTGTCTCTTCCCTCTATTGATTGTTTTCTTTGCTGTGCAGAAGCCTTTTAATGTAATCTAATCCCATCTGTCAATTCTTGCTTTTATTTCCTGAGCTACTGAAGTTCTTTTCAGGAAATTGTTCTCACCAGTTTTTTAAAAGAGTTGCTATTGCCTTTTCTCCCTTATGTAAGCCTCAGAAGGACTGGAACTAGACCTTGCCTGTCTTGTTCCTTGCTATAGATATTACTATGAGCCAAGCCACATAGTAAAGGCTCAGTAAATATCAGTCCAGTGAATGAGAGAATCGTTACATCTTGGGATGAGAAAGCCAAGACCTGGGGCAGCAATGGGACCTCCTGGCCTCTGTTGGTCCTTCTGAGGACCCTGGCCCTTCTGGGAGTGAAGTCGGGAAGTTTGCACCAGGGGCCCCTCACAGTTCTCCAAGCCCCATGCTCTGTGTTCCTGCCCTGGCTTAGCTGACTTGGTGTTATCTCTGGAAATAATCTACCCTCATGGTATTATTCACACTCAGAAATGAATAACTTCTTTGGCTGATGTGCATCAGAGGCAAGCAAGGGATGCCAGGCCCCCAGAAGGAAGGCATTGATCCAGCACATCCTGGCCTTTGTGCCCTGGAGGCAGCGGGAGGGAGCAGCTCACCTCTGCCTCCCCCTGGTTAACCAGGGTCTGCCAAGTCCTGCCCAGGACCTTTAGGGGTAGAAAGGACGTCTAGCAAGTGCACTTCTTTCTGTCCTTCCTCAGAATCTATGTCAGCTTCTGACACCGCTGTGGAGAGAGGGAGGGCTGCAGAAATGTGACCTGCGGTCACACAGCAAGCCCAGGACCCAGAGGAGGGCGCATCCCCTGCTCAGGAGTGCAGGTGGGTGGCCCAGGCTTCTTGGAGTTGGCTGCATCACCTTAGTGACAGGTGGTGTTATAGAAGCCAAATAGTCTTCCTTAAGTGTGATCTTTTTTCAGTGTTTGAAGTAATAATGGGGACATTTCTAAATGACAGAGATGCAGGTCAGCTTCAGAATGGCATCTTTCAAAGGAAGTTTTCTTCCCAAGGGTGACACTTCCATGCAGTTGGTCACACAAAACTCATGGCCATTCTCCCAGGCTGGTCCCGGGATCTTTGCTGAGGGCTGGCTGGGCAGACCCTAAGTTCCTGGCTTGAGAGAACAAGAATTCTTCTGACAGTTTCACTTCTGACCCATCTCTCTCCTTGCCTTTCCATTATTTCAGAAACAGCCTGTGGAGTTTTGGTAGCGTAGTATAGTGGTCAAGAGTAGAGACTCTTGGGTAGGACTTGTTTGGGTTCAAATTCTGGATCTGACATTGAAGAACAGTGTGACCATGGAAAAGTTACCCAGCTTCTCGGTTTCTATAAAATAGACATAATAATAGTACCTACATCCTAGCACTTGTTGATAGGAATATGTGAATTAACTCAGGTAAAGTCCAGAGTACCTTTCAGTGCTATGTCAATGTTAGCTGTTCCTATATCATAGGGTTGGTATAGGAATATAGAGAATTGGGCTGGGGCTGTAGCTCAGTGGTAGAGTGCTTGCCTAGCAGGTGTGAGCCCTGGGTTTGATCCTCAGCACCACAAAAAAATAAATAAATAAGTAAAGATATTATGTCCATCTACAACTAAAAACATATTTTTAAAAAAAGAATGTAGAGAATTAACACATTAAGCACCCAAATGTTTTAGTACACAGTGCGGAGTGTTTAGTATTTACTCAGTAAAATTTGAATTGTTATTGTTATTGACAAACTTTACCATCTGGCTAAGGTTTTTGGAAGTCTTCCTATAAATGTATGGTCCTGGTAGAGGGTGTGAAGGTCACCTACTACCCTGCTGTTCCCCAGGAGCCTTTATTTTGTCTCAGGGGAGGATTATCATCTTGTGATTTTCAGCACTTAAAACCCTTATGATGGGAACCTAGAACCCACCAAGAGAGCAACAGTCCCTTAAAAGGTTGAAGTCCCCCACACATGGCAGGCTGCTTTTCTGGCAGTTTCAAACCAGAGATGCTTCCAACAAACCATTAAAGAGGAGTCAGCTTTTACCCCTTTTGCTTAGCACACATGTAGACTTTGGGATTCCTACCCTCAGTACATGGACTGCTTGAAAATTTGGCTCAGGAGCCCCTGATGCTGGACTTTGAGTTGAAATCATCTGAAAGCTGACTGCAGGGATTGGGAAGATGGCCTGTTACACGTGGCCAATTACACAGCCACTCTGCGTCCAGCTGCGCCTGATGCACTGACCTCCCTTGCCAAGTGACCTGGGCTAGGGAACTGGTCCTCTTTCAGTTTCAGATTCCTTCTCCACAGAGCTCCTCTGGGGATGGTCCTGGAGGTTGAGTTAGGGGTGATGTGTAAAGCCCACGGCATGGCTGTCTCTCTTGCTAATTCCCTTCTCGCCCTTTGTGGGCCCCCTGACTGTCTCAGATCTTCGAAGGGAAAAACCCAGTGGTGATCAATGTTGTAGAGGGTTGTGAATATTCCCTCGCACCAGGTGACCATGAGCACATCAGTTGGCTTGTGGAAGCAGCACAGACAGATGGATTCTGGGATGGGGTCCAGGTTGCGGTCTGGAGGAGGGGGTGCTGGCAGCCCCCACACCCCGCTTAGCCCATCTTTTTGCTCCAGCGAGCCAAGCCTGGAATATGAATTTGTAACCTACTGCTCTTCTGGGATGTGAGACACCTCCCCAAGGCCTAAAGATTGATATTCTCCTCTAAAGGAAGTGGACCCTGCCTCTCCCACTCTGACCCTTCCTAATGCTTCCCCACCTCCCACCAAGGCTTGAAGGGTTTAATACGCAGCTGGTTCAGGGTGGATCCAGATGCTTGCTGTGCAAGGGGGAGAAGCGTTTCCAAGGCAACGTCGAGTTGTTTCTGGAGACCCATTGACCCTTCCCTCCCTGCCTCGCGCTGCCCCCAGGACTGAGCCAAGCCTTTGGAGGGTGGCTTCACCTTGGGATAGCTGGCTGGAACCCTACTATGGTGGGAGGTTCGGATCCCACGCTGGATGGGCCCTGGGGGAGGTCAGCTGGAGGATGAGTCAAGAAAGGCCTCCTCGCCTCTGGGTTACCTCCAGGCCTCTCCCTCTTCTCCCTGCACAGAGTCCAGTGGGGACTGGGGAGGCCCCCCGTTCTAGGAGTTGTCTCTGAAAAACTCTAACCGCATCTTGCTCAAGGATGGAAGTATGACCTGAGTTGGCTACTTTAACATCTTCTCATGCATGGCAGCTCAAGAGAGAGACTTCTGATGACTAACTGGGAGCTGTACATTCATCAGACTCTACGGCAGCCCAAAGTCAGTATTTTCCTGGAGTCAAGATCCTTTTCTTCCTGGCCAGTCCCACATCCTGCTGGACCTGCGTTGGTCAGCTCATGTTTCTCATTATCTCTCCCCGATCCTCTTTAAAGGCTTCTCATTCCATCTGGGGGTTTTATTTTTAACTTGCACCATAATGCTAGGGCTGAGCAGGACAGACTGCCTACGTCCACAGGAAACAGGGCCACTTGGAATGCTGGCCCCATTTGGGGGGCTCCTCCCTCTCTCCCTCTACCTCTTTTACTTTCACATTTATTGAGCAACTCCATGAGAGTCCTGCACTGGGGATACAAAAAAAAGGACAGATTTGGTCCCTGCTTTTGAGGAGGTCACCTTCTGACAGGGCAGGGTTAGGACACAGAGCATCCTTACATAAATGGAGCAGGGCAACCCAGAAATAAATGGAAATAGAAATTGTGGAAGTCAAAAAGGTCAACTGGATGAAGAGACCAAGCAAGGCCTGGTACAGCAGAGGCTCTAGCCAGGGGGTGGAGAGGGGAAGCCTCTCTGAGGAGGTGCCAGAAAAGCAGAGACCAGAAGAATGGGGGGCACCAAGCATGTGGGGAGCAGGGTGGAGACTTCCTCAGGGAGGGAAGAACGTGTGGTAAGGCCCTGACATGGGCAAGAGCATGGCATGTTCTAGAATGCAACAGAATGCCGGAACTGGAAGCCCAGGGGCCAAAGGGACAGTGGTGAAGATAAGCTGGGGAGGGCTCAGCGGCCAGGTGATGCCGGACCCTGAAGTCTCGAGAAGAGTTTGGGGCTTCGTTCTGAGTGCAGTGGAAAGCCACAGAGCGAGGTGGGGACAGGTGGTGGTGGACATTTTAAGATCCTCACTAGGTTCCTGAAAGGAGAACTGACTCAGAGGCGGGTGGGAGGGGAGGCAGGGATGTGAGTTAGGTGGCTACTGAGGCAGGCAGGAAAGAAGTGATGGCAGCCTGGGCAGGGCCACTGCATGCAGGCTGGCTCTCTGGGAATTAGCTCCTTCCAGAGAGCTCAGAGAACTCTGTTCCACAGTCGTCACCCAGCCTGAGACCCCCAGGTCCCCTGTTGCAGGGCTGGCCAGGATGAGCTGTCGGGGTTACACAGCCCATTGCCGATAACGGGCCGTGTTTAGTAGATTCCAAACACAGTGAAGAAGCTCTTTGTCCAACACCTGCCCCTCTGATTGTCCTGAAAGGTGGGTAATTACTCTTCTCTCTTTACACCATGGTAACTCTCTCTCTGTCCTTGACATCTTTGGCTCAGATTTGAGACCAAATGGGTCAAACCAATTATTTTTGAGCAATCGTTGCTTTGATGGAGTGATCTCACTGTCTACAACTCAGGGGTGATATGGATGCCCAAATGCCATGAGCAGTGGTCCCTGCTCTCCAGGGAAAACACACTGTGTTATTGCTCTTCAGAAGGAAGCGTACGGAATATAAAGGAGAAATACAACATAAAAAATTGGCAGAAAATAATAGTAGTTGTTATTTGCTGTGCTTTGCAGGCCTCTGCTTATATTAACTCATTTAATCTTCAAAAAGATCAAGGACATAGGTACCACTCTTAATTGTTTCAAGGATGATGGAGCTGATTGACGGAAGGGAGGCAGGGGAGAGTCAGGGTCTGGAAGCTGATGGACTCCTAACTATAAAACAGGCTCTATGCTGCCTGGTTTGGTCACTACTATGTTTTTAAAATTGCATGGAAAAAGACCTGGAGGAGGGTGTCCAAATGCTGGCAGAGCAGGGATATGAGCAACTTTGTTGTCTTTTTCATTTTCTTTTTTTATTGTTTTGAATACACAGTGCCTGGTACAGAGTAGATGCTCGGGATCCTCTTGTTTAATGAAATTGCTGAGCTAATGAATACAAGTTATTTAAAATTATTTTGGGGTTGTTAAAGTAAGTGGAAAGTAAATTTTAAAAAAGGAAAAGTTTATCCATTATCCAGAGATAATCACTATTAAAATACTGAGAATAATGATTCAGACATTTCCAGGTTTTTCCTTTTATTTCTGTCTGTGTCTGCCTGTCTCTCATTATCCATCTACCTACCTACCTATCTTCCTAGTGATTTGTATGTATATATGTGTGTATATTCTAAAATATTGTACACCATATTGTACTTCAACATACTTTTTTCACTTAACAATATATCACAATCATTTCCCATTCTATTTAATATTCTTTGTTTTCTGCTTGTTTTTTGTTCATTCTAATTAGTTATACTTGACAATATAATGCACTTTGACACATCATACATAAATGGAGTACAACCTGGTTGTACATAATGTAGAATCACACCAGTCATGTAGTCATATATGCACATAAGGTAATAATATCCAATTCATTCCACTATCTTTCCTATCTTCATTTAATATTCTTTTAAAATATAATTTTTAATGGCAGCAGTGAATTTCTCTATAATTTATTTAATGAGCCCATATTATTAGATATTCAATTTGTGGTCATAATTATTAATAACACGATATTAAACCTCCTTCCAAAACACTTTTGCATAGCAACCATCTTAGTATGTTTGGGCTGCTATAACAAAATACTATAAACTTACAGTGTTATAAATAACAAATATATATATATTTTTTTTCAAAATATATATATTTTTAATTAGCCCATTATATTTATACATAGTAGTTGGGCTCATTTTGACAAAATTATACATGCAAGGAAAATTATAAATTATACATCCCCCCCTTTCCTCCTCTCTTCCTTCCTGCTCTTCTCCTTTCTCTACTCTATTGAGCTTCTTTTTGCTTACTTATTTATTCATTTTTGGTTGGAGATACACACACACACACACACACACACGATAGCTGAAATTCCCTTTGGTACATTTATATTAAAAAACCATATCACATGATTTTATTGAATTCATTCCATATTTCCTCCCTTTTCCCATCCTCCCTCCCTCCCTCCCTCTAACAAATGTACTTCTCAAGGTTCTGGGTTGGGAAGTCCTGATGGAGGACCCAGTAGACTCAGCGTCTGGTGTGGGCGTTTCCTGGAAGCCATTTTTTCCTTGTGACCCTACATAGCGGGGAAGTGGGGAGGAATCTCTCTCTCTGAGGCCTCTTTTATAAGGTTACTAACCCCACTCAAGTGACCTAATCACTCCTCAAAGCCCCCCCCCCACCCATTAATACCATCGTCTTGGGGGTTAGAGTTTCAACATATGAATTTTCTAAGCCCCAAACAATCAGATCATAGCAGTTACAGTGCTATTAAAAAGGGGGTAAAAAAAACCACTTTACACATTCAAATAAAAAAGGGAGAAGATGCTTCTTTTTAGGGCCCTTTGGGGTAGACCAACTGGCATGTTTCTTGCTTCTGACCTTCAGAATCACTTCAAGTTGAGATGTCATTTAAAACTCTCCCCATTTTCTCAGTGCTGGTCATTACTCACCCCTCAAGTATGACTTTGTTGTAATTTCACCACAGTAGGAATAATTCAGGAAAAATCCCAGTTGTGACTAAAATGTGGGTCCTGAAGTTAGACAACCAGGTCTAAATGCCAATCCCAGCCCTCATCAGCGTGTGCCCACAGGCATGTTCATTTTCCTGAGCCTCAGTGTCCCCATGTATACATGTATACCTCAGAGGATTCAATGAGGTAAAATGGTCAAGGTTCTCCTGAGCACTGTGCCCAGCAGGAGACAGAGGCTCAGAAAATGTTTATTGTGAAGATGGAGGAAACATTTTCTCACCAGTTTAACACTTTGGAAAACTTCTTCCCATCCTACTCTGCAAGAGCCCAGGAAAATGAATTGTTAAATCACTCAAAATACTCTCTGACTCTATTATTCTTTTTCCTTCATTTTTTGCGGGGAGGATGGGGGTAGGGGATGGGGTGCATGTCAAAGTCTAAAACATTAAAGACAATTAACTTTCTTTTTTTCTTCCCTACCAAGAACCATGTTGATCGGGTTAGAGATAGATTGAAATAATTCTGTTGTTCACAGCTGCAAAAGGAATGTAGCCTTTCTTTTCATTGGGCCAGCTGCATTTTATAACTGTCTATCCTCAAGTAAAAACAAAGCAGCAAAGCAACAACTCAAAAAAGGACTCTCCAGATCAACCCAAAATTGCTCTCCGTTTTATAAAACAATTCAGAAAATGTCTAACCTCTAAAAGGCAGACCACAGAAAGAACTGATCCAATTCATATGCTGTATATCATTTGTTAATGCAGGCACACTAGAGACACATAGTAGGTGCTCCTCGGACTATGTTGGGTGTATATCTTGACTATATGTTTCCTTATGAGCAATAGATTGTTGAGGGTTGACACAAATACTGCCAGAGCCTCTTGGGAGGATCAGAAGATGATGAATGATTAAATGAACAGATGCTTTTTGAGTTTAGAAACTGAGTGTTGAGAAACTTTTCCCTCCTAATTCATGACTCTTGGAATATGATTGTGATCCTGATGGAACTGTGTAGGATTTCTCTAAACCACCATCCTAGGCAGCAGCACATTGATAAAGCATTTCAGATGGCCAGGCCAAGTTTTTTTCACTTCTCTCTAAACATGAGAAATGTTCAGAAGTCTCTCTCTCTCTCTCTCTCTCTCTCTCTCTCTCTCTCTCTCTCTCTCTCTATCTCTCTCTGTGTGTGTGTGTGTGTGTGTGTGTGTGTGTGTGTGTTATGGTATGGTGTGTTCTCAATACCAAAGAGGCCCCAGTGATCACAGTTAACATATTTGTAGGCAACCTAGCATTGGGCACATGCCCTGTTGGCGCTGGTCAGGTGCCTTCTGTGCATGAGAACTATGCTGTGGGAGAGTCAGGGATAGATGTGTTCTCTGCTCTCATATTGCAGTATGCAGAGGAAGAGAGGAGACAACTTGATTGGATGGGGGATGAGGTAATTGCTAGGCAAGCACCACACTGTGGGTGCTTCCGGGAAGGAGGGAGGCCTCTTACTGGCAAGACCAGGGAAAGCTTTGCAAGGGAGTTTTTGCTTTCAACAGAGCCTTGAAGGATGAGAAGGGTTTTAATTAGCAGAAAATGGAGAAGGGCCTTTCAGGTGGGGGAACAGCAAGAGCCAACACATGAAGGTGTGGAAGTTCTTGGTGTGTGGCAGGGAGGAGCCCAGAGAGCTGGGAGGTAGATGGATACAGTGGGAAGTGAGGCCTTTCAGACTGGGTTTGGGTCCACTTAAATGTTTAGGCAAGGATCTGGAGTCTTAAAATGTGGGAAGTGGGAAGCAAGGGAAGGTCTCTGAACCAAGAAAGACCTCAGTAACAGTGTACAAAACACACTGGGATAGCACCTCTAGGAGACAGGAGACCAATCTGAGGCTTCATTCTCTATTTTTAACCTCTTTGCAGTTTTGAACAGTGTGGCCCAGCCCCAGTACCCCCTCGGATGCTGGAATCCTGTGCTCTATGACTCCCCTCCTGGCTCTGCCTCTACTTGACAGGCTTCTGTGGCTTCTCTGAGATAACTGGCTGCGCTGGGAGTATCTGGGAATGTGGGGTTGTCACAGGCAAATGGGGAACCCAAGGTCCGAACCTCAGTTCTTGTGTCCTAATGAAAGAAAACCTGGATTGTTTTATAAAGGCTCAGAAAGGTGAACTGACTTTCTGAATTTTAATCCAGGAGTCAGACACAAAAAGTCAAGCAAGAGAATTTTACTAGACGTGAAAGTAAGGCTCAAGCAAAGAAAGAACAGTCCAGGGGGAGGGGGAGTCATCCCCAACTACAGAATGGCAAAGGAAACAAGGCTACTTCCAGATTTATTACTGCTTGATATTTACCAGGAGACCTGGGGTCCGCCTTCTGCCATCCTCACCAATCAGTTGTCTAGCTCCTCCTTCATGACAGGCAGAAAGTTTTTGACTCTACTTGGTTTTCTCTGGAACTGTCATGGCCACCACCCCATTCAGGGGGTGTCTTCATCCACAAGTCAATTTTGTGTTAAAGTAGGTGCTGGGGTCAACAACCAGGAAAACTTCATCTTGGTGTACCTGTGCTCCTAATGACATTTCCCTTCTGAAATATGTTGAGAAACCTATGACCATAAATCCTAACTTGACAGTAATCTTAGTGGACCCTGTCAGGAGCTAGCCAATGATCTTTTCTTCTTGATGTATTTCCTAATTGGTTCCTTTTGTTTCCACGTGTTTATTCATGGGGTTAGTACACCTGTTATTCTACAAGTTACTTGATTATTCTTTAAAGGCAATCAAAGAAACTCAGTGACCCTGCTAGAAACTTGGTGACCCTGCTAAGTTATGGGTTCACATTCCACTGTTCATCACTACTACCTAACTGAGTGACTCCGGGGTGGCCGCCTCTGTCCACCTCTATCCAGGCTTCAGGCTGTTCTCCCTAAAAAACTCCTCTTTCTTCTCTGCTCCGGCTTTCCTGCATCTGCCACACATGTGGCTTCTCTCCAGACCCCCATTCACTGCCTGCCAGGCAGCCATCTGCAGATGCTGGCTCTTACTCACTTGCCACATGCCCCACAGCCTGGTGTGTTTGGTCTGCTGAAGGGGCTTCTCCCTCTGCTCAGCCAACAGATCTCCATTCACTCCTCCAGCCCACCCCACCAAGCATGTCTGACTATCCAAATCCTCTCCATCCTCCTCTTCAGGTGACTATAGAGCCATTCTCTCCCTCAACTCTTGGGGTTCAAGTTTTGGCTCTTTTCTCTATTTTAGTTCAACCACTGTTGAGCATCAGGGGCTGTACTGGGGAACGAGGGTGAGGAAGCACTTGGCCCTGTCCTAGCTCGCAGCCTTGTAAAGAAGACAGACACTAAGTAAGGACTTGAAGACAGATTCACTTTTCAGAGATGGAAGTTCTGTGCTCCTTGTCCTCTGCTCTGCCCACCCCCACCAGTAACCAAAATTTCCCTATAAAATGTTTCCAGAAGCATTTTACCAAATTCCCATCTCAAAAAAATGCTCCTCTGGTTCCACGTTTATTTGCTTGCAGATAAGTCTGAACTCTTTGGAATGGCATCCTTTGGGGTCCTCCATGGGTTGATTCCAAACTAGCTTGCACTAACCCTGCACATTCCACAACCCCAGCTCCTGCTCAGTGGCATCAGCTACTCACTGGGGTTTGAACTGGCCTTTGTTCAAGCAGTTCCTGATTCTGTGCTGTTAGCTGAGATGTCCCATCTTCTATAGAATCCCTGTACTCTTTTTTCTCTCCTTAGTGCTCCTTTTTCTCTCCTTAGTCTCCTGAGCACTTAGCAAAGCCTATATGGTGTTTATGATTTAGCCTCTCACCCTCTGTCAAGGACAGAGAGCTTATCTTATTCCTCTTGAATCATCATAACAACAAAAATAATAGCTCAAATTATGAGATGCATTAGAATGAACTTTTTATTTATCTGTCAGGCAGCAGAGTGCTTCATTTGTATTATCTGCATAACAACCATGCAGGGTAGGTGCTGTCACTAGCCTGCTTTTATAGAAGAAGTAGCCGAGGCTTAGAAAGGTGAACTGACTCTGAATTTTAATGTGGAAGCCTCACTTTAAAGCCCACGACCTTACCATGACTTGCCCTTCATTCCTATTGTGGGGTCAGTTTCTTTGTTCATAGTGTCCTTAATGGGTTGGCTCCATGAAGGGAAGAGGGACAGGGAAGCCTAGGACAGTCTCTCGGAGGTCATGTAAAAGTCATGCTCACTGAGACATGACTAAAACAGACTCTTCAGAGGTCACACCTTCCTTTACACATCAACTAGGAAATGGAGGTGACAGTTTCCAAAGGAAAACTAAACATGTTTAACGGGTTTTGTGACAAAAGGATCAGATGGCAGTTTGTTGAGTCCAAATTGATTGAACCTGATCTGATTTGGGTGGTGACATACCCCATCACATGGCCCTGGTGGATGCAGGTGCCCAAAGCAAAAGACTTGCCCTTCACACAGCCATGGCTGCCTCTGCCCAAGCTGAGAGGGATATTTAACAAGGGACATCCTCTCCCTCCCTCCCGTGGACTGGACCTGTCTGCTTCCTTAGGGCAGAAGGGTTGTGTTCTCCAGGCGTCCATGCGGGCCCTGCTCATCTCAGAGAGGCCTGCCTTTGAGAGCAGGGGCAGGCGGGGAAGCTGGGTGGGGGGCTCTCAATGAGCACAGGAACCCTGTGGCCTCGCCAGTCAGCAGGAGCAGGGCCAGAGGGTTCGGTTGGGATGGGAAGGTCAGGAAAGGGAAAGGGTTGGTTGCTGAGAGACCTGTGCACAGGAACCAACAGGCCGGGATGCTTCCTCCTCTCCTCTCTGGGGCATGAACAGGAGAGCCTGTGGATGGGGGGGGGGGGCACAGCCCCAGAAAGCCTGGAGGACCTCAGTGCTCCCCAGAGCCCGTGACATCTGACATGCAGGACGTTGGTAGAAGGAGGACCATCTTCTCCTCTCTTCTCTTTTCCTTTCCCCATCAACCAGGAGGGACTAAGAGGTTGGTGGATGCTATGGTTTGAGTGTCTCATGTTGAAATTTAATCCTCATTTTAAGGTCTTCAGAGGTGGGACCAGATGGGACACTTAGGAGATGCCTGAGTCATGAGGGCCCCGTGGATTGTCATGGAATAATGGATTAATATGTTATTTCCAGAGTGGATCAGTTACAAATGCTACTCTGGCTCTGTCTCTGGCACACACCTCTCCTCTCTTGCCATGTGATGCCCTGCAGTGCCTCCAGACTCTGCAGAAAGTCCCCACCAGAAGGTGTTCACTAGATGTGGCCCCTGACCTTGGATCTCCCAACCTGTAGAACCATGAGCTGAATAAACCTTGATTCTTTTTAAACTACCAATTAGAGGTGCTCAGTTATAGCAACTCAATGTGGACTAAGACAGTGGCCTTTCCTTCCTTTATTTCTTGACTTGCCTCGAGTTTGGCTTGGCTTGTCTACAGCACAGACATCTTTACGTGCCACTTTGTCCTCCATATCCTGGCTCACATGCTGCATTTGGGGGGAGATGTTAGAAGATATACAGACAGGCGGAGGGACAGACCCATGAGGGATTAATGTTCGGAGTCTCGTCTAACACACTGTGCTTGCTACTCTCTGATTCAACAATGCCTCGCTGCTGCTGGATCTCAAGACATCTTACACCCCACCCTGGCCACTGCATTGCACTATGGACATAGCTATTTTTTTTTTAAAGAGAGAGTGAGTGGGGGGGGACAGAGAGAGAGAGAGAATTTTTTAACATTTATTTATTTTTTCTTTAGTTCTCGGCGGACACAACATCTTTGTTTGTATGTGGTGCTGAGGATCAAACCCGGGCCGCACGCACGCTAGGCGAGCGCGCTACCGCTTGAGCCACATCCCCAGCCCGACATAACTATTTTTAAAGGAGCAGAAACAAATTTTGAGGAGCTGGGACTTATTTGACTTGTTCTTTAGACCATTAGTCTTATTTTTATTCTTCTGCTCCCGCAGGATCATCCACAGACCTATGATGCTGCTACAGATCAATCTCATGCTATCAGGACTCTAGGTTGAATCTCCAGCTAAATTTAATTCAACAAACTCTGAGATTTTTTATCAGATGTCATAAATAGAGTAGCTCAAATGACAGCAGAACTCCACAGGGTCATCTAAGTTGCAGGTACAAGTCTGGGTTCCTGAGCCTCCTGGCACAGTGAGCCAGGCCAGGCACGAAGGGCACATTGAGTGTGCCGTGCTCCCCGGTCCCTGGAGGACTGAGAGTGGGAAACCTGTGGGCATCTGAGGGTTCTGGAGGCTCTGGGAGTGAGAGTTACCATTGTTATAAACACACAGCTTTACTAACAGTGAGGTAAAGCAGTTCCCCAACTAACGTGCCAAGAATGGTTCAAAGTCCTAAGGAGGGGGGGCACTGGCATATGGGAAGCCTGGCTCACAAAAGAGGAGGGCAGGCAGGTGGGCAGGTGGGCAGTGGGCTGAGGGGTGCAATGGGCGTCTGTGTCCTGGCTACCAGGGCAGACCATGAGACTGATTGCGGTTTCCAGTCCCCTTCCTGTTGAGAGCCTGAGATGGGTGCTTTGTGGTGGGGCCACCAGGTTCTTATAATAACTTTTATAATGTGTAGGATTATTTAATAATTTGTGTCCTCTGCCTCATTACTTAACAGTGCAATGGTGCACTGAGCACTTTATATAACCTTATCTCGTTTTATTCTCACAATCACCCTACGATGGGTTCAGATGATATTGTTATCCCTTGTTGTAAAGAAGAGGAAACTGAGGTTCAGAGAAGTGACAGTCTCTAGCTCAGTTCTCACAGAAAAGAAGTAGTGAAGTAGAGACTTGTCCTCAGCTGGGTTCCTCCAGGGCCCCAGCTTCTGCCCAGCCTGGAGAAAGAAGGAAACCTCCAGAAGTCAATAAGCCAAGACTCAAATACAGGTAGAATGACCACAGCACACCCCAACTACCACTGACTATCTGACCACTTCCATATTTTGTCCAAAGAACTCTCCACTGTAAGACATGCCATCATTTTGGGTAGCACTAAGAGAAAACTGGGCTAGATTTTAGAGATGTTAAAATACCAGCTATATGTGCATCCAAGTTTGATGGAATATTGCAGTGGCCACACTGGGCTAGGGGCTCTGCCTCCATGTGTCATTTCATCACAGTGGCCCTTCCCATTGCCCCTGCTTCTGCAAGGCAGGACACAGGACTCGGTGCCCATGGGAGGTCACAGAGCTTTGGAGCCCCAGAGCCTGTATCTGTCTTCAGCAACTTCCAAAGCCCAAATTCCTGTTCCTTGACGAGGAGGCCACGCTGCCTCTGAACAAGATGGGCCGTCTTTTGCCATTTGTTCCTTCTGATGGCAAACAAAAAACACATGGGGGATACCATGCTGCAGGGAGAAGGAGCACTTGCCTCACTGACCGGCACAGGCTCCTCTGTGCCTGGGCTTCGTGGCCTCTCAGGCTCCTGCTGGACGTTGGGCTGCAAGCCATCTACAGCGAAGTCAGGCGAGCCCTGCAGGACACCCAAGAGCTCTGTCCAGTCCTCCCCTGCTTCATCAGCCTCCTGTGTCCACGGTCTGTCTCCCACCCATCTCGCACTTTCCCCAAATTCCACTTGTGATCTGTGCCAGATTTTGTGGCCTCTTGTCTGACCTTGAACTTATTCCTCCCCCATCTTCCTTGCCTCCTCCCTTCTCTCCGAGCATCTTCACTGTCAACCGCGCCCTGCTTTCCTCAGGAGCAGGTTCATGCCTTAACCACTTCCCAGCCCTGTTCACACCTCCTTCTCGTGAAAGGCCTTCTAGAATCCCTGCATGTTCACATGGAAATAAAGGGCAAGAGAGAGGCGCCGTGAAGAGGCTGTGTGTGGGGAGAAAAGTCCACTGGACAAGTTCCCTTGCTCTCCTTGTGACCCCCGGGCCTCCACCATCTCTGTGGGCTGAGCAGGGCCAGGCGGGCCTCTGGGTTTCCAACCTGTGACGTCATCGTAGTCTTCTCGCCTCTGTCTCGCCCTCTTAGCATCCCCCGCCCCCCTCCCCAGTTTTCCACAGTGAAGAGGACAATTATATTCATTAAGTCTTCCCCGGCTCTTTAAGACTCCCTCCTTCTCTCCCCTCCCAGCCGCTGAGTCACCCTTTCCCCTCACACCTCTTCTCAAAGCCTTCCCCGACTGGAGATGAAGGATGGGACTTGGCACTTAACCTTCTTCTGCTTTTACTCTCCATGTCAACGAGAAATTAAAATCACAGTTTAGCCTCCTAACCAACGAGATCATTCTATGGGGTGATTTTCTTTTTTCTGAATGACCTTCCTCTTACCCATCCTTGGCCCCTTAGAAACTTCCTTCTTTGTCTTCACATGACTGTCTCAATGCAGCCTAACTTTCCAACAAAACCCTACCAAGAGGAACTTTATTTTTTATTTTTATTTATTTTTTAAAGAGGGACGTTAAAACAACTTGCAAGCTGGGTGGCACAGGCCTATAACCCCAGCTCCTCTGGAGGCTGAGGCGGGAGGATCATGAGTTTGAAGCTAGTCTGGGTAACACAGAGACCCAACCTCAAAAATAAAAATAAAACAATGAAACCATCCAATTCCAATATATGCAAACCTTTATTAAATATTAAATATTATTTGCTTTCAGTGTTTGATTGAATTGTGAAACCTGCTCGTGTGGGTTTCCTTGTTCCAGGTTCTCCCAGGGCTCAGTTATGTCTGCCTCTTTCCCGCACTCCACACACCAAGGAGGCTACAGAAAATATGTGCTGAATGAATGAATGACGTGCAGTTGTCACTGGGACTGTGTCCACTTAAGATGTGAGCTCTGTGAAGCCATCCACTCCACAGAGACTAATGGAGACCCTGCTACGTCAGGTCCTGGGTTAAGCGTGATGGACATGACAGAATCAAACAGACACATGCTCTTGGAGTCCACCTTATAACAGAAAATGACCACTTAAAATTATTATATTGGGGTACTGGGGTTGTGGCTCAGCAGTAGAGTGCTCGCCTAGTATGTGTGAGGTGCTGGGTTCAATTCTCAGCACCACATAAAAATAAATAATAAAATAAAGGTGTTCAACTACAACCAAAAATTTTTTTAAAAAATGTTTAAAAATTATTATGTTAGTGCCTACATAATAATGGGACTCTAATAAATGTGCTAGAATAAGTCTCAAAATGACAGAAAGTTGAATTCATGTTTGTTCTAGGAAAGCTAAGAAACTGGGACAGAGAGAATGAGAGAATTGATGAGGGCTTTATTGAGATATAATTCATATATATCAACTCATATAATTCATATATCAACTCACCCAATTAAAGTATACAATCCAATAGCTTTTGGATGTCCACAGGGTTCTACAACTATTGCGCTATTTAATTTCAGGATGTTTTCAGTGTTTTACTAAAAAACTACTTGTTTTTTTTACAAGGTCAGGAAGTAGCTCAGTGGTGAGTGCTTGTCTACTGTGCGTGAGGCCCTGGGCTCCATCCCCAGAGCCACAAAAAGTAACGCAAAACAACCTTTTAAAAAGTTATATTCTATTTCTCTTCTTTCCCGTCTCTATGGATTTGCCTATTCTGGACATTTCATATACGTGGAATGTATATGAAAACATGGAGTCATATAAAATATGGTCTTTTGTGACTGGCTTCTTTCACATGAAATTTTCAGGATTCATCATGTTATGTTCATTCTTTTTATGGCTAATATTCCACTGTATGAATGTACCACATTTCTTTATCCATTCATCATTCAATGGGCATTTGGGTTTTTTCTACTTTTGAGCTACTATGAGTAATTGAATGAACATGAGTAGACTACTTTTTATATGCTTTCATTTCTCCTGGGTATATACTTAGGTATGAGATTGTTGGGTCATTTGGTTAACTCTGCTTCACCATTTGAAGTGTTTTCCAAAAGTGATCACCATTTTGCCAGCCACATGTGAACAATTTCTTCATATTCTTGACAATATTTATTATTGTCTACCTTTTCCATTAAACCCATCATGATGAGTACAACATGACTTTGTGCTTTGGCCTTGCATTTTCTTGGTGGCTAAAGACGTTGAGCATCTTCCCATGTGGAGATGAGAACGTCTGTACCCTTTGTGAGGCAGCTACTGGGTCCACAGCACAGCGCCTGCCTGCTGCTGTAGGTGCTCAGCGGAAAGGAACACAACTAAGAATGAGCGAAGGAATATGCCTTGGAGGACGTCAGCTCTGACAGCCTCAACCTGTAAGGGGACAGTCGTAGGAGGGAAATGTTTTGCAAACATGAAACAATGCATTTTCACTCCTCTCCTCCCATCCCACTGCTTATACACCATGTTCCATTTGGGCTTTCCCGCTCAGAGGCTGTAGCCAGAGAAGGAAAAGGGGAGCACAGAATAAAGAAGAGTTGGACTCAACTGCCAAGATCTGTGGAGAGACTTGCAAAATGGCTTGTGCTCCCAACTCACATAGCGAGGGCGCGGCTCGGCAGAGAGTCAGCGGAGCTCCCACTACTGTGGGGGTGGGGTGTGAGGTTCAGTCTTAAAGATCGGGTTAGAAAAGAAGGTATGATAAGTGTGTGTTGGGGGGGTGGTGGGGGGTGAGGGGCCTTTGGCTTTAGAAACATCCTGATGCACTGAGGGGAGAACGTGGAGACGAGGCGGCTCTCAACGCAGGGCTGCAACGCCAGGGTTGGGAGGGTGACGGGCGCGATGGATGGCGAGTGGGTGTGCTTTGATGCCGTTCCCACATGATGAGATGCTGAGATATGAGCCAGAGGCTGCTGTGGGGTGACCCTACAGTGGGGTCCGGGCAAACCTTCTGGGTGGGGAAGCCAAGGCTCATGGCCAGCAAGAGCTGGTCAGCCTGGGAGCGGCCCTGGGCCAGGACAGACCAGCAGTCCCAAGTTGAGTCATAAAGGACAAAGGGGTGGGCAGAACACAGCAGGCAAAGCACTCATGCCAGAGAGCGTGGGCCCCTAGAGGACCCTGTGCAGGAGCATCTTGGTTCTTCTCTTCCAGGAAGAGGTTGGGTGCCTCCCCACAACTCCTCCTGCAGCCAAGGTCAGGGGGCCACTGAGGCTGGAGCATTTCCTAACAGGACCATTTAAATCTTCCATGGGATAAGAACAAAGATGTTTCCAGCTACCTAGCAGATGAGGTCTTGTGGGGAAGCCCCCACTACAGAAAAACTAGGGGAAACCATGGCCATGTCGTGTGAGGAAGATTTTTGTGGCACTTCCCAGGGTCCGGTCCTATGGCGGCCCCATACAGGGCTGGTGACACAGGGACGAGGTCCCATCAGCATTGCTGTCTATAGCTATTTTCAGGGACTTCTCTGGAATCAAGAAGTATGTAGGCAGAGAGTCAATAAAAAATAGTCGTCCAAAGAGCAAGTCCTTTGTCATCTTTGGCTGCAATCCTTTCAGAAACATTTGGAAGCATTCGGATGGGCCAAGCTAAAGAAATGGCACTCCTCTAACAGTGGCACCCCCCGGCTTTTGAACCTTTACTTTGTTGCAGGTGTTGTGCTGACTCTTGACATGTGTCCTTGAATCCTCCAGCAGCTCTCTGAAAATAGAAACTGTTGTCATTCATGTTTCATGAAGAAACTGGGGGCTTGTGGAGGTCTCCCAGGATCTTGTGCACACATGGAAGGGCCTGCATGTCTGCACCCAGGGGTGCTACCTAGAAGACCGCACTACAGTGTGGTCCCACGAGGGCAGGGACCATGACTATCATTCACAAAGACATTTATGAGGCATGACCCATCATATAAGCTGTTTGTTGCCTCTCTAGTGAATAAAGTTCGTAATCAGATCATACAGAGCTCGATGCCAAGCTAAGAAATTGAGCTTGGTATGTGGGCTATGAGAAATAATGGAGGAAATTCGATCAAGGGCAAGACGTGGTCAGATCTGAGGTTTGGGAGGATACGGCGGAAGATGCTGTGGAGAGAGTAAGAAGAATAAACTGCAGAGAGAAAAAGTAGAATCAATTTCCCCATGGATAAAGATTGAGAATTTTTTTATTAGAGTTAATGATTGATGAAAGGGAAGGAAAATTTGATATTTGACATTGATGAAAGGGAAGGAAAATTTGATATTTAGGTCCAATCATGAGAAGATGCATGTAAGTAGTGAGGGAAACAGAATACGACCAAGTCTTTCAGCTTGGTTTACTTGAAAACATTACACTGTCTTCTCAGGGGCAATGGAAGTAGGAATGCATGGATTCTACCTTGGGACGCATCTGCAGAATGTTCCGGAAGGTTTCTTTCAGATGGTGGGAGCTACAAATCAGCAGATCAGAGCAGAGGTATAGGACAGGATTTGGGAGATGTGGTGGACTCTCAAGCAGACCAGGACACCTAGAGAGAACACCATTAAAAGAGACCACCTAGGACAGGCCCCTGAAGGATGCCATACTTCAAAGGGTGACTACTATTGTTTAGATCTGGATGTCCTCCAAAGATTCATGTGTGGTAGTCTTGGTCCCCACTGCAGCAAGGTTCAGAGGTGTGGCTTTGGGGAAGTAATTGGGTCCTGAGGGCTCTGACCTCCTGAGTGTATTAACCCATTGATAGCTATATGGACCCTGGGGAGATGGTAGAAACTGGAGGTTACTGGGCACAGTTGAGGAAGTAGGTCCTGGGAGTATGCCCTGAAAGGTATTTCTTGTCCGGAGTCCCTTTCCTTCTCTCTCCCTTCTTCCTGGCCACCATGAACTGAACAGTCTTCCTCTGCCACACCCTTCTGCCCTGTCTCATCTCAGGCCAAAAGCAATGGAGAGAGACAGCCAACTCTGGGCTGAAACCTATGAAAATGTGAACCAAAATAAATCTTTCTTTCTCTAAGTTGTTTTTTCCCAGGTACTTGTTACAATTTGAAAAGCTGACTAAAACAGTGGCTAAAGGAAGAGAAATCAGTACTGGGCACTAAGCAAGTTCAGATACAGAGAAAGAAGACCCAGAAACTAGAGAGGGGAGCATTATCTAGAGTAGGATGAAAAGTCCTAGTGCCCTTTGGGGTTGGAGAGTCTATAAGAGAGTGGTAGAGATCCAGTCTCAGGTTGACCCTCGATCCAGCTGGGAAGGATAATGGGTGAAAGGGGCCAGGGATTGTGAGGGTTAAAGAGAAACCAGAGAACAGGAGTTTTAGATGATATCTTCCAATTGGTAAAATCAAGTCAATTAAGGACAATATTCAAGGGCTAGAGATGTAATAGTGTAGTGTTGATGCTTTCTAGTGTGCGGCCCGGTGTTCAATCCCCAGCACTGCAGAAAGACGAAAACAACAACATCCACAATGGACCACATATTCTCAGGACATTGCAACCCAGGTACAGGAGGAGATCATTCATCTGCTTTTCTAAAGTGGGTTTCGAGGGAGGAATAGGCTGGAAGAGAGCCCCAGAGGGCTGGGGGTGCCATCTTCCTTTAGTAAGCTCAGCTGTGCAAAGAAGCTGAGGGGCGACAGGGCCACCGGGTAGATAGGAAGGTGCATTCATCTGCTCTTCATGGCTCTGACCAAAATACCTGACAGGAACAACTTCGAGTTGCAAAAGTTTATTTGGAGCTCACAGTTTCAGAGATGTAGTCCACAGCTGCCTCCACTGCTCTGGGCCCAGGGCCATGGCGGAACATCATGGTGGCAGAGAACACCTGGAAGAGAGCAAAGCTGTTCAGCTCCTGGCAGCCAGAAACAGAAAGAGAGAGAGATCCGGGAGAGTTGGGAACAAAATATAAGCCCAGAGGCACCCGCAGTGACCTCCTTCCTCCAACCGTGCCCTGCCTACACTTTCTACCCAGCATGGTAGTTCTTTCAAATTATTAATACATCAGATGAACTCGTCCATGGATTAGGTTTCAGCTTGTGTAATCCAATTGTTTCACCTCTGAACATTACTGAGTTTACTAACATGGGCTTTTGTGGGACATCTCCTATCCACACCAAACAGAAGGACTTTCAGGTGGAAGGAAGTGATTCAATTTGGGGGGCAAAGGGAAAGGTTCAGTGAACAGCATTCTTTCCCTCTTTTTAGGGAGTTTTAAAGTTTTTTTTTTTTAATTAGAAAAATTCCTACAGTAACAGAATAGAATGTGATTTCTCATCCACCCCAGTCCTTTCCCAGAAGTGATCAATTCCTCAGGTTCCTATCTATGTGTACCCATACATATGTGATTTTAAAAAATTATGGGGTACTCAGGGCTGGGGTTGAAGCTCAGTGGTAAAGCCGTCACCTAGCACATGTGGGGCACTGAGTTTGATTCTCAGCACTGCATATAAGTAAATTTAAAAAAAATAAAGGTCCATCAACAACTAAAAATATATTTTTAAAAAAGTTGTGAAATGATTCTATGTCTATTGTTCTATGGCTTTCTTTTTCTCCACTCAAAAATGCACATAAATGTCTATCTCTCCTTTTTTATAGTTGCTTGATATGACTTGGCTGTCTGATTTATTTTATTGCTCTATTATTGATATGACAATATTTCCAAATTTTTGCTATTGCAAACAGCACTGCAGTGAATCTCACACATAGATCTTTGGGCATTTGTGTGAGTTCTTTTGTAGGACAAATTCTTAGTACTGGACTGCCAGTTGCAGGGTTGGCACATAAGTGTGCTGGTTCCTGGAAGGGCCTCTTGATTTATTTGTTCTCTCAGGGCTAGGAATTACAAGCACAAGGAAGAAGACATTTCCAACGGAGCTTGTAAATTGAAAACAAGACTTTAACATATTCCAACTTGATGAATATACAGCTTTCTTTTTAATCAAGATGCTACAGGTAATTGTATTGATGCATAAGTAACTCTTATTCACCTGATGAATATAGACCAAATATAAATCACTTTCAAAGAGATAACATTACACTCTGCCCTTCTTGGTTTGATTTTTATGACCTTCTATACCTAGAGTCAATATTTGAAGAAGATTCTCATTCCTGAGGGCACATTTACACTGTTAAGATTTAACCCGAGGGAAATTTGTCCACAGATTTCAAGGAGATCAAAGGTTGATGTCCATTAACATTTTTAAAGACATGATTATATTCCTGGGACTCGGTATTTAGTATGTGAAATTATCAGATAGTTTTTTGGTGCAGAGTAGGTAAAACCCTATCTTCTTCCGGTAGAAACCACAAAAACATTCAGGAAAAACCAAGATGAAGCATAAACCACTTCTTGGTGGGGTCCCTCTGATTTGGGGGCAGCACGCTTGGCTCAGAGTGCCCTCTACTGGCCTCAGGCACCACTGCACCAGCCTGTATCTGGCGTAATTTCCAAAGTTTGGAAAGCAACGCTAGCTCTCTAACGCTGACATAAATGAAATCTTTGACTATCTTTTGCTGTAGCCACTGTAACCCCAAGATGTCCTCTTTCAATAGTCGTGCTATATTTTCATGTTATTCATGGCTCTGCTTTCCCTTTAGGAATAATTCCTTGGTGACCACAGTGGTTTTTTTCTTAATGCCCTTTCTTAGATATGAGTTAAGCTACTGGGGTATCACCTACATTCATTAACTATTGGAAATAAGATTCATAATTTTGGATAAGCAGGAACTAGATCTAGAAGCAAACAATTCAGTGTCATCACCCACTGTGTCTGAGCTAAGCATGGCCAAGATTGAGGTCTTCTGTCCACTCTGGAAAGCTGTCAGAACCTCCTTAGGGCAGCCACGTCTTTCCTGTATTCATTTAGCAATATTTGCCAAGTACTACTATGTGCCAGGGAGTGTACCAGGAGCAGGTCTTAGTGGTGGACAAGATGAGAACAGTTACGCTTTCGTCATTACGTGTGATAACTAGGTAGTATTTTTATTGCAAAATGCTTGGAAACTTAGGAGCATCATAATGGTTTTACTGGAGCCTCAATGATGTTCTTTCAAATTACCTGTTAATCTCTTCTGTGCAGCAGGACTACTAAATTTAACTAGGCTCATCCTCTCGCTCAGAAATGGCTTCTAACATCTTAAAAGGAACCATTCAATCCTCCAAGGAACATGCTCATGATCTGTTATGATAGGGAGGAGGAGGCAGCATGAAAGAAAACCATTTTTCCAAATAACTGTTTTCCTTGGAGCTTGGGTGGGCAGAGCTGAGGCCAGGCCCTGTTTGGATATGGGAACCTGTGGTTACCTGGCGCTATCTTCATAAACCCTGCTGGGTGAGCAGCAGGCCCGTGACCCCCTGCTCGTCCCTCACCCTGCTGCTCCTCTGGGCAGAAGAGAAGCCCCCCTTTTGCTTTCTCTCTCTATTCAGGGCTCATCTGCCAGACAGAGGGATCAAACCCTGGAAAGGCCAGCCCCAAAGAGCGGGTGCTTCCTTTCAACCAGGCCACAATATTTATGGAGTAGAAGACAGCAGACGAAAGCACTGGCAGATGAGCCAGGCAATGTCATCCAAGAGATAAGGAAATGACGCAAGGCCAAAGGCTGGAAGGAACCAAATTCCATGCAGCATCCAGTGAGATTGCAATGGTTATTTATGCCCTAACTTTTACTAAACTTCAGATGAACTTGGGGGGACAGACATTATTTCTTCTTCATTTCTCCTGGATTTACAAGCACATATTATACTTCTTTGGGAAAGTCATGCATCCTTCTAATTTATTGTCCAAAGTCCAGTGAACGACCGCTAGTTCATTGTAAGTGAAGTTGGATTTTTAAAAGGCTGTTCTCTTTAAAATCATTCCTGATTTCCAAGATCCTGGTATTAATGGGTTTGTTTTTGTTGTTGTAGTTGCACTGGGGATTGAGCCCAGGGGTGCTCTATCACTGAACTACATCCTGAGTCCTTTTTATGGTTTATTTGGAGACAGGGTCTCAATAAGTTGCCCAGGCTGGACTTGAACTTGTGCTCCTCCTGCCTCAGTCTCCCCAGTCACTGGGATTACTTGTGTGGGCCCCTGTGCCCAGTGGGTTGTATTTTATGGGTTTGCTCCATGAAAAGTTCCAAAATTTCCAATCCTTTTCCCAAGTTACACTATTCAATTAAATCCAGTTCATTTAGTCCAACTCACCAAATATTTGTTGAGCTGAGCACTCTGTTTGAAGAAGACCTGGACACCACCCTTGGGAAATTCACAGGATGAGACAGATGATAAACAGCTCACTTCAGTCCAGAGTGGTGATCGCAAACGAGAAGGTTACACACACCACAGCACTTCCAAGCCTCTGCCCTCCTGGAGTTATGGTTTGGAGGGAGAGCCAGATGCTGATCAGAAAATTGCACAAATCAAAATAGAATTTAAACTCCAACCAGTGCTCTGGAGACAAGGAAGGTGGTGCCGTGGGTTAATGTGGCATCTGGCCTGGGTATGTGGGGAGAGAGGGGTCAGAAGAGCATCTTCAAAGAAGATCTGAAAGATGGTTTAGGGTGAACTCACTGTAGACTGGTGGAACCAAGGTCCAGGCACTGGAAGGTAGATGCAGAGGAACTGGAGCAGGAGGGCCATAGTGTATCCAAGGGACCAAAGCAACACTGGTATGGCTAGATCACAAGGCTGGCAAAGGAGAGCAAGTGGCCAGGCCATGAGGTCAGCAGGGTCAGACCCCCCCGTGGGAGTCTGGTTGACCTTGGCCTGCACTCCTGTGTGCTCATTTCCTCCTCTGTATAATGGGGGTCTGAACAACACCTGCCTGGTAGTCCCTGTCTGCAAAGCACACGGGACTATGCTGCTGGTGTCGGCTGCTGCTGTTGTCATTAAGATCCTTGTCATTCTCACCTGGGGACAAGGACCTGCCCAGCCAGGTTGAATGTTACTTTTTAACCATTCACACTGGCTCTGTGGGCACAGTCCTATGGAGGTCTCAGAAACCACAGAAATTAGCATAAACTCCTGTCAAGGCAACCACTGGCTTTCTGGAGACATTCTGAATGAATGACCGGTGGGGCTGCTGACCACAGGACTCAAAAACAACCACCAAGAGTTTATCCCAAAGACCCAGAAAAAAAAAAAAAAAAAAAAAAAAAAACAAGACGGAGGAAGGAGGCCTGAGCCTCCGGAGAGAAGGCCATCTATAAATGGAAAATTACACTGAAGCAAAACAAATCTTATTTGATGTGAACCCATTTTTGACTCTGTCTGGAAATGCAGGGCTGAAGGAAGTGGAGGGGACAGGGAGTGAGCCGAGGTGCCCAGGATGAGGCTGCCTGACCAGGCTGGCGCAGACACGTGTGTGTGTGTGCTGTGACGGGGCCATGACCAAGGGCCACAGCCGGCTGCCAAGGTGGCCACTCCTCTGGCCAGATGCGGGTGGACCCGGGCACTCCTGGGGTGTCTGTGCTGTGACACATGCCTGGGCAGCATGTGCTGACCGGCTGGCTGAGGGCAAGCAGGGCCCTAAAGAGGTATAGGAAACGTGGGAAGATGCATGAGGAACCCTGGGGCACTTCTATTCCCTCCAATGGGGCCATCGGTGTCATGGTCTCACAGGGCCATCGTAGCATAGACTGGGACAACCCAGCCAGGAAGTGCCATAAGTAACCCATCAGCACTCTTCAATTTTAATATTTTGAATTACAGATAGACAAAATACCTTTATTTTGTTTATTTATTTTTATGTGGTGCTGAGGATCAGACCTAGTGCCTCACACATGCTAGGCCAGTGCTCAACCACTGAGCCACAACCCCAGCCTCCAATCAGCACTCTCCAGAGCAGCTCAGAACGGCCAGACCCAAGGCTAGTGTTTCTATTTCTACAGCCCTTCCACGCTGGAGGTTATTTCTGAACATCTTCGTGTCTCATATTTCTCATGATAAGAGAACTGTGACCTTTCCATTTAAATGGCCTTCACACTCCCACCCAGCAGAGAGAGGGGCAGGGACTGAAGCCAGGAGGCAGGTAAGAAATGACAGTGACTGGGAACATGGCTGTAGTGATGCAGAGGGAAGAACAGGCCAGGTTGGGGATCTATTTTGAAGCTAGAACTAATGAACTCGCTGAGAAATGGATTAAGCTAGGTGAAGGAGAGGGAGAGAGAAAACTGATTTTATTTGGGGGGCTGAGGCACTGGGAATATTTATAAGATTTGAAATATTTAGGAAGGAACATCTGGGGAGTTGGAAAGAGGGAATCAACAGGTCTGTTTGGACCATAATAATTTTAAGATGAGCAGTGGACATCCAATGGAGATGTTCAGCAGGGGTGGGATGTAAGACCTGACCACATATGATTTTCCCAGGTTTACCCCTCTCGCCCATGGATTGAGATATGCTGGATTCCCAGTGGAATCTTCCAATTCTGGCTCTAAGTTTCCCCAACTCTGTACGTTGCCTAGGTGTGTCCTCTGCCCAGGGCACTTGCCAGTCTTGGCCTTTTGAGACCCTAATCATGACCCCTTCTTCCCAAATCTCCATCCTAAGTGATTTGTTCCTTGTGTCGGGGGGCTTATCTTGTTTGTGATGCTTGTCATATTTTCTTCACCCCAGGAGAGCTATTTCCATGCATTAACTCCTGTGCTGGCTGCTAAATTCCTGGAGTGCAGGGCTCACAACCACCTACCTATTTATGTATTTTATTTTTACAATATCTTGCATGGTATGCAGAAGTGTGCTCAGCACAGAGAAGACTACACATTAAATGTTGGATAAGGGAAGGATTGGGATATGATCTGAGATGACTGAAAGGCTAATCTAGTCCCAGGTAGTCAAAGGTGGAAGGTTTTCTAAACCCTAGAGGAACTGGTAGTGGCTGTGTGTGGTTCTTTGGTGTGGAACCACCGAGCACAGTGCTCAGTCTCAACTCACCTACTTCTCCCTGCATAATTCATGTGCTGACTACAGAAGCCTGTCTTTAGAAAGTCGGTAGTGTATGTTCTTTCCTAAGGGGGGGGAAAAAAAACTTCATATGCAGTGTTTTCATTGTCACTCTGTCACCCCACCATCAGGTTTTATAAGCCTGGACTTTGGGCCCTTTGCTTTCTGTGGATTCAGGCATTTGTGCTAGAGCACTGGATCCTGGTGTTGAGCCCCATTTGTTTTAGATCGATGCCCAACCTATAAGGCTGCATTAAGATTGGGTTGATTTATTCTAACACACATTTTGCTTCATGGGGTATCAGATCACGGATGCGGAAGTGCGGAAGAAATAATGACAGGGTCAGGGCTGGGGTGGTGGCTCAGTGGTGGAGCGCTTGCCTAGCACATGTGAGGCACTGGGTTTGATCCTCAGCACCACATAGAAATAAATAAAGGTATTGTGTCCACCTACATCTAAAAAAAATAAATTAAAAAATAAAAACGACGACAGGGTCAGATATCAGGTGGGGGAGTCTTGGTAAGCAAGCTGACAGACAAAGTGAATGGAGACAATTAGAAATGAATAGTGACCATCCAGGGGGCTGGGGTGTGACCTGAGCTCAGGAGAGCGGGAGAGGCAAAAGAAGATTCCTGGACCAAGTAAGGGTTGGAGGCTAAGTGAAACGAACAAAGAAAGGAAAACATAAAGGGTGGGTTATAATGGGGGTTACTGAAGGCAGAGAGAAAAGAGCAGAGTCCATAACTGCAGTGTTGCTTATTGAGTGTTGGAAATGTGCCAGGCACTGGGATAAGGGCTTTGTGCAAATTGTCTTGTTTACTTGTCCTGATGACCATGCAGTAGGTATTATTATTTTACTCATTTTACAACGAGGAACTTGGGGATCAGAGAGATTAAGCAAATTTCTCAGCGTCACAGAACTGGTAACTCTAAGAATTTGGGATTTTTGACCCAGTTCTGTTGAATGCCAGAGACCAGGTTCTGCATCTTCGGATATCGATGGATTCAGGGTCAGTCCTTCCACCAGGCCTGCTGCAGGCCGAAGAATGAAATGTCTCAGGACACCTCAAAGATCAAGGGTGATGAGCTAAGTTGGAAGTGCAGCTCAGAAGCCCAGCTCTGAGTGAGCTGCTTGCCAGGGCGTGAGTGCTCAGGGCAGAGGCACTCTTCCATCACCAGGGAATACTCACCCCATTGTGTCGGGCCCCACCTAAATGTTTTTATATTGTCTGCCCTTTGCCATGAGTAATGCCACTTTCCATTTTAAGCGGGAGCTCCAGGAGATGACTGCATGAGAAGCCAGGATTTAACACTAACCTCTGCCTGGGGGATCACTCACCCACTTGTGGCCAACAGCACGGAATGCTGCTAAAAGAGCTTCTTCCCTGCCCGATCTTAAAGGAAATCTGGTTTCCTCCCCGGGATCCCAGTAGGAGCTGAGCCAGGATATCAGAAAGCTGGCTAGTTCGCTGGTTTTCCACAGGAAACTACTGTCTTGCTCTGGTCCCCTGGTGTGTGCTAAGGTCTTGACTTGTTTGTTCATTTGGCACTTGTTGAGGGCTTGCTGTGTGCCAGGCAGTCTGCTCTGCGGTGGAGATCCTGCCCAGGACGACACAGCCTTAGTTCTTGTCCTCACGAAGCTAACAGTCTAGGGGAACAAGCAGACACTAATAATAACATGTCACAAACAATAAATAAACGATATGAAATGGAAACCCAGGGAGTGTTGGGAACCACCAGCCAGAGGACTTAGGCCACACAGGTAGGAAGGCCAAGGAGGAGCTGGCTGGGTTTCTTCTTCACTGTAAGCAACTGAAACGGACTCCTGAAAATTAGAGAATGCCATGTGGCTCGCAGAGTCACTGGGAAGGTCTGGTGGCCACAAATCACTCAGCATGAATGATGTGTGTGTGTGTGTGTGTGTGTGTGTGTGCGCGCGCGCGCGCGTGTGTCTGTCTGTGTGGGGAGTGAGGGGGAGATAGGTGGAGTGGGTAACTCTCAAACATGTGGGGTGTGGCTTCAGATGCTGTGCAAAGAGGATGACAAATGTCCAGAACAGCAGGTAGAAATTGGGAAGGTGGGGAGGAGAATGCTGTCTCAGGATGACGTAAGACCTTCTGAGTCAGAGTAGCCAAGAGGAACAGCTTATAGAGAGCTCGGGATTACTGAGGCCAGCCAGCCCTGGTGCAGCAGGCTCCTGGGGCTTCTTGGGAGTGAAATTCACTACTCCACCAAAGGCTTTGCCACCTCTGCAGGAGACCAGCCAGGTAAGCAGGAACTTCTTCCTTTTTTTTCTCCTGGGGCCAAAGGAGAGTCTCACTACACATCTGGAGATGACAGGGCCCAGGTAAATCAGAGAAATGTCCTTCACGTGCTGATTAGAAACGATGACTGCTGGGGACATGTCAGCCGGATGGTGATAAGAGCTAGCCTTTCAGGCTTTGCTACTACCATGAGCTCATGTGGGGCATTTCATCTCTTCCTCATCATAAGCCTGTCAGTTTACAGATGAGCAGACTGAGGCACAAAGATGTTAAGTGACTTGGCTGCAGTCCTGTGGTCAGCAAACCGTGGTTAGCAATGTAAATCTGCTTTACTGTAATGAGGAGCCTATCGACAGACAGGACAGGGCGAGGGTCAGATGAAGAAAAATGGTCACTGAGAGGGCGAAAACACTCTTTTCTACACTGAGTTCATAAAAGGGGATCGAAGCCTTATCCTTAGCTGTCCCCTCTCTCATGGGTACCATTGGAATCTTAAGGACAGTTGTTGTTGTCTACTGAGAAATTCCAAATCTTATCTGAGGGGAAAAGCCTTGTTTTCCTTAAGAAAGCCTTGTAAAAGCAGTGAATTAAAGTATTAACTCCTAGACTACAGCAAGGAGTATATGTAGCATTTTAAAATTTATTATTTAAATAAAACTTCTCTGATTATATAAAAATACATGCTCTTCATAAAATATTAGAAAATAAAAAGAAGAAAACAAAAAACAAATTTAAGCTTACCATCCAACGATGGTAATTGTCATATCTTGGAGGGTGTATGGTAGTCCTTATGGTGTGTGTGTGCGTGTGCGTGTGTGTGTGTGTAATTTTTAGTCTCTTTTCCTGATGCATATATGTTGATATTGCCTTTCAAAATCACAGTTCTTAGTATCTTAAATTGTTATTGTAACTGTTGAGTTCTTTTCTTTAAGGGAGAATTGTACTACAATATTTTAGTTTGCAAATCTACTAAATGCATCTCAATTAGTAGAATACATCGTGATATGGAAACAAACTGATCCATTTGAATGAGTGGACAGAAGCCATGGGGGCTTTCTGGGTGCCCTGGATACTGTGCGTGGGAAGGTGCATGTCGTTTAATTAGGATTTGGGAGTTTGTTTTTGTTTTGTTTTATTTTGGTACCAGGGATTGAACTCAGGAATGCTCAACCACTGAGCCACATCCCCAGCCCTTTTATTTATTATTTTGAGATAGGGTCTTGCTAAGTTGCCTAGGCCTTGCAAAATTGCTGAGGCTGGCTTTGAACTCATGATTCTCCTGCTTCAACCTCTTAAGTTGCTGGGATTACAGAAACTGCACTTGGCAGGATTTGGTTTTTCATTATTTATGAATACTTCTAGCTGGTAAGCATTGCCTGAAAGATGTGTAGCATGATTAACCTAATCAAGCAACCATTTATTTATTTATTAGGAGAGATTTATAACATAACCTATGATATGCATCACATTCAGTAATATTAGCTGACAAAAAGCAGAAGATGGGTGTCTAGGGCTAAGCTCCAAATGGAATGTCCATTGTGATCCCTTTTCCCCTTCCCTGGCTTAGGGGACCCCACCTCTTCCCACAGCCCAGCCAAAGGCAGTGCAGGCAGGGATTCCATGCGGCCTTCCTAAGCCATTCCAAGCACCTCCTCGTGGAGCCCACGTGCCCAGGCCAACACAAAGCCAGGTCTGTTCCCCCACTGCTGCTGCTGTCAATTCTTGGCATAACTGTGTGCCACCTACCTTCTGTCCTTTTTCCAAGCCATTAAGACAAAGTCCTCCAGATCAGAAGTCCTGTGTGTTCCTTCTTTGTAGCCCAGACATCTGTTTTATGTTGGGAGTTGAGGCCCATCCGGTGCTTGCAAGATGCAGCTGGATTTGCTGATGCAAACAAAGCTGCTGGGCTCTGAGTTTCCTGACCTTGAAATGGCCCCACAAACTATCCCCTCAGGCCTCCACAAGGACTTTGCCTCCAGTCCAAGGGAACCAGAAAATGAACTTGATTTCAGTTAATTAGGTACAGCCAACAAGGGACCAGAGCACCTGGCTCTTTCTTTCCTTCTCTGCCCGCTGGTAACCCTTCTCTCACCAGACCATTCCTTGTCCTGAAGTGAGATGTCACAGTCCAGGGCATCTTCTGGGGGACCCCAGGAAGCCGAGGGCTGACTGGCTCCTCTGACTCTGGTAGGTGCATGAACTTGTTCTTCCTAGAAAACAACTTCTGCTTTCCTCTGGCTTTTCTGTTTTGTTGTTCACATTTCACTGGATTTTCTTTTTACTTAAGAGAGTAAACATTTAAACAAATATCTATTTTAAAAGTCAATCATCTCCAATGCCACCTTTTGTTCTACTTTTTAACTCCATGAAATTAACAAGGTTCTTGTTACATATTCCATGGGCAAACAAAAGACGGATAGTAGTTTGCATGTCGAAAATACCTCCTAAACCTGGAAGTCACTTAATTTCTCAGGATCTCAGTTTTGTACCTGAGGAATGAGAACGGGAGTAACAGCATATACACTGTGGTCACTTTTACAATAGATTAAGCAAGAGATAAGCGAAGTACTTAAAAGAGTGCAAATAAATTAGATTTCATTAGCTATCTATGTTTTGTTTTAAAATTACATTTACTTTTACAGCAACCCTCTTGTCACAAGTGAGAACCAGTTTTATAACTTCAGTAGTGATCCATATTTCCATCTGAAATGAATTTCAGTTTAAATACTAATTAAACTTTCAAAATATTCATTAAATAATGAGAAAATACATTCTAGATGCCTCTGTCTAGATTATTCAGGACAAAACATTCTGCATATGGAGAAAATAAACTCTCTTAAAAACATAGAAAGAAATAGCATAGAAAACATAAGAAGATAAGAAAATCCAAACAAACCCCAAATCACCCAACTAACCAAATAGCAAAAATCTCAGAGCAGACCTGGACATTCACAGCCTTGAGTAGCAGGGACAAAGCAAGATAAGTCGCAATGGCATCTTACCACCATCAAGACCCATAGAAATATAGGCAATTAATCCCCATTGCACCCCAACTTTTTTTTGCTCCCTACAACTTCCTTTTATTATCCTGGCCAACCCCTAGTGGCAAATTTTGAAGCATTCCACGTTCTTGGTTGGATGAACCACCTAGTGTGGTTCAAAATTATCTTTTCCTTCCCTCACGTCAAAACTCTCTCTTTTTGTAAAAGGTCTGTCTCCAAAGTAATAGCCAGATATCCTCATTTTTTTGAGGATATGAGCATCAATTAATATTCACTGAGCACCTAAAAGTGTATGGCCAGAGGGCATGTCTACAGCGGTTCAGCTGTGCCCAGACCCAATCCCTGCCCTTGAGGACTTGAAGGGTCATCAGGGAGCCCGAGCAGAGGATGCAAATAACTCTAATTGCAGGGTAGAATGTAGAGGCTGCCACAAACAGCTACAGCCAACATGCACAGGATGCCATGGAGGAAATGGATTTGGGCTTCGTAGGGATCAGGACAGGTTCAGGATGGAGGCAGCACTGGTCCCTGAGAAGCATTTGTCCTATAAAAAGATTATGTTAACTCTTGCAGCCCCCTGCAACCTGTGGGTCATCCTGAATGCCTTGCCCACTCTAGGGTAACAGCTGTTGTTTCTTCCAGCTCCTTCCCCATGAGGATCACAAAACCTCCTCCCCTGACTGACACAGGCTTAGATGCATATGGCCTGCACCAGCCCCTGATCCCACCTTGGCAAACTCCTGTTCACCCTCAAAGGCCCCAGCTCAAATGTCCTTGGAGAGCCCCACCCTTCTTTTTGACCACTTCCAGCTACTGGTGCAGTGTCCTCCTCCAGCCACCCCTCATTTCAAAGGAGATAGGGTCATTTTGAACCATTTCAGTTTTTCTCTTTCTTTCTTTCTTTCTTTCTTTCTTTCTTTTTTTCTTTCTTTCTCTTTCTTTCTTTCTTTCAACAGGGTGTCCCTAAGTTAACTGAGGCTGACCCCAAACTTGGATCCTCCTGCCTCAGTTTCCCAAGAAGTTAGGATTCTTGCCACCTTACCTGGTCATTCCAGATTTTCATACTCAACTGTTTGCTTTCTAAAATGTAATATCTCATTGGGTGAAGTGATGCATACCTATAATCCTAGCTACTCTGTTTCAAAATAAAAAATAAAAAGGGCTGGGGATATAGCTCAGTGGTAGAGCAACAATGGAATCAATCCTCAGTACTGGAAAAAAAAAGAGAGAGAAAATGAAAAGAAAGAAAAAGAAAAAAAAAGAGTAATAGGAATAAAAAGACAGCAAAAGCAGGAAGCTGGCTTTTATTATTTGCCCCTGTGCTCTCAGAGCCTGTTCAATGATAGCATTTAATAAATTTTTTTGAGTTAATTAATTAGTGATTATTATTATTATCTAGTTAAATCTTGTCTCTTCCCCAACCTTTTCATCTCTCGGTTAGGCCAGTTTGGTTTTGTGGGACCTGGGAGGGTGTCAGTGACTTCAAAAAATAAATAGAATTAATTGCATATTGATTCAATTAGTCAAAAATATTCACACTTTGGTTCAGTAAGATAATTGGAAAATTAGTATATTTGATGGGGCCTTGGTTCAGGAGGGGACCTGAGCCAGCATGTGTCTTTTCAGCAAAATTGATGTGCTACATGGGATGGGGTAGAATATCATTCCTCTCTGCCATAATCTTTTCTTTCAGTGAATATGTTTTTTTTCTTAGCTTTATTAAAGTATAATTGACAAAAATATTAAATTTATTCATGGTATACATTATGAAATGACTTTCTCAGTCAACCTAATTAATGTACCCCTAACCTCACATGGTTATTATGTGTGTATATGGTGAGGACTTTGAAGATCTACTTTGTTAGCAATTTTCAAATATATGATACATTATTATCAACTATGACAACCATGCTATACAATAGACCTGCAGAATTGATTCTTTCTAACTGAAATTATACCCTTGATTAACATCTTTCCATTTCCACTCCCCAGCCCCAGGCCCTGGCAACTACCATTCTACACAATTCTATGAAGTTTGGCTCTTTTAGATTCCATATGTGAGCTCATGTGGTACTTGCCTTTCCATCTCTGGCTTTTCCACTTAGTATAATGTCCTCTATATTCATCCGTGCTATCGCAAACGACAGGATTTCCTTCTTTTTAAGGCTGCATAGTGTTCTACAGTTTTCTTGACCGATACATTTTCTTGACTGATTCCTCCATCAGTGAATACCTAGGTTGATTCCTTATCTGGGCTATTGTGAATAATGCTGTAGTAAACATGAGAGCCAGATATCCATTCAAGATACCGACTTCAATTCCCTTGGATATATATCCAGTAGTAGGATAGCTGGATTGTAGAGTAGTTCTCTTCTTGTTTGTAAAAACTCCATTTTATTTTCCAAAATGATTGAACTAGATTACCTTCTGAGCCACAGTGTACAAAGGCTCCCTTTTCTCCAGACCTTTATCAGCACTTGATATTTTTTTTTAATTTTAGTTGTAAATGGATACAGTACCTTTTTATGTATTTATTTTTATGTGGTGCTGAGGATCAAGCCCAGTGCTTCACATCTGTGAGGCAAGTGCTCGGCCACTGAGTTACAGCCCCAGCCCAGCACTCATTATTTTTTTTTTTTTGTCTTTTTAAAAAACATCTATTCTAACAAGTGGAGGTGGTATCTCATTGTGGTTTGAGTTTGCATTTCCCTGGTGACTAGTGATGTTGAACATTATTTCATAGACCTGTTGGTTCTCTGTATATCTTCTTTTTAGAATTGTCTCTTCAGGTTTTTTTGCCCATTTTTATTGACTTATTTGTTTTCTTACCACTGATTTGTTTGAGTTCCTTATACTTTTTGGATATTAACCTCTTATCAGTATATAGTTTGCGAATATTTTCCCCCATTCTGTGGGTTGTGTCTTCACTCTTTGGCTGTTTTTGTTTTTGTTTTCTTTTTTCTTTCTTTCTTGTTTTTTTTTTTTTCCCCCTGTACAGAAGCCTTTTTAGTTTGATACAATCTCATTTGTCTATTTTTGGTTTTTTTGTTGCCTATACTTTTGGGATTATATCCAAAAAAAAATCATTGCCTGCACCAATGTCAAGAAGCCTTTCTCCTGTGTTTTCGTCTAGTTATTTTATAGCCTCAGGCCTTACATGTAAGTTGTCAATTCATTTTGAGTTGCTCTTAGTCAGTGGTGTGAGTCAGCATATTTATTGAACACATCTCAGGCGCCCAGCCTGTGCTGAACACTGGGATAAGATACACGGGGGCTTTGTCCTGGGGGAGTAGAGCCTGGAAATGGGTGAGCAAACAGCATGAGGCCTGCTCTGAGGGAGAAATTTCCTGTCTCTCTGAGGCAATGGGAGAGATGACAGCACTGGTAGATGCCAGCCCAAGAGAAAACCAAGTTCAAAGACCCAGAGGTGAGAACAAGCTTGGGACATTTGAGATCTAGAAGTTTTCTTATTTGAGGTCACTAGTCCTCAAACCCTGGATTCAATACCAGGGAACCCCTTGGCCATTTGAGAAGAGCTTGGAGGAAGGGTGGGCCACCAGAGTGTAAGATTACAGAGAATAAAAGCTCTGTGGCTTTGCTCACCATTTGAGAATGGAATCAGAACAAAGTAGATTCTTTTTTTTTTTTTTTGGTACCAGTGATTGAAGCCAGGAGTTAACCACTGAGCAACATCCCAGCACCCACCCCCCTCATTTTTTGAAAGTTGCTGAGGCTAGCTTTGATCTTGCAATCCTCCTGCCTCAGCCTCCTGAGCTGCTGGTATTACAGGTGTGCACATGGCACCCTGCACAAAGAAGATTCCTAATGACCATTTATAAAGTGAATGAATGAATGAAGCCCACCAGGCAGTCTCAGCTATCTCCCCTGGCATCAGCAAAACGTACACAAGCCTAAGTCCAGAGGCATCTGGAAAGCCAGCTGTCCCATTCCTCCTCCCTGCCCCACCCCCACCAGGTTAAGCCACTCAGAAATGACACTGTCTTCTAGGCTTTGTAAATTATAGTAGCATGACTAGGAGATTCAGTTCTTGAGGACATGCTCATGCTGCTGATAGAGAGAGTTTGTCCAGTCACCGGTGGTGAGTCGAGGACAGGATGCCAAAGCATGGAGAGCAGCCCTGAGTGCCCAACCTGGCATGAGAGGCAGTGGGGGAACCCTGGCTCCCCAGCAACATGTGTCATCTACTGATTTGTCATGGTGCCTCATTTCCAAATTGGCTACTGAAGACCAATGAGCCCACAGTCCCAAAGTAGCACTACCCTGTGTGGGAATTCTATGTCTTGGTATTCGGTGGTACACTATTTAAATCCAAGTTTAGCTCATCTCCTGATTCAATGCACTGACTACATACTGCAGTCTCTCTTGGAGCAGGCTCCCAGGCCAATACTTCCAGGATATCTGAGCCATCACTCTGAACAGTGACACCACCTCTGGCTCATACCCACACATACCACTCCATTGAGGTCTGCAGCCTCCGACTTGGGCAATAGCAAGTACTTTCCCTTTTTCTGCCTCCTGTATTCCACTCAGCAGCCAGAGTGACATTCTTAAGATGCAAATCCAGGGATGTCACTCCATAGCCTGCATTGTTCAGTGGTTTCCCACAGTCCTTCAGCTCAATGCCTGCCAGGCTTAGGGTGATCCGGCTGTCAGCTTCCCCAGCCACAGCCTTCTCTCCTCAACCAGGATGCACTTTTCAGTTCCCCAAGTGAAACATGCTCTTTCTGGAATCAGGAATTTTGTGTACATCTTTATCTGCTACCTTTCTCTCTGACCACCCCTTCCTCCAGGATGTCCTCCCCTCTCCCAGGCATCTGTAGGTCACTTATTACCTGCCCCCCATGGTGCCCTGGACTTTGCCACTGTAACACTGAGTTCACGCCGAATCCCTTGCATAGGGCTCTTTCTGTTCACCCACCTTGCTGAGAAGATGCCTGTCTGCTTTCTTGCTTTCATGCCAGGAAAGCGACCTTCTCTATTCCACCATCTTGAAACACCTCTTGGGGCTCTTTCTTCCTCACTAGAATTCAAACTCCAAGGGGGCCTCTTTGCCTCTGCTTTCTTCTTTACTCCATTCCTCCTATCTGGCCCATACTAAGTTCTCATTAAATGTGTCAAGTGAATGAATGAATATTCAGATGGGTAAACAGTTGGGAGCAACTTTATCAAACCAAATAAGAAGCTGAGAGAAAACAAAACTTCATAGGACCTTACCCCCTAGCAATTCCCAGCCTTGTGACTTTCCTCACCCTGGAGGCATGAGTTCGACTTATTGCCTGTTTATGTGCTGTGATTAGGTCCCGGTTGATTCTTCAGAACCGTTTCTGGCTCAGCTCAGAGAAATCTGGGCCTCTCCACCAGGTACTGCCATAATCAGCAAAGCCAAGCCCCAGCAAGCCAAAGGCAGCCCAGATGCATTGGCTGCTGCTCCCACTTCCCTCACCTGTGGCTGCAGAGCAGGCTGAGAAGCAGCCTCCCTCATTTTGCCTCACCCTCTGTTTTTACTTGCTTCCCCCTAGTAGCAACAAACAATAATTCAGTAAAGGAAATATGAGTAATGGAAAGAAAGAGAAAAAATAAACATATCAAAATGGGCAGTGTTCCCCGGCTGTTGCTTTTAAAGAAAACAAGGAGAGTAGATTTGGAGATATTTCAGTGACCTCCCTAAAAGGAGGAAAATAATCAAGCTCGTCCCTCCCTTCTGGGCTGAAGTGCTTTCCTCTACCTTGGGACAGAAAAAGTTCCCCCAGACCTGGGGCTGACACACTCAGGTGTGCCTCAGGGTTCCCTATGGAGTCCTGTTAGACACACAGGTGCCCCAGCTCAGCCCAGCAGGTTGGAACCCCAGGGACAGGGACTCTGACATGATTCTTGCATGCAGGGGGCGTGAACTCAGGGTGCCAGTGCCACAGATTGTCCTGTGCCAAGGACACGAGAAGCAGCTCCAGTAGAAAGCTTCAGTCTACTCCTGGAGATTCCAACCACAGTGCTGAAAACCTTTTCAAATAAACCAGACTTGGGATGTGCAGGAAAATGAACGCTGATATATCACCTCTGGAGGAAGCAAAGGGGCATGTCTTGTTTATTTTGTTCACTTCCGTTGACACCGAACTCTACCTGTGTTAAGTACAACAGAAAGATGGCATTGGGCAAGACAGTGACGGTAACGCAAGTGTACTGAGACCTTAGTATGTGCTAGGTGTTTTGCATGCATTTTCTCATTTAATCCTCCTAATCACCCTGCAAGGTATTATTATCATTTTCATTCCATGGACAAGAAAAATGAGACCCAGGGAAATGAAGGAACTTGGCCAAAGCCACTCACTAACTTACTGCAGAACCAGACTGGAAGCCAGGTCTCCCCATTCTGAAATCTCTGGTCTAAACCATTATGGTCTGTCTCCCTGCCTTTCTGATGCTTATAATTAAATGGAAAAGGCATAAGAAAATCAAAAGGGAAAGTATAAATTATACAGTTCTATGCGGCAATGAGCAATCAGTCTGGGCACATCTGGTGAGTGATATCCAGTTCTGGTTCATTACCGAGCACTCTCTGTTGCAGAGTCTTAAAAGGAAAGGCTCTAACCAAAGTGGCTGTCTGCCCTCCTCCATAGAAGGGGAGAGTCAGCCTGTTTTTAGAAAAAGCCCAGCGGTCCCATTCCCCAGCATCACATGGAGGAGAGCAGGAGCTGTGTACATGTATTGAATTATCACACTGTACCCCTTGTAAGATAATGTGTCAATTGGAAAGAAAAAATAAGATAAGGAAAAAGAAGTAAGGATATGAGCTTCCAATAGATGTCAGAGAGGGGAAAGGAGGGCACTGCAGAGGAGGGTCAGGGAGTCTGGGGCAAAAGACGCCTTCAAACCTGCATCAACCAACGCTGTATCAGGCATTCTGCCCCCAGTGGCCTGGGCACACCTGACTTCCAGGGGCACAAATTAAGCCCATAACAGGTAGAAACTTCCTGAAATGTTTGAGTTAAAAACCTTATCAATTGGACATGATTTTCCCCAGGAATTTCATTTCCACAAATTCTCCCTTAGGAAAAAATAACATAATGCACAAAGATGACTCCAGCAATTTTGTTGATAATGGGAACAAATGGTGAACAAACCAAACGTCCAACAATCAAGGATTAGTTAACTCAGCGTAGCGTGTTGGTATACTGAAATCCCACACAGCCCCTTACAAATGAAGATGTGC
The DNA here is from genome assembly GCF_045843805.1 of Urocitellus parryii. Classification (NCBI taxonomy): domain Eukaryota; kingdom Metazoa; phylum Chordata; class Mammalia; order Rodentia; family Sciuridae; genus Urocitellus; species Urocitellus parryii. The sequence goes on along the minus strand of NC_135531.1, from coordinate 96,962,285 downwards.
ACGTGCTTCATGAGGAAAACATTCCTAACATTTTGAGAAATTCAGACCATAAAAGAGCATCAATTACTAGGTGTGGTGTCGCATCCCTATAATCCCAGTGGCCCTGGAAGCTGAGGCAGGAGGATCATGAGTTCAAAGCCAGCCTCAGCCTAAGCAACTCAGTGAGACCCTGTCTATAAATAGAATACAAAAAAGGGCTGGGGATATGGCTCAGTGGTTGAGTGCTGCTGAGTTCAATCCCTGGTATAAAAAAAAAAAGAGCATCAATAATAATTAGATTCTCTATAATTGTTTTATAACAAATATATAAATGTACATTTATAATATAAACATATAACGTATGCATTTTTTCATTTTCTAAACTGCTTACATATTAAGAAAAAAGAGAAGTTAATGCTGGCATATATGATCATACACAGTCACGAAGGTGAGGTGTAGCTCAGTGGTACAGCATTTGCCTGGCACAGGGTCTTAGGTTCAATTCCCATCACAAGAAAAAAGAATGATCATACACAGTCTTTAGAAACTTTATGGTGATTTATCTATATTCCTAATTTTTCTAACACTCCCTCATATTTAAGAGTTCCTAAGTAGACTGGCATCCATATTGCTTACTTGTTGAAATAATAACAACAGTAAAGCAACAGACCTAAATACCAGTCCTTTGCTTCCCTAGTAAGGTGCAGGCACCCCAAGATACAGGAGAGATTGTGAACAGCACTAAGATAAGTCCAGAGAAACCCTGTTAGGGCTCCTTAAATCTTTATGGTTATTCAGGGAGACAGCTTTTGTGTGAGGACAATTATGTTTTCAGCCAAAGGAACTGCTGCCCTCTCTGTAGGCCAAAGGGCTCAGCGGGCGGGAGGAGGTGGGAGGCATCTGACCAGAAGCCAGTGACAGGGTCATCTTTTCATGGAGTTTATCTTTCTGACTGCCTTCTACTTACGGGAAGTTTTGGCAATTGCCCTAGAGAGGTGAAGCTTCCTTTAAAAGGGGAAATTAAAAGTAAATGAAATTGCTCATCGCTAATTTAAATAAAAGTTAGAAGTTAGAAATTTGTTAAGAAGGGAGTGATCAAAAGGATGAAGACAGCACACCTGAGACTTCAGTCTGAGGGACGGGATCACGGCCTCTAGAGGACAGGAAAGCCCTTCTGGAATATCAATGTGCATTAGAAGATCCCAGTAGTTCCTGAGGCCCTGATTTGAGTCCATCTTATCATTTTAATGTAAAAACAATAGCATGGGAATAAAAAATGAGCAGTTGGTTCAAGTGATAACTCAGCCAAAGGGAGACAATTTCAGAACAGGATTCTGAGTCTGTCCAGATAAATCCTGCTGGGATTTATCTGATTGGAGGCGGAGGAGCCTAAAAACAGATAAAATTTCTTTGCAATGTTTGCTCTAAGGAAAGAGGCCCTTCCGCAGGAAGAAACCCATCTATTTTTGTAAGAGCATTTCAAGTGGTTAGTGGACTTACTTCCTGTGGTTCCTAGGAATTCTGCAACAGGCTCTCAGGAGGATGTTGGTGATAGGGAACAGGGACTTGATGAGTGAGAATCAATAATTATCTCTATATTTGCTTCACTTTTTTCTATAAAAATAATCTAGGGGGAAAAAGGCTTGCTTTAGAAGAGCAAAGGTCATGACAACAGAGATCAGAATGGGACATGAACATGCCTGAGTGTGTGGCAGCGTCCTTAGGTCACAAATTTGCAATCTGAAAAATTCATTGATTCACTTATTCTTTCCCTCCCTCGTTCACTTAACACATATTTGATTCAGTCCTCTGTGCTGGCCCTTGTGTGAAGACTGGGAAGGAGCTGAATAAACATGTCTTTTGTAGCTCTCCAGAGGCTGACCGTCTAGAGGAGAAGAGACCAAACAGCCACTCATGTGGGTGGATATGCAATTAATCAATTAATTAACGAACAGTGGTTAGCCTTGGGAAGGAAGGACACAGGAGGCTCCAAAAGAGAATGGGGGGAGGTCAGGAAGCCCTCCAATGTGGAGGCCTGTCAGCCACCATCTGATAGGTGTCAGCCAGAGGCCACCCTCTGGGAAGGAAGCTGTAGGAAAGGGAACACACTGTAGGAAGTCAGCTGGAGAAGACTGCAGTGAGCTCAAGGATCCAGGAGTGAATGGGGTGACTGACATGGAGCAGGCAGCCATGAAGGTCTTGGAGACTGTGATAAGAATTTGGATTTTACTTTATAGAAATGAAAAGCTGTGGGCTGGGGAGATGGCTCAGTTGGTAGAGTGCTTGCCTCGCATGCACAAGGCCCTGAGTTTGATCCCCAGCACACACACACACAAAAGGAAAGCCATGGAAGGTTTCAAGCCAGGCAGTGACCAATCTGATATAGATTTAAAGAGTTCTCTCAGGCTCAGTGTATAAAAATGTCAGGAGGGAAAAACAGCATAAAGAGGTGGCGGGGAGCATGCTCTTTTAGAGGTAAGGCTGGAGGTGCTGGTGGACTGGAGTGGGGCTACTGGAGGGCTGGTAATAAGCGTGGACATTTGCTGAGCCTTGACTAGAGTCAAAGGGCTTGATTAATAGACCTTGGAGAAGTCAACCAGCTAACAGGGGTGGATGAGGGTGATGGGAGGCAAGCACTTGCTTCAAGCAAAAACTTCACTCCGTCATCACGCTGAGTAATAGCTTCATGTGATATTTTCCGAAATTCCACTGTAATGCAAAAATATCCATGGTGAACAAAATAAGAATAATAATATAATTATAATAATTTGAATTGTAATAACAATTTCTAAAAGACAGGATGAGTAACAGTGCTGAGTGATGACAATACAATGTGAGCAAACCAAGCCTGATATGGGCCCTTAGATTACATTTTTGTGTGTATACAGTTATGTAGCTTGAGAAAGAACAATAACTATGAATTATCATGAATGATATGAAAGAAACACATTTAGGGAAGGGATAGAAAACACGGAAGTGAGGGGGGCTTCTTAGACAGAGTGGGCCCCACACAGACTCAGGGAGGCAGATACCCTGCCTGTAAATGCTATGCATTCATAAAGATTTTTTTTTTTTTTTTGCAAATCAAACCCATCAAACTTCTACATAGCCTATGAAGGACAGTTTTGAAAAGCAACACCCATCTATGTGTTTATTTTCTATAATAACAGATCTATAGGAAATTTATGCCATTAAGAGTTCAAGAGTACACTATCATGAAACACTGGAGAATGTTCTGCCTTCTGTCCTCCTCACCCCATGAGACTATCTCAAGTTTTAGATTTATCAAATACCAAGAAGAGCCCCTTGCACCTGACCAAGCCAGGAGGAGCCAAGGAATGCAGGAGCTCTGGCTGACCAGAGGAATTATGTGCAAAAGATGGCACAGCTCAGAGAAGGGAAGAGAAGCCCCTCTCAGGCCTCTCCTTGCTTCTTGTTGCAACCTGTTTTCAAAGGCCCATAACTTCAAGTTTCTCCACTTTTCAAACCGCCCCACCCAACCCAGTGGGTCTTCTTTGATCTCTAAAACATGATAGGGGCCAGTGGACATTGAAGGAGATAAATGGCTTTGAAAGGTCAGATCCCAAAAAGAAATAAACAAGGAGGGAGATCATGGAGAGCTGAAGGGCTGGAAGCAAACCATGCTTTGAGCTACCTGCCAAGACCTGAAGTAATCTCTCCTAAGAGGCCTCATCTAACGATGAGTACGCTGTGCCGGTTGTCGGTACCTACCTACCCTCGCCATTTTTTTGAGAAATGGTGTCTTAACTGTCATAATGCATGCCTTCCTGGAGACACGGGAGGCTAGGGCTAGACTTATCTCTTGGGCCAGCTTCTTGGACACCAGATTTCAACTCACTTCCAAATGCATTCATTCCTTATCAAACACCAGTCATTTCCCAGGCCCTGTGGGGATGTTTTGCTCCATCTCCTTTCCATAAAACCCACCTGACTCCTGCCAATGGCTAGGCTGCGTGCAGACCCCTGTGTGGAAAGCAATGACACAGCCCAGAGAACTTGAATGCCTTTGGTGACACTGAAACAGGGAAAAGAGTGCATACGGGAAAATGGTCCCCTTTGTATTATTCATAGGGGATCAAGGAGAGTTGGCAAGAACAAGGAAACTCTAAAAATAGCCAAAGTCCTTAAAAAGAAAGAATGCAAAAAGGGAACAAGTTTTATACTGTCCTAAAACAGGCTCTGCAAAAGCTGAGCCCTGGAAGGCTGGCACCGGGGTCAGTGACTATTTTCTTCCTGCCCTTTGGCTGTGACACCCACTGAGTCCCTTTGCAAATCCGGGGCCCTGCTCTGCTGCCGGCTTCCTGCATGGTGCTGGATGCCTCTGCAGGATGTAGCTCTTGGGGGCCCAGCTGTGGCCTCCATGCCCCCTTTAGAGATCCAGAATAGACCATGACATGGGAAAGAGCTCTATGGGGTTTACATTCCTCCCTCGTATCCAAGCACCTTAAACACAAAGCTGCATGCCGGGATTGCCAACCATTCTTCCTGAGCCGCCTGGGTATCTATCATCTGTCTGACAAAAATGTGAGTTTGTCCTTTTCAATTTTTTTTTTTTTTTTTTTACTTTTTCAGTGAGCAAGAGTCCTTTGGAAATGAGGCAGACCAACAGAGGGGTGACATCATAAACTGATGTCTTGGGACTGAGGGTTTTGTTCTTGACTAAGCTGCAGATTTGCTTTGATAAGCTGTTCTGCCTCCATCACAGTTGTCTTGGCTGGGGGGCCCGGATGGGGGGTGTTCATGTAGCCGAAGGAGGAGGAATAGCAAATACAAAGTGAGAATAAAGTACCTAATGTTCTGTCCACACAATAGTCACCCAGAGAGGCTTTTTTGCTTCTAATATGCTTGTGAAACCTCCAATGCCTTAAAAATTCAAATAGTCAACCTAATAAGACACAGGCTCTAATTAACAGTTATAATACCTGGCATTTTCGCTTTGTTCTCTTCTTTCCTCGTGGCACCCTGACATTCCAGTACTCTTGTCTTCCTTTTTTATGATGGTGCTGGGGATGGAACCCAGGGCCTCACATGCTAAGCACATACTCTACCACTGAGCCACATCCCCAGCCTGGGGCTCCACCCCGAACAGCTTCATTTTACAGATAAGGCAATTGAGGAACCTGAAGGTTGAAGATTTGCCAGTCATGCAAGGAGTTCATGACATAGCAAAAACCAAAATCCAAGTCTGTGACTCTCAGCTAATGAGGCTTCTCAAGTTCAGAGCCCTTGGAGCCTCTTGAAATTGGACCTTTCATCCACTACCCTGTGTTTTCAGGCCACCCTGGATCCTTTATCAGCAATGGCAAACGGCTGCTCTGATGAGGGCCCAGCTGGTATCCCATGATGCTGGGTCACCTTCAGGAGGTACCAGAGTGACAACCAGGAAAGCACCCAAGGTGGCCACTGTACCACTGCGGAAGGGGAGAGTCTGTCAGAGGAGGCACTTCAAAGACCCCACTTCAGTGAAGGCAGATACCTCTTTCGGAACATCTCAAAGGCTACATGAGTTACAGATGCCGGTGGGGTAAAAAGAACAGAGAGGGTGAAGGATCTCTCAGCTCAATGACATTTATTCTCTTGTGCACAATGATACAGGGATTAAAATCAGGGAGTCCGGAATCAGAAAACCTCCCTTTAGGTCTGAGCTGTGACAGTTGTTCAGCTGTATGATCCTAGAAAAGTGACTGAGATTTCAACTCTCTAAGCCTCAGCCTCTTCAGCTGTAAAATGGAGGTGAGAAGGAGAATCCTTGCCAGGCGCGGTGGGGCTCCCCTATGATCCCAGCTCCTCAGAGGCTGAGGAGGATAGCAAGTTGGAGGCCAGCCTGGGCTCAAAATAAAAATTTTAAAAAGCTCTGGGAATGTGGCTCAGAGGCAGAGCACTTACCTGGCAGGCATAAGGCTCTGGGTTCAATCCCTAGCAACACACACACACACACACACACACACACGCAATGCCTTGAGTTCTTTTTAGGGTAGCTCTCTTTCCTCTTACTTTAACTTTCAGACATTAAAATAGGCTAGAGTAAGTGATTGCATAGAAAGTGTTACTCTATTCATTTACCTCCCAGCCAACCCTGCCCAAAAGCAAAGCCTTCCTGCTAGGTTGAATGGTGCACACCTGTAATCCCAATGACTCAGGAGGCTGAGGCAGGAGGATCACAAGCTTGTCCACAATGATTAATATGTTGAATGCAGCTTAGTGAGGCCCTAAACAACTTAATGAGACCCTGTTTCAAAATAAAGAAAATCTGGGTATGTGGCTCAGTGGAAAATCATTCCTGAGTTCAAACCCCAGTACGGGGGAAAAAAAAAGTACATAATGTGCTTAGGACCGTATCTGGTACATAGTACATGTTCAAGAAGTGGTTGCTATTGCATTATTTGTGGATGTGCTTGATTATTTATGTGTATGTCTAAAGTGGGCTATTGGGTAATATGTGATAAGAGCAAGTCTTCAGCAGTTCCAAACAGATAACAAATACATACTTCAAAACACTGAATTTGGAGAGATTGGAGAGATTACATTGTCTAGGTGAGGAGGGAAGGGGGAGAAAAAACAAACCAGTGAACAGACTATCTTCCTATGAGCTAGAAAGAGGACTGACTTAGAGAAGGAATGTCCTTGCTGGGCTGCTTCTGGAGACTGGAACTCATACAACACATTAAAAAGGTTTTTGGAGACACATCAATAAGAGAAGGTTAAAGGGAGGGGCGTGAAGCTGCAAGAACCCCTGTAGAATCACTTTGCTTTTGGCTCAAATCCCTGGGCTTTAATGCTTCAGTTTGCAGGAAGGATTTCCATTTAAGAAGTGTGCAGGTCCTCAGGATGGCCCCGAGCCGGCGGGATGCTCTGGCCCAGTGTGTACCATTAAAGCTCAGACAGAACTGGGGCCAGCAGAGCATGCCGCTGCACCAGGAAGCAATCTGGTTTTCCTCTCAGAGTGGAAGCTGTTTTCTGCAAGCACTTAAAAGAATCCCTGACCTCCAGTTGCAGGGTGCTCCCTGACAAGGATGTGTTTTGGGGTGGATCCGCTAAACTGCAGAGAATTAAAGATTTTGAATCCAGGGAAGAAACTCCAGATGGAGGCAATCCTTGGGCATGTGTGCACATGTGGGTACACACCTTACATTTCTCTAGTCTTCATTAAGAAGTGTGGGAGCCAACACTGGGAGTGGGCTGTTCAGCGATGCACCTAGATTAGACTAACAGCCCCCATTTTCTGCCACTTACACTTGGTCCAAAAATCTGTGTCTGTCTCTTCTGAAGCATGGCTTGATGAGTCAGATAGGCTAGACTGTGTCCTTCTTAAAGACAGAAACCCATTTCTACTACAATCCCTTATCTGAAAAACCTTGGACTAGATGTGTTTCAGAACCTAGAATTCTGAGAATTTTAGAAGTTAGTATTACTCATATATTACAAAATAACTCCAGTGGCATCTGGGACAGTAACTTGGAATCAAACTCAATTGTAATTTTGTACCAGATATAGAAACATTAAGACCAAGTGAGATAACTAAAGATGACATAGTCTCAGGACAGTTTGTGTCTGAGTTATGAAAGAACTTCGAGTGTTCAGAGCCTTTGAGACTTCAGAACTGGGGAAGAGAGATTTTTAAACCTTTTCCTCTTTCTTTCTTTGCTTTTTCTTTTTTTTGTTTAAATTTCCATGACACCTGAAACCTTCTCCCCTAGATAGCACTGAGTAGAAGTTATTGATATCTAAAGTATGATATCTTGATCTCTCTTGAATATTTGATTCTGGAAGACTGGGGAACGGTTTGTGCTCAGTGACTTGGAGATTTTTAGGATTGGAATGATCCTAAAGAACCAGAGAGAAGGACCATTAAATCCCTAGGTTCTCCGTCATCCTGGACAGAAAGACATGCACTTGTAAAAAAATATACTGAGTACTGAGGAGAGAGCGTCATTGCACACAGTGATGATAGAACTCCTAGCTTATCACTTAGAAAAAAGGACATTTTTCAAATATTACTTAAGTATTAGTAAATGTTACAGATCAAGTTTGTTCAGTTCTAAATCAATAGCACAGTTGATGATCAAAACTAACAAGAGGATACATGAAAGGTGATATGTGAATGGTGACAGTCAAGCTAACGCCTATTGAGCCTTATAGATTTTCAAGTGCTGGGTTCAGCATTTTGTAAACATCACCATTTAATACTTAGAAGGACTCTGTGCAGTACCTACTACCATGAAGCTTCATTTTACAGATGAGGAAACTGAGAAGAATAAGTCATTTACTAATGAGTTCCCCGCCAGGATTTAAATCCAAGGTTAGTACTATGCTGGTAATTCAGCTATCAAAGGAGAGAAAAAGAAAGGGGGGGAAGGCCCTGATTTCTAGCACTTGCCAATTTCTGTAATATAAATATTCTCATCGGAGCTGATTTGAAGCTACTGATGGTTTAACAGCCAGCAGCAAGATTCCTGAATGTGTAATAATTGGTTTGCAAAAACTTGTAGGAGCCATCTCCTGCACACCACTGTTAAGTCCATTCCATAGTGAAGTTCACAGTTTACAGTTAATTTTGGAAAATGAATTATAGTTCATGGAACAGAATTGATTTGAGGATAGCATGCTGTCCAGGCCAGTCAACCAAGGCCACACTCCTAGCCTCAGACCCCTTACATATCACTTGAGGGTAGAATAGGGCAAATACAGACAGCAAAGAACACAGTGTCTCTCTTAGTTCAAACATTCCCCGCCTGGTGTGGTGGTGCAACCCTGTAATCCCAGCGGCTCGGTAGGCTGAGACAGGAGGATCAAGAGTTCAAAGGCAGCCTCAGCAACTTAGCAAGTCTCTAAGCAACTCAGTAAGACTCTTTCTCTAAATAAAATACAAAAACAGACTAGAGATGTGGCTCAGTGGTTAAGCACCCCTGAGTTCAATCTCTGGTACCAAAAAAAAAAAAAAAAAAGAAAACAAATATTCCTTCACCAGAGGGTTTGAGAAGGGTCCCTGCCAGCCTGACAATGTTCCCTGGCAGAAATAACAAAAGCTGGAATATTTTTTTCAGGCCCTACAATTTTTGTTTATTTGGTTTTTGTTTGTTTGGTTGGTTTGGTTTGGTTTTGGTTGAACAAGTCAGATTTGGGACCAAAGGATCTGATCCTTTAACTTGTGAAATTCTTGATTTCTCTAGTATTTCCTTTGAAGAAGTAAGGAAATATTTGTTACAAATAGGAATAGAATTTAGGCCTGGCAGAAACCAAGGCAGGGTACTCCACTGTAAACTGAACCCAATTAAATCAAATGCTGGCTCTTGGTTTAGCTTCTCTGTCGATGTCAGTAGGATACTATGCTGGAGCCTCCTGAGAAAGGGCTGCCTTGATATTCAGTCAACAAGCTGCACCGGATACTAATACATCCAGGCATTTGCCAAAAGCTGGATACAGAAAGAAAAGGAAAAATTTCTTTCCCAGCATCTCAGACACTAATGAAGGAGACAGTCAAGAAGCAGAGTTAAATTACGTTCATCCACTCACTCAAAAAATATTTGTCTAGTGACCATCAGATGCCAGGCATTCTTCCAGGCACTGGGAACCATGGTGAGCCACGCAGAGTGGTTTCTACTATTATGGAACCGACAGTCCTGTCATGAAGGAGACATTAATTAATCACAGGAATGAGTCCATATTTAAAAACTGATGTAAACCCTCCGAAGAAATATTAAATGGTCCTGCGAGAACTGGAGGAACCTGACCCAGTTAAGGGAAGCCAGGAAAGGCTTTCTTGGGGAATTGGCAAGTGAACTAAGATCTGAAGAAAAATGAGCAGTAAACCCGGTGGGTGGAGCAGAGAGGAGGAGAGCAGAGCGCTCCGGACAGAGGGCAGAGTGGGGGCAAGTGTCCTAGGGTGAGAGGGAGCCAGTGCTTTCCAGGAAACAGAAGGCAGTTTGGAGAAGGAGTGTAATGTAAGGGGAAGAAGCCTGGGCTGGTCCTCCTGGAGGCCCACAGGCCAGCTCAAGGCTCTGGTCTTTACTACAGAGCAGCAGGAAGCCATGGAGAGGGGCTGAGGTGGGAAATACTGATGGCAATCACACCCAGTGCTGCCAGGAAGCAAAAGAAGTGCTGGGAGCCCAAGAGAATCAATCAGCTCATCTGAACTCTGTGTGTGTGTGTGTGTGTGTGTGTGTGTGTGTGTGGTGTGGAGGGAATGGGCAGAGGTCAGGTTGGGGGATGTGTCCAAAGAGGGCCTCTGGAGGAGGAACTATCTAGCTGAAGTTTTGGAGGGCGAGGATGACTTCGCCTGGAAGGGTGGGGGTAAGGAGAGAGATTACTGCTGGCAGCAGGAGGACGTGTGGGTCAAGGCCTGGGCAAGTGGGAGGGTGTGGGGGGACTGTGAGAAGAGGCCAGTAAGAGGATAGGTCACCAGGGTAGGCAGAGAGCAGAAGAGAAAGCCTCCTAGGTAGTAGTCTGGGCTTTATTCTGAAGGCAGTAGAGATCCACTGATCCAGTCAAAGATCTTCAACTGGGGAGCGATGACCAGATCCCTAGTTAGGAGGGTCACCAGCAGCAGGAAGGAGCAGTGCTGGAGAAGAGGGACCACTATAGCTTGCCGCAGCAGCCCAGAGACAGGAGGTGTGGCTCTGTTCTAAGGCAGCCCAGTGAGGAGGGAGAAGAGAGAGTGTTTTTAGGCGACATTAAAAAGGTAAAAGTGAGGGTGGGAGGGGACATGGGGGCAGGAAAGATGGTGGAATGAGATGGACATCATGACCCTAGGTGCATGTATAACTGCATATATGGTGTGACACTACATCATAACAACCAGAGGAATGAAAAGTTGGGCTGCAATTGTGTTCAAAGAATCAAAATGCATTCTGCTGTCCTATGTACCTAATTAAAATAAATAAATAAATATGTTTTTTAACATAAAAGTGAAAGGACCTTGTCACCAAATGGATGGTTGGAAGTGTTTTCTATTCAGAGAATTGTTAGAACGAAACTCACTCTTCTATTTGGGTTGCATCCTGCCTTAGGCAATTTTGGTAAATGTTCCACATGTCCTTGAGAAGAACTCTGTCCAATTCACTGTTGGGTACAGATTCCCTTAGATATTTTTCAACTAAACATCCTAGTTGTGTATTTCAGGATGTCTTCTACGTTCTCGTTGATATTCTATGTCTGTCTGCTCTACCATTTATGACAGAAATACATTAAAATCTTCCATCACCATTGTGGATTTGCTAATTTCTCTTTATATACTTGTCAACTTTTTGCCTTATATATTTTGAGACTGTGTCATTAGGTATACACAAACTTGGGATTTTTTTTTATCTTTCTGTTTAATGTTTCCACTTATCATTATGGAGTAATTCCTTTTACCCTTAATCATTCTTTTTGCCTTAGAATTATTTTTATCTGATATTAGTAGAGCCAATTTTAATTTTTTTTGCTAACCTTTGAAGGTCATCTTATTTATTTATTTAGTCATTCATTTATTTATTTTAAAACAAGGCTTTGCTATGTTGCCCAGGTTGATCCCAGACTCCTGGGCTCAAGTGATCCTCTTGCCTCAGCCTCCTGAGTAACTGGGAGTACAAGTGTAAACTATCATGCCCAGCTTAGTTTTTTATCATTTTACTTTCTACATTCTTATCTTTTAAATGTATCTCTTGTAATCAAAATGTGTATGGATTATTTTTTAAATCCAATAACTAGATAATTTAGTCCATTTACATTTATTGTTATTACAAATCTATTTGGGTTAATTCTTCCACCTAATTTTGAGCATTTTAAAAATTTTATCTTCTCTTTCTCTTTTTTCTTGACACTTCCATGAAGTTTTATTTATTTCCTACAAGTACTGGTTGGAATTAACGCATTCCATTTGTTTTCTTTTTACCCTTAACATTTTGTTTTTGTTTTATTGATACTGGGGATTGAACTCAGGGGCACTTAACCACTGAGCCACTTCACCAGCCCTTTTTTGTATTTTATTTAGAGACATGGTCTCACTGAGTTGCACAGGGCTTCGCTAAGTTGCTGAGGCTGGCTTTGAACTCACAATCCTCCTGCTTCAGCCTCCCAAACCACTGGGATTATAAGTGTGTGCCACCATGCCTGGCTTCTTTTGCCCTTAACATTTAATATGCATATTTGACTTAACAAAATCTGAAGTTAATTAGTATCTCTAAGGAATAGTTAAGGCTTTGGGTGATGCTATCCACAGAGAAAAGGAAGAAATAAGAACTTAGGATCAATTTGGAACCAAAGCTAATCCTGTTTTTTTATATGCTGGGTTTAAGGACATGATCATCTTAATTGTCACACACACATCTACTTTTGGAGGCTTTATATATTTTTCAAAATGCCCTGCTTTAAGGGTATTCTGTATTGCATAGGTAGTAAAGGGGATAAATAAATAAATGTCAATGTTTGCCTTTCCTTGATTTCTAGAACCATAAGACTTTCCTTCTAGTTTTGTCACCAGAGCCAAGCTGAGTACAAATTTGTCTCCTAGAAATATCAAGTTTAATAAATGTCATTGCAATAGCTGCTGATAAGCTGAGAACCAGTCTGAAAGAGGAACTGAATCCCCTCTTATACAATCATAGTTTACCTTTGTCTCCTGCTCCTCTCTGCAGTTTGTGGCCTAAATAATGGGAAGAGGGACTTAGCTTAAATTGGGGAGGGAATGAAAAATAACTTTCAGGATGGGGGATGTAGCTCAGTGGGACGGCAGGTGTCTAGCACTGCAAAAAGAAAAACAGAAAAATCCTCTATTTTCAAGCCCATTGAAAAATTATCTTAAATGAAGCATTTGATCACAAATGACCTAGACCACACCAGGCTTCAACTAGTTCAATATAACCAGTTACTGTTGTCTCCTATAGGTCAGATTACAATTTTAAACTTTCCCAAAGGGCTTTTGTGAATATTGTTCCTATTTAACCTGACCCCTCCGTGCATTAGGGAAGTGAGGGTTATTAGAGGAAACACCTTAGAAGGAGGGAGCCACTCCTCTTCCCAGCCACTTTGGGTGCGGGTAGGGTGGTGCAATGGTTGCTTACCATCCCACACTGTTATGTGACTGCTGTATTCCTGGGTAGGAGTGTCCACCTCGTGTCCTGTTTGAGTGTCCAAGTTCAGGGTCTCTTCCAGAGGCCACAGCTGACCAAGTGTGTCAGCCTCACACAGATGTTCTAGTAGACTCCATGCTCCTCTCACTTTGGTATCACTGATAAATCAAGAAAAATCACCTGGCTTTCCTAAAATCTCACCACTGTCCCAAATCTCCAAGGGCTGGACTTAGTGCATAATGATGACATAGAGTTCATTGGGCTTGATCTTCTCTATCTTCCAGCACAAACACAGATAATCCCCTCCCCTGACAGCCAATAAAAAGAAAATAGTAATGAGAAGCAGAGCTCATAAATTCCCATTATGCTTAATGCCTGATTTCACTTAGTTAATGGATTCATTTATTAGAGCAATTTGTGTAAATCCCCAAGGGCCTGCTAAGGTTGCTGCCTTCTGGTTTTATCATGTCATATACTTCCTTTATTCCTATCCTAAACAAATAGTGGATTGGCAGAGAACTTCAGACCAACCGCAGCTCAAAGGATAGGTGAATTGTAAATAAAGTTAAAAATAAGAGCTTTTCATGCCCCCTGGGGTTTTTGGCTGATGGCTAAATCCTCTTGCCCTGGCCTATCAGTTCCGTGTAGGCTCCAGGACTATGTTCTGTTTTCCAGGATTATAGGAGCCATCTGAAAAATACAGTCACCCCATGGCTCTGTATCTTATAGTGGGGAACAGGCAGAAAGCAGAGGGTGGCCTTGTTTAACTGCATGTTACACGATGGTCAGGAGGAAGGGAACCCTGAGGACCTGCTGGGCTTTGGCCAAAGTCGTTTAGCTGGTGAGATCTCTGCACTGATAAGCCTGGCCTATCCACACAGGTGAATGTGAGCCTTAGTGTCATCTTTGGCTAGAGCCGGTCCTCTAACACCAGCCAGCCTGCTGCTGCATCCTCTTCCCCCCGCCCCATGGAGTGGAGGCAAGAAGGCAAATGGAGTCAAATCCGTGCACAACACTTAGAAAACTACTTCATGGAGACTGTTCACTGGGGCTGGATCCTTAACATGCCGTTGTCCCACCATCAGGGAAAAAAGCAGACAGAAATCCCCACTGGAGGAGACCCAGAGACTACAAGAAACAAAAACTACCCTCCTGACTATTTTCACAGTTAAATGGCAACCACTAGAATATGATTGTTATCTCCTGTATACCAAATTAAGTAAATGACTTAGGAAATGCTTGGGGCAAAAAATGAAAAAAAATATCTATCTATCAATCTATCTATCTAAGTTGTATTTTAACAAGGGGTGGCATTGTGTAATGGAAATGTGATAGGTGAAGGGGACAGAAGGGGATCCCCAGGGCTGGGGCATGGCTCAGTGGCAGAGCATGCTTAGTATATGTGAGGCCCTGGATTCCATCCTTGGGGTGGGGGAGAGGGAAGAGAAGGGGTTCTAAAATTGAGCAGAGAGAGACTGAAACTGAAAGACTGGGTAGAGAGATAGTAAGGGAGCCTGAGATGGGCACGGAGAGACTAAGAGGCTTCAGATGACAGGGAGGGATTTGGAAGGGAGAGTGGAAATTTAGGAGAAGATTAGAATGTGCTATGCAAGGTCAACTCTGCTGCTGCCCTGTGAAACAGACACAAATAGAATTAATTTTCTCCCTGTCACCATGTTGTGTGAAGAGGATTGGACAGAGTTTCACCATATGTGAGGGGCCATTTGGGATGGTCTGACTTTAAATATAGTTCTTATGGTATGTGCAAAATTTGCTTTGGGGGTCTTTGGAGAGACCTCAAATAGCAGTTGAAACAGGGTTCAATGAATGACCCATGGTGGCTGCACATTAGGAGAAATATACCCAAACTAGCAGAGAAAACAAATGAAGGTTTCCAACATCAGTCCCAATTTAAATGTCACAAGGACAAATTATTCAGAGTGGTGCCTTGATCTATGATGGAATTGCTTTCTGTAAGAGCAACTCCAGGAGGCTGCTGCAGGAGCCGCTGAAGGTTCTGGGAGGCTGGGATGGAGGGAGGCCAGCAGGTCTTCCCTGGGCTTACAGTGCTCAGTGATCTGGCCTCCTCCTGGGAATGAGGAACTGCCTGAGTCCTGATTCAAGGTCATCAGGGGGCAAAAGCAGAGGCTGTTGGTGGAGAGAGACAACCTTTGGGTCAAAAATGAAAAGAACCTAATGACAAATTTAAGGAGGCGAATGTACCTGGCAGGCATGGGTAAACCCTGCTTCTGCCAATACTGCAGCCTCCGCGAAGACATTTAACCTGTTCTCGGTGATTAAGGACACATCAGGGTTGTGTGTTCAGACTCATTTTGGGTCTTAGCTCTATCTCTTCTAGCTGTTGACCTTGGGAAAGCCAGGTAACTTCTCTAAGCTTTGATTTCATTTTATAAAAGATAGGATATTAGCATCCATGTCAGAGGATCATGGTGATGTTAACAGGCGTTAACCTGTGGCTCAGAATATGTTGTCGGTGGTGATGGTTGCTATGATTATAAGACCACTTCACCCTTATAGCTGGCCCTTCTCCACTTAGAAGCAAACCCCCTACAGCAGCTCCTGATGTCTTTGACCTGTTTCTTTTCCAGCCTGTGTAGTCACTAGCCCTTCCATGGGGGAAATTCATGTTTTAAATATAACATTAATTGGCTTTGTTTTTTTTTTAATACTGTGGGGGTAATAATCCATGCATATTTATAATAATAAGTAAATTTGTATGCAGTGGTATGTACAACATTAGGAGATTTTAATGTGCAATATGGAAGTTTTGTGTGTGTGTGTGTGTGTGTGTGTGTGTGTGTTGCTGGGGATTGAACCCAGGGCCTTGGGCATTTGAGGCAGGCACTCTACCAACTGAACTATATCTCCAGCCCATTAGTTTTTGTATTATGTCTCATATTACAAAATAATCAGGATGAAGATGGCCTGGGACAGGGACAGACCCGACTTCTCTGTGTGCTGTGAGAATATATGAAAACTATGGAACAAGCAGTAACCAGGCACAGCCTTTGTAGTGATCTAGCTCATAAAATTTTCTTTGGTACAAGGCTTTCCCTTTAAAAACCACACTTGACCCCCTCCCTGCCTCCTTCCCTGGTCCTGGTTCTGTCCTCCTCACCAGCCCAGAATGATTCCTTCCCATTTTAACGCTTTGCTGTCTCTGCTGTCTTTCGCTCACAGGCCCCGAATGTCCCTGCCGTCTGTGCTCTCTGCTGCCATAAGCCAGGAGGCACCTAGTCTAAACAGTGTGAGGGTGGAGGGCAGAACCTCAGGCCTGGCCTCTCGGCTCTTGTGGGTTTCGGCCAGACCCAGGTGTTATTTTAGTGCAACTTCAGTGTTTAATTTGAGGATGTGTGTGGACCAGAAGGAGGGACCAAAACATGATTTTTTCCCCTTGGCTAAATGATTAAATTTCAAGTTCTAAAAAATGCACAGCTTGGTCCCAACCTACGTCCAGTTGCAAAGACAGAAGGGCTGTGAAACACCCTCCCAGGCCAGGGACCACCCTGCCTTAGCCAGCGGCCACCTCACAGGCCCGTCTTCTGTGGCCATCACCTGGCCAGTCTGTGGTCACTAGCTCACCAGGCGCCCTGAACTCTGAAGCAGTCCTTCTCTTCTTGAGTGTCTGCCGTGCCTTTACTGGAAGAATATTCTACAGATTTGTTTAATTTCTTACAGTCCTGAAGGTGTCACCAGCAGCTGCCACTGAGCCATGGCTGAAGGGGAAATCACAACCTTCACAGCCCTGACCGAGAAGTTCAATCTGCCTCCAGGGAACTACAAGAAGCCCAAACTGCTCTACTGTAGCAACGGAGGCCACTTCTTGAGGATCCTTCCTGATGGCACAGTGGATGGGACAAGAGACAGGAGTGACCAACACAGTAAGTAGCCATCCATATTGTACCCTCTTGCTTCTGGTCTTCTGCTGTCAAGGATGGGAAAGGGGGGAACTGAGCACTGGTACCCTCTTCTCCAAGGCTCTACTGGCAGGACACATTCAGAGGTGGGGGTACCATACCTGTGCAAAGAGCCCGGGTTTGGAAAAAGGGGAGTTGGGGGCTACTGCATATCTAAAGGTGAACTATTGCAAGTTTTTAAAGGGATTCTCTGCTGACCTAACACAACTGGCTGCCAATGTTCAATTGCTGGATGTTTCCTGAGTTTCTGTAACTAGTGAAAGATCTGGCCCCTGAGGCTGGCCCGGGGCTGGCTTGCTCCAGGATGGGAAGAGCCAGATGGGCAGGGACGGTAAATCCTGCACAAAGACCTGGGCTCGGTTTCAAGTGAATGGACTCTGCAGGTTATGCTTCCGCTGGGCTTGATTTGTGAAATCCTAGTGTATAACTGTAGCCTTACACATCATAAATTATGCAGCTCTCGCTCTGCACATCATGCAGATGTGGCTGTGGTAATCAGGAGGGGTAAAGTCATTCTCCAGATTCTATAGAAGCCGGAGAGGGAGCGCCGTCCAGCCAAAGGCTGACTGCCTCTTTCAGGTTTCCCGGCAGCCCGACTCTCCGAGGATGTTGATAGATGGAGGTATCACTTCAGGGAAAAGAATCTTCTTGACTAAGCATAGAGCTCTTCCTTCTGCCTCCGTACTTCTGGTGCTGGAGTGTAGGTGTGACTTCAGGGTTCTGGGTCCTACAGTGGTATCTGGAGATTCCCTGAGGACCACTGAAGCATTAGATGTCATAGAGAAGCTAAAAGTCAGATCTGGATCCTGCTTTGGGATCTGCAATCTCAAGAGTCAAACACGCTGCAAACCCAGAGAAGGGAAGTGTGGGTGAATTAAAGAGATGTCAGAGCACAGGCAGGAAGTCGGGTTCCATGAGACTGGCTTTAAAATGGAATGCAAAATGCTGCCTTGGAGGTGCTGGTTTACATATCGGGTAGTAAGCAGGCCATGCTCCAAAGGTTGCAGCCTGGCGTGCAAGGACCACTTAAGTGCTACCCGCTGTCTACCCCTGGGTGCACAGGTAACTGGCATGGATGCCAGCATTTATGGACCAGCTGGAATTGTCCCTTCCTTCCCACCCTCCACCCAGACCTGCAGAAGAGAAGCAGGAAGGCTAAGGTCAGGGCTTTGTTCTGGTGACTTTTATTTTTTCAAATGGACTTCCTGCATGCTTTATTCTCAGTGGAGAATAAGTACCAGAGTAATTCACAAGGAAAAAAAAATATATAGTACATTAAATACAAGCAGCATTTCCTGCAAGTAAATGGACTAAGATTGTAGTCCATTGTGTTGGGCATGATATACAATTTATTCATGTGATCAGCCCACACAAGAGGAAAACAAGCTTTAATTGACCCTGGCTTTAAATGTCTCTAGTAAGTCTTATCAGTTTTCTGAATCAATGGGGGAGGCTCTGATATCCAGAATGGGAGAGGAAGGGCAGCCTTGGTGACATGCTCCTTGGGGTAAAGCCAGCTCTTCTGGGAAACCTTGAATTGCAGGGTCATGAGAAGCTGTAAAAACATCATATGTCTTCGTTATTGTCATTCTGTCATTGACATTATAGACTGCACTCTGGGTACATAACATCAGGACAGCTTCTGAGGTCTGCTGTGGATTTGGCTGCCTGACTGAAGACATCAGGACCCTTGGGACTCAGCACAGCAGGCACAGGAGTGTGTCAGGTGTCTGCATCCAAGTGATGCTGCATTATTGGCCAGGTGAACTTGGGCAAGTCACTTAATCTTTCTGGTCTTATATTTCCCAACTATAAAATAAGAATACTAATGTTACCTGCCTAACAGGTTTCTTGGGGGAAGTTAAATGAGATGATATATTGAAAGCTCTTGCATAATGTCCCACCCAGAGTAAAAGTGCAGCAAATATTGATTAATACTGCTGTTATCATCATCAAAATTCCTACATATTCAATGCAGCATATGGAAATCCAGCACAATATTAAGGAACTTTCCTAGTGCCCTCTTTTCTATAATGCCACTGACCAGGAAGGGCAAGGGTCTAGTTTCAAGCTTTGATTCAGCGCCTCTCTGCCAATGTTCAGAGTAGTTATGTTGACCTATTATTTTCTTTCTCTGGAACTAAGAACAAGGGGACAAAAATCAGAGTGAGTAGGGTGTATGGGCAGAAATCCATCCCTGATCTATCAGTACAGAACTGGAAAATCCACATACTCTCTGTAGAGTCAGGGGCCCAGATTTAGGGTTGGAATACCCGTATTCCTGCTCTACCACTTCCAAACTAGACAAGAAACATTCTCTCCGTTTTGCATGAAGTGTTCTGCAAAATAAACTTAAAGTCACCTTAGCTGTATGCCTCTTCCAAACTCTAGAGTCCTCAGCTCTCTAATTTTGAGGAAAATATTTTACTGTCAGAGACTCAGTTTCTTACTGGTGGAATGGAAAATGGTAGCATTGCTCTGTGTCTTTCACAAGGCTGAAAATTAATAAGATCCTAGAACTGAGAGGAGTCCTCCTGGGCACCAATGGACTCCGAGTGTGGATCTGTCGCCCTCTTCTGCCCAGTGGTGGTACTGCCATGGTCCTTCTGCATCTCAAGGGTTATTCCGAAACAGGATCAGCCTTAGACAGGCATGGTGTGGATATCCCTGGATAACTGAGATCTGCATAGACTGGGGATTGATTCCTATTCCTTGACCATTAGTCTGAGTGTGAATAGACTGTTGTGACGGGTAGGCAGTCACACTCCAAGCCTTCCTTCAGAAAGAGCATTCCTAACAGACAGTCAGATATTTAAATAAATCTACATAAATAATTTCTTTCACATCTTATCCTTGTTCTCAACTAGTTGATCTGCCTTGGGCAAAGGTAGTTGTCAAAATTTGTCTTCCTACTACCCATAGCGGGGAGTAAATTCCCAAGTACCTTATTGTGGTACTTGGGTCCCCATCCCTCCCATCCTAACAGAGAATTGAGTAGAATGTGTCCACTGGTAGGAATTTCTGCACGTGGAGAAGATCACCTCTGTAGGTGGTGGGCAATCTATGCTGTGGACACTAGTTACCCTGCCACACCATCCATGCCAGGTACAACCAGGCGGGGAGAGCTGCAGCTTCTGGGGCCCATGGAGAGCAGTTTGTGAGAAGATTCCCGTTGGAGCCAGAGTTTTAACTCTGAGAGGAGGGTAGATGTGTCACCATGAGGAGGAGGATCCAGAAAGAGGTGAAGGGGCAGGGTAAGATGGTCAGTTCAGTTTTGGATATAGCACATTTGAGGGGTATGTCCCGGGGTGTTCCCTCCTTGCACCTATACCTCTCCACTCATTTGTGTGATCATTTGACAGTTTTCTTTCCCACTGGACTCCCTGAGAGCAAGGACTTTGTCTCTTAATGCTCAACCTTGCAATTTTTGTCTGGCCCATAGCCTGTCCCTTGGTATGCATCAATTTGATGAGTAACTGAATTGTATTGGTGGCAGATAAATTTGAGCTCAACAATAGATCCAATAATTACTCTCAAATACTGATTTCCACCAGGCATTGTGCTAGACTCATTTCTACCTAACTGTAACCCCATGAGTTTCCTAATAATAGTCACTCTGAAAACACTGAAGCTGACAGGGGGTGACCAGCTTCCAACAGGGGCAGCTTGGCTAACCAGTACTTTGCTTCCAGTACTAAGGTTCTTTCCACATTCCACCATTCCCTGCACACCAACCCCATCACAGTGGTTTCACTACTAAATAAGCACACAGAGTCATGTGGATCAGGTGGGTGGAGTACAGGCCCCCAAACTGCCATTTACTAGTTCTATGTCACTTTGGGGCAGTTATTTCTCTTCTATGTGCCTCAGTTTCCTCATTTTAAAAATAAGAAAGGCAGCCAGGCCTGGTGGCACATGCCTGTAATCCCACCGGCTCAGGAGGCTAGGCGGGAGGATCTCCAGTTCAAAGCCAGCCTCAGCAAAAGTGAGATGCTGAGCAACTCAGTGAGACCCTGTCTCTAAATAAAATATAAAATAGGGCTGGGGATGTGGCTCAGTGGTTGAGTGCCCCTGACTGAGTTCAATCCCTAGTACTTCCCCACCCACCAAAAAAGGGCAATACTATCTAACGCATAGGCAAAAGGGGATTTGAAATGTGACCATGTTTGTACAGTGCCAGGCGACCAGTGCTGAGACTGACAGGTCTCTTCCTCATCACTCCTGGGCTATCTGGGCCACCCCCATCTCAACATTCCATCTTTCGGGTCTGCCACATTAAGTGAATTCCATGCTTGCTCACAAAACCGAAGGTGACTTTTCATGCCAGCTTTTCTGGGACTACCTAGGTGGGAGCTCTGGAGGCCTGGCACAGAGGCTGAACATGCCCAGGGCCCTGTCCCTGTAAGCTCTGCCCTGTTGAACTTCTCTGGTCCAACTAGCCACTTGGCCAACAGGGGTGGAGGGTTGTGACTTCCTCCTCAATAGGAATAATAACTGCAGAATAATGATATTCTCCTGAGCATCCCCAGTCTGCAGCCTCGGGAGCCCATAGCCCCTGGCCTCCCCAAACACGTAAGAGGCTGCATGGGAAGAGGGATTACCGGCACCACTCACCACACAAATGGAAATGTTCTTGGAGCGAAGTGGATTCCAATCAAATATTTATAAATCCAGCCACATCCTAGAGGCCCCAGGGGGGTTTGCTGGTCAGAAGAATTCTACTTCGTAGCCCTTAATCCAGGCAGACGGCTCCTCAGTGAAATCCCTCCCTGACTATTGTTTGGGGGAATCCAGACTTCGGTCACCTGGTTTGATGTGACTCAAAGGCACTTTGTTCCCCACTAACTTGAGCCCTGAGTCAAGATGTCTTCCCAGGTGGCCACGGTGGGCAGAGCTGGCCCCATTGCCAGAGGTCAAAGAGAAGAGCCGATCTCCAGTGCACCACCCCCAACAGGGTGCCCCAAGCTTGGTCATAGGGAAATCAGGGCTTCCCTACCCCTTCTCCCTACCTGCATAGTCCTTATCTGATTATCAGCAGGGATTTTTCCAGATAAACTTTGAAATATAAATATGCTATCATATATATATGATATCAACCTCTAGACTAAATAAAAATTTCCAACCATCATCTTCAGTTATTAAAAGAGCACACACTTACATAAATTTAGAAAAATGTCTTTCTCCTATAGTCCGTGCCTGAGTGCACATGTGTATTCCAAACCACTGGAATCGGAATTTTTTCCCCCTCAAATCCACTTTCTTCCCCTTCTCTGTCTTTCTTTAATGTTCTGCGGAGCCCGACTTGTGGCTACGTTTTAATTATAAATGCCACTGACATAAAACAACCTCCCTGAGTTCTGAATGAGGCTGACTTCACTTTGGGTAAACACAGCAAAGGACGGGAAGTCTCCAGCCCAGAA
The DNA here is from genome assembly GCF_045843805.1 of Urocitellus parryii. Lineage (NCBI taxonomy): Eukaryota > Metazoa > Chordata > Mammalia > Rodentia > Sciuridae > Urocitellus > Urocitellus parryii. The sequence continues at coordinate 96,939,878 of NC_135531.1, read as the reverse complement.
TAAGCCTCTCTGAGGCCTCTCCTTGGTTTAAAGGGCAGGCGGGCTGCACAAGCCGGGCCTCCTCTCCATGCTTTCCAGCACCCGTTGTAACCTTATCTTTAAAACTTCCTAAGGCAGGGTAGGGAGAGGCTGGGCTCAGAGATGGGGAGCAGTGACCAGGCTCCCCTCACATGGCAGGCTCCTGGCTCCTTCTCCTTCTTTCTATCCTTGGAGAGTTAGAGATCAGCACCTAACTGCCAACAAGCTACCACTAAGACGTGATGGAAGGCTCTGGGGGAGAAGAGGACAAACCAGGGCGACATGCTCGCCGTTTCTCAAACAGAAGGCAAGTGTCCTGCAGGGCTGGTATCCACTCAAAAGCCCCGGGCTCACTTTCAGGCAGATGCCTTTAGTATTCAGAGACCTGTGATGCGGTTTACACGATGAGCACAGGACAAGATATGAGCATGGTCCACAAAGGTGATTTTGAACATTTCAGATTATTTGACATTTATTTTTGATGACTACAACATCCCCAAACCAACTACTGTATTCCCCCAAAAAAGAATAAGATGGGCTGGGGGTGTAATTCAACTGTAGAACACATGCTTAGCATGAGCAAAACCCTGGGTTATGCACCAAAAAAAAGAAAGAAAGAAAAGAAAGAAAGAAAGAAAGAAAGAAAGAAAGAAAGAAAGAAAGAAAGAAAGAAAGAAAGAAAGAAAGAAAAAAGAAAAGAAAGAGAGAAGAAGAATTAGGATAAGGAGACTGAGTCAGGAGGATCACGAATTCCCAGCTAGCCTCAGAACCTTAGTGAGGACCTAAGCAATTTAGTGAGAACTTATCTCAAAATAAAATTTAAAAAAGGACTAGGGATATGGCTCAGTGGTAAAGCACCCCTAGGTTCAATTCCTGGTCCAAAAAACAAAAAAGAATTGTGGGAGATGGTAGCTCTTTGGTGAAAACTTTTTAATAAACACAAACCAATCTGCATAGCTCATGAATATTTATGTAGGGGAAAAAAAGTATGTTAGAAACAGACCAAAGATCCTCAAACACCAGTGCCCCATCTCTCAGAGGTAGCCTTAGATTATTTTTAAAGAAAGGGATGGAAGAGACATTTCCTCCATTCTCTCTGCAGTCCTAGTCCTTCTTCTCATCCTCCCCAGAGCAGCATTTGGTGTGTATCTAGTGCAGTTTTATGTGTCACTTCATATGAGCTATGCCCAGCGGTTCAAGTTATTATATCCTCCCACAGCTTGGGTTTTTGCTGTATGTTTTTTTCTGCTTTTCTTTGAATGAGAAAAAATGGGGGATGGGGAGAGAGACAGAGAGAGAGAGAGAGAGAGAGAGAGAGAGAGAGAGAGAGAGGAGGGAGAGAACTCTTACTGTTAATTTGTGAATTTTTGTTTGCTTTTGCTCAAAAACCAGCGGGGTCTGTTGTGTTGCCGTATCACATGTAGGTTCACGTGTCTGTTGTTGACGTGCGTAAGCCCTGGGTGCAGGGTCTGTGCCTAGCACTGAGCACAGTTCCCAGGAAGGTGCCAGGCCTGAGCAGCCCCCACCCCACCCTGCTGGTGGCCAGCCCCTCCCTCGCCCTGAGGCCCCTTTCTCAGGCTCTATCCTTCCTTGCTCTTTTTTAGCAGCAGCTGCAAGAGGATGCAGGTCTGGAAAAACTGGGATGAGGTCACACTGGAGAGCTGGACACCTAGTCAGCTGCATGAGCAGCGCGGCTGGGTGTTGCTCCTTCCTGCCGGCTCTGCTTGCAGAAGGATATATGTTGAGGAAACTCAGCCAGAAAGCAATCCAGTGAAAATGAGCTATGAAACTTGGACATCCTGGAGAAATAATATTTACAGAGGAAACTCTTGAATTGAACTCTCACAACGACCCTGGTGTTGGGGCGCATGGCTGAGGGCCAGTCACGTGCTAGGCAGGACTCGGCTCTTGTTGACGTCTGTGAGGCCATGACAGAACTCCACAGAAGGCAAATTCAACTCTACTCAGCCCCAAGGCCAGACACACAGGCAACAGAACAGAACACAGAAATGGAAATCCTTTTAAAAATCCTCCTTGAGATCCAAAAGGACCTGTCCCTTGGGATTTCTGTAGCTCTCCTAGCGTGTTTGTCGAAATACTTGCATAGATGGGTGGTGGGTAGAAAAAAGTCCCCAGCACTAGCCTCTCTCCATTCCATGGTTACCAATGGGGACCTGGAGGACCGCCCACCATCGTGATTATAAAGGGGTCCAACCTGGAGAGTGTGGCTGGATTTGGATCAGTCCATTCCATAATTGGAGCCCAAGAGGTTGTGTGAAAGAGAGGAAATCGCAGGATCCTTGGGAGACTCGAGCCTCATTCTGGCCATGGTGTCGCCTCTTCTTATAACTTGGAGTGCAAGCAGATGCTCTAGCCAAAGCTCCAGCTCGTCATCTGTCACCTGGAGTAGGGACCACCTCCTTCAGGGGAACTGGGTGAGGAGCAGATGAGGTCACATAAGCACAGAGGAGAGGATCACAGTTGGAGTGGCCTCTCTCCATGCATGAGCTCACTCAATCCTCATGACAGCAATGGTAATAGGACACAGGGACCAACAACCCACCCAGTGACCACACAACTAACACACAGCCCAATCAGAACTGGAGCCCACGTGCTGGACTCCAGAGCCCACGCTCTCTAACTGTCCACTGTACTATGACAGAAACTAGCGTGAGGCCTGACCCATGTAGGTGATCCATTATGGTTATCACCTTCCTTCAGGCTCAGTTAAACCTGCAGGATTATGCTGAGAAATCCAGAGAAAAATATATGTGAAGGTTCTCTGAAGGCCATAAAGTCCATTGAAAATAGAGGACTTTTTTTTGAAAAATGACTTTATTGAGATATAATTCACATACCATTATAATTCACCCATTTAAAATATATCATCCAGTGGTTTTTTTTTTCCTTACATTTTTTTCTTAATAGAGTTGGACAGCCATCGCCACCATCAATTTGAGAATATTTTCAAAAAGAAACCCCATGTCCCTTAACTGTAATTCCTCCATCTCCACTCCCACCCCTGTGGAGGCCCTGGCTACCACTAACCTGCTGCTATATTTATAGATTTGTTTCTTTGGGGCCTTCCGTTTTAATGGAATCATAAAGTACGTGGTTCTGCTGGTTGCTGTGGTATGTACCTGTGATTCCAGAGACTCGGGAGGCTAAGGCAGGAGGATTGCAAGTTGAAAGCAGACTCATCAATTTAATGAGGAGCTGTCTCAAAATGAAAAAATAAAAAGGGCTAGGGATGTTTTCCAGTGCTAGAGTGCCCCCATGGTTCAATTCCCAGTACAGGGGAAAGAAAAATATTTCCATTATACAGATAAGGAGGCTGAGGCCCAGAGAGGGGATGGAGCATAGCCATCTGGTTGGGGGTAGAGGCCTGCCTCGAGCCTTTTGACTCTCACCTTGATCCCATCTCACTTTGCATTGTTGGAATCACAGTTCAAAACTCACAGGTCACTGATGGGGGACCACCAGCAGCATCTCTGCCAACATTTGCCTGACACCATTCATTCAACAAGTGGATGCTGTCTGTCCCCCCATGTGCAGGACACTGCGAGAGGCCGAGGACACAAGCGGACACAGATCAGCCAAGACTCCTGCCCTTCCTCTAGGAATGTACCTTCTCTTGGAAAGGCAGAAACAAATGGATGAACCCCTAAATAATCAAATAATTGTATGTTAGGGTCCACAAAAGAAGCAAGCAAGGGCCTGAGAAAGAGCCATGTGGGGACTAGGGAAGTACCGGCACAGCAGGGGTAAGGTGAAAGGACCCACCATACAGAGCGCCACACAGCACTTCATTAGACACTTGGAGAAGGTGTCTCCAAGGAGGGGATATTTAGGTTGAGGCCCGGAGGAGGAGAGAAGCAATCTTGTGACTATCTAGAGGAAGAAGTTACCAGAGAGAGAGCTTAGTATGTGCAAAGATCCTGGGGCAAGAAAGAGCTTGGAGTGACTGAACAAGCAGGTGGTGTAACATGAGGCTGGAGAGAGCCGGGCCCAGATCCCAATGGAAGCTCTTTGGCTTCTTCTTTCATGACCACACTCTTAGAGTTAAATGAAGACAGGAGGACTTGTGGGAAAGACCAGAGGCTCCCAGTTCCCTTCCAGTGAATTCAATGAACTTCACTGACCACAGGCAGCTGGAAGGAGTCCCAAGTCTAGAGCAAAGGCTTCCAAGGATGAGAGAAGCATCCTTGGTACGTTTCCGGTCTTCGGTGGGAGTGATATAGCTGTGTATCTCCCTGGGGGTGAATCAGCTGAGGAAAATGGCAGGAAAGGAGAAAATAAGGGCCTATCAATAAGGAGGTGGTTAAATAACTATGGTACAGTCACATCGTGGAACATAATTCAGCCGGAAAAAAACAATGAACTGAACCTTTCAGTACTGCCATAGTTGTTAAGAAACCAACCAACCAACCCACCAACCCACCAACCAGTCGAATGTCATCGATTGTGTACAATAAAACAAGATGCATATTTGGCAAAATCCACGCGTATCGTCTGTCTACAAGGAGGGCTTCCTGCTGTTTCTGTCACCCCAGGATGACGAACTGCACAGGGAGGAAGGGCAGGATCTTCTTCATTGGCTAGATGGGAGGACGGAGGGAGGGGTAGCCGGGGACTCTCCGCTGTCTTTTCTGAGACTGTTTCCAAGTTTGAAACATGGGAATGGATTCTTTCCTATTCAAATAAATTAAATGAAAAAATAAAAACAAAGAAAGGGTCTAGACCTATGAGCCAAAGCCCTGTGCTCCAACCCTGCTGCCCCTCAGCCTAAGTCCAGCCCTAGAGGAGCCAGTTCCTGGTCTGGATTTTGTTCCTAGTTGTGTGGATGCTTTGTGATCATCTGGTGACCAAAGAAATTGTCCAGGAGGGTCCAGAATTAAACCCAATTCCCAAATGAGAACCCTCAAAGCCCCTGCCTTTGGAGGCACTCTGAGATGAACAAGCAAGAACGTCTTCATCACTTGGGTCCTGGACTGTGATTATGGACCCAGCACTGGGCGGGCACCTTGGAAGTGTCCCTGTGCAAAACCAGTTGAGCGGGCCTCAGTGTAACTCACGGCTGCTGCCCTCAGCCTCCAAGTTTCTCCACCTGGGCACCACGGACTCTGCCAGCTGAACAGTTCTTTGCTGGACAGCTGCCATGTGCATTATAAGACGTTTTGCAGGGTCCCTTGGTCCCTACCTACTAGAAACCAGGAGCACCCTCAAACCCCTCTGATTGTAACAATCCAACCCATCCCCAGACAATGCCTAGTGTCCTCCCTCCGTGGGACAAAATGGTCCCAGCTGAGAACCCCTGTTCTCACCACTGTATTTCTGAGCAACTGCTGCCCTCTAGATGGGAAGCTAGTGACTTCCCCTTGGTCTGGACACCAGATGGGTTGCCCCAGGGGTGGAGAAGTCGACTGAACTTCACTGTGGTTGGTCCCCTGCATTTCATAGCTGAAAGCCATCCTAACTCCTTGGGAAACTTTTCTGTCTGGAAAAAATAACAATTCCAGATTTTTTTTTTAAATAATAGAACAAGGGACTGGGGTTGTGGCTCAGCAGTAGAGCACTGGCCTAGCACGATCCTCTGCACCACAGTAAAAAAAAATAAAAGGTATTGTGTCTAACTACAACTAAGAAATAATAGAATAATAGAATAAATAATAGAAATAATAGAACAAAGCCAAGTGTGATGGTGCCCCCCTGTAATCCCAGCTGCACAGGAGACTGAGGCAGGAGGATCGCAGGTTCAAGGCTGGTCTGGGCAAGTTAGCAGGACCTTGTCTTTCAAACAACAACAACATCAAAAATCTGTCCACAAGAGTCACAGGCTGGTCAGCTCCACTGCACCCCAAGATTGATGGGATGGCAGAGCCAGGGAAGCAAATGCCATTCCCTCCTGATTATTTTCTTCCAGGAGACTGCAGGAGGGGGCAGGACACCCTGAAGGGCCCCACGGGGTTATTGTAACAAACAGGGTGGACAACCAGAGGAGCTAGCCATCATCCCTCCTCCTCTTAAGAACATAGTTCCCCATGCACAGCTTTCTCTGGATGGCAAAGAAAAAGGAACTGTATTTCTATGTTCTGATTAATGGGAGGCTCATCCTTGGGGTTCTACAAAACGAATGAGCAGAATTTTCCAGAACCGACTATCCTGGCCGCCGGGCCCTATCTGCACAAGTGTCACGTTGATCTACTTTTTCTTGTGTTATTTTTATTCCAGTTCAGCTGCAGCTCAGTGCGGAAAGCGTGGGGGAGGTGTATATAAAGAGTACCGAGACCGGCCAGTACTTGGCCATGGACACCGACGGGCTTTTATATGGCTCAGTAAGTATGAAACTGACGTGCCTCCAGACACGGCCCAGGTTTGAGGTTTCCAGAAATCTTGTTACACCAAGTGATGAAAACTCAAAAGCATCAATTAGTCTCTGTTTGTTATTTTTTCCAGTAGGATTCCCACCCTCTACCTTGCCTTATTTTAGGTATGAACATAAAAGAGTTTCTTGTGGTAGTCTCAAAATACTCAAGTGTATTATCCTACAGACAGAGAGGAAACATTGATTGATGTTTTGGTAGCTCATCAGACAGTCATTTCAGAATACCTACTCCTGCTTTATTCATTCAGTCCCAAAATGTTTTCTTGAGCACCTACTAAGTGCTATAGGCATGTCTCTTAATACTTTTACAAAAATTGTGAGCCCAGATGTTAGCAGTTTAAATGTCATGTATATAGGTTTGAAAAAGGGCCCCTTTTATTCTAGATAGATCACCTAAAAGAAAGAACATTTTAAGAACCTAATTGAACATCTATCAAATTGGCTTCTCTTGTGTCTCAGTGCCATCTTAGATACTGAGAGGTCCATAAAGAAGAATGAGCCACATCAAGAGGTGTAGGCTTTAGTTTCTTCGGTAACTAAAACCCTGCACAGCTACTTCTTCCCTCTGAGTAAATGCACTGTTCAGGTTTGACCCAGTGCGTCCTTCTGGTCTTTGTGAGAAAAGAATAGAAACACAGGCAACCTGATTTTGCCCCTCATTTTCCTCCACTAAAAGATTAAACTGGACAGAGAGTTGAAATGAATCATTGCAGAGTTTGCAATTATTTCCAGATTTCAACTATTCCTCCAGTTCCCTGATATCTGAAAACCAGGGTGTGACTGTGACTCATGACCCAGTTCAAACCACTTTCTTCCCTTTTATGAAGATGTCTCCAAAAAGGTAACCATAGTGCGAGTTTAGTCTGGGGCTTCCTTTGACTTGTACAAAATTGCCAAGCCTGAGCAGGGGCAAGAAAACCCTTTCTTGAAGCCTGGCTGCTAGTGCTAGATGGGAACAGAGTTCGTTTCATCACACCGCCCACTAGAGGTCAGGAGGAGGAATCATCACAGTAAGAGGTTGACTCGTAGGCAGTTTGCTGAAACAGGGAGCAACTGGGACAAGTTCAAGGGGTTTGAAGCGTAGACCTTGGCTGCTACATAGGAAGTAGTTTTTTCAACTACTAATAGAATCAATCAATCACCCAGTCTCAGACCCACAACTGAATCTCACGCCTCTGTCACTTTAAGTTACTTGCCCACTCAGAGCCCTGTCTAAAATGGAATGTAGGATAGTGACCACTTCACATGGGCTCAAGAGGGGTCAATGAGACCACACACACAACACATCCGCCAGGGTGAAGGGCACATTGGCACTACATTAACAGTAGCTATAAGACAAATAATCAGCTTGTGAATACCTTATCCTCTCTATGTCTTAGGTTATACATTACAGTTTTATGGCCTTTTCTCCTTTAAATCTTTTTTTTTTTTTTTTTTTTTTTGCAGTACTGGTGGTCTCCTTTCATTACACTCAGCTTTGCCCCATGAGCACACATCCCCAGCCCGTTTTATATTGAGTCAAGGTCTCACTAGGTTGTCGAAGCTAGACATGATTTTGTGATCTTCCTTCCTTAGCCTCCTGAGTAGCTGGGGATTATAGGTATGTGCCACTACACTGACCCCTTTAGTTTTGATACTTATTGTAAACTTCTTTTACTTATATAAAAATATTCAGGAAGAATCCAGTTTGCTTTAGGTTCCAGGCAGCCCCTCTCCCACTATCACCCTGGTTGTCACTGCTACTCACCTGAAATATGGGGAGGGTGGAAGGTACTGGAGATTGAACTCAGGGGCACTCAACCACTGAGCCACATCCCCAGCCCTATTTTGTATTTTATTTAGAGACAGGGTCTCACTGAGTTGCTTAGTGCCTCACTTTTGCTGAGGCTGACTTTGAACCTGTGATCCTCCAGCCTCAGCCTCCTGAGCTGCTGGGATTACAGGTATGCACCACCAAGCTTGACATTACACCTGAATTCTGACATTTTTCCCCATTTAAATTTTAAAGAAAATTCTCAAGTACCTCACAGCCCTGCCTCATGAACAAATTTTATTCAATCATCCTAATTCAAATATGTGCATGCACACGTGCGTGTGTGTATACAGAGAGGACATGTTTATTTTAAGTTTGAATGTCTGTATACCAAAATGTTAACACAGTTCTCTCTGGGCGTGGTAAGTGGATGTTTTTATAATATGGGGGTGCCTTCCTGTATTTTCCAAATCTTCGATGGTGAGTATGTCACCTGTGTAACTGGAAGAAAGGCATGCTAAATATAAAAAAGAAACAACCACAATCCTAGGTGTGTATCAACAAGTTGGCACTGTACCTCATGCATGGCAAGTGCTGAAAAGTCCCAGCTGGGGTCAGGGCACCTCTGGGTTGTCCTGCAGCTCAGCTTGTGACTCAGCCACTTGGTCTGTGTTGACTGAGCCGGTGTAGTAGAGACATCAGTTGGGAAACGTGGCCAGCCTCACCTGTATCATAGAAGGCAGGCCTTACGCCCACCGGGGGGGGGGGGGGGGGGGAGTCATGGCACTAACGTCCCTGAGAGGGTCAACAACCCACACAGTCCAGAACCTCCTGCGTCCTTCCATCCCGACACAGTGCATCAATGCTAATGTTCAGACCAAGTTCCTCCGGAGGCAGCCTAGCCAGCCAATTAGTATATTTATATTTCATCTTGTTCCAGAAGGGCTAAAGTGTCTCACCCAGCTCTCCTCTCACTATACTTCGGTGAATACGAAGCAGCATGCTTCCTGTTGCATACCTTTTTACTAATGAAAGCTAACTTTAGGGCTGAGGCTGTAGCTCAGCAGTAGAGCATGTGCCTAGCACACCCTGGGTTTAATTTCCAGCAAAAACAAACCAAAATACCAAATTAATTTGCTACCTAGCTGGTGAACACCGACCATCTGCAAGACTGGGGATAGACCCAAGGCCAACGAGATCTTATCTTCCCTCAGTGGGGCTTACAGTCTAATGGAACAACCAAGTCCACAAATAGAGAACAGTGAGCAAGACGACTGGAAACCACGAGAAAGGGAATCACCAACCACATGGGCACAGAGAGACTTTATACACCATGCAGCTTGAAAAAGGTGCCAAGTCAGATGTGTGATGTCATTGGAAAGAGAGCATCCAGCAGAAGGGCTTTGCTATCTCTGCTTTATATCTCAATAGAGTAAATGTGTTCTAAAATCTAGGCTAATAGAAGGTTCAAAGGCTGGCTTCCCCCACTCTCTTAACAGATAAATTATAAGTAAAATATCAGATGGTGGATACTTTTTAAGTACTTTGCTCTTTTTAATAATGTTGTGGTAGCTACTTAAGCTTAATGCATTTACCTCTGCACCGGACCCCACTCTAGTGATGTACCTGCCCACTCACACCTTGCCATAGGTACAAAGATTGCTTCCAGTTTGTTGCTATTATAGCCAATGCTTCAAAGAACATTCTTGAAAATATGATCTTATACTCGTTCAACTATCTGTAAATTCCTAGAAGGGAATTTCTGAGTCAAGGATAATGCATATCTTAAATTCTGATACCGCCAAATTGCTCTCATCTCACCAACAGTGAATGAAAGTGCAGGTTTTCCACACTCTCACCAATACTGATATGTAAATCTCTTTGGTCTTTACAGATAGGATAGCCAACAAATGATCATTTTTTAGCTTGCATTTTTCTTGCTAGTGATACTGAATGTGTTTTCATAGTTTTATTGCCCAATATTAGACCAGCAGATAAAACATGGCATTTATGATAATATCATAAATCTATATTTACAGAATCTTATCTATTGTACATAAAGAGATGTAGGGGAGGGTGTTCATCAGCTGTTAACAGCTGCCTTGGGCTGGAAGTGTAGCTCAGTCATAGAGCACTTGCTTAGCCTGAGTAATGCCTGTGGTTCCATCCCCAGGACTGTACAAAAATAAAATGAGTGAACACACAAAAGAACAAACAAACAAAAACATATCTAGTGGTGGGCTTTGGGTACTTTGTTGTTTTTTCTTTTTAAAATAAAGTTGTGGGTACAACCAGAGAAATGAAAAGTTGGGCTCCGCATTCTGCTGTCATGTATGACTAAGCAGAACAAATAAACAATAAATAAAATAAAATAAATAAAAATTTAAAAATCATTTGAGTTTTTCAACTCAAATTTTAAAACAACCAGAAATGTTATTGTGTAACAAAATATAGATGAGGCATTTCCAAAATTTAGTTTGTTGAGAGAAGTTGCAATTTTTTTCTTCCATATTTTGACTAGGATGTTTTAACAAACTTTTGTTTGAAAAGATCTCTTACAAATTCTTTACCTTTTTTAAATTTTAATCAAAATTTAAAAAAAGTTTTGTTTTGTTTTTTAAAACATTTTATTCTTGGGACTGGGGTTGTAGCTCAGTGGTAGATCACTTGCCTTTCGTGCGTGAGGCACTGGGTTTGAATCTCAGCACCACATAAAAATAAATAAACATATTAAATTTAAAAAACCATTTTATTCCTTTTTATGGGAAGCAAAAATAGTTATTTTCACTTAAAAAAAATTAAGTCCCAGTTTATGTTTTAATATGTTAGGGCAAATTTTGTACAAGCATTCACATCTGTAATAATACTGAAGTGAAATTCTCAGATATTGTTAGTGACAATCACCAGGATAGAAAGAAATATTAGTAGGTTTTCATTTATTTCAAGTCCAAACTTGAAAAACGCCACTGCCTCACGGTCTGGCTTCACGTTCTTCCACGATCACGTCTGTCGGCCTCCACAGAGACACAAGTCCCAGCCTGCCCTCAAGGTGCTTGGTCTAGCAGGTCTCCCCAGCAGAGACCCTAGGTCCTGAGGACAGCAGGCAGGAGGGGAGCTTAGAGTAATAGTGGATGCATATTGAAGACCCATCACATGCTGGGTACCCTTCAAAGTCCTCGTGAGCACCCTCTGAGATGGGCTCCCTCATTGTCCCAATTCTGAAGAAGATCCTGAGGCACCGAGCACTTCAATTACTGTCCCAAGGTTAAGCTGCTAGTGAAAGGAGGGATCCTTTAAAAGCCCTCGTTAACAGTTCTACCCTATGTTGGTTTTATCTTTGTAGCAGACCCCAAATGAGGAATGCTTATTCCTGGAAAGGCTGGAGGAAAACCATTACAACACGTACACATCCAAGAAGCATGCGGAGAAGAATTGGTTTGTTGGCCTCAAGAAGAACGGAAGCTGCAAGCGCGGTCCCCGGACTCACTATGGCCAGAAAGCGATCTTGTTTCTCCCACTGCCTGTCTCCTCTGATTAGAGAAATCTGTTCTGGGTGCTGACCACTCCAGAAGAGCCTTGAGGGGTCCTCACCTGATTGACCCCCAAATGTCCCCTTGATCATGGCTGCACTAACCCCCAGCCCACGGAGCCTGAATTTGTAAGCAATGCGCTTCTATATGCCAGTTCCCTTTTTTTCAGAGCCCTTTACCCTAGCTCAGTTTGGAACAGAGGGACCAAATTGCTTCCAGGGGTGGCTGGCTGGCCAGTCTGAGTCCAGGTTTGGAGGTTCAGTTGCCGCAGGGCACCTGTGGTAGGCTGAGCCTCTCAGTGCAAGGTGGGGCCAAATGAAGTGTGTTCCGGGGTTTGCCAAGTGGCCGTAGGTAACTGCAGAGCATTTCCTGCTGCTGAATAAACCCCAGCTGCCGGTCCCCCAAACATCTGGCCCAACCTGCCTCTTTTCCTTTCGGTAGCTCACAAATATTAGCAGAGAAGCAGATCGTGAGGTTTAGAGGAAGGCCATGATCCGTAATAGAAGCAGGGACAGAGAAGTCCTCCCTTGAGCACAGAAGGGATTTAAATTGGAAAGAGGGGATGCACTTGGGACATCAGAGAAGGATGGAATTTTTCAATGCAGGATAAATGAAGGAGGGGAGGCTCAGCCACAGGAAGGAACAAAGCCATAGCCTTAGGAATCAATACGTGCCCAAAAAGCCTCTGAGGTCAGGAGGAGCATGGGAAGTAGCTTCTTCATAAAAGCAAGGACATCAATGCTGGGAAGTTCATCTGGGTCTTGGTAGTGTGTTGGGAGTGAGGAGAAAGGAAGGGTGTCACTGGCTAAGGGGATGCTGCACTCTGAGAAGGACGATTTTAGAAGACAGGAAGAAAGAGAAAGTGACACCAGGACTTGTGCTTGGCCACCAGTAAGCAGGGCTTTGGAGTCCGCATGCAGTGCTTCCCCACTCTGATGTGCTTAGGGGTCAACTGGGAGCTGCTTTGAAGTAGTTTCTGGTTGGGTGGGGCTGGGAGCTTCTACATTGCCAAGAGGCTCCCAGGTCCTGCAGATGCTGCTGCCTTTCCCCAGTGCACTTGAAGGAGCAGATCAGGAAAAAAAAAAAAAAAATGTCATTAAAATAAAGGTGGCTCGAAGCCCTGACCCTCACCCACCTCTGCCTCACCTCGAAACATGCACTCCCCCCACACCCTTCCCTGAACATTCAGGCAACATTGACGATAGTTAGGCCTGTATCAAGGAAGGATTTTAAAGACCCAATGTTGGCAATATGCCCATTTAGAAGATATACAAAAGCCTACAAGAAAGTGTTAAACCCTCACACACAGCTTGCCCCAAGAGACCATTTCTGTTACCCTTCCTTGTATAAATATGCTTCCTGCTTAAAGTGAACTTGGCCCAAGTGGCTAGCATATTAGTAACACCATTCATCTCTGACATAGGATACCGATGCTGAGGCCTTTAATAAGCCATTTAAATTTACTGTGAGACTGTACGTTTTAATCACATTCTGAAATATATAGCTGGAAGGCAGTTAAACTGATTAGCATTCAGCCTTTGAGAATGGTAATAATAGGATACGATATATAAGGTACTCAGTTAACTAACACTTCACCATGTTTACTCATGAGATTTTTTTCTTTGTCTTCCACTGTGCTGTCCCACATTTTCTCTTGAAAATGGGGACTCTTAACCAATGAGATGATCGTTGTATATAAAAAACGGATGAGAGTGTTAGCTCACGTTTTACAACGAATCGCAGTAATTTTTAACTGAAGCATCATTTCTCACTCATTGAACTGTCATACTTAGGATGAAAGAAGAACGACAATTTGAAAGTTCAATGTGAGAGCGCATCTGAGGAACTAAGTTGGCATTATGGTTAATAATAGTGATCTGCTTTTGTACAGAAAAATGATTTCACAACTTTTTGTTTTTATAACTTGGATGATTCTATTTTATTTTAGTCAATCTTTGCAGGCAAGTTGGGGATAATGCATTGTGGCTTAACATCTCTTTTGTATGAAGATTTGGCCAGTAAAAGGCATCCAGAGAGGAAATCTAAGATATTTATGATGTTCCATATTTTTATTGTGTGAATCAAATTCAAGTATAACACTGGCCAAGAAAAACAAAATACCGTTGCTAACAGACGAGATGGAAGTTGGTGATTCCAGAGACCCAAAGCATTGAAGTAGATTGTGACTTAACAATCAGCCCAGGCATCATTTGCATATTTGCTCAATGGAGACCCTGTGCCTGTGTGCCAGGCACTGTACTGGGAACTGGGGTCCCTGGGGACTTTGTCTGTCTGGTTTGCTGCTGTATCCTCTCCCAGGGCATTATATTTATGATGAGAGATGCTGTGGATTCATTTCTTTCAATCAAGTGAAAAACATAGACTTTGCATGTTACTGCTGAGTAAATAGCAAGTCCCAGAAACCCAGGATTTGGAAGAATTGGCTCCTCCCAACATAAGACAAATCCCTAACAGAGTGACAGACAGCATAGCAAAGTGAATCTAACATTTTTAACTGTAGACCTGCGTCTGCTTCAGGGGGACTGCTTGCAAATTAGGAAGAGAGCCGGTGAGCTCTTGGCAGAAGGGAGTGGTGAGCAGTTCCCTGTGTGGTTTTGAGTGGGCGAACATTTCCATTGTGCCCTCTCTTCCTTCCGTGATTCTTGCCACCATCTGCCCATCCTGTGCCTCTCCCGTGCATCCATGTTCAGAATGACTGTCACAAAGGGTCCAACAATCTATTGTCAGGACCACAGAGGCTTCAGCAGGTTGGCAGTGAGGTGTGGGTGGAGGTGGCTCTCATCTCCTCCAGTGGCCAACAGGGTGGATATACAAGAACCAGATGGGTGTACCAGCTGCCACTGCAGAGGAGGCCCTTACTTTGTGCTGGAGGCAACAGAGCCCAGGTCCATAGCCTGGCAGAGTGTGCTACCTAAAACAGCCAGGCCCACGGCTGCAGAGCAGGTCAATGAGGACACCACCTGTCATTTCGCATCACACTCTGTCTCTCTCTCTCTCTCTTTTTATGGTATTACAGTTATGCCTTACAAGTAACAATAAATGTTCCATTAACTGGTGATTGTGTCTCTGAGTGTCTGAACGTCGTGGTGTCTTTTCTATCAAAAGACTTCTCTTGGCAAGCCTAGGGTGTGGACACTGTTTTGTACTTATCTTGCTCCCAGATATGAGACTTTAATGGCTGACAGGAAAAGCTGTAGCAGAAGCATTTTTTTGTTTTGTTTTGTTTAGAAATAGAAGGCTTTTGCTAGGGAAAGATATTCAGGAAATGTGTCCCCTCAGGAGCCAGGCTCCACTAATAACTCAGTTAAATCTTTTGCTTCGTAATATAAACCTTGTGAAATTGTGGTACTATCGCTGGGCTAACAGGCTTCTGCTTAGGCAAAGATATGGTAAACTGAAAAAAGAAAAAAAAAAGAACAACTTTAGAGCAATGTCAAAAAGCTGCATATCTTCATCCTAAAAGCCCACCAGCTTTTCAAAATTATCGTAAGTAAGGATGTTTCCTTATTTGAACCTCCAAATCTCATGATCTCTTGTTCTTGGAGACACAACATGGTCTAGCACAACATGGCTAATTAGATTATACACACACACACACACACACACACACACACACACACATGCACACCTGTACAAAAATACCTGGGCCGTGTATGCCCACTGTAGTAATTATATATCTTTCTTTTTCTTTTAAAGTTGCCTTGAGCAGTAATTTTTTCTATTTTTTGGAGCTTGCTCACAAAAAGAATTACATGTTCCATTCTAACCCAGCCACATACATATCCTTATATATACACAGCTGAAACAAGAAAAATTCATAAAACAGTATGAGACACACTTTTAATCTTTCTATGATATTCCACTAAAAATACTGATCCAATAGTTAAATTAGGTCCCAACATTATTTGGTCACAACCACAGTTTTAAAAAAGCAATTGTCCTCCTTCCCAAAGATGGAGAGACCCAATTAGGATCCTGTGTTGACTTCAGTGTTCTCACTGCACACCCACCCCAGTACCGGGAATGGAAGCCAGCACTAGCTGGACAAGAGCTTTACCTCTGATTTACGCCCCCAGTCTGACTTTAGTGTTTTCAATGGCATGATTTGTTCTTGAATAAATAAGACAAGGGACATCCTGTCACCCAGGCACCATCTGTTCTGAAGCTCAGCGGTTGTCTTAGCCTGGTTTGCCACTAATCAGGCAAAATGAATGCAACCATGCAGATTCCACGGCACCCACCCACAGCCGCCAGTGCTGGTCTAGCAGATTTCTGCTCTTGGAAGCCCTGGAGACTCTGGCCCACTCCCTTTTCCTTTGGAATGAATGCTCACCACTTTGGGTCTTGAGGTCATCCCCTCCTTAACTCCCACGGTCTTCCATTCACCCCTCCTGCCCTCCCCCCCAGGAGAGATGAAGCAGGAATCATAACCATTTCTAAGAAAGGTATAAAAAGACTGAGCCAGGAAAAGGCCATAAACCTAGGACCTCTGAGCATCCTCCCCAGCCACCAGCACTTTCTGGAAATTACCCTCTGGCCTCTCACCTACCCTCTAGGTAAAATGGAATACCACTCTAAGACCTCAGATACACGCCACTGCTGTTGGAAGGAAGCTTTTAAATTCCTGTTTTTTGCTGAACCAACTTTTAAAAAGTACTTCTGTTCCCTGGATGTTTGAGGGGGTAGGGTGGCTGAGAAGGGGCCTCATGGGGATGAACTTGACACCAAAGAGAAAACTACAAATGAAGTTATCACTTTTCATGTTTATGGGCTTGAGGGCCTGCTTATCATGGGGAAGGCAGGGTGGGCAATCTCAAGTCCTAAGCCCTAGCAGGTAGTTGTTATATTGCTAGTAAGGTAACAGCGGCACATCAAGCAAAAACGTGACTTCAACTGTAGTTTCACAAATTATAAAAATATATATATATTTTAGGGGTAATAGTGATACTGTAGGGATAATTAAGCCCAACAGAGCTGGGGGATCGTAGGTTTCCTATTTCAGAAGTAGTAGGATGACGTGTCTAACAACAGTTAAAATGAAATAATGGCTAGTAGAAGTGGCACCCCCACCCTCCTCATCCACTCCTAAAACACTCTCCACCACCAGAAAGAACCTCCCTTTGTCACTGTGCATAAAATTTACTCCCAAACCCAGTTAGAGAACCAGAGTCATGGGGATTTGACATCAGGTACTCCAGACCCCAAGATTTCTCCAACATTATCTCTGGTGTCAGGGGAAAAGTACTAAATGACTCTTGGAGTCTTTCTGCAACATTGGACTTACTTTGCAGTTGACATATTGACCATGACATCCTACACCGCTAGCTTTCCACCCTAGTTATAAAATTAAAAGGAGAAACGAGGTCACACACAGCTTGAAGCCAGAGGGTAGGTTTGCTGTATAAAATGCACATATTGTAGGCCCAGTTTTGGGGTCTTCTGATGAGTCTGAGAGGGTTTGTGATGTGGGGAGGAGGTATCTCCCAAACTGCTTCCTTCCCTCTTAGCTCTCACTGTCACACAGGCTAAATTTACACATTTGGCAGCTAAACATTGGTGTCTGTTTTATTACGTAAACAAGCAAAACCTCACCCTGTCCTTGATGTGCTTTTCTGTGGCCTTAATGAAGGGTTGGGCACTCTTGTTTGGAACTGCATTCAATTTAAGGATTTGGTTCCCTTGGCCAAAGTGTTTAGGGATGTAGATGTAGATGGGCAATTTGCGCAAATCATCACAGAAATATACCTCATTGAAAGTTTCACATTTCATGTTTTCCTGTCGTAGGGGGAAAAAAAGATGTATTTTAGTCTGACCCGGAGATACATAGAGTAAGATGTTAGATTGTCTTGCTGATATACCTTGGCCAGAAGTCTTTGTCCTCCAGAACAGGTCATAGGAATGTTACTGTAAACTAACCTCTTTTGTGTGGGCTGGAAAAAAAGGACCCTTCAGAGCCTGGGAATATCAACTATGTTAAGAGTTTAGTAATTTCCTGTGGAAATGAACAGAAACATCTATGGCGTTCTCAAAATAGAGCACCTGCATTAGCCATGGTGCTGCTGACCCCAGGACACAGTGCAGACTCTAGGACTGGCCAGGTTATTTCTGGTACAAAGCTGCAATCGTGGATGGGAGTTTGGAGGGAAATTTGCTTCTATCTCTTTGGTGTACTACAATGTGTCCTGTTATTTAACTGAGGTGAAGAAGAGAGATGGGCTTGAAGATCGCTTGAAAACATGCAACTCTCAAATATCTTGAACATCTGGGAAGAATTTGACAGGACAGAGGCCACCTAGTCCAGTGCTTCAAAACAAAGGGCAGCAATAAATTGAAAAATGAAGCATTTTGCTTCAGTTCCTCACTCACTCATCCAATCATTCATCATTCATTGTCTGCCACTCTATTAGTCAAAATTCATGCAGGAGATAGTAACCACAACGATGATTTGAACAGGGAAATTTTAATGGCTTGTAAAGGGGATTCACTACTAAGAGGGATAAAGAGATCTAAAAAAAAAAAAAAAAAAAAAGTGGAACAGCAGATGCAAGGAGCAGCTACCATCTGCAAGGCTGAGGAGAGTACTCCAGGAGGGGACAAACTTGAAAGAGGGTGAGATGCAGATTTAGTAAAGCTGAGGCTGTGACCCACCGGATGGCGAAGAATTTCCCTAAGGTGCTTCAGGGAGTTCTCCCCCAGAGTGATGGTGAAAGTCTCTAGGTGTAACTTCCTGGGGTGCTAGCAAAATCAACAGAGGTGTACTCCACTAGGTCTCCCACAGGAACGTACCCACTGGGCTCTGTGCCCTAGGAACAGGAGGAAATCACAAGAACCCCAAAGAAAAGCCCCTTCGTCTTACAGCGACCCGCCAGCGCCCTCTATTGACAAATCTTTCATTGCATCTGCTGGTATAGAAGAAATGTTTAAAGGGTCCAGTTCCAGTATCTCAAAACAAGACAAAGAAGAGTCGATGAGGAAAGAAAGCAATAGACAGTTAACTGGCATAACCATGCTTCACATACTTTACTACACACAGTATTTTAAAATGAGAAACTGTGATCCTTTCTCTTGGTTTTTACTTGTTTGTTCATTTTTTGGTACTGGGGATTGAATCCAGCTGTGGTCCTTTCTCTTAAAAATCTTACCATAAGTCAGGTATGACAGCTCACATTTGTAATCCAATGATTCAGTAGGCTGAAGCAGGAGAATCACAAGTTCAAGTCCAGACTGAGCAACTTACCAAGACCCTTTCTAAAAATCAAAAAAATAAAAAGGCAGGGAATGTAGCTCAGTGGTAGAGCATTTGCCTAGCACACGTGAGGTCCTGGGTTCAAAATCTATCCCCTCACTCAAGAGAAAAACAAAATGTTTATCATAGTAGTGGAAAAAAATCCCTAAATGAAAGTGTTAGGGTTCTGTTTTTTCTTTTCTTTTCTTTTCTTTCTTTCTTTTTTTTTTTTTTTGGCTTTGTTCCTTTTAAAGAATATAACAGTCTCTCTAAGTCCTCTGAGCCACTCGGATGAGTACCTTGTATGTTCATAGCACTGTCTTTACATATGACTATTCATTCATTAGTTTAAATCAACTTAAACCAACATAACATACATGTACAGAAGAAGGCAGTTTTGAAGCCAGACTGGAGAGTGGGAATCCCGGTTCTCCATTTACTGACATCAGAACTTTGGGCAAGCTACTTACTCTGTCTGTGCCTCCATCTCTTCTTGGGTAAATACAAACAGTATGAACCTCACAGTGTCATCAGGAGAATCTAATAAGAAGGAGACACGCAAGAACTGTAAAACACAACCTCTGGCATATGATAAGGATTCAGTAAACATTTGGTATTGTCTTTATAATATGTATAATCAAACATATTATAAAATAAGAAAGGGCTGAAAATGATCTTTTAAGACTCCCCATTTAGGAAAGAATGATTTCATGGGTCTATATTTAAAGAGATCTTACTCCATACAATCCACATGAAGAAGATATAAGAATCTTAGTTGACCCCAAGTTAATGAAGTCCAGATTACAGTAATTTTTCTACAGTAGTCTGACCTGGTCAGTGCACATCTAGGCCATTGTATCTGATTCTAGATGCTGCGTGGTAAGTGATGTTTTATAAATAAAAAAAAAAGTTAAGTGGAGAATAAAAGTAGTTAAGAAGAAGAGATAAAGATAAAAGCTCTCTTAAGATAGTTTGAGTACCTTTTGCTTTTCTTGCTATGGTATAGTTTAGTATTGGGGACTTAACAAGAAAGTGATTTGGGTTTAATAAAAGGGAAAAAATTAAAATAGCAAAGCCATTCCCATCACAGAAGGTACATCCACAGCCAATGACTGACACCTGCTACTCCTGGAGATGTTCAGTGATGTGTCACCCTATCTCCCTTCTTCTATGCCCTACCTGCAGGCAGACCCTAGCCTATAACACCTGCAGGGATGGCCCTGATGAAGAGAGCTGATGTCCCCAAGGGAGTCTCTTCTTGAAGTGGCCTACAAGGGTGTATAATTCTTTGGGCAGCTCTAAAGGCCATTCCAGGTTTAGAACTTCTCATGGAACCCACTGAAGCCCACACTGAGACGGCCTGAATTTCTCCCTCTGCCCTCTCCTGCTCCCTTCCTTTCCACAGGTCTTCTAAGAGCACTCTATAAACTCCCTGCCACTGATCTCCCTCTCAGAGTCTGCTTCTCAGGGACTCCAGTCTGTGACAGCACCCTTCTAGGATGCTATTGATACTACTTTGAGTAAGGTAATGGTAAAGATCCCTACAGCTCTGTGACTCTACAGAGTCTCTGGGCATCTGAAGGTGACTGGTTTAGGTCTACAAAGTTACAACTTGTCTCCTCTGTGGACAATATTTACTAAGGCCCAAATATGCATCAAGCCTGGTGGGTACAATGGTACACACACACACACACACACACACACACACACACACAAGAACAAAAATCACCTCTGGAGCTTACATTTTTGTGAAGGGAAACATACTGACGAATGCATTCTTTCCCAAATTTCAGTCATTTTCATTCTGTTTCCAAAATGTTTGCTACATATGCCTGTTTCTGGACCACAGTGCTCCTGATTCACATGGTTTGCATAGATGGATTCATAGTTTTATCTACTTTAGACCCATCTTAAGGTGGCCTAAAATGTTCACAAAATGTTGCTCATTACTACCAGTACTATGTAGACTTTTTAAAAAAAATGCACATTAAAATAAACACATAACTCATAATAAAACAAATATCCACATATCGATAAGCTGGCACACATACCTACACCACACTTCAGGAATTTTTATAAAAGATCACACAGAGAAACGTATAATTGCAACTGTCACAGGTACTTACAAAGGAGAAGTAGCAGGCATCCTGTGGGAGGGGGTTAAACTTGCTCAAGCGCTTCCCTGAGAAGTAACCTGACATCTGAAGGAAGAGCAGAGCTGACCAGGTCAAGAGGTATGGGCAGGACCTGTGAAGAACATTCCAGATAGAAGTAGCAGCATGTGCCAAATGCCTGTGACAGGAGAGAGCATATGCCAGGGAGGCTCAGTGTGGAAAGCAAGGGGGGCAGGAACAGAGTAGGACCTGAGGCCCACCAGAGAGGCAGATGCCAGAAACAGAAAAGTTGGGTGGACTGCATTCTCCAACATCTGTAGATAACCAAGTGGAAGTTACATATGCATAATCGTTCTCTCTCCACGCACAGCTGAATTATAACACTTCTCTAGTGCCTCTGCCAAAGAACACAAATAATCAGTATCAGCATGCATGTGTCTGGCCTGGGTTCAGATCTGAGAGCCTGTGAAATGTATTCCAGACCTGAAACTCTGGAGGCTGAGGTTACATTTGCTAAATATTTAGATCTTTCACTGAGGCTTTTATTCATTCCATCCAGCAGGTGGAGTACAGGAAAATGCTTCCCCCCGCCCCAATGAATTCCCTGGGACCCAGAAGGAAAATCAAGATTGGCCAGCATAGTCAAGGGTGTGAGTTAGCACAAGGGAACCGTGATTATGTATTGGCGTCTCATTCATCTGAAAACACGAAGGAATTAGCTTCTTACTGTTTTGCTTCCGGAGATTCTGAATTTGGTGTTTCTGCCCAAGTTTGGATAGCTACGATATTAATCAGTCCAAAAACAAATGATTAGCTTAAAAAGAATCACACAGCCAAACCTTACATTCTTCACAAGGGAGAAAAAGGCAACTGGAAAACTCTTCAGAGATGGTGCCAGTTTCAGAGCTCAGGAAGGAACTGGCTGTCTGGGGATGTCTTAATCTGGGTATGAAAATAAATAACATAAGAAGCTTATTTACACAGATCTAAAGAGAAAAACTCCACAGCCCATATTACCCTTCAGGAACTAGCTTCCTAAGGTCCTAGGGTAAAATAGTGACCCTACAGAAAGAACAAAGAAATCAAAAATACAGAAAATGAGTAGAAATGAGTAGAGATGGAAAAATTTTGGTACTCCAGATTCTGTAAGAAATGACTGATTCTTCGCAATAACCTCTATGAGTTGACCTCATTTGTTTTTCTAAAAGGATAGAGATCTGCTTTCCTGACAACCAAGCCAAAAAGAGAGTCCCTGAATCCCTCCTATGGGGGAGAGACTGTAACAGAGACCAGAGAATTATGAATTTAAAAAAAAAAAAGGATGCTATTGAGGGGCTTCAAAACTTAGCGGGAGAATGTGACATAAACAAATCATTTAAAAGCAACAAGAAAAGCACTAAAAGAAATATGTACAGGATGCTTTGGGAACACAGGGAGGAGGAAATAAAATCTTCCTGGGGGTGTTAGTAAAACTTCCCAGAGAAGCAACATTTGAGCTATGTCAGAACAGAGGAGCAGATATTATGATTTGAATGTCTGTGTGGCCCCGAAATGCACGCACATGTTGAAACCCAGTCATCATTGTGATGGGGTTGGGAGGTGACTAGGTGAAGTGGGCTCTATCCTCATGAAGGGGATCAGTGCCCTTATTTAAAAATAATAACAATAAAAAAATCAGAGACCCCAGAGACTGCTTTATCTTTTCCACCACGAGCAGACACATGAACACAGGTTCAAACAGCCAAGCTGTGGTCAGAAAAGTAGTCTATTTATTGGCCCAGAGATATGGCTGCCATGGACCCTGTATCCTGAGGAACAGAGGTCACTCTCCAAAGATTTATGATCATCATCTATCCTTAAGAAGATCTGGGCTACAAATTTATACTACCTGTCTGGTTGAGGAACCCCAGCCTTAGAAATAAACATAAGAAATGGCCCATGGTATTCCTGGGACACCAAGTCAAAGGAAACAGAACTCTCTCTGCAGATTCAACTTCCCAAATCAGGACACATGGTTTTTCCATGTTTATTGAATCTCTAATCCCTAGTTCATAATTCAAAACTTACTTGCAAAAAGTTGAATGAGACAGTCGGCAGACATGCCGAACAGCAATGCTAAATGTCCGTGAACTTCAGAGAGTGGAACCATCGGCGCTGATCGGGTGTCCTCACCATAGAATACGTGTCTATAAAATGATCAAATATGCTTTTCAAAGGGACGTGAAGAAATATAAAGGTTCTCACAAATCCAAGGCAAATTTAATTCAGAAAGGAGCCAAATAGAACTTCAAATGAAAAAGATACTGAAATTTAAAACCCAATGGGCGGAACTCCCAGAAATGGCAGATGATTAAAGTGGTCATGATAACAATGATAAAAAATAGGATAAAAACAATTTTAAAAACACACACACACACACAACTACTGAAAGACAGAAGCAGAAAGAATCTAATCTCAAAAACTGCCACAGGAAGAAGTAAGAATTTTGAGTTTCTGTCTTCCTGGCTTGAGGGTGATGCCCAACCCTCACAGCTACAACTGTGAAAAATAGCAGTGGAAAACCACAGTTTTACCAGCTGAAGGTGCCAGAGATCAGAGTTCAAGGCTGGGAAAAGTAGCTAGAAATCTACAGGAAAAGTACTGGCAGTAGAAAAACCACAGAAGGAGTATAAAACTGTGAGTATAAACTCTGCCCAAACCCTTGGCCAGAAACTAAACTACGCAGATGTGGTAGGAGACCCTAAGGGACGTGGTGAAAAAGTGGACAGAAACCAGAAAGAAATCTGCTCTTGAACAAAGCTGTGTGCAGTCACTGCCTTTTTAATTTTTTTTTTTAAACTGAGTAAATTTCTCAACTGTGCACAAGTCAGGTGGTGGAAAATTGAATCTTACAGGCCTGAAATGTTAGAGAGAGTGCTCAAAATCGGCCAAATAGCTAGAAAACAGGGAGAGGAAACCCCTAGAAGCAAGAAAATCACTAAGAGAGCAATTCGGTTTCTGTTGAAATCCTTGGCTAACCACCAAATGACAGAAACAGGGGAAACCCCCAAAGGGCCAGAAGAGAAGCACAGCAATGGGAAGCCATAGGAACAGAGAAATCAGCTACTGAGCCTCACAAGGTGACAAAGTTTGCAGGGGAGTCCAGACAAGTTAACTGCTTGCCAGGTCAAAACCCAACAAAGCTCAAAAGAATGCAACAGAATCTGGAGTTGCCAGAGTGGGTTATCTACAAGGCCCAACTTTCAACCAGAAATTCCTAGACAAGCACAGAAACATGAAAGTGGTCTCTATTCTCCCAGGAAAAGGCAGCCAATAGAAACTGACTCTGAGTGACTCCGGATGTTGAACTTCATGGGCAAAATCTTTGAAGCAGTTATTATAAGAATGTTCAAAAAAATTAAAGGAAATTATTATATCACATTCAATGAACAGCTAGGAACTCTCAGTGGAGAAATGAGAACTGAAAAACAAAACCACCACCACCAACAACAACAAATAAACAGAGCCAGGAAGATCTAGGTCTAAAAAATACGAAATTTAATTTAAATTTAAAAAGATCATGACACGGGCTCAACAAAAATTTGGGATGGTAAAACAAAGAATCAGTGAACCCGAAGACAGTGTAATGCCAGATTTCACACAACTGAAAGAATAAGAACTGAAGAGAAAGGAAGAGGACCTCAGGACCTGGCGGATAGATATCCAGATCTTCTAGATGTTGGTATACATGTCATTGGAATTCCAGAGGAAGAGGAGAAAGAAGAGGAAGAAAAGGTAACGGAAGAACTCTTTATTAAAAATTTCCCAAAGGGGCACAAGGAAACTTTTAAGGATGGTAGTGGGTGCTTTGAGCACAGAGGTGGTGTATACATTCATCAAAACTCACCTAGTTGTATACTATAAATGATGTATATCAATCAGTATCTAATACTCTGTTGTAAAAAATGATGAAATATGCTCATCTCCCCCATTAAAACATCCTAATGTATGAGTTCAATATTATATTGGCGATGTTTGCACTTCCCAATCTTTTATTTATTGTTTGCTTAGAGTATTTCCTTTAATTACATGTTAAGGGTAGGCTTGTTCCCATAAATACTCTTGGTTATCTTTGTTTGAAAATGTTTTTATTTCCCATTCATTGCTAAATATTTTTACCAGATATAGGATTCATGGTTGAGTTTTTTTGTTTTTTGTTTTTTTTTTTTAATTTGAGAAAAATGTGCTGTTTCTTTCCTCCATGGGTTCAGAGAAGTGAGGAGGTATGAGGGATTTTGATGTTGTTGTTTTGCTGGTGTTTGGATTATGTAGGGTAGAGGCCACCAAATGGTCCTTAGGCTAAGGGAACAGCTTTTCTTAGAACATTTTATTTTTGTCTGTGCCTGTCTTAGACTATCATAGATTGAATGGCTTAAACAATCAACACCAATTTCTCACAGTTTTGGAGGTTAAGGAATTCAAGAACAAGGTATCTGAAGGTCCAGTATCTGGTGACTCACTTGCTGATTTGCAGATGGCCAACTTCTTGCTGTGTCCTGCTTGGTGGAGAGGTAGGGAAAAGCAAGACCTCATGTCTCTTTATTCAAGGGCAATGATCCAATTCATGAGGATTCCAATCTCATGACTTAATTCCCTTACAAAGGCCCCATCTCTTAGGTGTTAGGATTCAATACATGAATTTTGGGTGACACAAACTGCCTTTCTACAGCTTCTATACTCTTTAGTTGGGAGATTTGGGAGATGATGAGGAAAATAAAGGAAATTTCCATTAAGCTTCTCCTCAGTCCCAAAGTCCCCAGTTGGCCAACTTCTTTCCACATTTCCAAGTCTTCCTAGGCTCCTTTATTGTGTCATGTCAGGGGTTTTTAAATTATAAGAAAGACAACCTGGGAAGATTGGGGCTCCTCCATTTTGGCTCAAACTCAAGATATAGAATTTTTCCAACACTATGATGGACATTTTCAAAACTGAAAGGATTTTACAGTAAAACCCATATACCAAAACCACCTAGATTTTATCACTGACATGCTACACTTGGGTTGGCCTGGTCCTGAACAGCTAAAGTCTGGAATGCAAAATGTCCTCTACAATACAGTAGGAAAAGTTTCCTGAAATCACGACGGTAATTCCAACAAAATGTTTGGAAGACAGTTTTTGTCTAGGCCTGTCTAAGTTTAGACTATCATAGACCGAGAGACTTGAAAATACAGGTGTATGACTTTATCATATAAAGTTACTAATGTGTGAAACTATTGTGTAAAGATGTATAAATTGGTAGTAAAACTACAAAGGAAAGCAAAAAAAAAATCTATCGCAAAAGTCATAATTGGCCAAATTATATTGTGCACATGTACAAATATGTAACAACAAAATCTCATCATTATGTACAACTATAATGCACCAACAAAAAAATGTGCAAAAATAATAAAAATAAAGTCATAATAGCAAAACCATGATGAAAAGACAGAGTATTGGCAGGGTTGCAAAGTACCTCTCCACCAAAAGCTTATTAGTTGCAAGGGAAAATTATTTCTGATTAGGAAGGAAGTACTAAGTGTTAGTACTTCTCAACTTGGGTGTTCGCTTTATAATAATGTTATATTGGACTGCATGTTCTAATTGGCTTTCTGTGTGTACTTCACATTTGTAATAGTATGAGAAATGAACATTCATGAATTGATAAAAAAAATTGATATTGGTAAATACTGAAGAGAATACAAATAGAAAAACATCATAGAGAATATCTTTAAAAGAACTGAAGGAAAGGGTGGTTCCCTGTACAGTGGCATTTATAGCAGCAGCAACACAACAATAGCAGCCAGGAGAGAGGAGATTCTGTCTTCAAAGGGCTGAGAGAAAATAATCCTTAACCGGCTGGTTCCCTGTGACCAACATCAAGTCATTTCTGAACTTCTGTTTTGAGCTTTCTTGTTACCTCTTCACTCCCAGTCCATCAAATATGTCCAGTCTCTTAGGCTTTGAAGGGATTTTATTTAAAGTCAACAGTGTTAATATGCTCAGGGTGTTAATGACATAAGACTGTGGACTGCCAGTGTTGACCTAAGCCATTTTTATTATATTACTAAACTATGCACAAATATATAAAACTAGGTCTAATGCTCATATGCTGATAATTCTCACACAATTATTAAGCCCAAAATGTATAAATAAAGGCATAGGACTTATTCATAGATCAAAAACAAAATGTCAATGAAATCCAAAATATTGACATAAATGTGACAGACTGTGCTATTCATCTGTTGATGGACACTTGGGTGGTTGCCACAGAATAATTGCTAAATTCTTAAAGACCAGAAGCATATCATGTAGTTGTGCATTTTCTTTTTTGCTGTGAGAGGCTAAGCATAGTCGCTCCGAATGATGAGCCTGAAATCAGAGGCTTTGTGAGTTATTGTTGTCCTGATTGTAATTTGTCCTTTTTAAGATAAGCTCATTTTAACTTCTGTTTCTGTTTGTTTTGTTTTGTTTTGCAAAGCTGGGATGAAACCCAGGACCTGCTAGGCCAGCGCTTTACTACTGAGCTGCATTCCTGGCCCTGTTTCACGATTTTAAAAGGTGAATTATTTTCATGAGGAACCTCAAAATACAATACCAAAAAGCTTCCATTCAAGGGAACCTGTTGATGAAGGGGGGACCATGAAGCAGGCTTGGCTGACTCTGCAAAGCCGGTTAGCATGAGTCTGGACCCCTTGATCCTCACACCTTGGGGTCTTCTCAGTCTACGTTGCAGTGGGACATCACCTGCTGTTCCCCTGATCCCCATATGAACACAAACCTAGGAACTGAAGGAGGGTGGCCAGACTGACACAATGATTCAGAATGAGTTCACAGTCCTTCTGAAAGCTGCACGCACGTGTGTCCACACACACACACACACACACACACACACACACCGCTTGCATATTTAACAACCTCATTTTTATCCTGAAAATGAAGAATTTTAAGGCAAGAGAATCACTTGGGGTAAGAATCTCAGATGGTGGAAGGCTCTGGCAAGCTGTTGATAAAAGGAAAGATATGTCACACTTTAGCGGCGGCAAAAAAATGATCATTAACACTCAAGCCAGGAATGGTGCATATTTGTAATCCCAGCTACTCCTGAGGCTCAGGAAGGAGGATCACAAGTTTGAGGCCAGCCTGGGCAATGTAGCAAGACCCTGTCTCAAATGATTTTATATATATTTTTTCCCTTAAACACACACACAAAAATAAATAAAAAAGAAAAATTGTGAGGTACTTATCAAAGCTCTCCAGGTCCAAACAAACCGTCACACCAGGCAGGGCCTGAGAAAGTACACACAGAGAGGCCGACAGTCTCCAAGCCCTTTACCACAAGTCTACTTTCCCAATAATCCACTGACTGCCTGCCTCCTTCAAGATGCTAAGGTAGCTAGAGAACAAAAAAACGATGGAATTCCTCAGATCCTTTAAGAATACAAAGAACGATGAATAGATTCAGAAAAAAATACTGGATTCTTAGAAACTAGACTCTTCCATCCCCTGTCATTTCAAATTAAAAAGTAGAGGTGGCAAAAGTGTTGGAAGCAGGAACCCAAACAAAAATTCATGTCAATGAGCCAGGCCTGGTGGCGCACACTTATAATCCCAGCAGCTCAGGAGGCTGAGGCAGGAGGCTTGCGAGTTCAAGACCAGCCTCAGCAACTTAGCAGGGCACTTAGCAACTCAGCAAGACCCTGTCTCTAATAAAATATTAAAAAAAAAAAAAGGTCTGAGGATTTGGCTCAGTGGTTAAGTACCCCCTGGGTTCAACCTCTAGTACCAAAAAAAAAAGAAATGAAGGTGCTGACACATGTTACAACCCTGGGTGAGCTTTGAAAACAGTATGTTAGGTAAAATAAGCTAGACATAAAAGATCAAATATTGTATGAATCAATTTATAAGCGATTACTTGAATGGATAAATTCACAGAGACAGGAAATAGATTAGAGGTTGCCGGGAGCTAAAGGGAAAGGATAATTATTGCTTAGTGGTTACACACAGTTTCTGTTTGGGCTGATGAAAAAGTTCAGGAAACATAAAATAGTGATGGTTGTACAACAAAGCAAATGAAATTAATACCATAGAATTGTACATTTAAAAATGGTTAAAGGAGCAAATTTGATGATATATATTATATATGAGATATAATGTATTACATATAATGTATTATATATAATTTATATATTGCATGTAATATATATAATAATTTCTCTCTATATATAATGTATTATATATCATATATATATAAATATATAATATGTAGCCACAATTATTTTTTTTGAATGAGGGACTCCACTAGAAACAGTCCAAGTGCCCTCCAATAGATGAACGAATCCGTACGTAAATTGTGGTACATTCATATGTTAGAATAAAATGAAACTAACCATGGATACATACAACAACTTTGATTAATTGCAAGGGTATTATGCTGAGTGAAAGAAGCTAGTCTCAAAATGACACCTACTGTGTGACTCTGTGTTTACCACATCCTCACAATGGAATAGAAAGCACATCAGTGGGGCGCTGGTGGGGAAGAGTAGAGTCAAAGTGGAGGCACAGGAGAGTTTTGGGGGCAGGACATGGAACCGTTCTGAACCCTGATTGAGGCGGTGGCTACGTGAATTTATGTAGATGTTAAAAGTCATAGAACTATTCATTGAAATTTTTCAAGTCAAGCTGTTTAAAAAAAAAAAAAAAGGAGGGGTAGGAGAAATGTCAACAATCGCTGTGACTGCTCCTGTCACCACTGATAACTGCTTCCTCTCTCAAGACCCTGATTTCCCCTGGAACCTCTATCTCTTAATATCGCTCAGAGAGCACTATCTGGAAACATTTCTCTTGTAATTATAACGAAGGGTGCACACTGCTGTTCTAGGAAGGGTCCTTTTCTTTGCACTTGTCCATCCATCTAAAGTGACGCTCTTTGCCTTTCTACACTTGATGCTTTTCCCGGAAAAAAAAAAAAAAAAACTTTTTTCACTTGGGAAAGAGAAATGTGGCTGGGTCCCAGGGATAACGTCCACAGAGGCCTGGGAAACGCCACAACACACATCCGTCATGCCGTGACAAGGAGTCCTCCTGAGGTACAACCTTGGGAAATGCATAGACTCACAGAGTGAGCCTCCTGGGTTGTTTAATGACAATGGCCTCTGGAAACCTTCAGGTGTATGACACTGAGGACCTGGAAGAAGCAGGTCCCACAAGAGCCCAAACAGGCTCTATGGAGCAAAACCCATGCACAAAGCTGCCAGAGACTCTGGATCACACCAATGGCCTGCAGGAGAAAAATAGTAAGAGAAATCTCCCAGCAAGCTCCTGTTTCTGGGGTAATTCATGCTGCACTGGTAGCTCTGGCCTCTGGAAGCCTCTGGAAGCCCTGGGACATTATTTATGGCAGCTACAGGCAGCTACAGTCCCTGGATGTGAGCTGGACAGACTTGGGAGAAAGCAGAGACTAAGTGCCCTGCTTTATCTCACCCCGTACTTCCTCACCTCTTGGTGCTGGGCGGGGGTGTCACCAGTGAAAGAGTATTTTACAAGCAAGCCATTCATCAGGACTCCTAATTAAAAAGTTGGAAGGCAGAACATTGGAGCTGCTTTTGCCATCTTCCGACACCTCATTAACCTCATCGCTGGTCTTCTGTTGAGGGCTGAGGCTCAGGGACTACTTGGTAGGATCCATCCTCGTGCTGGAGTAGAAAAAGAAACAGCACCACTCTGCCTAAACAAGGACCCCCCCCCCCATGTGACCAGGAGAGTTGCATCAGGTCACGAACCAAATGGGAAGGACGTGACAAGGGGCGAAGATGTTCTTAGCCTTTCCTGAATTTAGGCATATCCGCCCGTACTCAGAGGAGAAGGGAGGAATCACAAGTAACCCATTTTTCAGAGGCCCTTAGTAAGGGGGAAGATGATTTCCCAACTTCTCTGTGCAGAAGACAGCTAAGAATAAATAGCTAGGGTTTTGAGCTAGACTGCGAACCAAAAGCTGCACATTTTGTGAATTTTGAACTGAGCCCAAGTATTCTTTTTTACTCAGCTGCAAAACCAAACTTATGTTTTAAATACATAAATAAACTTTAGAAATACAGTTCACACTGAGCCAGATTCATTTATTTTCCATGACTGGTGAACTGAAGCACAAAAAAATATTCACTATTCACTCGACTAAACTTATATTCCATTTTTTAAAGCCTGTCTCTGGTATCATGGAAATAACAGAAAGAAATTAGGCTCTACTGAGCAAGGGGTCCAACTCCATCTCACTCCTGGTGAGAATGTGGTGAGACTTGGAAAAGGAGTTGGGCCCAAGCAGCCTTACGAAGCCCAGGGGCAAGATCCCAAACTGGGTTTTACCTGAACCTGTGATGTTTTAATTTGTTCACAAGAACCAGAGCCCCTTCCCTTGCTGGTCCCCTACAAGAAGGAAATTATAAAATCATTTTTTTAAAAAAATATTTTTATTGATTGATTGATTGATTGATTTTTATGTGGTGCTGAGGATCGAACCCAGGGCCTCACACATGCTAGGTGAGTACTCTACTCCTGAGCCACAACCCCAGCCCATAAATCCATTTTTTAAAAGCCCAAATAAGAAACCAACAAGCCAAAATGTAGGTTCCATCTCTTACCTATTTGGTTTGGCCTACAACAAGTAGAAGGGCTACAACCTGCTGCCCCTTCACTTGGATCTCTCCAGAAGGATCTAACAGGTCCCTCTGCAGTCTGAAGAGCATGGAAGGGATGCCAAACATGGCAAACACACAAAGCCAGATATTTTAACTCACCTAGTTAGGAACTGACAGTGTGCATGGTCAGATTGCTAACAAGCAGGAACACTAATGCATCCTGGAAACATTGACATCCTAGACAACAAAAGGCTGAACACCAGTGATTTGTGGAGCAGTCAGAAGACACATGCATGGACCAGAGGCTGCCCCTTCAGAGAGCAGAGGGACAACACAGGCCCTGACCACGGCCTCACCTCTTTTACAATCATTTTGGCTTGTCTTTCCCCTGTTCTTTTGCACAGGGTTTGTCCTTGGCCTCTTCCATACTCTTGGGGTACCTACAGCTGCTCTCATGTCTTCAAGGAGACTTTAAGGCTATCTCCAAACCTGTGTCAGCAACTGTTTGGGGGAGCTGTGGATCAGTATGTTCAACTTTCCCCTGTGGACATGTCGATGATCTGCAAACACTCTAAAAGTCATCTGCTGTCCCTTCAGTTCTAATCTGTTCCTCTTCCTGCATCACTCCAAAGCAAAGATTATTCCCCCTAAATTCCCAATGCTTTCTCAGTCTCAAAATGAACAGATCTCCAGCCAGGAGGCCAGAGGGTAACCATGTTGTATGAAAGTGCCTGCTCACTCCAGGGCTGGGTGGACAGGTGTGGAGGTGGGGTATAGGAATATCTTCCAGAAGACAGAAAATGGTTCTCCAAAAGGTAGAATCTTTCTGTGGACTCTAAAAGCTTTCAGTATTTATGCTCACTGTGACTGTTTATAAGGGCTATCTTATTGTTTACAAGATTTTGGGCATTACAAAACATACATGCAGCTTGCTTAAGAATTCAGGATACCGCCAGGTATGGTGGTGCACACTTGTAACCCCAGTGGCATGGAAGGCTGAGGCAGGAGGATCACGAGTTCAAAGCCAGCCTCAGCAACTTAGCAAGGCTCTAACCAACTCAGCAAGACCCTGTCTCTAAATAAAATACAAAAAAGGACTGGGGATGTGGCTCAGTGGTTAAGTGCCCCTGAGTTCAATTCCCAGTTACAATAATAATAATAATAATAATTCAGGATATCAAAATCACTATGTAGTGAAATAAGACTTAGAATCTTCTAGAGCATGATAGAATAATCTTATGGAAGAACTGAATGTCCAGCCGTCTCTGAGTCTCTCCCTGACTTTCTACTCCCTTCTTGGAAGGTCTTCAGCTACATCTAACTTCCAACTCCAATTGAAGCATAGACAAAAATCCCCTTTCTCTCCTCCCATTTATAATGTCTCAGACCAGCTGGCAATTTTATAGAGAACATTATAAAACCAGCAAACAAAAATAAAGAACAACCATTTCCTCACATTCAGTTTTAGGACTTGAAATCTAGACATACTTTAATCATTAGCCTCTTTTTCTCTTATAGATGATGAGACCCTCTTATAGTTGGGGGTGGAGGGGGGTCCAGAGAGAGTAGGTGAAAGTCATAAAACAATTTTGTGTCAGAAGCCAAACTATGAATGTGGTGACTTCAGTGCCTTCTCCTGTCCTTTTGGCTTTCTCCAGCTACAACTCTTAAAAGCATGACCTTGGGTTGGGCTGAAGCTTGGAGGTGGAGCATTTGTGCAGCATGGAGGGTGACCTGGGTTTCAAGCCTGGCACTGCAAACAGCAACAGCCAGGTCTTGATGGCTTCCCTCCACCCTGAGGTTTGCTCCTCTGTGGCTCTGTACTATACGGCCTCCCAGCACCATCTTGGCTCCCTGGCCCTGGGAAACAGTCTATCAAAGTATTTTGCTGTGTCCAACACCCCAAAGACAGAACCTCCTTTTTGCTGTCCCCTGAGCTCAGTCTTATTTCCCACCAAAGCAATATGCCCGGTTCACGATGAAGTTAGCTGGCGATGAGCACTGACATCCTTGGCTCTCCATGAATGGCTACGGCTCAGGTAACTCTCTTTGTAGGCAAGTCTCAAGCTGCATACAGAAGCAGGTGCATCACATTCTCATTATGCTAATGCCTTCATCATGTCGCGGTTATGTCTGTATATGCACACGTGTGCATGCACACACACAGTGAGAATTACAATGTATCTATTGATAATGGTATCTCTTGATGTTTGAAATTTAGCTCAACACAAACAAAAAGGGCACCTGAAGAGCGTGGGAGCTTATATAGCATCATGCAGTAGCCTCGGTCCTGGGCTGGAAGTCATCATAATGTGTTCTTTGTTCTGATTTTGCCAGAACTCTGAGAGCCTCATCTGCATGCCAACTCAGGATAACTGGGGATCAGCCTCAATCAGCACGAATTTTATTTGCCTGAGGCCCCCCCCAAACCTCATAAAACAGTGGTTTTCAAGCATCTTGACTATCTCTCAGGGATGGATAGGGCTGAGGGACAGTCCCCACACTTGTAAAAGAAAACTGCTTGAAGGAGGACATTATATGATCTGTAAGATTCCTTTTCTGAAAGTTTACATATGAATCTAAATTTTCCTTGGTTTGCCTTATAGAGTGTGTTTGAGGAGAAAACTTTTTTTTTTCTTTTTTTGATTATTTTACTTCTGGATACTTACTAGGGGACATTAAAGTGTCTCCTTTCCCCCATTCCATACTCTGGCAAAAGCTGAATTTGTTTTTTGAAGGTCTGAGCACCCCGCCTCTCACTGCTGCCTCTCCCCACTACCCCCACTCTTGCTCTTAGAAGCAAAATGCACTTTTGGTTGAGGAGGATTTTACTAGATCATCCCAGGGGAAGGATGGAGGTCACTGCTTTGTGCTGAAGTAGAAGCAGCCAGACTCAAGAGCGTGGATGAAATTCTCTGCAAGGTCAGGGTTTAGGAGTTTCTGTGTAGAGTGTTTGAACATCTGTGCCCTATTGGCATGCCATGTACCGAACAGGAACGGAGAATAGCTGCTAAGCCACAAAACCCTGACAGCAGTGCCAGGGACTTCTGCACCCTCCCTAGGCCTGTAAGAAAAGCTCTTTGAAGGATGTCTCTGGGCCTCTTGGGGCAGTAGTGCCCAACAGATGGCCAAGAAAAACCACCTGCAAATAGCAATAAATATCTCCCTCTCAATACTTCCCAACTCCATTTATGTGGCCAGTATTACTCTGATACCATAACCAGGCAAAGACATTGTAGGAAAACTACAGACCAAATATCCTTCATGAACACAGTTGCAAAAATTCTAGACAAAATCTTAGCAGATTTATTCTAGCAATACAGAAAAGGGATGATTGTGCTACATTCACATAGTAAAAAATGACTCAGTAATTAAGGGGAACAAACTACTGGGATTCAAAACAAGAAAGATGGCTGGGGATATAGTTCAGTTGGTAGAGTGCTTGCCTCACATGCACAAGGCCCTGGGTTCAATCCCCAGCACCCTTCCCTCCCCCCAAAAAATAAGCCCAAGATGGATGAAACTCTAAAACATTATAATATGTAAAAGAAACCAAAGTGTTTATTGTGTGTGTGTGTGTGTGTGCATGTGCACGCATGTGTGTCAAAATAGATGTAGGTGTTCATGATTCCAATTATATAAAACTCCTGAAAAAAAAAACAAATAAAATGTACAGAGAGAAAAAATTGTTCAGTCTTTGCTTGGAGTAGAAGGGAAAAGGAATGAGGGGCGAGGGTATCTGGGACAGAGTCCAAGGAGACTTTGTAGGGTGACAGAAATATCTATCTTGATGATGATGGTGGTGGTGGTTACATGCAAGTATTGCTTCTTAAAAACTTGTCCAAATGAATTTAAAATGAGTAAATGTCATTTCATGCAAACTATGGCTAAATAAAATTGCTTTTGTTTTTCATCTGAAATCAGGTTTGTTCAATGTGAACTCTAATCTTTACAAAGGTAAAACATTCAGTGGGAGAGTAGACCTCAAAGGCTCCGATCACCCAGATGAAAACTCACTTCTAACACCAAGTATTCTCTGATGTGGTCATACAGGAGTCTTGGGAACAGCATAAAATAATTAGACCAAAGTTGGAGAGCCCTTAAATACCCAATAACTAACCAGAAGAGACACTGCATTGAAAAATGCTTGAGCCTGGTATGTCTTGAGCGTCCCTCCGAGTTCAGTCTTCAGGGCTCACAAGGGTTAAATTCCCTTTTTTCAAGTCCTGACTTTTTTTTTTTTTTTTTTTTTTGGCAAGGCTTTGTCAGGAGAAGCCTCTAAGAGCTGAGCACAGCTCCCAGATGACAACCAGCAAGGAAATGGGACCTCAGTCCTGCAACCACAAGGACCTGGATTCTGCCAAAAACTTGAATGAGCTGGGAAGTAGATTCTTCCCCTGAGCCTTCAGAAAAGAGCTCAGCCCACCAGCCCTTTGGTTCGGGTCTGGGAAGGCAGAACAGGGGAGCCAACTGTAGGTCAGGTTTCTGACCTCCACCATGCTCAGTTTCTACTAAGAAAACTCCACACTTGTTAACATGGAGAAAAAGATTGATATGGGTTATTTCATGTGGCTAGAGTTTTCTTCACTTTTCAAACTCATCGACACAGACTTGTTATCCGAAGCAATGCGAGAGCATTTTTCAGAGGTTGGGCTCAATAGGTTTGATCTTTAAATAATAAAGTTCGGTGTTTAGATTTGCAAGCCAGTGGCTCCAAAGAGTTAATGTACCTTTTAAATGTGGAGCTTCTTCCCAGACAGAGCCTTAGGCACCGAGGAGGGAGGAGTATAGAGTAGGAGAAAAAGGAAGCTGTGAAGTAGCATTGCATGAAACCATTTCTTAGGCCTCTCAGGGTCAACTTTGTTGTAATGCACTACACCCCGAGAGGAGACAGACCAGGCACCACGATTTTAAAAAGAAGCTGCCCATCAAAACAGTGCAAAGTAGACAAGTTTTCATTTATTTTCTTTGGAACATTCCTGTTGGCAGCTGTACTCAATTGGTTAATGGAATATTCTAGACTCATTAAATGGGCTCATTTAAGGAAAGGAGCCACCGAGAGTGGGGTAGGATGTGGAGCCAGCCTGGTTCTCCACTGGCAGTCTCCAAAAGCGGTACCTTTTCAACAGCTCTCACAGATACTGTGTTGACATGATGGGTGTTACAATCATGATGAGAGACACTGTAGAAAGCGGCAGGAAAGAAAGACTGCCAGTCTGGGGTGGGGGGACGTCAGAGGGAAGGGCCTCTCTTAGGTGCCTTCCTGGCATCCTGGGGTGGGAGATGTGGGTGGCCAGGGGTCAGTCAACATCAAGTCCCGCCTCCAGGCTGCCCGCTTTTGCACTAGGACCTGGCATTACCTCTGCACACCTTGTCTGCTCTGAGGCTGTTTCAAGAGCAATCACTGCTCATCCTCCAGGACTCCTGGCTGTAGGACTTCAGGACAAGCCTCTCTCACCTCTGTGTCTCTCACCTCTGAAATGTGAACTGGGCAATTCTTTACCTTAGTTCCAAGAATAACTTGAAGCAGGAGTTCAAATCTTTGATAGATGTGTGGATTTTAATAAAGCTCTTGGTAGGAACTTTTAGTTCCAGGAAAACCAAATTCTATTACAGTGAATATAATTGTGACCAAAAAAAATAATAATAATAATCTCAAAGTCCTAGCAAGGTCCACTTATTTCTAGCAATATTTAATATCATTAACTCCAGTACAATCAAAAAAAGTCCAATAAACTCTTGAAAATATTTTATGTTGAAGTTGACCTAGTCATACATTAAAAAATAAAAAAAAATCTTGTCAGGTATGGTTGCACACACCTGTAATTCCAGCTACCAAGGAGGCTGAGGCAGGAGGATCAGAAGTTTGAGGTCAGCCTGGGCAATTTAGCAAGACCATGCTCAAAAGAAAAGGGCTGAGATGAAGCTCAAATGGTAAAGCACCCCTAGCTTCACTCCCCAGTACCCAAAATAAAACCGAAAGCAAATTCTTAATCATCATTTGGGATAATAATTTCTCTGCTCCCCAGCTCTCATCCTCCATCCCTTCCCTGCCTTATCCCTCTATCTGGATGCTTACTCTACCCCTAGGTGGCAAAGTAGCAAAGAGGGGCTGGAACCACTCAATCTGCAGGTTGAGACAAAGCCTTAAAGAAGAAAATTCAGTAACAACCCTCTGCTCTCCCACCTCCTCCCCCATGCTACACACACACACACACACACACACACACACACACACACACCAAGGACCAGCAACAGATTCTTCAGTTTCACCAAATCCAAGGTTCTTCCCAACCTGAAGAATAATAAAGTTAACTGAAAAATTATAAGATGGGAGTAAGATTTTTCCCAAACTAATCAGCTTCCAGAAATATGAACACAAACAACTCTGTTTAAGAGAAAACAATCTTTCTTCCTTCCTACATGTGAGTGTTACCTTCCAATATTACAAACAAAGACTAGGCATTTATGAGAAGGCAGGAAAACCCCTATAGATTTTGCCATTTCCCTGTTTTGTTTATTCTACCCCAGAAAGAGGGGCATGAAGTCACATAAACTCTGTACTCTAGGGGACAAAACTTTTTTTTAAATTGTGTTTTATGTTAAATAAACAAACTTTCTGAAGTACTGCCATTTGTTGGGTAAGAATGTAAATCTGAACTTAATGGACCTCAGATGTCTTTGGGGGCTGTCTGAACTTGACCATGCATTGAAAAGTCCTAAGTCCCAGAAGGTATTAGTGTGCATGGTTATAGATCTGCTAACTGGATACATTTTTCTTCATTTAGAGATGAATTCTTTTCCCCCAGCATATGGAACTCAAAGCAGTAGTTGTAGAGCTACACAACTGGAATGGAGGGGGAATGTTCAGGATGAAGGCTGATGAGGAGAACTCCTGATGCCCCAGGTGCCAGGATTACCTGAAATACATCAAAGTTTCCGCCATGGTATGGCACTCTGTCCTCATATCCCATTCCATCCTCTATGACAGACTTCATTTGCAAAAGGTCATCTAATAGAATCTCCTCTGAAGGCAGATGAGCCACTGTGTCTGTCAGCTTGTTGTTGCTGTGACAAAACACCTGAGAAAAACAACTTAGAGGAGGAAATATTTATTTTAGCTCACGGTTACAGAGATTTCAGTCCATGGTCATTCAGCTCCATTGCTGTGGGCCTGAGGTGATGCAGAACATCATGGTGGCAGGAGTGTGTCGCAGAGAAAAGCTTTCAGCTCATGGCAGCCAGGTACCAAAAAGGGAGAGAGAGAAAGGAAGATGCTAGGAAGAAGATAAACCCTCCCAGGACTCTCCTCCCCATAGTGACCCACTTCCTCCAAGTAGGTCCTTGTGGGAAGCCATTCTAACACGTGATTGGGCGACTCCCGTTAAGGGCCTGAAGCACTTTGGCAAAGTGGAAGTTTCCCCCCCCCCACCCTTTCCTGATGAGAGAGTCCATCCGTGTGGGGGTGTGCCTGACCACTAACCCCGGGGACCCAATCACTGACCCCGGGGACCCAATCACTGACCCTGACCTTGGAGTGCAGCCCCCCTCAACCTTCATTGGATGGAATTCTCCCCTGAATCTCTTGTTCCCTAGTAAAAGGCTAGTCCCCGGCATGCTCTCTCTCTCTCTCTCCTGCTAGCCTTGAGTAATCCCTGCTGCCTGCTGGGCGGTTAGAGGAGCGAACCAGAGGGGAGCTGTCTCGGACCTAGCAATAGAAATAAGGTAACTGAGTCTGTGTTTTATTTCGATCTCTTCTAACTAACTTTATGCCTAGAACCTCATTAATGAAACCACTGCGCAGGCCACGTGGTAGAGGTCCTACTTCCCATTAGTTCAACCGGCAGTCAATCCATCAAGTGGATTGAGCCCTCATGATCCAATCACTGCATAACAGCCCAACCTCTGAACACTGTACTTGGGACCATGCTTTTAACACATGAGGGTTTGGGGGACAGTCCAACCCTAACAGCCCCTCCGAGGGGAAGTGAGCTAAAGTCTCCATGGGTCAGTGCTCTTGTCAAAGCCATGGGCCTGCAACTGGCAACCAGGCCACAGAGCTGTGAGAGAGTTCAACGTTTAGAGGTGCAGTTCACCTCCTTTGATCAATTTGCTGCTCTTGTCTGTGAGTTTGGAAGTCTCTGGAACAACAACAAAAAAAAGACATAGGCTAGAGGGGAAGGAGCATAGACTTTCCACTTCCACCCAAGAGTCCAGGACTCACTCCTTAAGACTCCTAAGGTCAGGAAAAACAAGAAAAGACTGAGCAACTCGCAGGCCAGAGGCACCTGCGGAGGCCTGATAGCTAAAAGCAATGTGGTTTCCTGAACCGGATTCTGGAGTTGAGTTAATGATAATGTACCAATATCGCTTGGTTTTTTTCATTCTGATGAGTTCTGATTCTGCATTCTTTTCACCCAGAACACTCATTTAGAAAGAGGAAAGCTGAGAAAGAGGTTCTATTTGGCCTGCCACACTCCAGATTATCAAAATTTTGTTCATAATTTTTTTTTCAAAATTGCATTCATAATTTAAATGATAAAAGTAATAATTGAACATGGTAAAACTAGAGAAAGATCTAAAATGAAAACCAAAATCTTCCCAATAGACCCAGCCTCTAGTTCTAATATTTAGAGTAAGAAAGGATTTTAGGGCCCATAAAAATGACAGTTCATGGGCTAAGCGTGTAGCTCAGTGGTAGAGCACCCTCTCAGCACGCGTGAGGCCCTGGGTTCAATCCTGGCAGGAGGGGGTTGGGGAAAGAGAAAGAGTGAGTGAGTAAAGGGACTTGGGGAATATCTCAGTGGCAGAGTGCTTGTCTAGCATGCATGAAGCCTTGGTTCAATTCCCAACATTCACCCCATGTAGTATATGCAGTATAGCATATGTTTGTGTGTGTGTGTGTGTGTGTGTGTGTGTGTGTGTGTATCCCAGCTAGTCAGGAGGTTGAGGCAAGAGAATCACAAATTCAAGGCCAGCTTTGGCAAGTTAGACTCAAATAGTAAACAAACAAAGAAAGTAAATAGGGACTGGGGCTATAGCTCAGTGGCAGAGTGCTTGCCTAGCACATGTGAGGCACTGGATTTGATCCTTATCATCACATAAAAATAAGCAAATAAAATAAAGGCATGCTATCCATGTTCAACTAAAACAAAAAGTAAGTAAAAAGGGCTGGGGATGTAGCTCAGTAGTAGAGTGACGCTGGGGGTTCAATCCCCAGTACCAAAAAAAAAAAAAAAATTTGGACACACAGAGAACAGGGATATTTATACACAGAGGAAAACTGTGTGAGGACATAACAAGAAAGCAGTTGTCTGAAAGCCAAGGAGAGACATCTTATGAGAAACTGAGTCTACTGACATCTTGATCTTGGAGATGCAGCCTCCAAGAACTATAAGAAAACAAATGTCTATCAGGTAAGCCACCAGTCTGTTATTTTGTTATAGAAGTCCTAGCAAACTAATACAGCCCTAGCTGCAAAGATCTGTGAAAAGATTTGGAAAAGGAAACAGGGTGCCATGATTTTCTCAGGCTGAGCACTCTAGGTTGTGGGGAGTAGCTCTTAGGCACATGACAACTCCTGAATTGGAAAAGCTGACACATTCCTACCCCTGCTCCTTCGTAGGGACCATAGGTGAAACACAGCTTTAGTTTAGAAGAAAGGTATTATAACTGACAGTTATTCTCCCTTTCCACCTGCCAAACCTGAAATTCAAAATCTGAAGGGTTCTCCTAAGAAAGGACTTTGGAAACATAGAGACCATATACAGAGTACACATTTCTAAAATGCAGATAACTTAGAATATTTTCCATGTTCCATTCCAACTTTCAACTATTCAACAGCTTATTTCCTGAAAGACAAATTTGAATCTCCTTTTTATACATTTCCAAAACCCTAGGAACCCACAGTACATTAATGAGCTATCTTACTTTTAGAAATGCCAAGAACATATATCCCTCTATGATGAAAGATTTGCCATTTCCCTATTAAATTTTTTACTTCCAGAGGGCAAAAAATCATATCTAACCATTTCCATGATCCCATAGGCTATTGCACATAGCAGCAGCAATGAATGCTTGTTGAGTAAATGGAAAACACAGCCTCTAGGGGTTCATCCTATGACCGCCTCATTTCACAGTAACTAGTCAAACTCTAGTAACTAACTTGTTCTTTCTGGAAGATGGGTGTCAGGTTTTTTGTTTTTGTTTTTGTTTTTGTTTTAGGTGCTGGGAATTGAACCCATGGCTTTGCACATGCTGGGCAAGCGCTCTATTACTGAGCTACATCCCAGTCCTTAGCATCTTTAAAGTTGGTTAAAGATCAAATTATTTTCTATTCTAAAGAGCTTTATATATTAGGAAAACTAACATGAAATATTATTTTCCTTATATTGAGGCATCTTACTTTTAGAAATACCAAGTATAGTATTTTTTTTTTTAGAGAGAGTGAGAGAGGAGAGAGAGAGAGAGAGAGAGAGAGAGAGAGAGAGAGAGAGAGAGAGAATTTTTTAATATTTATTTTTTAGTTCTCGGCGGACACAACATCTTTGTTGGTATGTGGTGCTGAGGATGGAACCTGGGCCGCACGCATGCCAGGCGAGCGCGCTACCGCTTGAGCCACATCCCCAGCCCAAGTGTAGTATTAATGAACACTATGAGAACAACTGATAGGCAGGTAGCAAGTAAAGTTTGACCTCTAGTGTAAATTTATTCTTCCCTCAAAGTTTGTAGTTGGATTAAAGATTT
The DNA here is from genome assembly GCF_045843805.1 of Urocitellus parryii. NCBI lineage: Eukaryota > Metazoa > Chordata > Mammalia > Rodentia > Sciuridae > Urocitellus > Urocitellus parryii. The sequence continues at coordinate 96,897,437 of NC_135531.1, read as the reverse complement.
AAATATAAGAAAAGAAAATATGGAAATCATCAGAGGAACATTGGATCATTATAATAGGGTCTCTAAGGCTGTGCAAAGGCAAAAACGAATTGATAAATTTGCTAGTAAAATAATTTTTCAAATGTTATATGGAAAGAATCATAAAACCAAAACAAATGATAAAGTTGGGAATTACTACCACTACATATGGTACGAAAGAGTCATTTCCCTTCACATAGAAAGAGATCTTCAACTCAGTAAGATGCAGCTTAAATAATAGAAAAATGGCCAAATTTACCTGAACAAGAAAAAGTTATTAGTTATTTAAATTTTAAAAAGTTATTTAAAATAAAATATTAATTTAAAATAATAAAATTAAGCTAGGAGGGGTGGCACATACCTGTAATCACAGCTTCTCAGGAGGCTGAGGCAGAATTGTAATGGCACCCCCTCCTCCACAAAAAAACTAAGCTTCTCCAGCAATCTTCACCATAATTGATTTTTAAGACTATAAGCAAAAGAGTCTCCACAAAAGAGTCCAATGTAGATAAATTTCCTATTTTCATGTTGCCCTATTCTACTTGGCCGCTAGCCTGAAAGAAATCAGCGATCCAGGTGCTGGACACCCCCTTACTACTTTTTCACAGACGTTTATCCAGTATAGTAGTTTGTAGAAATGTGTAAACAAGGCCTCTGGCCTTGAGCTGGGCTTCACAGAGATGTCTACATTTCTAAGATAAGAGAAGTTACCAACTCCGATCAATGGTAACAGCTGGCAGGGGGAGGAAAGAAAGGGGAGAAGAAACTTTCCCCTTCTCAGGTGCTGTCCTTGAAGGATTAACTTGCCCAGAACAGTGAAAGAAAAAGCTGCTTTTATGTGAACTTTGGCAGACTGTGAACTTCTGAGCCCCTCCCCTTACATGCTGAGTATAAAACTCTGAAACTCCCTGATTAATTGGATTACAGCAAAAGCTGTGCCCTCTGAACCTGGCTGCAGCCAAAGGGTTTCCTGCTATCTTCAGTGCCTTGCCTCAACTGTCCCTACAACAGAATAAACACAAGTTTGAGACCAGCATGGGCAACTTTACTGAGACCCTGTCCCAAAATATAAAATTAAAGGATTGGGGATGTAGCTCAATGGTAGAGAGCTGCTAGTTCAAGCCCCAGTACCACCAAAAATAAATAAATAAATAAATAAAGTAATTATTTTTAAGATTGGCAAGCTTAAAAGTTTGTGTATGTATTTGTGATGGTATGTGCAACCAGGTATTCTCACTCATGATTACTAGAGCTTAAACTGGCATAAGCTTTAAAAAGGACAATTGACATCTCTCAAAATTTTAATCTCCCAGACATCTTAATTAAAAAAAAAATCTCTAAGTGGAAGATACTCCAAAAATACAGGATATGGATGTAGATTTAGGACACTTATTCTAAGCACTGTTCATAATAAAGCAAAATTAACATAAATATTCATTAACAGGGAGTTGGGTAAATACATCAGTACATTCATAAATAGAACTACGGAGCAGTTTTTTAACAAGAGTAAATCTAGATATATTGAAATGGCAAACATCCAAAATGTGCTACATGAAAAATAGCAAGTTGTAGAAAAAGATGTCCAATATGCTCCCATTTGTGCGTGAGAGTGGGGGGGGGGACATATATTGTATGCTTGTATGTGCACAGAACGTTTCTGGAAAGATACACAAAATGCTGCTAACTGTGGTTCCATCTGGAAACGATTCTGTTTGAATTTTTTTTACTGTGATTGTGTATTTCTTTAGTAATAAAAAAAAATAGTTAAAATATAAAAAGCCCCATGCTGCTTCCTCGGAAATTCCTCAAATGGGGAAAATTAAGCTAAAAACATTAGAACTTATCACTTCCTCTTAAGAATGAGCTTTTGGAGAGGAAAATAAATGACACCCCCACCCCCCGCCCCCACCCCCAAAAAATCGGCCTTTGGAGAGAAGGTAAATGCTCAGGAGGAGTCTCTGGGATGAATCTTTGAGAGCTCAATCTGGGGCAGAAATATTCTGGAACTGCTCCCGTTTGAGCGAACAGGCCCGGGAAACGGAGGCAGGACTCCCGCAGTCGCCAGCCCCAGCTGCGCGCCCATCGGGGGACAGAGCCGCGGGACTCAGCGCCCCCAGCTCCTGCGGATCTTAGGAGCGGCGCAGCTCCGGAGGGGAGGGAGAGGAGCGGCGGTGGGGGGAGCCCCTGCGCGACATCAAACGCCACCGAGACATCTCTGACCTCCGGGTCACGGCCCGCGAGCTGGTCCGGAGCCCACCCGGGGCGCCTGCGCTGGAAGCCAATTCCCAGTGATTTAGGAAATCGCCCCAGCCCGGGGCCCGGGGCGGGCAGGAAAGGAGCGATTAAGGGCGAGGAGGAGCAGTGAGGCTTCCTCTGGAATGAGCACATTTGGAAGCCAGGCAGGAAGGGGGCAGGAAGCTGCTCTCATAAAACAATCTGACAATTACGTGTCAGTGGAGGAGAAGGGCTCTGGAAATTATGGGGCTGCCGCGCCGCACTCCCGGGCCCTCCCCTGGCGATTTCCTCAGGGCCGCAATAAGCTGCAAGAGGAAATTATATTTGGGGCCAGGTGTTTGTTCCTCCACGTTTGGGTTCAACTTGGGACCGCGAATTTTACGCTCACACGCGAAGGGAGATAATTCCCTGGTGCCTTTGTAAATCATGGGGGCTGCGCCGTGTCGGTCCAGCTGGACTGGCCCTTGGCGGTGTTGTCACTGTAGCCGGGTTACCAAAGCTTCCTCCAGCCACGTGCTTCACCTGCATCCACTCACACAGCCCGGCAGGATTCCCGGCCTAGCTAGGTTCACTGACTTGCCATGGATGTGCAGCTAGGGGTGGCAGGGCAAGATTTGAACCAAGGCATTCTGTCTCCAAAGCTTCACACTCCAAATCCACTTGAAAACATAAGTTTATGGAGATTTTTCATAAGAGCAGCCAGGCCCATTATTTTATACATAGGACTGGAGGAAAGTAGACTGCTACCCAAACACAGGGACTGCCTTCTCCTTGTCCTTCACAATTACAAGACCTACTTTTGCCCCTGAAGATAGCATTTTAGAGACTTGAATCCCAAATATATTTGCAGGGATTGGGGAGTAGTCCAGTGGTAGAGTACTTGTCTACCATGCATAAGGCCCTGGGTTCAATCTCCAACCTCAAAAGAGAAAAAGAAAAAAAAAAAAATGAATGTATCTGCTGTCTTCTTGTGGGCTCTTGTAAGTCCATTTCAGATCCATTTAACAGAGTCCTGGAAGACCCTTGCCACTCCTTTTCTCCCCACTTTAGTTAGGTTATCTGTTCAGGGAGTCTATAAGGAAATCTGAGGGTCTCTAGGGCCACCTGAGAGAAGTCCAGAAAAATGATCAAATCCTGATTCCACCAGTTGCTAGTTATGTGGCCTCAGACAACTAATTTCATTTTTCCTCATTTCCTCTGTAAGGTGGGATTGTTGCTGAAACAACCAGAGAGGATGTGACCCTGGGGGTCAGTGTTGCTTGCTTTGTTGGAGTATGCAAATTTTGCCCTGAGAGTCTCTTCCATTAACAAGCACCCCCAAGGCACTGAGAATGCTGTGCTTTCCTCCTAGCTCAATTTTGTGAAGCCCCAAATCACACATTAATTTTCATGCAATGAACTAGACCTACTAAAATGATGATCTCCTTAGTCACTGAATTATTGCATGATTATTAATTACTTGTGAATACAAAGAGAGATCTCCACAGCGGTCAAGAGTGAGGTCTTTGGACTTAAGCTTGCAAGTTCAGATCCCACCTTTGTAACTTGGGCAAGTTACATAATATCTCTGAGCCTTCATTTTCTCATTTGTAAAAATACGGAGAATATAGTTTTTAATCTCATTATGAAAATATGAGCATAGGATAAAACAATGTAAAATTATTTACTGCTTTCGGGTAAAGACTAAGTGACAGCTGCTTTATTATTGTTATTGTTGTTGCATTGAAAATTGAACAAGAAAAATGCACACGATCCTTGTCTTATGAGATAAAAATGAACAAATGTCCATGTTGGTCAGCATGTGGATAAAGGTAACTAAAGCAGCATTTAAAGCCTGTTAGAAGAAAGGTAAAATAGAAAATGGAGTGCCAAGTAGACTTGAAAAGATTCCATTAAGATGCCTGCATGTTGTACAAACATCATTGAGAAACAAGTATCTGGTGAAGGAAAAAAAAAAAAAAAGAACATACAAAGTGGTGGTAGGAGAACTAAAAGGCTTAAATTGTTCAGTTTTATGTTAACTCATTCAATAAAAGAACCTTCAGATGCATCTCTTTCCAGAGAGTTCCCAGGGGAGAGGACCTACCTTGCCTTTGGGCAACTCCTTTCCCAAAGTCCTGAAGAGACTGCTAGGCAACAAGCATCACCTCCTTGCTCTAGGGTCTCCACCGTGTGCAGAGAATCCTCTAGCACCTGTGTTGCCTGATAACTTTAAAATAGTATTTCATCTACATTTAGTTATTCACTCTTCATATTCCCTATCTATACTGACTACAAGCTTCTATTTTGATTTTTTTATAGTTACAATCATGTCCTTTGTTGGAGTATGCAAATTCTGAGTATGTAAATACTCAAATAAATTTCTGCTCCCTAAGGAATCTTACTGAGGATCTCCAAAACTACTCCTTTGAATTTGAAGGAGTAGTGTGGCATTCAAATAAAAAATACAAGGGGCCAGGAGGGGGCAGTGATGGGGCAAAGCTTGCCAGAGAAAGGGAAATGCTGGTTATTATCCTGGATGACTTCAGGACAGATAGAAAACATTTGGATTTAGCCCAGGAGAGGGTGCTACCTACCTCCAAGACAGCCTCTACAGGAAAGCCCAGCAAGGCCTGTCACCTGAAAAGAGGACGGGACTCAGGCTCCCATGCAGCTTTGGCCAGTATGAAGGAAATGCTCCAACGTGCTTGGTCCTTCTTCGGTATCAAGAAGTTGTCTAATTTAGAAGGAGTCTAGGGAGGATGAGAACATTAAAAGAGCAGAGGCAAAAAGGACACAAAGATGTACAGATTCCAAAGTTTCATTTTAAGCATCTGTCCAGCAGCAAGCTGGGCTTGGGGGAGAATGCACAACCCCTTCCATTGCTACTGCTCCTACTAAGGTGGTTTCTGCAAAGATTCTGAGACAGGAGGAGTGGTAAATGTCGGGCTGTGAGGTTAGATACCACAGGTAGTGAATGAGCCCTAAATTTGGACCTTCTCCCAGCGCTTCTATAGGTATCTTCTTATTTCCAAAAATATTCAAAGACGCTTTTGTCTTTATGGTGGATAATCTTTCTAGAGTCTGGAGTCTGGCAGATGGTATTCCTGAAACTTCTTCCCCCAAAGATATTAGTTAGGCCCCTCATTTCTCAAGAACTTACGCCCATACCTTAATTCAAAAGAATTACTAGCATCTTTTCAGCAAAAAGGTGGAATTTTTGCCCCAAATAAAGTATTATCCTAAACCAGATCACTCGCCTGCTTCTGATTTGTCTTTTGAAAAGTCAAAAACCATGCTCTTTCTGAATAGAAACCCAAATAACAAAAGAAACAAGTGAATAGGAAGCAAAGCTAAAGTCCAGCTGTGCTCCCAATGGGAACCTGAGTTTAAAAGCAGCCTGGACACTAACTGAAAATGCAGAAGGAGCTGCTTATACACACTATTTCACCTAGCAACTCCAGTTCTATGGCTTTCTCCTACCAATGTGTTGGCACACAGATGTATGGGAAAGAAAATCTGTTGCAGCAGTGTTTATAATAGCAAAACTAGGCAAACAAATGTCCATTAACAGGAAACTGGTTAAGTAAACTATGCTACATCTACTGCACAATGCAGTACTGTGCACTCTGATAGAAATCAGTGCATATACACCATTTTGGAAAGATGTTTAAAATTATGATTGCATTTAAGCAAAGTATATTACAGTATGTAGTATATGCTTATTTATATTTTATAAATGAGATTATATGTAGTAAATATTATATAAATGCAATATATATTTATTTTTTTAATTTTATTCTATCTTATTTTTTGAAAAGGGGCTCTCCACACATGGAAAATCTCTAGGGAATACCTTGAAAGCTTTTCACATAGGGACTTATGGGTGGTAGGACTGGGCACACAGAGCATATTTTACTACACATGGTTTTGTACTGCTTGAACATTTTTATATGTGTCACTCCTCTAAAAATAAAAACCAGCCTCAAGGAATGGTAGACACTCCTCTCAGTCTTTAGAAACTCTGTGGTCATCATTCATCTACATCTAGAATCCAAGTGACAGAAACACAAAAGCAGAGGGCAGTGGTGTGTAGGGGGACAAGTCTTTGCGACTAAGGGAACATGCGAACTCAAGCTACGTTCACTACAAAACCATTATTTCCCCTTTTTGATATTCCAGCCATAAGGGAGCCTTACTACATTAGGCTTTCATGGAGAATGACCTGAACAATAACTGAAGTATCTTAGACTAACTCAAGCTTCCATGACTTGTCATCAGGAATGGGCACATTGTTCAGAGCAGCTGAGAATGGCACTCTGGAGGGAAACTTAGACAGCTGTATGACTCAGGGTTACGTTCAGCTGTGGAGACTAAAAGCCCTCTAATGGGTAAGATAAAAGTTTGTTTCTCTCTCATATGAAACGGGGTGTGGTAGCTGCTACTTGGCTCCAATGGGTCTATCAAGTATGGTCTTGACCAAGATGGTGGCACCTGCATTTCAGGCAGCAAGCCAGAGAAAGGCTTGAGAAAGAAAGGTATGTATACGCACCTAATTTTAGCCCGAGGCCAGCACAGGCTTCATAAATGAAGGTTCAGTACGTGAGAAATCCTTAGGGAGTTTTGAATTAAAGAGACAGACTCTAATTACCTTTAATCCAGCTCCAGGACGGCTTCTCCTAGCTCTGGACACAAGGATGTGTCTAAGTGCCTCTCGCCCACCCAGGAAGGTAACTCAAATCATGTGCGAGGATGGCCTCTCACATCTAATGCCTCTTAAGTGGGGTTTCTAGGTGCTACCACTAGGCAAATTTACCTATTTGCATTGGCCAGAACTTAGTCTTATGGCCAAGTGGCTACATGCTCAGCTTAAAACTGGGAGTTCTCGGTTCCTACCAAAAGAAGGAAAGGACAGACACCCGGAGAGGACTGGTTTTCTGTAACACTGATCAAATAGGCCTGCCCTTTCTACACACCAACTTTACTAAAACTAAGCTTGTTTGTCATCTCATCCTCTCAGTAAATGGCCTTGGTAAGTACCAGTATCCTGCTTTGCCATCTACTCATCTCCATGAGCTCAGGGAAACACTTAGAGAAAAGCGTTGCTATGGCATTGGCCTTGAAGGGATGCTGAGACATCCTGGAATTTCATTCACCTCTCTGTCCCCATCTCTTTCACTGGCTTTAGAATCTTGACCATATTGGATAGGATAGAGTAACTTACTGGGGACAGGAACCATGTCATTCTCACAATGGTTCCACAATAAACGTCAACAGAATGCAGTAGAACTCGTCTGTGATGTAATTCAGACACTATTTCCTGTGAATGAGACAATATGCACAGGAATAGAATGCTATTTATGCTATGGGAAAGGCCCGTGAGGTTTCAGATTTAGGTTCAAGGGAAAAGGAATTCATTCATCGGTGATTATACTAGGTCCCTGGGGACTGGGGATAGTAGAGTTAATAGTCATCAAGGAATCGTGGCTGCAGAGATTCCCAAGGTTTAGAAGGACTAGATCCTGTTCCCAAGCTGATGTGGCAAGCTTTTCAAGCATTCCAGGATAAGCCTGTCACCAATCTTCAGAGCCACCGACTGGCGATTCATGAACCTCTGCTCAGAGGGGACCTGAAACCTCCCTGCCCTGGCTCATCTACCATCTACTGTCAGGTCCTCCCAGACACAAGAAGATTCTTCATTAGGAGGATGGGAGAGAACTCTTTTATATTTCCTTGGCTGCAGGCCTTCCAGTTACTAGTAAAAGGCCAAATTTAAACTCTGAAGTTAAACTTCCATGTTGTGGCCTCTTATGTTGTTAAAAACAAATTTATGGTTCTCCAATCAATAAATAGCGTAGGGTATAGATATAGCAGAAAAGCACACTAGCAGAAGGACAACAGACTAAATGAGGCCCCTGAAGATTACTCAGAGAGACGGAATCTTAGAGTTTGTCAGCAGGCTTCCCAGTGACAACATAGACTTGCTTCGGTCTTGGGGATTGGCGATGGCTTCAGGTTCAGTGTTTGTGTAGCTTGATGCTGACCTCACCTGGATGGATCTTCTTGGCCCTTCTAGACAGGGTGCAGAGATCATCCTGCCAGAGAAGGTCTCAAGCTGCTTTTCATCCTTATATATGCAATTCCTACTTGGCCTCCCCAACAAAGCCTCTCAAACACAATCCAACATCTACTCATTATTTTTTATTGTTGTTGTTGTTATTATTATTATTATTACTACTACTACTACTACTACTATTACTACTGTTATTTTGGTACTGGAGATTGAACCCAGGGCATGCTACCACTGAGCTACATTCCCAGACCATATTATTTATTCTTTATTTTGAGACAGGATCTCCATTAAGTTGTCCACACTGCCCTGGAACTTGTAATTCTCCTGCCTCACACTTCCAAGTCACTGGGATTACAGATATGTACCATCACATCTGGCCCAAGAGCCACTCTTTTGTCCCCTCCAAGTTTGCTTCTCCCACAATCTTCTCCGTCTCACTAACTGGCCAGGGTATTATTCTGCAAAGTGCTCTTTCTGTCTGAAAGCCTCAGAGCCATCCCTGGCTCCAACTCTGACATCCCTCTCCCAAACCCTCAGGACATCCTATTAGCCCTGCCTTCAGAACATATCCAGAATCTGTCACTTCCACTAGGACCCTGATTTCAGGTTCTCGCCATTTCCACTAGTCCAGGTTATCACTTCCCCTAGTCCTAGATGACTCCAGACCTCCCACCTGGTCCTGAGACTCCCCCAAACCATGTATCCCAGTCTCCTTGCCACAGCAACCAGAAGTCTTTCCAAAGGGGTCTCTGGTCCCTCAAGGGGCCTCCCCATTTCACATGGAGTAAAAGCCAAAGTCTGCCTAAGGCCTCCACACCCTCCCTGGCCTGCCCCTGGCCCCGACTGTCCCTCCTACAGCCTCCTCTAACTTCTCTGGCTCACTCAGGTCGGCCTCCCTGCCAGGCCTGTGCACTCAGTACTGCAGCTGCCTTTCCTCTGGCTCTCTGCATCCTTCAAGTCACATCCTTCAGGAAGTTTCACTGAGAATCCCATTATTCTACTTTCAGTTTCTTCATAATACTCACCCTCGCTTGACAGAATATGCGTTGATTTTTACTGCCTGTCTCCCTTCCCACTGGAGTGTATGTTCCACAGATACAGCTTTTTTCCGCCTGAGGTCAATGCCTGGTGCAGAGTGGATAAATATTTTTAAAATGAACAATGTTGCACATTGCCCAGATAATGTTCATTCTAAGTCAAAACAAACAGCAATGACTCTAACAAAACACTCAAATGGGTATAATGTGCTTTTTTAAAATAACTATCATTTTTTAAAGAAAAGAAAAAAAATTATTTGTTGGATAAATGAGGAGGAAAAATCATTTATTGAAGGTCAACTCTGTCTCAGGCACTGTTCTAGTTCTGAAAGTACAGAATCAAGCCAGGGAAGCCCCTGAAGGTGGGATAGAGGTGGAAATTGAAGAAGCTGGGAAGAATACCATAAAAAAGCAAACAGATAAATGAATACGATAATTTCAAGTAACTACAAATAAGATACGTTTTACAGAAAGTTTATTGAAAATGACCAATAAAAATGAACCCATATGGGCTCGGGTTATGGCTCAGTGGTAGAGTGCTTGCCTACCACGTGTGAGGCCCTGGGTTCAATTCTTAGAACTGCATATAAATAAATTTTAAAAAGGTCTATTGACAACTAAAAAAAAAAAATTTAAAAAAATGTACCTGTAATCCCAGCTGCTTGGGAGGCTGAGGCAGGAGGATCGATTTAAAGGCAGCCTCAGCAAAAGCAAGGCCCTAAGCAACTCAGGGAGACCCTATTTCCAATAAAATAAAATAAAAGGCTGGGGTAAAGCACTCCTGGATTCAATCCCCAGTACCAAAAAAAAAAAAAAAAAAGAAAAGTAACTGTTTTATGTAGGGGAGACCTATGAGTCTTCTTCCCCAACGGACCCCACCTGAAAAATCCTGCACTTTAAATAAAATACATTTATATTTCCTATATCTTAAATTAATAAAAACTGCTTGTTTTAGAGCAGCTACTTTATAACTTCTATAAAATGATAAACTATACTTTGTCAAAGATAAGATCTGTAGCATGGGGTTAGCAGTTGATATTGTCCTCTGCCATGTGCCTAAACGGTACCCATTAGAAATTAGTTGATGACTTCTCACAGGTCTTCAAAAGTGAGTGTCCGCAGTTCTTTCCGACCTACCCTTGAATCTTTGTGGCTATTTCGGCACGCTGCTGAGAAGTTGCATGCTTTTATTTTAGTAGAGTTGGTGAAGATTCCATATGGATTCCTCTGTTCTTAAAACTGAATGAAAACACAGAACCCCTTCAAATAAAAATAGACGTGTTTGGGAACCACGGGGGAAATGTTGCTTGTTCTCTGAGCATTCAGCTTTTGCTATCCCTTGTGGTGGGAACCCACACTGTCATTCCAATTTCCTATAAACTTGGCAGGACTCCGTGTCCATTTGGAATTGTAATAGCCCGGATTTCAGTTTGGGGAGGAAGGAAGGAGTCATTGCATTCCACTGAAGAGTCCTCCAGCGGAATCCCAAGAAGCCAAAGCTTAAATGTCAATATTCTCCCAAAGGAAGAGATGGATCCATCTAATGAGTTTACCTGGTTAATGCTCCATAACCAGTTCTGGCAGATTCTCTGGTCTTCTTTCAGTAATGTTGCTTATTGGAGAAAATTCTGGTTCCTGTACTAGCTTGCTTGCTTCCCACCCCTGCCCCCCACCATACACAGATTTTTTTGGACTAAATACCCCAGGCGTTTCAGCCTGAGAGTTCCGGGATGTGTACATTCTTGCTGCTCATTCCCCACTCCTGCATGCTTCCTGATTTAGAATGTGAGAATGGCAAGGAAGGCCACCAATGTGCCCTCACCGGGTCTAACATCCTGCTGTCACAGTCAGACAAAAGAGAGAAATCCTCCTCTGCTGGGGGCAGACAGGAGATGCCTCTTGGGCTTGGAAGAGGCCTGGGTGAAAGGCAGGTTATGGGAGATGATAAATTCTAAGGTTTGCTGAAGGATGATCAATCCCCGAGTCTCTAGCTATTGCTTCCCTCTCCCCCATTTTTAGTTCCAAGCAAGTGATTTGCGTGTAAGCAGTTACATTCCACAAGCAAGTCATTTCCTTTTCCTGTGGGAAGGCAACTGGGAACAGAGGGAGAAACACATACTCTTCAGAAAAGCAGAACTGCGGTCAGGCCTCCATAGACCCTCAGCCTCTCCATCTGGGGCTCTACTCCTCCCTGCTTGATGTAAACACCTTGTGAAGCTCTCACATCGCATGTTAAAGATACATGCTTCTTTCCCCAGCAAAATTATGGATAGGTTTTTATTTTGTTTGTAGGTTTGTGGTACTAGGAATTGAACCCAAGGCCTCAGGCATACTAGCAACAGAGCTTTCAGTGAACACTGAACCTAGCAACTGATAGAGTTGGCATGATGTCATCTACTGTGGCATCTAATTAGTATTCACTAATTTAAATTTTGTGGGTTTTCACATATTAGAAAATACATTTATATTTTGTTGTATGGAATTATGCATGTTATATATATATATATATATATGATTATAAAAACCTATATGTGTAACTTTTTTCAGGGTTAAATATTGCTGTAAACCCTTAAAATCTATTGACCTTGAGCTCTGAGTCTACAGAACCTAAATACAGACAGTAAATGGAGAGGTAAATAGTCCTTTCTAAAACAAAAGCAACAATAATAAATATAAAATATAAGCATAAAAAGTCATTGCAAATCCAGGCTAGTGAATGGATTAACACGCCCAGAGGCAGTTCTGCGGAGGTGTTCCTGCCAGCCTAGAGGCTCTGACAGAAGCCCTGGATCGCTCCCCACTCCCCACAGCCCACCAGCCTTGCCGTAGGAAGCCGTAATCCCACCACATCGGCTTATATTTCAGGCCCACTCTCTGTCCCCAGGGACTCTCCTCCAGGCTGTCCTTCCTAAATCACTTGAATCTCATTTCTCCAGCAGCTGATTTTTTTTTTTTTTCCAAGATGTTAACAATTTCTGTGGAACCATCTGGATGTTATTAAGAAAGTGTCCCGGGTCCTCTGAGGCAGTTGGCTGTGGCCTCTTGCCTTGTTTCCTGTGTCCTGGATGTCTAAGTTGACTTTCATAAGAAATTTGGAATATTAGCTTAAAAAAAGAAACAGTCAATATTTTTCAGGCGTTGAGCTCTTGCAGCCCAATTTCTCCAGTTGGGACTTTGCATTTCAAGTTCCCATCTTTGGCCCCTGCTCTGGGAAGGATGAAGCACGTCTGTTTTAAAAACAGAAGGCACCAGTGGTCAGGGGTGAACCAGAAATCCAATCTTCCCCGCCCTCCCCAGTTGGCCTCACAAAACCTTCCTTATGTTGTGGCTGCTGCTTGGCCATTTCCACACCCGCAGCCCTGCTCCAAACTGAGACCCCGAATCTCAGTCCAAAAGTAAACACTAGTTAGTTCAGCCCTGTAAGGTTCTCTCCAAGCATCCTTGAGGGAAAATAATGGCACAGAGACAAAAAAGAAAAAGGGGCCAGGCAGAGGATGATGATTCCTTGGTTACACGGGGTAATGTGAGTAGGTGGGCCATAGGGGAGATTAAGCTCCTCTAACCACTAGCCAATAGCAGCTGGAAGCTAAACAAAGAAGTTGCCATGAACCCATTTGCCTGTTCAGAGCCTGCAATGGGATTAGGGCACACGCTCACCTCACTTCCTGTTTTTTTACCGGAAATTCGTGGGCTGTGCTCTGAGTTTTAAGCCTTGACCATCTGCCTTCCCCACTGAAGGCACCCATGCCCCTCCCGCTTCAGCCTCAACTAACTTGCATCTCATTACCCTTCAATTTTATTAATGAAGTTAGTACTAACTCTCTGAGAGACTGTATTCATTGATTGATTTTTTTTTTTTTTCCAGTGCTGGGGATTAAACCCAGGGCATCACAAGTGCTAGGCTAGTGCTCTAACACTGAGCTACACCCCCAGAACCTCTCTGGAAGATTTTAAGAGCTCCCTGTGAATGTTATTGTAACAGTGGTCCACTTTATACTTTGAATGTAGCCCTTGCTGCTCTGCCACTGCAACTGATTTTTTTTTTTTAAATGGACATGTTTCTTTCTTTTCCTCTCTCCCAGCTCCTTCTTAATCTCTCCCCATCACTAATTTCAGGGGAAATAGCATTACCTTTCTTCCCTCTCCTTGGCAGATTTATTTGAATAAACACCCACCATTGGAAGGAAGGAATCCAAACTTTGGGGGTGGCACCAGAAGATCTCAGAAATGACCATCTCCCAAATTAACAAGTGGATTCCAACTCCAACAGAGAACATGTGGAATGTAGCCTTTGAATCACCTCTTTAAAATCCCACTGTTCCTGCTGATGGGCAGAATCACAGCCTCTGGGACAGGAGTCCCCTGTGTTTCTCCTTTGCTAGCAAAGCAATAAACCTTCTTTTTCCTTTTTTTTTCAAAACCATGTCCTCATTATTGGATTGGCATCAGGGACAAGAACTAAGCTTTCAGCAACACTATGACATCAGACAGTATGTTCAGAAGCAAGCACAAGCCCAGAATGACTTTCCTGGAAGAAAAGCAGCCTGCCTCTCCCCCTCTGATGCTGGTGGGCCTAAGGGAAGTTTTGAAGGGAAGCAAACAACTCACTCTTCACAGAGGATTCACTCAGGAGACAGGGTAATGCCTCGGAATACCTAATTTTCTTGTCACAATCCACCAGAATTTATCATTGTCTATCAGGTATATTATAGATGCTCAATAAGTGATCTCCCTTCCCAGTATTTTCATTTTGGAATAGTTCAAGCTACAAAAAAATTAAAATAATACTATGAATCCTTATATATCTTTCACCTAGAACATCAATGATTAAAATATTGCAACATTTGCTTTCTCCCAATACTTTACTTTCTGATCCATTTGAAAGAAAAGTGCAAATATCATCCCTAAGTACTTCATCCTTAAATAATCTCTAAGTATTTCCAAAACACCACTATCACATCCAAGAAATTTAACAGTGAAAAAATAGTGGCTGATGGATACTTCATTCAAATTTCCCCAATGGATTGATATCCTTTATAATTTTTTAAATTTTACATATAATTCACATATCATAAAATTTGCCCTATTTACGTGTGCAATTCAGGTTTCTAATATATTCACCACATATACAATCGTCATCACTGATTTCAAAATATTTTCATAATTGCAGAAAGAAATCCTATACCCATTAACAGTCACACCCATCTCCTCTCCCCTCTGCTCTTGGCAACATTAATCTACTTTCTGTTGTTGTGGATTTACTTATTCTGGACATTTCCTAGAAGTGGAATTGTACAATAGGTGTTCTTTTTCTGTCTGGCTTCTTTCCCTTAGCACGTTGTTTTCAAGATTCACTCTTGCATCTATACTTCATTCCTATTTCTGACTGATTAATATTTCATTGTATGAATCTGTCACAATTTGTAGGTACATCAGTTGATGGACACTTGAATTGTTCCACAGCTTTTTTTTTTTTTTTTACTCAAACTGTCCTGAATTTGGGAAATGGAATCCAATCAAGAACTACACAATGCATGTAATTGTTATGTTTCTAGTTTCTTTCAATCTAGATTCTACAACATTGACTCTAGAATGTTCATCCCGGATTCACGACATTCTTCTCAACTGTTTTTTCTTTTTATCTTTTATAACAGAATTTTTTTTTTTTTTTTTTTTTTTTTTTTTTTGGTATTAGGATGGAATCTACACAGGCTAGGCAAGGCTCTACTACTAAGCCAAATCCCCAGCCCTTTTAATTTTTTATTTTGAGACAGAGTCTGGCTAAATTGTACAGGTGGACTTTCAGGCCTGCACCATCATAACAGGCTCAACGGTAAACTTTTTGAAAATTAGAGGTTGTTTTGGAGAAGTCTTCGTAGATTTGTCTGAGTGCTTCCTATTATTTGATTCAGGTTAGACAATTTGGGCAACAATATCCCCCAATGCGGTTGTGTATTTCTATTGCATCACTCTGGAAGGCACACGCCACATTGTCTTATGATTGGTGATGCTAAATTTGGTCAATTGGTTAGATGATATTTACCAGATCTCCCATTGGAAACACACAGGAAACTAAGGAAGAAACTGAATGAACCCTCTAGCTTCACTTGCTTTTAGTTGCTTGTTTTCATCAATAATTTCAGAGCTCAGGTAACTAAAAGCAGCATACTGCACTCTCTTGGTCCAGCTTCATTGTAGATAACGCCTTTGACACGTGGGTCACATGGTAATGGCTGCCTATGTTGTTTTCAGGAATTGGGTAGCTTAAACTCGTTGAAACCACTGACCCTTCACTGGGACCTGTGTAAGTATCAGATGTGTAACCTTCTGACGCCAGAAAGTCAAAAGTCCACCTCATGGTGTGCCAACATGCCCATTTTCTGGGCATGTGTCCTATTAAGAACCATGACGTTTGATGACTTGTGCTCAGACCACTGATGACTGCACTTTTCTTTACACCCCTCACCCACTGTTCCCCACACCTCTGACCACTATTTCTTCATTCCATAAATACTCCAAAGGCCCTATTCTTGGAAAAGCAGATTTTGATACTTGGGTCTCTTGTCTCCTCGAGTCTGGCATCTCATGAATGAACTTTTTCTTTTGCAAAACCTATTGTTTCAGTGATAGGCATAATATTGCATGGCCTGGTTCCATAACACACACTTTCCCTTTGTATAATAATAAAGTTAAGTGATATTAACATAAGTAATCTTTAAGAGTATGTGAATATCTTACTTTCCAATATTCTTTAACCGTATATATATTTTTTTCTTTTTTGCAATTCTGGGCTGGAATGCAGGCCTTCACACCTGCCAGGCATGCACTCCACCACTGAGCTGCATTCCAGCCCCTGACCAAGGGTTTCAACGGGCAACAATGCCATTGTCTGCATCACCTGCAATCATGCGTTGCTTAACAACAGGTATACATTCTGGGAAACGAGTGCTAGGTGACATCTTCCTTTGTGAGTATTGCAGTGTGCTTACATAAACGGAGACAGCTACAATGTCTCTGGACAATCTAAAGGAACCACCATTGTATACGTAGTTGATTGTTGACTGAAACATCAGTGCACTATAACTTGTTCCCTCCCTTTCCTTTCTTTTTCCTTCCTTCTTCCTTTGTCCCTCCATCAGCTTTCTTTTTCTTTTCCCTCCCTGTCTTCCTTCCTCCCTCTGTTGGTAGTCCTGCCTTAGTTAATTGGCATTTTTTAAAAAATTTTTATTGTTGGTTGTTCAAAACATTACATAGTTCTTGATATATCATACTTCACACTTTGATTCAAGTGGGTTATGAACTCCCATTTTTACCCCATATACAGATTGCAGAATCACATCGGTTACACATCCATTGATTTACATATTGCCATACTAGTGTCTGTTGTATTCTGCTGCCTTTCCTATCCTCTACTATCCAAATGCCAAATGTCTTCTTTGATATAAGGAGAGTAACTAAGAACAGAGTAGGGACAAAGAGCATGAGAAGAAGATTAACATTAAACAGGGATGAGAGGTGGGAGGGAAAGGGAGAGAGAAGGGAAATTGCATGGAAATGGAAGGAGACCCTCAGGGTTATACAAAATTACATACAAGAGGAAGTGAGGGGAAAGGGAAAAAAATTAATTGGCATTTTGTAAAAAAAAAAAAAAATTTCCTCTACTAGCACCGCCCCATCATCTTTTTAATCACCACTCTGAACTCAGTATTTTATTTTTTTGTTACCATAACTGTGTCACAATCAACATCACTGTCATTACTCTTCTGATACTCAGACTGTCCTGAATTTGGGAAATGGGATCCACTTTGGGCAAGCTCATCTGTCTTTTTGACATGTACCCATTCGTCTTTAAGCACATCTTTGCTTTGGGACTCAGGATACAGGAAAAAACTGAAATCCAAAGTGTTTTTCCTCCTTTTGCACAGTCGCTCAACGCTCCACTTGTGACAGCAGAAGTGTGTGGGATTTTCCCGCTATGCCAAGCAATTCTCCAGCAGACACCAGCGAGAGTCCTCTAAATTCAATCCAATGATGATATTCTCTACATGCAGATGGCATCAGATCCCTCAGTTTAAGGGATCAATCCACAAGACTGCCTCTGTTTCACATGTCAATCACAAGCCCCAGGTTGTGACCTGTATGCTTCCGACTGACTGGCTATAAATCAGGGTACCTACAGATGCCCTCTTCAGGCTTGATTAATGTGCTAGAGCAGCTCATAGAACTCAGGGAAACATGTCACTTAAGTTAACCTACTTATTACAAAGGTTACTTTAAAGGATACAAAGGATCAGGCAGAGGAAAGGTGAAGCCTGGAAATCTCCAGCACAGGAATGAGTTCTTATCCATCAGCCTGGAAACTCCCCAAAGCCAGTCCTTTTAGTTTTTTATGAAGGCTTCATTATGTAGGCATGATTGATCAAATCATTGGCCAGTACTGATCAATTCAACCTTGAGTTCCTCTCCCCTCCCTGAGTTCTGGGATGATACTAAAATTTCCAACCTTCTTATCACATGGATAGTTCTCCTGGCAACCAGTGTCTCATCTTGTGGTTATCTAGAACTTTCCAAAAATCAGTTCATTAACAAAAACTCATACATTTTTTTTTCTGTCCCTACAGTGCTCTGGTGTGGGGTCCAAGAATCTGAATTTTAAACATTTTCCCAAGTGATTCTAATGCAGATAGCTCCCTGATCATACATGGAAGAACCACTTCTCCATCCTTTTGTACCTATTTTGGGTATTTAAAAAAATTTTTTTTATTTGGAGATGGACACAATGCCTTTATTTTATTTATTTATTTTTATGTGGTGCTGAGTATGGAATCCAGTGCTTCACACATACTAGGCAAGCGCTCTACCACTGAGCTACAATCCCAGCCCCCTACTGGGTATTTGATGGATTCCCCCCTCTTTACCTTCCCCCACTTTTTTTTTTTTTTTTTTTTTTTGGTGCTGACATTGAACTCAGGACTCAAAAGCCCCTTTGCCAGGCTTGCCTTCCCTGACACTCTGACCACAGTCAGCCCCTCCTGTTACCTGCTCTCATGGTATCCTGTGATTCTTCAGAGCCCACAGCAAACCTGACAATTACATAGCTTTGGTTTGTAATGAGATGCTTAATATCTGCCTCTGGTGGAATGGAAGCACCAGAGGGCATCACTAGGGTCTTTCAACAAGCCCCGTACCCAATAGCACGGTATCTGCATATAATGGGCAATCAATAAACGTCTATTGAACTAATGCACAAATGAGGAAATTAATACTGACTTTATTGCTAAACAAAGACTGAACAAGATGCAGAATTCATAAATAATGAATACAGAATCAAGTTCATTATCTGTATGAATAATTGGATACCCCACTTCCTGTTCTCATCATCTTTCCTGGGGTCCTTGGAATGATAGTTTGCAAAGAGGAAATTGCACTTTTAATGACAAATTTGGGGACAATCTGCTTAGAATAGGCAGGAATTCATAATGAAATTGCGGCCTCGCTCAGGCCTCTCCTCTCACTTCCTTCCCTCCTGGCTTCAGTTGTCATCTTGCACGGAAGCAATCAAATCTCTCCTTGCTGCAGCCTGCCAATATTTTCAAACCAGCACTGAGCAGGAGAGCTTCTGGCTGGGGAGTAAGGGTGCTTCCTTTGGGCCTTTGGGAATTGAGTGTGTTCCCCCTTCGTGTGCACTTCCATGGCTGCATAAAACTCCTTTATAATTTAACGTCGGGCCAAATAAACCCTGAATTACACAACCAGAGTTTATGCTCATATATTTATGGCAAGGTGGGGAGTAGGGTTGTTTTGTTTTCAGTATTTGTTTCTGCAAAGTGGCTCTGATTCTTCAAAACAACAACAAAAAACAAAACAAAACAAAACAAAAAAACCTGAAAGAATTCATGTAAAGGGGCGAGAACAGGAACCATTTCTATAAAGATTTCCAGAACTATATATAGTGACCCTGAACCTGAAGCAGCAGCAGAGTGCTAAGTCAGTGTAGGCCCCTGCAAACCGAGTTCTCAAGGTGTGTCTCCTTCAGAACTCTGTTCCCAGCACATTAGGGAACAAAGACTTGTATACTTTTCAACTCTTCAATTTTAGCTACCTAAAAGAGCACCCTGCTATCTGAAACCTCCACAACTCAGAAATCATTAAGAGAGGGGGCTGGGGTTGAAGTTCAATGGTAGAGCACTTGCCTAGCATGTTGTGAGGCCCTGGGTTCGATCCCCAGCACCACATAAAACTAAATAAACAAAATAAAGGTATTGTTTCCATCTAAAACTTAAAATATTTTTAAAAAGAAAGAAATCATTAAGAGAAATATGCGTAATGATTCTTGCAAATCTGGTCGATTTACTTTCTTATGATGTGTTTGGTTTTTGTATTGTCCTAAATTCAGAACTGAGGAGGCACAGTGCCAGTGGTGAGTGACCTGACACTAGGGTTGGATCTTCTATGTATTGAACCCCTTTGCTGAAATCTCAAGACCCTGCTCCACCAGTTACTAGCTGAGTGATGTAGGACATGGTTCTTCTTCTCTGTGCCTCAGTGTGTTCCACTATAAGATGCAGATAGTAATATATACTGGGAGTCATGGGCAGTTCATGTGATGCCCTGAGGATCTGAAATGAATGCGACATTGTTGCTCCCAATAATACTGACAGTAATACAAAGAATAACAATGATAGCAGCAATCACTATTGAACATTTACTATGTGCCAAGGACTAGGTTAAACATTTTACACGAATTATTTTAATACTCAAAGTAATCGTTAAGATAGGTACTATTAATGTCTCCATTTTATAAATCAGTAAACTGAGGCTCAAATAAATGGTCTTGCCCAATGTCATCAAATGAATAAACAGTGAAACCAGGATTTGAATCTAGCTAGTCTAACTAAGAAGTCTAAGCTCTTGATATCTACTGCTCCTTTAAGGAGGTTCTCAGTCATTTGGGAGTGAAAGTAGGGAGTGGGAAGAAGGGAGGCATGAGAAGCAAATAATTAGATATACTGTGTTTCAGAGTCTCTTGCATGATTATAGTATGGAGTGCATTGACTGGGAAGGGCCATCCATCGCTCAGGGAGTCTAGGGGGTGAGACTGTGTTAGGCTTTGAATAATGCGGAGGAGCTCGGCTGGCATTTTGAGTCTGGAGCTGGGATGGGGGAAGAGAAAGAAAGAGAGTAGGCAAAACACTGAGCCTGTGAAAAGGCAAGAAAGAGGAGAAATATGGTGGCATGACCAAGACATAGCAAGCTGGATAGAGCTGACACATGGAACACGCAGGACAGGTACGGAAAGGAAAGAGGGGGAGTCAGAGAGGTCTGAAAGCCAAGAAAAATAGGTTTTATCCACTGAGGAGTTGGTATCTTTAGGATCACAAATGGACTTGGATATAAGGAAGAGATGGGAAAGAAGAAGAGAGAACCCACTCGAGTGAAGAATGGAAGAGGATGAAACCTGAGGAAGGGAGACAGTATGGAGGCTGCTAGAATAGTCCAGCCAAGAGGTGAGGGGACCAGAATGGGAGGGTCAGCAGAAAGAATGGAGAGGAAGGAAGACCCATTTGGACATTTAAAGTCACTGATTAAGAAGGAAGCCAGTCTTCGAAGAGCCCCAGTGATACATCAGAACTGTGTTAGATGCTCATTATCTCCTTTATCCCTCCCAACAGCCCTCTGAGATGGGTACCATCAGCAAGCCAATTTCAGGGAGCGCCAATGTTGGCTGTGGGAGGTTAAGGAGCTCACTTAGGCCACATGGTGAGTGGGACGTGGAGCCAGGATTAAGAGTCCAAGCTTTTCTCACGGCAAAGCATGTTTCCTACTGTTCTCAAGGCAGGAGGAAAGGGAGAGGGAGGAAGGAGCTGAACATGAGGCTTGGGTTTCTTGCTCGGGAGACCAGATGAATGGTAAGGCCATTAACTGAGATATATAAGAGCAGGTGTGTAGGGAAAGATGAGATGCTCTGAACTTGACACCCTTGAACAGGACATCCTGCTGGTGCCATACAGAAGATAACTGGAAATATGGAAAGCTCTGGGCTGGGAACATAAGATAAATCTTCTGGTTGAAGCCATGGGGAGAAATGAAATCAGAGTGTGAGGGGAGCTGGGCCTGGAACTCCAGGAACACTGGAGGGTTCAGGGCTAACCAAGGAGCAGAAGCCAGAGGGTAGCCTGACAAGGAGCAGGCTAAGAGACCCGAGAAAGGCCACGGCAGGAGGGGGTGAGGAGTAGGTTGCAAGAAGGGCAAAGTGGCCAGCCATCTAATTCAGCCAGAAGTCAAGCAAGAAAAGAATGAAGTGTTCCCTGCACTTAGCAGTTAGGATGTCACCAGTGGTCGGGGTGAGAACCCAGTACTCTCTACCCTTCAGCAGAGTCCATCTTGGCCTTCGACAGGGGCAGCATGGCAGCTAGAGGCAACGACAGGCTCTCAGGTCTCTGCTGATCTGTAACTAGTACGACACAAACCTGTTGGTAGGTGGAAGGGAGAAGCCACAGAGATGGAGGCGCTGGGTCAAGGAGAGAAACCAGAAATCCTGGTTGCATGGGAGGGAAAGAAATGAGAACGTGAGGATCTGCTACTACAATGTATGAAACTGCTATCCTAAATGAAGGCATTAATAATGTTTCAATTAATTGCCACATAGGAGCTGCCATGTAAATGAAGAGAACAGAGAGAAAAGCCCAGAGACAGACGTGTGTGTGTGTGTGTGTGTGTGTGTGTGTAAGAATTTAGTAAATGAAATAGAGAATGCTATTGATGGGAGAAGGATGGCTTCTTCAACATATAGTCAGTCTCTCTGTCAAATTATTTAGGGAAAAACTTACATTCTTCTTTTTTTTTTTTTTTTTGGTACTAGGGATTGAACTCAGGGGCACTCAACCACTGAGCCACATCCCCAGCCTTATTTTGTATTTTATTTAGAGACAGTCTCACTGAGTTGCTTAGCGCATCACTTTTGCTGAGGCTGCCTTTGAACTCGCGATCCTCCCGCCTCAGCTTCCCAAGCCATTGGGATTACAGTCGTTCGCCACCGCGCCTGGCATGTTCTTCTTAGAATATACCAAAACAAATCCCAGATGGATTAAAGGTTTAAACCTATGACATGACACCATACATGAAGATATCAGAAAAGAATATGGGGAGGGAGTAATACAATCTGGAATGGGGAGAGTTTCTCCTGGAATGGGGAAAGTTTCTCTAAATGACTGAGTATGTCCAGTGAAACCTGAACTAGCAATCAGAGTTTGGCTCTGTTTAGTAAATGGGTGGACCACTGCAGCTTGTGTGGGTTGAGAGGCAAGAGCAGATGTATATTTGAGAACTTGATTTGCCTGGAGGTAAAAAGGCCTCCAGGCAGGAGCTGCTGCCCATCACTTGGAGTGGCAGAAAAGAGTGAACAGAAGATACTGGTTGAAATGGACAGGGCAGCAGGGAGGTGTCAAGGCCTCCTGTCCCCAAAGATTCAAGGCAGAACATGCAGCAGCAGAAGTCATAACCACCTCACCTGCTGGAGGATTCCTTGTCTATATGAGGCTGGTTCCATGAAGAAGTTGATAAGAAATTATTCAGAAGGAGGATTCTAGGAAGACAGTGGAGGTAGCATAACCTTTGAATCTCCCTGAACCCCCACAAACAAACAAAAACAGCCAAACCAAAAAAGCATAGAAGACATTTACAGCTAAACTAGATATTCTAGATTAAATATGGTAGCAAACTCTGCTGTTACTTCCATCAAGAACTGAATCTGATTTCCACTCTTCCTATCAGGATGGTCTTTGATTTACTTGGGACAGTGGCATGTGGTGTAAGTCACACTGCATCACCCTGAAGCCTCAACCAACCAGGCTTACCTGGAAGGAAGAGACACCTCTGAGTTCATGGGTAGTTTTTAAAAGTTGCCTCCTGATGAGGACAGGGAACTGACTCAATATTTTTAAAACCTGATAAATAAGGGAAAGCATTTAACCTGCCTTTTTTTTTTTTTTTTTTTTGGCAGTGCTGGGGATTGAACCCAAGGCCTTGTGCATGTGAGGCAGGTACTCTACCAACTGAGCTATATCCCCAGCCCTTTAACCTGCCTTTTCAATATGAAATGTGTCACTATGGAGTAAGCAGGTGGCAGATGGGAGAAAGTATCTCTTTATGATAAAATTATTCTAGTGAATAACACAAAGTTGGGCTGGGGATGTGGCTCAAGCGGTAGCGCGCTCGCCTGGCATGCGTGCGGCCCGGGTTCGATCCTCAGCACCACATACCAACAAAGATGTTGTGTCCGCCGAGAACTAAAAAATAAATAAAGATTAAAATTCTCTCTCTCTCCTCTCTCACTCTCTCTTAAAAAAAAAAAACCACAAAATTATTCTAGTGAAAAACATCAAAGGAATTAGAATATTATCAATCTGTGACCACCTATGAATTAATATCTAAGGAATATGCATCAACAGTTACTCATATTACAAAAAGGGGCAGTCAGGCACCGTGTGCCTCCTAATGAAGGAATACAATGCCTTTTCTAGTCTTGCCAAAGGCATCATGCCTAACTACCAGGGCACAGGAAATGCGAGGGATAGACGAACATGCTGAAGCTTTTCATGGGACTGCGCCCAGCCAATCCATACTATGGAAGACCTCACAGGTCAAGCAAAACTCCAGTTTCAAATTGTAAAGAAAAAAATGTTGGGAAATATGTAGATTTAAGTGTCTTAAAATTTTTGTTTTTTTATTTTTTATATACTAGGATCAAACCCATGGCTTTGAGCATGCTAGGCAAATGTTCTGCCACTGAGTTACATACCCAGCCCTTTTTATTTTTTGAGACAGGGCCTCACTAAGTTGCTGATGCTGGCCTCAAACTTGTGATCATCCTGCCTCAGCCTCTTAAGTTCTGGAATTACAAGAGTGTACCACAGCACCTAGTGGAAAAGACTAAACTATAGTATCTAGGATGCACACTTAAGTGACAGCACTTTTTAAAATATGACAGACTGAGGATATAGCTCAGTGGTAGAGAGCTTGTCCAGAATGTGGGAGGCCTTGAGGTTGAACCCTAGCATGGCAAAAAAAAAAAAAAAAATGTGATCAGTATAAAACTGGGAGAGCAGTTATCATTCCAGCAGTAAGAACAATAAAGATAAAGATCCTACCCCTTCAGCCCTTCAGACTTCACTTGTGAGGGAAAACAAACTAACCCTGACCAAAAATAAATATCTGATAACAAGGCACAGTGTTGCAGAGGCTTAGGCAGGAGGATCTCAAGTTCAAGGCCAGCCTCCCAATTTAGTGAGACTTGTCTTAAAATTAAAAAGAAAAAGGGCTGGGGTGTAGGTCAGTGGTAGAGTACCTCAGGTTCAATCCCCAGTCCTGGGCTGGTAAGGTAGGGGAATCAGGAATGTTAACAGTGCTACAACAAAAGTAAAGCAGAGTGATGTGGTAGGACTTCACTGGGGAATCTACCTGATATTGGCAAACACGGAAGGCCTCATGAGGAGGGGCCATGGCTTGGTATAATGGAAATGTGTATCCCAAGGTCATGTGTTAAGGCTTGGTTCTAGCATGGTGATGTGAAGAAATGGTGGGACCTCTAAGAGGTAGGTCCTACTGGGAGGTCGTCACCAACCCCCCCAGTCTTTCTGGCTCCTGTCTCACCAGTGATCTCTTCCTCTCACACAGGCTCCCATGATGTTCTCTGCCATGATGTGATCAAGCCCAGGGAACCTCACCAGGGCATAGAAAATCTTGAATTTTCAGTCTCTAAAACTGAACTAAATAAATCTTTTCTTTATAAAGTTCCCAGTCTCAGGTATTTCCCTGTAGCAACAGTGACAAAAATGATAAATACAGAAGGTTAAATTTAAGCTGAAACTCAAATGATAAATAGGATCCAGTAAGGAATGGGTTATTTCAAATATTTGAAGTTTTTCTAGATATCTTACTATTTTTAATTCTAATTTGGTTCCACTGTAGCCAGAAAACAGAATCTGCCTAACTTTAGTCCTTATAAATTTGTAGACTTGCTTTAAGGTCCAGGGTATTATTTATCTTGCAGAAAAGATATTTGAAAAGAATGTTTGTTTTGCAATTATTGCATGAGTATCAACTAGATCAAAGAGGTCAAGGGTGTTATTCATGCTTTCTGTGATTTTCAGTATATTTTTATCTAATTGTCCCATCAGTTGCTGAGAGAACAGAGTACTTTTTTTATAATGACTGTAGATAAGTCTGTTTCTCCCTTAATTCTATACATTTTGCCTGTGTATCCTGAAGATCTGTTATTAGGAGTGTGAACATTTATGACAGCTAAGTTATGGACTAACCATTATATCATTAAGATACTTCTCTTTGATTTCTTTGTCTTTAAATCTACTTTACATGATATTAATATAGCCAAACCAGTTATCTTATGCTTACTGTATGCATACTACATTTTTATCCATTTGCTTTAATCTATTTCTGTCTTTATACTCACTTATTGTTTAGTTAGCATGTTGTTGGATTTTGTATTTTTCTTGGTTTTGTTAATCTTTGATTTTAGTTGAAATATTTGTCCATTTATATTTAATATAATTATTTGTGTGATTGGATTATGGTCTGACATTTCATTATTTTGTTTTCTGCCTATTCTCCCTATGTGTGTTCCTGTTTTCCTGCCTTCTTCTGGGTTAATCAAACTTTCTTAGGATTCCATAGTAAATTATCTATTAGCCTTTTAGCTCTACCTCTTTGTGTTTTTTTTTTTTTTAAAGAGAGAGTGAGAGAGGAGAGAGAGAGAGAGAGAGAGAGAGAGAGAGAGAGAGAGAGAGAATTTTTAATATTTATTTTTTCTTAGTTCTCGGCGGACACAACATCTTTTGTTGGCATGTTGTGCTGAGGATCGAACCCGGGTCGCACGCATGCCAGGCGAGCGCGCTACCGCTTGAGCTACATCCCCAGCCCTGTGTTTTTGTTTTGCTTGAGTAGTTGTTCTAGAGAGGACAATGCACCTCCTTAGCATTTCATAATTTATTTAGAATTAAACTTATCAACTCACATAAATGTAAAAAACTTGCATAGGTACCTTTTCTCTGTCGTCATTCATGATGCATAATAAACCCAAGACACAATGTTGTAATGTGTAGCATGTATTTCAAAGGAATATAGAGGGGAAAACTGTCTTTGTTACTCATGTAAGTATTTCCTGTGTCCAGCGTTCTTATTTATTCCTTCCTAAAGATTTGGATTTCTTTCTAGTACCATTTCCTGCCAGTCAGAACTTCTTTTAACATTTCTTATAGTGTAGGGAGCTAGTAAAAAAATTCTAATTTTTGCTTATCTACAAATGTCCTCCTCAAACTATTCCTTTTCATTGTTTTTTCTCTTGTATAATTGGGGATTGAACCCAAGGGTGCTTTACACTGAGCTATACCTCCTGTTCTTTTTATGTTTTGAGACAGGTCTCTCTAAGTTGCTGAGGCTGGCTTTGAACTTGAAATTCTCCTGCCTCAGCCTCCCGAGCTGCTGGAATTCCAGACGTGCACTACCTTGTCCAGCTTCTTCATTCTTCAAGGGATTTTTTGCTGCCTATGGAATTCTGGGTTGACACTTTTTTTCGTTTGCTCTTAGTACTTTAAAGTTATCATTCCATAGTTTTCAGACTGGAGGTTACAAGGTCAGCAGTCATCCCATCATTTCTCTCTGGCTGCTTTCAAGATTTGTTCTTTATCTCTGCTTTTCTGTAGATTGATTACACTTTGCCTGAATAGACTTTTCTTTGCATTTATTCTACTTGGGGCTCACTGGGCTTTATAAATTGTTAAGTGTATGACTTTTACTAAATATGAATCATTATTCCTTCAAATATTTTTTCAGGAATTTTGATTGAATGTATGTTAGGTCTGTGAGGCTCTGCTCATTTTAAAAAACAATATTTTTCCACTTACATGATTTCCACTGATCCGTCTTCCCACTGGTGGAAACTTCAGATGTCTCCAACTTTCTGTTAAATTCACCCAGTGAATTGCTTCCAGATATTGTATCTTTCACTTGCAGATGTCTATTTGGTTCTTTAGATAGTTTCTCTTTCTCTGCTGAGATTTTATGTATTCATTCATTGTGAACATGTTTTCTTTTATGTACTTGAACACAGTTATAACAGCTGCTTTAAAAATCCTTGTCTGATAAAACCAACATTTGGGTCATCTCATGGTGGGTATGAGTTTAAGTCACTTTCTCCTTTTTCTTCATGTCTAGCAATTTTGGATTATGCCCTGGAGAATGAGAATGAAATGCTGTAGAGCCTCTGGATTCAACATTTCTCCATACAGAGTGGATTATTATTATTTTAGCAACTCTCCTTGACTGACTTTCAACTCCAAGTTCTTTTCCATGTAGTGCTGGCAGCTGATACCTTTGTGAGCTCTTTAAGCCTCTTTCTGGGTCTACCTGGAGAGTGTCCCGTGATGCACTAATTCAGAGAATCCCTCACAATTTGGGGCAGAATTATATATGGGATTTTGAACATCCTCTTTTTGTTCTATCCCACTTCTCAAATGTAGACTCCCTCCCCACTGTGTCTGCTTTTGGTCACTCTCCAGTCCCTGCAGGTAGTTAGCTGTGTGTCTATTTTTCTTCCAGAGTTTGTACTTGGTTTCCTGTGTGAGGGTTCAGCTGAAAGGAGTGTGTTACATGTTATTGGAAATGCTCCATTAGAACTTTCCTAATGGCAGAGTGACAGGAACTTATTTACTTTTTAAAGAGATCATTTTGGCTGCCAGGTGAGGAAATGGATTTTATGAGGAATCAATGGTGGATTCCAGGGAACCAGTTAGAAAGCCACTGCAATCAATGGTCCAGTAGAGGGTTGGTGGTTGCTGGCACAAGGGTGAGAACAGAAGAAATGGAGAGAAGGGACAGATTAAAGTGTGAAGGTAGAGGCAACAGAATTTGCCAAAGAATTAGATGTGTGAATGAAAGGAAAACTCTAGAATAACTCCTAAGTTTGTAGCCTGAGTACTTATTTTGTTGTTGTGTTTTGTTTGTTTTCGTTTTTTTTTTTTTTTTTTTTGGCCTACTGGGGATTTTCCAGGGACTGGTGAATGCTAGGCAAGTGCTCTACCATTGAGATATCACTGAGATAGATTTCCAACCCACTTTATTTTCTTTTGAGACAGAGTCTTACTAAGTTGTCCAGGCTGGCTTTGAATTTGTGATCCTCCTGTCTCAGCCTCCCCAAGTAGCTGGGATTACAGGCAAGCACCATTGTGCCCAGTGATAAGGATCTCCTTTAACGAGCTACAGAAGATTCAGGAAGAAGGAAGTTAGGGGTGGGATATATTAATACATATTAAGTTTGAGGGGCCTGTTAGATATTGAAGAAGAAATGTCAGAAAAATGGCCAAATACATACTCCAGCACTCTGGTGTTCAAAGTAGAGGTTGGAGCTGAGGGTAGAGAGTTGGAGTCTTTAATTTACATATGTTATGAAACAAAATGAGGTTTTAAAAGCTTTGTTGAGGAAGGTGATGAGGAAGAAAGATGGTCTCAGGAACAAACTCCTGGGGTTGCCAAAACTTGGAGGCTGAGGCATATAAGAAGGAGCCCACAATAGAAAACTCCAAGAGGTAGCCAGTAAACTAGGGAGAAAAATCCTAGAGGAAAAAAAGAAAAGTGTTTCAAGAAGAAACAATGAGTTGAATGTTGCTGTGAGTTTGAGGAAAATGAAAATAAAGAAGATCTTAGGTTTAGCAGGGTGGGAAGAGACCAGTGAAGGGGGGTGGGAAATCCACAGTGTGTTGAGGGGGAAATTAAAGGTGGGTATGGGGGCTGGAGTCAAGGTGGTGACCAAGGAGAAGAACTATTGGAAATTACACCACAAGGGGAAAGAAATGGGTCAGTGGCCGAGAGGGGATGTACATCAAGGGAAACGTCTTCTAGTTAATATTGGTGTTACCAGGACATGTTCGTACACTAGTAGGGGTACTCCACTATGTCTGTCTCATGAACGCAGCTGGGTCTGCATGAAGCCTATCTATTCTTGGCTCCTCTTTTCTCACTCCATATGTCCCAAAAGAAGGGGAAAGGATATAGTTCACTGTCTTTAATATTGATAAGGATGAGCTAACTACCCACTTATCAGTGGGAATAAAATCCCATTGTTATCTGATTATCCATTATCCACTTATTTTCACTGGTTTCAAGGAGTTTACATTTAAAAGCATGTTAAAAACTTAACCCTGTATAAATGCAGCAAAAGCCCTGTATAAGAAGGATATAGTATGCACAAATCAGGCCCTGTTTCAAACCCATTACTAAAGAAGGAAGTTCTTCAATCATTTTAACAATGAATTATATGGGACTTTCCTATAATCCCAAGATGAACAATACTGTTTAGTAAAAAAGAAAACAGAACTGGGTGTCACATCTAAGTTTAAATCTTGGTTCTGTTTCTTTCTAATGCTGTATCTATTTTAACGATAATAAATACAGATCACAGCCAAATATTTGCCTGCCTTCTAGTGTTCACTAACATCATGAATACATCTGACTTTCCCTTCTCATACTCAAATATTGTTCTGTACATATAACTGCAGGTAGAATGTACTGTAACCACTTTAAAAACTATATTGTCGTTGGAAAATTGTGGGCACAGGGGACCTGAGCCAGGTCTCATTATCTGTGTGGCGGATGTGAAGATAGTCCACACCTCCAAGGGTTTCCGGCCACCAGCAATCACTAAATTGCATAAGCAGATGTCCGTGCAAAGTCCAAGAAGTTAATAATGAACGATTCTATTTTATCTGTGGCCCAGGAGGTGGACTGAGTATTGTCAACACCAGACAAATACACAGCAAAGCATTTCCCAAGAGAGACCCAGAGAGATAAGTCAGAGAGAAGCGCACCTGTTAGAAAGGTGACCCTTTTCCAGGGATTTCCTTCTGATTTCCCAACACCAGGGAGTATTTGTGCACATGAGTCATTTTTTGCCCCTACGCCTTACTTATCTGAGCCAATAATAGTCAAAACAAAGACAAAAATTAAAAATTTAATTTTCTTCTGAAACCTATTTGAAGACAGTGAAATGAAATCTTCCTCATCAGTGGAAAAGATAAAGGTCGGGAGTGTAGTTTAGTAGTAGAGCACTTGCCTAGCATGCTCAAAGTCCTGGGTTCAACCCCCAATACCGCAATGGAAAAAAATAAAAAACCAGATTTCCCAATCTAAAGTCAAAGGAAAGACTCTGAGAGTGATAACATTGGTTTCTAGAAATTCTATGGAGAGGCATTTATTCAAAGGCAAGATTTTCCACTGTTCTCATGTTGGGGTCTGGAATTTGCCTGAAGATAAGGTAACAAGGGGACTAGATATTTCCTAACGATTCCCTTATATTTGGCATGCTATCCTGACCGCCAGAACCATCCTAGAATCAGACCAATGGTGTGCTTCCAGATGAAAAATAGAAAATCCTGCCTCCCTTACAAGTTAAAAAATAAATGCTCCAGGCAGGCCTTCTGAATTTTCATCTAGTTTTACATCCTGTCCTGGGAGGTGGACCTCATGTGCTCTCACATTAAGTAACTCTCCTTCTCTGCTCTTGTTAACATTCAAAATGAGCAGACAAGCTTTTGTTAGCACCAGTAACCCATCCACGTTGCCCCTCCACACTCATACATCCAAGTATGAGAAACTCAATCTTCCTGCTCCTGAAACATGAAAGGCTGCCTGGCCCCCTGGTGCCAAGGAGTCTAGGCATCCCAAGAAAGGGTTTACTTAGATCATAGGCCGCCCAGGCCTCCCCTGGGAAGTGCCTCTACAGACAGCAGCCAGGGAAAACACCTCCAAGGGTAGGTGCTTATGGGTGAATAATTATTCAATTGTCTTCCAGGCTGCAGAACCCCTTTCAGGTGTCCAACCAGAATAAACACCACAGATTCTGCATGAAATAGCAAAATTGCACAGAAAAAAACTAATTGCATGAAATATGCAAATTGAGCAGAAAACAGGCATGGACTATGAATCTCTGGGTTCTTTCAACTCCCTGGAGTTCGCTTTTACCAGCCTAACAAATGTTATCTGGCTCCTTTAGAAGAAGTGAAGTGTCCCCTCCAAGCACAGAAGATGGAAGTTTGGGATTCTTCCTGTTTTCAATAAAGGAGTGAGTTGGGGTGTCACTGAACATATGAGGATAAGAATGTGTGTGTGTGAAGGTGAGAGAGTGTATATGTTAAGCTGTGTCCCATGAAAGACGTAAAGGATGGAGAAGGGACAACTATCCGTTCTGCTGTTACAGACAAGATTTCTCAGTATCGTCCACAGGTCACGTGCACCAAACTCACCTGGGATGTTTGTTAAAAATACAGATTCCTGGACTCTGCCCTCATAGAGTCTGATTTAGTGGTCTAGAGTGGGTCTGAGGAATATGCATCTCTGACTCACTCCTCTATTGGTTCTTGGGTAGCCTGGAGTTTGAGAAGCCCTAGCATCAAGGACAGGAAGAAGTGCTTCAGTGTTGAACAAGCCCATTCCCTTCACCCCTGTGCAGTCTCTATTAACGATACATAATAAAGATAAAGTTGTTCCCAATGTGGGGCTGATCCATCTTGAAAAATAGAAGCTGAATTCTCACCTCATACTATACACAAGATTAATTCGAGATGAATGAAAAATCTAAATGGGAAAAAAATCAGCAATCTATTGCAGTAGAGATCATTTTCATAGTTTGAACAAACTATAAAAAGCATGATGTATAAAGAAACAATTTATTAATTAGACAACATGAAAAATTTAAAACTCTTAATGATAAAAGAATCAAAATATAAAAGGATAAACAACCAAGTGGAAGAAGATTTGGTAGATTACTATCCATACTTTCTTTGTTTTTTTTTTTTTTTTTAGAGAGAGAGAGAGAGAGAGGGAGAGAATTTTTTTAATATTTATTTTTCAGTTTTCAGCAGACACAACATCTTTGTTTGTATGTGGTGCTGAGGATCGAACCCGGGCCGCACGCATGCCAGGCGAGCACGCTACCGCTTGAGCCACATCCCCAGCCCCGACTATTCATACTTTCTAAAGAACTCCTACAAATCAGTAGGAAAAGAGATAAATACAGAAATGGATAAAGAACATAAATTGTAAGAATTGTAATGTGTTCTGCTGTCATGTATTTAAAAAATAAAATCAATTTTTAAAAAAGAACATAAATTGATAATTCATTGAAAACAAACAAAACCCCAAATATCCCTCAAACAAATGAAAAGCTGCTTAGCTAGGTGTGGTGGCACACTCCTGTAATCCCAACAACTCAGGAGGCTAAGGCAGGAAGATTGCAAGTTCGAGGCCAGCCTCAGCAATGTAAGAAGTCTGTCTCAAAATAAAAAAATAAAAAGGTCTAGGATGTAGTTCAGTGGTAAAGGGCTCCTGGGTGCCATACTCAATATTAAAGAAGAAAAAAGAAAAAAAAAGATGCTTAATCTTATTAACAATCTGGCAAATGCAAACATTAAAAAATTAGATATTTTTATATTTAACAAATTTTTTTAAATAATCAAAGTCTGATAATATTAAGTGTTTGTGAGTGTGTGAAGAAAGAACAACTCTTCT
This sequence comes from Urocitellus parryii, assembly GCF_045843805.1. Taxonomy (NCBI): domain Eukaryota; kingdom Metazoa; phylum Chordata; class Mammalia; order Rodentia; family Sciuridae; genus Urocitellus; species Urocitellus parryii. The sequence continues at coordinate 96,864,518 of NC_135531.1, read as the reverse complement.
GCATTGCCAATGGTACTGTCATTTCATTTAATCAGTTTAGAGTGATTTATTAATCTATTTTAAAGGCACATACTTTATAACCCATCAATTCTACTTTGACATAGATGATGAAGAAAATTTCATGCAAAAGGAAATGTATATAATGGTGTCCATTATGGTATTGTATATAATTGTGAAAAATGGAAAAGGTCAATATATGTATGATAGGGTAGTGAATAAACAAAGTGGATTACAAGCAGCAGTTAAAATGAAATAGGTCTACTGAATCAACACGGCTAAGTCTGCAAAACAATGTCAAAAGAAAAATGTTTTCAAAACATATACAGAATAATGCCATTTAAGTAAGTCATCAAAATACAAATGGTATTATGTACTGTTATGTGAGCAGTGGAAAGTACGTATGCAAATCATGTACATCAACTTTCAGTTAATATTTTTTTCCTGCAGAAGAGGGGAAGATGTTAGCCATGATGATGTTTCACATCTTAAAAAACAAAAGATCTGAAGCGAATATGACAAAAGCATTAACACATTTGTTAATCTGAGTGCTAAGTGGCGTCTCTCGTGTAGACTGCAGTATTTTACAATTAAAAGAAAATGAAAACTTGGGCTGGGGATGTGGCTCAAGCGGTAGCGCGCTCGCCTGGCATGCGTGCGGCCCGGGTTCGATCCTCAGCACCACATACAAACAAAGATGTTTTGTCTGCAGAGAAATGGAAAATAAATATTAAAAATCTCTCTCTCTCTCTCTTTCTAAAAAAAAAAGAAGAAGAAGAAGAAAATGAAAACTAAAGTAAGCAAGAAGATGTTATCAGGTCAGGTAAACCTGGCACAGTCATTAATTGTCCTATGTACAGGACAGTGGCCATGGGCTGACCTGATTCTCCTCTCTCTCACTTATAGTTCTCACAAATAACCATACCACGTGCTGGGAATGGACCATCCTGAGATGGGGAGCAGCTGGCCTTTACAGCTAAGAGGAGTCTTAGAAACAGCGCATCCTCCAAGGCTGTATCCCAGTGGGTCATGTGTCCCCACTGTATAGAAAATCCAAACTGGGCTGCTTTTGGGGGGTCCCTTCATTGTGGTGTGAGTGACACACGAGTGGAGACGCCATCTGCCTGTGCAGCTTTCCTGAGCCTGTGGGGACACCGCTCATAATGAATCCTAGGCTTCTCTGATCCTTTGCTGCCTATCTATAAGCAATAAATCACTTCATGTGACTTGTTGCATGCATGGGTGTTGCGTCTCACTAGACTCAGACAAATTGGCACCTGGTATCCTATCAGTGCATGGTGGGAGCCTGCATCACACTGTGATGCATGGAAGGAAGGGAAGGAAATGTTTAGTAAATCAATCTTTTCAAAGAAAGATGGCAGGAAGTAGAAATAAGAACTTCTCAAGGGCTAACTCCTGTAAGATGTGGTTAAAGCAGAATCTGAGTGATGGTATTTACTCCCAGTGGACGGGAGACACTGACAACCACACAGGTGGAGAGCTATCTTGCCACCAAATGATTTTGGCAGATAGGAATAATGTGATCCTATTTTTTTCTTAAGAAATGTCATGAAAATAGATCAAACTAAAATAAAACAAAGAGATGAAGATACCCAATTAGTGTAAAATACAGAACACTGAGGTTTCTTGTGTGATATTCTGAAATAACACATTTGGTCAGGACAAACGTCAGAGTCTGGAATCCAAACAAATCATATTTGGAGATCCAGGGACTCACTCTTCCCGTGGGTACACCTTCAGCGAGAAGTTTCCCTTGAAGTCATGGACTGAGGGCACAGTAGGCTGATGCAAGCATCTCCTTTTCTGGAATATTTGAAGGGGATGCAGCAACCCAACATGAAGATCACTGGGTTCCATTAGATGAGCCCTTGACTAAAGGTATCGCCACACAGACAGATTGCATCACTAGCAAGCAGATTCCCCGGGCCAAGGGAAGCTTGCTCCTTAAAGCCCACTCCCTTGTGAGCAGTCATTCACTCAACAATCTTTTCCTTTTCTTTCTCTTTCTTTTTCATACTAGGGATTGAACCCAAGGGCACTCAACCACTGAACCACATTTCCATCCCTTTTTACTTTTAATTTTGAGGCAAGGTCTCACTAAGATGCTGAGAGCCTCTGTAAGTTGCTGAGGCTGGCTTTGAACTTGCAATCCTCCTGCCTCAGCCTCCAGAATTGCTGGGATTGCAGGTGCATACCACAACAAATATTTATTGAGTACCTATTATAAACCAAGAATTATCTTAGACGTTGGGATAATGGGGAAACAAGAATGACAGATGCCGTTTTCAGAGTTTACCTTCTTGGGGAGGGGTAACGTTGATAAAGGAGTAAAGAAATCAATGAATCGGATGACTTTAGATAGTGCTGAGTGCCCTGCAGCAATGAAGCAGAGGGCTGCGAACAACTGTGACCAGTGGGGACAGGACCATTTAGACACAGTGGTGGTGGCAAAGGTCTATCTGAGAAAGTGACATCTGAGTACAAATCTGAGGAGTTGGCACATGGGGTCTGGGAGAGAGTCCCCAAGCAGAGGTAATATTATCGTTTGGATATGAGATGTCCCTCCAAAGCTCCTTTGTTGGTGCAAAAACATTTAGACATGAAATGATTAGGTTATAAGAGCTGCAACCTAATCGGACTGTCCTAGTTTGAATGGACTTAACTGAGTGGTAACAATAGGCAGGTGGGCAGGTGGGGGCATGCCCTGGAAGGGTTCATCTTCTCTGCTGCCCATTTCCCCCTCTCTCTGCTTTCCAGTACCCCTTCGCCACCACCCTTTTGCCATGATGCTCTGCCTCAACTGGGACCCAGAGCAATGGAATCAACCAACCATGAAACCATGAGCCAACATAAACTTTTATTTCTCTGAGTTGTTCTTGTCAGGTATTTTGGTCACAGTGACAAAAACCCAACTAACACAGGTAAGGACTATGTGCAAAGACCCTGAGGAGGAAATGAGATCAGAAAGTGCAGCATGTGGCTGGAAAGGCAGGAGAAAGGTGGATGTCAGCGAGTGGATGAGGTCAGAGAAGTCGGCAGAAACCAGGTCCCATGGGGCCTTGACCTTGACAAAGAGCTAGATGTTATTCTAAGTGCAAAAGACAGCCACTGGTGGCTGGGGCTGTAGCTCAGTGGCAGAGCGCTTGTCCAGCATGTGTGTGAGGCACTGAGTTCGATCAAAGTACCATATAAAAATAAATAAAATAATTATCTAAAAAATAAAGCTACTGGTGCATTTGCAGCCAGGCTGGTAACCCACGATCCAGTCACCAGGAGGCTGCATTGCAGTCTGCCACTGGTGTGTCCCCTCAAGAGGCCACTTGGTCTCTTTCTCAACAGGGCAGAGCCCTAAACACAGAATCATAGTGCCCCAGCTTGCAGCCTGAGTCAAGGAGAACAAGAAAGGAGGCTGACTCAAGGCCAAGGCTCTGGCTTTGATCCTATCCTTGCCACATGGAGGCTGGCTCATCCCTGTGCAGGACCCGTGGGATTCTGACATATGAAATAGTCACCAAACCCAAAGACCCCACTTCTTCAAATTCACTGCCTTGTTTGAGGCCTCACAACAAGCAGCAAAACTTTCCTAAAAAAAAAAAAAAAGGGAGAGAGAGAGAGAGAGAGAGAGAAAGTAGGTCAGGGCTCTTCTGCCTGGTAGCACACGAAGCGCTGGGCAAACTCCAAAAGCAACTGCTCCACTTGGAGGTCTCTATTGAGCAATCGGAGTGATGTCAGTTCTGAGGGCCTCCGAAGCAGTATGATTCTGAACCTGACCTCACCCGTGGTTTTCCTGGTAACTTTTTTAAACCATTGCTTCCTGCCCTGTGCTTTATTTATCCCACATGTTTATTTTCTATACAGTCTATTCCGAAACAGAGCTCTGTGTGAGTTTCCAGGTCACTGTGTCCCATCAGGGCAAGCTCAACAGATGTGGGATGAGCTGGAAGATAAAACAGGCCATTGCTGCCATGACTGAGCACAGCCTGCCACCCATTGCGGGGTTTCTTGTTCTGGGGCCAGCCAGGGAAAGTTAGCGCCTGCAATTTGTGCGACCTATCTTCCTTCTCTGAAGGTCACGCTGAGGGCAGGTCGGGGCCTCTCAACCCCCATACCCAAGGTGCTCCTTGCTGACATGTTCCACACGACAGTGGAGGTCAAAGTGATGCCCACAGATTCCTGAGGAATTTGCTTTAATTTCTTCTTCTTCTTCTTCTTTTTTTCTTCCTAAGGCATCAGCAATTTCCTTCCATTTAATTCATTCTCTGGGTCTCCTGGCACAGTCTGCTGTTGTCACGGCAACAGGGACCAGCAACGCTGCTCTCTGAGGTTAATGTACCCCATGGCCCACAGCCCACAGGCCTCTAAGCCTCATCCTGACAGCGCTGCCCATGCCCTTCCCCCAGCAGACCGGGCACCACCACAAGACCAGGAGCTGACAGAAGTTTCAGACAAGATTGATGCCCCTTTTCCTCTACCAGATCCTAGCAAATTAAAAAAAGCAAAAAAGCTCCCTAGAAAACCAAACCCCAAACCTTTGAACTCTGCTTTGCTAAAACTAAAATTGATCTTTCATGCTTCTGAAACCAAAAGCAGAAATTTGGTTTCAACTGTGGGCTGCTTTCTCTGACCTCTTCTGCATAGAAACTCATTCTTCCGCAGTTTATTAGTGCACCTCGGCACTGGAGGCTGGCATGCAAGGTGGCAACGGTGGCAGTGGAGATGACAATGACAATCTTAGTACAGAGGCTAGAGCATAAGCACAACGAGGACAAGGGCTTTTCTGTGCTCTCCGTCCGTCCTTATTACACTTGATGCATTATGACTGCAATCTCTGTACCTGGAAGAGAGCATCTGGCACACGGTAGGCCTTCAAAACAGATTTGCTAAATTAATACATAAATAACATTCCCTGAGCTCTTACTGTGTGCCCAACACTCTAGCAATTTACACACATCTGTCTCAGCATTTATTATGGGATTACTTATTACAAGATCTAAAAAGGTACTTAGTTCACCCTTAGTAACCTCAAGGCACTGTCCTGAGCATTTACATGTATTAACCCAATTGATCCTCATGACAACCCCGCTGGAGATGGAATGGTGACCCCCGAAAAGCTACGTCCATGACCTAATCTCTGGAACCTATGAATGGGAACTTATTTGGAAAAGGGATTTTTGCAGACCTAATTAAGTTAAGGATCTCGAGATGACATTATCTTGGATTATCCAAACATCCTAAATCCAATGAGAAGCATCTTTACAGGAGAGAAGATGAAAAGGCCACTTGGAGATCAAGGCAGAGGATGGAGCACCGCTGCTGCAATCAGTGACCCCCTGGAGCCTCCAGAAGCTGGGAGAGGCAGGGACCACCCTCCTCTGGAGCCTCAGGAGGGAGCACAGCTCTCTAATACCTTGATTTTGGACTTCTGCCCTCCATGGTTGTGAAAGAATAAATTTCTGTTGTTTTAAGCCATCAACTGGTTAACTGGTTATGGAAGCCCTAGAAAACTAACATGGATCCTGTTTTCCCAAAGAAACTGAGCACAGAAGATGAGGTGACTTGCACAAGTTCACAGAGTTGGTAAGTGGCAGATTGGAATTTGAACCAGACTATTTGGCATAAAGTTCTTGCCCTTAACCACTACATTCATCCCTTGAATATATTTATTGAAAAACTATGAAGTGTCATATGTCAGATGCTAGGGACACAATTATAAACAAAAGAGGCAGAGTTTCTTACAAAGCTTAAGTGGGAATTGACCTTAATAGGGGGCGAGTCATTTGCCTAAGGTCACGCAGTTGGCAGGGTGGGGATTTGAACTAGAACATTTTACTCTGTAGCCTACCCTCTACTCATTCAACAAAAAGGGAGTCACCGGCCTACGTTGCCCTTGTAAACTATAACTAACAGACCAACAAAAATGCAAAAGTATAAGCAGCTGCTCCCTTTCCCATTGAGAAGGTCCCTTGACAGCCTGGGTTTCGCTCAGGCTGCCTTGTGATGGTAGAAAGAACAGGACGTGACTGGGAGCCAACTGGTCTACTGGGAGGCAGAGGTAGAGACCATTTTCTACCTCTGCTATCAAGATGGCCCAACATCTGGGGACAGCACCTACGAGCTGTCGGACATCCAGGTTGCCCTCCAGATTGAAGGCTGGCTGGGACATTTGACCTAACCTTTCCAGACCAGGGGCAGGTCTGCTCCTAAGTTTGCCACGGAGTAATCTGAATTCCACCTGGAGAACAAAATGACTTATTAAGTGAAACCAGACATCATTCTCCAGGTCCAAGGGCAAAAGCTCTGAGCGGTGCATCTGCGCATTCAATGAAGCAGAGATGTTGTGTCCTGGAACTTCCGACACCTAAAGACAAACACATTGAGCAGATGAAGGTGTCAGAATGAGCCAGAAATGTGTTTTTCATTTTTTTTTCTTAAAAATATGTGTGTGTGTGTGTGTGCGCGCGCACATGCGTGTGCGCGTGAAGAAAGGAGAAGTTAGCTTAACCTGGATAAATGTGTATAATTTCCTTTTTTGAATTCAGTTTCAACTAGCTCAGTAGCAAAAGGAAAGACAACAAAGAGGATCCAATAAGGGGATAAAAGAAAGGAAAAGGAAAGGGTAAAAAAGTAGAAAGAGGCAAAATAGGGAAATCCATTACCCAAAAAAAAGAGAAGAAAAATAGGGGATGGAGTGACAAGGGACAGTGACACAAGGTAGGGGACATGAGAGAGAGACTGGAGTCAAGATAAGCAAGCCGAGGAAGCTCAGGCAGGAAAGATGATGACTTTCTGTGTCAGTTTTCCAAATGACCCTCTACCTGGGGCTCTGGCACCCCTCCCCTTGGCGGCAGCTCAGGGGACTCTCTATCAGTCTATTGAAGAGGCAGGAGGCTATCAGTTTACAAGAAGAGAGGAAGCAGAGGAAGAGGAAAGAAAGCAGACAAATTACTAAATGAGGAAGCCAATTATCCAGTGCACCATACTTCAAGCTGTCAGCAGGCTGCTGTTCCTCAGGCACCTTTGGGCAAAGTGGGACTTAGACCTCTCGACTTGCTGCCATCTGGCCTCTCCAATGAGACAGCCCATACCAACTTTCCCCAGCACATTCACATCAAATTGCCAGCTTCCTGAACGAGATCCTTTCAAACCAGGGAGCCATATTACAATATCAGTAGCTCACAAAAGCAGACGAGGCCTCCAAACACAACTGCCTGGGAGCCGCTTTGGTTTCCTATTTGGATAACTACAGGGTTTCTGTGGAGCCACTACCTCCGACTTCTCAGATAGCACCAAACGTAAAACGCCAAGAGCAATAGACGTTGGCTTCAGTCAAGAAGCCGAGGAGGGCACGGCATAAGAGACCTTTTGTGGCTGCCAAAGACTAGAGCAGGGAAGCCAGGTCAGCACATGGTGTCTCAATTTGTGAAGGCTCCTTTGCTTTCACGTGAAACCCTGACCAACAGATGCAGAACAAGGTTAATGCCACTTGATCCAGCTACACCGGCTGCCATGGGCACGGCTCTCCCACAGGACCCCATGCAACTGGATGTGGGGGTCACTTGCAGAGAAAGGTCAGTCGGGAAGCAGATCAAGATGTCTGAAAAGAATCCGGTTAGTCAGTGGCAGATTCCACTTTGCAAGAGATACGGATGTCAGGGAAGAGCTGGTTTGGGGACCAGTAGCAGCTGCAAAGTTATCTAACAGCCCCATGGAGTAAGCATAGTGGAGACCTCAGAGAAGTTCAAATATACTGTTTTCTTATTCCTTGAATGGAGTCATGTGATGTGACTGGTCAAAAATTTTTAAAAAAAGGAAAACGTCGGGTGTGCGGTGATAAAGTCACCCGGGAGATAAAAGATGCTGACCCTGGGGGACAACTACAACCCTAAGTCCCTCCAAAGGCAAAAATGGTAAGTCCACTTGTCCCCTCACCAGTATTGTGCACGATTCTATAAACAACTCTGCTCCTCCACAGATGTCACCCTGGAAAACATTCATAGTGACCGACACACCCACCTGCTGACTCTGCGAGGTAGAACTGAGCAGTCACAGTTTCTGCTAATGTTTCTCAGGTGTGGCCTGTGGGCTACAGAGTCACCAGGGGGGACATATCATCAGTGGAGTCTGCTGAGTGGAAGTGACTTGGCATGAGGCTCAAAGAATCTGCTTTTTAAAAATAGCTGTGCTGGGGATTCTCCTGCTCCCCAAGGTCTGAACTACTCTTCTATCACATGCTATCCATGGACTCTTCTCTCCTGACTTCTATCTCCATCCACTACCATTTTCAGATGAGGTACTATGTTCAATATTAAGGATATGGGCTGCTAAAGACCAGTACGTGGCAGGCTGGTTAGCACACTATCTTAATTTGTAGCAAATTCTTTTCTTTTTCTTTCTTTCTTTTTTTCTTTCTCTCTCTCTCTCTCTCTCTCTCTCTCTCTCTCTCTCTCTCTCTCTCTCTCTCTCTCTCTCTTTCTTTCTTTTGAGACAGAGTCTTTCTATGTTGCCCATGCTGGCTGCAAACTTCTGGGCTCATGTAATCCTCCCGCCTCAGCCTCCTGAGTAGCTGGGACTAGAGACACACACCATACCCAGCTTCATGTATGGAGAATTCTTACTTCACATAAACCAAGCTCTCACTGAGAATGGCTGCAACAAAGAAACATTCAGAAATAGGTGTTCCTATGACTCTAAAATTCATCTCAGGACATGAAAAGATGCCTTTGGTTTCCTTTTCTGAAATGTATAGCACTCACAAGCAAGACTTGCTCACTCTCCTAGGTGACTTATTTTGAGAAGTATGTAAACTTCTTCCCAGCTGTGGTGCATACTTGTAATCATCCCAGCTACTCGGGAGACTGAGGCAGGAGGATCACAAGTTAGAGTCCGGTATGTTCATATATTACTAAGCCACCAGTGAAACTCTCTGATACGTGGGTGCTAACACACAATAAGGGAAGGGTGAGGGAAGAATAGAAGTTCATTAGATTAGACAAAGAGGAATGAAGAGGTGGAATGGGAATAGGAAAGACAGTGGAATTAATCAGGCATAACTTTCCTATGTTCATATATGAATACACAACCAGTGAAACTCCACAGCATGTACAACCACAAGAATGGGATCCTGATTAGAATACGTATACTCCATGTATATATAATCTATCAAAATACACTCTACTGTCACGTACATTTAAAAAAAAAATAAAAACAGCAAAAAAATTTACTTGACATTAAGCATAAGAAAAAAATATTGGAAACCACTTGTCAGTAGGAGAATGGGTTAAATGAAGTAAGGTAGTCCACACTATAGAATATAATATGTTGTTTAAAAAAAAAAACAAGTTTGATGCCAGCCTGGGCAACTTAGTGAGACCCTCTCTCAAAAACAAAACAAAACAAACAAAAAACAGGGAATGTAGCTCAGTGGTATAGCATCTCTGAGCTCAGTACTGCAAAAAAAAAAAAAAAAAGTGTGTAAACATAAACACATTTGTTAAAGTCGCCAATAATTCTTTGCTCCATACATTATCTTAGTGAGTTATTTGATCACGACACACAGGGCATGCAAAGTGAATAAGAAATAAATCCACTTGAGTTTGTGCCAAGGGTGGGTCCATCTGAATGACAGTTAACTGCTGGCAAGAGAGACCTGTGGTGCAGGCCAGGGACTTCTCATACATGGGCAGAGGTTTCTCTTGAGAACAATAAAGGGAACAATGAGAAGATAGAGGCAAAAACAGCTGCAGAGAACTGATTTGGGGCACAGTCATGAGATGGTTTTGTTCATTCTACTTTCACATTATACCAACATGTTCCATGTGTAAGAAAATACAGTGGCTCTGAATTCCATTGACCCCAATACCTTACTTCAGGCAATGCAGGCTGGAAATTCTACTGTGTTTTGAACAGATGCGTACCTATCAGTGCCTCAGTGAGCTGAGAGGCAATTTGTTTCTGTCAGAGGTTTCCTGGTTGATTTCCGCTTTTCTGGACATCTCAGTAAGCTTCCAGTCACCCTCCAACTTTGCACAAGCTCAAATTTGTTCACCACCCTTTCCTAGTTTTGTGGTCTTCATCCCTATTTTCTGCAACAATGCCCATGACCTTCACCAGCAGACTCCCTGCATCTTTTCAATGACCAAAAGCTTTCCAAGAATGAAGTAAACTTCTTGTCCAAGTTTGACATGCATTTTAGCTTTATAAATAAACAGAGAAAAAGAATTCTGAGACTTATGGGTGAAGCATAAAATACACTCGTAATGCTGGTTTCCTCCTAGACAGAGCTCAAGAGGGGCAACCTTGCAGTTTTTGCTCTGCTAACCCAACTTGAATCAGAGGGAAATGGACCCGAAGGAAATCCTGTCTGATAACTAAAACAGATTCGACTGCTTGGTAAAAACCAACTTCCCGTGAGATGGGAAGCAGAGCCAGCCACCAGTCAAGCTGTAGGACCATTATGCCACGGGAAGGACTCCGCTGTCCAACCACCAATGCTGATCACTTGGATTTGGGGTGAAGATACCTATCATACTGGTTTTCTTTTCTTTCTTCCTCTCCTTCTTTTCTTCTATTGTTCTTTTTCTTTTAAAACACTGGTTTTCAAACGTGTTTGGATGGTTTTCTTCAACATTTGTCTGTTCTATTACCTCCGGGCCCTGTCTAGAGATTGGGATGTTGGATCCAAAAAAATAACAAACAACAAAAAAAATTCCAAATGCTTGAAAACCGCTAGCACAGCACAATAGTTTCCAGGGGTTTCCAGATGCTCTGGCCAAGACGGAAGACCAGAACTGAAAAAAAGAGAGGAAATCACTCCACCTCAACATGGCTCACTGTTCACCACACCAGGTTGGCTTGAAATCTGAGGACTGATGCCGTTGGCTCTGGGAGTCATCAATGCAGGGGCCAGGCAGGGTGAGGGGGGCTGGGGAAATGCCTTTTCAGGGTGACATTTTCAACCTCTTTCTGTTCTCAAGATTTACATAAAGTGATTTCTCAGAGTATTCTCAGCAGCTGATATCAACAAAAGGATGACCTCTAAAGATGGAGATTCAGGGTAAATCAGAGATTTCACAGGTCTTGAGGTCCGTGGCCATTTTTAGCTACCTTAGCTGGTCATCTCTGCGACTTGTCATAGTTATTGACCGGGGTCAGGTGCGGTGGCCCATGCCTGTAATCCCAGCAGCTCCAGAGGCGGAGGCAGGAGGATCTCAAGTCCAAGCAATTTAGGGAGACACTATCTCAAAATTTTTTAAAAATATATTAAAAGGCCTGAGGATATGGCTCAATGGTTAAGCACCCCTGGATTTAATTCCTGGTACCACAAAAACAAAACAAAATAAACAACAACAACAACAACAAAACAACAGGGAGTTCTCACCAAACTAGAGTGTGCAATTTCTTGGCAGGACCAAGGGGTGGGGCAGGGGTGCAGTATGCACTCCTTTCCATTTATAAAGAAGATTCTGAGTTGTTAGAAAGTTTTGTCTATGACACGTTCTGGTGCCAAAGCTTTCTACGCAGCAATCTAAAGACAGTCAAATGAAGAACAGGGCAGGGGCTCTCACCACCCATACTGTCTCCAACTCCCAGACTCACCCTCCCTTTCAGATTCCTGCCTGGTGGTTTCTCCAAAATACTCAGGAACTAAATCCTGATTATCCTTGGTTTTGAATCCTTACTGTGTGCCTGGCCTCATGTTCTGTATGCATTGCCGCATTATCCTCACAATGCACTTGCAACATACACGCTGTCGTTATCAGAATTTTACAGGCGATAAGAATGGTCTTCAAATGTTAAATAACCCCACCCCAGGTCATAGCTGGCAAGTGATGGAGGGAGCCGGGCTTCAAAGATGTCTCTTAACTCCAAAGCCCGCACACTTAATCAGCAAAGTGAGAAAGGAGGACTTAGTCCAATTGACCAAGGGTGCCCTGGAGCACAACAGAGAAAACATAGAAAGATATGAAAACTTGACCTTCCTAGAGAGCCAGACCAAGCCAGATCTAAAGGCATAGGAACTTATATTTTTAAAGGAGATTTCCATATAAAAGGTCAGCAATTTATCAGCACATAGATAATCCATTGAATCCCAATGGAAAACAGAAACTGGGAAGATCTCTCTTGGAAGGCTCTTCGGCCTGGACAGGAAACTAAGAAGCAAATGAAAATATGTAGGGGTGCTACGGGCTTAGCTGTGTCTCCCGGGGATTCATGTCTTGGAGGCTCAGTCCCAACTGCTTCAGGGTTGAGGTGATGGAAACTTTAAGGGGGCCCAGTGGAAGGTAATGGGGTCATGGGAGCACTGCTCTCAGAGAGATGAAAGCTGTTCTCACAGAATGAGTTGGCTCTTAAGAGAACAGACTGCTATAAAGAGAGGTCACCCCATGATCTTGGTTCCTTCTGCACAATGGCTGGTGCTCTCTGCTTCTTTGTGATAAAGTAACACGACCCAAAGGTCCCTTATACCAGTATGCCAGGGCCATGTCCTTGGATTTCCAGAACTATAAGTTAAATAAGCCTGTTTTCTTTATCATGTTCCCAGCCTCAGATATTTTGTTATAACAACAGAAAACATAATAAGACAGAGGGATACTAAAAAGTGCCCAAGAGAACTCAAAATCAAAGATGATTGAAAGCAACATAGTTTACAGTGGCTAAATTGTGGAACCAACCTAGATGCCCTTCAATAGATGGGCAGATAGGGAAACTTCATATATACACACAAGGGAATATTACTCAGCATTAAAAGAGAATAAAATCTTGGCATTTGCAGGTAAATGGATAGAGTTGGAGAATATCATGCTAAGCAAAGTAAGCCAGTCCCCAAAATACCAAAGGCCAAATGTTCTCTCTGATCAGTGGATGCTGATCCATAATGGTAAGGGGGCGGCATGGGAAAAATAGAGGAACTTTGACTGGGTTAAGTGAAGTAAGCCAATCCCCAAAAAACCGAATGCCAAATGTTTTCTCTGATAGGAGGATATTGATCCATAACGGGGCTGTGGGGGGGAGCATGGGAGGAATGGAGGAACTTTAGATAGGGCAAAGGGGAGGGAGGAAGGGGAGAGGACAGGGGTTGGGTAGAAAGACGGTGTAATGAGTTGGATGTCAGTACCCTAAGTACATGTATGAAGACATGAACAGTGTGACTCTAGTTTGTGTACAACCAGAGACATAAAAAATTGTGCTCTATATATGTGTAGTACGAATTGAAATGCATTCTGCTGTCATATATAACAAATTAGAATAAATAAATAAAATTTTTAAAATATTTCCATTTAGCATGTAATATAAGCCCATCAACAAGTTCTGGTAATGTTTGATTCTGTGTCAGTAAATAGCATGCAGAAGATCTTCTCAGTCCAAACTAAACAGAACAAAACAACAAGAAACCCATATGCATGAGTGTTAATCACTTCAAAAATTTGATTAAAGTCATATAACGTTTCTTAAAAAAAAAAAAGGATGATTGAAGGGCTGGCAAGGTAGCTCAGTAGAGATCACTTACCCAACATGTGCAAGGCCCTAGGTTCTATTAAATTAAAGAGGGGGGCCAAAAGAAAACATAAATATAAAAAAGATGACTGAAGATGGGAAAACTTACAAGAACAAATTTTTTGGTATCATCTTTGAAAATGTGTAAGTGGTATGCTTAGAAGTAATCATAGATGAGTTTTCATTAATAGTAAAATAATCAAATCTGCAGTTATCCTAATATTTTGAAATATTTTGAAGGAAAATATTGCTATTGCCAGTGACCTCTTGGTCCTGTTCCTTAAAGCATCCAGATCATCAGGGTATGCAGATTACACAGAAGTCATAAGAAATGGCCACATGCCCATTTGTTATCTATAGAAATAACATATGCTTAAAAAATGATAAGATGCTAATGATGGTATTATTAACTGGGTTCACAACTAGTGTGTAGATCAAATGTTGGGACGTACAGGACACCAAAGAGTTTAAGATAATGTGATGGACTATATGGAAAAATCAGAATATTTTATGTTTGTAAGAGATAACAAAGAAACCTGGCTCCTTCTGTTTCTAAAAATAGAACCACAGTCTGTACTCAATAGTGAGTGAGTTATATCCCATTGACAAAGGCTCCAACCTCAGCCCAGATGGAATGGAAAACCAATCCCATATCACCTAGAAGCCAAATGCTATCAGGAACATTCCCCACAACACATGCAATGACCACAAACAAGTAGGTTCGGGTTTGCAGAGCAATATATTATCTTATTCTCTTTGTGCTGCTATAACAAAATGCCACAGAATGGTTAATTTATAAACAACAGACATTTATACTAGAAGTATAGGGTACTAGAAGTATTCACAGTACTAGAATTTAGAAATCCAAGATCAAGGTGCCAGCAAGCTCTGTGTCTGCCAAGCTGGTGTCTTGCTGCTTCCTGTAGAGTGGAGGGATGTTGCACCCTAACTTGATGGGAGAGATGGGAGGGGTGAATTCAGTCCCTCAAGCCCTTTTATAAGCACAAATCCATTCAGAAGGGCGGGGCCTAATCACCTCCTTATTGGATGGCGTGGTTCTCACTCCCTGCTTCCCTTTCTCACAGGCTTCCTTCAGTCCCAGTTTGCCTTTTACCTGTTCTCTAGATGCCACAGGCCAAGTAACTGTTGGCTTGTATGTGCTGATTGGTACTGTGTTTGTATGGGGTGGGGGGTGTCAGTGTGAGTGTGTACGTGTTTGTGTTCTGTGGTCTGAATGTGTTTCCCCAAATTCACAGGTTGACATTTAATCCCTAACGTACCATTAGGAGGTGATTGGGCCTTGAGGGCTCTGCCCCTGTGAATAGATTAGTGCTTTATAAAGGCTCAAAGGAAAGAGTTCACCACTTGCACCCTCTCACCAAGTGAAGGTGTGGCTCAGGGGTGCAGTGCTTGCCTCCAAGGCTCCAGGCCTTGGTTCTAGCACCACAAAAGAACAAGTAACTAAACAAACGGTGGTACACTCAATCCAAGGATCACTACACAGCTGTTATGGTGTAGATATTAGGATTAAGAGATCCTTAACCCAATCAGTGAATTAATCCCCTGTGGATTAACAGAGTGGAGACTGATGTGGCTGGAAGAGGTGGGTTATTGGGGGCTGCCTTTTGGGGTGTACATTTTATATCTGACAAGTGGAATCTCTCTCTGCTTTTTGATCATCATGTGAGCCACTTCCCTCTGCCACACTCTTCCACCATGATGTTCTGCCTCAACTTGAGCCCTGAGGAATGGAGCCCCCCTCAAATAAACTTTGTCTCCTCTACAATTGTTCTAGTCGAGTCTTTTAGTTACAGCAGAAAAAAAAAAAAAAAAAAAAAAGGCTGACTACAACAGCAGCACTCCAAAGGAATAAAGTGGATCCAGACAGAACAACATGGAGAGGTCTCCGGGTCATTCTGCTGAGAGACAAAGCAAGTGGGCAGAATAATTCCATGCAATTTGCATATCATCTTTCCTCACCAATAAAAAAAATAATAATGTTTTTTATAGTTTTATACTTACTTACAGATCAAGATATATCAGGCTACACATCAATTGAAAACCTAAGGTTCTCTAGAGAGAGAGAGAGAGGCCCTGGGATTTTGGCTAGGGCTTAAAGACTTTGGGTCTTACTAGGCATTTTATGATTTGTTTATAAGAACAATATATGTATATTTACAAAATAAGACTAACTTTAAGGTGTATGAATCAGATCTGTCTTCTCTAGCAAGAGATCCTCCTTGGGCTGGGGTTGTGGCTCAGTGGTAGAGCGCTCACCTTGAATGTGCGAGGCCCTGGGTTCGATCCTCGGCACTACATAAAAATAAATAAACAAAATAAAGGTATCATGTCCAACTACAACTAAAAAAAATAAATAAATATTTTTTAAAAAGAGATCCCCCCCACCCACCACTGCCAACATACATTAAAAAAAAAAAAAAAAAAGGAAACAAAAACTCTCCTTAGCCCCAGGAACAACTTCAACTTCACTCGTGACATAATTTCTCTGTTCATTTACTTGTTCAGCAAATATTTTTCATCGTTCTACTATGTGCAAGACCTATTTCATAAACTCTTTGCTCAACACAGAGCTTCCTGTTGTAGTTTCTACATTCCCTGATCCTTCTCACGACTCATCTCTTAACCCCAAGTTCTTGTCCACCAGGGATCAACTCAGGTTTCCAGACTTCCACCCCAACCCCAGCCAGCACTGAGGGAATCATCCCTCCAGGACCTCAGCTCTTCCTCAATAAATATTGACCTACCCATCAGCCTCTGGGCCATTTATCTCTCTTCAGTTACTCCAGTCCTGACTGGAGCATTCTCAAGTCCACAGAGGCTAGGAATGAGGAGGAGTATCCCAAAACTCACTGTAGAAAAGCACAGAGTGAAAAATAAATCCCCATCTGAAAAACGGTCCCCACCCTTTGGAAGACATAGAAACCGGATTGCTGTTCTGAGGCTTGGAGCTGCTGACTCCCAACCACACATCCTTAGGTTCTGCTCTGGCTGCAGCTGGAAAGGAAGGAGACATTTGACACTAATGAGGTTTGGTTCTTGTCTCAGCTTCATATCATTTCTGCCAATGAACACTCTCCAGCCAAGCTCCGCTTCACTCTTCCTTGATTTTTTTTTTTTTTAAAAAAAAGGTGTATGGCTCTTGCACTTGAAGCCCAGTTTCTATTCATTTTCCTTCCTCTAGTCGGCCTCCAAAACAAAAAACAAAAAAAAAGAAAGAAAGAAAGAAAGAAAGAGTTTAAAAAGCAGAAGCGAAATTCCAAACTGCCGGTTGGTGGTGGTTTGGCGAGTGGCAGGTTTCTCCCACAGAGAGAAAATATGTGGGTAAAGGGTTAAATATTAACGTGCTTCCCGGGACGGTCCTTTCTGCCCTGTTAATGGAACCCAAGTGCAAACCTTGGCAGGAATCGAACATTAGCTCATGACAGGTGTAGGCTTCATGCTGGCTGCTGCTGTATTTCCAGCATTAAAAAAAAAAAAAAAAAAAATCGGGGACATGGGGACCACTCCATGACACAGTAGGCTGGAACAGATTGCTTTGCAGAGATCTCTTCTGGCTGAAATAATTCCCTATAACAACTTCCTTGACATGCTGTCAGGATGGCCTGTTTCCAAGGTAATGGCTGATGCCTGGGGACATAATAGACATCATCTGCGGCCTTCCAGAGATACAGTCGCCAGAACGACCCTGCTGCATTGTTGGAACAGAGTCATTCATCCATTCAGCTATGGCAACTAAACCATGCCCCGAGTGACACACTCCACAGCCCCCAGTTGATCCCACACCATAATGTTGTTCATTTTTTTCTGTAAGTGTGGGGTCACAAACTCCAATATCTGAGGGAGTCCGTCGACATAAATGACCGAATCAGTGTGGATGGCAACAGGGAGTCCCTGCCGGCTCACAGAGGGGCCACGTGCAGCTCTAGCTCCTGCTGCTCTGGAACAGAGTTCTTTGTGGATCTCTGCTGGCTGATATAAATCCACAAACAACGACGGCCTGAGTATGGAGTTATATATCCTGTCCCCCAGAACTGATGTCCACCAGGAACCTCAGAATAAGACCTTATTTGGAAATTGGGTCTTTGAGATGTAATTAGTTAAATTAAGGTGAGCTCATTCTGGATTAGAGTGAGCCCTAAATTCAACAACTAGACAACCGAGAGAAACAAACTCAGAGAGAGCAGAACCCCACGAGAACACAGAGGCAGAGACCAGAATGATGTCATCTATAAGGCAGGGGGTGCCAAGGAACAGAGGCAGGGAACCCCCTGGCTGAAGAATGGATGGGCTCTTGGACTTTTTTTTCTTCTTTCTAATTTTTTAAAAATTATTATTTTACTTGCAAAAGAGCAAAAGCTTTCAATAAAAGAGAACCAAGGGAAACATGCTTATGGACCTCTCAATGAACCACAGGGCCCCAAGTCTACTCCAGCCTCTTCATCTACTCTACACTGTAGCCAGAAGGATCTTTTGAAAACTCAAATCAGACAATGTCACTCATCTCCCTGAAATCCCTTAATGATACCCTACTACTTTTCTAAAGAAGATGAAAATCATTACCATGGCTCATAAGATCCTACAGAATCTGGTCCTTGCTTCCCCACCCCCTGTTTTAGTCTAACTGGACTCCTCTAGTGTCTCTTCTCCTTGTGTGCTCTTCACCTCAGGACCTTTGCACATGCTCTTATCTCTTCCTTAAACATCCCCCCCCACCCCTCACCCCTCCACACACACACACACAAGGCACACATACACATTCATGTGTTCACACACATACCCTCTTCATCTGGTAAATGGCTTCAGCTCTTAGGTCAGTCATCATTTCTTCAGAAAAACTTTCCCTGACTCCTCATCCAAAATTAGTGTAGTACCTTTCAGACGTTGTCATGGTGCCACACATTTTACAAACCAAGCACCTTCCTCCAAATGTGTGTGAACACCCCTACTAGACTGTGAGTGCCATCCTTCATACCTAGCACGTGCCTGCCATATAGTAGGGCCCCACAGGAGGGGTCCGGTGCTGTCTCTCCAGGGAATTGCATGCTTGAAATATTCTCTACAGCTCTTCCATCCCCACCCTGGTTTGTACTTTCTCACAGTTACATTTCCATTTTGCACTGTTCTCTGATAGTCACGTCTGTTTAAATCTTCTGACCTTTGGCCACGCTGAGGGCGGTGGTTACACTGTGTGACACATTGCATTATACAATGTGTAGTATGGGTCCTGGTCACACGTAAGGATTTGTTGGGTTCTTAAAGACATAGTCTAAAACTTTTCATTTTAATAATGGTAAGAAGGCCTTATACAGTTGTATGAGCAGAGAATGAGGCACAATACTCAGGCTGGACTCTGAATTCTGAAACCTGGGTCTGAATCCCCTTAGTGCCAGGCACAAGTCAGGGTTGAATAGTTTTTAGGCAGGAGGGCTACCTTTTTGCAAGTCTAACTTGACTTTTCTGGAAACCTTCATTAAAAATGCCAGATTTTCATTCTCAACACTAACTAACTAAATGAATAAAATAAAATGCCAGATTTTCTCCTGCATGGATGCCCATCTCTTATAAATACCTTGCTCAGATGGGTCTAAACTCCAAATCTTACTGGTCATTCTCAGATGGGGCAATCCCTCACCCCCAAAGAAATCTGATGATGTTCAGAGACATTTTTTAATTGTGATTACCTGAGGTGGGAAGGGCAGAAGGATAGCTATTAGCCTCATAAAATAAATAAAAATAAAAATAAAATAAATTTAAAAAATATATATATATATATATATATATCTCACAATTGTGCCATGGTTGAGAAACCCAGTTATAGACCACTGCAATTCACCACACCAAGAGTCCTGGATTACATTCACAGACATCAAGTTACAAGTTTGGATCCCTCAGTCCCCGTGGCATTTCAATTTGTCTTTCTTTCAAAAGAGCTTTTCAGCAATCACCAATGGGTTTTAAAACTTCATAGAACACAAAGACGTATGCCCTGATCCAGACTAAATCTTTCACCTCTTCCATCCAGGCCCTGGAATTCCCGGTTTGGATCATTGACTTTCCAGAGGACACTGGCACCTGCAGCCTGGCAGGGTATCTCCAGGAGTTGAGTCGTGCTTGCTGCCATCTTGCTTGTGGTGGGCACTTCTGGAGTGAGTGACACACAGGGAAGGTCAAAAATCTTCATCCAAACCAGGGTGTGTGCAGAGACAGCCTCCACTGTCATCTAAAGCTGTTCAGCCTTGTGGGACTGGGAACGCCACCCCTCCATGCTCTGAGCTACTGCCACCAGGGAGAACCGTCACCCACCACACACGTGCTCGTTCTTTCCCTCTGCCGGCGGGAACTCAGCCTCCAAGCGTTGGAAAATGAGGTTTCCAGGGCTTTCTCTGCCCTCTGCCACTGCTGCTTATAAGTTGGGGGTCTGTAAATGATCATCCATTCCCCCCTCCCCATCCTGGCTTTCATACCACAGGAAAGGGAAGAGCACCATGAAGGATCCCTTTGGAAAGTTACTGACTTTGCCACTGTCCCCAAATTTATCTGTTCAGATTCATGTCCTTTCCTATCTACCATCCTGGAAGCTGTAACAGCTCCTTCTGTCCTCCTGGTGTCCAACCTCCTGTGCCCCTGACCCTCCTGCTCCCCTCCCCTGCCCACCCAACTCCTCTTGGACTTGGTTCTGTGGTTCATTCCTCCCTGTTACATTGCTATGGCCTCCCTCTCACCACCAGTTTCCTTCTTCCAGGAACGGGAGGTGTCTAGATCTTTCTCATCCTAAAAGGGACCATTCTCTGACCCCACAACTTCTCTGGCTTCCACCCAAACTTTCTCCTCCGTTTTTTGCCTAAGTAGCCTATGAGGACTGAGCTAACTTACTTCTTGTTTTAGTCAGCTTTATCGCTGCTGTAACTCAAGAACCCAACCCGAACAACTGTAAAGGAAAAAACGTTCATTTCGGGGCTCACCGTTTCTTCTCCATAGAGAAGGCTGGCTCCATTCCTTGGGGCTCAAGGTGAGGCTGAACATCATGGGAAGAGTGTGGTGGAGGGAAGCAACTCACCTGATGATCAGAATGAAGAGGGGGTGGGGTGGGGAGGGAAAGAGAGGGAGAATACACTCGTCAGATACAAAATATGTATTCCATAGCCACGCCCCCAATGAACCCCTTCCTTTAGCCGCACCCCACCTGCCTCCAGTTACCACTCAGCTAATCCCATCAGAGATTAATTCACTGATCAGGTGAAGGCTATAACCCAATCATTTCTCCTCCAAACCTTCTTGCATGGTCTTCCACGTGAGCTTTTGGGGGACACCTCATATCTAAACCATGACACCTTTCATCCTTACTAAACCCACCACCCTTGGGCTTCTTCCCTCACAAGGCCACGAAGCAAGGCTCCTCAGAGTATTCACAACTCATCTCCTGGAGCCTTGTCCCTTTTGAATCCTTCTCTCCCTGCACTGCTGCTGCATTGCCTGATGAGCACTGCCTGTAACTCCAACCCTCCTGGCTCTTGACACTTCAAGTTCTGCTTCCACACCAGTTTCTTCTGTTTCATCTCCTGCACAGAGTTCCCTTCCTCCGTATCTAAAAAACCAATACCTCCATGACCCATTTCTCATTCCACCTCCTAAACACCAGTGGCTCCCAGATGTTCATCTGCAGCTCAGCCCTCTCCCCCCGACATTTTAAGCAAAAGTATCAGATGGAAATGCCATCAAGGGCCAGGCAGGGAAAGTCAGTGAAGGAAAGTGATGGCAGAAATTGCAGGCCAGAGAATGGCCACCTGTAGCTAAAGGTAGGCATGGGAGGGGCGGCTGCTCCTGTGCTCCAGCCGGTTGTCCATATGCAGGAATTCAGGACCCGAGGTGCCAGATTTTCCAATTTTCCCCAAAGCCAGAAACCCATAATCTTATTTGGAATCTCTCAAAGATTAAATATAGGTTCAAAGAATTTTAAATGTCTTTTGGGACCAATGTCTGTCTGAGAACCATGTCTGACTATGGACCACCAGTCAGGGATAATGGGTGGACTCATATATTCTACTGAGTGCCACTACCTTCATTTTGATGCTCACAAGCACTTTAAACTGGACCCGCCCCAAACTAGCTTTCCTCCAAACCCTCCTCTCATCCTCCTGTGCACCTTATCTCAATTAGTGATGCCTTCTATCCACTCATCCAAGCCAGAAATATGAAAACATGCATCCCCCTCTCTTCCTTTTCTTCATCTTCCATATTCATCGACATTACTTTCTAAATAAGTCTTGAGTCTGTTTCTAGCTCTCAATCTCCAATCAGCATAGTCGAACTTTAGGTTTCTAACCTCCTTTTGGCTGGACCAGTCCCCTTGCAAGGGTTTCTAGGGATGGTCTATCACACTTGACTCTCCCCGTGTATAAAGTATTATTTTGAGCAAAGCATGTAACCTTATTTCCTTGACAGTGATTGGTTTCAGCATGGGCCAATGACCTAGCGGGGCCCCATGGGATGGATGGGAGGGGAAGTTTGCTGGAAAGCTACTGGAAAATTTTTCCTTGCTAAGAAAGCCACACATAGAAGAGACGGCTCCCTTCTGTACATGGTCATCGCTGTCTGGATGTTGCTCAGGGAACTGCTACGGCTAGCTTCTGAAGATGAGGAAAGGCAGCCTGTAGACAGAGCCCACCATAGAGAGGGAATGGGGAGAAAGCAACATGGAGCCTGGGAGCGGTGATCCTGCTGAGGCACTGAATGGGCCACCTCTGCTATCTCTCATCTTGGAGCTTATAGCTCCATGGGTTGTCTCTTGATGATTCGGCCAATAGGAATCAGGGCTTTATGATTATAGAAGCCAAAAGCATCCTGGCTGGTAGCCTTGTCTCCTGCCTCCAGGCTAATGCGCCATCACTTCACGTGACACCTGACTGCCAGGGTGGTCCCTTCCGATGCGAATCTAACTGCATAGCCTTCTGCTCTTGGTCCCCAGTGCCTACAGGATATAGTCGTGGGACCTTGGCAGAATACACAAAGGCTTCCATGACCAGGCTCCTGCCTCTGCCGCTGAATCGAGTTCCCCTCCTTAATGCAAACCTTACGCTCCCTTTGGTCTGATCTGCTTGTAGTTCCCTGCATAGATGATGCTGTTTAATTCTTTCATTCATTGGACAATACATACAAGAGTCAACTCTGCGAGGAGCAGCTCAATGCATGGGGATGCAGAAGGAAACAAGACAGATGAGGTCCCTGCCTTACTGAACATTCCAGCCACTGTCCCCAAATCCTCAGCACTAGCCACCCCTTCTCTCTGGAGCACCTTTCCCTCTCTCTATCTAACACCTACCTTTCTTCTCTTTCTTCATTCCAGTGTTTAGCCTTTGAGATGTATTTTTATATAAGTATTTAAAATTGTTTCCCAAATGTTTTACTTTGAAAAATTTCATACACAAAGAATAGTATGTTCCTATGACTTCACCTAGATTCACTAATTATTTGTTCTCTCCTCCCATATGCATACTTATACACACATCTTTTCCCAAACAATCAGAAAATAACTTATTGATATTATGACTCCTTACCCACAACCAGTTCAGCATGTCTCAAGGATAAGGATGCTGTCTTAGATAACCATAATGCCGTCATCAGCCACTCCAGTTTAGGAACATACAATAGTTTATCTAATATGTAATCTAGATTTAAATTTTCTCAATTAGACCAAATATGCTTATGGATATTTTCCCCGCTAGAATCTGACTTCTGATCTAAGTTCTCATTTCTTTCAGAAGCCTTCTTTGAGTTCCTTCCACTGCTCACCACCGGATGCATCTAGAATGCTCCGTGCAGATTTGCTCTCACAGTATTAACCACATTGGTCAAGACAGCCCTCTTTAGATGGAATCCCATGCCATGCTCATCTCTGTATGCTCAATGCCTGTTGCAGTGTGTGTGGCACGTAATAGGTGCTCAGCACTTTTTGGCTGATGAGTGATTGAATAAATGACTGAAATGGAGACAAAGGCTGTGGTCTCTCTGCTGTTTTCTTGATTCCATATTTAGCTGCTCTTTTCAGCCACTGATGTTAATAATGTAAGAGCAGAAAGTCCCATCTGTCAAATGGTGAGGAGAGGTAATCCAGACAGATAATTGTGACAATGGCAAGCAGCAACAATTAATGATATCCAGGGCCATGCTCACAGAGAGGCCTGACCCAGATATCTAAGAGCTTTAGTGGAGAAAAGCCACAGCCTTCTTACAGTTGTTGCAAATCTCTATCCTATGCACTATTCTATCTTCTAACCAGAAACCAGGACGGCTTCTGAGAAAAATGAAGAACAAAATCCACCTCTACCTAGAGCCATACTTTCTGGCAGAAGAAATGTGTCAGCACCTGTGGGAGTGGCGGGGTGGGGGGGCAGGTGATGATACCAGGGGAAAGGGTCCCTTAGCTCTGACGCTGCATTTCTTCCCTCTACAGGTCTCAAGTTAGAACAGTTGAGAACCATAGAGGGAAAGACTGGTTTTAAGTCAATAGCTGATACCATAATTAATATTTGGATCCAAATAATACGTCCATTCAACTGATGGCCATTCTCTCACCAAGGAGAGTATAGAAGCAGGATCAGGACCAACCAGGTCCCTCAGAAAGCCACTGGCCATTTGTGAGGAGCGGCCACTTTCTCTCTTCCCTATAAGACACATTTTTCTTTCCCAACTGGCCACAACGTATTTCACTTGATCTCTTAAGATTCCTGGGTCCACTAGGAAGATTTACTATGAGGTTTTTTTTTTTTTTTTTTTTTAATCCTCATAAGCCATTAAAACACACAGGTGTGCACAGTCTTCCCAGCTACCATGGGGCCTGATTTTAAGATAAAATCACCCAACCATCACACTCTCCAGCTGGGAACAGCCCAGGCACCTATTAAGCATCAGGCACTGTGGATTCAAAAGTAAATATGCCATCCCTCAAGGAGCTCAGCATCCCCTGGCACAATGACTCTTAGAATAAATGAAGAATGCAATGGTAGAGATATGTGCAGGACACTAGAGACCTCAGAGGAAGGACACCCTCCCAGCTTGGGAAAAGTAGGTCAAGAAAGAGCTGACTGGTGAAGGCAGGCTGAAGATGGATAGAAATGAGAGAGGCAGATCAGGGGACATGCTAGAACGAGGCACAGAAGGAGGCAATGATAGGAATGCTCATCATCTTAGTGAATGTGGGCACAAAGTGGCCACTGGCCATAGGTTGAGATGAGCCCCGTGGTTTTGATAACGCACTAGCACTAGAAGGCCAAAGACTATCTCTAACTTGCGTCCCTGGCTTTGGATGATCCTTTAACAGGACTCCCACCAAGGGTTAAAGGTGGAAGACATCCCCCGCACCACCCCCACGCTCCCCCCACCCCCCCAAAAAAAAAAAACCGAGGGAAGGTAATTATACCACCATCTATTTAGCTGCTAAAGAATTTACCATTCAAGGAGATAGGACCCTGCCTCACCAGAGGCGTTTAACAGTCCAACACTATCACATTACCCAGATTGTATAAAGAGCATGAATGATTTCCGCTCGCAGACCTCTAATGGAGGTGTCTCTTTACAAAGCCCCTGCTTCAGGCCAGCTGAATGCCTCAGCAGTGCCTCCGAGATCCCGCAGTCCTAATCCCTTTAGCAACAAAGATCTGTTTCTTTGCTTAGCATGAAGTAGGCCTCAGAGGCCTGTGTGTGTCTTCGCCTGTAGGCCAGAAGCCTCCTGTTTACAATTTCCCTATTCCTGTTTTTAATGTTGTTCTGAGAGCAGCCACAAAGGGCTAGTTTTGTCCAGCAGGAACAAGGGAGCTATTAGAGAGAGACGGAGGAAGGAAGGAAGGGAGATCGCAGGAGGACTCCTCGAGGGATTAGCAGACACAGCTGTTCCCGAAGGGAGAGGAGCTTGAGGCTGTTTATAATTTCCGTCACATTTACATTTTTTAATATTTTATTTCCTTAATTTTTTTTTTTCTGATCAGTTTCCTGTCCACCATGGAGAGCATGCGTCTTGCTGCCATCTTGGCAGACAGAGGGTACCTGTTTCCACCTAGCTGGGTCATCTTGAGTGCTTTGCTTTAGTGCTCTGCTGCTTTGCTTTGGTGGTCTCTGGCTTTGGGGGAGGTCACAGACCTCTAGACCACCAGGTGCCTGAGGAAATCAATCATTAAAGAGAACGGTCCCACTCCTTATCCCATTTGTGCGCTTGCCCGGAATTCTCTAAACTGTATCCAATTCATTCGGATCCCATAGACATCTGTCTTTGCAGGGTCTCAAACCTGCTTTTAAAATGCATCTCATTTTTGTTTGCTGTTACGTATCTAACCAGTGTGTTGTTAAAGGTATTTACTGAAGGTAGAGGATCAGATAAGATTCCATATTTGGAAGGTGCCTTTTAACAATTGCTTTAAGAAAATTATGTATGGTTGCATCCTGCAAACAAATCACTTGGGTCACCTTCTGGTTCTTGTCTATGTATATATTCAATTTTTGCACATTTGTGATAAAATCACAGGCTGGGCATGGTGGTGCACACCTGTCGTTCCAGCTACTGAAGAGGCTGAGGTGGGAGAATTGCTTGAGCCCCACAAGTTCACCACCAGCCTGGGCAACATAGCAAGACTTCATCTTTTTTTTTTCCTTCTTTCTCTCTCTTTTTAAAAAAGATAAACATGACAGTAGACTATATTTTGACATATTATACATACATGGAGTATAACTTCCCATCCGTGGTTGTACATGATTGGAGTTACATTGGTCATGTATTCATATGTGAACATAGGAAAGTTATGTCTGATTCATTCTACTGGCAAGACCCCATCTTGAAAAAAAAACAATAAACAACAACAAAAAAACCCATAGAAATAGAATTTTAGTCTTAATTTTCCATAATATTACACCATGCATACTTTTCTGTTAATAATTTGTCTCTCTATTAAAAAAAAAAAAAAGCTCCTTCTCCCACCTCTCTCCCTGTTATGAATAGTAGAAACTTGTCTATCCTTCCTAGCTCTGTATTCAAACAATCATATGGGGGAATCTTGGACTGGGGGTATCATTACTTATTTTATTAAAACACAATTATGTATTATCTATTTCTCTATGTTTTTCTCTCTTCATTTAACAAGATGCAGAAGACTCTGCCTTTAGTTTATAGTGTTTTTGACCTCACGTGTTCTATGCAGGTCCATTTTGCTGAAGAATATTCTTTGGTTGAGGGTGTAGATGCCCATGTATATGTAAATTTCATTTTTATTCTGTTTTGTTAAATTGCACTTTTTTTCTGGGGAACTTTAGTCAAAAAATAAATGGCTTTCTCAAATGTCCAGTCAGCTCATCGCTGACCCTTTGGGCTTTTGCTGCCTTGGGGTAAGTTTCCGGACTTGAGTGTCTTTTAGATCCGGTTGACCTACTACTACTGTTACAGAAATATTCCTCGTGATAGTCTCAAAAGTTAAGTACATGCAGTTTCCTTTTGCAGGGGCCTGGGATGTGAGCTAATCTTTAAGTAAAGGAGAGAAGGGACAGTGATTAACATTCTCCCAACTCACTCAGGGACAGCTGTTCCAAACCCTTCCTTCCTGCTCAAAGTCCTAACTAGTTTTCAAGAGGAACTTAAAAAAAAAAAAAAGAAAAGAAAACTTAAAGAAGAATATGGAGTTCTTCCAAGATTGCTCAATTTTTCTTTCTCTAAAGTAAAATAGCTCAAACCATGTGCCAATCCAAATGCACTTTCTGTATTCAGCCTACTGGAAATGTGGACCGTAAGATAACATGCACGGCCTCTCGAATATTATTTTTCAGAGCTAGCCAGAAAAAAAAAGAAAAGAAAAAAAAAGCCACAATTTCAGATGCTCCAATTACCCCCAGGCTTTTTAAAGAGGAATGCTAAGGATATTTTAGGGAACACAAGCTTCCAGAAGCCCATCCTCTAATGGCCCCTGTCATATGGGCTTCTTTGGCAGAACTACAGATTGGAGGTGGTGATTATTGTTTTGGTGATAACATGCTTTTGGGGGTCCATTTTTTGATGAAAGAACTTTGAAATGATGTCTTCCCATTCCAAGTATAAATTAAAGGCTCTGTGAATTTAACTAAGTGCTTTTATTAAAAACCTGGAATTACCCAATATATTCACAGCCTTTAAGTTACAAATGTTATGATTTTATTAGTCTGTGTGAAGGTCATGCCCTCAATAGGGGAATGAGCTGTCTTTCTCTCTCTGGAAATGGGGTTTCTTTGATGCAAGGTGGTGGGAGTCATATATAGGATCGTGATGGAATATGGGATCTCTGCCTAGTCGTCCAAGGCAACACAACAAACCCTGACCATCAGTGGTGAAAAACATCACAGTGCAAGCTTCTTAGGTTCCTGAAGATGACATCAATGAAAATACAGATGGGAAAATGCACAGAACCCTTTCATAGCTTTATAGTACATGTCAGTTTGCCCAACTCCATGTTTGTGTGTTATCTGATCCAATGCTAAGAAAACAGGAAGATGGAATCTGTCCCTTTTACTCTCTTCCATTTGCCATTACATAATCTTAAAAACAAAATTAACCAAGAAGATAAAAAGAAAATTTGACAAAATATTAATTTTTTTTTTCAGGAGGGCTAGGGTTGTGGCTCAGTGGTAGAGAGCTTGCCTAGCATGTGTAGGGAACTGAGTTTGCTTCTCAGCTTCACATATAAGTAAATGAATAAAATAAAGGTTCATCAACATCTAAAACAAATATTTTTTTAAAAAAATTTTTTTCAGGACTTAATAAAAAACTGCCTTTTTTTGGCAAACAATGAAAATGAAATAGCACAGAATCAAGTTAAGTCAAAACAAAAGTCAACCTCCTCTAAATTACATTCCCTAGTAATTATAATTTATGTAATTATTATGTATTGCAATTAACATTGAAGTGCCTACTTTTACACCTAGATAATGATAAGTTCTAAATGATGCCAGTCAAAAAATGAAAAAAAAAATTCATTTTGTAACTATTTTTTCCATGGGTTTATCCAGATGGTGATTGGGAAGAAAGAAGAATACTGATAGGGATCCAGAGTAGGGGAAATACAGCTGAGCTTCTGGGACCCTCCCTGTTTCACTCCAACAATTCCTCTTTCACCACCTTAAATGTTCATATTCTAAACATATTCTACAGCCCAAGAGACCATACTGGGGGGAGGAAAGTAGAAAGGAAGCATTCTGTTGCTGCTGAAAACTGAAAATAACCATCTATCTAGAGGACAACTCATCCTTCTGTAAGTCTTTTGTTTTGGGTTGCTTTCCTGGTGCTGGGGATGGAAAGCAGGGCCTCACACAGGCTAGGCAAGTGCTCTCCACCGGGCTGCACTGCCATTCCTGCAGTAGCTTTAATGCTGCATTGACTAATAGTTCTGGGGCCTTATGTAAGCAAAGCTGCCCCAATGGCTAAGGATGAAATTTTGAGACAGTATATGACTCCAAATCATCCAGATTTTGACTTTCCGGGAGTTGACTGTGATTAGAAAGTATTTTTTTTTTCCCCTCATGTTGAGTATTAAGGGAAAAATAAAAGAAGAACTTTATCTATGTTACAAATGACCAAGAGCTATGAAAATAGTATTCTGTAAGAAAAACCAAGGTGACCACCCATACAAAATGGGACCTTTGAGTTGCTGACAAACCTCACTCGACCACGTCATCGTCCAACAAATTACATGTATGTGGTGAAAGAATCACAGGTCTTCCTTCCTCATATTGATTGTTCCCCCTTCTTCATTGTGATAAAACATTCTTTCCTTGAATTTTAACCAGTGACATGGTGCAGAATTAGATCCACATGTGCTGATTTTTCCATTCTATTTTCTAGTTGTTTTTTATTAAGAGTCTGAGGAAAAGGGAACTGAAAGTCAGTCCTGGATTGCATATATCAACCTCATTAGAGGATTTTTTAAAAAAATATTAACGGATATTCTAGCCTTTGTAACTACTGACGTGCTGAAGTTACGGAGAAATATCCATCCTAATCCCCGTTTTCATTTGCTTCTAACTTTCCAATAATGTATCCTTCTGGGCTGAAACTTTCCATCCTTCGTTTCAGCTCAAAGGTAAATTTATTTTGGAAAGTTCACACTAATTTAATTCAGGGACTTGGAAGGATGTGAGAGTAAAAATATACCCTCTCCTGCTCTACAAATAAATGTAAGACTTCGTTCATAGATAACTCTGGAGCAGCTGAATAGCGGAACAATAAACAGGTCTCAGAAAATCGCTGCTGAAGCAGGTTGAAGTGATTAACCACACATTTCCTGCATGCACTGAACAGCTCAGAGTTCCTGGAGCAGAGCGAGCTTCGGTGATTCCTTTACCCAGGGCCTGCAGGCCTCCTCCAGGGCAGGTGTCTGCCAAAGCAATTTTCAAGAGGCAATTTTCTTCCGATGAAGCGGTCCATCCTGGGGGGTGGTCACAGCAATGCTTCTCCTGGCAACCCACTGCCACAAAGTTTTGATTAGCCCCCCCCAAAAAAAAATCCTTCATAGTTTGGGGCTGCTTCACTTATAGGGCTGTCTGAGGCCCCAGAACTTGGTGGGCCTTGGTGGTCCACTTTCTTCAATCCCAGGTGGAAACCTTGAGGAAGAGGTAATTACCTGACACAGAGCCACACACATAAGCCCCTTGATGTGCAATTCCTGACACAGCTTCCAAATTCAGTCACTTTTCCCCTTAAACTGTGACATAAGCGTAGTACCAGCCCAGAGGCTTGAGTTCAAAGCCAGCCTCAGTGAAAGCAAGGTGCTAAGCAACTCAGTGAGACCCTGTCTCTAAATAAAATACAAAATAGGGCTGGGGATGTGGTTCAGTGGTTGAATACCCACAAGTTCAATCCCCGGTACCCCCCTACCCCCCCAAAAACGAGTAGCATCAACAGCCATCCCCAAGCAATCTGGTCAGCAATGGTCTCCTTTCTCCTTCCTCGCACCCAAATTTTAATAAAATTTCCTAAGAATAATTATTTGGATTGTCTTTCTTCTGTGTCTTATTTTGTGTCTTATTTGTTTTACGGTGGAGTTGCTATGAGGCAAAAAGAAACAAACAGTTCTTTTTTTAAAAAATGCAGGACGAAAACAATGCAGGGGGAGAAATATGTGTGGAAAGGCCACTATCTGGATATTAGGCACCTCTGGAGGAACTGGGATTAAGCTGATATAAAAATTTCCATGTCTTAAAAAACTATCCTGAGTTTTTAAAGTAATAAAAATCTGGTTATAGACCTTGCAGTGGAAAAATCAATATGCTTTAATTCCTTCTAAAAACTTGGGTCATTAAAATAGAATCCAGGCAGAAGAGGTCGGCCCACTGGCATCCTCTCACCTGTTTTGAATTATGTGGTTCAAGCCGGCATGCATTTCCCCAGGGGGTGTGGAATCTTCTTCCTTCAAGAACATGCTAAATGCCCATCTGTCAGGAACGGTTTTGGGGTACTGAGGTGTAGAGATGGAGAACAGAACAGACCCTCCCTGGAGGCTGCGGCCTGTGCCAAACACTTTTGTCCCTGCTGGCTGCATGTTCTCATTATCCTTGATCAACGGCCCCCAGTGTGGCAGGCAAGGCCACCCACGCTGGGGACACAGCAATCCATGTCCTCAAGAAGCTTGTCCTCTCCTGGCAGAGCCAGATACTCAGACAGACCACTCCAGGACAACACCACATTGTGAAAGTAGAATGTCAGAGGGAGCCCCAGTCTAACACCGACTATTACCAATGCATACTAGGGGGAAGGGACCATTTCGACCCACCTCCTGTGCTCCTGGGGAATTGGGGGGTATAACCTGGTACTCACCTAACAAACAGCCCTGATGATACTGAGTGATTGATGCTCAAGGTCACAAGGTGATGAGGGACAGAGCTGGGGTTTGAACCCAGTCTACTCTGATTCCAAAGTCTATGCCAAACAACATCTCAAGTACTGGATTTTCAATGCCTTCTCCAGTTCTCTTTACTGAACCTTATTTGTTTGTACTTCTCTTAAGGAAATGACCTTAACCTGGATGTAGAGTCATTTGTGTTACTTATCCATGTTACCAGACAGGAATGTTCAGAGGTGAAATGGTTAGATTATGAAAGCTCTACCCTCATCATTCCATCTTAATTTGGATATACCAACTGAGTGGTAACTACAGGCAGGTGGGTTGTGTGGGAGGAAGTTAGGTCCCTGGGGACGTGCCCTTGGGGATTATATCTTGCCCCTCCCTCTCTCTCTCTCTCTCTCTCTCTCTCTCTCTCTCTCCTGTGATGTTCTGCTTCACCTCAGACCAAAAGCAATGGAGACAGCCAACCATGGACTGATGCTTTGAGCCCAAATAAACTTTTCCTCCTCAAAGTTTTTCTGTCAGGTATTTTGGTCCTAGTGGTGAAAACCTAACTAACTTACTTTATGTCAGAGGGCAAGTTTGAAAAACAAAACCTCCTCCCTCCTTACAGAGCATTTTGCTCTCTTACTCTGCTTGAGTTTCTTCAAAGCACTTTTCCCTACTTGACCTTATAATTGTGAATTTCTTTATTACCATTTACACCTCCAGCCAGGTTATAAGCTAGAACAGGTACAGCATATGGAAAGAACTTCCTATACTTTTGTTTAATGCCCATTATTTGGATTTTCCTGTTTTGTTTATTTTCATTAAGCAATTTATATATAATTACCAAGCTAAGTACTTCATACTTCTTCTTATTTTGAACCAGGGATTGAATTCAGGGACGCTCAACCACTGAGCCACATCCCCAGCCCTATTTTGGATTTTATTTAGAGACAGGGTCTCACTGAGTTGTTTAGCACCTTGCTTTTGCTGAGGCTGGCTTTGAACTCCCAATCCTCCTGCCTCAGCCTCTGGAGCCACTGGGATTACAGGCGTGAGCCCCTGTTCCTGGCCACATTACTCTTTTTAAACCTTATTGATGTACTTTCCCCACATTTTATAGAAAGTGATTGCTCAAGGTGACTCAGCTAGTAAGGGACAGAGTTGGGAGGTGAACCCAGGAGGGATCCTTCACTGGAGGCTCTCAATCAAAATATTACTCTAGTCTTGCTGATCCTATTGTGGCTACCTCAACCATGGAAGTCCCTCAACAAGTAGTCATCAGACTGAATTAAATAATTGAGTGCAGAGGAGGGGGCATTCCCCAAAAGTTGTAACCTAGAATTTGGAAACCAGTTTAGAAGATGCCTCATTCTGTTGTGGAAGCTTAAAAGGACCAGCATGAAGGAAATGTGCCCATTCTCCCCACCCCCAGAAACCTGCCCAGATAAGAACCCGTGTCTTAATATGAGGCATAAGTGACAAAGTCCCTTCCTGAAGGCTCCTGGGCTATGTGACTCAGAAGAAAGGTGTTGATATCCTTTTAACTAGTGGCAGAGAAGATCTGACCTTGGGAACTGTCCTATCTCTGTGGTGAGGAGGAGCTGTGGTTGAAAGGGGATACTAAGAGGGGAAGATCTCAGGAGCCCCATGTCTGCTGGGGTGGAGGGTCTGGCCCACTGAAAGGTAAATGGCGATAAGGAAGCGCCCAAGGTCTCCATCCAGACAGCTTTAATAAATAGCCCAAGACTCACCACCCCTTTACCTTGACTTCCTGCTGGCTAAAACCGATCCGGCCTTGACACTGGAGTGGAGATTCCCAGAGTCATCTGCCCAGCTTTCTGCATCCCCCTAGCTGCAGCACCACTTTAGCTGTCAGGTGGATGGCTCAGGACTGGCCTGCTGGCAGTGATCCCCCCAGGTGATCAGTGCTGCAAAAACTGGCAAAACCAAGAAAGCTAGAGAGTGGGACCCAGGCCGCCATGCAGCCACAGGATCTGCAGGTCAGCTCTGTAGTTCCTTCACCTACAAAATGGGGGGTACTGACAATCCCCAGGTCTCCCAGATTATGGGGATCATAACAAATTCATGGACACAGAGTTCCTGTCAGCGTCAAATAGCACATCAGTCTTCACAGGGAAGCTGAGGCTCTTCCTCGCTACTTCTCTTTACACTTTATCTGAAGATTATTTTCTCTTCTATCCTTAACACGACTGGAGTTTTTCCAACATCCAAACGTTTCCCTACTCATAAGTTGTATCCATGAGCTTAAACTAAAACCTGCTGAGCACCCACGTGGGTATTCTGGTCACTTCTTTGAGATCATGGTGTGGCCTTGTGTGCTGCTGTGGCTTACTGAGATCCTGGGAAACTTCAAAGGCATCAGCTCATGAATGCTTCCCACCACACACAAAGGCAGGCCAGAGAGTGAATACTGCCCAGAGGAGACTGCCAGAGGCTTCACGGGCTCAGAGTCCCAGAGACAGTGAAAGGTGGAGCTTGTCTCCATCCCTGAACCCTTTCCCTCAGCTGCCCCGCCAAGGGGATCAGGAGCTACTCTGGCTCTGTTGATGCTTAGTCCTTTAGATACTAGAAAAGCCACCATGTAAGCTCATTACCACATTGTTTACAAGCAAGGGTTCAGGCCCTGGCTCTCCCTACTTACCGTGGTACTTTGTACTGGTTACCCAACTTTAGCTTTCTCAGGTGTAAAATAAAAACACTTTTTAAAAACGGTACAAGGCTGAGTGATTTCGAGCAGTGTTTTTAAAATAACAGACTTACAGAACTGCCTGTTCTCCAGGCACATTCTCCAAGCTGGCAGCACCAGCTGGGGTCATCTCGGCTAAGCATTTCACCCCCAAACTCAAAGCAAAGAACATGGCCTTGCGGGTTCTTCCAGAGTTGATTGGGCTCAAAGTGTGCCCACCCTCTGAACCTTGCACCCACTCTCCTATCCATACCGCTTCTCAGAAAGACCACAGCAGACCTCAGAATGCCGGCTGCCTTCTGTGCCCTCAGCCTCTGACTATTCTTACTAGATGTGCCTCAACCCAGGGAAACAGGACACAGGAAAACACTGGCAAGCTCCCAAGGCAGGGGTATCAAGGTGCTGGAACCACGCCCTCTCCTCACCCATGCTGAAATGCATCTGCCAGTGCTTAGCGCCTCCCTTCCCCAAAGCCAAAAACAGCTCTGCAGAGACAGAGCCTCAACCACAAGCAGGTTGGGCTCTTAGCGGCCCCCAGCTTCTCTCTTAAAAAAAAAAAAAAAAATTGGGGGTGGGGTGGGTGGTAGATCGACACAATACCTTTATTTTATTTATTTATTTTTATGTGGCACTGTGGATGGAACCCAGGGCCTCACATGGGCAAGGCAAGCACTCAACCACTGAACTACAGCCTTAGCTCCCCACCCCCAGTTTCTTTGACGTCTCCACCTTGCTCTGTCGAAGCGGTCAGGACAGGCTTCTCTACTTCCTTAGAAACATTTTAAAACAAAAGTCATTTGATTGATCTGGCAGACAGTCTCTCAGACTCTCCCTTCTGGTCATTCCCACCTACCATGGTTTCTTTTGCTGTGACACAGACAGGCCCCTCCAGAGAGGACTCACACAGGGGTCCACAGGTGGCTGCTACAAAGACAGGTAGTTTCAATGACAATGACTCAGGAAATGATGATGCTTCATCTCTCAAGACAAATATCTGGGAATCACCCTGGATTCCTGCTTTGTCTTCAGCCCATATAGTGTCTGCATTTTGTGTCAGGCTGATTCTACCACCAAAACACATCTCCAATCTGTCCACCTCTGTGTCCACTTCTCTTGGTTAAGCGTCACCAACACTCACTCAGGCTCTTGTGCAGTCTCCTAAGGGACTTGGCCCTCTGGACCTCTGTAGCACACCATTAGCTATTCCCTGCATTCACTCTTCTCCTCTTGGTGAATTGAGAATCTGGAGATCAATCCAGAGACTACATTTCCCAGACTCCTCTGCAGCTAGTTTGACCATGTGACCACATACTTGCCCATAAAATATGAATGGAAATAATGTGTAGTTTTGTATCACTTGCTTAAAAGAATTACTTCTCAGGATTTCCTCTCTTACTTTCCTTTTGGAGGGCTAGAGTGCAGTCATGGAGTTGTGGCTGCTGTGACCACACAGACAAGATGGAAGGAACTGCAGCTCCAGAATGATGAGGTGCATACTAGGTGGGGTATCTCTGGCTGCTATGATGAGAAGGGAATGGGGGCCAGCAAGGCTAGAAGCAGGACTATCACAGAAACCCAAGCAAGAGACAATGGCTTTAGTCAAGGTGGTAGTCATGGGAAATGGTGAGGTGTAGTCAAATTCTGGATTTATTTTGAAAATATGGTTAAATTTCTGGATGATTTTTTTTTTTTTTTTTTTTTTTGGTACTGGGGATTTAACCCAGAGGTGCTTTACCACATCCCCAGCCCTTTTCATTTTTTATTTAGAGACAGGATCTCACTAAATTGCTTAGGGCCTTTCAAAGTGACTGAAGCTGGCTTTGAACTTGGCGATCCTCCTGCCTCAGCCTCTGGAGTTGTGCACCACCACACCCGGCCAAGATTGCTGTATAAATTTTACACTTGGGGTAAGAGAGGAAGAAGGATGTCAAGGATGACTCCAGGGTTTTTAGCCTGAACACCTGGAAGGATGGAATAACCATGAACTGAGATGGAAGGAAACTCAGGGTGAAGCTAACCTTTGGAGAAAGAATAGGAATTAAATTTTGGACACACTTAAGAGTAGAGTAGAGGTCACCAGAACCTGGGCTTGAGGTCAAAACTGCCTGGATTTGAATCCTGACTCTGATGCTTAGCAGCGCAACCTTGCTCACATTACTTAAATCATTTAAGCCTTAGCCATCTCACCACAGAATGAAGACCAGCCATGCCCTATCCCATAGAGCTGATGTTGGAGGAAATGCATGCTTTCCAGCCTTTCTTTTGTGTTCTCTGAATCTTCAAAAAGGCTCAGAGCATTTGAGCTGAGGAACAGATCTTCCTCATCTCCATGTCTGCTTATCCCATATCGCGTATCACTAAGCCCCGAGATTTTGAAAGTAGAGCTGTGATTGTCTGCCGTGGTTTGGGGACAGCTGTGAGGAAGCTTTCAAAGCAGCTGGTAGAGGCATAGAACCAGAACATTTTCTTCACCTCAGAGTCCTGGCAAAACAATGCCTGCAGTTAGAAAGGGAAAGGTTTTAATTACCAAGCCACCTGTCCAGCCATCTGAAGCCAACCCCAGCCTTTTGGCTGGCTCCCTGTGGGCAATGGGAAATTTAGGGAGACCAAGCTCAGAGTCCCTAATGTCTTTCATATTTCACAACACTGTATAATCAAGGAGAAAATTAATAGATCTCAAAAACAGACCCCTATGATGGCTCCCCTTCCCCATTTGTTATTAAGAATGGAGGCGGACACTGAGGGTTTGGGCCACAGAGAGCTGAATCCATCATTTCTTTTCATATGTTCAGGATAAGGCGGCCCCTGAAACCAAATGACCTTATATGCTCCAAAGCTAACCTCAGTCCCCTAATTTCACTTCCAAACCTAGACAAGTGGTTTCTAGGTTATAAATTGTCCACTGATTCTTTTTAGATTGACAAATATATGAAAGTTGAGTTGGTTGTAACCAAACCTGTAAAAGAAGGATAAAAAATTTAATAGAATTCCTAACTCTCAACATCAGAAAAAAAGAAGAAAATGAAAGAGAGAAGGAGACACCTCGTCAAAATAAATATAAACTATAAAAAAAGAAAGAAAAAGTAATGAGCTGCTTTTAAGGATATAATTTATTTAAGCTATATGTTAACATACTTCCCAACTTCAGTTTGTTTTTTCTAAAGGAATAGACATAAGGCAGAGAAGAAAGTAAGCCTGAGTATAAAGATGCCAGGACCAATTAAATCGGCAGAGAGCAGTTCATTATTCTTTAAACGTGTCTCTCCTTCCCCGGCCCATGGCTGGATTGCATTGTCTACCTTCCTTGCATAAGCAGTGACCTTGCTACTAGAGTTCTGAGTGTCGCTTCCAGACCTGACCCAGGAAAACCTCTCAGGCACGTGCTCGCTCTTCTTTCTGCATGGCTTTGGAAGCAGCAAAATGGAAGGAACCTGGAAGCTTGAATCACTGCTTAGAGGAGAACCACCTGCCCATTAGGAACATCCAGTCAGAATTCAAACTGCATATTTCAAGCCAATGAAATTCTGATGTTTCTCTGTTTACAGCAGCTAATGTTACATCAGTTAGCTCAAATCTTAACTTATGCCCTCCACACAGCCTGGCTTTGACTTTGCAAACACCAAGTATTTACTACACCTCGTCAAAACAAAGTGGATGAACAGATTAATCACAACCAACATATCACCCCTGTGTTGGTCCTTTCAGTCTCGACCTCATGACTTATTTAATCAAAAAGCCATCTCTCCACAGAAGCACATCATTCCATAAAACAGCATGCACCAAGAACACGTGTCATCTTTTTGAAAGTTCCAAAATACATTTAACAAGATAAGAGTTTCTAAGAAATAACAGGCAGAAGTTAAATAATCTGTTGGCTTGGCATAATAGCACAGAGCATACCCCCAGCTCATTGGCCGTGAGCTGCAGGACAGGGACATGGTTCTTTGTGTGACGGGAACACTGTGCATGCTGTTCCTGTATCACTGTGCACCTCCCGACTCTTGCCCAGTTGCTGCTCTTCCTTCAGATCTCAGAACAGCATCCTCCCAGGTCTCTTTGTGCTGCAGATCTTTCCTTCTGTGTCATTTTACACTTATGTGACTTTCTTCATAGCACTAAACATCCTATTTATTCAAGTATGTTAATAATGTGTCTCCCCACAACCCCACTGGGGACCCTGAATGTCTCATCCACAGGTCTCCCAACTGTGCCTGGCCACAGAATGTCCCCAACAAACAGGCTGAATGAATAAGTGTGTCCGAGGTCACAATTCTTATTTATTTAGTTAATTTTATTCAGTCAGCCCAACCACTAGGCTGTCTTTTTTTTAATAACACATACTGAAAGATATATTAATATCAATGAAATGAAAAACCTTTCAAGACACTAATAATACAGAATCAAAACAGTAATCCATCCTTTATTCTTCCTGCTGACAAAATGTGTACTTAGTCCCTTTTCTATGCAAGGCATTATATTTGTTTCCCTGAAATGAAATAGAGTTGAGGATGAATGAAATAGAGTTCTCTGTCCTCAAGTAGTTTCTAAGTCATGTGGCAGGAGAGTATTTCTAAACAATAACGGTGCATCTTTGTCCAGGTTTCCTAGCATGCTTGGCCCTCGCCCTCCCCACTGGGCAAGGCTACTCTGTTTCTTGCCCCAGGGAAGAGAAGACAAAACAGGGAGGAAAATTTCTTCTGAGCTTCAAAGTTTACACCCTGTCGGGAATGGAATGGACTCTGGTAATTAACACTTTGGGGGAAAATACATGATAATCTAAGAGCAAGGCTTCCGGACTCCACCTGAGACAAAAGTCCCCCCTCCCAATCCCCCAAACAGGATGGACTCCAGGGGAGGAGGAAGCAGCAAAGGTTTGAGGTCTGAAAGCAGGGGTGATAGAAGCCCCAGGGAATGTCAAGACCTCAGAGAGGTGGGGCTACATGAAGGCAGCCACCCCCCCACCCCCCAGCCTGGCCCAGGGCAGGAAGAGGACATGGGGTCTAAGGGAGACAGCAGTGCAGTAAGGAGAGGACCTAAGGAGGCCTTGCCGAGGGCAGCAAGGGCAGGGCAGCAGCCACCCACATGCCAGTGACCGAGGACCAGACAGCGATGGATGTTCTAACAGAGGCCCTCTGACGGCTGCCAGCTGAGTGCTAGACATTCCAACCTACAGATGCCTTGACCCCAATCCTCCAGATCTCAGATGCTCCCCGGGGAGGGGATGGAGTGGGGAACACGCCGTCACACAGATGTCTCCTACTTAATGATAGTTCCACTTATGAGGTTTCAACTGCACAATGGTGCAAAAGAGATGTACGTACATTCAGTAGGTGCCACACTTAGAATGCTGGTCTTTTCCCTGGGCTAGCCACAGGCGGCAGGATCTTCTCATGGTGCCACGCCACGGCAGCCAGCCACAGCTCCTGATCAGACACAGGGTCACTGGGAGAAGCCTCCAAAAACCCTCAGTACGCTGTGTTGCTAAACTGTTTGGTAGAGAAAGTATACTATAGGCATTTTAGACTTCTGAATTGATTTATTATGGGTTTATCAGGACATAACCTCATTGTAAGTTGAAGAGCATCTCTATTCTCAAGCAGCTAAGGAGCTCAGAATGGAAACTAAGAGGGTTGGGGCGCTGCTCAGTGGTGGCGCACTTGGGCAAGGCCCTGAGTGCAATCCCCAGAACTGCAAAACAAAACCAAACAAAAGAATAGAAACTGAGTTAAAAATTAAATTGAGCCAGGTTTATAGTCTAAGCTTCTTGGGAGGCAAAGGCAGGAGGATCACTTGAGCCTAGAGTTCAAGGTTAGCAAGTCTATAATGACAAGTTCCAGGTCAGCCTGGGCAATTCAGCAGGACCCTGTCTCAAAGACTTGGTGGGGTAAGGGGGTAAAGGGGTGAAGCTAGGGAGACGGCTCAGTGGTAGACAATCTGCCTGGAATACACAAGCCCTGGGTTCCACCCCCAGCACTGCACACTCACGCATGTGCACACACACTCACGCACACAAGAAGCAGTGGTG
Organism: Urocitellus parryii; assembly: GCF_045843805.1. Taxonomy (NCBI): domain Eukaryota; kingdom Metazoa; phylum Chordata; class Mammalia; order Rodentia; family Sciuridae; genus Urocitellus; species Urocitellus parryii. The sequence continues at coordinate 96,824,419 of NC_135531.1, read as the reverse complement.
ATTAACACTGGTGTGTTCTGAGCCTGGGAGCCCAGAACTGTCTACTTCTCACAATTCCTTAGAAGTTGTATTGTCCCCACTGACCCAATGAGAACACTGTGGTTCAGAGAGGTTGCCCATGGTCACACCGCTTGGGCATATGTAAGTAAGTACTAGAGCCAGGACATGACCCAGGTCTGTCTTTGTGGCTCCCAAGTAGCTCCCTAGGCCTTTCTCTGTTACCCTCTCAGCAGTGTAAGAGAGGTTCTCCTTTCTTCAATGCTGCTGCGGCGGCCATCTTCCTGTGCAGTTTGTTGTAATCTCTGTGCATCTCTGACAGTCAGAACTGTGTGAATTCAAACTCGCTGAACTCTGTTTTATAAGTCAGGCATTGCCATTCCCATTTTCAAGGTCACAATCTGAGGCTCACCTGGGTGACACAGTCAGGATTCAAAACCTTGGCTTCCCTGATTCAGGGTCTTTTCAACAAGTCCGCCCGCCTCTGGTTCTCACTATGTGGAACTGTTGTTAATACTCAGACTTTCCCCCCCTAGCCACAGGGACTTCCCCCCATTTGCCAAACACACGCCCCCCCACCTTGCTCTCAGCCCTGGTGGACATATGACACCGTTTAAACCAATTCAGAGTTTAACCTATAATCTTTGTGTCAGTTGGTGGCTAATAGCTGCCTTGTGACTTTAAGAGGTACACCAGATCTCCGGCAGGTGCAGACAAGCCACAAAGAAACCTACTCTGTGTTGGCCGGCTGGAACCGTCCCTAGATTATAAACTGCACAGCACACGGCAAATCATCCAGCAAGGTTCTTTAGTTTAATCAGAAACGATACAAGATGATACTAGGATTTTCTAAATCAAACTTTGTTTCAAATGTTACAACAAGGAAATGACTATAAATAACTCCCCCAGAGGGCTAATCAATTATTCTTCTAAACTAAGATCTATTCATATGGCATTACAACCAAAGCCTGAAATACTGTAATTTTGCAAGGAGAGCGTTCTGGAAGCAAGGATTTAAGTGTCAGACAAATAACATTTACTCCAGATTCTAGCCTACATCCCCTTTAATTTATGTTAAACATGGTATTTTAAACCATCACTACTTTTCGTCTCCAAGCCAGGCTCTCCGACTTCCCTTTCTTGTCGATTCCCACAGCTCTCCCCGCCTCCCTTTCCCCATTTCCAGCCTGTGTTACACAGATGCTTCCATCTCCCTCCCCCCTTCCCTGTTGAGAGCGCCATGGCACTAGCTGGGAATTCTTCCCATCCCCTCCCCTTGAGACACCAAGTCTGTCCACTCAAAGGTGCGCCCTGGGCCCATGAACAGAGACTGAAAGAATGAGAGGGTAGGGTACCAGCACAGAGAAGGACTGGCCAAGACACAGAAAACTCAGGTCAGGCCACAGTTTGGCAACCCCTCCCCATAAGCTCCCTAGGAGAAGGGGACGCACAGAGAACAAAGCAGGCAAAACCACACTTTTTGACTGGGTTTGGCCACAAGCTCCAGCACCACTACTGGGCTAGGGAAGCAGGAGGGCCCAAAAGTCCTTCCTTGAAGGCCCACTCTCAGGCCCCAGTTGGAGCCTCCATCAAGCACTAAGCACAGGTAGAGGGCTGTGGTGCCCTACTCGGGAGGCTGAGGCAGGAGGATCACAAGTTTGAGGCCAGCCTGGACAATTTAGCAAGACTCTGTTCAACAAAAAAGGACTGGGGATGTAGTCAGTTTTAGAGTACCCTGGGTTCAATCCCCAGTATTGCCAAAAAAAAAAAAAATTGAAAAAAACAAAAAGCCAGGCACAGAGGTCAATGTCTGTAATCCCAGCAACTCAGGGGGCTGAGGCAGGAAGTTCAAGACCAGTCTCAGCAATTTAGCAAGACCCTGTCCCAAAATTAAAAAATAAAAAAAGATGGGGGGGAGTTATCTTTGGGATGTGGCTCCGTGGTTAATTGCCCCGGGGTTCAATCACCTATACCCAAAAAACGGCCACCACTGCAATGCAAATAAGCAAGAAAAAGGGGACAGAACGGAATAAATGCAGGCCCCTCCCAGACCCTCTCCAGCGGACAGAAATTGGTGCACTCAAGGGAATGAAAGGAAGGGAATGAAGGAATGGACAGGAAGAAGGGCTATCAGTCAGGCCTCTCTAAGGAGGTCCAGGCCTGAGCCAGTGACTTCTCAGCCTCCGGGAGGAGGCGCAGACAGGGCAAGAGCAGGTCTTCTCTTACCCCTCCAGAGTGGGGAGACAAGAGGAGAAAGGGAAGGTCCCCAAGGCAGCTGTGCTGTGAACCTTAGTGCTTACGAAGAGAGAGTGTGAAGCCCCCACCAAGGCCACGCAGACCTCATAGGAGCCCACTCCCCACCGCCCTCCCCACACAGGTACATACTGTCACGGCCACCTCCAGGCACGGCCACCCCTCTCCTCACTTCTACACCCAGAAGGGGCCGACCCAGTAGGCACCGGAGCCTTCCAGCAGCCTGTGTGTCTAAACCTTCAGTTTTTTCTTGTTTATTCTTTTCGACTTTATTGAGTCTAATTGACGAATACAGTTATATGTATTTAAAGAGTACAATGTAATGGTTTGATGTAAAAATGCACACACACACACACACACATACACACACATACCATATTGAAAAGATGACCACACTCAAGTTAAACACACCCATCACCTCACACGGTTACTTTTTGTGTTTTGGTTTTTTGCTGTTGTTGTTATTTTGGTAAGAATGCTTAAACTCTACCCTCTTAGCAAATTGCACACTGTACATCAGATCTTCAAAATTCATTCATACCCTAACTGAAAGTCCTTTAGCCAAGGTCTTTCCATTTCCCAGCCCAGCCCCAAGCCATGGCCACTACCACATTCCACTTCTGCTCTGCTTCTGAGTTTGGAATTTTTTTTTTGTTTGTTTGTTTCTATTTTGCAGTCCTGGGATTGAACACACGGCCTCACACATGCTAAAGCAAGTACTCTGCTAATGAGCCACATCCCTGGCCTTTTTATTTTTTTTATGCTAAGATAGGGTCTCTCTAAGTTGCTGTGGCTGGTCTCGAACTTGTGATCCTCCTGCCTCAGCCTCCTGGGGTGCTGGGATTATAGGCGTGCACCACCACACCTGGGGCTAAACTCTGAGTTTTGATTCCAGCTTTTCCTAAAGGGCTGAGTAACAAAAAGAACCTGGAAGGGGCTCAGCCACGTTCCTTCTTCCACCTTCCTTCTTCCGCAAGATGTTGGTCAAACAAAAGCAAGTCACTTGGAGATGCCTGGCAGGAGGCGCTGAGCTCGAACTCTGCCATGGCTCCTTGAGAGCAATGACATCCTGCCTCTGGGCTTCTCGGTCCCTTTGCTTCTCCACAGTTGCTGGCCTTTGTTTACCAAGCTGAATTCAAAGTCCTTCCTCATGTCAAGACAGACTCTCTCTCTCTCTCTCTCTCTCTCTCTCTCTCTCTCTCTCTCTCTCTCATACACACACACACACACACACACACACACACACACACACACACACGCAGGGCAAGGCTGAAGGAGAGACACCAGAGGTGCTGGTCACTGCAAAGAGCACGGACTGCAGAGGGGCAGATGTCCCTGGATGTCGTTTTCACGGAAGGACAAACCCCAGAGTTCCTGACAAGCCACGCAAACCAAATGTCCAGCTCACCTCCTTCCCCCTCCGCCCCCACCGCATTATATGACTGTCTTTGAAGGGAAACACATGGATTTTTCCGGAGCCTTCTTCTAGTTCACTTCCTTAAGCTCCTACCTCCGAGGAATACTTGTTACAGTGTTTGAAGAAATGCTACAAGCAGAATTTTTAAAAATAGTAACAGAACAGAAATTTATACCTTAAACAAATCATTCCAACAGATGGGACTTAAAGCATTTATTATCCCTCTCTGGTCTGGGACTTTTCAAACACTGAGTTTGCAGCCGGCCAGACTGGGAGCTGTTTGATAGTACCTCTCTGACCAATTACATACTAATTAAAAGACCTCGGTGTGCTCTGGAGGTAGCAGCTTTGCATATGGACTTTAATTACTGGGCCCTCATTTTGCCAAGAAAACACAAAGGGCTTTTTCTGGCTGGTTGCTGAGACTCAGAATGAACATATGGCCTGTGTGGGAGGAGGGGTTAGGAGCCTAATCCTAAACAGGAAGGGGAGCACTTCCCCCATAATCTCCTGGAAGTAACTGTGCACAGGGGGCGCTCCAAAATCCCTGAGTCACGGCCAGAACAATGGGCACTCTGAGCGGTTAGAGAGAGGCCACCCTGGACATGTCAATCTGGGCCATCTCTGGATTAGAGTTCTTTCTTGACCCTCTGGCCTTTTCTTGTTTGGATCAGATCCTCCTGTCTCTTCCTATGTGTCACAAAGCCTGTAAAAGTCTAGTGTTAATTTTTAGCTACCCAGAATCCATCCCTCAGTCCGTCTCCTGGTTACATCATCCCAGACCCCAGTGGACAACATTGAGGCAGGGCTATACCTCAATCTAGCCAAAGTGTTTGCTTCAAACATGGGCATTTGATCCACCTACAAAGAACACACTTGCTTTGTGGAGTCTTGGAGATCTTGACCCAGAAGCAAAGAATTCTAGAGCTGGAAGAGACCTCAGGGACAAAGATTCCTGTTCAAACATCTTTGTCGACTTTTTCTAAACAGGTATGTATATGAAGGTCCATGGAGGAAGGATGTCACACAGCAATGAGACAAACTCTTGATGTCCCAATGCCCTGTATGTGTGTGGTTCAATAATGTCTTTTTTGACTGGACATTATAGATCCAGGAGTCAAGAACCAATCTCCCTTTCAAACATGTGGCCAATAGTCTTCTCTCATTTTCTGTACAGCAAATATCTCTGCCAACCAATTTTTGCATGGCTGATCTTCACCTTCTGTAATAATCTCTCTCCTAACTTCTTTATTTCTTTGATTGACACTAAATCTTACTTCTTCCTAGTCCCCATTTGTCCTTTTAGCTGCTAAAAAACAAAACAAAACCTTTCTTTCTTTCACTGGGAATTGAACCCAAGGCTTCCTACATGCTAGGCAAGCACTCTACCACTGAGTTACACCCCCAACCCCATTTTTAAATTTTATTCTGAGACAGGGTCTCATCAAGTTACTGAGGCTCGAATTTGCAATCCTCCTGCCTCAGCCTCCCAAGAAGCAGCTGGAATTGCAGGCATGTGCCACCATGCCTTGCTCAAGATCTTTTCTTCACTTAATTTGATCCCACATCGCTGAGAGACCCTTACCCTCTGCCTTGCTCACTCGCCAGGCTTTAACTTCTATCTCAAGCCACAAGTTCCCTGCACTTCCTCACCCAGCCTTTTCCTATTTTCACAAGTAGTTGGGATGCATTAAAAGCAGTTGCAATTTTTTACATTCTGCCTCCAGCAGACATGCAAAAAATCTAAGTCAATTTCTCACAATTGAGTTATGAATATCTTTACGATGATCGGGGAATAGTTCTTCCTAGGGTCAGATCTCCCAGCCACCTGATTTTATTTTTATTTTTATTAATTTTTTAGGAAACAAGGACTCACTATGTTGCCCAAGCTTGTCTCCCACTTCTGGGCTCAAGTGATCCTTCTGCCTCAACTTCCCCAGTAGCTGGGATTGCAGGCATCTACCACTATGCTGGGCTTACCTGAAAAAATTATTATTATTATTATTATTATTATTATTATTATTATTATTATTATTATTATTATTATTTTGGTACCAGGGCTTGAACCCAGAGGCTGTTAACCACAGAGCCACATCCCCAGCCTTTTCAAAATATTTTATTTAGAGACAGGGTCTTGCTAAATTACTTAGGGCCTTACTAAGTTGCTGAAGCCAGCTTTGAACTTGTGATCCTCCTGCCTCAGCCTCCGGAGCCTCTGGGATTACGGGCGTGCACCACCCCTGTGCCCAGCTCTGAAATATTTTTAAATGGGTCAGGATGGTAGTAGAAAATAACCCTAATCATCTATTTCTAGGAGACTCTTTATCTGACAGGATCAATTATTTTAACTTGTGGTGACTAAATTCCCCTTATTTCTATGACAGATTAATGCCATTTGCCAGTGTATAAAGTTAGCCAAGTTCTGGTAACACAGATGGAAATCTTCATGTAAACGTGAAGCAAGGCTATTACTCTCTGGAACCCAGTATGTAGTTGGCAGCCCTCAAGAATTACAATTATTATTTTTATGTCCCTTTTAGATTGTCATAGGAATTTACAGGTTTTCAGAGAAAAAGCTGTGGGAGTTTGGATGAGACACAAACTCCTTCAGTCTCTAGCCCAAGTGCAACCTTTTATTAGACCTTTGGACTAGGGAGGTGGAAAGTTAATTCAGGATATAAAATAAACAGATGATACCTTAAATTTATGCGGTCTCCTTTTGCAAAACGCTGCCACTGCTCGCATGCATCATCTGATCACCAGGGGCTTCTATTACTAGAAGTTGTTCTAAGGAGAGAAACACAAATAAAGAAAAATTGAAAGATATTTTCTATGGGTGAAAATCCTAAGCTTCCTTTCTTAGTTCCATGATGAATATTCCAGTTAGACAATGTCCCTAGAAATCTTCCTTCTTAATATCCAGCTTCAAAACTGCAATTCATTATAGAACTGCCCATCCACATTACCCAACCTTCTTTATTGGGGAACCAACCTGTGCACCTTCCCATATGCCCTCCATGCAGCCTTCTTCCTTGCTCTCTGGCCAGCATCCCATCTGCCCTGGTTGACCCTCTGCTTCCAGGGGTCTGAGATCTGGCTGCTGCTTCTCTTTATTTGGGTGGGTGGGTGGGGAGCTACCAGGAATTGAACCCAAAGACACTTAACCACCAAGCCACATCCTCAGCCCTTTTTACTTGCTTATTTATTTATATATCTAATAACTTTTTAAAATACCTTTATTTTCTTTATTTTTATGTGGTGCTGAGGATCGAACCCAATACCTCACACATGCGAGGCAAGCTCTCTACCACTGAGCCCACAACCCTAGCCCTTTTCATATTTTATTTTGAGCCACAGTCTCACTGAGTTGCTCAGGGCCTCTCTTAGTTGCTGAGGCTGGCTTTGAACTTGTGATCCTCCTGCCCCAGTCTCCAGAGCAGCTGGGATTACAGGCATGCGCCACTCCATCCAGCTGAGATCTAGGCTTCTTAAGACACATCACTGAGAGGACAGGTGGCCCAACCCTGCAAGGTGAGAGAATTAATTCCCAGGGTGAATTTTACCAATGGGAAGTCGAGATCAGGGCATGGTGGGCTAGAAACCCAAATAGTTCCTAGAAACCCAAATAGTTCCCTCCAATCATGCTGAGATATGATTCCTCCTGCAGAGAGCAGCCACACACGCTGACACCTGCCCCATCCTTCATGATGTATTTTGCAATGGAGGCCAGCATGAAAACCCCAAGTATCCTCCTGCATCTTCCTGTGCCTTGCTCACCCCATCCTGGAGTTTCACTGTCCAGATATATTAGCACCTGAGCCCTTGTCTGGCTCTGCTTTCTGTAGGACCAAAGCTAAGAATGTTTATTTTCTCTAGATCAGCTTAAGGTGTGATTTATGGATCACCTTCAGAAGAGGCCCCTGGGATACCTGCTAGAAAGGTAGATTCCTAGCCCTATGTCCTGGAAGGCATAGATTCAGCAGGAATGGGGTTGGGGCCTAGGTATCTGCAATATTCACAATCTCTGCAGTTGACCTTGAAACACTCCAAAATGTGAGAACTACTAGTCCAAATTCCTTCAGTATGCCCCAGCTCCTCAGAAAAGGCTTCTGGTCACCCAGGCTAGAACCAAGGGGTTCCTCCCCTGTATTCCTCAATCTTGTCATTGCCTGTGCATATGTCCCCTCTTAGCAATCCTACTGCCCACTCCCCAGCTCATCCCTTTTCACCTGAGATATCACTGAAGCTTCCCAAATGATCTCCCTATTTACATGCTTCTGAAATGGAACTAAGCTCTGGGATTGGTGGGTATGGAGCACCTAGAACAGGGCAGTATGAGAAGTAGCATTTAAATTTGTCAGAGATAAAGTTCCAGAGGCTTTCAAAGGGACAGAACTAGGCCTGTGCTGGATTTGTGACCCTGCCCACATGCTGCGTTCAGTTCTTTACATCACTGCTGCACCTAGTGATGCAAAGTCAAGCCTGACAGTGTGTCTAGTGACTTCCATGGGAGCATGGGTGGGCCCATCCATTTCCATGCCATCCCATATCTAACGGGGCACACTGCACACAGTGGCTGCTTTACCCAGGTGGGAGATAGTCGGGGTAACAGGGATATAAAATTCTCTCCTCTTCTTTCTTTTCTCCCTTTCAGCCACCCCAGATCCATGTTGCTCAACCCAGCCTCCTAGCTTGAAAATACTTCTGCCGCTGCTTGAGGACTCTTCATGCCCTCTCCTGAGTGACTCTGGCCCAAATCCATTGGCCTGTCCCTGCGTCCTAGTCATTTCTTTCTCCACGTGTCTATTCTTTCAGACTTGAGAAAATAAACCAAGTGTCCTTCCTTATCATAAGGGCACAAATTGTTTTGCTGAACCGTGATAATGAGAGCTAACATTTATTAAGCATTCACCATGACTAAGCCAGCCCTTTCCAGGTGTTTCTCCACTTAGTTCTTTCAACAGCCCTACATGGTGGATGGAGTTAGTCATGGCTCACCATCAAGGAGAATTGGTTCTGGACACCTGTGGGTCTCCTCAGATGTTCAAGTCCTTTATATAAAGTAGCACAGTATTTGCACAACATTTATATACATCCTCTTGTATATTTCAAGTCATCTCTAGATTACTTGTAATACCTAATCTGATGTAATATGCTATTAAATTGTTACACTATATTGTTTAAGGAATAAGGACATAAAAAAAAGTCTGTGCGTGTTCAGTACAGATGCTTATTTATTTATCTAATTTTTTTACAGTGCTGGAGATTGAACCCAAGGCCCTAGGCATGCTAGGCAAGCACTCTACCACTGAACCACATCCCCAACTCCAGATGCTATTTTTTTGAAGTACTTTTCATTCATGGTTGGTTGAATCTGTGATTGTGGAACCCATGGATATGGTTGACTGTACTATATTTATCCACCTTTGCAGATGAGAAAACTGAGGTTTGGAAAGATTATAAATTGCCTGTAGAAAGTGCTGCAGTTTGTCTGATTACAAGGATCGTAACCAAAATGGTTCCCCCACTGCCCAAAGGTGCACAATAATTGTCCTTCCTGCCACTTCTTGATATGAACTTCTCACACTAACAACTGCTCCTAAGTTCACATTCAGGGTGACTCGAGGTCAACCCACAAGGAGAGCAGGCAGCCAGCCTCACCTCCTCGGCCTTCTGCCTCCTCTCACTCAATCCTCTGCTCCTTGAAGACCTAACTCTGCAGTGCCCTTTGCCACACAGTTCCATGGTATCGCGCCAGCCGCTCCTTGCTGGGTAATACATGCTGTCATCGTGCATGACCGGCTTACGAGCATTCTCACCACATCAAGCCAGGAGCTCATTTCCCCCAATATTTCCTCCACAAACGTCATCTGCGCCATCTACCCTAAAGCCCTGCTTCCCAGTCTTTCATCCCGGCGTCTGAACTAATGCAGAAACTCTCTCAGCATCTCTGGAGACTCACTGTCCCCACAACAGAATCTCCGTGTGGGCCTTTGACAGTTCCTCCTATGAAAGCCCTCAAATCCCCCAGTGAACTGTTGTTTCTTCTAAGTAACTCTGTGCGGACTCTATTTCCTTCGTTCTTTGTCCTTCTGAGCCGTTAAAACCAACCAAGATTTGAGCCAAGTGATGAGCTTCATTAATTGGCTTCAGCAATCCACTTGTTTTATCAGGTCGCAGGTTGAACCACCACCCCCACCATGTAAACCGGCTGGAGGCCTCCTATGATGGTACTGTCTCCCCTTCTTTGATCCTTAAATGATGGTAACTGTCCCCCACCCCAAGGGTAATTGAACTTTAAGATGACTTTCCAGCGATCTTGTTCTCCCCAAGCCTACACATCTGGAACCATTCACAAAGTGGTGGTTGGAGTCTCCACTAATTCAAATGGAATGCTGGTGATGGAAGCCACTCGGAGGCCCTCGGCTTCCCTCAAATCTCAGGGCAAGTGGTTCTTCTCTCAGAAATGCATGTGTCAACAAACAGCCCACTGGGGACGGAGCCTTCACCCAGGGCACTGGAGCATCCCAGCTCAGTGTGCAGTGGCTCTGAGGTAAGGAATGACATCATGGATAACACACGTGTCCCTCCAAATTCACATACTGAAACCCTAACCACTCATCTGACTCTATCTGGTGATAAGGTCTAGGCAAAATAAGATCACAAGGGTAAAGCTCTAATTCAATAGGACTGAACTCATAGAAGAGAAGGATCCCCAGATCAATCAAATTCTCATCATTACATGAGGACACAGTGAGAAGGAGGTTATCTGATAGCCAGGAAGAGATCCCTCAACAGAAACCCAGCTGTGCTGCCATATGGACCTTGGACTTCCACCTTCACAATTTCAAGAAGTTCTGCTGTTGAATGCACCCAGCCTATGGCACCCCAAGCTGACCACACAGACAGCAAGATTATATGTCCGTATTCAGCCAATGTGGTTCACAGGAAAAAGACAAGAATTCAGATGTTACTCTCCTTATCTGCTGAGTCAGGCTACCTGGGAAGGGTACAGCATCAGGGAGGGGAGCAAGGTAACTGGGGAGAAACACACGTGCAAACCGGCTCATCCAGACAGCCATCAATAAGCATTATGAAATGACTATTATGTACAATTATAAATATTTTCAAACACAATGTAATCCTATTTGTTTATAAATGCATGGGAGAAAGATCTGGAAAAGTAAACAGGAGATAGCTTAGAATGGTCATCTTTGGAGTAAAGTGGGAGGTGGATGGAGGAAAGAGGTAAGGAGGTTGATGAAGAGGGACTTTTACTGATGTGAAAGTGGTGTAATATGTTCATCTACCAAAGGAAAACCATATACTCTTGCAAATATCTGCTGAATGAGGAGCAAAGACAGTAAGCAGGGCATGGTGGGCCTGGCTTGTTTATGGAGCCATCCTGCTCCCCAGGCTTTTTCTCTGGGACATGGGAACGTAAACATTGAAAGTGCTGAGAGTTAATCCCCTTAGTGGCTACATCCTCCACACCTGCCGCAGTACCTGGTGCACAGTAAATGTGGAAACACTGGCTGCTTAGATGCATGAACGAGTAGGGCAGAGTGACAGGAAGGTTCAGTGGGAAGCTCACCTAGAGATGGAGCTGAAGCCTCAGAACACAAATCTGGGTGACTTTGTGGAATAAAGCCCAAAGGTGGACAAATGGAGAATCGGCATGGTTTTAAGGTTTCCATACTTCAGGGGACTCTAAGTGGCACATGCAAAAAGCCTCTGAAGTAGAGTCTAAGATTCCAGAGCTTACAAGGGACACCATATCCCCAACAAGGGTATATGACCTCCTGTTGCCACAAAAACAAGGACCATGTGGTTCTTGTACAGACCCTACCCTTTTCAACATGGAGAAACTTAACTGTTTCAGTGCCAGCTTAAGATCAGCACAGTGAGAAGATTAAGAGCATTGTCTCTGGCTCCAGCCTGCCTGGGTTCAGATCTTGGTTCCGTCATTCAATAGAGTTAGTTAACTTCTCTGTACTCTGGTTTCTCCACCTGTAAAATGAGGATGCTCCAAGTACCTTCACAGGGAAGGTGTGTGAAATGGTGCCTTGTCCCAGGAAAGAGATGGGAGTCTAATGGAACCTCCCTGGCTGTGGATGAAATCATCTGACTTCACTCATGCAGAACTCAGCATCCACTCCTAGAAACTAACTTGCCTTAAAACCTGTATGTGGTGCCTCTCTGTGCTGTTTTGATGTAAGGACTTTAGATAAGAGGACAAAGACAGAGAGGGGTGGCCATCATTATTCATCATACAGATACCTTCTCCACATTGTGCAATCAAACCCTAATCCATGTGCTGCTGTGAAGAGATTTTATAGATGTGATTAAAGGCCCTAATCAGTTGACATTCAAACAGGGAGATGATCTTTGGTGGGCTCAAACCACTGAGGTGAGCCCTGAAAAGGGACTGAGCCCTTGAAAGGGGGATCCACAGTGGCTTTTCCTTCCCCAAATTCTCCCTTTCTGGCTCTCTGACATGCTTCAGCCATGCCCATAAGATCTTCCCTTCCTGAGACCTTGCCCTGCGGGTTTTTCGGATCACTTACCCAACCCCACAATTACAGAAGCTAGTTTCCTGAAAGGCATCTCTTAGAATATTTTATCTCCTACTGCTTCCGTAACTGAATCTGACACCATCATTTCCAAGAAAAGTTCACTTGGGGATAAAATGAAGCCACTTCCTCTTTCCCATATTAAGCACTGTTAAGCAGCCAGGGACTGAATACGAACCAAAAAACCCAGTCAGTTTCCATCATTGGCAATACTTTTATTTTATAGAGTCACCACAAACACCAAACTAGGGAATACTAAATCAATGCTACCAGGGAAAACACCAGTTGAGGTTCCTGTGAGCGTCTGGTCAAAACATTTTTGTCAACTCTTCAACATATAGACTTGCCTTATGTGTGCTTCTGTTCAAAGACATCTTATTTAAGCAATAGCATTGATTCATAGGCATTCAACTCAGCCAACAGCACTGGAACTTGTGCCTAAAGGGAGCTCACCTCGCATGCAGGTTTTCCCCATAAGGCACATCACAGCCTTCTTGAGTTTGGAACACCAAGCACCACACTTCAGGACCATTTTGAACAGCAAAATTGTACCCTTCCCCCAAAAAAAAGCACACACACAAAAAATGTGGAAAACGTGGCTAAAAACCACTAAAAGGACAATTGATCATAGTCTGAGAACTGAGGGTTGGGATGTGACTCACTGGAAGAGCATTGCCCAGCTTGCAGGAGGCTCTGGCTTTGATCCCCAGCACTGAATGAGACACGCAGGCCGAGCACCTCACCCTCTCCAAGGAATCACATGCATCAGGTAACTCAGTTTTCTGGTGCTCTGAGCATGACTGAGAATGACCATAAAGGTGTTGTGATTAGTGATGTTGGGGGTTACTAATAAATTTCAGCAAGTAGGCGAACATGCACATATGGAATCCGTGTATAACGAGTACTGAATGGGGGCTGGAGTACTGAATTGTATTTTTTACTCTTTCTCTGTTCAAACCCTTGGTGGGAGATTTTTCTCTCCTCTGCTAAGCATGACTTTCTCCAGTTTCAATCTGTTCTCACCCACCTCCCTTCCTTTTCTGTTTTGTCCTCATCTTTGCCCTCACAAGCCATATGGGACCTTCTCAGTTTCTTGCTCTGCAGGTTTGTAGGAGAATGGCAGGAAGACCAGCTTTGAGGCTATACCAAGATCAAGGTGAGAAGCCACAGAGCCTGCAGAGGAGGCAGGACCTTTTTCTCTTTAGCATTTTATTTTGTTTTGTTTTAAACTGGGAATTGAACCCAGGGGCACTCAACCACTGAGCCACATCACCAGCCCATTTTTTTGGTATTTTATTTAGAAAGAGGGTCTCACTGAGTTGTTTAGGGCCTTGCTGCTGAGGCTGGCTTTGAACTCATGATGTTCCTGCCTCAGCCACTGGAATTACAGGTGTGTGCTATGGCACCCCGGCTGGCAGGCCCTTTCTTGATGAATACTTGGCAACAGGATAAAGAGGAAAGGCAAGTCACTCTGTGATTTCCAATTGCATAAATCCAGTAAGTGCTGAGGGTCTCTGTAGGAGGTGAGGAATGTGAGAGATGTAGGTCTTTGGGGGAATGTAGTGAGTTTTGTTTGGGACTCATTATTTTGAAGTGTCCACACATCCAGGTGTTGTACATATCAATCAGCACTCTCACTTGTAGAAAAAAGAAGTCAATTCTGGCTAAGTCAAGTAGATAAGGAAATTTACTAAAGAATATGTGGCTATTCACAGAACTGCCCTAGAGGCAGAGAACCAAGGTCAGTGACTGGGAGCAAGCACCAAATCCATCCCAGACCTTTCTAATACCACCAGAAACAGACTCTGTAGTTTACAGCTCTGAGTTGGGTCTGTGTTTGCAGAATATTCCTGCTGCCCAACAATCTGGATATGGCCACCACTGCCATCCTCATCAAGATGGGTTCTGTGTGGGCCCTGTTTCTTTTTCCTTTTTGGGGGTGGGTGGGTGGGAGGGTACTGGAGATTGAACTCAGGGGCACTCAACCACTGAGCCACATTCCTACCCTATTTTGTATTGTATTTAGAGACAGGGTCTCACTGAATCTCACCTCACTGAGCTTCCACCTCACTTTTGCTGAGGCTGCCTTTGACCTCCTGATCCTCCTGCCTTATTCCCCTGAACTGCTGGGATTACAGGTGTGTGCCACTGTGCCCAGCCTAAAATGAAATACAGATAGAAAAAATAAAACTGAAAAAAATGAGCAGAATATCAGGAAGCTATGGCACATTAAGTAGGTGAAGATACTTCTAATTGGAATCTAAACACCAAGAGATGGGACTGGGGGTGTAGTTCATTGGCAGAGCACTTGCCTTGCATGCCCAAGGGTTCACTGCAAAGGGAAATGAGGAATATTGGGGAGATTAGGGAACCATTCTGTGTTATGCCTCTGGTAGTAGTTATAAAACTTTAAATATTTGTCTCAACTCATTGTATTGTCACTTGGGATTTACCAGCTGGTCACGGTGGCACATACCTGTAATCCCAGTTATTCAGGAAGCTAAGGCAGAAGGATTACAAATTCAATGCCAGCCTGGGCAACTGAGCAATCCCCAGCACCAAACAAAGCAAAGTAAAAACCAAAAAGATGGGAGTAGGGGGTAAAAAATATATCTGAAAAAAAAATGATGGCCAAAAAATATTCCAAATTTGATGAAAACTAAAATCCCACAGATACAATATACTTAAGAAATCTCAGAGAAACAAAAAAGACTACACCACGGCAAATGGTATTACACTGGTTATAATGAACAAGTGATAGGGAGAAAACTTTTTAATTTAGCCAGGGAAAAAGGACAAAGAGGAATAAAAATTGGCAGCAGACTTTTCACCAGAACCAGTACAAACCAAAGTGCTGAAAGAAAAAAGAAAGAAAGAAACTATTCACTTAGAATTCTACACCCAGCACAAGTATTTTCCAAAAACAGGCAAAATTTTCAAATGTAGAAAGAATTCATAACAAACAGACCACCATTATCAGAAATATTAAAGGGAGCCGGGTGTGGTGCATAGCACCTGTTATCCCAGCTACTGGGAGGCTAAGGCAGGAGGATCACAAGTTTGAGGCCAGCTTTAGCAAATTAATGAGACACTGGCTCAAAATAAAATAAAATAAAAAATTAAAAGGGCTAGAGATGTAGCTCAGTGGTAAAGTGGCCCTGGGTTCCATCATCAGTACCAAACAACAACGACAACAACAAACCAGAGAGAGAGAAGTGAGTGTTTAGAGGAAAACCGGTAACAATGTCTTAAGGGGTCTATAGCACATGTAGAAATAAATTAATGATAACAACAGTAAAATGGCCAAGAAGCAGGAAAGGGTGGGAATACACTGTTGTAAGGTGTGTTAAGGTATATTAAGTGGTATGATATTACTCCCAGACAATTTGTGATAAGTTAAAGATTTACACTGAAAATCCTAGAAGACTTTCTCAAAAAATAAAAAGAAGCACAGCTAATTAACTCAATAAAGGAGATAAAATGCAATCATATTGACAACAAACAGGCACAGAGGAATTTTTTGGAATAATAGAAATATTCTAAAACTGGATTGTCATGATGGTTGCACAACTATGGAAATATACTAAAAGTCATTGAGTAGTATATTTAAAGGAAGTGAAATTTATGATATGTAAATTGTGCCTCGATAGAGTTGTTAAAAAAAGAAATAATGAACAAAAGAATCCAGAAGGGAGAAAAAAGGAACAAAAAATGCAGACGTGATAAATAGGAAACGAATAGCAAGTTGATAGATTTAAGCATGTATTAACGAGCAGAGAGAGCTACTCAATTTTAATTAAAAAATTAGAGGAGTGCACTCTGATTTCTAGACTTTGGGGGATAAAAACAGACATATAGATGAATGGAACACAATGAAACTAGAAATAGATTCATATATTTATGAGCAACTGATTTTTAACTAAAATGCAAAGGTAGTTCAATGGCAAAAGGACCCTTGAACAAACAGTATAGGCACTATACAGCCACTTGCAAAAACAGAGAAACGTCTTAATTTACACCACAAACAAATCTGACTCAAAATCTATCATACACTTAAATGAAAGAGCTAAGTTGTAGTTGAGAGGAAAACATAGGACAGAAGCTAAATAAACTTAGGTAAGGCAAAGATTTGTTTTAAAAGGACACAAACCATTAAAAGAATAAGATCAATAAATTGGACTTCATCAAAATTAAACCAGAGTTTTTCTCTTCAAAGGACACTGCTTCCCCTGCCTCCCCCACCACATCCCTCAAAAAAGGAAAAAGAAAAACCAATCTACATAATGGGAAGAATATTTACAAGACATATATATGATAAAAGACATGTAGAATACACACACACACACACACACACACACACACACACACACACCAAAATAGTATTCAGCTTAAGAAAAAGAGAGAAATCCCACCATTTGGCACAACATGAATGAACTTGGAGGTCATTATACTAAATGAAATAAGCCAGCCACAGAAAGACAAATATTGTGCCATTTCACCTTAAAAAAAAAAAAAGAGGTTAAATATCAGAAATAGAGAATAAAATACTGGTGTGAGGAGACAGGAAAATGTTAGAGAATATAAAATAGCAAACATGCACAAGGATGAACAAGTCTAGAGATCTAATATGCAACATCAAGTTTATAGTTAATGGAACTATATTGCATTTGGGATTCCTACTAAATGAGTAAATTTTAGTTGTTGTTTCCTAAAAAAAAGAAAAAAGAAAGAAAAGGAATAACTGTTATATGATGAATACATCCATTTGCTTCACCATTTTATTATCTAAACATATCATATAACTTTGTGTTGTATCCCTTAAATACACACATTTTAAAAAGATGTATGCATAACAAGACCTTTCACAACTCAAATACGTGAAGAAAGAACTTGATAAAAATAAAATGGATAAAAGAGACATTTCATGGAAGAGGAACTATTGATGGCAAATAAACACAATGAGACATCACTGTCCATTTCCTTGAAGAACTAAAAAAGGCTGACAATATTAAGTGCTGACAAGGCTGTGGGAGCAACTAGAAACCTCATACAGTATTGATGAGAATGCAAAATGTATAGGAACTTTACAAAACAGATTGTCAGTCTTTTTTATAAAATTAAACATACATTTACTACATGACTCAGAAATCCTACTCCTAGGTATTTATCCAAGAGGAATAAAAACAGTTTATTTACAGACTTATGTGTTAAAGTTCATGGCAGCCTTCGTCACAATAGCCAAAGCCTACAAACCACTTACATGTCTATCAATAGGTAAGTGAATAAACATATTATGGGACATTCATAGAGTAGATTACCGTGGAAGAACTAAAGCGAACAAAATACCAATATATGCAGCAACATGAGTGAGTCCCCAAAACATCACAGCAAGGAAAAGAAGCCAGACACCAAAAAATACCTACTGTGATTTAATTCATAGGAAACTCTAGCACAAGCAAAACTGCACTGATAAAAAACATATTGTGGGTTGCTGGGGACCAGGAATAGAGAGGTAAGGGGTTCACTACAAAGAGAGGTGAGGAATATTGGGGGGATTGGAGAAACATTCTGTATTACACCTCTGGTAGCAGTTACAAAACTTTAAATAAATATTTGTCTAAACTCATTGAGTTGTACACTTGGAACTTACTAGCTAGACACAGTGGCACATACCTGTAATCCCAGCTACTCAAGAGGCTGAGGCAGGAGGATTGCAAGTTCAAGGCCATCCTGGGTAACTGAGCAAAACATCATCTTAAAGTAAAATTTTAAAAAATCTAGGGATGTAGCTCAATGGTAGAACCTAGCATGCAAGAGACCCTGGGTTCAATCCTTAGTACTAAAAAAAAAAAAAGTATTTTATCACCTTAAGTTATATCAATCAATTGACAACAATTACATTGAAATCAGTAACTAGGCCAAAGAGATTATCCATGCAGAGACTTTCTATGCAAGAGACTATCTGTCGGGAAAATATCCTAACTTCTATATTTAAATCATCTTTTAAAATATTTATTTTGGTTTATATTTTATAGTATGCATAATATATTTGTGCATTAGCATATCTGAATCATTAACGAATATCAAATATTGAGGCACATAATTGGTTTTGCTGATAGGGATGGACCATTTCAACATGTGAAGACCTGAGTTGCTGTGGTAAGCCCAGTGGGGCAGTTCCCGTGCCATGGTAGAAGCAGAAATCACATTGTAATAGGGATTGAGAAATGAAGATAAACAACAGATTTCTCTTTCAAGCTACAGGGATGGTGGAGAGCTGAGGTAGTCATTTCTAGGATGGGTCATTTTAGTATAAGTTTAAAGGAGGGAGTCGGTTCAGACGGGTTGAAAACATAATCAAGAAAGAAGAAATATTGTAGATGAAGTGCCCAGTTTGCGGGAGAAGTCAGTTCTAGGGTCTCAGTGAAGAACTGAGAAAGAGACAGAGAGGAGTTGTGAAGTCCATAGTCCCAGGGTGGTTAACTTACTAAGCAAGGTCATTGGTACATGGAGGATGGGAAGGTGTGGTAGGGCAGAAGTTGTCTTTGGAATAACTCGCCTGGGAAATAACACTGGGAAGGAAGGAAGGAAGCCAGCATCCTCCTGGGGAGGTATTCCTGTGGTGCCCACTGCCCAGTCCTATTTCCACCGTCTCTAATGGCTGGCAGGAGCAAGCTGCTTCCCTAGGCCCTGAAGGCGCCATCTCCTACCTACAGCAGCATAGGTGGCCCATGAATGGTGGTAGGGGTGTAAGTGGAAACTGGTGAAGTGATGACTCTATCTCTGGGCTCCTTTGTAATTCGTCCACCACCCACAGGGTCTGTGTGATTCCCACTTTGCCTCAGAAGCTAATTTTGGCCCTGCTGGTCAGTGCTAACCTGGGTGTGGTGGTTGTGTGGGTGGGACCACCAGGAATTAAAGGAAGTGGGTCTGGTGAATCAGGTGGGGGCCTGACTCACCCAGGCCCATGGGAACAGGGACCTCAGGGCTGGTGGCGCCATCTCTGAGCAGCATGAGGGCCGTAAGGGGCATCATTAGTGGTTGCGAATGCTGGCCCAGCACTTCTCACAGGATGGCCTTAGGGCCTACCCACACGCCATCTGGGTAATTATGTCCTGCTCACCCTCCTGCACATTCAGGGAACTAGCAGTGGACTTCCGGGCTTGACCTCTCCGCCTGCAGACCCAGTCAGGCAGCGGTGAGAGACCCACTTCTTTCCAACCCATTCAACCCTCTTCCCTTGCTACTGCATGCAAGAGGACCCCACAGGACGTGGAGGCAGGCCCTCTGGCCACCTTCACATTGAGTTCACCAGCTGCAGGGGTCTGCTGGGGAAACCCAGACAGACTCTACGGCTGCTGTGGATACTTTGTCTGGGGGGGTCCTCTGGTTTCTCTCAACATTCCTAGCTACTCTACTGCTCAGAAGGAACAACTCTCCTTCACTGTTTAGTCGATGTGGTTCAGGAGGTGCCAACTCTTTCTCCAAACCCAGGGTGGACATATGAACCATGCTGGCTCAGGACAACCTGCCATCTCCTAGCCATAATGACTGCCTCCCAGTGGACATGTCCCACAAAGGAGTCAACAAGACCCTGTCCTGAGTGTTCTACAGAACTTTTGGGGTGGGGATTTTTTGGGGGGTGGGGGGGCAGGGAAGTGCCTGGGATTGAACCCAGGGCCTTGCAGATGCATATGCTAGGCTAGTGTTCCACGCCAGAGTCCCAGCCCTTTTTAATTTTATTTATTTGTCTTTTATTGTGGTACTGAGAATTGAACCCAGGGCTTCACATAACTAGGCAAGTGCCCTAACTACCTCCCCAGTCCCCTTTTCATTTTATTTTGAGACAAGATCTCAGATCTCTTAAGTTGACCAGCCTGGCCTTCAACTTGCAATCCTCCTGCCTCAGCCTCTGGAGTAGTTAGGATTACAGATGTAGGCCACTACACCCGACTAGAACTGCAAAACTCTTAAGAAGAGAAAATCCCTCATCTCTATTCATGTTACTAAGAATATAAACTGCAGGTCAAAAGTCACTGGCAGGGCTGGGGGTGTGGCTCAAAGGTAGAGCGCTCACTTAGTACGTGCGAGGCCCTGGATTTGATCCTCAGCACCACATATAAAATACATAAAATAAAGGTATTGTGTCCAACTACAATTACTGGCAGTTTCTCTCTCTCTCTCTCTCTCTCTCTCTCTCTCTCTCTCTCTCTCTCTCTCTCTCTCTCTCTCTCTCTTTCCAGCTCCAGGTACAGTGGCACCCGCCTGGAATCCCAGTGACTTGGGAGGTTGAGGTAAGAAGATCATAAGTTCAAGGCCAGCTTCAGCAACTTACCAAGACCCTAAGCAATTTATGAGACCCTGTCTCAAATTTAAAAAGAAAAGAAAAGCCAGGCAAGGTGGCACATGCCTATAATCCCAGCAGCCTGGGAGGCTGAAGCAGGAGGATCACAAGTTCAAAGCCAACCTCAGCAAAAAATAAGGTACTAAGCAATTCAGTGAAATCCTGTCTCTAAATAAAATAGAAAATAGGGCTGGGAATGTGGCTCAGTGGTCGAGTGCCTCTGAGTTCAATCCCCAATACAAAAAAAAAAAAATTTAAAGTGTTAGGGATGTGGCTTAGTGGTAGAGCACCCCTGTACCGAAGGAGGAGGAAAGAAAAAAATTTAAATGATACTTATTTGAAGAACTGCCTCAAGTATCTTTATATATATTATTCCAATCAATTCCCATGAGTCGGGGGCTGGGGATGTGGCTCAAGCGGTAGCACGCTCGCCTGGCATGCGTGCGACCCGGGTTCGATCCTCAGCACCACATACCAACAAAGATGTTGTGTCCGCCGAGAACTAAAAAATAAATATTAAAAATTCTCTCTCTCTCTCTCTCTCACTCTCTCTTTAAAAAAAAAAAAAAAAAAATTCCCATGAGTCGGAAGTTCTATTACAGGAGGTGAATTTAAAGGTCAATGATACTATTTCTGAAAACATATTGCCTGGGTTTGAATTCTGGCTCCATAGATACTACCTTGGAACAGACAGTATTAAAACTTTCTGGGCCTTTGTTTTCTCATCTATAAAATGGAGCTAATAACAGTACTTATCTCATAGGTTGTTGTGAAAATTAGTGAGGGTATATACGTGAAGAATACAGCACACCAACAAGCGCTCAATAAATTTCAGCTGTGACTATCACCAGTGTCATCATTTCCAACTAAAAAACAAGAAAATTGGGGCTGGGGGGTATAGCTCAGTGGTAGGGCATAAGGTTAGTATAAATGAAGCCCCAAATTCAATCCCTAGCATCAAAAATTAAAATAATAAAATAGAAACAAAGACAAGTAAACAGACATAGAATTGTTACAATACTTGCCTCTAGTTGTACCACTGGTAAGTGATGGAATGGGACTTCCAACTAGAGCTATTTCTGGCTTCAGAGACTTTGTTCTTGACCATCAAGCAATACTTATTTTGCCTTGGCAACCTTAGAGGAGAGTCTGTCTGAAAACAGAAAGCTAAGTCACAGCAGAGTAGAGCTAAGAGAAGGAGATAGCAAGAATCCTAAGGAATTGTCTGAACCTCTTGAACCAGCCAAGGTTCAATAATATTAATCAGGGCTGGGGCTATGAATCAGCAGTAGCATGCTTGCCTGGCATGTGTGAGGCACTGAGTTTGATTCTCAGCACCACATATAAATAAATAAAATGAAGGTCTATCAACAACTATATATATATATATATATATATATATATATATATATATATATTTATCAAAAAAAAAAACTCCATCTCATCTAGTTTGAATTGGAGTAATTGTTCCTTCCAGTTGGAATCCCTTGCAAACTTGACCAGGACAGCAATTCAAACCTAATCCCCAACAGATGGATGCAGAGGCATGTATGTGCCTGCAGTCTCAGCTACTAAAGAGACTGAGATGGGAGGATTGTCGTGAGACCCAATCTCAAAACAAATCTCAATATCAAACCTGCTCTCATTCTGGCCCTGACTAGCCCAAGGAGAAAAGCCATGAAAGAATCCACTCCAGGGTCCTGCAAACAAAGCTGTTCATGTGTTTGGCCATTCATTCATTTCATTCAGGAACCTTGTTTGTGTCAGGAACTGTGCTAGCTGCCCAAATATTTGGGTGTGTGGAGAGACATAAGGTCTTGCTGCATGGAAATATCACTGCTGTTGCCACTGATATGGGGATTGAACTCAGGAGAGCAGAGGGAGGTAGACAGGCAGTGGAGGGAACAGGCAGGGCATGTAGCTCAGTGGCATACCAATTAGGGCCAATGCAGCCTCAAGCAGGATCTCAGCTCTCCTATCTATCTGAACAGAAGTGTCTGGGATCTTATGCTCTATGCCAGATTTATTCCAAACTCTGCATATTCATAGCTACAGCTGGACTCTAGCTCATCTTTAAATGGAAGAGGTAATGGGGGATTTCTGCAAGGACTAAATTATTCAGCTCCATCGAACCACATAAGCAGCATTCAATCTCCATCTCTGGATACAGTCTGCCCAAGTCAAAACATTCGATCGAGGTCTCAACAGGAAATGCAGACTCAGAATTGGTGACTTAGAATGCGGGAGTAAAGCCCTCCCCCAGCACAGTGGCGTGCTTCCTTTTTTTGCATCAGATCTACTCAGAGAGAACCCTTGAGGGCTGGGAATACTTTTGATTTTTACATCACAAGCGTCATAGAAAATATACAATGAAAACCCCAATGATTCCTTAGAGAGTTCATTGCTCTCCCTCGTCTTCTTTGATTCCCCTGCCTCCTCTCTGCATCCTTTGAACTTCTAAAAAGACACTTTGAAGGCATGTCATAAAGCAGTTTTTCATTCATGCTCCCCTCTTTGATGATCCTGCTATTTGTCTGAACTGCAGTGTCCACAGGATGCCGGGTTTGGAGAGCTGAAAGCCAATACGGATGACAGAGAGCCCAGTGAGGAAGAGCCGAGCTGTGTCTGTCAATGAGAGGGAAGGAGAGAGGAGGAGGAAGCCAGACCCGAGGGAATGGGTGGAATGTCTGGTCTCATTATTCAGAGTGGCAGCTCAGGAGCGAGGCCTGGGGTCTAGAGCCCAGTGGAAGGTCACAGGGTGTGGGATGTTTGGAACAGGCCTTTTCCTCCTTGCTCTGACCTCAACTGCGAGCTCCCTGTTCATCCTGGCTCCTGCCATACCCCGGCTCTGACTTGATGAAAAGCATTACTGGTTTGATGTTTCCAGCTCCTTCTGTTTTACCCAGTGAAACATTTATTCACTCGAGTGCCACACAACACTTCGAGAGGGGACGAGACCAAGGGTGTGCCGAGGCGGGAGGTGGGTCTGCACTGAATTAGTGGTTGAAAACCAAGTCTCCTCATTTTCATTTGTTTATTTAGGTACTGGGAACTGAACCCAGGGGTGCTAACAAACAACCAAGCCACACCCCCAGCCCTTTTAAGATTTTATTTAGAGACCGAGTCTTACTGAATTGCTTAGGGCTTCACTAAATTACTGAGGCTGGCTTTGAGCTCACAATCCTCCTGCCTCAGCCTCCTGTGCACTGGGATTACAGGCATGTGCCACTGCACCCAGCTATTTTATTTTTGTAGACAGGGTCTTGCTAAGTTGCCCAGGCTGGCCTCATGCTTGTGATCCTCCTGCCTCAGCCTTCTGAGTTGCTGGAATGATATGCATGCACCTGGTTAAAACTAAGTTTTTTGTTTTGTTTTGTTTTTTGATAGATGGCTCTCAAGAACCCCAAATTACTCAGGAAATAGCCAGTTACTCAGGAATAACCCCTTAAAACAATAGCCCTGTCTCCCCTGGCCTGAGCATACGGAGCAAGGTTCAGGGCCGATCCCTTCTCTGAGCCTGAGTTCCGCAGCCAACGTGGGGGAAACAGAACCGTCCATCTGGGAGGCAGAGAGTGGGATTAGTGCTGAGGGAGTGGCTGTGAGGGACAGGGATGGGGGAAAGCTTCATCCAACTGTAAATATTAAATATAGCGGGATCTATCACCCCAGAGGATTTAGGTATCTGTGGAGAGGGTAAAGAATGCATTTGTTGTATGATATATGATATGTCAAGATCATTGTAGTGTTTTGAGCAACTAATAAAAAAAATTTAAAAAAAGAAAAGAATGCATTTGTTCCCAAATATTTAGTGAGTACTTACTACTGCAATCTGGGAAGATGAGAACGACTGAAATAAGCAAAGTCTCTATATTGAGCTCAGAGTTTAGGGAGAGAGGTCAGATGTAAAACAATTCTACTCGTGTACCTATAATTATAAGTTGAGACACAGGCTGGGGATGTGGCTCAGTGAGACATATGTCTTGGAGGAAAAGAACAAGTTGTGAGAAGAACATTTAACACAGACCCATTTGGAACAAGTTGCATGGAGATCCAGGAAGGTCTGTCTAAAGTGGGCCATTTAAGCTAAGACCTGGAGAGCAGAGCATAAGGAGACATTGCTAGACAGGCTGTGGAGGGAACAGGCAGGGCACGTAGCTCAGTGTTAGAGCGCTTTCCTGGCATGCAGGGGGAGGACCTGGTGTGCGATCTCTAGCACCATAAAAATAATAAAATTAAAAGAGTCAGAGCATGTGAAGGGCTTGGTGTCCTACGTGGCCCATAGTAAATGCTCAACTGGCATCAGCCACCGTGACTGCTTCCATGTCAAAGAGCCCACCCCCCGACTGGAGCCCCCTGGCTTAATGTAATTTTTATAAATCACAGAATTACAAGCCAAGCCCTTAAGTGCCATTTGCAACCCTCTCCCCTTTCTTCATACTTTGCCAGGGAAACCAAGGCACAGCTCAGCCTCCAGCCGGGCATAACCCCAGCACTTCAAAGTCAGGCCCACTCATTTCTGAGAACAGTGCAGGGAGCACAGGAAGCGTGCTGCAGAAGGCAACAACTGGCTGAATGGGTCTCCCGGGAATTCCTCGGAAATCTCTTCCATTCAGGGAGACTTTGTGAATTTTCCATCGAAAATATTTAATATCGAATTGGGCTCTTTCTTCCGCCTCTGTCAGTGGAGTGCTCAAAATAATTTTAATATTAGCCTAAGCCAAGTAAAATTAGGAAAATAAATCTGCAACATTTCCTTCCCCTTCTCTCTCCCTGCCCACAACATGTCCCAAAGCCAAAACTCCACGATTTGAAATATTGAGCAGCTCGGCAGCACAGCAGCGGAGCCGTGGCTTTAAAACAGATCGCACGGATCACACGTCGACCCGGCTATTTGTACATTTTATGATTTTTTAGGCTAATAGGATGCTCTTTAAGACTCGAGTTCCTGTTCCATGAGATGGGAAGAGAAGAGTCCTCACCTGGCTGAGTTACTGTGCAAATGCAATGAAATAATACATGGAAAGCACCAAGCACGTGGCAAGCTTCACAGGCAAGGCTGGCTGCTACTATTTCTACTACCCACTACGATTCCTACTACAGAAACAGCTCTCTCTCGTTTGTGCCAGAACTGACGCTAGACTAAAAACAATCAGAACAGCGATCACTCCCAGCCTGGGATCTAGAGCATCCAGAATGGACCTGGCTACAGCTGGGCCAGTGCTCAGAGCAGCCACCAGAGGACCAAGGAGGAAAAAAAAAAAAAAAAAAAAAAAATCCTTGAAATGGGATGAGAAGCCTTGGCATGTCTCTTGGAGAGCCAAGTGAGAAGAAAGATCTGTGTGAAACTAAGAGAACCTACCAGAAACCACGTCAGACAACACTGATGCTGACAGAGCTGCCTTTCTGGGTTATAGTTTCCCATCCCCAAGTCGGAGGTGACAGCAGAATAAAATCCTGAACTTCTATAGTATATTCAAGGGCCTTTCCAGGTTTGGGGGGATTTTTTTCCCTCCCCTTCCTTCTCCTTAAAACGGGGGATTTTTTTCCCTCCCCTTCCTTCTCCTTAAAACGAACAATTCCAAGGTTCATGAAACTTACATTCTGGAAAGGACCACAGGGCTACAAATGGGTAGAGACTCTATGAAGGAAATAGCAAGGGGATGAGGCAAAATAAGCCCTCACTGGGGTGGTCTGGGAAAACTGCCCTGACACAGCAGCACAGGACCAGAGGCGGCATCCATGACACAAGCAGGCTATCTTGCTCACTTCTCATATTTAAAGCAAAACAAACAAACAAATAGACACAATAATGAAGTACTCAAGAAGGCAAAAAAGGGAGGAGACTGGGGGTGGGGTCTTCCTATTTAATCAGTCTCTTCCTTCACCACTAACCCATGTAAAAGTTAGCACAGGAAGGATCCCAGGGGGGTCTAACACACCTCCCTAGATGGCCCTAAAGCATCACCAGAAACACAGATCTCTCCTGTGTGTGCCAGAACCACTGCTAGACTAAAAACAATCATAACGGCAATACCCATTTCATACACACAGCTCTGCACCTGGCACTGGGCACCACAGGGAGGATGAGGATATCCTGATCGCCATCCACATTTTACTGATGGAAAAGGCAAGCTCGGGGAGGTTACATGGCAAAGCCTTCCACAGCACACCAGGCGGGACAGGGGTTGTGTCAGAAGCACTGTACACATGTCCTGCACACTGTATAAACACGCGAGTTACACAGACACCGCCATTCCAGAACTGAGGTATTATAGGAAAGACAGACAGACACAAGGTTTATACAGAAATAATCCATTACCTCTGGATAAAGGGAGGATGAGAGCAGAGAAGAAGGAACCACAGAAGCTTCTCTGAGACAGACACCCAGTGGAGGATTGAGGGTTTCCTGGGTGAAAGGCGGGACATAAACGTGGTAAGAATCAGGAGCAACAGTCGCAGCAACCCTGGAAAGAAGAGAGCAAGCTAGAGGAACCGAAGGAAGGCAGGAGGGACTGGGGCGCCCTGGGTGAGGCCGGGAGGCAGGGAGTCTGAGAGGATAGAGAAAGGGGATAGAGGTGAGGTGGTGGGGTGCTCCTAGGGCCAGGCTAGGGAGCCACCATGAACAGGTTTGAGCAATCCAAACATTGCCACAAGCCGAGGTGCACTTCAGGAAAGCGGCTTGGAGACACATGTTAGGTGATGTGGGAGGAAGCAGCTGCTCTCCAGAAATGGTGAACATAATCCAGGTCAAAGGTAGTGAGGATGGAGCAGGGGTGGCAGAGAAAATAAAGAGGAAGAAAGGAATTCAAGAGAACCAGCAGAAGAGACACAGGACCCAGCCAGCCTACAGGTCAAAATAAGAAAGCCGAGTCACAACTGGGAATGACACGGGGCTATATAATGCCAGCAGGACTGGGGACCAGGGCAAGTTCAGTTTGAGCACATTAGAGATGAGACCTGCTGGGGTGACAGGTACTGAGCCCTCTGAACACACCTTGGTATGCTCTGTCAATCAGGTGCCATTCTTCCCATTTAACACACGGAAAGCTGAGGCTTGGTGAGATGAAGGGATCCGGCCACTCATATGCTCAGGCACAGGAGAGCTGGGGTCCAAATTAAGGCCTCTCTGGGCCAAAGCCCACGTCCCTCCACCAGCCCATGCAGCTTCCCTGAGCTCTTCTTGGGGATTAAACCCTTCTCCCGTTCTGCCATCTAAAAGATGAAGGCTTTCAGATGCCCTATCCTGCAGGAGCCTAGGGTCTGCTAACTTTCAACCCTCAGGCAAAGCAAAATCCACAAACGAGTTTTGTTTGACACAAAAATTTTTCAATACATGAGTTGGTCATTGACATTTAAAAATCAGAAGATTTTCCACAACAAATCCAGATATGTGACTACTCTTTCAAAAGCAGATTACTGCCAGGCACAGTGGCATGCCCAAACACCCAGCTACTCAGAAGACTGATTTGGGAGGATCAATTGGGCCCAGGAGTTCAAAACCAGCCTGGGCAGCACTTTGAGACTCTATCTCAAAAGACACACAAAAATGAAAATAAGCAGGTTATCTGGTGGTATTGGGTCTGTAGCCTCCTCTGGCCACAGTGGCCTTCAGAGAGGCAGCTGCCCTCTTGGGTGGGCACAAGCTTTGGTGTAGTCCACCATAGTCCCCACTCCTAAACATCCAACAACCCAAATAGAAACCAAGATGTGTGACCACCCAGGAAGTCTGTTGTTGAAAGCCAGTCATCATTTTTATCTTGGGGACATGAAGAATTCTCTGGACTGGGTTAAATGCAGAGTGCAGTTTTCAACTAACAGGGAACCAACCTCGCCTTCCTGGTCTTTGCAGCATTTGGGTCTCTGACCTCTGATCCATGCTGCTGAATTTTATTCTTATGGGAAGGTAAAGGAGAAGAGCTTTGGACACTGATGCTTGGATTCCAGTTTGGGACCCCCCCAAAATAGTCTCTCCACCCACTTGGCAGCTACCACATCCCCAGCCAGCTCCTGAGCTGCTGCCACATGGACCCTAAGTTGTCATTCAAAAGTTTGTTCAGCAGGACCTGCTAGGGACATGGGGGACACAGAGATGTATTTGCCTAGCATCATTTCAAAATAAATACAATCCATGTGGAATAGGGCTTATGCTGAGGCTGTCTGGGGTCTTCAATGAAAGACCCCAGAAGTTCTTCTCTCTCTGTTCCCTTGTCAGACATTGCTCTGAAAGAATGTCATTCTTTCAGAGCAATGTCTGACAAGGGAACTGAGAAGGGAAAACTCTGATTGCAGAACTTCTCTCCCTAGCTGAGGTTTGACATAGAACAGAAAAATGAAATGCACCCCTTGCATCTCTCCAGAAAATTCTCAGTATGACCCAAGATGTAAAAGAGAAGAGTTGGAGATGGTCAGTAAAATAAAGAGTAAGACTCTTCAGCCAGGTCTGAAGGTAAACAGGTGGCTTTTATTTAGGATGTCCTGGGTCCTTGCTTTTTAGAATGACAGGAAATGCATTGTCTCTCCAAACACTCTCAGACGCTCAGCATCTCAGCTTCTCCTGGATGATCTCAAGTCTACCAAGCATGGGTTAGTAGCACAGACCTGCTCGTGCCAGCTGGAAACACCCTTGCTTTCCAGACTTGACCGAAGCCACCCACCCCACGACCCACACTGCACACCCTTCCTGAGCTTCCATCTGTAACTGGTCCTCCAGAGAGCCTACCCCCAGAGGTTAGGCACAGGGCAAACCAGGGTTACGAGATGAGCTACCACAGACATGCTCCTGCCTGTCACAGTTTACAGCCAAGGAGGGGAGACAAACAGCAACCAAACAAACACACCTAACACAGGCAGGCATCCTGCAGAATGGAACCACGGACCCTGAAGGAAGGGGACAGAGTTCCACACAGGTGCAGAATGAGGTTGTCGGACACAGGGAGGGCAGGCAGGAAGGCTTCTGAGGACAGCAACTGGCGGTTGAAGGAGGTGTGACGGGAAAGTTTTAAGCAGAGGGAACAATAGGTGCAAAGACTGTAAAGAAGTAGGAAGCACAGAACGTTCCAGAGCCTGAGAGAGGCCTCCTGTGCACGGAGGGCCAGGTGACCCATGAGGAGGCACCAATGAGCACCCGGTGCCTGCAGGGCCATGTCGTAGCTGTGCAGGGCTGAACTGTGGCTGTTCAACCCCTGAGACCCCCTCCTCAGGGCCTTCCTCTCTGCTCCCCACATAAGAAGCACTGGGTGAGGATGGGCTGAACAAAAGCATGAGAAGAATAGTGAGGAAGACACACCTCACAGTGGACACACACACAGGAATTAACACAAGTGTGGAAATTAAATGTGCAACAACCCACCCAAAGCTGGAGCCGCTGGGGAAAGGCCTGCACTGTGGCAAGCCCCCAGGACTTCCTTCTGCAAACTGGCTTTGTTTCCTTTCTGATTCTGAAGTCTACAGCTGGTTGCCAGCCTCCTGGTGGCCCTCCCACACCTGAAGAACACCCTTCTCCTCTCTGGGCAGCTGAGCCCGGGCAGGAAGCCAACCAGCACCAGCCCTGGGGCCACGAGCCTGGGGCTTCAGCGGGCCTGCCCAGGAACAGGTAGGCACTCCACTGGGCCTGATGACCTGTTTCCTCTTAAGCTTGATTTAGTTCCAGCACGGTCAACTTGAAGGATCTGAAGCAAATGTAGGTGGGCCCCGCAGGAGAAGTTTGCAGGGAGAGTGGGTGGGAGGCAGGAGCCACAGATGCAGGCGGCACAATTCCCTAGAGGCCAGCCCAGGACCAGATTAGAAATGGCTGGGAGGCAATGGGACCACTGTGCTGTTTCTAGGTCACGATGATGTCACTGAAAAAGCACACAAACCCTAGACAAGAAGAGACAACAGAGGCAGGGGGCGTGGTTAGTGGTAGGGCCTTGCCTGTCATGTCTAAGGCCCTGGGTTCCATCCCAGCACCAAAAGGGGTGGGGGACACACAACAAGAGGTGTCCCCACCAACCCCTCGGGAAAGCCAAGAGGTTCACGCCTCAGGAATTACTCAGGTGTAACCTCAAATACAAACATAAATCAGGAAATTTTATTGAATTTTTTATTTGTTTGCTTATTGTGGTACTGGGGATCGAACTAGGGGTACTTTACCACTAAGCTCAGTCCCAGCCCTTTTAATTTTTATTTTAAGACAACATCCCATGATGCTCCTGCCTCGACCTCCTAAATCACTGGGATTACAGGCCTGCGCCACTGTACCCGGCTAAATCAGGACGTTTAAATCATCTTTTGTGATCTCTCTAAATTCTTGCAAACGCTCCTTTGAATTTATAAAACTTTTTTTTTTTTTTTTAAGATTTCATTCCAACCTGGCAATCACCCTGAGAGGTCCTTCAAACCGCCATCAGTCAGATCCTTATAAAGTAAGTGTGCTTCAGCCCCTAACTGTCCCCTTTATCAGTTCTCCAGGGGCTTCTCATTGCACCTAAAACTAGAGGGAAAAGTCACACCATGATCCAGCCCTGCCCACAGCACCAGCCTCATGTCACTCCTCCCCCACGCCACCCTCCCTGTCTACAGTCAGAAGGTCCCAGTGGTCCCAGTTCCTCCTCCAGGTCCATCACATCCAGCCTCTGGAACTTTGCATCACCCCTGCCGCCTGGTTGGTACTTTTTCATCTTTTGGGTGTCAACTATCACCTTCTCCAAGAGAGATGGTCCTTAGTTACCCCATCAAAAGTAACACAGGGCTGGGAGTGGGCCTGCAGTAGAGCTCTTGTTGAACATGTGCCAGGCCCTGAGTTTGATCCCAGCAACAGAAGAAAGAAAAAGATACCCACCCCCCGGCCACCCACCCAGAGTTGCATGATTCTCCACTCCTGTCTCATCTCGAGCCCTATTTTATTTATGTTTTAGAGCAGATGCATGTCCAATCAGGAATTGTCTGTTGTCCTCATAGTGTTTTTTACTATGATTTTCTTATTTACCCTCAGGCTCTCCCACTAGATGGTTGGTGCCAAAAGGCAAATGGCCACCTTGATTCCGAGGTGTCTCCATAGGCAGTGCAGAGCCCGGCACCCAGGAGGCACCCAGCCACTGCCAACCACGGAACAAGCAAACTGCATAATCTACAAAATGACTATCCCAGACTCCTTCAGAGTGTTAACTCCTGAGAGAAAAAAAAAAAGAAAGAAAAAAAGCTGGAGAATTATTTTCCATAAAAGGGCACCAGAAACATGACAAGTTAATGTCATATTTATCCTTGATCAGCCTGGATCTAAAATAAAAACTAATAATAACTGAGAACATGATGGAGACCTTAAGTGAAATTTCAATATGGACTGTATATTGGCAAAAAGTACTAGATCGATCTTACCCTTCCTGAGTTGGTATTTCCTCTGTGGTTGGGCAGGAGAATGCCAAGCTGCGTATTGAAGTACTTTAGGAGGGAAATATCATGTCTACCACTTACTCCCAGATGGCCCAGCGGAAGCAAGTGCATTTATCTGCACATGTCCACACATGACACTGCTCTGTTCTTATAATTTTTCTATAGGTTTTTAATTTCTCAAAGTAAAAGGTTGGAAATACAATTAAAATAATGGATGGATAAATAGATAAACGTCAGAATGCTTTCTTGTTTTTGGTTGAAATGATGTGATTTATCTAAGATCTTATGGATAGTCTTTGGCAGAGTTGAGGTTATGACTAAAATATTCAAACCTCCAGATCTTTTGAAATTTCCATTGCTTAAAACAACTCACTGGGCGCTTGCAGCTCTCAGGTAGGTACCTTTCAAGGCTCTGAAGTGCATTACTGGTTGGGATATGCATCAGCTTAAAAACATCGAAACCTGTTGGGTGATTTTAATCTGGGAGTCTTGCTTCCAGGCATTTTACCTTATAAGATAAAAGCTTTCTCATTTGCATGCATCTAGCCCTCAGACAAGCCATCAAATCTCAGTCCTTTCCACATGCCCCATACAATGTGATGACGGACACAGGTTGGGAGAGAAGGCTTGCATGACATTTTAATTTTCTATTTTTGTGTGAAAATTCTTAAGCCCAGGCTTCCTTTTTAAAATGTTTTATTCTAATTTGTTACATACGACAGCAGAATGCATTACAATTGACATTACACATTCCGTTTTCTTTTTAACCTAGAACATTTGAGGCCTATGCAACTGTGCAAGGTCAAGCTCCCATACATTCTTCAAGTCCTGCCCTAGATTCCTCTTCCTCCAGGAAGCCTTCCCTGACGTCTCTAGGATAGTTGAGGAGCCCTTCATCTGGGCTCCCACATCCCTCTACCTTCTCTGTTCAAAATTAAACCTCACTAACTCTAATTTTTATTACCCACCTTGTCCATCTCTATCACTGAGTCATACCCTCCCCAAGGACAGGAACGGAGATGCAGTGCCAAACCTATCCCAGGCCATAGAGGACTCAGCTAATCCATCAAACAGCTTCATTGAACCAGCTGGCCCAGCCCCACTCCTACCAAATCTTTTTTTTTTTTTTCCTGCAATGCTGGTGCCTGAACCCAGGGCCCAGGGCATGCGAGGCAAGCATGACTACACACCAGGCCCAAATCTTCAGTAACAGGGAGGGCAGGCTGAGGCCAGCCTTCCCAAAGCAGCTCTAATGAAACTTTTCTTCCTCCTGTTGTTTCAGGTGTCCTGTGCCATGTCCCCTTTGGGACAGGAAGTGTCCTGTGTCACTGTTTTCTCCTCTTGTTCTGATATCAAAGGTTTGACCAGGGAGTTCCTGTGGGAAGATCAGGGCCTGGGTCCAGTTACCCACCACCTGCTAGAACAGCGACCGGCCCTGCTGCCAAGCGGGGAACAACACGCCCTTTATTAGATCATAACGACAGGACGCCCGCGGCTTGCGCATCCAGGCGCAGTTGCTCAGGCAGCAGCTCTCAGGTCTCGCCAGGGTGGAGGAGCAGAATGGTTTCAGCAGGAGGTCTGGGGGACACAAATTATATGAATTCCCAGGATTTGATTATAGAGAAGGTTTTCGATTATTCTAGCCCTTCCCAAGAAGACTCCAAACTAAAATCAAAACTAGTACCTCACTGGTATCTATCTGCAAAGGTAACAACAACTGCACATGGAAAGAAAAAAAAAAATGGTCACAATGTCAAAAAATACACATTTGATTCCAAGTTCCTTCCCTCCGCAAGCCTGTGGGGTAGGTGGGGCATTTAACCTCTTAGAGCCACAGTTTCATTCTCTATGCTTGATGGTCCATACTGTAGTGCCCCCTTATCCACAGGGACATGTTCCAAGACTCCCAGTTGATGCCTGATACCACAGATAGTATCAGATTCTACAGATACTGTTTTACACACACACGCACACACACACACACACACACACACACACACACACACACCTATGAGAAAGTTTAATTTACAAATTAGGCCTGCTAAGGTATTAATAATGATAGCTAATAGAAAAACTAAATAATTATAAAAATATATTATAATAAAAGTGATTTTTTTAAAAAAGTGATTTTAAAACTTGTGAATCATTAGCTAGATACATCTGTAATTCCAGCTACTCAGTAGGCTGAGGCAGGAGGATGGTGAGTTCAAGGCCAGCCTGGGTAACTTAGCAAGCCCTGTCTCAGAATAAAAAATAAAAAGGGCTAAATATGTAGTTCAATGGTAGAGAACCTCTGGGTTAAATCCCCAACACTGCAAAATAGATAAATAAAATTTTAGGAAAAATAGAATTTAAGAATTGTTTTTATCTGGAATTTTCCGTTTAATATTTTTGGAAGGGGCTGGGGATGTGGCTCAAGCGGTAGCGCGCTCGCCTGGCATGCGTGCGGCCCGGGTTCGATCCTCAGCACCACATACCAACAAAGATGTTGTGTCCGCCAAGAACTAAAAAAAATAAATATTAAAAAAAAAATTCTCTCTCTCTCTCTCTCCCCTCTCTCACTCTCTCTTTAAGAAAAAAAAGCAAAACCTTGGATAAAGGGAACTACTGTACCTTTTAATCTAGATAATCAAGCACATAGTAAATGATATACATCATGCAAACATTTGTTAAAATAACTTTAGGCACAAAGTGCTATGATGCTGTGATAAGATTCGGGAAAACCATTCCCTTGAATGCAGGAAGGAACAGGAAGGGACTAGAAGAGTCTGAACATGCTTCAGGGGATTGCAGAGTCCACTGAAGAGGCATCACACAGTACCCTTGGGAGTTCATCACGCATCCAGTTAAGGGAGTAAAGCTTGGTGGGGGATCCACGGAGTAGGGGCAGATGCTGCCTTTCTTGTTCTTGTCTACCCTCACAGCTGGGCCCTGGGTTTTCACAACTCAAGTAATTGAGATGGTGGCGCTCTTCCCCCAGGGTCCAGCAGGTGTGCAGAGGACAGCATGCATCAGCAACCCAGAACAACTTAGCCTGAAATTCCACATTGATGCTTAAGGAACTGTTTGCCAAGCTCTTTTCTGCCAAGGAAGCTGCCTGCCTGCTGACCCTCTGCAGGGAGCATCTGCCAGCTCCACCTCGTCCTTGGCATCTGGCTCAAGTGTCACCATTGCAGGTGGGCCTTGCCTGATAACCTTCCTTATCCACCTCCCTGCCCTCCTGTCACAGCATCCCAACAACTCCCTCCACAGCAGGGTGCCCAGTGGGTGGACGTGTGTTTTATGTCTTGATATCCATTTGCCCCGTGGACCATAAACATCATGAGGGCAGGGGCCTGGCAGTGAGGTGATCAACACATGCTGAGCAAATAAGTAGATGAATGAATAAACTCATCAACCAAAGAAAGGAAGGAAGGGCCAACGCCATGGGGAAATGGCCGCCTTAGGCTTCTTATCCCTGGGAGACACACATTCAGTAAGTGCAGTGGCATTCTGGTGGGTATTCTGGTTTTCCCTGGTTTAGAGAGAGTGACACAGAGAGAACTCTAACCAATGCATCTGTTCTGGTGGCTTATACTGACTTGAACTTTGCCTTCCAAAGAGGCAGTCTTTAGAGGGAAGCCACTAAGCCTCCCAGGGTGACCCTGTGTGGCCTCCGACAAGGCTGAACAGGCATGCATCCCCATTTATTGTTTGCAGCCTTTAACCCAACTCCAATGGGGTTAGAAGAGCCTAGAATCCCAGAAGCGACTCCTGAGGGAATGAGCTCCCACAGTTACTACCCTGAGCACGTGCCATCCAAACTCAAGGCTGTGGTTCACAGTGCAAAAGGGAGGTCAGGGTGCAAGGAGAAGGGGTGCATCAGCCCGTGGGGAGGAGGAGCAATCTGTCCCCAAACACAGGGAACATCTGAAGGACTTAATGGGGACACCGAAGCTTCTCCCTGGCCTTAAGAAAATATTTATGAAGGGAAACATTGGGGAGAGGGCCAGGAGCCTTAGTCCCCATAGGTAACTGCTGTGGACCAGAAGTAATACCACTAACAGCATCAGACAGAAAGGAGGGGCAAGGAGGGGGATAAAGGAGATCACAGAGGGGAAAAAAATTTTAAATGCAAAAGTCCTTCTGGGAACAAAACCGTTCTATAAGAAGACGCCTCACTGCGAGTTGCGCTCCTCGGTTCTCAAGATCCCCACCCCCATACCTATGGACATTCATTTTTTTCTTTAGTAGGGAGGGGCAGGTCTTCTCTGCTTTTCTCCCTTTCTTCTTCCTGTTTGCTTTTTGGCTCTCTCACAGGCCTCCTACACCTTCTGGGTTCCAAGAGCATCCTGAGGATATTTACTAACAGGAAGCTGGGCACGGAGGGAATCGACACAGTCATTAGGTGACATAAGCCCTTTGACACACTGCCAACTGGGCCTATTGAACATGCAACTGAAAAGCCAGCATTTTATTCAAACTAGGTCACCTCCAAGTGCTGTGCATGTCAGCTGAGAGTTCACCACAGACCCAGAACGGGGGAGCCAAGTGGTTGGTGGCTTCCCCTGGGATCAAACTGTGGTTGCCCAACGGGGAGAGTAAGAATCAGAGGGGGAATTTATGAGATGGATAAAGTTGAAGATGGGGGGGGGTATCCAGGAGCAAGTGGATTTCCAAAAGCAAGCTGTGGAGCTGTGGCTGTCAAGGTCTGAGCAAGCCACAGATTCGCCTCCCGTGCCTCCTGTGCCACTTATGTGGCATTTGGCATTCTATTTTCAGGTGCTTGTTTCTATTTGCTTGATAACTCT
This sequence comes from Urocitellus parryii, assembly GCF_045843805.1. Lineage (NCBI taxonomy): Eukaryota > Metazoa > Chordata > Mammalia > Rodentia > Sciuridae > Urocitellus > Urocitellus parryii. The sequence goes on along the minus strand of NC_135531.1, from coordinate 96,787,675 downwards.
TCTCTTCATTGAGCTACAACAGTTCCTCCAATAAAGGATCAGTTGCATAAAGGCAAGGACTGTGTCTATTTTGTTGTTGTCTTCAGTTTCATCACGTTCTGCACAAGACCTAAAGCCAAATGCCTGGTGACCGACTGGTTGCATTAAAATATGGTGAGTTTGGTTGAGCACATGGGCGCTGGGGTCTATCACATTTGAGCTGGACACGTTGGCTCCATTTCTTGTCAGCCACATCCCTTGAGAACTTTTCCAAGTTCTGTGTGCTCAGGCTCCTTGTTTATATCCTAAGATTCACAGTATTGCTCACCTTCACGGTTCTTGTGAGGATACAGTGAGATATTATATAGCAAGGGTCTGGCACTAAGTGAAAGTTCAATAACCATGAGTTATTATTATATTTCAATTACTATTATTACTGTGAATGATGATAGGCTCCTACCAGGTCTGGGGGTTTCTTGACAGCCACTAAATATGTCTAGGTTTTACTCTTAACACCTGAAAACTACCCATTCAGAGGCTGAAGCCTCACCTGGCATATTTAGGATAAAAGCAGCTACAGGTAAGTCGTGCTCCACTGAAGATAGTCCACTCTTCTGAAGGGGTAATAGACTGGCAAGATAAACTGGTTTTCAGCAAAGCATTTTAAATCGTGTATCATTTAGCCTTTGTGGTCAGTAATACAGGATCACTGGATCTGGGCCCAAAAATTATACAAGTAAATGGACTAATAACTGGTTGAACATATACATGAGTATTTCTCAGATTGTGCTCTCTAAAATCATTTGCTGTTTTTTCATGGTGCTGGGGATCAAACCCAGGGCCTTGTGCATGCTAGACAAGCACTTAACACTGTTTACAGGTTAAAGGTGGTGCTTGGAGGGTGGAGGGGAGAGAGCCTAATGGTCAAGTATATTTAGAAAACTATGCCTAACAATTTTTATTTCAGATTTCTTTAATATAATTTTGAGCATCATGAGTCTTGGGGAAAGGGTATGGTATGTAGCACTATCTCAACATATTAGATCACAAGGCTCTGTTTCTGAAGACCATCCCACAGGCTGGTGTCCTACAATGTGCTCTGAGACACGCTCATCCACGATCAAGGGTATTTGACATCAACCCAGCAGCAGTGAATGGGTATGCTGCTGGCTCTGTCCTTGATCCAATCTATCTAGTTCAACCTCATTAATTTCTTGACATGCTGATCAGATTTGAAGATGACACTAAGCTGCATGGCAAGACTAAAGGGGAGGTGCTATAATTGGGACTATGGCCTAATAAGATATTCCATAAGAATTAAGATCAACGAACACAAAGCATTCAGGATGGTGGAAGACGGGGCTCAATGTAGTACATGGGGGAAAAGGCTATGGACTCAGGACTATAAAGACAGAGAAAAAAAAGCTGGGTCCTTGTTAAAATTGTACCTTGCTCAAAGGTACTGCAAACCCACTGCCACCAGTCTTTTTAATATACTGCTATAGTTTGGATGTTAATGTCCCCCCAGAGGTCCATGTATTAAACTCTCAGTCCCCAGGGTGGCATTATTGGGAGGTGCTATGAACCTTTAGAGGAGGGGCCTAGTGGAAAGTTTTAGGTCACTGGGGACATGCCCTTGAAGGGATTGTGGGACCCCAGCCTCTTCCTCTATTTGTTGTTCCCCAGCCATAGTAAGAAGTTTGTTCTACCACACATCAGGCCATTGCCATCTGGCACCACAACCAAAGGCCCAGAGCAAATGGGTCCACCTGATCATGGACCAGAGCTTTTAAAACTTTGAGCCAAAAAACCTTTTCTCCTTCTAAATTGAATATTTCAGGTATTTTGTTATAGTGACAGCTAACACAGAAACCAATAAATTTCCTTTAAATATTTTCTTTTCTTAAAATCTGCAACATAAGGGCCAGGGATGTGGCTCTGTAGTAAAGCACTTGCCTAGCACGCATGAAGCTCCAGGTTCCATCCCCAACACTGTAAAAACAAATAAGCAATCAGGCTGCGACATAAACATCCCAAATGGACAGTTCTGTCAGGTAGGCCATGGTTTCCAAAGATGATATTGCACTTCTAGGGAGAAGCTAAAGAAGCCTCAAGTCAAACAAAGGAGAGATTGTGACCCAGATGGTTCCTGGGGTTCAGCTTGTATGTGGTTCTAGGTGCCAGGCTTAGAGGGACAAAGACCACCAGGAAAAACAGGATAACAAAGGTGCCTGAAAACGTGTTCCATGGAGAATTATGTAAAAGAAAGGAAACAGACAGACTGACGAGAAATACGGAAACCTGAGAGGGTCTAGCCTTCCAAACGGAAAGTTTATGAGGAACACAGAATTAAATGCTCCTTCTTCTAGAGGGAACAGACTCCCTTGAAAAACTGTTAAAAACCAAACTGTGCAAACACTTGCAGGGGATTGCCACTCCCCATCACCTGCGCCAAAGCTCACCCCCCACCAAAAACCAAAGCCAAGGTGAGGAACCTCAGGATACATGCCCATCCCCTGCCAGAGAAAGGAACTAGGCTCCATGATAGATGTTACAGACAGGAGTTCCCATCATTCCAGCCATCGAACACCTGGAAAGAAAGGGCTACCTGCACAGAGGGAGCTTTTCATCCAGAAACTGGAAGAGTCTTCACAGGGAAGTTTGTAGAGGGGTTTCCTCCAGGCCACTGGACTAAGTGACCCAAGGCCTTTTAGGACTCTGCAACTCTAGATGTGATCTGACCACCTAGGCCACCCCAGAGAGCTTGTTAGAAATGCAGACACTCAGGTGATTCGTAGGCATGTCAGATTGAGAAGCACATCCAAGAATATCCAAGATCATCCACGGGGAGACAAAGGGAAAGATTCTGGTCCCTTGGCAACAACTTTCCACCTACACCTTCAGAGAGCTGCCCTTGGGTTCTGTGTAAGTTTGAATTTCGAGGGTACCAAGTAAAGGCTCTGCTTGAAAACCTCATCCCACCTTCTCCCGATTTATGTACGTTTATTCTTCACCTTTTCAAAGTTGCATATGGAGAACTGAGGGGAAGAAGGGGACAATTCCTGTTTTGTCTCTAAGCCAGGGTCTAAAACTTAAAGAAGGAAAAAGTAGTGAAAACATATTTACCTTCATGATCAAGTTCATCTTTTTTCTTTCTTTTTGTTTTTTCAGTGTTGGGGATCAAATCCAGGGCCTCGTACATGCCAAGCATGTGCCATACCACTGAGCTACACCACCAGCCCATGATCAGCTTGTTTAATGATAATAATAATAATAATAATAATAATAGATACAATTTATTATGTACTCACATGGACCATGTATACTGCCAAGTGCTTATCCTATTTAATCCTCATAATAACCCCATAGGATATGTATTATTATTTTTTACTTATTTTTTTGAGATAGGGACTCATTTAGGTTGCCCAGACTGGCCTTGAACTCACAGTCCTCCTGCCTCAGCCTCTAGAGCAGCTGGGATGACAGGAGCATGCCACTGCACTTAGCTACTATCATTTTTTCCTCTCATTTTCTAAATCAGTCTGAGACTCAGAGAGGATGTACATGAGTTGCTCAGGACCACACAATTGGTTAATGAGGGAGCTAGGTCTTGTGGTCAAAGTTCAAGTTCTTAACGACTAAGCCCCACAACTATCTCCTTCAGAGGAAATCTCCTGCCTTCTTTTCAAGAAGCTGTAAGAGTGGCTGCCTGAAGGCCAGGTTATCTAGGGATGGGGCCAGGCCACTGGCTGAGTGGCCTCAGACACAGGTGTGCCGAGGTCTCAGATCTCAGCCGTCCATTATATTCTGTTCATTACACAGGAAGACTTAGAGGTCATGCTTTCAAATCCTGGCCCTTTCTTCATTATCTTCCCCAGCATCAGAGTTCTCCCAGTCCTGTATTGACTTGCTTTATCTCCTGGCTGCTGGCCCATCTCCATTAGATCCCAGGCATCTGAGCACAGTACACAGCTCTCCCGTTCTGACTGAACAGAATGGACTCGCCATTCCTTCTCTATAATTTTGGGCATAGTCTGAGAGGATTTGGAAGGTGTCATTGACTTGGAATTATAGTTCTTTGTTACAGAATGAATTTCCGGACTATGTTGAAGAGAGACCAGTGCCCCCCCCCTGCACTTACACAGGCAGCTTTGTTCCCATCAAAGTGTCCCTCTAATTGCACTGTGCGCGTTCACCCCGACTGTGCCGCTTCTCCAGGAGGAACTCCATCAAAGAGAACTCAGACTTCCTACAGAGCTTAACATCTGCAGCCCTCACGTGGAAACTAATCTTGAGTTGCATATTCTTTTTTTTTTTCTACCTTTGGTCATTAACTTTTTTATTTCATATAGCTATTGATTTTTTTTTTTTTTTTTTGGATGCCTGTGTTTTATACGCCCTGTATGGCAGGAAGTACATTTTTAGTTATCTGTGTTTCCATCTCAGCAGCCCGGCATACTGCCCTGCCTCCATGATGCTGATGACCACGCAATTGATTGGAAACTAACTGATTGCATTTTATACATTACCGTGCACATCTGTTTCTATGTCCAAAGTGAAGTCACTCTTCCAAATACAGAACTTATTTAGAGGGAGGGACTGGAGGGGGGGAATCTCTAAGCATGTTGAGATCCTGAAGCAGATGGTGCCGCATAAAAAACCATAACATTATGGTTTCAGTCTCATAAGAGGTAACAATAAAACTTGCTCCCATGAGGTCAGACTCAGCCACTAATCCCCCTGGTACAGCCGGAAACACAAAAGCTTCTTAAAGTTCAGGGACCCCACCCCACCTGGTTAGACAATAACCAGGCCCCAAACCTCATTTCTCAGCTGCTTCTGTTATCACTTGATCCAACTCCCAAACCACTTAAAAAGAATGCTGGGGATTTGCAAATAAATTTGCCTGAGAAATAAGACAGAATTGTATCATTTCCTACCTACCAGGGCAATCCTTAATGGTACTAGCTAGAAAAATCTGGGCATTCCCTCCAATTACAAAGAAATGAAAGAAGAAGGAGGGGGAAAAAAGGCTCAGCAAATGTTTTTTAACTTTGAATGGGTGCTGACACACTTTTTAAAATTTCTCTCCTAACAGATGACTCCCCCACCTATTTTCCATTCAACAAATAGTTCTCATCATTCTCCTGATGGACAGTCTGCCCAGCACCAGACAAAGACCACGAGCTGTTGGCTTCTTATCATTTAGCTCCTTCAGTACCACAATATCTTCTTCTCCAAGGCAGACTTTACCACAGCAATTTCTAACAGCATCTGAGAACCCCCGACCAGAAAAGGAGGGAAAATACCACCAGGAATGTAAGAGATTCTAGGGCCAGGCAAAGTTCAGACTCCGTCTGTTACTCTAGAGCCTTTGCTTGGGATCTTATGAGCTTGGGCCTGCTCCATGCCTTAATCACTTCAATTTTCTGTTTCCCTCTTACATATTATACATACATGGAGAATAACATCCTAAGTGGGGGATGGTGGCATTTGCTGGTAAATGAATGGAACTGGAGAGGATCATGCCAAATGAAGTAAGCCACTCCCCCAAACCAAAGGCCAAATGTTCTCTCTGATATGTGGATGCTAACACACAGTGGGGCCGGGGTGGCAACAATAGAAGCTCATTGGATTAGACAAAGGGGACTGAAGGGAAGGAAGGGGGTATGAGAATAGGAAAGACAGTGGAGTGAACCAAACATAACTTTCCTATGGTCGTATATAAATACTTTTTGTTGTTGTTGTTGTTGTTGTTTTGAGAGAGAGAGAGAGAGAGAATTTTTTTAATATTTATTTTTTAGTTCTCGGCGGACACAAAATCTTTGTTTGTATGTGGTGCTGAGGATTGAACCTGGGTCTCACGCATGCCAGGCGAGCGTGCTACAGCTTGAGCCACATCCCCAGCCCATGTATATGAATATGTGACCACTGAAACTCCACATCAAGTACAACCACAAGAATGGGATCCTAATTAAGATGTTATCTTCCATGTATGTAAAATATGTAAGAGGAAAACAGAAAAGAAGAGTGGAGTTGAAGGTACAATTAGATAGGAGTGAGTTCTGGTGTGAGATTGCACAGCAAGGTGATGACAGATAACAACAATGCACTGCGTATTTCAAAAAGCTAGACGTGCCAGGCGCAGTGGTGCACGCCTGTAATCCCAGCAACTTGGGAGGCTGAGGAAGGAGGATTGAAAGTTTGAGGTCAGCCTCAGCAATTTAACAAGACCCTGCTCAAAATTAAAAGTTAAAAGGACTGGGGTATGGCTTAGTGGTAAAACCTCTGGGTTCAATCTCCAGTACCAAAATAAAAGAGGAAAGGAGAAGATGTTGAATGTTTTCACCATAAAGAAATGATAAATGGTTTGAGGGGATAGGGATGTTTAACCTGATTAAATATTATACAGGTATTGAAATATCACATGGTAGGTACCCTATAGATACAAATTCAGTGTTGGGGGTTGAACACAGGACCTCCTGCATAGTAAACAAGCACTCTAACACTGAGCTACACCCCCAGCCCAATATGTACAATTTTTATGTTTTAATGTTTTGTTTTATCGTTTAAAATAAATTTCATTAAAAAATAAAGTAATTGAATAGAAAATATTCCTTATCTGAGGGGAAAAGTGTCTGGCCCACCCGAAGGGTATGACTCTACTTTGTGTTCAACCAGAGACATGAAAAATTATGCTCTATCTGTGTAATATGAATTGAATTGCATTCTGCTGTCATATATGACTAATTAGAATAAATAAAATTTTTAAAAAGTGCCTGGTCCTTTTATAAATTCATACCCCTAAATATTATCATATGACTTCAACCCAGGGGTTAAAGAATAAAATGATTGAAGGTAAAAATGGGACAAGAACTGGGCCCAGTGGGCAGGGACTCAGGAGAGAGAAGAGGTGAGCAGGAGAACACTGTCCCACTAAGGGGCCACCTGACGTGGCATAGTCAATTGTAACCACAGTTGTGACCAATTGTGCCCTCTGTTCTGATTTTAAGAGAAACCTACCTTCCTTGTTTTGATGTAAAATGTCCCATTTTTAAATGTAGGCTCAAAAAATGTGAGAAGCCACCAAACCAGGCAAGCAGGGTTCTGATCCTAGTTCTTTTTTTTTTTTGCCAGTGACCTTGGACAACTTCACCTCCTCATGTCTTATTTTCATCACATGAAAATTAGCCATAATGTCAATACCTATCTCACAGGGTTACCTTGAAGAATAAAAGATATACATAAATCCATGTATATAAATAAAGACAAGTGATTAGAAAAATGGCTAGAACATAGCATAGTGTTTTTAGCTATTACCATCATCACCATTTTCTTTTTAAACAGGACTATTAATTGAACCCAGGGCCTCATGTATGCTAAGAAAGTGCTCAACCACTGAGCTACATCCCCAGTCTAACCATCATTACTATTGAAAACACTGTATAAAACAAACAAAGCAGTTCTCTTAAGAGAACTCATCCTCTGTATGAGGCAACACTTTGAGGCCTTAGCTGGGCCTCATTAGCCTATTATACATTCATGGAGCCCCATACCCCGGTCTCTATAGTTGCAAGGGCTGGGTAAGAAATCTGTCTGCATCCACTGGCCAGCCATCGCCAGAGACCTAGGGACACTCTGCAGCTAGGCCCAAAGGGGATGCTGAGGATTGATCCAATAAACGGCACATCAATTACCTCTCCTGCTTTGCATCCTCTCTGCCCAGGGATGAGAGTGGGCTGGGGATCGGTGAACCAGGCAGCCAAAACACGTCAGGATACCTTCCCAGTCTGCAGTTTCTGTCACAGAGAAGTTCTGGATATAAGGAGCCCACTGGAAAGGTTGAAAATTCAAGCCATTTTTGGTCCTTGATGCAGAGCAATGGCACATGCCTGCAATGGCAGCTACTAGGGAGGCTGAGGCAGGTGGATCTCAATATTGAGGCCAGTCTGGACAATGTAGTGAGACCATCTTGAAATGAAAAAACATTTAAAAGGGCTAGGAATACAGCTCATTCTGTAGAGTGCTTGCTTAGCAGGAAAAATGAAAAAAAAGAAAAAGAAACTACTTTGCCTTAGCCAAGATCACAAAGATTTTTTCCCAGTGTTTTCTTATTAAAGTGCTATAGTTTTACGTGTACACTGGGCCTATGATCCATCTTCAGGAGGCATCCTGGACAGATGTGGGAGTATTTTTGTTTGTCACCATGACAGGGGAAGGTTCGACCAGCAAGGGGTGGGCAGGGCAGGAATGTTAGAGGTCCTGCAGAGCACAGGAAACACACGCCATGATACATATGACCTTCAGATGATCCACTGAACATCCATGTAAACAAAAAAATCTGTTCATAATCACGTAGATATCGACTTAACTTTCATTTCCAAATACCAAAATCTTTAAGGAAAGTTTCACCAATATTAGTTCATATTTCCTTACTCCTCTTAACCCTGAAGTTTTTCCTGAACAGCTCCTATTTCACTCTGTCATCTACTATGTTGGTGCCTGTGCACTTACATATTGAATTAGATATTTTGTTATAAACTCATTTCCTCTCACTTTTCCTTTATAATTCAATTATGGTATTAAATTAATTTTTTTATCTTGTGTGTGTAGCTGGTTATATTATATATTTAGTAACATGAGATAAAAACATTGAGCTGAGTAAAAAAAAAAAGGATTGGAATGACATCTGTGACAATACCGTTTACACATTAAATTAGTGCTGCTGCTATGTAATTAAAAGTTCTAGAAATTGACACACACATTATTCACATTTTACAGGAATCCACAGGAAAGATATACACATTGCATACATTAGAACCTCTGCCTGAAGGAAGGAGGAAACGGGAGCAGAGAGGAGGATGGGAGATAATAAATGGCTTTGCAAGAGAGGGACTGGCAGGGATGGATTCATTGATTGATTGATTGATATGATTGATTTTGGTACTGGGGATTAAACCCAGGGCACTTCACCACCAGCCACATCTCCAGCCCTTTTATATATATATTTTATCTAGATAGACAAGGCCTCTTTAAGTTGCTCAGCTGACCTTGAACTCACGATTCTCCTGCCTCAGCCTCCTGAGCCACTGGGATTACAGGTATGCCTTCAGCCCCCAGTGTGCCCCCCAACTTATAACGTGGTTATGTCCCAATAAAAGCCCTTGAAAGGTTGAAAATAAATTTAAAATATCCTAAATCAGAAAGCATTTAATACTGACTGGGATCTTTGGTAAATGACAGCACCCCTCCCCACACCCCACAGTGGTCTTGGGCAATTGCCTGGTTCAGTTCATATATGATATCATTCCATGTTGAAGATGAGGTGACCCTGGTGTCCCGAAAGATAAAGAAGTTTGCTTCAATTCCACAGCAAGTGGCAGAGTGACAGCCAGCACTCGGCCCCTGCCTCCCAGGACCCACCTACACTCCATGTCCTGCTCTGATTTATGGAACTCTGGGTCTCCATTTTCTCCCACATTATAGAGTTAAATATTAAATTTCCTAAATATCTTGCAAACATTCTCTGAGTGTTCCAGACAGTTTCTTACCTGGATAAAGGTGTGTGATCCAAAACCTTTCAGGGGGAGATGTGCTGTTTGTCTGGGATCAAGTCCTGGACTCAAGGAGAACCTGAGCCTGTGATAGAAACAAACTGATGCAGCTCACTGGACCTCAGCTTCCCCGTCTGTTTAAAAATATGCCCAACTCAAAATGTTTTGGGGAGAGTTCAACGAGATTGTTTATGAATGTGTCGTGTATAATATAAAGCAAAGATGTGGTCCAGAGAGTTTCAGGGATCCCTCAAGTCCTTGGGGAGATTTTTAAGATCAAAATGATTTCCATGCTAATACAAAGATGTTACTTGCCTTCTTGACTGTAAGTTTCTCACAGGTGTACAGTGGCACATCCAGAGGCTGTGGGATGTGGGATATTCGTAACAGATTGAGTACAGGAGATATGAGATGTTCAACTAACTTCTGATAAGACGGGTATTTGAGGTTTGCAAAAATGTTAAATTTAAACATTTAGAAAGAAAGAAAGAATTAATTAATTTTATACCTTAACCTACTGAACACCATAGCTGGGCAACACAGCACACAAAGGAGTGTTCTCCTTGTGAGGCAACACTCACGGGGAGCTTTATCCCTGCTGCGGAGCATAGGAGCAATAGGATCATACTGGGGATCTTCAGCTCTGGAAAAGATCAAAATTCCAGGTCTGGGGTTGTGGCTGGGTGGTAGAGCTCTTGCCTTGCATGCATGAGGCACTGGGTTCGATCCTCAGCACCCTATAAAAATAAATAAAATAAAAATATTGTATCCATTGGCATCTAAAAAAATTAACAAATAAAAAAAAGACCAAAACTCCAAGTACAGATTCTACTGAATGACATTGCTTTCACACCATGAAAAAGTAGAAGAATCATAATCAAACCATCATAAGTTGGGGCCCACCTGCGATTTGCTTTAAAAATTAATTTTTTCCCTGGGTATGGTGGCCCATACCTGTAGTCTCAGTGTCTGGGGAGGGCAAGGCAGGAAGAACACAAATTCAAGGTCAACATGGGCAACATAGTAAGACTGTCTCAAAAAAGAAAAAGGGCTGGGGAAGTAGCTCTGTGGTAGAGCACCCCTGGGTTCAATTTCCAGTACCCCAAACCAAAAACAAACTCTTTTGAACTTTTGGAAATTATACCTCAAAGAGCTGTCAAAAAATACCAGGGTTGGGGGATGTGGCTCAATAGCAGAGCATTTGCCTAGCATGCGGGAGGCCCCAAGTTTAATGCCCAGCACCACAAAAGCAAAAATTTTTAAAAACAGACATATACTAGTATGTCTAAAATGGTCATAAGTGTTAGGGAGGGAGGAAAATGCAAGTGAGGGGACAGGAATGTCCTGGGAAAAGGAATTAAAATTTGGGTGGGGTGGAGGCTCTTTAACACAGATAATGATAAAGATGTAGAAGTGGGGTTTATAGAAGCCTAGGGGCAAAGTATTCCAGGCAGAGGGAATAACAGGTAAATTCTTTAAGGTCTTTCTGGGGGTGTAGTTCAGTGGTTAAATAAATGCTTGCTTAGCATGCACAGGGCCCCAGAGTTTAAGCCCCATCACCACAATAAATAAATACTCATTTTCTTGTGGTACTAGGGATTGAACCCAGAACCTCACACATACAAGGCAAGTGTTCTACCATTAAGCCCTTCTTTATCTTTTGAGACCATGTCTCAGTAAGTTGCCCAGACTGGCCTCAAACTTGTGATCCTCCTGCCTCATCCCCCCAAGTAACTGGAATCACAGTATGCACTACCACACCCAGCTCTGATAGATTCTTTGAAGTAACAAGCTCAGAAGATTCTAGAAAAAAACAAGGATACTGAAGCAAAACAAGCCTGGGGTGAGTAAAAGAAGATAAGGTCAAAGAGACAGGTACAGGCCAATTCAGGAAGGTCTCAAAAGCCCCTGTGAAGACTTTGATTTTTATTCCGAGTGACATGTGCAGCCAATGAAGGATCTTGAGCAAAGTGACATAACCCAAGGACACTTAGGAACAATTGTTAAGGGCTGGGGTGGTGGCTCAGTAACTGCATGAGGCACTGGGTTTGATCTTCAGCACCACATAAAAATGAATAAATAATGGGCTGGGATTGTGGCTCAGCAGTAGAGTGTTCACCTAGCAGGGGTGCGACTCAGGTTCGATTCTCAGTACTGCATAAAAATAAAGGCATTGTGTTGTGTCCATCTACAAAAAAAAAAAAAAAAAAAAAAAGATTCTCTCTCTCTTTAAAAAAAATAAATAAATAAAACAAAGATAAGCAAAAGCTGGGACCAAGATGGCAGCAAAGGAAATGGTGAGAAATGGAAATATTCCAGATATATTTAGAAGGTAGAAAAGGCAGGATTTCATATATGTACTTGGAAAATTATGTCAGATTCATGTCACTATTTTTCCCTCTCTCCCTTCCCTCCATTCCCCATTGTCTAATCTACTGCACTTCTATTCTTCCTTCACCCACCTCTCCTTATTGTGGGTTAGCTTCCACAAGTCAGAGGAAGCATTCAACCTTTGTTTTTTTGGGAGTGGCTTCTTTTACTTATCAAGATAGTCTCTAGATTTATCCATTTGCTGGCAAATGTCATAAAGTCATTCTTTTTTTTGACTGAGTAGTATTCCATTGTATATATACCACATTTTCTTTATCCATTCATCTGTTGAAGGGTACCTAGGTTGGTTCCATAGCTTAGCTATTGTGAAAACGTGAATCCCACCATCGTGTACATCTTTTAGAATGAGATCCTAACTAGAATAAGATATGTTCCATGCTTATAGGATTATATCAAAATAGATCATGCTGTTATAAATAACTATTAACAAATTTCTTTCTTTTTTTTTTTTTTTGGTACTGGGGAATTGAACCCAGGGTTACTCAACCACTGAGCCACATTCCTGGCCCCATTTTGGATATTATTTAGAGTCAGGGTCTCACTAGTTGCTTAGCGCCTGGCTGTTGCTGAGGCTGGCTTTGAACTCATAATCCTCCTGCTGCTGGGATTATAGGTTTGCACCACCCTGCCCGACAATAAAATTAAAAAAAAAAAAAAGGAGAAAAGACAGGATCTGCTGGTGCTCTGAATATAAATGGATTGAGGGAGAGGGGTCAAGGATAAACCCAAGGTCTGAAGCTGGATACCCTGTAGGATAATTACTTTCTGAATTTGGGGAAGAACAAATTTGTCAGGGAGAGGGAGACCAATTTGATTTGACCTTAACTAAGTATGTGATGTCTATTCAGATTCAAGAGGGGACCTTGAAGGGGTAGTTGGATACAGGAATCTTGCATTTGGCAGAGAGGTCAAAGATGGGAGATGGCATTTAAAGCCATAAGTTAGAAAATGTCGCCAAGAGAATGAGGACAGAAAGATGAGATTCAAGGGAAAAAATCTAGAACACTCCAACAATTAAAAGAAGGAGACAGAAGAATAAGAAAGCAAGTTGATGAGGAGTTGAAGGTGAGGTGGGGTGGCCCCAACAGAAGCAGGATATCCTGTGAGTTACATGAAGAAAAACCGTTTCAAAGGCTGGGGTTGTGGCTCAGTGGTAGATTGCTCACCTAGCAGGCATGAGGTACTGGGTTCGATCCTCAACACCACATAAAAATAAAATAAAGATATTGTGTCCACCTAAAACGAAAAAGTAAATATTAAAAAAGAAAGAAAGAAAAACCATTTCAACAAGAAGGGAATAGTCTGTTGTGCCAAATGCTACTCACAGGATAATAAAATGAGTTTGAGAAGTGACTGTTGGATTTGGCAAAGAGAAGCTGGAAGCGAGTGCAGGAGCTGGGCTATTTAGGGAGGTGTGGGCACAGAGAACTTTCACCCCTTGTTCTCCCACTTCTCTGCTACCTTGCCTTTGAACATGTTTTCTCTGCCTAGAAAAGACCCCCCACCCCTCTGTACTGAGTTTCCATTGGCTCAGAACCCTGACCTCAGTTCATCAGGGAAGCCTTCCCAACAGGGTACAGAGGGGACCGTCTCTTCCAGGGGTCTGTCTCCTTCCCAGCACGGGCCCTGTGGTGTTTTCCTTGGGTGTGAGTGTGATGGTAGAAGCAGTATCATAGTCTACCCTCCTGCAATCTCCAGGGACAGGAACATTTGGGTCAGGAACTTAGTGCATGCCCTAGCGCAGGGCCTGGCATGGAGCAGGCCAGGCATGCAACACACAAAAACTGTGTCCCCGGCACTGATGTGACTGGGGAGAAACATGGAGATGGTGAGATGAGAAGCACATCCATCTCCGAAGGGAGGATGCATTCTGGAGTCCAAAAGACACTACAAGAAGTCCTTCCTCCATGCACACAGCTGGGAGGGACTGAGGCAACCAAGATCAGTCTGAGAGAGAGGGGTTAGAGTTAGGGTTAGGGTTAGGGTTAGGGTTAGGGTTAGGGTTAGGGTTGATGGCTGGGATCAAAGAAGGAAAAGAGGAGATGGAGGAGAGCTCCGATATCTGGTCTACCCAGTTTAGACTCTTCATTTTAGGCAGTGCACAAGTGGACTCTGTGATCAGAGGCTGGGAAATCCATTTGACCCCTTGCAGTTCAGCAAACATTAAGCTGTCCCAAACATGCCAAGGAGAGAGATGCATGGTTGGGGGAAATGGAGGGGAGCATAAGAACAAATTTTAAAGATTAAAAATAAAAAAAATAAAAACTAGAAGAGAGTAGCTGGGCGTGGTGGTGCATACCTTAATCCCAGTGGCTGGGGAGGTTGAGGCAGGAGGATGGTGAATTCAAAGCCAGTCTCAGCAACTTAGCAAGGTCCTGTCTCTAAATAAAATATTAAAAAGGTCTGGGAGGTGGCTCAGTGGTTAGGTGCTCCTGGGTTCAATCCCCACTACCAAAACTGGAAGAGTGCTGGTAGATAAAATGTTCATCCTGGAAGGAAGAAAAATAACCTTATCATAGTAATGTGCCTTGAACTGAGTGCTGTGCTGGGTTATCTCATCTCATCTTCGCCTCCCTAACTCCCTATCTAAGGTCACTTCCTCCTATCACTGTTAGTCCCTTCAAAGCAACGGTCATCATCAAAGTTACCTTGTCTGTATGCTTCTTTGCTGCTTATCTTCTGCCTTCCTCCTGATAATGCAAACTCCTTGAGGGCAGGAACCTTATCTATCCTAGCTGAGCCCCTCTGATAGAATAGCACCAGGCACACAGTATGCACCAAATACTTATCAAGAGAGTGTACTAATACCTGTTTTATAGATGAGGGTCCTTGCTCATCTTTAGTTTTTTCCGACTTTGGTGTTTAAAGCATCGGATGTTTTTATCTTATTTTTGCAGTGCTAGGGATCAAACCCGGGGTCTTGCACAAGCTAGACAAGCATCCTATCACCGAGCTACACCTACAGCCCAAAGCACTGCCTCTTTGGACTGCTCTAGACAATCTCTGCTTTGCTTCTGGTGTTTTAGCAGTAGAAAGGCTGATCTAGGCTCCAGATCTCTCTTCCAACAGCAAAATCTGTTTCTTCCCTAATGACAATACAAGAACCCAACTCCCACCTATTTAAAGAAGTGTGTGCTCTGCCCTCCCAGCCTCTGCATGTGCTCTTGTTCTGCAGGAGAAGAGGGATTCTGCGGGGAGGGGGGGGGGGTGCCCCTTCCTAGGGAGCTCATCAAACTCACTCAGCTGTCCTAGCCTCGCCCCTGCATTCCTTTCCTTGGGCTGCCCTATAGTAGCATTGCAAACTAGGAGGCTTAAAACAACAGAAATTTATTCCCTCTCAGTTCCGGAGGCTGTAAATCCAAATCAGTGTGTCAGCAGGGCTATGCTCTCCCCCAGGATCTGGGGAAGAATCTGTTCCACACCTTTCCCTTCCAGTATCTGCCAGAAATCCTTGACATTCCTTGGTTTGAAGCTACACGCTCTGATCTTGACCTCTTCTTCATGTGGTATTCTTCCTGTATCTCTCCACTCCTCTTCATATCAGGATGCCCTACTCTTCCCCTCCCCACCTGCAGTGCTGGGAATTAAACACAGGGCCTCACAAATGCTAGGCTAGAAGTCTAGCATTGTGAGCTATACTCCCAACGTTTATTTATTTATTTGTGTGTTTGGTTGTTTTTTTTTTTAATTGTTGATAGATTTTTATTTTATTTATTTATATGTAGTGCTAAGACTCGAACCCAGTGCCTCACACGTACCAGGGAAGTACATGTAAGTACTATCAGGTAAGTATGCTACTGCTGAGCCCGAGCCCCAGCCCCAGCCCCTTTATTTTTTAGTTTGAGAAAGGATCTCACTAAATTGCCCAAGCTGGCCTAAAACTTTCGATCCTCCTGCCTTTTCCTCTTAAATCACTGAGATTACAGGTGTGCATCACCACACCTGGCTCTCTATGACTTCATCCTAACCAATTCCATCTGCAATGACCCTATTTCCAAATGAGGCCACGTTCTGGGGCACTGAGAGTTAGGGCTTCATACTGTTTGGGAGAACACAATCCAACCCATCTCTCTCCAAGAAAAGAGCTGGTTCCTGCTCTCGCTGTCTACACCTTATGCCTTAATTAGCTCACTGATCACATTACACTGTAATTATTTTTTATTTAATTCTCTCCTGACCAGTGACCAAAAAATTTCATTCCATGTAATTATACAGTTAATGAAAAAAAATTTTTTTTTGATCAGCTATTGATACCTGTCATGGGTGGAGGAAAAAAGTGGACAGAATATTTGGAGTAAATCAGTGTTTCACAAACTCCAATGCACACATAAAGCCTTGACAGATCATATGGCAATGCCAACTCTGCTTTGGTAAGTTAGGACAGGACCTGGGATTCTATATTTCTACACTTCCAGGGACTGCTGATCAACATGGACTATCCTGCAGAGTAGAGACCAAGTCAATAAGACTTTTGCATTGTACACTGAGTAGTATAAAACTTCAAAGAATGAATATTAAGCTGGGCGTGGTGGTGCACGCCTGTAATCAATCCCAGCGGCTGGGGAAGCTGAGCCAGGAGGATCACAAGTTCAAAGCCAGCCTCAGCAAAAGGGAGGTGCTAAGCAACTCAGTGAGACCCTGTCTCTAAATAAAATACAAAGATAGGGCTGGGGATGTGGCTCAGTGGTCGAGTGCCCTGAGTTTAATCCCTGGCACTCAAAAAATTTTTTAAAAATGAATACTAAATTGCTGGTAATTTCTTAAACTAGACATTTTCCTCACCTAGCTACCCTTTGGAAAGACCCTGTCTAGCAGGCACCTGTCACCTGTTGGCCTGGAATGTTATCTCCAGAACCCACCCATGTGTAAGGAGGGTAGCTGTTCACCCCTGCATACCAGAGATCTCAACTAGGGCCTGAGCTTTGTAGAGCTGGGGAAGTACAGGTCCAAGGAAGCAAGTTAATCCTTTCTCCTCCCCCTCCTCCCAGGCCTGAGGGGCTTCCTGTGAGGAAATATAGTCTTCTCCGGGTGCCTCGGAAGATGGCAGGGGACAGGAGCCAGCATGTAATGAGGTTAGGGGTGGTGATGCCATTTAGCAACCCCTGTTTAATTCACAGACCAGCTCTGGCGGCAATTTCAGATGTCATTCCTGTGAATTAATCACTCCCAGCCCTGGCCTGCAATAGGCACAGCGCCTGGCCCCTGGGCACTTCTCCACCAAAAGTAGTCCTGAGGTTCAGCAAGGGAGAGCTTCGTTCCAACTGTTCAGGAGGTGGGTACCGGCCACAGGTGTGTTCTCTCTCTCTCTCTCTCTCTCTCTCTCTCTCTCTCACACACACACACACACACACACACACACACAGCTGCCAGGTCAACTAGGAGTGGCAGGCACATCTGGCGTTTCTGAAGTGGGGGGTGGGGATGTGGAACAACACAATTCTCTACTCCCACAGCCCCATGCTCAAAGTCCTATAAAAGTGTGGACAGAGCACACTTCTCTCTCTCTCTCTCTCTCTCTCTCTCTCTCTCTCTCTCTCTCTCTTTCTCTTTTTCTGTCCACACACAGAGGTCAACTAGATAAGGCCCTGGCTTCTTAAAGAAATTGGAGCATTAAATCTCCCACATCAGCTTTGCTTGAGCCAACATGCATGGCTGTGGCTGGGAAAACCTCTATCTGCTTTTGGAGTGACAAAGGGGACTGGGCTGACAACTGCATGAGCCTGGAGGAGAAGCAAGAGTGGGACCAACTGGAGTCAGGCACAATGACTGGAGCAGAGGTCAGAATGTCTTTCTCTGGACAGGACTTTAGAAAAAGCTTATGTTCTGGATTTTCCCAATTGCCTGGGTCCAAATCCTGTACCTGTGTAGCCTTTTCTTTTTCTCTTTGCTCTGGCCGCTGGCCCTACGGTAGAGGACAAGAGGAAGAGAGAAGCACCTGAGGGTAAAGTTCAAAAGGCTCAGGCCCAGCCCAGCCCTGCCCTGGCTCCCATGGGAGGGATGTGAACAAATGTCCAGCCAGGGGGTAGGAGTGGGCACACTGGCTAGGGGAAACCAGCTACTGGAGAAGAGTGAGAACAAGACAACCAAGAAAATGAGACAGAGGGTTACTGGGAGAAGACGGCCTGGAGCCCTGGGGCTGGGCCAACACAGGACCTCACAGACGGCCTCTGAGTCCCTTTTCTGAATCAGGGGCTGGCCCCAGCATCCTGTAACATAGAAGGAACTCAGCTTGAGTGACAACAGATCAAGAGAGGGACTGGGGGTCATGGGGCTTTGGAGGGGGGAATCTTAGCATCAGAGCCGGTAAGTCCCAGCTCAGAAGTTTACCACAATTGTGTGACTGTGCACACAACTTAACCTCTCCAAACTTCCAATCTCTCCTGTTGAATGACACTAATAATAGCATTTACTTCTCAGAAGCCAGGAAAGAGGACTGAGCCACCTCCATTGAAGGCTCCTGTACACATAATGACACAAAACTAGATTATCATTAAGCGTGACATATTTTAAGTGCTTAAAGAAAAATTTAAACATTAACAACAAACATAAAACCTAAGCAAAAAGGAAATACCAATGCCCATTTCCCGGTTCTGACTGTGCACTATGGTTATTTGAGATGACACTGGGGGGAGATGGGTAAAGGGGATTTCTTTGTACTATTTTTGCAACTTCCTATGAGTCAAACTATTTCAAAATAAAAGTTGTTTAAAAAATTAATAAACACGCAAAAATATTATTGCATATACAATTTTATTGAAGATAAGTTCAAAAATCTAAATTTGAGGTTTTACGTCAATAAGATGTCCTTGGCCTAAGCCTCTTTTACGTCAATAAGATGTCCTCTTCCCTAACTTGTTGCCCTGTAAAACACTGAGTTTCTAGGAAGATTAAATCAGATGAGATGCGTATAGTCCTTAGCATAGTACCAGGCGCATAGACTCAATGTTTGCTATTTTTAAAAAATTTAATTATTACCCAAAATGGCCAGAGGGAAAAAGCATTGTAGCATTCCACTGAAACAAAGCCCTTTCTTTCTCTCTCTCTCTCTCTCTCTCTCTCTCTCTCTCTCTCTCTCTCTTTCTCTTTCTTTTTTTTTCCCCCTTTGCAAGGTTGGGGATGAACCCAAGTCTTCTCAGGCTAGGCTTAAGGTCTCTACCACTGAGTTAAATCCCAGTCCCCAGAGATGTTCTATATCTAAGGTCATTGATATGGAAAAGGGTTAATAATATACGACATTTTTTTTTTCTTTTTGCAGTACTAAGGATTCAACCCAGGGTCTCATATATGCTAGGCAAACACTAAGCTATACCCCCAGCCCTTTTTACTTTGAGACAGGGTTTTCTAAGTTGCTCAGGCTGTCATCCTTAAACTTGCAATTCTCCTGCCTCAGCCTCCTAAGCATCTGGGATTATGGACATGTGCCACCATATTTGCCTTCAAAATATACAGTATTCAGCAGAAAACAAAAAAAAGCAGATTACAAAATGGTGTGGATAGTTTTATCCTATCCTTTTGAAAGTTAGTGAATGGCTAAAACATAGGCTCTGGACCCAATTGCCTGGGTCCAGATCCTGGCTTGGACAATTACCCTGCCATCTTAAGCAAGGTGCCTAATCATTTGGGGATTCTGCTTTCCCATCAGTATAGTGGGCTTAATTCTTTTTTTTTTTTTTTTTTTTGTAAATATTTATTTTAATTTTTTTTTAGTTTTCGGCGGACACAACATCTTTGTTTGTATGTGGTGCTGAGGATCGAACCCGGGCCGCACGCATGCCAGGCCAGCGCGCTACCACTTGAGCCACATCCCCAGCCAGTGGGCTTAATTCTTAAAACATCATTGCATTGTTGAGGGTGAAATGAGTCTACAAATGTAAAGTGCTATCAAATAGCAACACTCAGATGTTAATCATCAACTATTACATCTTATTTTATATTAGCATATATTTACTAGGAAGGAGCCTGGAGAAGCATACAAATACCAAAATAGCAGCCGCAATGATCCTGGATTATGGGATTGTAGAGGACTGAGGACTGTTATTTTGATATTTGATATTTTCTAATTTTTCCACAATAAACATGGATTTTAAAAAACCCTGGAATTCTTAGGATTGAAAATGTTTAAAAATTCTCAGAAATCACATATTGTTTCCATATACTAGGAGATAACAAGGAGAGTCTATAATGAAAATGTAAAACAGTCTATCCAACTCTCGCCTAATGGAAATTTTCTGAGCCTTGTTAGTGTTTCAGAGCAGCGATCTGGGTGTCTCCCCGCAGGCCACTGCTCTCAAAAAACATTGCATACCGTGCCCACGCAGGTCACCGATGTAGTAGATGTATATTTATAACCATATACACATCCCATGTCCAAAAATACTTCACCGCGTGTACATGTTACCAGAGAGAAGAGATTATGAACGCAGGTTAGGTCTAGCCATGGAAAGTGCCTTGGCAAAGGCAGCCCAGGGCACAAAGACCTGTCTGTGGGTTCCCCACGCCAAGGTTCCTATGCGGCTCACAAGCAGCAACCTGCAGACAGCATGCACTCACACCTTCCTTCCCAGAGCGGCTGCCTTTCTGCGGCCGCCTGCCACCTCCTCCGTTGGCACCAGCTTGCCAAGCAAGCATCCCGACGAAGCTGGGAACCCTGCTCCCCGCCTTCCCGGTGGTTTGCCCAGCCGCCAGCAGGGCTGTCTGCTCTTGCTGCCCCAGGACCCCCGGCCATCCCAGCTCACGTGGGCAGAGCCTCAGGCAAGCGTCACTGGAGGGCTGCCCCCATCACCTGGTGACACAGGATTGAAAGAACACCGGCCTGTTCAGGGTCTGCGTGGCGCATTACCCAGAGGAAGCTATAAAAGCTGCCAACATGGTTACCTCAAGCATTTTCCTTCTCAAATGCGCAGAGAGAGAGGCTCTGCCTTCCTTTTTTTTTTTTTTTTTTTTTTTTTTCAGAAAAGGCTTTCTGTGTCCTGCCTGTGTTTATTGACATCCCGGCCTCTTGGCCGCTCCAGCTTCACCAGAGTGATTCTCCCTCCTGGCCATTCAAAGTGGCCCCTGTTCCGACCCACTGCCTATAACGTGCTTCCAGACCGCACGGCCCACTGGCTTCTCAAAGTCTGGCTCGGAAACCAAATAAAAAGCTTTTCATTGACACTCAAGTTTATGTGCAGCAGCTCAAAAGCCTTATTTTCATGTCTTACACAGCTCCCACCTGAATAAATTCATTTTAAGTGCCACTTTTCCATTTGTGGTGTACAAAGCGGTTAGGAGTTCTAAGGGACAGCCCCTCGGGCTCTATGGGATGCTACACAAGAAGACAGAGATGCAAGGCGACCCCTCAGGGGCAAGAGAGCCAAATGATGCCAAAACCCTTGGCAGGAAACACACCACCCTAGGAAGGGCAGGCCCAGGGCCACCACCCCCAAGTGGCTGGGTGCAGCTGGGCTCCAGCTTTGGCATAGCAGAAAGCAAGGCTCTTCAAGTCCTGGCTTCCAGTCCCAACTCTGTGAGTTCCTGGCTGTGTATGCTTGGGGCACAGCACACTCTCTAGGGTTTATTTCTTCAGCTATTAAAGGGGGGACATCACCATGGGGAGGGGAGCTATGATGATGATAATTGAAATGAGATGGATCCATAGAACCCCTGCACCAATTGTCAGGACCTATTATCACTAAGATTTACATTTAAAATGTGAAGCACAAGCCGGGCATGGTAGCACACACCTGTAATCGCAGCTACTCGGGAGACTGAGGCAGAATAGAAAGCCTAGGCCAGTGTGGACAATTTAGTAAGATCCTGTCTCAAAATAAAACACAAACAGGGCTTGGGGGTGCAGCTCAGTGGCAAAGCAATCCCCACCCACACATATGCACATACTGCCTGCTAGGTGCTAATATAAGCAAAATAGACATGGTCCCTGGCCCAAAGGCTTACAGAATGGCAGTAAAACAAACAGTCCTAATACAGTGTGATCATTGCTATAGTGGCTCTCGTACATGTGACGCAGAACAGCACCAGGGAGTGAGCAGCTGATCTTGTCTGGAAGAATCTAGGAATAATGATCACTTAGAATAGTTCATAGCGGGGCTGGGGATGTGGCTCAAGCGGTAGTGCGCTCGCCTGGCATGCGTGCGGCCTGGGTTCGATCCTCAGCACCACATACCAACAAAGATGTTGTGTCGGCCGAGAACTAAAAAAAAAAAAAAACATAATAAAAAAAAAAAAAAACAGTAAAAATGATCAGATCACTGTTTAAAAAAAAAAAAAAAAAAAAAAAGAATAGTTCATAGCAGGGCCTATGTGGTCTGTTGGCTTCCATCCTGGCCTCATTTACCACCGACCTACCACCCTGCTCATGGGAGTGGGGCGTCTCACTAAGCCAGATTCAGTCCCACCTCAAAGTCTCTGCCTGGATGTCCCTCCAACACTCTCATGATGACACACTTACTTCACTAGGGACTCTGTTACCTTCACCGCTTTATTGTTCTTTTCTCCAATGCTATAGTCAAATCTGTCTGCTTACATGTTGTTTGTTGTTTGTTTGGTTTTTTTTTTTTTTTTTTTTTTGTCTGTCTTTCCCGCTAGAAAGGGACCTCCGTGAGGGTGAGGACAGGGACCTTATTGTGTTCATATTTGCAATCTAAAGCAGTACCTGAACCCAAGTGCGGTGGCGCAGTCCAATAATCCCAGCTACTCAGGAGGCTGAGGTAGGAGGATCTCCAGCTTGAGGCCAGCCTGGGCAACTTATCAAGACCCTGTCTCTAAAAACATAAAAAGAGCTAGGGATGCAGATCAGTGGTACAGCACTTGCCTAGCATGCGTGAGTCCCTGGGTTCAACACCCAGTAGTACCCAAAAAGAAACAAGAAACAGTACTCAAATCAATAAGTTAATGAGCCACAGTTAAAATGTGGGCACTCAATACGTGTGACGTGTTGGGCTGAGAGTTTTGAGTGCATCCACACTTGCCTCCTCCTTGTGAGGTAGGTGCTGAGGTCGTGGCAGCCCGGGCCTCACAGGGTAGGCAGTACTGCCGCTGGAGGGCAAGGTTTAAGAAACCAGGCCTATACAGGGCTGGGGATGTGGCTCAAGCAGTAGCGCGCTCCCTGGCATGCGTGCGGCCCGGGTTCCATCCTCAACACCACATACAAACAAAGATGTTGTGTCTGCCGAAAAACTAAATAAATAAAAAATTCTCCTTCTCTCTCTTTAAAAAAAAAAGAAAAAGGACAGAAAAGAAACCAGGCCTATAATTCCCTTTGAGGGCCTGCCCTCAATGACCTATAGCCTGGCCTCCTGAAATTCCACTATCTCTAAAAAGTGCCATGTGGGGGGCGGTGTGTGTGAAGCCTTTAACATTCAGACCAAACCATACAATCCCCCTCATTGAAACGCCTGCTGATTGACCCCCTCCAGCAAGGATCCTCTTCTTCCAAGTCTCAACAGATGGCTCAGCTCCTTAACGAATAAAAAGTGGCCAGACAAGAAATGAACTATATTAAGAGGACAGAAGAATTCATCTTCTTTCCTTGAACAAAAGGAAGCACTGACAAATACTCTCTCCTTGACCAAACTTTAGACGGGCTTTTCTGAGACTTTTCTCAGGCCTCAGTCCTGGTCCTTCCAAGTTCCTGTCTTGACAGGCCTGCATCACCTGCTTAGCAAGAAGCCTGCCAAGAATCAGTTTAGACAGAATGTCCTGCCCTTGATAGCTGGTCAAGTTCTGCACCCCACCTTCAATATGTAAGTCCTTGGTCTGCTTTTAGCAAGAATCCTGTTAGTTGCTTTTAGCAAGAATAACCTTACTTTTTTTTTTTTTTTTTTTTTTTGGTACTAGGGATTGAACTCAGGGGCATCTAACCACTGAGCCACACCCCCAGCCTTTTGTATATTTTACTTAGAGACAGGGTCTCACTGAGTTACTTAGTACCTTGCTTTTGCTGAGACTGGCTTTGAACTCGTGATCCTCCTGCCTCAGCCTCCCTAGTCATTAGGATTATAGGTGCTCCACCATACCTGGCTGCCTGAATCCCCTTACTTTTGATGTCTCTCTCCTCTCATTTTCCATCCACTGATCACTTCACTCTATTCCTTGGGTATCAGTACTCAGCTCTTTTTGCTGTAATCAGAGTTGAACCCAATCTTTCTATTACAATAACCCTATTGCAATGGTCTTGAACAGTCTTCCTTAACATTTTAACAAGTATCAGAATAATTTCTTATTTAACCATACCCAGGGGTTGCTTCCAGTAGGGGAGCCTCCTTGCCTGAAGATTCTCCATTCAGATCCCAGTCAAACACCATCCCCAGATCAAATAGCCATCTCCCTCTCCTCCCCACCAGAAGCTTACAATGGTTTTACCATCACTACCCTGTGGCTCTTTGCCTCTCTGAGTTGCCTGCCAGGCCCCCTACCTGCCCCAGTGGCTGCCAGCCCCTAGCATCATGCACACAGAGGACAGAGCTATGAGAACACAGGAACACATCTCCCATCTGGAAAGGCCTCAGAGCTAAACATGATGTAGGATGTGATGGTGTCCTGCCGGCAAAAAAGTGAGGCTAAGAGAAACACTGGGACACAGGAGAGTGCGTCAGCAAGAACTAAATTTAGTAACCTAATCCTTTAACTTCATTCTTTCAAGAAAGAAAGAGTAGAGGGGGAAAAAAATGTATGAACACATTTAAATGAAACAACTTCTGAGAAATTTTAGAATCCACATCCAACTGACCTGATGTTACTTTGTAGAGAAGGTGCTATTTGGGGACCTGGCCCTGAAGTTACAGGAAGGTCTCTACCCAAGGTGCCACATCCCCAGAAGAAGGTTCCTGTGGACCCACCTAGTGAGCCCTGGTACAGAGGAAGCAGCCGATTGGGAAATTCAAATGGTAACTGCTGGGGGCAAGAGAAGCAGGTGGATTCTGAAAAACTGGAAGTTCTGGAAAAACCTGCAATGCAGCTTTCAAACAGATTTTGTTTTCTAGCCGAATGGCAGCACACATCACCCAGGCACCGGATGCCTCTAGGGAGTGTTCAAGAGGAAGCCAGAGAGAGGAGCCAGAAGTTCCAGGCCATGACAAGCAGTGCCTCTGAGCACACGGGTGGGACCAGGTTCCCACTCCAGCTCTGCCCTCAACCAGCTCTGTGGGGGTGGGTAGGCAACCCCTCTCTGGCTACAGATAATCTATCCATTAAACACAGGTAAGGGACCAGCTACACTCTAAGACCAAGTTCTTAAAGACCAAGACCCTACAATGTTTCTGGAAATACGTGTGGGTAGCAGGGTAAGCAGCTTAAATTTTTTTCATCTAGAATCCAGGCCTCTGTTCTCAGTTAAAGTTCCACTATCAAAATATTTCATCGCACTATTAAAAATGTATTGGGCTGGCAGCAGTGACACATGCCTGTAGTCCCAGCTACTCAGGAGACTGAGGATCACTGAGCCCAGGAATTCAAGACCAGCCTGGGCAATTCATAAATTGAAAAGCAACTCATAAAAACACACAAATAATTATAATAATCTGGAAGAAATGATCAATCTTACTGGTAGTCAGAAAAAGGATATATATATATATATATATATATATATATTTTTTTTTTTTTTTTAATTTCTTTTCAGCTGGATGCAGTGGCACATACCTATGATCCCAGCAACTCGGGAGGCTGAATCAGGAGGACCACAAGTTCAAAGCCAGCCTCAGCAACTTAGCAAGGCCTTAAGTAATTTAGTGAGACCTTGTTTCAAAATTAAAATGCAAAGGGCTGGGGATGTAGTTCAGTGGTTAAGCACCCCTGTATTCAATCCTCAGTACCAAAAAAAAAAGGAAGAAAAAGAAAAATTATTTCTTTAGTACTGGGACTCAAACCCAAGTCCTCCAGCATGCAAGGCAAGTGCTCTAACACTGAGCTTCATCTCTAGTCCTTTTTATGTTATTTTGAGACAGGGTCTCAGAAGTATCCTAGGCTGGCCTTGAATTTACATTCTTCCTACCTCAGCCTCCCAAGTACCTGGGATTGCAGGCATGTGCCACTGTGCCTAGCTAGAAAAAAATGAGATAGTTTTTCCCACATATCAATTGGCAAGGTCCTAAAAATCCAATAATGCATAGCAAGAGCCAGGATTCAGAGAACTCAGATGCACTGCACGCACCATAGAAAGAAGATAGATTAGTATTACTTGTTTAGGTTCAGTTTGGACAGATGAAACAAAAATTATTACACAAATATCCATTTGAGCCATGAATTCTACATTTTAAAGCTCTCTTCTACAAGATTATTCAAGGATATGCACAAAGGTATAGCTTTAATTACAATTATTATTTAATAATCCTAAAATATTGGAAACAGTCTTCTGGGATACCTTGAATACAACATAACAGTCGAAACTGTTATGTAACAGTGAGAAATCAGGTTACACCAAAAGTAAAGATATAGGGTAGGGTGTGGTGGCACACACCTGTAATCCTAGCTACTTGGAGGGTGATGAAGGAGAATTGCAAGTTTGAGGCCACCCTAGGTAACTAAGTGAGACTCTGTCTCAAAATAAAGAATTTTAAAAGGGCTGGGGCTAGCTGGGTGGGCTGACACACATCTGTAATCCCAGTCATTCTGGAGGCTCAGGTGGGAGGATGGCAGTTTTGAAGTCAGCCCCAGCAACTTAGTGAGGCTGTAAGCAATCTAGAGAGACCCTGTCTCAGAATAAAAAAATAAAAAGATCTGGGGATACAGCTCAGTGGTCAAGTGCCCTAGAGATCAATCCCTCGTATAAAAACAACAACAAAAAGGGATGGGACTATAATTCAGAGGTAGAATGTTCCTGGGTTCATATCCCAATACCAAAAGAATTTTTACAAGTAAAGGTAAAGATATAGCCAGGTGCAGTGGCACACACCTATAATCCCAGTGGCTCAGGAGGCTAAGGCAGGAGAATTGAGAGTTCAAAACCAGCCTCAGAACTTTTCGAGGCCCCAAGCAACTCAATGAGATCTTGTCTCTAAATAAAAGTATTAAACAGGGCTGGGGATAAGGCTCCATGGTTAAACACCCCTGGGTTCAATCCCTAGTACCAAAAAAAAAAAAAAATAGATTGATAGAGAAAATTATTTACCATTATATAGTAAGTGAAAAACAAAAAACAGATTCTGATGATTTATGTACAGAAGAATCAATTTTTTTCATAAGCCTTCTCTCATATACATGCATGTGTATGTGTGTACACACAGATAATCTGTATACATATTTATTTACAGATATATGTATGTGTACAGATAAATATATATATATATATATATATATATATATATATATATATATATATATATGCATAGATAGGCACAATGAGATTCATACTGGAAGGTAACACACAAAAATATTACCAATGTTCTCTCTCTGGAAGTTGTATGATCATTGTGATTTTTATTTCTTTAGATGAATTTTTCTGTATTATCAAAATTCTTAAACAGATATTTGGTTCTCTTACATTAAGAAAAACTGTATTACTTTTTAAAAAAGAAAACAAAGAAAAAACACATTTTTCTGTCTTTCCAATAAGGAGAAGGCATTTAATTAATAACTCTAGCCGGAAACCTGCCCCCGGCCAGAGACTGCCCTGCCCAGATGGCCTTTGAGAAAACTTTGACATCCTCACCCACAACCCCCAAGGCAGAGCAGAGCAGAGCAGTCCACGCAGCACACCTTGTAGGCTTCCTCTTGACCGAGGAACACTGTAGTGTGCAGTATACCTCAGATCATTGCCCAAGTCCATCTGAATCTCCAGAGGGTCTTTCCAGCCCTTGTCTAGTACAGCCCTCAAGTTAATGAAAGAGACCTGTCACCTTGCAGTTATGGAGGGCTGATGGTGTTTATAACGGTTTCAGAGATGCATGTGTCAGATTCTGCAAGCCTCATACAAACTGTGAGATGGGCAGGCAGCCATTATCACTCTGGTTTTATGAAAGAGAAAGTGAGGCTCAGGAAGTCACACACAGAATCAGAGCAGGAGCCCAGAGCTGGCTTGCAGATGAGCTCGCTCCCATCCAGCTGCCTGTTGACTCCAGGCTCTCTTCAGCCATGGCCAGTAGCCCATAGCTAGGAAGGAGTTGGGGCCCTGGCATCCTCAGCCCCATTTGGCCAAGGCCATGCCTGTCAGCCCACCCTCAATCTCCTGCCTTCATCCCCATCCCAACCTTCTGCCCTTGCTCCCACTTCAACAATAAACAGACTCAGGGAAATTCGGAGAACTTCCTTTCACCACTCCTCACTCTAACATTCTACTGTCCTGTCATTTCTTAGGTCAAGAAGTTCTAATTTTTCCATCAACTATATGGGTCAGAACCAGGTGTGATGGCACACTCCTATAATCCCAGCTATTAGGGAGATTGAGGCAGGAGGATTACAAGTATGAGGGCCACCTGGGCAACTTAGAAAATCCTGTCTTGAAGATAGAAACAGAAAGGGCTGAGGGTATAGCCCAGTGGTAGATCACCCCTGGGTTCAATTTCCAGTGCCAAAAAATAAAATAAAAGTGCATGGAATAGAACTTGCTCGGATATAAATGACAAGAAACCCAAGTCAACCTGGCTTCTGTGGGAAAACACAGAATTCAATAGCATATCACAGGGAGTTCAGGGCACAAAGATAGCTTCAGACATGGGTGGATCTTAGGAGCTCACATGCTAGAGTTTTGTCCTCTCTACACAAGACACAGTCCTTGTATAATTTTACTTTATTTGCATAAAGTAAAATTCATCCTTTTGGCCGAGGTGTGTGGCACATACCTGTAATCTCAGCACCTTGGAAAGCTGAGGCAGGTGAATTGCAAGTTCATGGCTAGCCTGGGCAAGTTGGCAAGACCTTGTTTCAAAGGTTTTTTTTTTTTTTGTTTTGTTTTGTTTTTTTTTTTTAAAAAAAAAAAAAGGAGAGGATGAGGTTCTGGGTATGTAGCTCAGTGGTAAAGTTGCCCTGGGTTTGATCCCCAGTACCCAAGTCATCCTTTTTAGTAAAAAGTTCTAGGAATTTTAGTAAATACATACTAAATCACCAACACACTCAAGATATAGAACATTTTTATAACATCAAAAAATTCCTTGGTGCCCTTTGTCATCAACCCCTCCCCAAGCTCCCTCCCCTGGAAACCACTTGGGTGTGGGCGTGTCCTTCAGTGGACGCTGGCTTCCTTTACTTCTGAGAGTACATTTGCGACTCCTCTATGTGGGTACATGGATGTTCCTTTTATTCCTGAGCAGCACTGATACATATAACCAAGGTTTTTAAAGTTTACGTACAGAAGCTTGCTCTCAGATACTCCCAGGGTACTCTAAATGGATCGCTATTTTATATATTAGCTCAACAGATATCTGTTTCTCCTGTATGCCTGAGAAAGGGAGTTACACCAGCGACCAAGACACAGTCCTTGTTCTTGTGGCTCATTTTAATGAGAAGAGACAAAATAAATAAACATATCAGGAGATGAGAAGTGGCACGAGGAAAACGGAGCAGGATAGAGAATGGGGGCAGCTACTTATAGTACGGTGGTCAGAGAAAGGCTCAGGGGCATGAGCCTGGGGTCACCAGGAAGAAGGACACTCCAGGCAGACAGGATTGCCAGAGGAGAGGTCCCAAAGCCTAAAGGACCAAGGAGTGTTTGAGGAACAGCAAGGAAAGCAGAGGGCAGGAGGGAAGGCAGGGACCCCCCACCCTGTTGTCTTAAGCTGTCTGCCTTTCCTGCACTGACATTCAGAGGCTGCGTCCAACCTCACAAGCTAGAGCCACACCAGCCCGGTGTCCACATGACCATCTCCACTCCAGGATGCTTCACAGAGGAAACCCTCTGGGGCCTGTAATACCACCTTCCAGTCCCCTATCTCCCCAGCAGCACTAGCTACATAATTTGCCCGGCTGTTAGAATTTGAGAGAAAAAAATATAAGATATCCAGTTAAAACTGAATCTCAGATACATAATGAATAATTTTTCATCCCAAATGTTGTATGGGATAGACTTGGAATAAAAAAGGTGGGGGGAGAAAGGGAGTGGGGGAGAGAGGAAAAGCAGCCAAGCATGGGGAGTAATCTCAGTGGCTCATCCCCAAGGATCCACTCCCTGCCACTCCCTTCAACTAGGTCCCTTCTCCTACCCTTTCCACCACCTCCCAAGAGTCCATAAAAAAATGATGAATCCATCAATGGACTAACCCATTGATGAGGTCAGACTCCTCATGAGCCAATCACTTCCCAAAAGCCCCACCTCTAAACATCGCTGCATTGGGGACTAAGCTTTCAACACACAAGACTTTGAAGAACATTCCATATCCAAACCATAACATCAGCCCTGGGAAGCAGTAAGAAGCACGGTTACAATGGAGATCCTACATTCAGACCCCCTGAGCTCAAATCAGTTCCCCCATTTGTTAGGTGTATGACATTTCTAAGCTACAAATTCCCCTTCAGAAAAATAGAAACAGCTAGACTTTATGGCATACACTTGTAATCCCAGCAACTCTAGGAGGCTGAGGCAGGAAGACTGCAAATTCAAGGCCCATCTGGGCAATTTAGTGAGACCCTGTCTCAAAATAAAAAAGAAAAAGGGTTGGGGATGTAGCTCAGTGATAGAGTACCCCTGGGTTCAACCTCCTATTTTGTTAAGCAGCCAAGAGTTTATTCCAGGGAATGAATCACGATTGGTTTAGGTGAGTTACAGAAACCAATTTTCTTTTTGCCAGTGATTAATTCTGTCCAGTGAAATAAAAGAGAAAGTCTACTGAAGGTTTCTGGAAAAACAATACTGTTTTAAAAACAAAGCAAGAAAGGAGTATGCTGCGGCTTTGTGCTTTAGAAGGTCCTGCCTATCACAAACACAGAGTAAAGGTTAAAGAACACCTCTGTCATTGAGGGTCACACAGTATGACCCATAATCCTCAATATCTAGTTTGGTGACTAACACCTAATGGACCATTCAGGATTTGGAGAAACACTTTGCACCTCTTGCCCTATGTTCTCAAAACAAAGGTAGCTGTTTCCAAATGAGGTTTGTGGCTCAGGTGGCTGCCAACAGGAGAGACCAGCATGCAGTGGTTTGGAGAACATTTGAGCAGCAGAAACCCTTAAGTAAGAGAAAAAAAAAACCAATCAGCTTGTCAAAGCCTTCTTCCCAGCACAAATGCAATGAATTCTTGCAAAATAAAGTTTAGAAAACCAGGAATGCCAAATATTCATTTTCTGGCTTCTAATCCTATTTATGATTCCAAAGGTCCTCAGAAATCAGTGCTACTAAATTAGCAACAGAGGCACATGGCAGCTGAGGAACACTTTGAAAAATGATATCAGATTGCATATACATATGGAGATATACATCTCACGCACATATGACAAGAATATATATGTGTGAAAGACAGCTTTCATGATGCATAATACCAATTATTTATATGGGAAATTAAGCACTAGATATTGAGCACTAGAACTTTAGATATTAAATATTTCTTAGTTTTAAATAAATTTAATCTTCACACTTTTGAATGATATTTTTCAACTTTTAAATAAATTTGATTAAGATGTTAACATTAATCATACATTGTATTACCTTTCTCTCCCCAGTACTCAGGATTAAACCCAGGACCTGGCACATGCTAGGTAAGCACTCTACTACTGAGCTACACCTCCAGCCCTTTTTATTTTTTATTTTGCAACAGGGTCTTGTTAAGTTACCCAGAGTGGCTTCAAATTTGCAATCCTGCTGCCTCAGTTCCCAAGTAGTTGGGATTACCAGCATATACCATACCACACAAGCAGCCTTTTACTTTTTTTTTCTTTTTATAAGGGCATTACAATTATATATAATAGTGGGATTTGTTCTTATTTGTATGTGCACATAACATAATTTGGTCAATTTTGTTCCCTGGTATCTACCCTTTCTTTTGGGGAGCCGTATGAGAGATTGAACCCAAGCATTCATACAAGATAAGCAAATGCTCTACCACCCATCCCCAGCCCAGTCTTCTACTTTTAATAGATAAATTTGAGCTTTTTTGTTGGTTTGTTGTTTGGTTTGGGGGGACAAAAGTTGGGAATGAACCCAGGGGTTCTACTACCAAGCTACATCCCAAGCCTTTCTATTTTCATTTTGAGACAGGGTCTCAGGAAGTTGCTAAGGCTGGCCTTAAATTTGCCATTCTCCTACTTAGCCTCCCAAGTAGCTGGGATTACAGGTGTGCAGCACTATGCCCAACGAAAATTTGAGCATTGTAGAAGAAAACTCCTTTTAAAGGATTATTTTAATATTATTTAATTTTAATATAATTGGATAATTTTGGTAATCTTTATACAAGTTAAGTACTCTTATATTTGCTTTAAAACAAGCATTGTACAGTATAAAGATAAATGGTAAAATTCATGCTAATAATTCAACATTTTAATTTTTCTTTACTTACAACAACATTAAATAGCAATTATGAAAATACTAGGAAAGCAAAACAGAAATGCAAAAGAAATTAAAAACCGTGTTTTCTTATGTTTAATGGAATTTTATTCTACAGTTTTTGTTTTCTATTTTTATGGTTCTAGGGATTGAACCCAGGGCCTCATATATACTAGGCAAGCACTCTACCACTGAGTTTGCAAGGGGGTCCCACAAATTATGTAGGCCAGCCCCAATGGGACAGCAGAAGACATCTTGAGTCCTTAATGCCATTGGTGAACCACCACCCAGATTTCTTGTTTAGTCAACAATAAAAACCACTTGGGCATGGTGGCACATTCCTATAGTTCTAGCAGCTTGGGATGCTAAGGCAGGAGGATCTCAAGCTCAAAAACCAGCCTCAGCAACTTGGTGAGGCCCTAATCAACTTAGCGAGACCCTGTCTCAAAATAAAATATTTTAAAAGGCCTGGGAAGTGGCTCAGTGGTTAAACATCACTGGATTCAATCACCAGTACTACTACTACTACTGATAGTAATAATAATAATAATAATAATACCATTCTGATTAAAGCTGTGGTAAGTGAAGTTTCTCTTACTTGCAGCCAAAAGCATTCCTAACTAATAAAATTCACCCAAGGGCTGGGATTTGTGGCTCAGTGGTAGAGCACTTGCCTTGCTTGTGTGGGGCACTGTATTTGATTCTCAGCACCATATATAAATAAATAAAATAAAAGTCCATTGACAATTAAAAATAAATATATATTTTAAAAAATTCACCCAGTTCAGGACTGTCAGAAGGATCAGGTAAGATGCAAGTAAACAGCTCAGTTTTGCACATTTCCCATGAGCCAGTGTTTACCTGATGAT
This sequence comes from Urocitellus parryii, assembly GCF_045843805.1. Classification (NCBI taxonomy): domain Eukaryota; kingdom Metazoa; phylum Chordata; class Mammalia; order Rodentia; family Sciuridae; genus Urocitellus; species Urocitellus parryii. The sequence goes on along the minus strand of NC_135531.1, from coordinate 96,754,478 downwards.
GGAACTCTTGGAGTAGAATTGGGGACCTTGTCTGGGTGCCATAGAATTCACATCCAAACTGAGCACTTTTCAGAGAAAAAAATGGGACAAATAAAAACTCTGCCAGGATCCAATGCTCACACAGGGACAATGAAGAGTAAACAATCAATGTTAGCTCTTCTTACTTTAAGGGTAAACTTCAATATCACTTCCTCTGGTGAGATCTTCCCAAGTTCCCAGTGAAAGGTCACCCACAGCAGCTCTGTGTCCTCTGTCTGTCTGTATCGCTGTACAGTATAAAGATAAATGGTAAAATTCATGCTAATAATTCAAAATTTTAATTTTTCTTTACTTACAACAATATTAAATAGCAATTATGAAAATACAAGGAAAGCAAAAGCCTGTTTCCAAGTGTACCCATCTGACCCAGCTACAGATCCAGAAGGTGGGGCCATATCTGCCCCTGTTTCAGAGGACTAGCAAACAGCAGGTGTTGAACCAATTAATAGTTGTTGAATCAACTAATTTTAAGTAGTTATATCTGTTACCTCCCCCCACCCCCTGTACTGGGAAATAAACCCGGAGCCTTGCACATGCTTGGCAGGTCCTCCACCACTAAGACACATCCCCAGTCCTATCTGTTGCTTACCTCCTTCCCTGATCCTGGTGATCCCACTATGAGTGAAATGCTCTAGTGTTTGATTAGGTGCTATGGGAGTGGGACCTATATTTTATTCACAGATATGTCCTCTGAAGTTTGAATTGAGGTTAGACACGCCCAGAACATGACAGGACTCTACCGATGTTTGCGACTTTTCCAGCACCCTTCCCAGACAGCACGGCTGAGGAGTTTTTAACAAGAGAGAGGGAGAGAAAACCAAGTTACCCTGTAGTTCTACAAGTTGAGAACAAAGAGCCAAGGTGGGAGATGGCAGCCTGGCTAGGCACACGGGTCACATGACTTTTTTGTCAAGTGATAAACTCCACATTTCTTGCAGAAGAACACATCCGATGAGGAGGAGGGAGATGCATTGGATTTTGCTCCCTTGACGTGCCTCTGTGCATCTCAGCTGGGGATCCTGAGCACCCAGCCACCTGGTGCCTTTCTCTTCTCTTTCCCATTTAGCATGTAGCAGATGCCTCAGTACCCCAAGTCTCCAGGACACCCCTCAGAAACAGCATGCCAGAGCTGGCCAGCCTGGCCAAAAAGGGCGAGGGAAGCTGGCATCTGTCTCCTCCATCAGATCCCAGACTGAAAATCCCCTTCCAAAAGTAACAGAAGAACCCTAAACTAGACACACACACACACACACACACACACACACACACACACACACACGGACACTCAGAAGGAACATAGAGAAGCGTTCTCCTTCCTTCATGCTCTTTCTTTTCACATCAGGTCAACCCAAGTTCTCTTTGGGGAACAGATAAAACAGCAGTAAGCAGTAGCTCGGGCCCTCTGGCTACTTTGGGCAGCCAGCTCCACTGGCAGAGCCCCCGCCTGGGGTTCAGGAGAAGGAGGTGCATGCTCCAGACGTTCATCAGCAAAACCAACTGGCTGTGATTTGGGGCTAACCACACCAGTGTCCAGCGGCCTGTAGCTGCCTCAGGGACATGGTCCCCCAGGGACATTGCCACAGCCAATCAAGTATAACACAGTCCCCTTCACAACACTGCTTTTATGGCCTTCTCCAATGCACCTCATCCGACAGAAGTAGGAATCAAAATGCTGAGCACTCTTGAGCTGGTCCCATAAACGTCACAGGTTCTGCTCTTTCCCACATGGTGTTCTCTGGATCTCAGAAACACTGCTTACTGTCACTAGTCAGTCTCTTTCTCCATCTATCTGAGGGTCCTTTCTTTCCCCCCTCATTAGGGGACACGTAACTGGAACAGCCATTAAACCTAAGATGGAATTTTGAGTTAGTTATCTATCTTGGGACCTAAAGGAAGCCTTTGTAATAAAAAGTTGATTCTTTCTGGAACCTTATGGATTTTTCTCCCTGACCTCTGATACCTTGCTTTCTTAATCCCTGGGTCTTTTTTTTCCTCCTCTTCCTTTCTTGACTTCACTAGAGGGGAGAAAAGACATCTCTGGTTGTGGGAAGGGAGGAAGTAGACGTGAAACAAGCAAATACAGTGAAGCTCCCCTGGCCCCCATCTGTTCCAAATCTTCCCCTTGCAGGATGTCATGTCTAAAAAGCAAGAAAAATATTCCTTCCTCTTCCAACATTCAGCAGGATCTTGCATGCGAAAAGAAGAATGTCTGGTTACTCCGTGGGTTTTCATCTGCTTTTTAACTCACATGTTACCAAATTACACTAGTCCCTCCACCCACTTCCCCCTCTCCCCAAAATCCCCCAGTGGCAGCCGGGCTCCCCAGCAGCGAGGACCATCCCAGCTCTGGCAAGGCGCTCCCCTCCCCTCGGCACCATCAGCCCCTTCGGCACAAAGGATTAGTTTTCTTGAGGCTGGCCGATGACTTTTGCAGATTTCTTAGCTGAAGACATGCCAGAGAGCCGCCTGGGCCCCCAGAAGAAGTGAGGCCGCCCCCAGGGTAAAAGGAGTGGGCTCAGAATCCCCCGCTTCTGGTATTGAGCCCACTCCCCCCCCCACCCCCCAGCAGCTTGTAGGCACTTTGCGTGCAGATGTGCACAGGCAGCCAACCCCTGGACACGAGGACAGGAAGGATGTTCCCCAGTAGCTCCAACAGCCCTGACGGCTGCACTTCCAGGACTAGGAGGGCGATATTTATAGGAAGGGCCACCAGCCAAGCAAGTCCAGCTCCAGCTGTCTTTCAACCAACCCCCTTTTTCCATTCTCTGTAGTTCTCCTTCAAGTTAACCAGAGAGCCATTCCTCCCTTTATGGCTTGATTTTTACGCAAAGACTGAGACTCTCATTAAAATGATTGAGAAACCCCCGACTGAAAAGATGGAAAAGGACCTGCATGCCCTGCCCCACCCTCTTTGGCTCCACTTCTTCCCTACCCTTCCATCTTCTCCCTCCCCACACAGGCTCCTTGGTATCTACTCCTTCTTATCCTCTTACAATACAGATTCCCTGTGGTCCTCCAGATGGGCAAAGCTCTCTCCTACCCTCTCTGTTATCTCCAAAGTGTCCTCACTCCCAGCCCTCTCACTCCTTCTTCCCACACCCTACAAAGCCCTGCATGATCTACTTGCACCCCACCCTCTGCTCTTCCCCTGGGAATTTACCTCTTCCCTGCTGTTGCTCAGACACCTCAGGGCCTTTGCACAGGCTGTTCCCTCTACCTAGAACACCTACCCCAGGGGGATTTGAAAGTCTGGCTCTCTCACATCACCTGGATTTCTGCCCCCAAAGACCTTACTACGACTGTCTACTAAAAAGCACCCCATCTCTCTGTGGCTTCACTATCCCACGGCTCCTTTATTTTCTTCACAATACTGACAGACTCAATCTTAGACCAGACTTTAATCAGGCTCCTCTGAAGCCTCTTCTCCAGCAAGCACCCACCTTGGCCTGTCTTTGATATCTGATCAAGTTCTTCATCCTCTACCTTTGATATGTAAGTCCTTGTCCTGCCTTCCACAGGATCCTGTTATTGTTACCTTGGTCCAGCACAAACACCCCTACCCTTGGGGGTCTGTGTTTAATAAACTTCCTTTCTACTAAAGCCCCTCACTCTGTTCATTCATTATAAATTCCAGCCAGGTCTTTGCTGTAGTCAGAGATGAGGTCGATCTCTCCTCTCTGTTCCCAAGATTTGGCTCCTTATTTCAACAGTCTTTAATTAAGTCTTCCTTGCCATGTTGACAAGCATCCGAGTAATTTTTCTTGAATATCACCAGATCACATGATCTTTTTATTCATCCCTTTCCCTCCGTGGACTGTAGGTTCCACGCGGGCGGGATCTTTATGTGTTTACCCTTCCCTAGTTCCCTAGCTTCTAGAACAGGGTCTAGCACATAGCAGATCTTCAACTAATATCAGTGAGTGAACAAACCCAGAGATCTCCACTCATTTCTTGGACTTGGTTTATCTGTCACCTCCTCTGGGAGGCTGTCTGAATCTTCCAAGGCCTGACCCTGGCCTTCAGCTAGCAGTGATCCTATTTATCTCAGGGGCAAATTCTCTATTTTAACATGTGCTTTTCAATTTGTTAACTATATATATAGGGCTGGAGATGTGGCTCAGCGGTAGCGCGCTCACCTGGCATGCGTGCGACCCGGGTTCGATCCTCAGCACCACATACCAACAAAAATGTTGTGTCCGCCGAGAACTAAAAAATAAATATTAAAAAAAAAATTCTCTCTCTCTCTCTCTCACTCTCTCTTTAAAAAAAAACTATATATATATAATACACTAAAATATAGAAAAAAGCATACAAGGCTATCTTCCCTTCCACACCTTCACGACACCCTGGCCCAGTCTTGTTTTCTACGTACATCCGTCTGTGGGCACATCTGTATCACTTGCCTGGATCCTAGCAGGGTAGAGGAGCCCTGGAGGGGCTGAGAGCCAGCTCTGTGTTATCCAAAACCAAGTCCAAGAACTGGAAGGCGCAGTTCAGTGGTAGAGCACTTGCCCACTATGCACGAGGTCCTGGGTTCATCCCCAGCACTGGGACACGGACCAAGTCCAGCTTTGCCCCCTATTCCTAGCTTCCCCTACCACCAGAGGAGGTGGTGCTGGCTGCCCCCCCAGGAGGCAGATGGAGTCCCAGCTCAGGTCAGCAGAGTTGCCTGGGCCCTAACATTCTAAGATGGGCTCCCGGAGGGCATGGGGGTTCAGCTGACCCAGAAAGCTGCAGGGGGCTGATGGCCAGTGAATTCAGGCCTGTTTAGCAGCCTGGGGGAAGGGGCCACCTGGGGAAGGGGCGACTGGTTGTAGAAAGAGTCCAAGTCGGTTCCACATAAAGGAGAAGTATACAGATGAAGGCCTTTCCTTGGCCTTTGGGTCTCTCCAAGGAGACCCAAACCTTCAAGTGTTTGTTGAAAGGCTTTCAAAGAGCTGGAAGAGGAAGTGCCAGCTACTGACTCCCGCTGGCCTGCAGTACAGTGTGGTCCATTTCTCTCCCTCAGCCTCTGTCTCTGGATATAATACAGAAGACCGGAAGGTACCTGGGCAGATATGAGAATCAGCCCTCATCCTCTGAGGTCCCGTGAGATTCCTCTGGCTTCTTCCTGCTGAACTTTGGAAAAAGGCTTCTTGGGAGCATAAACCTGACCAGATCAGAAGAGCAGACTCCAGAAGCTCTGGAAGACATTAACGTGTCCTTGCCCGTGCCTCCCACGGTCAGCTCTCGGACAGCCACTTCATTCCCAAAGTTGCAGGTAAAATGAGCTTCCAGGTAGATTTGCCAAACAATTACCGGGGAAAGTAGACCCTCCTCAAATGCTCTGGAATCTTGTTCTCTCTCCCTTAAGCGACTTTACCAGATCCTGTCACCCCCTGTCACATGCTGCAAGGGTGACTAACCATCCTGCTTTGCCAAGGGCAGTCCTGGTTTTAGCACTCTAAGTACCCGAGATGGTGTATCCAACACCCCCAGAGCCTCCCTCCCCGTCTCCCAGTGGTTTCAGGACGCGCACATCTTTTGGAAAGGTAGCCTAGCCAGGCAGGGGCAGGCTTCCTTGACGTGCTTCCTCATGTCACTCTCACTGGCTTTCCTTTAAAAAGAGGGAGATTGACAAGAATAATACCTGACATTCCCCTTGGTGTGTGTATATAAATTACCCCGGGGCTGGGGTGCGGCTCAGGGATAGTATGCTTGCCCCACATGCCTGAGATCCTGGGTTCAATCCCTTGCACTGCCATAAATAAATACATACCCACCCCCAAGCTTCAAGATTAAGCTGCCCAATGGTTGCCCACAGCTAATGAGAGGAAAGAGGACAGCTGAACACAGATTTGCCTAATTCAGGGCTTATGCCCACACTATACCACACCCACCTGCAGACAGCAGCTTTATTTGGCTGGTGGGACTCCTGACAACTGTCCCCCGGCTGGTTTGTACTGTTGTGTATATTCCAAATGTTCCAAATTGTTTATTCTAGCCATATTCTGCATCGTGCCCTCTTAGATACTAGGGATTGAATCTAAGTAAGGGTGCTCTACCATTGAGCTACATCCTCAGCCCCCTCCCCTTTAAAAAAAAAAAAAAAAAACTTGAGACAGGATCTTGCTCATTTGCCCAGGCTGGCCTCCAACTTGCCATCCTCTTGTCTTGGACTCCTAAATAGCTAGGATTACACACAGGTGTGTGCCACTGCCACTGTGCCTTTTTGAGCTTCTTCTTTTTATCCCCCTTGAGATGAGGGTCTGCTATATTGCCCAGACTGGTCTCAAGCCCTGGGTTCTTACCTCAGCCTCCTGAGTGCTGGGACTTCAGGTACTGCACCTGGTTTGAACTTTATTTTAATTCCATGTTGAAAGGAATACAGGCTTATAACACTCTATGTGTCACATTAACTCTTTGAAAAGTGTTTTTATTAATGCAATATAGTATACATAATAGTGGCATTCATTTTGACATATTCATAGAAATGCACAAAATAATTTGCTCCACGTCCCCTTCCACTGCCCTCCTCTCTGCCCCATTCTCTCCCTCTGTCCTACAGGTCTTCCTTCCATTTATCGATTGTTTTTTCAGTTGGTACATTACAGTTATACATAAAAGTGGAATTTGTTGTGATATATTCATAGGTGCAAGGCACATTACCTTTTCACTATAAAAACAAAACAAAACAAAACAATACATTTGGGACAAAATTACTTAAAAAGCATTCAGTCATCTTGAATCCAAAGCTCTCCACAATCCAGCTCTCAGCTCACTTCCCACCATTCTTTTTCCATAGTTGTTAAGTCAATAAGCAAAGTTATGAGGTGACACTGCCACATCTGTTATTCAGAAAGAACGCCTGGGGGGGGTGCTGGGAGGGGACAGGTGAGGGCTGAACCCCAGGGGCCCCACAGAAAAGACAAACAGAGGGCCTAGTGATGCCCACTGTCATTCACTCACACTCCTGGAAAAACTGGGCCCAGCATGTCCAAGGGCAACAAACCGCCCCAATCCAACAAAGAAACAGCAGGAGGCTGGAGCCAGAACGTGGGCTCCTCCCCATCTCAGGGCCTCCTGCTGCTCCTCTACGGAAGCTAGGACACAGGGAGGCCTCTCTTCGCCCTCCTCATCTCCACTCCCCGATGTCCAGGGCTGGAGAGCCAAGGAGGAGAGGACGTGCAGCCGCCCCTCCCTCTGTGGCAGGGTCTCTTGGAGACCCCAGGCTCTGCAGGGAAACAAGTCACTGCAGACAGCTTAGTGTGAAAGGCTGCAACAAAGATGCTCACCTGCTGGGATTTCATGCACTTTCCAGCCCTTGCACACTGGAGGGCTTTCAAAGTAAAGATACAATATCACCAGAGGAAATCAAAATATTAAGAGAGGACTCTAAGTGTGGCGGTGTAACTCTGAGATAGGACACCTGCCTGACCTGTGCAAGGCCCTGGGTGTAATCCCCAGCACCTCAGAGTATGTATGACAATGATTCTTAGCCTTTAAGGGGCCTCAGGAGCCTCAGAATAGCCATGAGGGTTTGGTTTGGGGTTGGTTTTTTGGTTCTGGAAATTGACCCCACAGGTGTTTCACCACTAAGCTACATCCCCAGTCCTTTTTATTTTTTTGAAACAGGATCTGAACTTGCCATCCCCCTGCCTCAGCAGTTGAAATGCAGATTTTTCAGGCTCATCCCTGAATATTCTAATATAATAGATTTGCAAGGTGGTGGGGGGCAGGTGCCTGTGATTGAACTCAGGGACACCGAGCCACATCCCCAGGCCTATTTTGTATTTCATTTAGAGACAGGGTCTCACTGAGTTGCTTAGTGCCTTACTGTTGCTGAGGCTGCCTTTGAACTGCTGTCCTCCTGTCTCAATTTCCTGAGCTGCTGGGATTACAGGCATGTGCCACTGTGCCCAGCTAATTCAATAGATTTTGCTCAAGCCTAAGAGTCTACCTTTTTCATAAGAAACTGCCAAGTTGCTGTTGAGCCCTGGCAAGCCAATTAAGAAACCTAACTGGGGGCTGAGGTGTTGCTCAGTGGTACAGCACTTGCCTAGCAGTTGCAAAGGCCTTGAGTTCAATTCCCAGCACCACAAAATATATATGTATGTGTTCGTGTTACAAAGGTTATACAGATAATCCTCTGTATTGTTTCTGCAGCTTTTCTAAAAGACAAATTATTTCAAAATAAAACATTTAAAATACGTATCACAAGCCAGGCATTATGGCACACACCTGTAATCACAACTACACTGGAAACTGAGGCAAATTCAAGGCCAGCCTCTGCAATTTAATGAGACTTTGTCTCAACATAAAAAGTTTGCTGGGCTAAGTGGCTCAGCTGGAGTTACCGAGACCCTATCTCAAAATAAACACAAAAGAGCTGGGGATATGGCTCAGTGGTCGAAAACCCCTGGATTCAATCCCTAGTATGGGTTGGTGGGTGGGAGAGAATTGAACATAAAAATCCAGTGGCAGAGGACTTGCCTAGCATGCACAAGGCCCTGGGTCCCATCCCCAGTACCAAAAATAAACAAACAAATATTAGAAAAATAATTTGTGCCTATAGTAAAATATTTTTACTTTAGATAACGTGAAAAATAAACTACCTTCCCTCGAACAAGCCCCACTGCACACTCCAAGCTTCCTGCCATGAAGAGTTTGGTATATTTTAGGGGTGGGGGTGGGTTCTGGAAAATGGCCCCAGGACTCAGACATGCTAAATACTCATTGTACCTCTGCACTATACCACCAGTCCTGTTTGGTTTCATTGTTTAACTATAACAAACATCAGCAAGCGTTTGATGAAAATGACACTCTCAAAACTGTGGACTGAAGCACAAATTAATACAGCTCTTTTGGACAGCAATTTAGCAATATGTATTAAAAAACACAAAAACATTCATACGCTTGGACCTGCCAATTCCATGTCAGGGAATCTCACCCACTCCCAGGACACCGATCCCTTGAAATAGTGTGCGGTCATTTAAAGTGATGACGAGGAACATCAAGGAAGATGGTTATAAGAAACAGTCACAAGAAGCCCTTACGATGACGTGAGTGAAACAAACAAAACAGATAAACATTTTAATATCCTCTAATGACCAAAGTGTTTTTTTAATTTCGTTTTGTTTAGATACATACATAAGACAAAGGAAATAAACTTAAATTGCTAACAGCATGTTAGGAGGTGTATTTAAGTGAGATTTTTTTTCTTTTTTCCTCTGCAGAGAGGCTCAGCACTGGGACTTTGCAGACAGACAGACTGATAGACCTGGGTGAGAAATCCATCTCCCTCTTTCCATTCATGTAACATGTAACCTAAAGCAAAACCAACAATGTATTTGTGTTTTGAGGGGTTTTTTGGGTTCTTTTGGACTGGGGATTAAACCCAGGCAGAGCTTTCCCACTGAGCTAGGTCCCCAGCTCTTTTTGAGACAGGATCTAAATTGCTGAGGGCCTAGCTAAGTTACTGATTGCAACAAGTACTCATGTAACATGGAGTACTTTTTGCAATTTCTTTGGTCCTCAGCTTCCATATGAAGATAATGAGAGATTAAAAAAATATTACCCTCAAAACTTGCTTTGATAATAAACATGAAAAACTCCTTGGAAACACTGAGTGCTTTTTGAGCTGACATAGTAAGTACAGCTGTTGTTGTTGTTATTATTATTGTTGTTGTTGTTATTTGGTATTGGGGATTGAACCCCAGGGCACTTTACCACTGAGCTACACCCTAGCCCTTTTTACTTTTTATTCTAATATAGGGTCTTGATAAACTCCTAAGGCTGGCCTTGAATTCTGATCCTCCTGCCTCAGCTTCCCTATTTGCTGGGATCGCAGGTGTAGGTTACCACACCTGGCTATTGTTACTTTTCTATATTCTCTATGATGGGCGACATTTCGTTTAAACACTGGAGAACTGGGGTTGAAAAGTTGGGACTGATGGCGGAGGAAACCTCGGAGTATAACTCAGAGGTAGAGAGCTTATCTAGCATGCTCGAGGTTCTGGGTTTGATTCCCAACACCATAGGAGAGAGAAATTAAAATAGGGGTTAAATTTTTGATCACCCTCATTTTCTTCATCTAAACCTCTCCTAAGCTCCTGCATGATTTAACTCCGAAAGAAGTGTTGCACAAAGTCATTAAAGTGTCAAGGCCCCATCCCCAGTTAACTGAAATAACACGTGGGAATAAGATTTGCAAATTGCAAAGCACCTACAAATGGAACCCATCCTGAGTCCATTTTTACTAAATAAGAAGGAAGAAGGCTTTCAACAAAGGCCCCGGTAAAGTACTTGAAGGAAGCACTTAGAATGCGTAATAATGCACTAAGTGAACACTTGTGACACAGGGGCAGGGGATGAATATGACACACACGTCTGTGTGTGTCAAGAAAAATCACCATTACTGGTCCCACAAGGGGCCAAGCTTCCAAGAGGGGGTAAGACTTCAGAAGGTAATAAGAACAGGAGTCATTCTTTAAGAATGCCTTTCAGCCAATCAGAAGAGCAATTCCTCAGTTTACCCTCAGGGAACTCAGTAATGCCTCGCTACTAGGCTTGGCTCCACATCTATTGCTATGGAATTATCATGAGTGTCACTCTAAGCCCATGATTATAGGAAGCCTCTTCTTTTGGGGGGAGGGGGGGCACTGAGGACTGAACCCAGGGACACTCTGCCACTGAGCTACATCCACAATTCTTCTTATTTTTTATTTTAAGACAGGGTTTCACTAAGTTGCTTAGGGCCTCACTAAGTTCCTGAGGCTGGCCTTGAACTTGTGATTCTCCTGCTTCAGCCTCCCAAGTTGCTGGGAGGCTGAGGCACCAACATGTCTGGTAGAAGTCTCTTCTAAGGGACTACTTAAAAATAGAGAGACCTGCTAATTGAATATGTATTCTACACTATTACTTTCATAAATTAATGGTATGTCTTCATAGGCACACAAAATCATCCCGTTTCTCTGTTCCTTGAATGTCATAAGCATCTCTTCCATACTCGTACATAGGTATAATATGATGATTACTGACCCTGCACCCAAAGGGCCTTGACTTAGTAGCAATGTGACCATAACCAAGCTACTTAACACCTCTTTCCCCATCTAAAAAGTATTCTCATAGTAACAAAAAGATTATCGAAAAAAACTGAATTAATATTGCAAATATCCCAATAAACATACATTTGGAATGGTGTATAACAATGAGTACTGTATGTGTGCTGGCCATTGTTATTATATACCTCTTTTTAAAAAAAATATTTATTTTTTAGTTGTAGGTGGACACATATCTTTATTTCATTTTTATGTGGTGCTGAGGATCAAACCCAGTGCCTCAAGTGTGCTAGGCGAGGATTCTACCGCTGAGCCACAACCCCAGCCCCTCCTTTTTCTTTAATAGCCATAGAGTAGTCCGTTTTGGATGAACTATTACTTTCTGGCCAGTCCCCTACTGATAGACTCGAAGGTGGTTTCCTTCCTTTTGCACCAATGAGCACTTTTGAACACAGGTCCTTGTATACGTGTGCAACTATTATTGTAGGATAGTTTCCAAAACATGGAAGAACTGCATCAAAGGTCAGGCTCATTTGCTATAAGAAGTTGCTGACGTTCCCTCCAAAGGCTGCACTGATTCATGTCTCTGCCAACAGCTTGTGCGTGCCCGTCTCCAGGAATCTTCACAGCTCTGGCAGCCTGGATCCTTGGCATCCTGCTTTCTGCACTTGCCTTCCCTAAATGAAACCTAAAGCAAAACCAACAATGTATTTGTGTTTGGGGTTTTTTTGTTTTTTTGACTGGGGATTAAACCCAGGCAGGGCTTTCCCACTGAGCTACATCCCCAACTCTTTTTGAGACAGGATCTAAGTTGCTGAGGGCCTAGCTAAATTACTAAGACTGGCCTCGAACTTTCCGTCCTCCTGCCTCAGGCTCCAGAGTAGCTGGGATTACAGGCATGGGCCATCTCAACTGGTTCAACAATGCATTTGTTAAAGTCCCAGGAACACCTAATCCCTTTGTTTCTTCTAAATAGAATTAAGCATTCAGTTCTTTGACAGGCCTTCAGTTGCCTGGACACAGCTCTGGGATGACTTTGAAAAATGTAAATAAAACACACTTGCCGTTTCCTAACACTCTCCAGAGAAGCTCAAGGAGGCCTGCATGAGGCCCAGCCGCTCTGCTTTCTATCACACGCAAGAAGATTTTTCAATAGCAGCTGGTGTTTTCCTGAGTGGAGATCAGAGCCAACATTTTTATATAAATATTATCCCAGGGCTGGAGGGAAAATCAGGCTAGAAGCAGAGCCTGCACCATCCCAGTTGTGATGTTAAACATCAGGGGAGACATGAGTACCCGCAGCCTGTCCCAGAGCTTGGTGGGGGGAATATCCTAGGCTGGGGCCTGCACATGGGGCAATTTTGAAGCAAAATCAACCAAGGTGGAAGCATGTACAGAGCTCAGCTGGAAACCTGCATCAGTCAGAGAAGACGAAGGACAAGGAGGTGAGCTCAGTCTGGGAGACCAGGCTGAGGTTTTGTCACCTGCTCTGCACTTCTCAGCCACTAGGTCCTGGACCACGGAGACTAGCACGTAATGATCAGACAATGACTGACGAAGGCTGCCCCTCTGGCTTCATCTCAGTGGTTCCGAGGTACTGTGGTTTCTCGCTTCACTCACTGCCCCCTTGGAATGGACGGGAGCTGAGCAGGCCTCCGCTCTGGGGGCCTCTGGAATTCTCAGGCAGGAATGTCAGTAATTCTGAGGGCTGCCCCTGCTAAGCTCCACAAGGCACAAAGCCATTCATCTTCCAAACTTGTTTTTCAGGATCACTATTTTATGGCTCAAAATCATTCACCTTTGTTCTTCCCACTGTCTCCTGGCCATTCCCAAGGACCCAGGCTGGGGAGGGCAAGAAGGCCGGAGTCCCTGGAATGGTGAATTCCACGAATCAGAGTGAGCTCCAGGGGGGGATACCCAGGAACCCTGGCTCACATCCTAAGAAAGGAAGGGACTCCTCATGGGAAATGGTCATTGGGAAGGAAAGGCAGCCGGAGGGTCCCCCTTGGACCTGACTACAGGCAGCTCCCAATATGCTTCAAGTCAAGGCACCTGGTCCATTCTGCCTCAGTTTCCCTTTCTCTAAGAGCTTGGGGCTACCCAGACAACACCTGGCATGTGCTAACTGAGGCCTATGTCTTAGACACCAACAATACGGCAATAAGCAAGAGATCAGTGTCTGCCCCTGAGAAGTTTTTATTCCCATTGAGGAACATAACGGTTACTAGTGTCATGCTTACTACCGAGGAACCGGAGATAACTGAGGCTGCTAACATACCAATAAGGACAGGCCACCCCTCAATGTGCTTTGTGGCTCTCTCAAGACCATGCTCCTAACCACAAATGTTAACAGTACCTCACCAGGTCCACTGCAAACCTATGGAACTGGTGCTTCAGGGTCCTTACCTACGAGGGGCCTGGAAAAAAAATATGTTTGCACAGACTTTTGCTTCTTTAGATCTGCCAAAGTGAAGTCTTTCAAACAACGCTGGAAGGACCACTGTTTCTCTCCACTCTGGTTTCCCTCCTGTTGTGGTTTCCTTCCTGTTGTGTGATGGTGAAGTGGCCAAGGGCATTCTGGGAACGAACATGCACGGGAGCTGTGATGGTGACACTGAGTCTGAGTTTAGTGGGTCACATCTATGTGGTTCACAGTCACCTTCACGAAGCTGGCACAGGTCCCAGGAATATGTGCCCACCACCTAGGTCCTGACCACCTCCACAGCTGTGTTGCTGCAGGGACATGTCCTATACTGCCAGCCCCGATGTACATGATGAGGGAGGAAGAGAAAGGTTCAAAGTGTAGGATCAGATGCTTCCTGTGAGAAATGCTTCCACTTATTACACTCACAAAATTGTAAACGAAAGATTCAGCTCCCCTGATCAAAATGGAAGTTCTCCTCTGTCAGAAATATACTTATCAGGAGCCGGGCACGTGGCGCAGACCTGTAATCCCAGCAAGTCAGGAGACTAATGCAGGAGGATTGCAAGTTCAAAGCCAGCTCAGGCAAGTTAGTGACACCCTGTGTCAAAAAAATAGAATAAAATAAAAAGGATGTAACTCAGTGGTAGAGTATCACGAAGTTTAATCACCAGTACAAGAAAAAAAAATACACTTAATATACTTGTGAGCACATACATACAATTATGTTGCACCACAGGCTCTTTTTCCATCTTTGGTGAGGATTGTACAAAATAAATTTACAAAAATTCCTCCATGAGACACAAACATGTAGTAATCTATAAATAGTGCTTGGGTCTATGTGTAAATTTCCTCATTTTTACAATGTAAACACACGGTAGAGAAAAGAATAAATAATCTTTTATTTTCTGTAGAGAAAATTATTTTAGAGGATCATTGTCATTATTATAAAGTGATCAAAGAGTATGAAGCCAGAAGATAAAAGAATAAAGAGTATTATAGAGGTGTATTAGGCAGTTAATAAAAATGGAGTTGGGGGTGAAGCTCAGTAGTAGTAGAACACTTGCCTGGCAAGTCAATGCCCTGGGTTCAATCCCAGCACCACAAGAAACTAAATGTGTAAATTGTAAGAGCTCTTTTCTCACTCTAAATATTCACTAGACTTCTAGTATTGGATTCATGATTCTGTAGTATTTATTTTAAAGATGGCCCTCAAATTGTATAAGCTTTGGACCCCCCAAAAACCTGGATCATGTGCCAAGATCTAAGTCCTTTACATGAATTATCTAATTTAATCTCCAATCAACCCACTGAGGTAAGCTACGGTTTGAAGCATTTATTTATACAACAAAACTCATTCTGCAGGACTAAAGCAGGGACACAAAATTACACAAGCACCAGGGCAGTTCTTCATGCATGGAATAGATGCTACTATTATAATTCACTGTGTAGCTTCTATGAGCCCAAGCTTTCTCTTATTTGAAGTTGAAGGGGTAGAAAGAATTTTAAATATTTGTGTGCATCAGGGTATGTGAAAAGATAACAGACGTTTAGTAATAAACAGCTGCTCCTATAGAGGGAACTGGGTTGTATGTGATTATTAATTTTAGTGTCAACTTAATTAGGCTAAGGGAAGCCCACATAGCTGGTAAAACATCATTTCTGAGTAGTCTGGAAGGGTGTTTCTGGATGAGATTTTAATGCATAGACTGAGTAAACATGCCCTCATCAATGTGAGTTGGCATCTAATCTATTAAGGACCTAAATAAAACAAAAAACCGAGGATGGGAAAGTTCATTCTGTCTTCTTGAGCATCCACCTTCTCCTGTCCTCTAACTATACTCTTGATTCTTTGAACCTTCAGACTTGAACTGAACCTTAACCATGTACTCCCTTGGTCCCCAGGCCTGGGTCTTGGAATGGAATCAGGAACTTGGGCTGCAAAGTCACTCAACATGTAGGATGAGGCAGAGAAAGTGGGAGAAGAAAAGCTTTAAGTTCAAATTTGTCTGTAACAGTGAAAATCTGAACATAACGAAAATGTCCCAGAGAAGAAAATGATGATATAAATTATGGTTTAGGGAATTCTATGTTCCCATTTTAGACAATAATTAAGAAGGTGGGCATGGTGCTGCACACCTGTAATTCCAGTGATTCCAGAGGATGAGGCAAGAGAATCTCAAGTTCAAGGTCGGCCTCAGCAACTTAGTGAGACCTTGTCTCAAAAAGGATATAGCTCTAAGTGTCCTTGGGTTCAATCCTCAGTAAACAAACAAACAAAACAAACAGAAACAATAATAATAATAACTAATAATGATAATGTTATTCATAATAATAATTAGAGAGGGACACAGGAAAATATATATAACACACTGCTAAGAGGAAAAAAAAGAAAGACACAGAATCACAATGACCTCAAAGTTGGTCAACTTTGAATGGAATCAGAGCTGGGTCTGAATCCCAGCTTTGCTCACCCTGACCACATGATTTCTCACAGCCTCAGTCTTCCCATCAAAGTATCAGAGATAATTTTTTCCTTCCAGAGTTACTACAAAGATTTAGTGAAAAATTTAGTATAATTCAGGCCTACGAACGCATAAAGGATAAAGATGCAGATGGATCCCAAGCAAAAGGTCGGGTTATTTTAGAGATGGGAAGATTGTGGATAGTTTAATTTTTTTTTTTTTAAACTTAAGATTCTAACTAAGTAAGTTTCCTCTTATCTGCAGCCCTATCTGGTCACTCAGGCTGGGAGGTGCTATTCTTATAGGCATAACATTTGCTTTTGGTAGCAAAGCCCAGCTGAAAGAGGAAAGACAGATTCAAAATTTAAACACACCATCAGCAATGTTTTGCATCCATACTTAAGAGGTGCTCAGGGGCTTTTGAGCCTGGGTCCCAGAACCATTAGACACCCTCTGGGGAGTCTGAAACCCTCCCTCCCAAGTTTGTTTTTCACTCTAAGTGTGCATGCAGCCGGCAGGCTCCCCTGCCGGGGTTTAGGAGCAAGCGTCCCACAGGCCATTCGCTGCTGTGCCGGTGCACTGGCCCGCAGAGAGGACTGCAGCGGGGCTTGATGCATTCCTGGACAGTGATCGGTGGAGACAGGCTCAATTATTTTCATTATATGGAGGCAACAGAGATGGGAGGCATAATGAGTCTCTGCCAGAGAGGCAAAGGTTAAGATGAGGGGGAGTTAGGGAACTGGGGGGGGGGCACTCCCAGGCCCGCAGAGCCCACTGAAGCATGCTGCCAGGGAAGATGAGCCGGGACAGGGAGACGTCAGACGCTGGTCTGTCCCTGCTCTGCTGGTCCCAGAGTAAACTCCTAGAAGCCAAGATCAACTCCCCTGTGTGGCTGACTAGAAATCTCATCTGAGTGGTCCAGCAGAGTGACCGGGAAGCCCTCTCCCCTCCACTGATTCTTGAACCGGTTAACTCCCCTTTCCTCTCTCAGAACCACAGCCAATGCTCACAGTTTCCTATCATCAGGAACTGTGCTCAACATCCTGCACACACCGTGGAACTTTATTCTCCCAATAACCCTGGCACTTACTGTTAAACTGAGGCTCAGAGAGGGTGATGTGATCTGCCCCAGCTGCTAAGCGGCAGCCAGTCTGCCTGGCCCCGGTGCCCCAAATTCTCCACCTCCACCGCACCGTCTCTCCCTTTTGCTGCTTCTCCTCCCTAAATGCCAAAAGCCCTCTGATCTCCTCTCTTTCACCCCAAAGCAGTCCCTGTATCTTCACCCAGGAGGTTGACCTGGGGACAGCAAGGCCCCGCAGGTGGAGGAGGCCTCGTTGCTGAGGTGGCTCAGGTGGCTCCAGAACAGGAAACTTCCCCTGCCGCCTGCAATCAATCCAAGCCTCCCTTCCTTTGTGATTTCACCCCGGAGCAAGCTCCAGCATGACTCATCGCCAGGCCGGCAGGAGTCCTCCTCTGGAGACTGGAGGTGACCTTGGCTGGGCACTCACATCCGGTGCCTGTTTTCCCATTTGTCAAGTGGGCAGCCCCAGCCTCCCACCAGGCTTACAGTGGACTATCTGGGTGAACACAAAGCAAGTGGAAAATAATCTTGAAAATCAAATGCAAAATGCTGACAATTCTCTACTCCAAGCTACTGCCCATATACCAAGCCGGTATCGGAATCCTCTCCAGTGGGAACCAGCTGCAAGAGTCCAGGGCACTCCTGCTGCCTTCTCCACAGACAGTCAAACCAGGAATGCTGGGAAAAAGAAAGGCGACAGGAATAGCCACCCTTTTCCCAATGCAATCACTTCTCCAGTGCCCCCATCAGAAGCACTGAATGTTAATAATGGTTCTCATTCGTGGAGCCCTGATTCGGTGTATATTTCATATTTTTTCCTCTTTTTATCCTTTATGAGAAAACTAAGGTTCAGATCAGTTGATTACAGAAACGTAAAGGCCACACAGACAGTAGGTGTCCACATCTGATTCAAGACCAGATGCGGGTTTCCACACTATGCCCTCTTCAGCTCACTCGAAATCTTAGTGGTCCCGGCACTCCCCAGCCCCTTCCCCACTTCACTTTTCTGCATTGTTCTTCTGCTCTTTACAAAGAAATTTGCTGTCACGACTCTCCCTCACCCGGGTAAAAAGGAAACCCATGTGGGCAGGGATGTCTTGGAGTTTGGCCACTGCAGTATCCCTTCAGTTCCTAGAAAAATGTTTGGCACGTAGTAGGTACTCAAAAAATATTTTGGCCAAAACAAATTAATTTGGGCCCCAAACTCTCATTAGCCATTTTTTACTATTCCTTCTACTGGCCTGGAAATTTGACAGCATTTCGTTCATTTCAGTCCCTACCATCCCTAATGCCAGCGTTGAGAATGATAACTTTGAACACGGTAGAAAAATACAAGACTCGCTTTTTGAAGGTGCTTTGGGGATGGCCTGATGTTTGGGAAACTCAAAACTCACTCTCCTTTCCCCACAACAAACTAGCCTTTAGTGGAAAACTGTCTCCGGAGGCTGGAAGAGGCTTGGCATGCCCTTCTTGCTCCTGGGCTTAGCTCCTGTCCCTGCTCCAGTATGCTGGTGGACTCAGGCAAAGGTACCCTCCTTCCCTCGGGTCTGCTGCTGTGTTTCTGACTCACATTTCCCTGGGCTGTGGGAAAGCGTTGAGTTGTGGCTTCACCAGCTCTGCTAGGCAGCAGGCTGAGCTAGCGGGCAGTGGTTGGAAGGATATGGGGAGAAAAAAGGATCTAATTAAGCAGAGTAGGTGATAGTGTCAGGAAGAAAATGCAAGCAATTGGCAATTTGGATATCTGCCTGCAAATAAAAGAGATGACTGTCGTTTTCTCCTCTGGCTCCTGTTTGCCCTATAAATCTCAGTTCACTAATCCAAGTGTTTTAATTATCGCTGTATAATATGGCATGCTGTGCTGGACCTATCATGGGGAAATTAAAAGGAAAGGAGTGGGGTGGAGGGACGCAGGCTGCCCCGGTTCCCCATTTCTCTTGTTTATGCTAATAATCTGAAGGTGTTTTCCCCCTTATGCCATAAACACAACATGGGGTTTTCAGCATCAAACATATTACCTTCCCCCACTCACAAAAAGGAACTTCAGTCCCTGAGCTCCTGTCCAAACCGGGCTACTCAGGGGCCTAGAATCACGTTGGCCACCATGGACACTTAATCCTCAAGAAATCAAAAGAACCACGTTATGAATTAAATACCAGCTTCAGCTCTGAGAGTCCCTAGACAGAAACAGTATGATTAAGACTGATATTTGAATATCATCTCCTCTATCTACTAGCTGTGCGGCTTTGGGTCAATCACTTAACCTCTCTGAGCCTCATACTTAAAAAGCGGTAACAGGATTAAATAGATAACAATATAAAGCACTTAGCACATTGCCCGATATATACTAAGTGCTATGCAACACACTCGCCTCCCTGGTCTTTTATCGGTGCCATTCCAACTACCTACAGCAAGCTTCTTCCTGCAAGCTGTGTGGCTCACTCCTTCCATTCTATTTTATCAGTGTGCCTTCCTTACCACCCTAAATAAATAATAGCCCCCGCACCCATAAAACTGTGTCTCCCCTAACACTCTTCATTTTTGTCCATAACCTAAGCATTACCTGATATTTTACACATATACACACAGGGAAAGTCATATACACATAAATACACATACACATATATTTACATATGCCTAACGTAGATTCTTATTTAATTTGGGAGTCTTGTTCACCTTAAATGTAAACTCCAAGAAGGCACAGCTTTGGTTTTGTTGACTGCTGTTATCTTTAATGCTGGTAACAGTGGTGCATGGCAATGCAAGGAATGCTAAAGGCTAATAATAAATGCTAAGGCAATGAATAAACAGAAGCTATTTTTCATATAATGGCTGGAAGGGCCAACCAAGAGCAAAGTTCTTCACAGTTCAGGAAATAGAGACCAGAGACATCAGACGATGTTCCTGCTTCCCCAGAACTGAGTGGCAGGGGCTGGGGACCCTGACTCCTGGTGACTTTGCTCTGCCTTGAGCCATCCCACTCGGGGTGACCATAGACCAATCACAGAGGTTGGTACCCGGTGCTTCCCGTCTGAGGAATAGAAACAACCAGACAGCCCTCCCTCCCAAGTGCTGGGGACCTGGGTTCCCCTGTGACTGGCATTCCACAAAAGCAAAACAGGACAGGTGGAGATGCTAAAGCCGGTTCCATCAACAAATGCTCTGAGTTGGAAATCTGCAGACAGCTGCAGCACAAAGGAGGCAAAGGCCACTCTGTTTCTCTCAAACCCACAAACATCACAGACCTCTTAGCTTCCTGCACTGATTGAAGGCAAGCAACTGCAGTACTATTTCTGGGGCTCCTGGATGACTTGCTCTTGTGTAAGTCCATAGGAACAAACCCCACCCCCAACTTTACTCTTCCAAGGTGCATGATCTCCCCCGGCACCAACTTTCATCTCTTAGGATATAGCTGGACACGCCACATGTACCTAGCAAGCACAGGACAACACTGATGTATTACATCGCTTATAATCAGAGTCAACCCCGCCATCTACTCTCCACTCCAACCACTGCCCCCTAGAGTTATTAAACAGAGGGTCTTGCAGAGGATGGGGCTATTCCACCTTAGAAATCTAGCACCACACACTTTTCAAAGATTCTCCATTATTTCATTCAAGTAGAGTGGGAAGAAATAACAGGCCCCAAGCCACTCAAGACCTCACATGGCCATTCAGGACCTCACATGGCCCTTCAGGACCTCACATGCCCAAAAAAGGCAGATTTCGGCTAGAGTGCACCAGTCACCCAAGTCTATTTCCAGAAAGTGAGGTCTAGACCAGAGTTCACTGCAGATTGAGGAGATAATATACCCAACAAAAATATCCTGTGCTCCATTCCACTAACCAAATAATCAAATCTAAAATATTGAGGCCGGTTATCACCATTAACAGAACGTGGTGACTAAATGAATCTGGTGCTTAGGCTGTGAGTTGATCCAGTTCCTCAACCTCTCTGAACCTTAGTTCTGTATAGACAGAATAGCGAAGTCTACCTTTGGGGGCTAAGGGATTAAAAGAGAGAATTCGGCTCAGCACAGTGCCTAGGACACCAGCAGCTGCCTTTAATATTCTAGAAGCGCAGCGAAGTCAACGCCGGCATACCCATTAATAGCTCCAAAAGTACACTGTGTACAGCAAAGGCAGCTCTTTCCCAGACCACAGACCAAACCAGACCACTCCGCCATGGGCCACAGGTTGGAGCAAGCATTAACTCCACCGGAGGCTTCCAGAAAACTTAGGAAGTGAGTGGGTTGGGGTTGGGAGCCCAGCATATGTAAGGGTGCAGAAAGGCAGCTCCTGAGGAAGAGGGTGCACGTTGGAGGAGGGAAGAATATTCCCCAGGACATTCCTTGGACTGAGGGACTGTTACTTTGGCTTCCCAAGGGAAAGTGCCACCGCTTAAGACTTGGGATTTCTAGAATGTTCCTGCATCAGTACAGTTCAGTTTAGCCTACTTAAGGGAGGGGTAGGGGGTGTTCCAAGAGCCCTCAGCGAGTTCCAAGAGCTGGTCTCTTTGGCCTACTGCAGTGACCTCTCCAGGCCTCAGTGTCCCCCTGGACCTCCAGGCTAAGGATCGCTGCCTCTGCAGGGAGGCGCAGGCTGAGGCGGGTGGCGCGCACCGGCCGACTCTTCCCGGGCCTGGCACCGGGCAGCCGGCGCGCTTCCCCTCCGTCCAAGAAGCCAAGGGCGGCGCGCTCCCCAGGGGCCGAGGACCTTCCTCGGCTGCAGCAGTTGAAAAAAAAAAAAAAAAATCACACTAAAGCCACCGCGGCCGGGCGAGGGGGCGCGGCGGCCAGGGCTTCTCGCGGGGCCGGGGGCCGCGGCCC
The DNA here is from genome assembly GCF_045843805.1 of Urocitellus parryii. NCBI lineage: Eukaryota > Metazoa > Chordata > Mammalia > Rodentia > Sciuridae > Urocitellus > Urocitellus parryii. The sequence continues at coordinate 96,732,607 of NC_135531.1, read as the reverse complement.
GTCCTGGCCCTGGAGGCCGGCGGAGGCCGGAGCGGGCGCCCCGCGGGAGCGCCGAGGCCCTGCTGCGCCGGGCCGGGCGGGGGCGGCGGAGGCGGAAGCGGGGGCGGCCGGAGCGCGGTGGGGATGTTTAAAGGAAATTTACAATCATTTCCTCTCTGTGGTTTGGTGACAAATCAACAACATCCTGTTCTTTTGTGAGGCTCCGGGCGCCTGCGAGGCGGGGGCAGCGCTGGGCTCTTAAAGAGACACACACAGGGCCCCTCCCCCACCCCTCCCAGCGGCTCAAAAAAATCCGGCCTCTCCCAGGCGCCACCTCCGGGAGCGCGCGGCCGGAATGCGGGCTACTGCTCCGCCGCCCCAGGCCACGACCCGGATCGCGTCCCCTCCCCCGCGGCGCCCCCCACCACCACCACCACAGGCGGAGACCGCAGCGGCGGCGGCGGCCCACCCCTTGATAGATGTCGCAGCCCGGGGCCATCTCCCGCCGAGGGGGCGGGCACGGGGCCGAGGGGCGCCCGGCGGCTGCTCGCTCCCTCCCCCACCCGGGCAGCGCCGCCTTGGCTTCGGACCTCCGGGTCGTCTTATCTCCCTCCCCCCATCCCCTCGCCTCGAATTTTCCAGCCCCGAAAACTCCTTGTGGATTTATGGTTAAAATGTCGACGTACGCACACGAGGTTTATAAAATGCCAAGGCAGAGAGAGAGAGAGAGAGAGAGAGAGAGAGAGAGAGAGAGAGAGACTTCCCGAGCTGTAGGAGTAATGAGAATCAGATGGTCAGGACCAAAAATAAATAAATACTCAACTGCCCTCCCGGGATTTCGTTCATTCAGTCATTTAATGAGCATTTTTTACTAAGTGCTGGTCACTGCTCAGCCCGGGTGCAGCAGGACCAAGATAGACGCGGTCCTTGACCCCAGGGGGCTTAGAATTTCGAAAGCAAAGGAATGAATGAATGAACAGGAGTATTTTACATCTATAAATGCAGTCAGCAAAGAGCATCCTATTCTAGATCAGCAGCAGTCTAATGGGAGAGCTCTCTGAAGAGGTGGCCCTCTGACCGGAGGCCTGCAGGGTAAAAGGTCTGAGTCCTGGAAAACTGGATCGAAGGGTCCAAATAATATTTTCAGGAAAGAGCCTGCAAAAGGGAGCTGTTCTCTTCCCATCCCAAAGACCTGAATGGTGTTCGAGGGCCAGATTTCCCCCATGAAGCCCTGGGGGTTGGCATCCAGGATAAAAAAATCTGGTCTGGCTGTCAGACCTGGGCAGGTCTCTTCCCCTTTCCAGGCCTCAGAGCTTCCCATCTGGAAAAGGTGAACACCACAAAATCCAGTGATTCTCTAGGTGTAAATTGAATTTCCAGGAAGTGGTTCAAAAACACTGACTCTTGGACCCACCATAGATCAAGGGAATTAGAATCCCTGGTAATAGGGCCCAGGCACCGGCATTTTGGCAAGGCTCCAGGGGTAGGAGATTTAGTTTTCCTGCAAGATTTAGAGCCAAAGAACTAGATCTGAAGTTTGGGTTTGAAGGCAGCTCAGGCATTGAGTATGTGGCATCTACCACAGGCTACCCTAAATAGGCAACATATATTTTTCATCTAAATTAAGTTACAAAGAAAACCTCTGCTAAATGAGAGGCATTTTATTATTATTCCCATGTTGCAGATAATGCAACTGAGGTACAGAGAGGATGTGGAATTTGATTAAGGGCACATGGTTAATAAGTCGTCTTGCCTATATCATCTTAGCTGGGGACAAGGAACAAATTTCAACCTGATGGGGTCATTAAACACATAGGAAACAGCTACCAAGAAAAGATGCCATAACCCAGACAATTTGTACATCTTCAAGGGAGGCAAGGGATTTGCCTGGGTGCCCAAGATGGGGGTCTCAAGAGTACAGTCTAAAGAAAACAGACTATTTATTGTGTTTATCCCTTCTGATCCTCTTGGCTATTTCAAAGATGATTCCCATAAATCGTGAGATTTTGCCTTAGCCAGGCAGAAGAACCATTTGGCAGGGCAAGGAGGAGAAAGAGCTTCCTGTGCACCACAGGAACAGCCCGGATAGAGCACATTACCCCCTCCACACTCTCCCATATGGGTCCTCCCCTGCCCTTTTCACCTTTGACCACCTTCCCATTTGTGCAGTTCCCAGAGGCAGGACCCTGGGCCCTGGGAATTTGATGCTGGGTGGACCCCTGGCCATGTCATCTTTTAGGGTTTCCAGCCGATGTCAGCAGCCCCATTCCTCCCTCATGGTTGTTTCTCCTGGGTCTGCTAGTCCAGTGGCAGTCTCTTACCTGGTCAGCCGTCTCTTCTCCAATTGTCCAGTGTCCTATGACATTTCTGGGTTACAGAAGGTGGATTTGAGAGTTGCTGGCTCCAAATGATACAACAAAGCTCATGGGAGAAGGAAAAATGTCCCAGGTGCTTCTTGATGGCCATGCTATAGCAGTGGTGGATGTTGGGAATGGCACTAGTGTTCAAAGGCTCTCATTTCCCTAAGTCCTGTTCTGGAGTCTGAGAAAGAGAATGTAACCATCCACGTCCTGAAGAGAAACAGGGCTTTGTGGTCAGAACTTTGGTCCAGAAATCCAGAAGGCAAGTGACATGTGTCTGTTTATAATGCCAAGTGCAGAACAGTCTCCTCCAAGAAGGACCTGAAAACTTGGCAAATACATAACCTGGGTCACCAGCAAAAGGTGACAGGTGTGCTCTGAGAATTGATTGGCCATTCTACGCTGCTTCTTATTTATGTTGTCTAGATCTTTGTAGTTTATAAGCAGCATCATGTTAAGGTTCAGAGAATTAACTAAGAATACAGAGAACTCGGGTCAGACTCCATCTCCTTCTCTGAGGCTCAGTTTCCTCTTCTCTAAAATGGAAATGATACTAGTACTTACCTTATAGAGTTCATGGTAAGAATTAAATAAGCAAACACATGAAAAGTCCCCAGCCCTGTACTCTGGCACACATAGTATTTAGTAATTGCTAGTTTTATAACTAAAAATACAAGATTCAAGGCAGTTAACAATTCCCAACAAATGAGAAAAAGGAAAGTGAGCTAAGCAGCTCATCTGAGTTCATACACCTACTGGTTTACCATATCGCCAAGGTAAATCTGAATCTTGGCTTCCGGGATTAAAGGTCTTCCAAAAGACCTGTGTTCATTCACATCCTACATAGCTAAGCTATTACTTCATTCAAAAGTATGACCTTCATTAAAATCATTCAATAAGCCCCTACTTATCTGTGCCCTTGAGCTAGCTGCTCTGAAGACACATCAAGATAGATGAAACTCCTTCCTTCCATCTGGACCAGGCCACCCTTCCCCAACTTCTTCAAATAGCATTTCTTCCTCCCTTTTAACTTCTCCTTCCTTCTCCAATCTAGTTAGGAGGAAGGAACTTTCTGGGATGGATAGGAGGTTTGAACTGATGGGCCATTAACAGCTTAACAAAGCAAAAGGAATTTTCCAGGTCACCAGCCAACAACTTTAGAGCAGCACTATTTAAAACTCCCTGCTTGGGAGGAAAGGGGCGGGGGACAAAGCTGGTCTGGGGAGGGCAGGGGAAAGACCTCCTAAATGATGGGGAACTGGAGGACACCCTTTTTTATGGCCCACAAAACCAGTAAACATAACACGCAGCAGTGTGGTTTGTGTGCAGATCTTTTATCATTGTGCTGAAATGCAGATTTTGAAAAGAAAATGTCTATCTACTGGAACCATAAATAAACGGTTCTCTTTGGCTTCAGATCTAGGGAACACCTGGATCCCTGTTCTGGCTTCAGCCATGATTTGCTAAAATATAACATGCTCATAAATTTCTTCTAAGCCCACCAAACGAATGTGCGCACGCGCACGCAGGCACACACTGCTTTTTCCAGCTGTGCCAAAGTTTGGCAAGAGACTTGGCCATATTGTGTTTCCCCCACCCCATGATTGCAGCTGAAAAATTTACTGGCTGGCAGTCCCTTGGAGAGGCAGCTTGCTTACTTAAGTGGTGAGCAGAGCTGTCCTAGAAGAGATGCTATTCCAGGGACCACCTTTGCTGCCAAAGGGAGACTGACCAACAAAATGTGCCTAAAACGCAGTAGCTGGCCCTTTCACCTCTCCAAGCCTTTCTCCAGTGTACTGCTCCAGGGACTTCAATAGCTCACAGCCACCTACATAAACCTTAAAATTCCTATGACCTCTGGACCCAGGATCTCCCAGGGCTCTACCAGATTGCGCAAGGCTACTTAAGTAGTACAGATGGTCAGACTTCCAATTCTTTGACTTGTGATTTTTTCCAACTGGGAGAGGGTGCAAAAGCAATATGCATTTAATAGGAATCATACTTCAAATGTTGAATTTTGATCTTTTCAAGGGCTAGTGATATACAGTATGATCCTCTCTTGTGGTGCAGGCAGCAGCAGTAAGCCGCAGCTCCCAGTCAGCCTTAAAATCACCAGGGGAAACCCAGTACTCCACGTTGTGCTGTGTTGCTAAGTTATGATGTTCTGTAGCTTAGGTATATTCAGTGCATTTTTGATTTATGATGCCTCTGTTGGGACATAACCCTATCATAAATTGTGAAACATCTGTAGTTAAGACTTTTTTTTTTTTTTTGGTTTTTCTAGTATGGGGGCTTCCAAACATTTTTTCAAAAGTAACAACTAGGTGTGGTTTTGCAGGCCTGTAATCCCAGCAACTCTGTAGGCTGACACAGGAGGATCGAAAGTTCAAAGCCAGACTCAGCAATTTAGCGACGCCCTAAGCAACTTATCAAGACTCAGTCTCTAAATAAAAAGGGTTGAGGATATAGGATATAGGTGGTAGAACACCCCAAGTCCAAGTTCAATCACTAGTACAAAGAAAGAAAAAGAAAGAAAGAAAGAAAGAAAGAAAGAAAGAAAGAAAGAAAGAAAGAAAATTAAATTTAAAAAGAAAACGCTGGTTGCCTCAAATGCACAAAGCCCTGGCTTTGATCCTCAGCACCACACACACACAAAAAAGAAAAAGCAGCAGAACCCTTTTCAAAGGAAATATATATATATACAATATATATACGCATGGCGCGTGTACACACACACACACACAGAAATTGATTAAAACTATTGTTTCTGTTTGAAGTAAACCACATTGTGTTCAAAAGGGCCTCTGAGATTCAAACTTTGAGAAAGAAGTCTCTATTTTAGGATATTATTCTATTATTACTTTAAGTAACTTTGACATTATAGCTAGGGTAGAGCACTTGCCTAGCGTGTGCAAGGTCATGAGTTTGTTCCCCAGCACCACTCAAAAAAAGAGAAAAAATTGACATTACAGTAAAGTGTAAGATTATTAATAAACCCTCTTTGATCCAGGCCCCGCCTAACTGAGCTCACGCCATTATTCTTACATTGTCTACTCTCTTGATTTACACCTTGGTTTTCTTTTTCGTTTTCTTTTTGAGAGAGAGAGAGAGAGAGAGAGAGAGAGAGAGAGAATTTTTAATATTTATTTTTCAGTTTTCGGCGGACACAACATCTTTGTTGGTATGTGGTGCTGAGGATGGAACCTGGGCCGCATGCATGCCAGGCGAGCGCGCCACTGCTTGAGCCACATCCCCAGCCCAATAAAGAAACTAGGGATTTTTTTTTTTTTTTTTTTTTTTTTTTTGCGATGCTGGGAACTGAACTCAGGGCTTTGCATGTGTGAAGCAAGCACTCTACCACTGAGCTATGTCCTCAACCCCCAAACAGATCTGAGTGGGTGGGGTTTTCTTGATACAGATCCTTCACTAGACTCCTGGAAAGAGGCAAATTTTTGGACATTCCATATCCAAAAATGTCTTTATTTTTATTGCTTTCTCATTTCCCCCACCCCTGCCTTGGTACTGGGGATTGAACCCAGGGACATTCTACCACTGAGCTATACCACCAACCTTTTTTATTTTGAGACCAGGTTATGCTAAGCTGCCAGGGCTGACCTTGAACTTGAATGAACTTCTTCTCATGGTCCTATCTCCAACTCCTGAATAGGTAGAACTTTTTCTTTTTTTCTTTTTGACTTTTTGATGAGCTTGGTTTCCCACTATGTTGGCCAGGCTTAAACTCTTGGGCTCAAGTGATCCTTCTGCCTCCAACCTCCTAAGCAGCTGGGACTATAGGCATGTACCACCAAATCCGGCATTCCTCACACATTGATTGATGGTTTTGCTGGGTATAAAATTCTAGATTGTAAATGACTCCCTGAAACCACCACCTCTACTCCTCAAGCCTAAGCTTCTCCAGTGCCCAGTCTTTGAACTAAAAATTTCTTTTGCCATGGAACACATGTCCCCATCCTCCTTGACACCTCTATGTAGCTAACACCTATGAGAATAGCCTGATAAACATTAGCCTCATCAGAGAAACTTCCCTGCCTAGACCTCTACCCTCTGAGGTCTTGTAGATATGCCTCCTAGGAGCTCCACAACATACAATGCTTATCCTCCTGATTCACTTATTATACAATGTATTCACTCCTATTTACTTTTATGAGTCCTCCACTAGATTTTGAGCATGAGGGCTAGGAATCCATAGCAATAGTGCTGCTCAATAAATACTTATAGAAAAAAGAAAAAAAATGAAGTCATGGTGTTTGGGGGGTTTTCGGTTTTGTTGTTATTGTTGTTGTTTGTTTTGTTTTGTTTTTAATTAAAAGATATAGTATATGGGGCTGGGGATATAGCTTAGTTGGTAGAGTGCTTGCCTCACATGCACAAAGCCCTGGGTTTGATCCCAAGCATGGTGTGTGTGTGTGGGGGGGGGGGGGAATAGATACAGTATAAACTGGGAGCTGTGGCACATGTGTGTAATCCAGGTGGCTCTGGAAGTTGAAGCAGGAGGATCATGAGTTCAAAGTCAACCTCAGCAATAGCAAGGTGCTAAGCAACTCAGAGAGACTCTGTCTCTAAATAAAATACAAAATAGAGCTGGGTGTGTGGCTCACTGGTTGGGTGTCCCTGGGTTCAATCCCCGGAGTACCCACCCCCCAAAAAAGATACACTATATAATAAAGTGTTTGACAATTCCTTACCAGTTGGTACATGTCCAGACTTGGGGATAGAGAAAAAAAGGATTGCTCTGGGAGAAAGGAATGCCACCTTGATATTGGGATCATGGAAATAACTCTTATAATTTCTTGTTGATTATCTGTCTTCTCTGAGGATAGGGATAGTTAGGCTCTGCTCAGTGTTGTGTTTCCAACACCCAGACAATAAATAGGTAGGGTTTTTGTTTGTTTTGCTTTGTTTTTTATGTCTGGAGATTGAACCCAGAGTCTCTTATGTACCAGGTGAACACATTTCCACTGAGCTAAATCCCAAGCCCTTTAAAAAATATCATTTATTTTGAGACAGGATCTCACTAAGTTACCCATGCTGTCTTCAAACATGTGATCCACCTGTCCTCAGTCTCCCAGGCTTGAGCCACTGTGCCCAACAGTGAGCAGGCTGTGTGAGCAGGCTTTGGGTTTACCTACCTCAGTGGTAAAGCCCTTGTCTAGCATGTGTGAGGTCTGGGTTTGAACCCCCAGCACCAGGAGGGGGGTAAAAAATGGAACTAGGGCTGGGGTTGTGGCTCAGTGGTAGAGCACTTGCCTAGCACAAGTGAGGCACTGGATTCGATCCTCAGCACCACATGAAGATAAATAAATAAAACTAAAAAATATTTAAACAACAACAACAACAAAAAAGATCTACTCCAGACAAAGCAAGACCTATGTATTATACTACCAAGAAAACCAACAAAGCAAAAAGTTCCTACACTGTCTTTACCATCTTGGGAAGAAGGGGGATTGTGAATGAAAACCCAATTCATTATGGTACTCGTCTCTTCCTTCCTTACCCCTCTCTAATAGCCAACAAGAACCTTCTCCCAATTCCCTGTCCCAGGCATAAGCATTCTCCTGTGAACACCTGGATTTGAAGCCCTGGAATTATCTGACCCAGACCCTCTCCTTCATAGCACATCTCTTTATAATCACCAAGACCTCTCACCTCCTCTCCCTTAAAGCTGCTTCACATCAACCCTCCTTTTGGTCCAGTGTGAGACCTCCATCACCCCACATGTAGGATTTCACATGGCTCCCTCCTTCACGGGGGGCAGGGTGGGGGTGTCAATTGACTCCTGTCTAATTGGTCATTGTGAGGGATGGGGATGGGACTCAGTACTAGAGCACTTGCCCTACACACACCAAGTCCTGGGTTCAATCCTCAGCACTATAAAAACAAAGCAAACTCTTTGAAGTACCATTTTAAAATATATATATATATATTATCTGTTCACTCCCAAAACACCTACTTACGTTCCTAATTTCCAGGTCTGGGGTTGTGGCTCAGCGGTAGTGAGCTTACCTAGCACATTCGAGGCCCTGGGTTTGATCCTCAATACCACATAAAAATAAATAAATAAAATAAAGGTATTGTGTCCAACTATAACTAAACAATAAAATATTTTTTTAAAGTCTCTAATTTCCTTTCACTTTCTTTTATATATATATATAATGAACCTTTATTTTATTTATTTGTATGTGGGGCTGAGAATCGAACCCAGTGCCTCACTCATGCTAGGCAAGCGCTCTACCACTGAGCCACAACCCCAGCCCCTCCTTTCACCTTCAATTACAACTCATCTACCAGTTTTCAACTTTTCTGGTGCTGTTTTAATTCCATACTCACAGCAGCTCACTGGACATACACAGTTCTCACCCTGATTAGGTAAGATGCTTCAATGCCTCAAAAAAAACAGAGCAGTTTTAATGCATTCCTTGTACATTTTTCTGGAACATTCTCCCTCACCTCTGTCTTGATCCAGTCTATTCTTTGAGACCTAACTTAAATCTTTCCTCCTCCAAGATACCTTCATTGACAACTTCAGGCCTTGGTGATCTCCCCAACTTTAAAATCCAAACAGTTGCTGGGCATGGTGGTGCAGGCCTATAATCTCAGCTACTCAGGAGGCTGAGGCAGAAGGATCCCAGTTCAAGGCCAGCCTCAAAAATAAAAAGGGGCTGGGGATGTAACTCATCAGTAGAGCATCCATGGGTTCGATCCCCAGCACCAACATTAATTAATTTTAAAGATCCAAACAGTATTTATCATCTTTATAGCCCCATTAAATTCTAATTAGTACCTTATCTAAGATATCATCCAGCCTAAGTATGTTAGTGTGAATTTCTCCCAGTTAACCTTAATGCTCCCTTTGATGGCAAAGGTATAATGATGACCTATTCTTGTACCTACAAGAACCTTAAGAGATTGGCACATAGTAGTTTTCAACAAGATAAAACAGCTATCTGCAGAAAAACACATGTATCTCGGTTAAATCACCAGCCTACCAATTATTTATTTATTTGTATTTGTGACAGTGGGGATTGAATCCAGGGTCTCTGGCATGCTAGGCAAGCACATACCAGCCCTTTTTAGTTTTTTACTTTGAGATAGAGTCTAAGTTGTTGGCCTCAAACTTGTGATCCTCCTACTTCAGCCTCTCAAATAGCTGGGATTAGAGACATGCCTTACAACTCCCAGACTGACAATTATCAACTATGCATATTTGGGCAAGTAATTTAAACCCTTGGAGCCTCAGTGTTCTGGTCTGTAAATTGGGGTAATAACAGTAACCCTCAATAACAATAACCCTGGAAGCACTGATTCAGTGGTCAGCAGTGTGGTCACCTTCCTCCTTACTTCTAAATAGAAGGGTTGTTATGAAGATGAAATGAGATCGTGCTGGGTAAGACAGTTTGCACACTGCTTCAATACACAGTTAAGAACTCACTATATGTTAGCTACTATTAGATGCTCCAATCCCCATCCTTGGAATTGAACTTTGGCCTTGACTTTGTTTTACCTTTCTGTCACTGAGTCATCCTTGCAAATAGTGATTTCCTGCCAGTCCCTTCCTGTGTCCACCCCTGGTTGGTTAAAGCACAGCTCCACAAGCAGTGGCTAGGGACTAGTCCCAACGTGCAAGACCATCTCAGGCCCACTGCAACGTTCCTCCTGGATACAGTGCTGTGTGGTTGATGTGCCTTTAACTCGTGAACCTTCTCAAGCCCTTCTTTCTCCTATTTTATCCTTATTATTGTATTATAAAAGCAACTCATGCTCATTTTTAAATATTTTAAGCATGCAAGAGTGTAAAATGAAGAGCAAGAGTCTTACTCCCCGCCCAAATGCCCCTTCTTACTCTTCATAAGTAACCTTCTGGACTTAGTTTCTTGCATTTCCAAAAAGTCATCTGTGGCTATAGAATTATACACAAGTGCATGCGCTGTGCTAGGTCTTGCTTCAGTCACTCATCAGTCTTGAGTCCCTTTCCATATCTGCACCTGATAGGTCCGTCACATTTATTTAATGGCAACACAGATTTTCTTTGTAAAGATTAGCTGTCATGGATTTCATCAGTCTCCTACAGGTAGACATTGCTATTAGTGGAAGGCTGTAATGAACTTCCTGTATACAGACCTCTGAGGATACCTTATGTCTTCAAGGCTTCTGATTGCCTGGTTAGACTGACCTGGGAGATGATCTTCAAATTTGGTTCTACCTCAAGTTTTCCACCTGGATGATATTAAGACCCTGGAAGCACTGATTTAGTGGTCAGCAGTGTCGTCACCTTCCTCCTTACTTCCTCCTTACTTCTAAATAGAAGAAAGAATTCAGACCCAGTGGTATACACCTGTAATTCCAGTGACTGGGGAGACTGAGGCAGGAGGATTCCAAGTTTGAGGACAGTCCCTGCAAATTAGTGAGGACCTCTCTCAATATTTAAAAAAAAAAAAGAATTAAAATTAAAATTTAAAACAAAAAAGGACTGGGGATGTAACTCAGTGGTAAAGCACCCTTGGATTCAACCCCTAGTGCCAAAAATTAGTTAGTTTATTAATAATAAAAAGGGTAAACTGGGTGTGGTGGTACATGCCTGTAATCCCAGTGACTTGGAAGGCTGAGGCAGGAGGATCACAAATTCAAGGCCAGCCTCAGCAACTTGGTAAGACCCTGTCTCAAAATAAAATATAAAAAGGATGTAGCTCAGTGGTAGAGCATCCCTGGACTCAACTGGCTGCGTAGCAAGGAGAAAATAAAAAGAGGTGCGTAGGAGAGAAGGAGGAGAAGAAGGAGGTCACTGGGCTTTTCTTCATGATCCTCCCCAATAGGAGCTCATGGAAGCAGGTTTCTCCCTTTTTGCTGGAACTGTGGGGAAATCCTGGCTGTTCTCGGGTAGTTCTGAGGAAGCCCCAGAGAAGGAAGGAAATACGTTTTTGGATCATGAGACACAGTCCCAGCTGTTTTCAGAGTGGCCAGGAGGGATGCATTGGTGACGACAAAGACCATAGCTGCAACAGGCTTCAGGTGGTGGCTGGGAGGAGGCACACAAGCAGGCAGTGACGTGGCACTATTGTCCCAGCCCACATCTGTCCCTACACAGTGTCCTTTCTTAGGCCAAGGACAGGATGGGCTGCAGGAACTAGGACTGCTTATCCCCAGCTTGGCCTGACTCATCTGTGACCCCACGCCAGTTACTGTACCCTGGAGAAGCTCAGGGGCCTGAGAAAGCTATGAGCAGGAAAAAGGCACCCCCCTGGGCTGTGTCCAGTGGCTTACTGATTACTCTGGGACCTGCAGTGAGTTACCAAATCACCCTAAGGTTTCGTTGGTTCATTTCCCCTATCAGTAAAAGAGCCACACCAACAGCGCCTGTGTTAGAGTGTTCTTGAGAGCAGGATGTACACCGAGTGCTTAACACAGGACATGATGTTGCATAAGCAGTCAATAAATATTTGATATTTGCTCCACTGATCTCTCTTTCTGGCCTAGCACAGCACTCAACTCAGGATAGGTGCTAAATTAGACATTCATTATTTATTTATTTTGAGTACTGTGCATAGAACCCAGGGTCATGTGCAGGCTAAGCTTGGGCTCCACCACTGAATCACACTCCCAGCAGAAATTTCTTTCTTTCTTCCTTTCTTTCTTTTTTAGTTGTAGATGGACACGTGCCTTTATTTTATTTTCATATAGTGTTAAGAATTGAACCCAGTGCCTTCCACATGCGAGGCGAGCACTCTACCACTGAGCTACAACCCCAGCCCTCTTTCTTTTTATTTTTTGAGACAGGGTCTCACTATATTTCCCAAACGGGCCTCAAATGTGAAATCCTCCTGCCTCGGCCTCCTGAGAAGCTGGGATTCCTGGTGTGCACCATCATGCCCAACTCAAAATGAATTTTTTAATGAATGGCCAGAAGAGAAAATTACAAAATGATCCCATCACTCAAACCCTATTGTCACTTTATTTTCCTTCTCGCTTTTTTTCCCCCATGGTGGTTATTGAACCCAGGGTCATATGAATGCTAGGCAAGCGCTCTGTTACTGAGCTATACCCACAGCTTTCCCTTTTCTCTTTGTTTATGAATGTGGCAACATAGTGACAGAGGTTTGTAACATTTCTCACTTTTTTTTTTTTTTTTTTAAAGATAGAGTGTCACTGTGTTGCCCAGGCTGACCTATAACTCCTGGACTCAAGTAGATCCTCCTGCCTCAGCCTCCCAAGTAGCTGGGACTACAAGTATAAGCCACCATGCCCAGCTCATTTAGTTCCTCATTCTCCTCCTTCTTTCTCTTCTTTCCTAGGAAAAAAGCCATTTTATTTTCCCTCATTTATCCACAAGACCCAGTCAGATGAGATGGACAACTTCAGGATCAGAATCCTCAATGCAGGCCTTCCATCACAGTTTCTAAAGGGAAATCAAGTCCCAAGACCACGGGAATATCAGAGGAAGGGGGAAAAGAAACTCATTTATTCTTTCAATAAATAGAGAGGGAGAGTCAGAAAGGAAAACCAGAAGCTTGCTGCTGACCTTGCCCCTCCGCCCCCTAACTGCATTAGCATAAACTTAATTCCTCAAAAACTGGCTTCCACCTCTTCTGAGATGGCTCCCTAGGTAGTACTGGGGTACCCCTGTCAGCCAGAGCCCCTTCCTCCCTGCTTGCCCTAACTTGCTCTCTACAGGGGACATTTGATCTCACAGTCCCAGCCCTGTCTCCTCCTCAGGCTTCCCTGGGTGACTATGTTCTTATCACCTCCTCCTCCTTTCTCAGTCCTGCTTCTTATCTGCTCCTCTGGGCTTACCTACACTCCCCAAATTCACATGTTGAAGTCCTAGCCCTTTGGACTTCAGAATATGACCCTATTTGGAGACAGGGCTTTAAAGAGGTAATTATGTTACAATGAGGTCATCAGGATGGGCCCTCATTGAGTGTGACTAGTGTCCTTGTAACCCAAGGAAATCAGGACACCAGCTGAAGGAGGACCACGTGAAGACCCGGGCAAGGATGGCCATCTACAAGCCAAGGAGAGAAGTCCTAGAAGAAACCAGCCCACTCAACCCCTTGACCTTAGACTTCTAGCCTCCAGAATGGTCAGAGAATAAATTTCTGTTATTGAAACTCCCCATTCTGTAGTTTTTTGTTATGGGAGCCCCAGAACAAGGTCATTACTCCCAAGACCCCACCCAGACTCCTCAATTCATCCATCTCCAGAACCTCCACTAGAGTGCCTTCCCTCCCCAACTCCACTCAGGTCATAAGTGGCACACACTGAGAACAGGATTCCCACCAGCACTCCAGCTCTGGATTCTAACTGCCAGCCAGACAATTCCCTGAACTGTCTTGCTAGTCCTTAAACCTGAAAAAGTCTACAACTATACAATCGTTGAGGTAAGTTAGTCCAACCACCTTGCTTTACAAAGGAGGAAACTGTAACAAAATAAATACCAACAGCCTCTTCCTGACATCCTCATGCCCACAAATACCAACTATCTAGGCATTATTTAAAAATGTGGCCATGGGCTGGGGATGTGGCTCAAGCGGTAGCGCGCTCGCCTGGCATGCGTGTGGCCCCGGTTCGATCCTCAGCACCACATACCAACAAAGATGTTGTGTCCGCCGAGAACTAAAAAATAAATATTAAAATTCTCTCTCTCTCTTCATTTTTTTTTCTAAAGAGAGAGAGGTATATATATAGAGAGAGAATTTTAATATTTATTTATTTTTAGTTACCGGCGGGCACAACATCTTTGTTGGTATGTGGTGCTGAGGACCGAACCCGGGCCGCACGCATGCCAGGCGAGCGCGCTACCGCTTGAGCCACATCCCCAGCCCCTCACTCTCTCTTTAAAAAAAAAAAAAAAAAACTGGCCACGTTCCCTCTGCCCTTCCCTTCCTCCCTCACAGCCAATCAGGGAGGTACTCTGCACTGTTTTTTCCCCCTGAATAAACACTTTGGTGCATTTATATGTAAATAAGTATGGGACCTGGGGCGGCACTTGTCTGTTCTGTTGTTAGAAAGGTGGACCAGCACTGAGGTGAAGAGCCCAGACTCAGGGATCCCTCACTTGGATTTGGTTCCAGGTTTCATTCTGTGACCTGAACCATGTTTCTTGACCAATAAAATGGCGACAGTGATGGTATAACCATCTTTGAGTTCTTGTAAGAATTAAATTTGGATTTGAACCCAGTGTGGTCAAGCCTTAAAACTCTTTATTCTAAGCTGGGCATGATGGCCCACGCCTGTAATTCGAGCAACTCAGGAGGCAGAGGTAGGAGGATTCCAAGTTCAAGGGCAACCTCAGAAACTTAGCAAGGCCTAAAGCAACTTAGCAAGACCCTGTCTCAAAATAAAAAATAAAAAGGGATGGGGATGTGGCTCAGTGGTAAAGCCCCTTTGGATCAATCCCCAGTACCAAAAAAAAAAAAAAAAAAAAAAGAAAGAAAGAAAGAAAGAAAGAAAAGGCTTATTATGAAGAGCCAATATAGAAATAAAAAGAGTAACTGTGGAATATAAGTGAGTGTGCAAGACCAACTGGGACTGAGGGTATCTGTCAAAACCTGGTAGCTGGAGGCACAGCTCAGTGGTAGCTTGCCTAGCACATTTGAGGCTCTGAATTCCATCCAAGCATTGCAAAAATAAATAAATAAATAATGAGAAAAGAGCTGAAAATAGAAATAAAGCTTGTCATACAAGGTAAGGAGTCTAATAGAAGACTCTCTCTCCAAGGGTGCACCCAGCATTCTCCTCTCTGTGCAAGGGAGAACGAAAAGTGAAGCGATGGCACAGAAGGGACAGCAGAGAAGTTGGTTTGACCAACCTGGATGGATACTGGCTGAGGGAAGAAAAAAAAATCTTTCCTGAAAATTCCCAACTGCAAACCAGTCTTTCCATGAATGTGCAGTCTGATTCGTACAACCTGTACCCTATGTTGTTAGAAAACTCTCAAGTGGAAAATTTCACTTAGTGAGCACCTGTTAGGAATAAATCCTCGTGACTGGTAAAATCAAATACAAGTGCTCTCCAAAGGACTGCAATTTCAATCTGTGCCTCAAAAAATGTCCACAAAGTTTCAAGAAACTTAAGCCTAAAGTTAAAAATCACAAAATACACAAGGAAACAAGGCACCATGAGTGAGAGCCAGCAGAAACTACAGACATCATCAGACCCACAAAAATAGAGTCATAGAAATGATTAAGTACAGAAGATAAAGGGGTATTTTAAATATATTTTGAGATATGAATGTGAGGCTCCAATATGTAATCTAGGAACAAAAGTCTATAGCTAATTTTGAAATATAAAAAACTGAGGTGTTAAATAGTGGGCTAAAAACACTGTTACAGGCAGACTATTTACTGAAAACTGGATCTTCAAAAATCTAGAACATTACTCAGAGACACAGAGATAAAAATACAAGAATAAGATATGTGGACTGGAAGACAGATTGAGATGGCTTAATATATGTGTAATGGCATGTGTGGAAGAAAACTAAGTTGGAGGAGGAGGTATTTGTAGAAAATAAGCTAAGGCACCTGAGCAAGGCTTAAAATATAGGGAATAAAATTTAATTGAAATGCTCACTCTCAAGGCCAAGGCTTCATCTGCACAACCTTAACAATGAGCACCCCTCTAGACTTTGTACCCAGCACTAGTTTCACATGAGTTCTGACCCTGCTGAAAATGTTTCCAAATTGTTATAAGACACCAAACTCTGGGTCCAGAAATCCCAAAAAGGATCAAGAAAAACTCAGAAATAAATATAACAGACTGAAGCTGAAGAGGACATGAGAAGGAGAATGGGAAGGGGGAGGAAATGGGGGGCAGAGGGAGGGAGGGAGAGGGAGGAAGAAGACAACCCAGAAGACTGGCTGCCTGGTGTGAGGCCCTGGGTTCAATTCCCAGCACTTGAACACGTGCACACGCACAGACACACATACAAAACAGGGAAAATAGCAGAAAATAAGGATAGAAAGATATCTAATTTGGTAATTTTCACAACATATAATAATACAAGCAAACTGAACTCTGCTCTGCCCTGAAAAGACAAAGTTTGTCAGACTCACCAGAAAACAAAGTCCAGTCATATAAGAGCCTCACAAGCACAAGAGAGGAGTTAGGTTCAATGACTGCCAGGGAAGGTGGCACATGCCTGTAATTTTAGTGGCTCAGGAGACTGAGGCAGGAGAATTGTGAGTTCAAAGCCAGCCTCAGCAAAAGCAAGGCACTAAGCAACTCAGTGAGATCCTGACTTAGAAATAAAAAAGAGAAGACTGGGGGTGTCGCTCAGTGGTGAGACACCCTGGATTCAATCCCCAGTCCCAAAACAAAAGAACAAATAAAACTTTCCTTCTACTTTATCCAGTCACTGTGATTTCTCCACAAAGTAAAAGCAGAATAAATTTGGTGATTTAAGGACAGTTTGATAAAGGAACTATTTGAAAATACATGGGCAGTGTGGGAAGAAAGTACAGGAATAGTGAAACAGCCTGAAACTAGGAGAAACAGGACTCAGCTCTCACTCCAGGAACCCAAGGGGGCAAGCCCATCCTGCCCCCTCCAATCTTCATTCTTCACACAATGCCAGATGAGCTTTTAAAATGTGAATTAGCTGGGCCTGGTGGTGCATGCCTATAATATCAGGTACTCGGGAGGCTGAGGCAGGAGGATTCCAAACTTGAGGCCAGCCCAGCAATTTATGAGACACGGTCTCAAAATACGAAATGGAAAGAGCTGGGGTTGAGGGGGCTGGCGTTGTGGCTCAGTGACAGAGCACTCACCTAGCACATGTGAGGACCTGGGTTCGGTCTCAATACCACATAAAAATAAATAAAATAAAGATATTAAAAAATATATCTTTTATGGTCTATTCCTAGCATCGCCCCTACCTCATATCCTCTAGCTCTGTCAGGGACCAGAGTCCACGTCATTCTCAGTCCTTAAGCCATGCTGCCCTTCTCTCATTTCTCTCTTTCTTTCTTTCTTTCTTTCTTTTCTTTTTTTGATACTAGGGATTAAATTCAGAGGCACTCAACCACTGAGCCACATCCCCAGCCTTATTTTATATTTTATTTAGAGACAGGGTCTCACTCAGTTGCTTAGCACCTCGCCATTGCTGAGGCTGGCTTTGAACTTGCAATCCTCCTGCCTTCACCTCCTGAGCCACTGGGTTTACAGGATTCCTCATGCTCCCTCCAACTGTTCTCTGCCTGGAATACTTCTCACTCCACTCTCCAAGCCCACTTAACACTACTTGTCCTTTAGTTCTAAGCTGAAATGTAATTTACCAGAAGAACTTCCCAAACTCCCTGCTTTTGTTATATACCTTCAGGACATTACCATCTCCCCTGCAGAACACCTATCCCTGGTGCTTTGTATTTATTTTTGTGCCGCTAATTGATTAATGTCAGTCCTACTAGACTGGAAGCTCCATGAGGGCAAGAACGACCCCCATTTTTGCTCTTTGCTCTACAGTGCCTGGCACCCTGCATCTAGCAGAAGCTCAGCAAATAGTGATGAATGAAGGAATGAACCATCCCAATAAGTAAAAGGCACTTTGTGCTGAAAAAAGTGCTGTATGACCTAAGAAGAAGCTTTGCCCAGTTTCCTGAGGCAACTAGCATTCATTCATTCACAGATGATTCACTCACCATCTCTCAGGAAGAATTAAAG
The DNA here is from genome assembly GCF_045843805.1 of Urocitellus parryii. NCBI lineage: Eukaryota > Metazoa > Chordata > Mammalia > Rodentia > Sciuridae > Urocitellus > Urocitellus parryii. The sequence continues at coordinate 96,714,596 of NC_135531.1, read as the reverse complement.
GTAGCTTCTTTCACGGACCTCTCCTGCACAGGAACAAACACTCTCTGGGCTGTTTGTAAGGCAAGAGCGTGGACGGTGTGCCTCCAAGTCAGGGAGGCAGAATGGGCCAGACATCTTGGCAATCTGGCAGGCCCTAGAGGTAGAAGACAAGGAGTGGGAGGAAGGAAATAAACAAATTACGAGCCCCTCAAAGGGTGGCCAGGGCCATAGTCAATGGTACCCAAGTGACTGACCTCTGAGCATTTTAGCAAAGTGGGGCTGAGGAAACTGAATTTGGTTGGTTCCAAGTAATTGCTAATCACAGAGAAAAACCCCTGTCTTAAAATCCCTAGTTGGGAAATGCACCCAAAGCATTTCCCCTTATTGATAAAATCTGCATCCTGTTCTCTGATTTGATTGACTTTAGAGGTGGATGGTAATGGTTCTATGCCTTGGCTTCTTCATTCTCAATGAGGATGGGAAATTTTAGGTTCTTTAAGAGCCTCAGCAATGACAGAAATAGCAGTAGCAGCATGGTCCCCTCCCAAGACTTTCCATTGACCTTAAAAGAAAATGCAAACTATTAAGCATGGTCTTTAAGACCCTATGTGAGGCGACTGCTGCTTGTTTCTGTTGTCCTCCCCCCCCCCTTGGTCAGTCAGCTCTGGCACAATCAACCCCCTTTCTGTTGGCTCCTGCCTCCTGGTCCTCCCCCACAGCCAATCCTCCTACCTGGAGTGCTCCTCACTCAGATCCACTCTTGGCTGCTCCTTCTTGTCATTTGAGACTAGAGTCAATTTAGTCACCACCTCCTGACTCCCTCACCACCCTCACCCCATTGCTCAATCTCAGCACCTTGTCTTGTCGCCTGGATAGCATGTCACACTATCTGAAATCATCTGATTTGTTTGCATAGTCATCAACCATGTCCCCTACCTAGAACATACACTCCATGAGAGCAAAGCCTCACTTGTCCTGCTCACTCCTGAGTTCTCGGTGCCCAGAATGGAGCTTAGTAGGCACTCCACAAACATTTCTCAAATAAAGGAATCATCGTTGGAAGACCCTATTGGAAAAGAGCTACTGTACATTTTTTTGGTGGGGGAGTACTGGGGGATTGAACCCAGGGGTGCTTAACCACTGAGCCACATCCCCAGCCCTATTTGATATTTTATTTTGAGACAGGGTCTTATTATGTTGCTGAGGCTGGCTTTGAACTCACAATCCTCCTGCCTCAGCGTCCTGAACCTCTGGTATATAGGCATGCACCACTGCTCCCAGCGAAGAACTACTGTACATATACTATTTTGTAGATGAAGGACTGGAGACTTGGTAACCTTGAGTGACTTGCCCAAGGTCATAGAGATAGTAGATTGGGAGAGGAGTTGAGTGAGACTGGAACCCAGGCCTGGCTGGCTCCAGGGCTTGTATTCTTAATCACTACACAAACAGATCCATTCTGCAGATGATGTCAGCCGCCCTCCCACCCACTACATGTGTGTGCATTCTTTGCAACAGGACCTAGCCCAAGAGCCTGTGAGGAGCCACTGAATGACGCCCGCAGAGTGTGAACCAGCACAGTCATTTTGGATAGCTCCTCAGAAGTTCCTACTAACAATAATCCTCAATATACATGCACAGATCTACAGATGGGCTCCACAAAAGCCATGTACAGGAACACTCATAGAAACTGTAGTCTTTTTCTTTTTTTTTTTTTCCTGTGCTGGGGATCAAAGCCAAGGCCTCTCCCATACTAATCAAGTACTCTACCATTGAGCTACAAGAAGCAGATTTTGTTGTTGTTGTTGTTACTAGTTTTTTGGATTTTTTTGTTTGTGTGTTTTGGTACTGAGCTAGTACAGGGGTGTTTTACTGCTGAGCTACATTCTTAACTGGTTTTATTTTTATTTTGAGATAAGTTCTCACTAAGTTGCTTATGGCCTCACTAAATGACTGAGCTGGCCTTGAACCTGCAATCCTTCTGCCTCAGCTTCCTGAGTTGTTGGAATTACAAGCATGTGCCACTGTGCCGGGACCCAGCCTTTTTATTTTGAGACAGGGTCTTGTTAAGTTGCCCAGGCTGACCTCAAATTTGCAATCCTCCTGCCTCAGCCTCTTGAATAGCTGGGATGACAGGTGTGCACCACACCACCACACCTGGCTAGAAGGAGTATTCTTTTTTTTTTTTTTTTTTTTTGATACCAGAGATTGAACTCAGGGGCACTCAACCACTGATCCACATCCCCAGCCTTATTTTGTATTTTATTTAGAGACAGGGTTTTGCTATTGCTGAGGCTGGCTTTGAATTCATGATCCTCCTCCACCTCCTGAGCCACTGGTATTATGGGTGTGCACCACCAATCCCTGCAGAAGCAGTATTCTTAATAAAAAATAAAAAATAAAAAAAACACAGAAAACAAGCTAAATGCCTAGCAATAGTAAAATGAATAGATACATTACAGTATATCATATAATGGCATATTAGCTAGCAATGAAAAAGACACTATGACTACATGAATAAAATGGACAAATCTCTTACATACAAAGTATACAGTCAAAAAAATAAAATAAAAAAAAAACAAAGTATACAGTCTATAATTCATTTAAAGAAAGATCAAAAATAGGCTAAAATAATCTGTAGTGTTAAATCAAGATTGAGATTGCTCTTGTCAGTGGCGGTGAGGGGTAGTTAGAGATGGGAAGGACATGAAAGGGCTTCTAAAATGCTAGTGTGGGGGAGCAAAACCTGCTTCTCTCTACCTTTTTAGGTTCTTTGAATTTAAAACATGGGCTGGGGTTGTGGTTCAATGGCAGAGTGTTTGCCTCGCTCATGTGAGGCACTAGGTTCGATCCTCAGCACCACATAAAAATAAATAAACAAAATAAAGATATTGTGTCCATGTATAACTAAAAATTTTTTTTTTATTTTAAACATGACACAGAGAAACTTAATTACATGCATATACACAAAGGTCCCACAAAATGAGACTGGAAGATAGTCCAGTGATTGAAGTTTACAGAGCATCCTAAGCTATTCAAAGGAATGGGGCAGGGACCTGGTGAACAAAGGCTGTGCTGTTATGCAGATAAAGTTTTGGGCAATAAAAGTTGCCTGGAGCAGCCCCCTTCCCCACACAGATTCTTTTACTAATGTAGATTTCCTTCCTAGATGCAAAGTTCCCATACAAAAGGACAGCTTTCCCCAGCTACTCCTGTGTCAACAGTTTCTCTGAATAACCAGCTTAAAATGTGCCAAACAAGTATATTTGGGGTGTTCAGTTTGGTGTCCGGTGTCATATTTTGGGGTGCTGTGTCCTGAGTCCAAACATTGGAAACATTCTGTTTCCTGATGAGGATACTGGTTACACCGTTCTGTTCACTTTGTAAAATTCTCCGAGCAGTATGTTTTTGATTTGTGCACTTCTCTGAATGTACTTATTTTGAATCACATGAATTTGACATTTTTGTATGTGGTTGCACTCAGTATGGTGGTACAGGCCCGTGATCCCAGCTGCTCAGGAGGCAGAGGTAAGAAGATCCCAAGTTCAAGGCCAGCCTCATAACTTAGCCAGACCCTATCTCAAAATTAGAAATTAAAAGGGCCAGGGCTGGGGTTGTGGCTCAGTGGTCGAACGCTTGCCTAGCACATGTGAGACACTGGGTTCAATCCTCAGCACCACATAAAAAAATAAGTAAATAAAATAAATTTTAAAAAAATGTAGGGCCAGGGATGTAGCTCAGTGGTAAAGCACCCCTGGGTCAATTCCTAGTACCCTTTCCCCTCATCCAAAAAAAGCGGTTTTGAGAAAAACAGGCTCTGCCTTCTCAGACTCCTTGGCAGGTATCAATTAGGCTACGGATGACCCCGACAATGGACTCCAACATCGAGGTGGAAGTCCACTGGAAAGTCCAGAGGGCCTGAGGCTTGTTTCTGGAACACTCCAGTAAGCCTGCCCTGGATCTCTGCACTCCTTATGCATTTACCAGGCTTCTCCTCCTAAGCCTCCAAACTGCTTAGAGAGGCTCTCCCTGATCTCACGAAAGGGGCCATCTCCTTCCCCTAATCTTGGTCACATCACTTCATTATTTCCTTTGGGGATTTGGCCAATATCTGAAATTGGCATTATTCAAATGTTTTCTTTTTACTGTCTGCTCATTTCGTTAGACTGAGCTGTGTAAGAGCAGGGGATTTCTCTACCTTACCCAACGTTGTATCTACAGATCTGGCATCCTGCCTGGTACCTAGAATGTGCTTAAATATTGGTTGAATGAAGGACCACATGAAGCAGCAGGAATAGAAGTGTGTAGACAGGTGGCCCAAAGCACAACTGTCAAGTCAGAAAGAAGGGCCAGCATCCCTCCCTTCTTTGGAGAGTGAAAGTCTCTCAGGCTTCCAGAAAGAAAGTCACAGACCCCTCCAGCGTCCAGACAGGCAGTTCTTATCTCTGTTCCTCCTGAGGGTCCCATTCTGTTACATAAAGGGAAGACAGTTACAGGGTGTTCACTGAACCACCCAATGGAGTTAGAATCATCCTGCCCATCATAGTGATTAGACTGGGTCTCTAAATGATCAGTAACTCATCTCAGATCTCTCAACAATTAAGTGGTAGTACCCTGGGCAAAGTCTGTCTATGGAGGTTCCAAAGCCAGAGTTCATCACCCATTGCATCACCAGAAGTGTTCAAGGTTACTAGAGAATTTCTGTGAAAGTCATCTCTCACAGCTGGGTTTTGATTTTTTGTTTTTGAATTCTCTTCTTTTTTTGGTACCTGAGATCAAACCAAGGCCTTGTGCTGCATGCTAGACCAGCACTCTACCACGAAGCTATATCCTCCAGTCCTTAACTTTTTTTTTTTTTTTTTTTAGTACTGGGGATTGAACCAGGGGTGTTTTACCACTGAGCTATATCCCCAGCCCTTTTAATTTTTTATTTTGAGACAGGGTCTCCCTAACTTGCTCAGGTCCTCTCTAAATTGCTGAGGCTGGCCTTGAATTTGCAATCCTCCAGTCTTAGCCTCTGAGTCCCTGGGATTACAGGTGTGCCCCACAGCACCCCGCTTTCTTGTTTACTGTTCACATTTGTACTTAGCTCTGGATTGAGCTCCCACATCTGAAACGGATAGTGTGCTTATATTTTACATGAGTTTGAACTAATGCATATTTGAACTTGCCATAAAAACATGTTTATAAAAATCCTGATTCTTTTATCAAGGCTTATGGTAGGATGACTTCATATTCACACCTATGAGGAAATCAGTTGAATCATATGAGGCATTCTCAAGGCTTCTTTTGCATAACATTGCATTGTCCAGAATGAAAACAAAGGGTCTTAGAGGAAAAGCCAGAAAGAGGAAATGAGTGACCTGTATTACCATAATGAAGTCAGAACCTGCAAAATTTATACATAACATTTACACATAACAACTAGAGGTCCAGGGAAATAGTTGTGCAGCCAGCTCTGAGCAAGTTAAAAAGCATCATGCCATCTACAGCTCAACAATCTTCTCAAGATTCATTCCCATTTTATAGTTCACACTTGAAGAGATTAAGAATCACGCAATCATCAAGTGTTTAACGCCCTACCCTGCCCCCCCCCCCACACCAGATGTCAGGCAAGCGCTCCATAGCTGAACCATAGCCCACAGCCTTTCTCTGCATTTTAGATGGCATTTCTTTTTGATTTTCTGATACACTCAGACAAATGAACTCCTCTTAAATTTCTAACTCATTCCTCATATCAAACCAGCTATTAGCCCTAACCTCAGCAACTTGAGAAGCTAAGGCAGGAGGATCCCAAGTTCAAGGCCAACCTGGGCAACTGGACACCCTTCCTTGATATGAAAAATAAAAAGGGCTTGGGATGTTGCTCAGTGGTAGAGCTCTTGCCTACAAGAGCTAAGTTAAAAAGTATGAAGCCCTGGGTTCGATCCCCAGCACCACACACACACACACACACACACACACACACAGGACTGGATATATTGAATTATCATCATCTAGCAAGTGTTGTCACTTAACATTACTGTCAGTTACTGTGTTATGTGTGTTTAATGCTTTTTTGTGCATTACCCCCGTCAAGCTTCACAACTGTTTGCAGTTAGTACTGCTACTATTAGCTTTCATATCACAGAGGGTAAAACTGTGGCACCTAAAGTTCGAATAACTTTTCCAAGATTCTGGTGCTTGTAGGGCTAGGATTTAGCTCCAGCAATCTGCAGTCATTGTCTGCACATCTGTTTTTCAAGCTGTCCAGCCCCAAACCTGAAGCATTTGAATTCACTGAGTTAGAAAGCTTTGGAGGGAGTGTTGGAACAGAGCTGTAACCTCTAGTTCTGATATGCCCCTTCTTTCTCAAAGGACAGGGGTCCCAGTGCCTATCCATGGTCTCTATATTGCTTCCCAAGGCTTCCTCCACTAAATTCAGCCTAGTTAAGTCTGTACTACTCAGCACTAAGCTCCAGGGAAACTTCCCCAGAGTCTAGGCTGAGCCCCAACCTCAGCATTCTGTACTTTGTATGTACCACTTAAGTTAACTACAATTAAACCATTCTTTGAACAACTATTTGTTTAAGGTCTATCTCCCCTACTTAACCACAAACAGTAGCAGTTTCAGAATTTCTGTATGGGTGGGAACAGGTAACATGGGGAGGAAGGCTTGGCTTCCATTGTTTAATACTTGACATAAGGCTGAGGAATGGCAATTGAACATAGAAATGAATAAGGATGCTGTGGAGATTATAAGAGGGAAGCACACCCTCCCCTTAACCCCCTCTTCCTCCTCCTGCTCTGTGGCACCACCACTGACTATAAGCTCCATAAGGACAAAAATAGTCTGGCTATTCTCACTGCAACCTCAACACCTGGCACTATGCCTGACACACAAGAAGTGCATAATAATTTTTTTATGGAATTAATGCATAAATAAAATGGAAACTTGAACTTCATGTATGAAAGAAGGATGCTAAGCCCAGGACACAGACTTTTTTTTTTTTTTATGCTGGGTACCAAACTCAGGGTCTTGCACAGGCAAGGTATACTCTCAAAGGCTGAGCTACACCCAGGGTTCCCCTAAGACCCTAAGACACAGTTTTTAAACGCAGCATTACCTATGAAAACATGCTGAGCACAAGACTGGCATTTAGTAAGTGCTCCATAGATGTCTGTCATTGAATTGAAATTCCTTCCTCTCACTCCCACTAACTCATCTCCCCAATCCTGGCAAAAGTAACAGCTTAATGAAAGTACAAAGTCCAGAACTGAATCCACTCTACTCACAGACATTTGCATTGGGGTTGGGCTGAAAAACTGTCATTAGCATGGCAGGAATGCAAAATTACTAGGATTTGCCCCTAGCAGATAAGTTAGAGTTAGGGAAAATATTAAGTGGCTTTGGAACAGGAAAAAAAAAATAAAATAAAAGACAACAAAATCCTTCAGCACAGGCCAGCCAGATTCCTTATTCCAAAAGAGTGGATATGGTATCTTCTACCTGCTAAGGAGCAAATGTACCCCATCTCCCCATAATCCTTCACCATTGGCCTCAGGGATGCTGGGGAAGTTTAAAACACAAATAATGTGTGTTACATCCTGCTTAAAACTCCTCACAAGGCTTGCTTCAACCTTGCAGGTCAGATTGTAGCCCAAACCTGTCAACAACTCCACTGTATCAGTCTCTCCTAGGCTGCCCAGCCTGAGATGTTTTCAACTCTTTCTCAGGCTCACTTATCAGTCTTTAATCTCAACTCACATCTATAAACTCTGTCTCAGAAAGACATTCCCTAGCTGGGCGCTATGGCAGATCCCTGTAATCCCAGGAGCTGGGAGGCAGAAGCAGGATTATCATGAGTTCAAAGCCAGCCTCATGAATTTAGCAAGGCCCTAAGCAATTCAGTGAAACCCTGTCTCAAAAAAAATATAAAAAAGGACCAGGGAGGTGACTCAGTGGTTAAGTGCCCCAGGGTTCAATTCCCAGTACCAAAAAAAAAAAAGAAAAACACTCCCTATGCCCCCAATCAATCCCTGCCATGCTCTCAGAGCATGCTTATTTGTGCCTTTTTTTTTTTTTAATATTTATTTTTTAGTTCTCGGCGGACACAACATCTTTGTTGGTAAGAACAAAAGATGGTACATAGTGCTGAGGATCGAACCCAGGCCGTACGAATGCCAGGCAAGCGTGCTACCGCTTGAGCCACATCCCCAGCCCCTCATTTGTGCCTTCTAACACTTAGTATAGCCTTGAATCCTACAGTCAACCTCCTAAAAGTACTGAGCAATCTCGCCTTCACTACTTGTCCTCAGTCAGTGCAGGCCCTGCACAGAACTGAATGAATGAATTTTTCATAACTGCTGCCCTAAACTAATCCTCCACTTAGGTTCTAAGCAGAACAAGAAAATGGTCTCCAGTGCACTTCAGCATTCCCATCACACTGTATGGGTCACCAGAGCCCCTTCCAGATAAGGACTTAGAGCTCCTCCTCCTTCCCCATTTGAGCTGGGAGTCTTCTCACTTTTTTCCCCCCCAAGAAAGCCAAGAAAAAGGCCATGAATGGAATCCTGTCTCTTAGCTAATTCCTCTAATAAAGGAAACAGGACAGCAACCCCACATTCTCAACATTCTCCATAACTTAAAAACAATTTATTTACTCTCATCCTTGTACATTTAATGCAAGGATTATGGATGAATACCAGCTGGAAAAACCATAATTGTTTAATTGCTTAAACGACATGCAAGGTGTGTGGTGCAGTAGACAGTTGATGGCAGAGTAGAAAGAACCAGGTTTCAAAGAACCAGGTAGAAAATCAGCACTACAATTTATTAGTGCTTCCGTTTACCATCTGCAGGACCCTTGGCCTCAATTTCTAGTCTGGCAAATGGAGAGAGTGACAATGAACTTCAATTCCCATAAAGGGAAGTTCTGAACAGCTGTAAAATCCCCCATTGTCCTGGTGAAATTTTTCTCTTGGCTTTAGAAAGGTCTTGGTCCTGAAGGAAGGCTGAGGTCCCCTGGGGGAGTCTGCTCTGGCCTCTAGAAGTTGGGTAAGTAATCACATGGGAGAGATGAGTCCAAGTGGTGAGAATATTTTAGACTAGGACACAGTGACCTTGGGTTCTAGTCTGGGCTCCCAGCTCTGCAGCTCCAGTCCAGCCCCAGGCGAGAGAGGCCTTTCATTGGTTTCTCTGACAACAGCTAAGTGCCGACCTATGGTGGTGCAGGAAGAAATAGCCTCACCATCTTCGTGGGAAGGCTGAACACTAGCAAGACACACCTTACAGGGATTTCAGACTCAAGCCCAGCTCTTATCCTGGCATCAAAGCCACCCCCTACCCCTGGCTCCCCGGAGACTACAATCTCCTCTGTTCCTGGGCGGAGCTGGGCCTACAGAGAAGGTTCTCTCCTTCCTTACCAGGAGTCAGGCCTAATGGCAGGGGCTTTTCTATTCACAGGCTTGGGGCTGACCCCCCCTCCCGCGCCCCCACTCATTAACAGCAAAGAAAGGATCCCCGGCCATTTCCATTTCCTCTGTGGCTCAAGAGCCCTGTTATTTAATCCCGCGGCCACCCTGGCCGCATCCTCAGTGCGGCGGGCTCCACCCATGCACCTGGCCAGTTCTCTGCTTCTCCCGCTTCCCTTTAGGGGAGCTGGAGGGGGAGGCGGGGATGGAAGGGGGTTTTGGAAAGTCGATTATGGCAGCCACCGGCCGTCGGCCTTCGATGGACGGATGCTCCTTAAGCCAGTGTCCGGTGAAGGCTCTGATACCTGTGGGGATAGAGTGGGAGGCAACTAGCCAGGACTGCAGAGGGCGGACAGAGGCTCCTGGCACTAAGGAGATTACATTCGGGAGTGGGGAGGCCTCTGGCTGAGTGGACAGAATCGCCCCGGGGGGTATTGGAGCCGGAAGAGGCCTCGGCCCAGTCACTGTCCACACCCAAGAAATGGGGGAGGGGTGGTCTGCACTCAAGAAAGATTCAGCCTTAAGGAAGGAACCAGATTCACTCAACAACCCCCACCCCGCCCTTCTTGAATATGGGCGATGGACGTTTTCTTAATTTCTGGTAAAAGCAGATTCAAAATTCCTTCCCCCAGCCCCCAACGCCCTGGGGCGCCGCTGGTCCCAGCAGGGGTTCTCTCACCCCCGCCCCGCACACTGCCTGCGGCGGGAAGAGATACCCAGATCTAGGTGTGTCCACCCCCACCCTGCTCTGAGCCTCGTATCCGGAGGCCGCAGCGCCCCCCACCCCCAGCGACACTGAGGGTTCCTGCCCAGGCCCGCAGTGGTGTGAAGGTTGCTTTTACCTCCTCTTGCAGGCTGGGAGGGGGTAAAGCCCGCGCAGCTGAACCAGCTGCAGCAGTCGCCGCCGCCCTCCATTCATTCAAAAAAAAAAAAAAAAAAAAAAAACCAACAACAACCTCCGCCCGAACCTCCACCCCTCTTTGTAAAAGAACTACGGCCCCTTAAGGAGCCAGAGCCAGCCCCAGCAATCACGGGTTAAGTTCTTTTCCGGCCCCCCATTCATAAAAAAAGGAGCGCAGCGCATGCGCGCGCGGGGTCTCTTGTGCCCACCCATTCATAGAATCGCGGACTGCGCGCGTGCGCACTGGAGCTCCCTTCCCTCCCATTCATAAAAAAGCCATTTTCCCAGGCAGTGGTTGCAACATCGCCGCTGAGGCAGCGAGCAGAGCTGACAGCCCAGAGCTGGAGCTGCGGGACTCCGGGAGCCTTGCGGGTTCCTGTGGCTGGCGTCTGCGAGTACAGCAGCGGCTGACCCGCTTGGGTTCGGGGATTTACACAAACGTGGAGCGATGCTTGTGACTCTGCAGCTCCTCAAAGTAAGTCTATGGCCGGTTTGGGGATCCGAAACTGCCCCTTCTAAGCCACTACGCGACTCCCCTCGGGCTGGGGCAAATGGTGCGCTATTTCCAGTCGCGCTTCTGTGTTCCTTCCCTCTGCTTGCGTCTCCTGGAGTCGCTGCGGTGCGCCGCAGCTCCTTGACGCCCTCCGCCCGGCCGGCACGGCTCTGGGGGTGTTCAAAACCTGGCACCGCGGTTCCGACCCCTGGGCATTGCCAAGCCTGACTTCCCCGCCCTCTGCGACTCGGGAAGCCCCGTGCGCGTCCCGGGAGTTTGTCTCTGGCCTGGCCTCTTTCCTCCTGCTGCCACCACTCGCCTCGGGCGCTGGAACCGGAGGCTTTGGGCTTGGTCAGGAGCCACCACTTGGGTCTGGGGGGCGCCCTCGCCTTGGACAGCTCTCCCACCCCCGGGCTTCGTGCCCACGGTGCCAGCTCTACCGTGAATCTCCCCAGCCCGCCGCAGCGGCCTATGCTCGACGTAGATTTTTCTTGCCCCTTCGGATTCGGGACCGACTGGGTTTCCCCCCTTCTGCCTCCGGCTAGATGGTCAGCTCGGGGCCAGCCGGGCATTTCTACTCCCTCTCCTTAGCTAGGCGGTTCCTAGCCGTCTGACCTTTGCTCGGCTGCCGCGTTTTATGCTGTGCAACTACCTTGCAGTTGCCTTTTCCTTCCCCTGCCTCGGCAGAACCCGAAACTCCTCGGCTACCCGGTGTCTCCCTATCCCAGAACACAGAGCTGTGCCAGGCCCCAGGGCCCCCGGACCTCGCTAGGTCTGGTGGGGGCTGAAGGTGCGTTTACATAACGCCGGTTGTGTGAGAGCTGGAGGAAGAGGTTGCGTGCGTAGGAGAGATAAGGCTCCCACTTTCCCTCCTTCCTTCTTGGTGGTACCAGGCTTGACATCACCCAGGAGAGAGAATAGAGACGGTACGTTCTGAGAAATTCTGAATCGCCAAGGCCACGGGGGGCAAGGAGGGGGATGAGGCGGGTTTGGCCAGCCAGGGCAGCTGGAGTTTGGCTCCATCACTGGGGCCAGGGCTGTGCCCAGTTCCCCCTCCATGCAGACGATCAAAAAGCATTTAGACAGTAGCTGCTCTTGTGCAAGAAGACGGTTTCTCAATTCTCTTTGATTGGGGGCTGGGGGTTGTGGGCAGAAGAAGCAAGAGAGGCGGAAAATGGTTGCATGGCTTGAAGGGCTGAGGGATGTAGCGATTAGAGAAATGGGCTGGAGGGGCTGGATGGTGAGCTGAGGGTAGAGCTGCTTGCTTCCTCTCACCAACTGCTGGATGGGCATCCATATTGCCAGGCCTGGGTGAGAGCAGGAGGCCTCCTTATGGCGCAGTGAGCCTTGGGGAGAATCCCCCACCAAGGCTGTGCTGTAAGAAAAGGTGGAGGGAGATTCAGTGGGCGTCCAGAACTAGTGGCAGCTCCCCCTCTTTCCTGCCTCTAAATCAGACCATGATTCTCTCCAGTTTGAGGAGAGGCCGGACATATCGGAGGCCAGAGAACCTGTGGAGGAAGGGAGCAAGCACATGTCTGGTTAGCAGACCAAGACTCTAACCTTCTTGACAAGCCTCTTGGGGATACAAAGCTGGAAGGTAAAAGGCCCAGAGCATTGGGAAATAGAGGTTTATCAATCTCTTAATATGCGCCGGCTGGCCTGAGGCCCTACCCAATATTGCACTGTGGATTTCACAATGTTTAGAGTTCTCCGGATCTTCACACTAATGGAGCATAAACATCTGAAATTTTCAGCTTTTTTTCCATTTAGTGCTGGTGTGGGGTGGCCTAAGAAAAGGAGGGCTGCAGTTGGTCTCTCTTTCTCTGAGGGGTGAGAAAGAAGTTGTAGATATGTCACTGTGAAATTGCATTTCCTCTATTTCCATCCCTTGGGAGGGTCCTCATGGCTGGCTCCAGGTGAATCCTCATCTGGTGAACAGTACACACTGACCAATTGGAGCTATGTGGCTCCTCTGGGGAGGGGGAGAGGGAGCCTTTTGGTAGATTTTTTTTTTTTTAATCTCCATGGACCGATATTTGCCATCTGGGATGAGGGAGACATTAAGGACATCTGTTGGTTATCTTCCATTTTAGATTCTGAACTCAGAAGTCACTCCTTTGTGGATTGTGGGTGCCCCCCTTCCCTATCCCTCCTGCTTGATCCCATGACTCTTTCCATATTACCTTCTTGAAAGGCACTCTCTCCATAGAGTTTTGGTTGGGGATAGCGGAAGGAGACAGAACACATAGAATAGATGATTTCAAGCTGAAGCAGATTAGGGGCTGGGCACTAGTGAACATTTGGGGCTCAGAGGTGACGTTTTTGTCTGCATCCTTCCAAGATTATGGAGAGATGTGGCCTTTTGGAAATCAACCCTTTGACTACCTCCTACCCTTTCCCGCAATCTTGTAAACCTGACATTGCATGTTCCTAAAGGGTTGGCTAACTTTCCTGAATAACAAATTAAGACAAAATGTGAATGTCAGTGATTTAAAAATTAAGGGAGAAGCCTATTCATAAAGTGGCCCTTGAAATGTGTTGCTATGGGGCTTAATACTTTTTTTTTTTTTTTTTGAGACATGGTTTAGGTTGCCCAGGCTGGCCTGGAACTTGTGATCCTCCTGGGATTACAGGTATGGGCCACCACGCCCAGCATGGGGTTTAATACTTTGGAACCACATATAGGGATTTCAGATTCTGATGCTTAATGTCCCTTAGTGTGGCATCTTCCAGCTACCTATTTTGGGCCTCCACAAGCATTATTTATTTATTTATTTATTTTTATTAAATTAGGCCATCTAGTCAGGTAAGACCTAGATGTTGGCAGGAAGAAGACCTAGAAAGAGTCCTTCCTCTTTCTTTCAGAGAATTATAATTTTGTTCTGAATCTAGAGTACCTGTCTTCTTGGCCTCTACTAAGGTGCAAGTCCCTTGTGACAACAATCTCAATCCTGGTGAGGATTTTTGCCCTAGTCTGTGGGTTTGACAGTTGAAAGTGTGGGGTTTGAGATGTAGAAACAAACTCCAGACATTTTTAAGGCAAGGGAATAGCGAGAGTGGAGAAGGTGTTCCATCTCATGGTCAATCTGGATCTCCCTGACAGGGGAAAGCAGTAACTCATTTGGGGGGGGGAATACATACATACATATATATACATATATATAATTATATAATTATATATATATATATATAATTATATATATATATATATATATATAATTTCATTTATTTTTATATGTTGCTGAGGATTGACCCTAGTACCTCACACAATAAAGATGAGCACTCTACCACTGAGCCACAACCTCAGCCCCTGGAATATACTTTTGCTCCCTCAAAAAAATCAGAGCAGTTGGACCTGGTTACTGGGAAAGATGAGGCAGAGGAATCCCCAAGTTCAAGGCCCTCCTGGGCAGCTTAGTGAGGTCGGATCTCAAAGAGAGAGAGAGAGAGAGAATTAGAGCAGCTGGGGGCCAGGGCAGAGCAGGGATGAATGATTAGGCAAACCTGCTAAGCATGGGCCTTGATGGGGAACAGTCTTCCCCGAGGGCCTGCAGAGCAGCTAGTGAGTGGTCAGCACTAGGGCCTTGCTCCCTGTTACTGGGATCCTCAGAGGAGGGCCTAGTTTTAAGGGTGCCTCTAACTAACTAAATGCATCATACAGGAGGTGCGGGGTGTTGCATGATGTAAGAGGCGGGGTATTCTTGGTCTGGGGCCACCCTGCAGATCCGGGCAGCTGACAAGTCTGGGGAATGTATCCAGGACATGTGGCTGGGCTTAAGAGGCTCCACCATTCAGCTGTGATCTCGATTGTTCTTTCCAAGGACAGGCCCCAGTCAGTGGAGGAAGCAAGGGCACTGGGGAGGGAGCACAGATGTGCTGGGTCTAGTGGAGGAGGGAAGGGGCCCTTCGGGGCAGGTGGCCACTTTTAGAAGAGTGGTTTCCCTTGTCGGTAGTCTTGTCTGTTTCTGGCTCGGGGAAGGGGGAAGTCATTTCCTGCCTGGTCCCAGGAGTAAGCTAAAATCTATTATTGTCTGTTCATTTCTTGGTGGAGGGTAGGGAGACAAATAAGACCATCTTGATGTGTGTGGGAAGAAGCTCTCCCTTGGGGGTCTAGGGTTCTGGTCCCACATTGCACCTTGACTTCGGCCAGTACTTCCCAAATGATGGTGGTGGTTAGCAGGTTCCTTCTAGCTTCCTAGCTCCCTTTTCTGACATGGCTATTAGTGTGTGTGTGATGCTGGGGATTGAACCCAGGGCTTCCATACACTAAGCAAGCCTCTACCACTAAACTACACCCCTAGCCCTCGGATTCCTCTTTTTTTTTTTTGGTGACCCTGATGTGATTTGAACATGATTCCTTTTTACAGGATCTGAGTAGACAACAATTAATGGGGTACTACAGTGAAGCCAAAACTTGAAGCTGGTTAAAATTACCCAGAACCAAAGTACAGCCAGTCTCCCACCCATTATATGCTGGGACTTTGGAACTCAGCAGATTGGTTGTGAAAGAAGGGAAAGAAGTACTGGGAATTGACAACTGGTGATAGGGTGAAGTGATGAAAAGCAACTGTTTTCTTTTGTGATCTCTGATAGATTGAGGTGAGCTCCTTAGTGCCGGTGCTGGGGGTGGGGAGGGGTGCTAGGGGCAAAGCAATTCGAGGAGAATGGAGGATTCCCAGACAAACCCAGCTGCCTTAAAACCTTTATTCTCCCACTGGGCCATTCTCAGCAGAGTTTGTCTTCCTCCTTAGGGTGCAGGGAAGGACAAGTCGCTGGCTTCCCTTGCGTCCCTTCACTTTAGAAGTCTTTTTAAAGCAATAAGTCAACATTTGGTTATAGCTTCATTAACTAACACAGGATATTGTCAAAAATAACCAAGCAATGGTGGTTGAAAGTGGTGGGCGGGCTCTCTGACAGTTTAAAGACCTTTTTTCTGAGTTGTTAAAGGGTTAAACAACCTTCACTGAAAGAACCCCCAGAGACTCAATGGGGCAGTGCAAAAACTGCCCATTCAGTCAGAGCCTTTTGCCAGTTTGTCATTAGCTGACCTATGGCTTTCAAAATACAACTGTCAGGTTTTCCCAATATTTCCCAACTCCCCTCTCTAGGGTAAGTCCAGGGGAAGATGTGGGTGGGAATAGGCATCTGGCCCACTTGTGTGAACCCAGTTGTGCTGGGTGATTAACAGACCTCTTGCTTCTTTGCACCTGGCCTGTAGGTCTGCAGCCCTTCCCCGCAGGTACAAATGGCAGACTGGCCAGCTCTGGGCTCCCAGATGTGCCAAACAGCAAACACCAAAAAGGCTGTGCATTCTGGGGGTTTCCATATCCTGAGGATTTAGTCTTCTAGAACTTTTCTGGCTTCCTTGTACCTCACTTCTTCCCTTCCCCACAGACCTGTCCAGGAAGCGCCATCCATAAAGGTGCTTAGGGACCTGTAAATTCAACTTGGTAGATGCAGAACAGAGGGGATTCCCTTTCCAGGGTTTCCTTTTAAGGATTGCTTTGTAGTGAAATCCTGTAAGTGAGACCCATTGGATTTTAAGGAAACTAAAAATGAAAATAAAGAGGGATGAGGTGACAGAAAGGAGAGCAGGGAAAACTGAGAAGTTGAGATAACTTGAGCTCTGTGCCTTCCTTGAATGACAGGAACTTACAAACCCTTAGCTTCCCACTCTCCACCACAGTGAAAACTCTAACTGGGGAGCAATCTGATACAAGCCCTGACTGGCTTCATTTCCCTGCTCACTGAGTTACTGAGACCCCAAATGGCCTGGTGAGGTTCCCTGGGGGTTGGTGGCAGACTGGGGAGGCTGAAGAGGAGGGGGGTGGTCTATGGCTACAAATGTGACTGGTATTTCCATGAATACTCCGGGGTTAAGGAGGGCTGCATGGCTGAGTTCACAACCCCTGCTGTCTAGGGTCTCATCCTGCCCTAATCACTCCCTATAATTCAGCCACCCTTTGTGTTTTCATTTCTAACTCTGTGGAATAGGTACTATACTTCAAGGTGATGGCAAGAGTGCTTAGCCAGAGCCTAGAAATGCTTCCTAATATTAGCTGCTTCCTTAATTATTATTAGAATGTTGAGTGAAGGTGAAAGTTCTCTTGCCTTATGCCACCTAAAACTCCAAAGAGATGCTTCTTTGGCTAAGTGCAGTGTTGGCTTCATTTCTCTTTCTAGAGTCTTCCAAATTGGCTATCAGTCTCTTCCAAATAGCCTACATGAGGCAAAGCCTTGTCTCCTATTTATAGTATGAACCTCTTCCTTCCTTGGAGGGGAAGCAGAGGTATGTATTAAACTGCATTTAAAACCCAGGGTAGTGGTGCATGCCTGTACTCCCAGTGACCTGGGAGGCTGAGGCCAGCCTGGGCAACTTAGCAAGACCCTATCTCAAAATAAAAAGGGCTAAAGACTTCACTCAGTAGTAGCCCCTGAGTTCGATCCCCAGTACTGTTAAATAAGTTAATTAAACTGCACTTAAGATGCACAATAGCATTCAGAGTGGAGGGTAGGCATGTCCCAGGATTTGCAGATTGGTCTTCTAAACCAGCTCTCAGTTTTTCTGTTTTTGAGACATCATGGAGCTGTGTTGGTGATTTATCAAATAGAAAGAACGGGAATTGTTTTTCTTTTTTTACCAGCCAAATAAATTCATCAGGGGCTCTTGGAGGGCCCTCCTACAGCAAGGGTCCCTGTACCAGGCAGGTGAGGCCACAGGCCTGAGCAAGTTTAAGCAGTGAAACTCTGAGCCAGCCATTGGTTTTTTGCTGAGCTAGTAGCCGGAAGAGAGATCCTACATGAAGGTTATGGTAGGAAGATACATTTTAGAATATGCCTGCTGGAACCATCAGATGCTTCTTGTCCTGAGAGAGCTGAGTCATCATAGGCCAAGCTCCCACCCCCAGGCCTGGCCTCCATTGCAGGCCCAGATGTTGACAGCTGCCTCTGGGTGGGGGGTGATGGGAACCTGCTAATGCCAACTTCCCCACTGCTTGCAGTGGCTGCTCCCACCCTGGCTTCCTGGTGGGACTTTTCGTGAATTGGGGAATCTGCCCTCTGATTCCAGAGCCCGTTAAAATCCCTGAGCATTGCCCATGGCTTTTGTTTCATCTGCCTGCAGCTATTTTCAAAGAGTTCCAGCAATGAACTAGGAAAACAAGAGTGGATAATCTGAGATGCGGGGGTAGGGTTAGGTACCTTTACTGTTCTGGTAGCATGGCCAGAACCCCAGAGCTGAGACAACCCCAGCTACACGGGACAATATCATCTTCAAACTGCCACTGATATTTTGTTGGCAGGACCTGTAGTATTACTAACTCAGGCTTTTGGAATAAGGGGATCGTGTTGTCTTTGTCTAAGGGTGAGATTCCAAGCTGAGGCACTTCTTGGAGGGTGCCAGAGAGTCTTATCCATAACATTTTTCATTATACCAAGTTCAGCCTTTTCCTCTTGTTAAAGTCCCAAGGCTAGGAATTTTGGCCCCTAATCCTGCCTGGTCTGTTGACCCTCGATTTCATTTATTCTAGAAGCAAGGCCTTGAGACTCTACTTAGAATGAGTACCTGAGATAGCATTCCCTGGAAAAACTTCAACCCATAAGTACTTCCTTGTGTTCTCTTTGTCCAGCCCTGACCACAGGATCCCCAAGGCAGGCTGCCTTGGCAAATAACTACACTGGTGGCAGATTCACCAGATACCTAAGGCAAACTGCTACTGGGAGGACTCCTAACTGAAGATGATGTTCTCTGAAGAGATCTTTGGGGCAGGTGATGTCACCAGGTAGACTTTATCTAAGATAGGAAAAGGTGTATAAAGAAATTCCAGCATCTTTTAAATGGGCAGGGCTGTGGGAATAGAGTCAATAGTTGGTCCCCTGTGTCAGTGGGGAATATCAGTTGACTGAGCATCAAACCTTGTAGAAAAGATTTGCCTTTTTCCCCATTTAGCAGTATAGATGATACACAGATGAGCCTTGCAGAACCCTTTTTAATCTGCTTCATCTAGAGCTAGCTCTATTTGATTGATTTGAGGCATCAAATCTTCCTCAACAATTTTAACTGGCAGAGGAAGTAACATACTGAGTTCATTTGAATGCCTCCTTATCACTCTCCTGTGATTGGAATATCTAGATGGACCCACAGTGTCCCAAGTCCAGAGAGATATGGGATGAACTACACATGGAAACTATCCCCATCCTCTTCTTCAGCAGCTCCTTTGAGAGAAAGTTAACCTATTAGCTGAGGGATAGGGTCAGCTTTCCTAGTTACAACGTCATTAGCATCTTGCAAAAGCTTTTACGGAAACACCACCCATAACACTAATCCAGTGGGGTTTTTTTGTTGTGTAGCCTGTCATCTTCTCCTTCTACACCCCTCCCTCCTCTCCCCATCCCCTGGAGTTCTTAAGGGTGGAATCTTCCCAGAGTCTAATCTGTCCCTTGGATTCCAAATTGCATCCCCTTGAGCAGAGGTCTCGGCCTTCTGCTGCTATTTCTTTAAATTGATCTCCATCCGAATTCCAAATGTAAAGGTCAGCAGGCAAGGAAATGGCACTTCTAATAGAAAACAATGTGCACTTTCTAAATTTGAACCAAGCCGTTTCCGCTCTTTGATTTAAGTGACTTCCTGGGGTTCCATGTCAGGCGCTGCAGTTGAATCTCTGGCCAGATGCCAACTTAAAATTGCACTCTCTCAGTGAAATTAGAAACTGATCCAGTGTTGGCTTAGCTATTCTAGTAAATAGCATTTAGGCTGAATGTTCAGCTCAGCACTTGGAAATGGGCGATGTGAGCGCCCCTTGAGAGGATTTCCCATCCAAGGTGTCAGAAGCTCACCTACCCAGGAGTTATTAGCCACTGGAGGTTGCTACCCTTGGAAGTAGTAGTAATAAGTTAATATCCTGGATGTGCAGGCATCAGATATAGCCCTTCCTTCTCTTGTGAATATCTGAAATAATGGCTTTTGTTTATCCAGCTGATAAACTCCGTGGGAGCACACAGGGGCGGTTGTGTTCAGCACCCAGCGCAATGCTTGGCACCAAGTGCTTGACAGTGCTCACGGAATCTAAACTGTTCTCGGGTATGATAAATTGTCAAGTACTTGCCATGCACCAGGCAGTGGGCTAGGTCCTGGATTTGCATTTTCTTATTTAATCCTTGCAAGAACCCATTTACATGGAGCTGTAGCTCAGCGGCAGAGCATGCGTGAGGCACTGGGTTCCATCCTCAGCACCACATAAAAACAAAGAAAATAAAGGCGTTTAAAAAAACCCATTTACAGATGACAAAACTAAGGCCTAAGGCATAGACATGAAAGAACTCATCCACAGACACGCTGGTAGGCAAAGGTAAGAATTCAAACTCGGATCTAATTCTAGATTCTGTGTTTATAAATGTTGATCTGTACATTTTAAATGAGCGTGTTTCACAGCAATTGTGAGAATAGACTCAGACTGCCCACGTTTGAACCTTGGTCCTTCTATTAATACTTCTGTGTGACTTTGGACAAGTTACTTGGAACATTAGTTTTTTTGTAAGTAGAAAAGGGGGATAATAGTTGATAACATTTTACCATTGTTGTAAAGAGTTAATGACTTAATGATATACATGATACTTAAAAAAGAGTAACTTAAATACTACTTTTTAAATTTTTTCTTTCTGGGTATCAAACTAGGACCTCATGCATGCTAGGCAAGTATTCCCAGCCCAATAAGTGTTATTTCTACCATTATTATTAGTAGTATTGTAATTATTAATATTAATTATCTAAGCCTTGGATGTTACTGGAAAGTCCACTAAGGAAACTTGGGAATTGAATTCCCATTTTACTTGGGCTTCCAAGGACTGTTGGGCGGGTCGGGGGGGAGACCTTTAACAGGCTGCCTACTGATTGATGCCTGGAATCCATTCTCTCTTCCTTTTCCCCACTTTCCCCCAGGGCCCTTAGAAGCCTGTTTCTCGGCGCGGTCCAGGACCTCCAGCCCCATGGAGCCCCCGATCCCACAGAGCGTCCCTTTGACTCCCAGCTCAGTCATGGTGCAGCCCCTTCTTGATAGCCGGATGCCCCACAGTCGGCTCCAGCACCCACTCACCATCCTTCCCATTGACCAGATGAAGACCAGCCACGTGGAGAACGACTACATTGACAACCCTGGCCTGGCCCCCCCAACTGGCCCCAAGCGGCCCCGGGCTGGGGCCCCAGAATTGGCCCCAACACCTGCCCGCTGTGACCAGGATGTCACTCATCACTGGATCTCCTTCAGTGGGCGCCCCAGCTCTGTCAGCAGCAGTAGCAGCACCTCTTCTGATCAGCGGCTCCTAGACCACATGGCCCCACCACCTGTGGCTGAGCAGGCCTCGCCCAGGGCAGTGCGCCTCCAGCCCAAGGTGGTCCATTGTAAGCCACTGGACCTAAAGGGCCCAGCAGTCCCACCAGAGCTGGACAAGCACTTCTTGCTGTGCGAGGCCTGTGGGAAGTGTAAGTGCAAGGAGTGTGCGTCCCCCCGGACGTTGCCCTCCTGCTGGGTGTGCAACCAGGAGTGCTTGTGCTCGGCCCAAACCCTGGTCAACTATGGCACATGTATGTGCCTGGTACAGGGCATCTTCTACCATTGCACCAACGAGGACGATGAGGGCTCCTGCGCCGACCACCCCTGCTCCTGCTCCCGTTCCAACTGCTGCGCCCGCTGGTCCTTCATGGGTGCCCTCTCCGTGGTGCTGCCCTGCCTGCTCTGCTACCTGCCCGCCACCGGCTGCGTGAAGCTGGCCCAGCGTGGCTATGACCGCCTGCGCCGCCCTGGTTGCCGCTGCAAGCATACGAACAGCGTCATCTGCAAGGCAACCAGCGGGGACGTCAAGGCCAGCAGACCCGACAAGCCTTTCTGACACTTTGGGTTGAAGCCCCAGTGCTGTCGCTAGAAACGTGATTCCTCCTGCCAGTCTTCTGAGGCTGACCTTGCTTCACATCCCTGGCTTGGGAAGAAGCAGGCAGAGACAGCCACCATCACCCACCCTCTGTTCCCCAAAAGGATGAAGATGTACTCTGGGTATTTTTAGGGTCTTGGAACTTTGTGTCAAGCAGACAGTGGCACGGGCAGGGTGTGATTTTGGGGGGATTTTTCTTTTTCAGAAGACGGAACACAGATGTGGACGCATTTCCCAAGTTGCAGCTGCTTGATGGCCTTTGGGCTCCTTGCTCCTCCCTCCACTTTGCCATTATCTTTGGCTCTCACAGAAGCCAGCTGACTGTCTGGGAAGGAATTGTTAACTGAGGGCCAGGGTCACCTTGAAGAAGACCCTTGGAGTCTCAACTTCTCAACCTTCTTCTTCCCCTCCTCCCTCCACACCAGTTGGCTCCTGCGTCCAGGAGAAGGTCTAGAACCCTAGCCATTCCTATTGTATATACTTGGGAGTCGCTGAGAACAGAGGACAGCAAGTGAGTTGAAGCCTCGTTCCTCCTCCTGCCTCCCCAGAACCACAGGATGGATTTCGGAGCCACCGAGCAGTGCATTCCTCTCTCTTGGCCGCATCACTAACTTGGGGTGTCCGCTCAACACACCGTCCACCGGTTCTTACTGAGTCACAGACTTGCCCACCTGCTCTGTGTCCTGAGTTCTCTCTACTCAGATCCTTTCCAGAAACTTGATGGGTAGAGGAGGCCAGGGGAGCACATGCGAGACCAAATATCATTTTGCCAATGAGTCTGAGGCTGTGGTCTCTGGATCCAGTCGCGATGTTTTTATAGAATAATTAAACCAGATGCTAACGGTGTTTTAAAAAAAATAATAATAAAACAACTTGCTTCCTTTTGGGCCACCCCCAGGAAGGGCTGATATCAAAATCTGGGGGGGCAAGTGACCTCAAGGAACACAATTCCCCTGCCCACCAAGAAGAGGATCTTAACAGCGAAGAAGAGGCAGCACCTCTCATTGGCAGAATGACAGCTGAGCCGAGCTGGGGCTGGGTTTCCTCTCTCCTGATTCTGCTGCTTACTGTCATAGCCTTTGTGTATAGTGACGCGTCTGTATCTTTATGTAAATAGAGATGGTGAAAAGAGTATATTTTAGTGTTAGGAAGCCCCAGCGGGGGAGTCAGAAGAACTCAAGAGAGGGTGGGAAAGTTCTCCAGGGGCCCCCTGGGATCAAGCCCTGCTTTTGTGCACAGCACACCCCCCTCCCGACAGCCCCCAAAGACGTAGCAACTCTTTCTTTCAAGGTGCTAAAGGACTCGGAAAGTGCAGCACGTCCAGTGGGTAGGTACTTGTTGCATGCAAAAGCTGTAGTGTGTCTGGTCCTCCCCCACCCCAACCCCCACCCCCACCCCAGCTGTTGTGTGGGGTTTTTGCTTTGTGTGGTATGTTGTGTCCCACCCCCACCCCATCTGTTGAGAGGAAATGGCCTGGGTCAGAAGAGATGCCCAGGTAAAATATGGAAGCGCATTAGATAGCATCTGTAGCATTTCCAGCTTGTTCTATAGAAACAGAACTGCCTCCAAAAAAGGAGGCAGGGAGCCCCGAGTGGCATGTACTTCATGCTTCTCAAGGACTCCTCCTCCCCCGCCCTTCGGATATTAGTAGTTAACATCTTATGATTTAGAATAAGTTAATTGTAACCATAGGTATTTATTGATTGGAGGAAGGGAGGGTCTTATTATTTTTGGCTTTATTTATGTAACATCTGCTGGCTTGTAAAAGGCGAGTATAAGGTATTGATTGCATCTTCATTTTCCAAGGCTAATTCACATAGCTCCCCTTGCCACAATTGTGATGGATGTATGGATGTTCTTGCACAAATTGGAGGGAATGGTGAAAACAAACATTCAGCAACCACTTACTCATTGAATGTATTGGAAGTGTGCTGAAGGGGCTGGAGAAGTTTTTCCTCAGATGAGGTGTGCAGAGATGCGCCCCCCCCCCCAAATGATAGTACACGTGCACTCTTTCCTGCAAGGCCAAGGGATTGGTTCTCAGGACCCCTCCCTCAAAATTGTCTCCATGGGAAACTTAACCCGGTGGCAAGTTGCACTTTGGTGATCTTGGTCTACATACCCATTCTGTGGAGAATTGGTTTTCATAAGCTGTGTACACACACACACACACAACACACACACACACACATGCATGCACACATTCACACACACACTGACCCCCTACTGACAAAGACCCCATTTCCTGGCAAATGGCCTCCTGAACCCTGACTTTTTGTGTACATATTGTAAACACGGATCTTGTGGGTTTTGGTTTGCCTTCTTTCTTTTTTCCCCTCCCCTGTTGTGGCTTGTGTTTAACCTGCTAGATCTGTGTCAGCAGAACTGTCCCCAGGAGTCCACCTCTGTGCCCCACGTGCGCAGTGGTGAAAGGGAAGCAGTGAAGGAAGCGCCCTGGGTTCTCCCAGCTCTGCCGTGCACCAGTCCCCTCAGCATCATCGGTTTTCCCTGGCTCGTTGGCCAAAAAGAAAAGGAAAAAATGTGGCTTGCCTGTGGGTCCTCCAGCCCTTCCCAAGCCAGTCCAGAGCCGTGGAGGGATCAAGCACTGAGAACACATTTCTGTAGCTGCTTCTGGCTGGTTGCTTGCTGTCACCAGCAGCTTGCTTGGCTGGATTACGTCTCATCTTGAAAAGTGCCAGCTGGTTCCCACTTCTCTTAGACCTGGGACTGGGGTTGATCTAGGACCCTTTGCCTAGTTTTTCTGTGGCTGCTTGCCTGCCCCGCCTTGAGGGTGGGTTCATGAAGGCCAGCACCCCAACAAGCACCTTGGGAACTGGGTCTAAGCTAGCAGAACCCTCCCAGATCAAGTGATAGGGTGCAACCAAGGCTCCTCTGAGAAACCGGCTGGAGGTGAAGACTGGTCCCTTCTGTTGACCCTTCACGGCTGACAGACAGAAGGTACGCATGTGGTGTGGGGTTTGTTCTGTGTTTGGAGTCTACATTGATTCCTGCTGTGCATCAAGTGGGACCCATTTAGACAGACTTGCCTGAGGTTGCACACGTGAAAATTGTGTCTGGCCAGAACCCAGGTGACTGTCACCTTGAAGTGTCACGTTCTCCTATGCTGCCCCAGGAAGTGTGATGGGGTGCAGGGACACAACTTTGCGCTGTACAGTTCACTATGGCATCCTGCAAGCTTCACCAGCCCTCTGGTTCATGCCTTTGGTAAGCATTTTCATGCCTTCTCTGCTTACTGTGACAGTGGATGTCAAATATTGCATTGCTATTGTTTGGCTGTGGGTAGCTGCGCGTATGCAGTGTTCTTCTCTTGCTCTCTCTAACTTGCTGCCCCACAGTTTGGTTTCGTGTTGCAAGCAGTAAAGCTGTTCCCTGGCTCCCCCTCCACCACATTCCTACTTCATTTTCCCCTTCACTGTAGCCCCTTCTCACCCCACCACAAAAAGTTACCACAGAAGGTTTCCTTTGTATAGAATATTTATTTTGAAGCTCTATTTTAATAGTATTTATTTTAGAAAGTCTACTATTGTAAGAGTTCTTCTGTTTGTGAAGAAAAAAACAAGTTAAAAACTGAATGTACTGATCTAGAAAATATCTATAAATATATATTGTTAAATATACACAGGTTGTTTTCTTGTGTGTCTGTGTGTTCAGTTTCTGGACCATCCTCACCTAGCAAGGCCTTTGGCTTGTCAGAAAACACTAGGCCGCTGCATCAACTGCAGGGAGCGCGGTCCTTCTGGGCTGGGACAGACCCCTGTCCCGCCTCTTGGATGACCTAAGAACCTTGAAGGAAAGCTTCACTTTATTGGGAGACGACCACCAGATGCTGTGAAATCCTCTTTCCTGGGCCTGTGGTCTCCTACACAGGAGATCTTGGTAACTCATAGACAAGGTGGGGAAGAGTAATCTGATCTGCTTTGTGAAAATTCTGCATCTCTTCACTTAGGCCTTGATTCTCCCAAATCTATAAGCTTCAGGAAGCCAAACCGAAAAGCCCTTGGTGACTTCCTGGTTTACAGTGGATTGATGGATATTGTCCAAAGCCAGTTCCTTTGATCACTAAAGCCTTCCATCCACTGAAGTACTTGTCTTTGCCCTTCTCATATACTTTCCATTTGATTTCCAGGTCCCCCATCCCCTCTTACTCTCAAACTTGGTAAGACCCAGCCACTTCTCTGTTTACACAACTGGGGGGATTTTTTCATTACCTCATGTCAATCACAGTGAGAATTGGACTTTATGCCTTGTTTTCTGGAAGAAAAATTATTAATAGTTCCTGTTACCAATCCGGAGAGATGACCAATGATGGTTAGGGGCGGGTGGAGGGAGAAATCAGGATCCCTATTTCAGTTCTTGGTTTTTCTAGAGATTACCAGTTATGGCCTCCCAGGCTCCTTTGTGAAATACAAGCCTTGTTCCTTTGGAGACATCCAAATGCCTGCCAAGGATCTCCTGGTCACTGCCCAAGAAGGCACGGAGTTTCTTCAGGGTGTTCTTGTTTATAATAAAACTTTGGAATAAAAGTAGGCTTGGCCTCCCTCTCTGTTGCCTGACCATGTGGCCTGTCCCCTCTCCGGGATGGACAAAGGTTAATAAGTGATTCAATTCTTTCTTCCCCATCAAGGTAAGTAACTGGCACTTGGGGAATAATTTATTTTTAATCAGCTCAGTCCTGATTGGTGTCTACCATATTTTGTCTCTGTCTTGGGTTTCTTTCTACTGGGACATAGGGTAGTCCCGCGCGCACACACACGCACACACCCTCACTGGTTTTTCTACTTTGTTTCTAGAATTTAGGGGATTAAAGCAACAAAAACTTGTACCAGGTGTTGAGTGCTTAAAGTCCCACCCACCCAAATGCTCTTGGAAATGGAAGCTGGACTTTTCCATAGAAAATGGGCTTCTCTTATCTTTATCTATCTGGTCCTATTCCTCTAGATTCCTAATTAAGAGATGGCTTTGGGGTGACAATCGTGGAATTTTCTCTTTTGCTTTACACTGAATATGTGTGGCAGATATCATGGTTATTTCCCTTAGAGATGTAGAAACAGGTCCAAAGAAGTCACGCCTATTGTGTGATGAGAGGTAGAGAGTAAAGACAATTTAGTGACTCAATTTGGGGACAAAGAACATGATGGAGGAGATAGAAGGCTCCCCAGAGATCCAGTGTAAAAATAAACAGGAAGGAAGGGGCTTGGGGTGAAGCATAGTGGTAAAGCACCTGCCTGGCAAGCATGAGCCTACGGGTTCAGGCCCCAATATTAGAAAAAAACATGGTGCAGATTTTAACCCTCTCTTTGTCCATGACCATATATCCCCTAAGAGGACATCACACCAGAACAAATGGTCTTGGGGGTAACTCTGGCAACAACTAAAACACACATACACACACACACACCCCTAGCCTGGACATCTGTTCAAGAGTTTTCGGAAGAACTGTGAAGGAATCCAACAAACCCAGGCAGCAGGCTCCATGCTGGAGGTGTGAGCCGGAGGAAAAGCCAAGAGGACATTTTTAAGAGCCTTAAGTTTATTCATCGGAACTTTAATAAAACAATATGTCCATGGCCTGGGGCAGGTATAATTTTCATAATTTATAGGTCTCTGAGACAGGAAGAGAGCTCAGGGCTTTATTGTGTTTTGCACGATAAATGGCATTCCAATTGTCTACATGATGCTCTTTAAGGACTCTTGTCTGGCAGCGGCTCAGGCCGTCTGGAACCCACCTGGGCCTCGAGGCCCGAGGCAAGGGGTGATTATGAATACATCTGTATGTGTTAAGCAGGAGATGATTGAAAAACTCCCTGGGTTCCTTCTGTCATTAGAAGATACTTCCTATGCCCACACCTATATTAACATTTAACTGTTGCAAAAGTTTGGAGCCATCCCTCATCCCTTTCCCTTCCTCTCCCTTGGGCCCCTTCACTGTATCCGAAGAGAATCCAGTGATGTCCTGACTGGCTTCCTCCCCTCCACTGGGCACAGTGGAGGGAGTAGCTCAGAGAGAGGTCACAGAGTGATGGGTGAGGTTCTGATTGTCATCAGCAGTTGGAAAACCTGCAGACAGGGCTCTCTGTGAAGCCTCAGGGCAACAGACCAAGCGGCCTCAGGATATAATTACAGAGAATATCACTTCTGAGCACAGATGCAGATTCTTGTTTACAATCCTGAAAACAATTAAACTAGGTTGATACAATCAGCCTCATTACAGATAGAAAATCAAGGCTTAGAGATTAAGTTGCTTGCCCAAGGAACTACATGGTTGATAAAGAGGTAGACCTGGGATTTCGAGGATCCACCTCCAAAGTCAGTCCGAGGAACACTAAGAAGCTTTTATAAGTATTAGGTCAAACTGTGGGCCACCTCCCCTGGGATGCCTTCCTGCATCCCCAGAAAGAGGCTTTCTTCCCCTGGGGCTTCTGTGGAAGTCAGTAGAATAGGTAGTTTGTTTAAACCAAGAATATTTCCACTGTAACTGAGATGGGACTTGAACCCAGATCTCACCAGTGAACCATCAATACCCCATATAAAATCCTAAGGGCTCATCATCAAGCGGCTTGGGAAGGATCCTCTGTGACCCTACAACATTGCCACCATCCCTTCTGACATTGCTCAGAACAGCATTCCTGATTTCCTCTAGGACAGAGAAATAACTGGGGCTGAAAAGTCAAAGTCTGTTGACTTCATGGGTAAGGGAGGAGACGTGAGTGAGTACGCAGACAGTGGGCGTAGGCTACGCCGCCCTTCCAGCTTTGGAGTAGACGGACCAGAAAGCCAAAGTGTCAGGGAGGAGTGGAAGGCAGTGGGGGAGGCGTTGGGGAAAAGGCAGTGCCCCACTCAACCCTCCAAGCGCCCCTTGACCATTTCTCGGGCACTGATCCAGCCAGCCCAAAAGCACTGTGTCCATCTAAGCAGGTCAGTTCCCAGAGTGGGCTTAGCAGGGGCATTGTGGCTCTCGAAGAAGAGACAGCTACTTCCACAAGGCCACTCTTAGGAAAATGGGGTAAAGAACACAGAGCCTTATGGTCCTCTGCGTGGGTCCCCCTCACCAGTGGCCTTCACCATCTGTGGTGTTGGGGGGAAGTACTGGGAATGGGGCCCAGAGCTTCGGGCATGAGGACTCTACCACTGAGCTCACTCCCAGCACCCCGTTGGTAACTTCTTAGTCTCTTAAAGATGGGAGAGCAGAGAACAGAAGAACTCATCTCTGCTCTCCTCTTAGCCTTGGTTTCTCCATCTTCAGCCTGGCAGTGTGGACCACCAGGTAAGCAACAAGCCACAAGCAGAGGTGCAGGCCTGTGATCCCAGCCATTCAGGCAAGGAAGGTCGTGGGTTCA
This sequence comes from Urocitellus parryii, assembly GCF_045843805.1. Taxonomy (NCBI): domain Eukaryota; kingdom Metazoa; phylum Chordata; class Mammalia; order Rodentia; family Sciuridae; genus Urocitellus; species Urocitellus parryii. The sequence goes on along the minus strand of NC_135531.1, from coordinate 96,685,489 downwards.
AGGCCAACCTGAGCAACATATCGAGACCACATTTCAATAACCACAAAAAAAGTCACACTCTGTTGGCCTACGGTGTTCTTAAAAACTGGGCTGGTCACCCAAATTAAGGTTTCCCTACCCAGATCTAAAACTTCTCTTGGAAGAGAACTGGCACTCCTGGCCCCATTCTTTATGGCCATGATGGGTTGCAGCTGCCCTTCTCAAACCAGGCATCACCCTGTCCTTTCCTCAGCCCCCTTTCACTGCCAGAGTCCCCTGGGCTGAATGCCAGTTACCATCCATCATTGGATTTGCACCTGATGTCACTTGTACCTGCTTCTCTTCTATGCCTGCCTGGCCCTCTGCTTTTGATGCTGGCTGATGTCAAGTCTGATTGGCCTCCCTGGACAGCTCAACTCAAGACATCATGTTGTCTCAACCCCTGACTGGGGGCTTCCTAAGGATGCCAGACCTGTGTCATGTTACTCAGATGGCAGATCCCAGAGTCAATCCTAGAAAGGACTTGAGATCTAAGAGACCAGTCTAGGATTTGTGAGGTGGAAGATAAATTTTGGGGTGTGTTTTTCTTTCTGTTTGAGGCATGTTTTCTGCATCCTTTTTTGGGGGAGGGGTGAGTACCAGGGATTGAACCCAGGGGCACTTGACCACTGAGACACATCTCCAGCCCTATTTTGTATTTTATTTAGAGATGGGGTCTCATTGAGTTGCCTCACTTTTGCTGAGGCTGGCTTTGAACTCTTGATCTTCCTGCCTCAGCCTCCTGAGCCGCTGGGATTACAGGCATGCACCCCATGCCCAGATATGTTTTCTGCATTCTCAGAAGAGTATGTGACCTCTCCAAAATGTTAAGCATTACTGGTCCAATCCATGAGCTCCACCACCTGGATGAGCATAGAAGACCCTGAAAGTAAACAAGTGACTCCCCCAAGGTCACATACAGAGAGCCTTAGTGGCAAAGCCAAGAATAAGAGCCATGTTTTCTGGTTCTTTAGAAAAGAGACATTTTTTTTTTCTTTAGGAAACTGGTTTTCAGGCATTTATGAACCAATTTATAGTGTCTCCTACAAAAAAAAATTATCCAAAACTTATCAACCTTAATGATTATTATGATTGGTATATAGTTTATTCCCTCAAACTGAGATTGAAATTTGATTGCCCTTGTGGTGGTGTTGGGAGGTCATCTTTAAAAGGAGATTGGGCTGAGTGTGGTGGTATGTGCCTGTTATTCCAGTGCCCCGGGAGGCTGAAACAGGAGGATCACAAGTTGAAAGCCAGCCTCAGCAACTTAGGCCCTTAGCAATTTAGTGAAACCCTGTTCAAAATATGATATGGAAAAGGCTAGGGATGTGGCTCAGTGGTTAAATGCCCCTGGGTTCAATCCATGAAGTGATTGGGTGATTAGGTCATGAGGGCTCTGCCCTCAAGAATGGATTAACCCATTCATGGATTAGAACTGGGTGTTCTATTAGCCTGTGGTCCAGATACTTGAGAGCTCAGGAGACTGAGGTAGAAGGATCACAAGTTTGAGGCCAGCCTGGATAACTTAGCAAGGCCCTGTTAAAATTTTTTTAAAATTTTGTTTAAATAGTTGGGGATGGAGTTCAGTGACAGAACACTTGCCTAACATACACAAGACCCTGGGCTTGATCCCTAGTACTGTTTGTTACTAGGGATTAACCCAGAGGCACTTTACCACTAAGCTACATCCCCGGACCTTTTAATTTTTCATTTGAGACAGGATCTCACTAAGTTACTTAGGGCCTTGCTAAATTGCTGAGGCTAGCCTCAAACTTGTGATCCTCCTTGTCTCAGCCTCCTGAGCCGCTAGTATTACAGGCATGTGCTACCGTGCCTGGCTGATCTTCAGTACTGAAAAAAAAAAAAGAAAAAAGAAAAAGAAAGAAAGATAATGGATTAATGGGCTCTTAAGAAGTGGCTTTGGGGGCTGGGGATATCGCTCAAGCGGTAGCACGCTCGCCTGGCATGCGTGCGGCCCGGGTTCGATCCTCAGCACCACATACAGACAAAGATGTTGTGTCCGCCAAGAATTAAAAAAAAAAAGAAGTGGCTTTGTTGCAGAAGCAAGCTCTCTCTGGCTTGCTTACTGTCTCACCATGTGACATCCTCCTCCATGTTATGATGCAGCAAGAAGGCCGGTGTCTGCTCTTGGACTGCATAGCCTCTAGAAACGGGAGCTGAATGAGCTCATGCTTTTGGATTTACCTGCTCACAAGTGTTTTGTTATAGCAACAAAGTGGAACTAAAGCAATGATGTGACTCTTGTCACCCCCACTGCCACCCCCTCTCACACTCTTTCTTCTTCCTCTGGTGCCTTCCTGCTTTTCCTACCATATGCAGTGGTTTGATACTTTGTTGGCTTGTTCACAGCCTTCTGTTTCTACATGCTGGGTTCCATCAGGGCTGGAAACTTGGCCTCTTTGATCGTGACTGCAGCACTTTCTGGCTTTCATATATACATGATATTTGACTTGTCCACTGAGATCCAGGGATCGCTCTCCCCAAGTCACCCACTGCCTGTTTCTTTAGAAAAGAGATAAATCTGAGGGACCAGTATTTCAATATACCTCCTACCTTTTACCTGTTGGTAAGCTTCCAGAATAGCATCTGGCACAGGACTGGCATTCAAGAAATATTTGCTAAATGTATTAATTTGTAAAGATAGAGATTCAGAGAGAGTCAAATAGCCTTAGACTTTTTGTGTCCTGAAACTAGCCAAGTAATATAGTCTTTCCATTACATAATCATAATGATATGAATAGTAGTGCTAGCTCTCATCTCTGATGACTGACATTTGAGTATTTACCTGTGCTAGGGCACAATATTTTTAAAAGTTTCCTTGGGAGGGAGGAGGGACACTAGGAATTGAACTCAGGGCTTCGCACATGCCCAGTACGTACTTTTCTGCTGAGTCACAACCCCAGGACCCCCAAATAAGTTTTTTTTTTTTTAATCCAGAAGAAGAGGCTTTAGCAGGGTGTCTTCTGGCCAGCTGTGGGGGGTGGGTGGTGTGTGGGAGGAGAGGGTGGGGCTGGAAGTCCTGACCACCTTCTGTCTAGAATCACTCCCCATGGGCTGTATTTTGCAAACTGAATCTGGCAAATTCCTATCCCTCTACTTGCCTGTGACAGAATATTCTCAAGGAGGATAAAAAGAAGGCCTTACGGATTTGTGCTATTTGGTTCTTCTGGCCCTTCTAGAATGTGTACGGCTGCAAGTATTTATTAAGAGTCAGTATTAAACACTTACCACCTCCACCAGACCAGTATAAGAATTATTATTGGGGCTAGGGATATAGCTCAGTTGATATAGTGCTGGCCTCCATGCCCTGGGTTCAGTCCCTGGCAACACACACACACAAAAGAATTACTATTGATCAATTTGCAGAAAAAGAATCAAGGTGGTATGTGGGGTTTTTTTTTTTTTAATTTTATAAATCAAATTATATTTTTATTTATTTTTTTTAAAGAGAGAGTGAGGAGAGAGAGAGAGGGAGAATTTTAATATTTTATTTCTTAGTTTTCAGCAGACACAACATCTTTGTTGGTATGTGGTGCTGAGGATCGAACCCAGGCCGCACGCATGCCAGACGGGTGCGCTACCGCTTGAGCCACATCCCCAGCCCCTCAAATTATATTTTTAAAAAATAACTATTGCAAAAGAAAAAATGGGGAAAATAAAACTCCATCATATTCCCACTTATTCTCCTAAGAAATAATATTGATTACATGCTAGGCATCATCCTTTCATCTTTCAAACCACATGTGGGTTGGGTGAAGTGACACATGCCTGTAATCCCAGCAACTCAGGAGGCTGAGTGCAGAAGGAACACAAGTTCAAGGCCAGCCTCAGCAATTAAGGAAGGAAGGAAGGCCAGTTATGGATGTAGCTCAAAAGTAAAGCACCCCTGGGTTCAATCCCCACTACCAAGAAACAACAACTATGTATACATGGGATCACAGTGTACCCAACAGACATTCTAACTGCTATTGCATTTTATTACGTTGTGTCTTTGCCACCTCTTCTTCCCACTTGGCTTGTGATGTGCTCTGCTCTTTCCTCTTACCCCCACTACAGCTTCACCTGAACCATACTAGCCATGCCCTCTGCTTGCCCAAGGAGACCACTGGTCAAAAGCAGGACCTCCTGGGTCCCTGAGTGTGGGGGGAGGTGTGGGGGGACACACAGGGAAGGCTGTCACTTAGGGGTGAAGGAAATTCCTTTCTCGCTGGAAGATCTGCCAGTGGTATATCCGAGTTAGGTCAAGATCCTAAATGGAATGGGATTCACCTTAAAGACAATCAAGTGGAGGAAAGAGAAAAGGCTATTGGCTTTCAAATGCACAGGTGGCTGGGCTGTCAGGTCCAGATCTGCACACCTTGGGGATTCCACAGTGACTGTAGTTTAGGCATCCAGTCCTTTGTTGTCCTGCCCTTCTTAAAGCCCTACAGTTTCTCCCACCCCACCTTAAGTGTGGGCTGGACTTAGTGACTTCCTTCTAAAGAACAAAATATGGAAAGGGAAAAATAATCACTTGACAGTGGAGGAGCCTGGCAGACCAAGTGATTGGGGTTGAGCATCACCAGAAATAAGTCATATGATCTTATGTCACATGCAAAAAAGGACACTTCCCCTCTGATAGTCTTACCCCAGGTTCATAACCTTAGTCTAATAAGAGAATAGCAGATGAACCCAGATCAAAGGACATTTCTACAAAATACCTATCTAATACTCTTCAAAAGCATTAAGATCCAAATTTGGGTTGGGGGTGTATCTCAGTGGTAGAGCACCTGCCTAGCATGTGTGAGGCCCTGAATTTGATCTCCAGCACCACAAAAAAACACCCCACAAAACAACAAAAACCTGTCAAGGTCCATGCTTCCATGGTGCTACGACACCTGTAAACCGAGCCACTCAGGAGCTGAGGCAGGAGAATGGATGGAGCCCATGAGTCTGAGACAAACCTGGGCAACTTCTTGAGACCCTTTCTCCAAATAAAAGGGGCTGGAGATGTAGCTCAGTGGTAGAGCATTTGCCTAGCATGTGTGAGGCCCTGGGTTACACCCCTAGCACCTGGGGGCGGGGTGGGGTGTCACAGTCCTGAAAAACAATGAAAGACCGGAACTATATGTTCCATGGTATCCTGGACTGGATCACAGAGCAGAGAAAGGCAATTGTTGGAAAAACTCGTTAAATGTGAATAAAGTCTGTGTAGTATTGTGCCAGTGTTAATTGCTCGTTTTGATCAATGTACCATGTTTATAAAGATGTTAACATTGGGGAAGCTGGTTGAAGAATATAGTGGAATTATCTAGTATCTTTCCAACGTTTCTGTAAACCTAAAATTATTTAAAAATAAAAAGTTTTAAAAATAAATTTTTGTTTGTTTGCTTTGAACTTGGCTTTTTCTCATTCATCTCAAGGCAAAAGTCAAGCTCCTTACCCAAATCCACAAGATCCTGCCTAATCTTGGCCACTCACCTCTCCCACCCTCACCTGGTCCTCCCTCCTGCACCTCCTTGACTCTCAACAAGCTAAGAGGCCCCAGCCTGCTTATGAGCTCTGGGATCAGCCCTTGATTCCCAGGGCATGCTCTGGTCCCTGTGCATGGCTCTGTCCTTCCAGCTGGAGTGTCACCCCCCTCAGAAAGGCCTCTCTGGGCTGCCCTGACATTCTCTACCCTAGCTCTGATCTTTTCCTTCACTACACTTATTTCAATTTGCAATTATGTACACATGCATTCATTTACTAACTGTCTTTCCTCTTTAATGGGGCAGCAGTTTTAGTCACTGCTCAATCTGCAGATTCTAGACTTTGCCTAGCACATTGGTTGTCAATAGTTTTCTCTTTTCTCTCTTTGTTTTTAATGAATGAATCTATTCCCCATTGACGGATATTAATGCTCTCCAAATATTTGCTCTCACAGCTACAGTGGCAATTTAGACGATATTCGTCCTTAGTTTTTGTTGGCTGCCCTTTGTGTTCCAGAGTTCACCCCTTGCTATGTGACTCAGGAAAGAACAATTTTGTTCGGCACCTCTAGAGATAAACCAGGAAGCTGCTCATCAAATGATTAGGCCCTATCACCCTTGCTAGTGATTGGCTCATGCGTGGACATGTGATCCAGTGCTGGCTAATGGGACCTGAAGGAAATATGCTGGGAACCTGGTGAGAAAAGTTTTTTCATTCTTAAAATGAGAACCTAGGACTGGAGGTATAGCTCAGTGGCAGCACTTGCCTATCATACTGAGTCCCTAGGTTAGATCTCCAGCATTAAAAAGAGCAAGAGAGAAGCAAGAGAAACAAAAGGAAAAACGAACATGATTTAGCATCTTCTCATGACACTGGAATTGCAGCCTTCCCAGCACCATGAAGGAGCAGTGGTCCATGTATCAGTTGCAACATGTATCATCTGGTTTTTGAAGGATGGCATTCTAGGGTTTGTTCATGATTGCCAGGAACATGTGGTCCTGCAAACCAGATGGTGCATCTCCAAGCATTAACTTCCTCTGATGATTCCTATGTTGAGCTCTCCTTTTGTTAAGCTAAGCCTGCACTCTGGTTTCAGTCACGTTGATGCATCTTGCAAGCCCCTTTCTGGTGGTCACATTAGAGTACTGAGTTAATTGGAAAACACTTTCCAGTTCTGCAACTGCCACTTTGAGAACTTGGATTGGATTGGTGGATGGCTGTGCCAGAGCTGCAGAACCACAGGCCGCCTGGGCTGTGCCTCACGGTATACGACACCTTCCTGGTTCACAGCGCCCTCATGGCTGAGGTAACCCTCTTGAATCACATCTTCCATGAGGCCTACAACTCCTTCACGAAAGTGGCTGCTTTCAGCTGCTGCTGCTGCTTCTTCTGTGGCTGCCGCTGGTACACCTTGCTCTGCTTCAGCTGCTATCTCCATATTGTACATCCCTAGACCATAATACTTGGGATCACAATACTAGTACCAGTGTGACATGGCTGCAATGCATCAGATGCCACATGGCCTCTACTAGCACAGTTTGGCTCCTGGGTGCTTTTTGACACCATTGAGTGGCCTACTTAGACAACCTTGAGGTGATACCAGGAGACTTCTTGTTATATGAGAGAATAAATCTTCCATATATATATTTTTTTATTTTTATGTTTTAGTATTGGGGATTGAACCAACCCAGGGGCACTTTACCATTGAGCTAAATCTCTAGCCTTTTTTATTTTTTATTTTTAGACAGTCTTACTAAGTTGCTGAGGCTGTCCTTAAACTTGCAATCAAACCTCCTACCTCAGCCTCCCAAGCTACTGGGATTACAGGCATGCCCCACAGCATCCAGCTCCTCTAACTTAAGCCAGTTTGAGCCAGATAAGTTTTGTGACTTGCAATCAAAGGCGTCCTACCTGAAATAGCTACTACATTCTCTACTTCTACGTGTGAGGCTCGTGTTTAGAAATATCAGGTTGGGAAGGGCCTGAAGACGTTATCGTCTCATCGACTTGTATAGATCGAATACACATAGCTTTTTATGTCAATCAGACCTCAATACAGTTATTGGAAAAAGTCACTTTGACAATAATTTCAACTCTGTAGGTACAATAGGTCACATTTTAAACCCTTTCTGTGATTTCCTTGGAACTGGTGTCTCAAAGTCACATCTTAAATGGGTCATTGATTGTTTTGTAGAGAGCCATGTCCTCCTCTGTGATCATCTACGGATTCTACCCTCAGGTAGAAGAGGAATGAATGGTAGAAGAAATGTAGAAGAAAGTTTCAGGTTTTTCAACGTATGTCCTATTTGTTTACCGAACAACCCCCCCCCCTTTCTGAAAGATGAGGGGCGGGGCACAGAGCTACAACTCCTAAAATCTTCCCAAGTAGATCACATGGAATGTTGCCTCTAAAATCAAAATCATATTTTCCTTGTAATTCCAGGAAGGAGGGGGGAAGTCAGATCTTAAATAGATCCCAAATTAGAAACAGCCCCTCCCACCCCCCAAGCTACACCAGCCCAAGTCTTTCTCTGGTGGACTTTCAGACTGGAGCCCTGCCAAAAATGTGAGCAAGAATTTGGCCCATTGTTACTTTAAATATCCTGTGTCGCAGGCCATCTAGGAATGTCTAAGTATGGGAATTTTCCTTCTGAGGTCTGGGATGTAGATATAAATAACTCATTTGTTCGATGCTGTCTCCATCCTGCCTCTCCGAGCTGCAGTGGCCATGAATAAGCCAGCCCAGTAAATAATGGTCACCGGCCCACTCAGTGGTGAGGCCAGTAGAGACGTGCCCTAGGAGCATGTTTCCCCGCTCTCTAACCCTAACTTACATGCCAGGCCAGCTGGGGAGCAACTACTTCCAAGGCCTCCCCAAACTTCTCTTGAAAGGACAGTCTGGAAGATGGTGGTTCAGGCTGACCGGTTCCCATACCTCCACCCCATGTTAACAGCGTGATGAGCTCGTATTTCTGTTGTTGTTGGATAAGGAGAACTTGATTCCTGTCCTCCTTCCCACCTCTTCTACCAGAAGGGTCTCCTGGAGCTGGCCTCTGTCACTGGTGACCAGATAGAAATAGTTCGTAGAAGATCTTCTAGGTCAGACTTCGCCAATTGGGATTACAAATAAACCAGATGGCCTGTGAGCGGTGCCTGGACTGAGATCAAGTGATCCCCCACTTTTTTCATCAGGTAGGACTCAGAGAGGCAGAATATTCCTGGAGGGTGACTTCATAGGGTGATCTCACAAGCTCACCTGCCTGGACACGCTCTCGGCCTGTCCAAGCTCATTTCCACCTTGCTCCGCCTCCTTTGTCCTAAGAAGTCTGTTGGAGTGGTGGACCTGAGATCATCAAGGTCTCCTGAGAGACTCTTTTGTGATTTGTTTATATGGGGATTGAGCCCAGGGGCACTTTACCACTTGAGCTACATCCCCAGCCCTTTTTATTTTTTGTTTGGAAACAGGGTCTCCATAAGTTGCTTAGGGCTTTGTTAAGTTACTGAGGCTGGTTTCAAACTTGCAATCCTCCTGCCTTAGCATCCCAAGTCACTGGAATGACAAATGTGCACCGCTGTGTCTGGCTCATAAGATACTCTTTCTTTCTTTTTTTTTTTTTTTAGTTTTTGATAGATCTTTATTTTACTCATTAAGTTATATGCAGTACTGAGAATCGAACCCAAGGCCTCACTCATGTTAGGCAAGTGCTCTACCACTGAGCCACAACCTCAGACCCTCATGAGATACTCTTTATATATGTGAGAACCATGGCTCAGCCTAGAGTTTAAACATCAGAGGATCTGGGTTCAGATCTTACAGAGCTGCGTGCTCTGTGTGAACACACATCAGAAAGTCTCCCAGAGCCTCTGTGCCTCTATCTGAAAAATAATGACAATAATGATTATCTCAAGACCCACAACTCTAATCCCAGTGGCTTGGGAGGCTGGGACAGGAGGACCCCAGGTTTGAGGCAAATCTCTGCAATTTAGTGAGACCCTGTCTCCAAAGGTAAAATAAAAAGGACGAGGGTTGTAGCTCATTGCCCCTGGGTTCAATCCCTGGTACCGCATAATAACAATAAGGTTGACTTGTCTCATATGACCTCTTGTTAGGAGTCAGCAAGAGTCTATGTGCATAGCAGTTATCATGAAGTAAGAACTCAGTGAAGGAAAACAGGAGAGAAAGAGAAGGAAAAGGAGAGAAATAGGACAGAGAACTACAGAGCGATGTGGGGCCAGTGCAATGGGCAGAGGCAGATCTCAGAGCTACAGAGATACAGGAAGGAAGTGTCTGGGATGATTTGAGAAGCTCCCGAGGGGAAACAGAGGGACAACATGACTTCCTCTCCTGGCACAGAGTTGGCAAAGCTCCACCACCTGCATCTTGTCCTGGGGGTTAGGCTGTATGTTTAACCCAGAGCAGCTGTCCAGCCTGCTGATCAAGAGTGATGGAGATTCCATAGCCCCCAAAATGAAAAGTCATGACCTTTTACAGCAAGCAGAGATCCCAACAAGGAGCAAAGGCCATGCCTAGTGACTGGCCTACTCGGGCTCTGCTACTAATGGCCAGTCAACAACACTGACCAAGGGCCCAAAGGGGCCAGCACAGTGCAGCCAGAGGACCCTCACAGACAGGCTCATGTTCTCAGGGAAGGAAGCAGCTGAGAAAGAACTGTGTGAGAAATAAATGTTCAGGATAATTTTAGAGAGTGAAAAGGCTACAGAGAAATTACATCAGGTGACAGGATAGGTAATGACGCAGGTGGTGGTCAGCCAGAGGCCCTCTGAGGAAGTGACAGCTGAGCCGTAACCCAGTGAGAAATTCAAGGTGTGAACCTCAGGATAAAGTGGTGGTCTTCCCTCCTTACCTACAGTGCCTTACCTACAGGCACGTACACGCATGCACACACCACAAAAGTGGCGGTGCACACCTGTAATCCCAGCGACCGGGGTCGGTGGGTGGGGGGGTGCCGCCTGAGGCAGCAGAATCGAAAATTCAAGCCAGTTTCAGCAACAGAGCTCACAAACAGGAGAGAGAGAGAACTGAGGGTGTAGCTCAGTGGTGCAGCTCCCTAAATCCTCAGCACCTCCCCCCCAAAATAATAATATAATTTAAAAAATCTGCAAAAACTGCCCAAACTTGACTGGGATGATCTGCAAACCCCACGCTTTTCTGAACTAAAGCCACGCCTCCCCCTCCATGGCCCTGAAAGGAGCGAGAAGGGGGTCGCAGCCTTGGGAAGCCCTCAGTGGGGAGGGGGCAGCAGACAAATGGTCCAGATAGAGGTCTTTCCGAGTGCTGTTTCCCTTCCCAGTGACAGCACCTCAGCAGCTTACTCAGCCTGGCTTCCTCTGAGGACTGGCAAAACTTCACACCCCCAGCCCTGCAGGCTCCGACCTCCCTCCGCCTTCCTCCGGGGCCTCTGGAACCATAATCTACAGACACAGACGTGTGCCCTGGGGGTGGGGGTAGGGGTGGGGTCAAGAGGAGCCTGGGGAAGAGTTCAAGGCAGGAAGCCTCCCCTTGACCCAAGAGCACAAGTGGAGTTGAAACTGCCCTCCTCAGGTCAAAGCTGCAAAACAAAGTTAAAGGTGTAAAAACCGAAGTGAGAAGGTCACACAGCTCTGGAACCCAGGGGAGGGTTTGGCCATTGTAACAGCAGCTGCCCTCCGTTAGGAGGAGAGAGTGGCACACAGCATCCCCCGGCGGCGGGCTCTCCCTTTCATAAACATGAATTTTTACTTGTTTTAAACAAGCCAAAGTCTCCACTTTCTCTCCCAACCTGCTTTTCCTACAGCTTTTCCTGTCTCCCTGAAGATTTCATTTTCTCAGAAGCTCAGGCCAAAAATCTTGGGCTCATTCCTTGGATTCTCTTTATTTCCTACCTTATATCGGATCCAGCAGATACTCAAATCATTCTGAAGATTAAAGATGTACATTCGGGGCTGGGGATGTGGCTCAAGCGGTAGCGCGCTCGCCTGGCATGTGTGCGACCCGGGTTCGATCCTCAGCACCACATACAAACAAAGATGTTGTGTCCGCCGAGAACTAAAAAATAAATATTAAAAAAAAAATTCTCTCTCTCTTTCCCACTCTCTTTAAAAAAAAAAAAAAGATGTACATTCAACGACATCCAGATCTGTTCTCACCACCTCCACCAAAACAGATCCAGAATCCAGTCAGTTCTCACCTCCCCCAGCCAGCTACCCCCTCTCACCAGGTCTCCCAGCTGCCTCTAGCACCCCTACAGGCCACTCCCTGCACCCGCCAGGGGAATTCACCGGGAAGTTTACCAGCTGGGTGGCCTGGGGCAGGTAGCCTCTCCCCTCCGCACTTCATCTGAATCAGAGAGAAATTAATAGCACCTTCCCTTTGTAACTCAGAAGGTTAAAAGAAGTAAGTCATGGCTTTAACAGGAGCCTGGCAGGTAGTCATTCCTTGTTTTATAGTCGTCTGTCCTTTCGCTCTCACCACGCTGGGTGGCAAGTGGCTGCTTAACAGTCATCTCTTCCTATTACATTGGTGCTACTGGAAGGCAGGACCCATCCCCGAACCAGCCAGGTAAGCATTCACTCCCCTGCTCAAACATCGCCCCCCCCCCACCTGTCTTTCTCTTTAAGACAGTTTTTAAGCAAGCACAGCAGCCAGCTGGCCCTGAAATGTAGCAAGACCCTGTCTGAAAATTAAAACAAATACATAAGTAAATAAAATGACTGGGATGTAGAGCACCCCTGAGTTCATTTCCCAATTCTGGAAAACAAAAACAAAAAAGCCACTCTCTGAAGTCTTCATTGCAGGCCACGAGGCTCGGTAGGATCTGTCCCGACAGACACTCCTCTGCCTCCCCTTCTTCTTATTCACTTCCTTCCTGTCCCAGTCCCTCCCTGAGCTCCTCTCATCACTCCAAGCATCTCTGTCACAGGACCTTTGTGTTCTTTGCTCTTTGCCTGGATATTTGCATGGCTCCCTCCCTTCATTAGGGCCATCTAATTGTCACCTCCTCAGAAAGGCCTTATCTAACCTCTCTGTCCAAAATGTTCCCACTGTTCCCAACCCCTTAGCCTCCTGTTGGTATTTCATTACTGCCTGCTGTTAGGTTATATCTGCACTTAGTTTTTGTTGACTTGTTTATTGTCTGTCTTGGTCACTCACTAGGATGTAAGTTCCATGAGGATGAGGAGTTCATCTTGACTACCACCACGTTCCCAGGGCCCAGAACAGTGCCTAGCTCATGGTAGGTGCTTACTAAAAATGTGTTGAAGGAATGAATGAATCTATCAAGTACTCATACAATTGCATAAGCCTTTTTTTTTTCCTATCACTAAGCTACATCCACAGCCCTTTACATTTTTTATTTTGAGATAAGACCTCACTAAGTTGCCCAGTCTATACTTGAACTTGTAATCCTCCTGCCTTGGTCTCCTGAGAGCTGAGATTATAGATATGTGCCACCACACCTGGCCGTGTAAGGTACTTTGTATATTATATAGACTGTTGTTCAGTCCTCATAATCATTTATCATTACTTCTTCTAAATATGACTCATTCTCATTTTTTTTTCCTTTTTGATACCAGGGATTGAACCCAGGGGTGCTCAACCACTGAGCCACATCCCCAGCCCATTTTTGAATTTTATTTTTAGACAGGGTCCTGCTTAGTTGCTTGGGGCCTCACAAAATTGCTGAGGCTGGCTTTGAACTCGCAATCCTCCTGCCTCAGTTTCCTAAACCGCTGAGATTACAGGCATGCACCATTGCACCTGGCATGACTCCCATTTTAAAGAAACCAGGACAATCTCTGAACCTTCCATAGCACAGGGAACGTTCCCTTTGCTCTTTGCCTGGAAACTCCTACTCCCTGCTTCCTCCTACTTGGTCTACTGTACTTTCAGGTCCACTCCGACATCTTTTCCACCTTACAGCCTCTGCTGCTGGAGGCTGGTCAGGTGTCCCTCTCTCTGCCTAACTCATCCTACCATTAAGATCTGAGTGCTCAGGAGAAGTGTCTTCACCTCACCACACTTCAGGCTCTGCATCTAAAAGGAGAGAGAATATAATAATTCCAGCCTCCTGAGCCTAGTGTGGGGAGTAAATGAAAAAAAGAGAAGCAATGATCTTCGAAGGTGTCTGGCATGAAGTTAAGTACTGGAGTTAGGATGTGTGTGTAAGTGTTGACCACACGGTGTTGTAACTGATGACCTTGAGTTCAAGTCCCTTTACGTCTCCTTTACTATGGTTTGAATGCTTGTGTCCCCTCCAAAATTTGTGTTGGCCCTTAATTCCCGATGCAACAGCATTTAGAGCCTTTAGGAGGTAGTGAGGGCAGGAGGGCTCCCCTTGGGAATGGGATGAAAGACTACAAAGAGGCATCTGGCAGCATTGGGTCCTTTTTACCCGTCCTTCTACCACGTGAGATCACAGAATCTGTCTCCTCCAGAGGACGCAGTGTACCATCTTGGGAGAAGAGACAGGGTCCTCACCAGAGCTGCTGGTGACTTGGTCCTGGATTTTCCAGCGTCTAGAGCTGCGAGATACTTTTCTATTATTTATCAATTACCCTCTCAGACATACTGTCACAGCAGCACAAAAGGACAAAAAAATCTCCTTACCAAGTGAACATTACTAGAAGGTGGGACCATATCTAGCACCCACGAGCACATGGCACCCTGTAGTCTGTTTGACAATCACTGTTTGCTAAGTCAGCAGGAGTAGCAGTGAGGGCTTCCATTTCTGTGTGTTCTTTTTATGTGCCAGGCCAGGTGCCAAACACTTGAGTGGATTTGCTCATCGAAGCCTCATGGCAAACCCAGGAGGTGCTGTTATTTTTTTTTACCATTTTATGGACAAGGAAACTGAGTCTTCCAAAGTTTAAACAAATTGCCACCCAAAGAGTGAGTGGGGAAGCTAGTATTCAAACTAAACGGAAGGAAGGAAGGAAAGAAACAAATCAACTTGACCTTAGCCAACCCAAGGCTCAAGGGGATTAGCGCACACTTGTGTGTAAAAGGGCAGGAGAGAGCTAATAAACTTGCAAATCTCCCACCCAAATCCCTCACCTCCCTCGGGCTCCAGCCTAAATAATACAATGGCAGCTAATTGTTTCCTGGTGCCTGATGTTATCTCTCTGGCAATCAAGCACCCCTTGGGGTGGGGGTGCAGATCTCACCCATTGTTCACTTCTGGGTGAGGGGGTGGGGAAAAGAGCCCCCTGGGTTTCCTTGCATCTCCACCTCCCCTTACAACGAATTCCTGCAGAGGAATGTCCATTCCAAATCACCTGATGAATAAATCATCCAGCCCCGAGGAGCGTGGCCCAGACTGCTGCAATGATTCTGTTTCAAAATCAGGAGAGAGAGAAAATTCCATCTCTGAACACCACACTGGGGGAAGTTTCCACTTGCCCTGAGTTTCAACCCCCTTCAGGGACTGTCAGCAACATGTGGCCCAGTGTTGCCAGCATCCAGTACACAGGGTGGTTTGGGCTTGTCCAGGGCTGGAAACAAACCCTCTCCGTCTGTCTGGTCTTTGCAAGGCAGTCCCTCTAGCCTGGGAAATGGGTGCAGAGAAAAGCACAATCGGTGAACTGTTCGAAAGCCTCCGTGGGCCAACCTGGCCAAGGTAGGAAGCAGGGGGCAGGTCAGAGAACAAGGATTTCAGGGATGACCTTGAGTTCAAGTCCCTTCGGAGTCATCTGCTCAGTGGGTAACCTCAGGCCAGTCACTTGTCCTTTCTTCATTTCAGTTTCCTCATCTTTAAAAAGGGAATTATCATTCTTATTTTACATGATTGGTGCTGCGATTAAGAGTAAATGGTGCCAGGCGTGGTGGCACACACTTGTAATCCCATCAGTTCAGAAGGCTGAAGCAGGAGGATCGCAAGTTCAAAGCCAGCCTCAGAAACAGCAAGGCTTAGTGGGATGTGACTTAGTGCCCCTGAGTTCAATCCCTAGTGCCAAAAAAAAAAAAAGTAAATGGTGCTGGGATGTGGGCAGGTGCCTATGATCCCAGCACCTCCAGAGGTGGAGGCAGGAAGGAGAATCACACACTCAGGCCAGCCTCAGCAACTTTTTTTTCTTTCTTCTTGGGGCTAGTGAGGGGGGGGACACTGGGGATTGAACTCAGGGGAACTTGACCACTGAGCCACATCCCCAGCCCTATTTTATATTTTATTTAGAGAGAGGGTCTCACTGAGTTGCTTAGTACAGCTCCTAGCTTGTCATTTGCTTTGTTCAAAAAGCCAAGATGAAGTTGGATGCCATGTTGCTTTTGCTGAGGCTGCCTTTGAACTCGTGATCCTCCTATCTCAGCCTCCTGAGCCACTGGGATTACAGACATGCGCCACTGTGCCCTGCTAGCCTCAGCAACTTTGTAAGACCCTGTCTCAAAATAAAAATAAAAAGGACTGGGAATGTAGCTCAGTATTGAAGTGTTCCTGGGTTCAATTCCCTGTACCAAAAAGAAAAAGAGAGAGTAAATGGCAAGGGCAGAGTTCAAAGTAGTTCCATTCTCTGGAGGGAGAGCAGCAAATAGTTACACAAACAATGGAATCCCTATGTCATACAGACCTGCTCTTGAATCACTATTACCAGACCTTGTGGCTGTGACTTCCCTATTATAATTCTCCATCACATTCTTAGGAGCAGGAATTTACTTTCAAAACCCTTTGAGAGTCATACCTCATTTTTGTTGTTGTTGTTGTTTTGGTTACTGGGGATTGAACTCAGGGGCACTTAACCACTGAGCCATATCCCCAGCCCTATTGTATATTTTATTTAGAGACAGGGTCTCACTGAGTTGCTTAGCTCCTGGATGTTGCTGAGACTGGCTTTGAACTCACAATCCTCCTGCCTCAGCCTCCTGAGCTGCTGGGATTGCAGGCTTGTGCCACCACGATCACCCAGAGCTCAGTTTTGAACACGTGGCCTGGATGGTGCTCCAGGCTCCTCTTCAAAGCTGAGTGCATCCAATTAATATTTATTGATGCTGGGGATGTGGCTCAAGCGGTAGCGCGCTCGCCTGGCATGCGTGCGACCCGAGTTCGATCCTCAGCACCACATACCAACAAAGATGTTGTGTCTGCCGAGAACTAAAAAATAAATATTAGAAATTCTCTCTCTCTCCTCTCTCACTCTCTCTTTAAAAAAAAAAAAAAATTTATTGAGCACCAACTATATGTCAGATGCAGGAGGTGGAGGAACAAGACAGGAGCAGGACCTGCCCTCCAGAAGCTTTGCCCTCTGGTTTGGGAAACAAGACCCGTGCATGGCAGGAAAGCCAAACTTGGCGTCCCAACGCCAGTTACACAGGAGAGCCCCTTGATGACACAGTTTCACGAGCTCTTTATTTGGAGGTGGCATGAAGTGAATATGATGCTTGTTGAAATGAAGAAAAGGAAACAGGCAGAAGAGTACCCACAATTTGCCCCCAAAATGCAGCCTGCCATGGCAGGAGCAGCAGCAGAGAGGGACCATGCCGTCCAGGCACAGGAGCTGAGATGGCCAGGCCAGCACCCTCCCTGTTCAGGATCACTGAAGACCCAGGCTTCCAACACCTGCTTTTCTTGATTCCTGAGATGCTGTTCTTCAGACTGTGTCACAGGGAGCTGGCCCCTGAACTGAATAAGGTAATTAAAGACTGGGACAGGGCTGGGAAGCTTGGGATCAGAACTAAGGGGGTCTTGAATGGCAAAATAGTATGTTTCGTCTTTCTTTCTTTCTTTTTTTTTTTTTTTTTTTTTTTTTTTTTTTTTTTTTGTAGTGCTAGGAGTGAACCCAGAGTCTCATGCATACTAGGCAAGTGCTGTACCACTGAGCTACACCACAGCCCTTTTTTTGGAGACACAGTCTTGCTAAATTGCTCAGGCTGGCCTTGAACTAGACATCCTCCTGCCTCAGCTTTCCCAGTAGCTGGGATTACAGATATGTGACATCATGTCCAGTTTCATCTTGGTTTTTAGAGCAAGGCTAGGAGCTGTGCTTCAGAAAGGGGAACACTGACTGTCATGGGGGTGACAGTCATAGAATGTAAGATCAACTATGATCGCTGAGCCACATGCCCACCCCAGTCCTGTTGTCATTAGGCTCATGTGAGAGATGAGGATAAAGAGTATCAGAGAGATTGAGCTAACTGCCCAGGGTCACACAGCTGGCAAGAGGAATCTGAACTTGGAGCCCAGTTCCTGGACACTGCCTCACCTGTATGGGGAAGAGGCAATGAACCAGAGAAAAGGCTGTGGGAGAGGAGGAAGAGCTGCTCAGGGGAAAAGGCCTGCAGAGGAGTGCCAGAAGGCCGTGCGTGCCTTCCCAAGCTCTTATCCAGGCCAGTGTCCTCTCGGGCCCAGGACAGTCTTGGCCTCTTCTTACACATTGCGGGCTGCTAGAATGCCCTTTCACTCCTCAAGTCCTTACAGTTCACTGAAAATGAATCCAGTCGCCCAGAGTCCCCTCTGTTTTCTCTGGTTGCTGATAGTATCTTTGGCCCCAACTTTTTATTTTTTATTTTATTTTTTTTTGCACGAGTAGGGTGGTGGCGGGATTGAACTCAGGGGCACTTAAATCATTGAGCCACATTGCCAGCCCAATTTTGTATTTTATTTAGAGACGGCGTCTCACAGAGTTGCTTAGGGCCTCACTAAGTTGCTGAGGCTGGCTTTGAACTTGCGATCCTCCTGCCTCAGCAGATGTGAGCCACTGCACCCGACTCCCAACCTGCACTTGAAGCCAGGATCTGAATCGGGATCTGTCACCTCTCAGCTGTGCAACCTGGGCTCGTCTCTGGGTGTCAGTTTTCTCATTTGTCATAAGGATGTCATAAAACCCACCTCCCTGGAGTTCCTGGGGTTCTGCAAGGACTGGATTTGAACGAGGAGTACGCACGTACCCTAAAAATGAATGAGCATTGTCTGTGTGGATGAGTAGTACCTCATTAATTTTTCAGTCTTGTCCCCTAATTATGAACTCAGTTCTTTGCCTTGGATCTGCAGCTGTGGTGTAGATCCCGGTTGTGGGGTCTACACAGCCTCCACCCTGGGTGTTTCACTGGAGAAAGGAAAGCTCTGGAAAGCAGAAGCCGCAGCCATGGCCAAGTGGCCAGGCTGCCTGGCCTTCCCCACCACCCACCAGCCCCTTCCTGAGCCTGGGGTGGCCTCTGGTTTCCGAGGCAGCTGCAGCCACACAATCCCACAATTTGCCTCCTTCCCGTGTAACCCATTTCAGGATTAGGCAGCCAGGAGGTCATAAAATGCAAAGAGGAAGCGGGAGCATCCCACAATTGTAGGAACCCGGCCTCCAAGGGAAGCAACCTCTCTGTAGGTCTGTCTGCCTCTGGGGAAATAGGCCATAAATCTCTGCCTTAAGGGCTGGTGAAAGGATACAGCTATTTATAAAAAGTCTCAGGCTTTTGAACTCTTTAAAGAGGCAATAGCCTTAACTTGGGTAATTAGGGTTTAGTATCAAGACCTCAAACAAAGACCCAGCAACCAGCTAGGAAGAGTGAGGTTGGGGCTACAGGGCCAGGCCTGGCCGCTGGGTGGACAGTCCTGCTGTGAGTTCCTGGATGCCCCTATGTACTGGAGCTGGTCATTGAATGTGCATGGGTTAGCTCCTGCTTGAGGGCTGATCCTGTCCCTCCACTATGAGGAAAGGCAGGGGTGTGAGCCATGAGAAGTGTTCTTCAAGGAACATGAAATGCTAGCACTTGTTTCTTTTGCCTTGAATACTCTCCTCCCTGGTCTTCCTCCTTTCCTTTCTCTTTCTCCTGGGGATTGAATCCACGGGTGATTTACCACTGAACTACATCCTCAGCCCTTTTTATTTTTTGACACAGGGTCTTGCTGATCTGCTAAAGGTCTCACTAAGTTGCTGGGGCTGGCCTTGAACCTCCATATCACTGGGATTACAGGTATATGCCACCACACCTGGCCCTGGTTCCTTCTTCAATGTCACCTCATCCGGGGACCTTTCCCTGACTATTCTAGCACCTTGAATTACTTTATCCACTTATTTGTTTATTGATTCATTTCTGTTGCTGGACACTGAACCCAGGGTCTCAAGAAGGCTGAGCTCACTCTCTACCACTGACCTACCTCCCAGGCCCCAGTTTCATTTTCTTTAAGGAACTTTCAGCCATCTGAGGGCTGGGCCATATGGCTGCACATTCCTTGCTAGACCCTCAGCTCGGTACCAGCTTGGCATACAGAATATGGATGCTCCCTAAATTTTTATTGCATTAATGAATAAATAAACACAAGAACAACACAGGAGGGCATCTCAACTGTTGAGAGTTTGCTGGGGGAAAAGACTGGAATGTGGATGACTTCACAGAATGGAGCATTTGAGCTGGGCCTGAAGCCGTAAGTCAGTGGACCTCCCGAGGAGGGCAGCAGGAAGGTTGGCCAGGCCTAGCTGGAGCACAACCTGTGGTTTCAGAGACCATGAGCCATGTGGTGTGACCAGAGCACAGGTGGCAGGAGACCAGCGGGGGAAGCTGGCAGTCAGGTTATGAAAGACTCTGAAAGGCTGAACTGCCATAACTTTGATTGACAAAAATTATATTCCATCAGGAGCTTGTGGGGAAGGAATGGAAGGAGGAAGAAGTGGGGCTTGCTGGTGGCACATGCCTGAAATCCCAGATACTCAGGGAGACAAGTTCAAGGCTAGCTTGGGCAACTGGCCAAGACCCTGTCTCAAAAAATAAAAGAAGGGGGCTGGGGCCGTAGGACAGTGGCAGAGTGCTTGCCTAGCACTGATTCAATCCTCAGCACCACATAAAAAATAAATTAATAAAGACATTGTGTGTCCCTCTACAACTAAAATATATATAATAAATAAACAAAAGAAGGTCTGGGGATGTGGCTCACTGGAAGAGCACTTGCCTAGCACGTGTTGGGCCCTGAGTTCATCCCACTACAAAAAATTAACAAGAGCTAGAGCTCGGGGGATTTTTTAGAGCAGGGAGACTATTCTCTATGAGACTATAATGATCATATATATGTGGTTACATTTTTGACAAAACTCATAGAATGCCCAGCACAAAGGATGACCACTAAACCTGGTGTGGTAGCGCATGCCTGTAATCCCAGTGGCTCGGGAGGCTGAGGCAGGAGGATCACAAGTTCAAAGCCAGCCTCAGCAACTTAGCAAAGCCCTAAGCAACTCAGTGAGACCCTGTGGCTAGATAAAATACAAAAAGGGGCTGGGGAGGTGGCTCGGTAGATAAGTGCACTGAGTTCAATCCCTGATACCAAAAAAAAAAAAAAAAAAAAAGAACGCTAATATTAAACTTGTATTTTAGTTAATAATAATATATCAATATTAGCTTATCAAATGTAATGAATCATATGAATACAAGGATATTAGTGATAAGGGAAACAGGAAGGGGGGAGGTGGGAACTCTGTACTTACTGCTCATCTCAATGTGAACCTAAAACTGTTCTAAAATATAATGTCTATTACTTAAAAAACAAACAAACAAAAAAAACCCTATACGTCCACCAATAGGACATTGGTTAAACAGATTGTGATAGAACTATACAGTGCATGACAGGCAGGCACCGAACCTGTACTAATATGGAACAAGAAAGAAGCCCGGCCCATGTGCAGGCCATTTGTGTCATTACGTGTGAGTTTGCGTGACTGGTTGGACTCTGGAGAGGTAAGTCAAGAAATGCCACATTGCTGCCTCTGGGGAGGGACTTTTCACTGTACCCTGTGTACTTTTTAATTTTGTAACCTAGGTTAGTGCTACCTATTCAAGAAAAGATAGTTTCAATTTTATTTAAAACATAAGAATAACCTTTGCCCTGTAGCTCTAGCTATAAGCACAGTAGGAAAGAAAACCCCTAGTGCTCAGTTCCTGCCTTCCAGAAGTTCCTAGTCCCCAGAGCCCGGCGCCTCTGCCTAGCACTTACTGTACTTGTGATTAATTAGTTATTCTGATGTATTTCCTATTAGTTGTCTTCCTGTCAAAGCATACCCCTTGAAGGCGAGGCAGTATGTGTCATGTATTTGCTGCATCTCTGCTTGGTGAAAAGTCCTCTTCATCAGCGTGCTGACGTCTATGAACACCTGCCTGATTGCCTCACGGAAATATCTTGTAAGGGTTAACGCCTGCATGATTTTTCTTTCATTAAGTCATTCAACAAACACTTACCCGCATCTACTCCATGTCTGGCCCTTCACTGTTCTGTCTGGCTGTTCAGTCTTTGTTCCTCTTTCTCTCCCCTTCCCTTGGACCACCCGATGGCTGCAGGGATTCTATCTTATCTTTATATCTTCTCAGAACTTGGAACATTCCTGATATAGAGCACAGAATGTTTTTGTTGTAGTAATGAATGAATTACTTCAGTCCATGTTCTAACCAATTGAGTTAATATAAATAATCAGCACGGGTGCCGACTGATTTCCCATCGAATCCTCACAGTACGCCACTAAGAGGGGCACATGTTTGCAGATGAGGAAATTGAGGCTGGAGACATTCAGTGACTCTGTCAGGGTTACACAACTAGGAAGAAGTGGAGCCCAGATGCCAGCCCAGACTGCCCTACCCTTGGGAGCCCACAGAGGGAAAAGAAGTCCTGCTAGTGCTCCACACCACATTTTGGAAAGGCCTTGAGGTTACACTATGGGAAATGGGCTCACAGGTAACCAGACCCCTCCTGGCCTAGGCAGTGGTGAAGATAGATTTTAAGCTGGAGGTGGATGGTGGGGCAGTACTGGGGATCCAACCCAGAGCTCCATGCTTCATGTGCTCACCACTGAGGCAACCCCAAGCCCTCTATGAAGGGAGAGATTTTTTTTTAATATCTATTTTTTAGTTGTAGTTGGACACGATATCTTTATTTTATTTATTTATTTTTATGTGGTGCTGAGGATCGAACCCAGGGCCTCGCACATGCTAGGCGAGTGCTCTACCGCTGAGCCACAACCCAGGCCGGAAGGGATCGATTTTTTAAAGGGTTCGTTTTAATGACAATGGTCACATAATGACAAAGGTTCGAAGTACCAGTGAAGATCACCTTCAACTGCATCACACAAGTAGGTGCCACAGGTAGTCAAAGTTGGGCTGCCATCATCTGGGGGAGGCAGTTTACCAAGGAGGGGTGGAGGGCCGGTCAGACGGTCATAGCAGCATAGAGAACCTGGAAGAATGTAAGAGAACCAGGAATGAATGGAACTCTCCAGGCCTTGTGAAGGCCATGCCAATGCCCTTGTCACTCCACTCAAGTGGCAATACCTCCAAATACCCTACCCCAGAACTCAGTCTTGCCCTGGTTAGAGAAAGCAGGTAGACAGGGCTATGAGTCCAGGGACTGAAACCCCTCAAAGTCTGCCCAGAAGCAGGGTCACAGAGCTGCCTTAGCTTTAAAAACTATAGAGAAATACAGTGAGACCTGTGGCCTTGTCAGTTAGTACCATGAAATAAATCTAAATCCCTCAGTGTCTAATCAAATGAAAGAATAGGGACAGGTGCACATGAATTATATTATATTATAGGTACATGCCTATATTCCCAGCAACTCAGGAGGCTGAGGCAGGAGGATCCCAAGTTCAAGGCCAGCCTCAGCAACTTTGTGAGACTCCGTCCAAAATGGACTGGGGAGCTGGGGATATAGCTCAGTTGGTAGAGTGCTTGCCTTGCTTGCACAAGGCCCTGAGTTCAATTCCCAGCACCCCCTCCCCTCAAAAAAAAAAAAAAAAAGGACTGGGGATGTGGCTCAGTGGTAAAGTACCTTTAGATTCAATCCCTAGGAAGAAAGATAGTTGTTTTTTTTTTTTTTTTTTTTTTTAAAAAAAAAAAAAAAAGCCAAGGAGCATGATACTCCTGCAAGAGCAGCAGGCAGCCTCTGAGGAAGACCAACATGTGCTTACAGGTGATCACAGGCATCTGCTACAAGCATGATTCCAACTCTGTTGCCAGGTGCTGTGGGAAGCACTTTGTATCTTTCACCCCTTGCCACCGAGCAGGATGCAACCCTATTTACAGACAAGAGGTAGGCTCTTGCCCAAGTCTCTAGGCTGCGAGTGTAGGGCAAGTTCAAGCCCCTGCCATCTCTCCCCAAGGCTCAGGCCTCGGGCCCCACACTTGACTAGAGGGCATGCTTTAGCTCACCTAATCCTTGGAGCTACCAATTCCCAGTGTGACTCTCAGGGCAGGACCAGGTCAGGTAAGTTTCCTTTATCTTACCTAAAAACAGGATTAGTTTACTGATTTTTCCTTTTGCCTTAGGCTCCAATGTAGGGTGTCTGGGATCTCCTTATTTAAAGTTTTGTTATTGGGGCTGGGGATGTGGCTCAAGCGGTAGCGTGCTCACCTGGCATGCGTGCGACCCGGGTTCGATTCTCAGCACCACATACAAACAAAGAGGTTGTGTCCGCCAAGAACTAAAAAAAAATAAATAAATATTTAAAAAAATAAAAAAATAAAGTTTTGTTATTTTGTTCATCATGGGATTCTTGCATTGATGTGGACTTTCTAGACATATTTAATAAGTATTTATCTCAATGACTGAGCTTTTGGGGGATTTCCCTTTAAATTTTGTACTCATGGTAAGTGCCCTATATGCCTTCTGTTGGTCCCACTCCCCGAATTATGCCCACTTTTCAGATGAGGAAACTGTTCCTGGGGGACGGGTTGTGTTCCCTGTCTTGATTACAGTGCAGGTAAGTTCTAGACTTACTTGAGAACCCAGGTAGTCTTAAATGCCTTGTCCTATGCGCTCTGATCCATGTGTCCTGGTAGATATTTTTACCTTGGCTCCTTTTTCATGCTCTTTATTTTGCAGGTCCTGGGTATCAGACCCACCCTCTGCTCCTGTCTGGTCCTCCCCTTCCCCCCGCCCAGTACCCTGCCCCAACACTACTCATCCTGCCATATAGCCCCTGGACTTTCTCCTGACTGATTCTCCCAGATGTGGTTTCTCCTTGCTGCGTGGAAAAGCTCTCTCTCTGTGTGTTCCCTGTGGCATGTCCATGGCCCTCTCCTGCAGTAGGTCACCTCTGGACTTGTCCTATGCGTCTTCCCAGACAACCCTTGCTGTTGTCAAATCCCTGAGGCCAGAATCACAGGAGGGAGCAAGTTTCATCTTTGTGTTTAAATGCCCTCCATCCCTGGCCCAGAGCTTTCTTTATAATAAACATTTAAAACAACTTTTTAAAATTCATTTAAAAATTTTTTTTTGGTTGTAATTGGACACAATGTCTTTATTTTATTTATTTTTATGTGGTGCTGAGGATCGAACCCAGTGCCTCGCACGTGCAAGGTGAGCGCTTTACCACTGAGCCACAACCCCAGCCCTAAAATCCAATTTTAATAATAGGGGTGCAGCTGTGCCTCCAGGTTGGCTGTGTTCAAGAAGCGGCTCCAACACTCAGTAGTTGTGTGGTTCTAGACAAATTACTCACCCTGTTTCCCTTGAGCACGAATTGGAGGAATACCTGAGACTGTAACGTAGTGTCTAGGACGTTTGACTCAGAACAGGTTCACTAAACGTTACCTGTAAGGACTAGGTCCTTAATAAAGGTAGCAATTGTAATTAGAAAAATTAATGTGCTAGTCACTTCTAGGAAGGGTTTGAGAGGCAGGGGACAGGTCAGATTAGCCAAATAGGCACAGAGCTGGAGTGTGACAGAGAACAGAAAGAGTTGGAAAGGATCCAAGGGGCAGTTTGGCAGAAGCTGAGCAGACCCAAAGAAGAGGGTTGGTCAGGGTGAGCTGAGGGCAGTTTGTGTGTGTGTGTGTGTGTGTGTGTGTGTCCCAGATCAGTGGCTCCTGGAACCTGTTGACACCATCTCTGCTTTATGGAAACCACTGGCCAACTTATGACCAGAGTGGAACCTAAATCACTATAACCTCATGCAACTAAGGGGAAGCTGGGAGCTGATGGATACCAAAAAACACAAACAGAAAGGCTCAGAGCTTCTCAGGGCATGAGAGTCAGGGTGCTTCCTGTCCCTTCAGACAAATTTGCTTCTATCCCTCAAGGTGCTAAGTGTCTTTGCAGGGGGTGGGGGGATCCTGGGGTAAACCAACTGGAGGGCTGGGCAGCCCCCCCCATAGGCAGGGGCATTTGGTCAAGTGGCCAGAAGGAAGGTCCATCACAAGGCCATAAAGGAGGCGAGGCTCCTGACCCACTGGCCTCTGTCCTGTCACGGCAGCGGGGCCAGGATCGGGGTGAACAAAGGCCTGGCCTGGGCAGGGAGCCAGTGAGAGGGTTGATGATTTTGTTTTCTTCCTCCTCTCACTGTCCAATGGCCCCTCTGCCTCACTGAGCTTCAAACTCTTTCCTCTTTGCAAAAGTGGGGTTTTAACCTTGGAAGAAAAGAAACCTCCCTGCTGTGGAAGACCCTGGAAATAACCCAAGTCACCTCCCCAGGGTGACGGGGTGAGTCAAGAGAGGCCAAAAGGCCGTCTCTCCGTTTGGTGCCTTAAATTCCCACCCACAACTGCCACTTGAGTTCCAGCCCTGGGTGGCGTCATTATCACCTCTTAGCGTCTTAAGTGAGTTTTAATGTTCTGGGAGTGGCCTTTTGGAGGTGGAGGAAGGGGCTCTGCAGCGGATCACCCTGGGGGTGTGGTGAGAAAGGAAGGAGGTCTTAAACTAGATGAGATTCCAGGGGTTGAAAAGACAAACGCTGCCGCTGCCGAGTTCACAGATTCCTGAGCACATCCTGTCTCCAGGAGAGCCAGGGCGTGGGCTTCCTCAGGCCCTTTGTACCTTGGTTTCAGGGCCAAGGCCGCCCAGCCAAATCCTGAGAGTCCCTGTGCTCCCTGAAAGCCACCTGTCTCCCCTTCCTAGTACCTTGGCCCTGTCTGCTGGGCAAAACCCAACCCAACCCGAGGAGTTTCACTTCAGCCCTGCAGGGCCTGGGAATGGACTCAACTGTGGGATCCAAATGTTCTTGGAAGCCAGGTGGTGTCCACGCCCAGCCATGACATCACAGCCTCTGACATCCCTTCTCCCACCCAACTGGTTCAGTGCTTCTAGAGGGCCCTGGGCTGGCCTTCTTGCAGAAGAGTCCCAATTAGAGGGTGCTTTGCAAACAGCCTGTGGGAAGGACATGGGGTCAGTGCTGCTATCAATCACTCAGCAAGTGGCGGCCAAAAGCCCGAGAGTGCCCACTGCTCTGCTGCTGAAGGGACCAGTGACCAATTGGTCAATCACTCGGTGTCCTTCACTGTAGAATGCTATCGATGCTAGCAGTTACTTCAAAAGATTTCTGAGGGGCCGGTGCGGTGGTGCACACCTGTAATCCCAGAGGCTCGGGAGGCTGAGGCAGGAGGATCAAAAGTTCAAAGCCAGCCTCAGCAACAGTGAGGCACTACGCAACTCAGTGGGACCCTGTTTCTAAATAAAATACAAAAAAGAGCTGGGGATGTGGCTCAGAGGTCGAGTGCCCTTGAGTTCAATCCCTGATACCAAAAAAAAAAAAAAAAAAAAAAAATCTGAAGGAACTAAATGCTTTACCCTAGAGACCCAAACACCCAGATGCCCTAGGAAGCCCAGTGGGCTGTGGCCCTAGGGCTGCTCACTCCCTTCTGCCTGGACCTCCAGCTGCTCAGTCCTGTGTTGGGTTCTCACACTCTGCTTGGCACCTGGTATACCAGCCTCCTGGGAAGTCTCTCTCCTCTAATAACCTCTGCCTTGACACCCCCACCACCCCCCACCACCTCCATCCAAACCAGGCCCCTCTTCTAAGCTGTCACTCCCTCTTCCTCTTCACCGCCCCTGGCGCCATCCATCATTGGAGACTGGTTCTGGTGATCCTGTGTTTGAGGCTAGCTCCTTTTGCTACCTTGGAAGCTCCTGGAAGACAGAGGCTCTTTTCTTATTCACTGTTATAACCTCGGTACCTAGCTCATAGCAGGTGCTCAATAAATTCTGGCTTATGAAACATAAAGTAAACTAGAAGGTACAGGTAAAATTCTGGGCAGCCGTGAAAAGCATCCATGACTTTGGCTGCTGGTCTGAGGCTGCAGATCCAAGACCCAAGGAGAAAATGAAGGAGACAGACCACCCTGTGCAAGCTGAGTCAAGATAAGCCAGGAAGACAAGATTGACGTCGACAGGGCAGAGTAAGGGACAGCATCGGAATAAAAGTTCCGATGTGGGTTGTAGTTGCTCCTAAAGCTCAGAGAAAGGGTGTAGACAAAAAGTGCTCTGGAAAAAATAGAACTAAAGCTGAAAGAACAGCAAAGCAGAGTAGAGTAAAATTGGGGGGTGGAGGGCTCCCTTCTTACTAGCTGCCATTGATTGTTAATAAGGACAGGGTGAGGATGGTCACCATCACCATCACGAGCCAGCATTCGATTCAGCATTTATAATAAGAGCAGGCAGTGTATCAAACTTCTAAAGAATTGTTTTGTTCAATCCTTGAAACAACCCTAAGAAAGTTCTTTTATGATCACCACTTTAACAGTAAGGAAGGTGAGGCTCAGAGAGTATTTTCTAAGTTGCCCAAGAGCTCCTGCCAGTGAGCAGAAGGTCCACCACTCACACTGAGGCCGTCCAGACTGAGGGGAGCCAGGTGGAAGAGGGACCACAGGAGACAGCATTTACAGTGACTGCCAATATAACTACATAGAACCCTGAGACGGTGACGTTGGAGTGCGGGATGCTGTAGTGAAAGCTGGCCTAGGGGCTGTGCACCTGGTCCATTCTAGTGTAACAGAGTTCAGAACCCTGAGGCTTCCGCCATATCCCTTGTGGCTTTGAAACTTACATGTTTTTTTTTTTTTCTTTCTTACTTTTTCCCAACCTTCTCCCTGATCTCCTCCTTGATCTTCTTTTTCCCTAAACTTTTCCCTCATCGTCTCCTCTCTGAGCTTCTTTTCCCTAACCTTCTCCTCCCTGATCTTTTCCTTCTTGATCTCTCTTCTTTAATCTCATTTTGTCTGAATCACCTCTTTATACCCCCCTGTTCCTACTGATGGGCAGAATCACAGCCTTTGGGACAGAAGTCCCCTGTGTTTCTCCTTTGCTAGCAAAGCAATAAAACTTCTTTTTCCTTTTCCTCAAAACCATGTCCTCATGATTAGTTTGGCATCGGGGACAAAGACCAAGCTTTCGGCAACACTAGCACAGAATACAAGCAGAAAGGACACAGGATTTCAGCTGATTGACCCATGAGCTTGAGTGGCCTCAATGGACTGGAAGAGAGAAGGAAGAATGGATGGATGCAGGGGTTTTTTGTTGTTGTTGTTTGTTTGTTTGTTTTTGTATTTTTTTTTTTTTTTTTGGTACCAGGGATTGAACCCAGGGTACTTAACCACTAAGTCACGTCCCCAGCCCTTTTTTAAAACTTTATTTTGAGACAGGGTCTCACTGAGTTGCTGAGACTGGCTTTGAACTCAGGATCCTCCTGCCTCAGGCTCCCAAGCCTCTGGGATTTCAGGTGTGTGCCACCCTGTCTGGCTACAGGGGGTATTTTAAAGATGTTATAGACAGAGCCAGGAAACTGATGGGCTGTTGCTTTCTGGTGTTTGCAAATAAGGAGTGGGGGCTGAAAGGGGGTTTTATTTTTTTATTTTTTTAGAGAGAGAGAGAGAGAGAGAGAATTTTTTAATATTTATTTTTTAGTTCTCGGCGGACACAACATCTTTGTTGGTATGTGGTGCTGAGGATCGAACCCGGGCCGCACGCATGCCAGGCGAGCGCACTACCGCTTGAGCCACATCCCCAGCCCCTGAAAGGGGGTTTGAAAGGGTTATCATTTAGAGAGAACTCTGGAGTTTTAAGTCAAAGCATAGTCCGGGTCCATCTGCTGTCCCATTAGCAGTCCTTAAGTAGCTTGCTTTCACTGTGTGGCCCAGAGCTCAGGAGCCACCTATTTCCTCCCAGTCCTAGTACTTTAAAGCTACCCTTCCTGGGGTCCAATCATCTCCCAAGAGCTGATTGCACACATCTCCTCTAACTCCATGTTCAGCGACTTCGTGTTGCTGTTTGAGTCTGCCACGGTGGGGGTGTTTGCACTGGGGAAATCGACAAATGCTACAGAGCATTGACTTTGTTGTCTGGACTGTGGGGTCCTTGAATATTTGCCAGTGCATTTCTGCCTGGGGCCGAATTAAACTTCCCCATGCACATCAGAGGTATTTTCTCCCTTTCTACTGTGAATGAAGACTAAAGAGGGAGGATGAGTAGAGTCAAGAAGGGGTGCAGAGGAGTCCCTGGAAGCAAGCTCACTTCTGCAGCTGAAGGTAATTAAGATGGTTACCATCCCTGAAGACCCGATCTGGGCTCAAATCTAGATGAAAACTCAGTCATCTTAATTACATCATCTAAATTATTCTGACAGCGCTCAGGATGTCATAGGGGTAGGTCCTACTGTCATCCCCCTCTTACAGGTGAGACCTGGAGCTCAGAGGTTATGTCACTTGCCCAAGGTCACTCAGGCAGCAAATGGCAAAGCTGGGATTCAATCCAGGGACTTCTGTTCCCAGCTCCGTTTTTTTTTTTTGGGGGGGGTGGGCAAGGATACTAGGGATTGGACCCACAGACACTCGGCCATTGAGCTACATCCGCTGCCCTATTTTGTATTTTATTTAGAGGCAGATATCACGGATTGCTTAACACCTTGCCATTGCTGAGGCTGGCTTTGAACTCACAATCCTCCTGTCTCAGTCTCTGGAGCCGCTGGAATTACAGGTGTGCACCAACGCGCCTGGCTCTATTAGGATTCTTATAGTGCAGGTAAGTAGAGATAAGGAGTTTGGATGCCGGGTAACTTCAGGGAGCTGTGTTACTCTCACACACTGGTTTTTCTCTAACCCCTTAGCTATTTACGCACAATTTGTTTGTTTGTTGACTTCCTTGCAGATATATGGAATATCACTCATTTTTAAAACCTGTTTCCTATAATTCTTCACCATAAGTTAGGATATTGAGTGACATATAATGAACAAACACAAAACACCCCAGTTCAAATAATTAAGAGATTTTTATGGGCTGATGTAACTGAAAAAGTCATGAGGTATTTGCCTTCAAGTGAAGTTTGATCCAACACTCCCAATGACACCGTGAAGGATTGAGTTTCTTTCTGTCTCTCTGCTGTGCTTTTCAGTGTGAGTTTCTTCTTCCCAAACAAGCCACTACATTTCCAAGCATACACATTTACACTTCCCGGCCTAAGACAAACAAAAGGTTTTCCTAGTGGTTCTTACCCACATCCCCAGACTTACACAGATTGAGATTTCCTCCTTGCTTTGCATTTGCACCCGGGACCATGTGCCTCTCTCCAAACCAGTGACCACAGTCACAGGATGGCATGATTGACTGATTCCAGGAAATCAGGACTCAGTATGGGGGAAGCCTAACTGGCCCAAAGGTCTACCAAAGGACGGTTATTGAAGTAGAGGCTACAGACAACCAGAAAATGTCCACCATACCGGGACAGAGTCCTTCAGTTCCATGTCATCTCTAGGACTCCATTTATCTCCAAGCATAGCAGGAAGGCATTGGTGACAAGGACTGTATCTCATTAATCATCTCATCCCAGTGTCTAGCATGAACCCTGTAACATTGGCACAAAGAGCTGTCTGATGAACCACAAAGGTTTCAGTAAGTCCACAAAATTTTAAGACAGGGCCATCCTATGTAAGACTCCAGGCCTTCTGAGCGACATGACCAGGGAGAGGTCTTTTGATCTGCCCCTGGCCAGGACTGATGCTGCTGTGGTTGCCAGATGCAGTTCCTCCCTGAGGTTTTCGTGGGACAGTGCCAACTGTCAGTGGCCAGTTATGTTATTTGAGGCATCGTCACTTTCCCAGGAATCTCTGTGGGCCGGGTGCCTTGGGCTGCACCTCCAATCCAAAGTTGATGGAGTGAGTCACTAAGGTGGGTGTGGGACCTGGGATCAATATTGGCTTTGTTGAACAATGCTCCTCTGTCCAAAATCCCTATTCATTGAGCGTGACTCACTGTCTTTTTAAAACAGGCGTCTGGTCTCCTTTGGGCTCCTGGGGCTTCGTGGCACGGGCTCCATAGAAAAATATTATAATAATCACAATAAAAAATGGGAGGGGAAAAGGAAGAGAGAGAGAACTTATGAACTCAAATGACTTCTCTACCTTCCTCTGGCTCCAATGTATTAAAACTGAGGATCTCCGGCAATCTCCAGGCATCCAGACTGGACTGTTATTTCAGGAAGGTGCAGATATTATCCCTGGTGCATTATTATCCTTCAGTATCTTTACCTCAAGGTTGTCCCCTCGGGGACACTGGGGCTGTCTTTTAGTATGGTTTTATCTTGTAATCAACCTACTTCAGTCTTCAGTTTGTTTTGTTGTTTTAAAGTAATACACTTAAATTTTTAGAGCAGTTAAAATTTACAAAAAAGGTTAAGCAGAGGGTGTTCATATAACCTCTCTTTTTCATTTCCCCCTATTTAATTTATTTTTTATTTGTTTTTGTTTTTAGTACCAGGAATTGAACCCAGGGGCACTTAACCAACTGAGCCACATCCCCAGATCTTTTTTTGTATTTTATTTAGAGACAGGGTCTCACTGAGTTGCTTAGTGCCTTGCTAAGTTGCTGAGGCTGGCTTTGAACTCGCAATCCTCCTGCCTCAGCCTCCTGAGCCTCTGGAATTACAGGCGTGTATCACGGCTCCCAGCTCAGTTCCCCCTATTATTAACATCTTGCATTAGTGTGGTATATTTATTATAGCTGATAAGCCAATACTGATATATTATCTTTAACCAAAGACCATAGTTTACAAAATATTTTTTTTAGTATGGTACTGGAGATTGAACCAGTGGTGCTAGACCATTGATCTATACCCCCAGCCCTTTTATATTTATATTTCCTGATAGGGAGAGGGTCTTGCTAGGTAGCTGAGGCTGGCCTTAAACTTGCCAGCCTCAGTAAGATCTCCTCCAAGGGCACAACCCCCAATGACATGACTTCCTTTCACAAAGTCCCACGTCCAACGCTTCTGCCTCAGTATCCCAAGTCACTGGGATTATAGGCATGCGCCACTGCGCTTGGCTTGGAGTTCACTCTTTATGATGTGTCTTCTGTGCATTTTGACAAAGACATACTGACATGGATCCACCACTGCAGTATCAAAAGGAATATTTCACGGCCCTGAAATCCCCTGTGATCCGGGTCTTCACTCCTCTGACTTTTCTATGGAACCCTGGCAGTCGCTGACTGATCCCATCCTGTCCTGGAGTTTTGCCTTTTCCAGAATGGGATAGAGTGGCATTGTGCAGGATGGAGCTTTTCAGATTGACTTCTCTCGCTTAGCAATATGCACCTGAGTTTCCCCGGGGTTCTTCATGGCTTGATTGCCAATTCTTTCCATCACTGAGTACTATCCCACTGTCCGGATGCCCCATAGGCCATCCATTCACCTGTGGAGAGACCTCTTGGGTGCATCCAATTTCTGACAATCAGGAATAAGGCTGCTGTTACGGTTTGGATCTTAAATGTCCCCTAAGGGCCCCTGAGGTAAAGGTTGGTGGCCAGCCTGTGGCACTCTCGGGAGGCGATGGATCCTTCAAGAGGAGGGACTTTGGGGTAGAAAGTCAGGTCATTGGGGGCGTGTCCTTGAAGGAGGTATTGGGATCACAACCACTTCCTTTTCTCTCTTTTTCACTTCCTGGTCACCCTGAGGTGAGAAACTTTGCTCCACTCCCTACCATGACCTTCTGCCTTGCCACAAGCCCTCAAACCACGGTGCCAACCCACCATGAACAGAAACTCTGAAACCAAACCTCTTTTTAAGTTGATTTTGTCCCAGCAATAGAAAGTTAACAGTAGGAACCAATATTCCTTTTTATGTAGAAATAAGTTTTCAACTCCTTTGGGTAATACTAAGGAGCACAATTGCTGAGTCATGTAGTATATTCAGCTTTGTTGGAAACTGCTCAACTGTCTTCCAGAGTGGCTGCACCATCTTGCATTCCTGTGAGCAAGACATGAGAGTGTTCCTGTTGCTCTATATCCTTGTCACTGTTGATATCCTTAGAGTTATCCAAACTGTTTCCTAGAGAGGTTTTTTCTTGTAACTAAGCTATTTCATACTCTCATCCTTTTTTTTTTTTAATTTAAAAATTGTTGTTTTTAAAGTCTTTGAATTAAGGTGTAATTTGTTACACAGCATTAGGTAACTGATACAGGAGGCTTAGTTCGCTCTAAGCCATCAGCTGGCACCCAACTACCAAGTGTGAGTTGGCTGTTTTGGAACCCTGGACCTGGGTCAAGCTTTCCAATGACTACAGCATTACCTGAGATGTGGCTGTGGTTGTATAAGAAATCACAGGTGCGTTCCACCCAGCCATGACCTTCCTGAATTCCCTGCCCACAAAAGCCATTTATTTCCTAGATTACACAATGGAAGTTCAGAACTTTTACATTCTTCTCATTTAGTACATTGGAAAAGGAGAGGGAAAAAAAGAAACCACCCTGTGTTCTGATCCTAAATTGCTTGTTGGCTACACATCAGTAAACACAGGGCCTCACTCTGGGGAGTCTCAATTTTCTGAATAATAAAATAGAATAGTGCTGCCCACTAGGGTTGATATGAAAATGACTATAAGCAGCGCTCTGTAAAGTATCACTTGGTGAGCAGATATCACACAGCATATTAATGGAAGGGACCAGTAGTGAAAATTTCCAAGTGATGTACATCTGGTTTGCACTATTTTATAGGATTTCCTCCTGATAGCAAAACCATCATCCAAATTGTGAGTGGGCTGTCCTTAAGTGGAGACCGTGTCTCCTGGACACACTTCTAGTGGTCTGATGGGAGAGGTCAGGCAAAAAATTCAAAATTGGCAACATAATCCTCAATGTGCATAATCCTCTTGAACATACTGTCCTCAGTAAAACAAAATGTTTATGAAATTATTAACCATCTAGACTGGGTGTACCTTAGCCTAAGTAAAGACTGAAACAATAACAAGTAACCACCATAATTATAATTTATTGAGTACTAATGTGCTGGGCACTATACTAGGTACTTCACATGTATTACCTCAATTAATCAACTCCCAATTCCATTGGTAAATATCATTACCCTTCTCTTTTTTCCTTTTGGTACTGGGGATTGAACTCAGGGGCATTCAACCCCTTAACCACATCCCCAGCCCTATTTCATATTTTATTTAGAGACAGGGTCTCACTGGGTTGCTTAGCGCCTTGCCATTGCTGAGGATGGCTTTGAACTCGCAATTCTCCTGTCTCAACCTCCCAAACTGCTGGAATTGCAGGTGTGCGCCACAGCCCCCCTCTTTAATTGATTAATTGATAAAAGATTTTGATTTTC
This sequence comes from Urocitellus parryii, assembly GCF_045843805.1. NCBI lineage: Eukaryota > Metazoa > Chordata > Mammalia > Rodentia > Sciuridae > Urocitellus > Urocitellus parryii. The sequence continues at coordinate 96,650,737 of NC_135531.1, read as the reverse complement.
AGGTAAAGGTGGAGGATTGAATATGCATAAATGTGCTTGTATTTTATCAAAAACTTCATTAAACTGGGGATGGTGGTGCACATGCCTGTAATCCCAGCAGCTTGGGAGGCTGAGGCAGGAGGATTGAGAGTTCAAAGCCAGCCTCAGCAATTTAGCAAGGACCTAAGCAACTCATTGATATTCTGTCTTTAAGGTGTCTGGGGGTGGGCGGAGTGCTGGGGATGTGGCTCAGTGTTGAGCATCCCTGAGTTCAATCCCCAGTACAAAAAAAAAAAAAAAAAAAAAAAAGCCACTAGATCCCAGATCTTTTCCCCAATGCCATTCTTCTGTGTGACTCCTACTTTCCTGCCTCAACAGAACTGAAGTTTCTTTTCAGGAGAAGGTGGGATGGGAAGACTGGATTGGAGAGAGCCCTACTACTGAGAGTAAAGCTGCATGGAAAAACAGGGAGGGATTAAACAAGTGTTCTTGTGAGTGCCGAGACACAGTCTCTCCCTCCAGGGCCCTCTTTCCTCCCTTGGTTCCAAAAAGCTGACAGCCAGTCTTGTACTGTCTTAGCAGGAGATTAGAAATCACTTCTCTGGGAACCTGAATAACCCAAGAGGAAGGATCCAAAATACTAAAGCCAGGCATTTCCCAGCGAAGGAGCTAGCCATATCAGCACACAGCAGCGATCACAGCCAATAAGTCCCACATGCTCAGAAAATGCAGGAAGTACCTCATTCTTAAATATAAACAAACAAGTCTCACTAGACATTTGAAGAAAGTAATATGAAGTGGAGACCAAAACAAACATTAAAAAAGCACAGTGGTAGCCCAGTATCATGGTACACACTTGTAATCCTAGTGACTCCGGAGGCTAAGGCAGGAGGATCACCAATTCAGGGCCAGCCTCAGCAACCCAGTAAGACCCTAAGCAACTTAGCAAGACCTGGTCTCAAAAATAAAAAGGGTTGGGGATATAGGTCACTGGAAGCACTTCTAAGTTCAACCCCAGTACCAAGTAGAAAAAAGAAAAGCATATTGGAGGAAATAGAAACAATTTACAAAGAAGAAATCTCATTTATTATTATTATTTCTAGAGTGTTAAGAGATTTTTGCATTAATGAAAGAACAGTATGCTATTTAAAAAAAAGAGGAATATTTAGAAAACAAAAAAGAACTGGTGTATTGGTCTATTTTCCATCACTACAACAGAATACCTGTGTCTTGATAACATTATCAAGAAAAGAGGTTTATTTAACTCATAGTTCTGGAGATTGAAAGGCATAGTGCCTACATCAGCTCTGGTATTAACCTCACGCCAGATGGCATTGAAAAGAAGAGAGCACATCACCAGACAGAATGTCAAAGAGGTTAGGGAACTAGGCACAGGGGTGCATATCTATAATTCCAGCTACTTGGGAGGTTCATGCAGGAGGATTGCAAGTTCAAGGGCAGTGTGAGCCACTTAACAAGACCCTATGACAAAATAAAATATAAAAAGGACTGGAGATATAGCTCAGTACTCCTGGGTTCAATGCCCAGTACTGAAAAAAAAAAAAATTCAAAGAGGCTAGGGAGGCTGGATTGTTCCTTTATCCTTTTATAACAACTCTTTTGTGAAAACAAACTCAGGGATCCCATGAGAATACCTTATAGCTGTGAGGGCAGTGTTTCAGTGACCTAAGAACCTCCCATAAGGCCTCACCTCTTCAAGGTCCTACCACATCTCACCACAGCATACAGGGAACCAAGCTGTCAACACAGGAATCCTTAGGGGACAAACTGCATCCAAACCTGGAGAAGAGAATCACAAAGAGAATAAGGAAGATACTTTAGAATTGTTGGAAGATCAGACTGAAGAACTCTCCATAGAAAGTAGAGCAAGACAAGAAAGAGCTAAAAAAGAAGAAAGACGTGGTCAGAAAAGTGGAGAACTTATTCAGGTGGTCAATCTTCAACTCATAGAGTCTCCAGAAGAATAAGAATAGAGAATAGAGAAGACGAAGGAGAGGAAGTCATTAAAGGGATGAATCCGTCGGAGCTTGATCAGAGCCACGTCAAGGGACCAGGACACGGAGTTTGTCATGGGCTGGGTCTTACCGGCTCGTGGAGCTGGTGCAGCTGCCCACTCAGACGGTTGGCTTTACAGCTAGAGTGAGCCCGGGGCCTCTGGAGACGGATAGTGGGGAGGAAAGCTGTTCATGGACAAGATGGGACAGGGTGGACCCCAAGGGATCAAGCTGAAATCCATTTCTTTCAACCTGAATGCTATGGTGAGGTACAGGCCCATCCGGCACCCTGTCCCCGCCACAGACCCTCCACACACTGGCCCAAGAACTTGGAGAGGCTAAAGGAACAGTTGAGGTGGACCTCATACAACCGTGGGTCCAGTGTCGTCCCAAATAATCATTCGAGCTCACAGATGCCTCACTGCCTCTGGACACCCACTTTCAGGGCATATAAATATGACTATGGCTTCATTTCCACCTTCTAGAGCTGACACATGACGTGGTTTGTGGCTGACACCATTCAGAGAAGGGAATTCTAGGAGGTGTCATTCTAACATAGCTAAGATGACCTAGTACAAAGCCACCCTAAGAAATAATTCAATAACGTGTATCAGAATGGAAAGACAGTTTTAATTAAAATTATTCACAAAGTGCTCTGAATAATGAATGAAAATAGGCTCACATCAAAGCATATCATGGAGAAATTTCAGAAAACTGGGGACAAGTCTCCGGAGAGAAAAAAAAAAAAAAAGTTTCAGACAAAAAATCATAATGACATCAGATCTTTCAGCCGCAACTCTGAACGTTAGGAGAAAACAAAGCTGTGTCTTCAAAAGTCTGAGGAAAAGTGATTTCTGACCTAGAATTCCTCATCAAGTTCTCCCTCAAAGTTAAGGCTAGAATCATTCGTTTTCACAGAGGTCTATGGAAGCACCTGACTGGTGTCACCCACCACAGGCGGGAGATTCTGGCAACGGTGGGCCCAACGGCAGAGGGAGGTGAGGGAACCCTCAGAGGCTTCCTGGGAGCCTGGGGCAGCTGGGGCTGGAGCAGACCAGCCTCCTGGATGGTCAGGATCCACAGGAATGACCAGGGTGACGCCAAAGGACTCTGATGTCAGTATTTTAAGATGAGACTCACAACTAGGCACAATTGACAGCGCCTGTCATCCCAGCTGTTTGGGAGGCTGAAGTAGGAAGATCACAAATTTGAGGATAATATGGCAATTTGGTGACATTCTGTCTCAAAAAGTAAAAAGTGCTGGGGATATAGCTCAGTGGTAAAGTGCCCCAGGGCTCAATCTCCAGTACCACCAAAAGAAAAAAATAAATAAATTAGAAAAAAAGACTTACAATTAGTGATTATTTGGGTTGAATTTATGATAATGATAGAAAATACTTAACCCTACCCCTTCCAAAAAAATAGGATAGATGTTACCAGGGGTGGAGGATACACAGGAAAGATGAGTATTTCTAGAATACTACCTGGCTCAGCTGTGAATCCCATTCCACGGTCATAATATAAATGCTACATATTGACCTTTGAATAAATATGAATTATTACTGTATTGGGAGGCAGGAAGGGGGTAAGGAATATGTAGATGAGAAGGGATGGAGATGCCAGAGGAGCAAGCCCTAGGTTCCAATCTAGAATTCTATGATAGCTCTTTTTTACCTTTTGATTTTATTCCATATGAAAATATTGTCTAGGGCCAGAGGTGTAGCTCAGTGGTAGAGCACCTGCTCAGCATGTAGAGGGCCCTGAGCTCAAGCCCCAGCACTGGAAAAAAGAAAAAAAAAAAAAGAAAGAAAGAAAAAAATCTATTAGAAAAATACATATAATTTTTATAATGGTGTACTTGGTCATGTTCCATAAAGGGAAGTCAAAGATCATGCTTTAAAAAACCGAAAAAAAAATTAAGGAAGCAGCAATTCAGTTGTGTTATTTAGATATGCAGAGATAATTACCTAAAGAAAGAACTAAAAAACTTCAAAGTAGTTGCCTCTGGGGAAAGAGAAAAATTGGGTAAGGGGGCTGCAGAGAGAGACCTGTAATTTTACAATAAGTTTCACAGAAGTATTTGACTTTGTGTGCATGTGGTATTTTGATTAAAAACAATACAAAAACTAAAAAAAAAAAAAAAAAAAAAAAAAAAAAGATACAGCCACCAAGTCTTACAGAAAGAAATGGAAGGATGAAAGAGAAAGGGCAAAAGGAAGGAAGGAAGCAAATGAAGTTTTAAAATGCAGCTGAGCCCAGTGACACTATAATCTCAGTGGCTGAGGCAGGAGGGTTGCAGGTTCCAAGCCAGCCTCAGCAATTTAGCAAAACCCTAAGCAACCCAGAGAGACCCTTTCTCAAAATAAAAAATAATGAAGGGCTGGGAATGTGGCTCAGTGGTTACGTGCCCTTGGGTTTAATACCTGATAGCAAACACACACACACACACACACACACACACACACAACCATGCATCATTTAATGATGGGGAGATGCCATGGAAATGAATGGCTGGGTGATTTCATCACTGTGAGAACCTAGATGGTGAAGCATACACCTCAGGGTAAGCCTGGTGTTCCTAGGCTGCACCTGTACAGGTGTTGCTATACTGAGTATGGTAAGCAACTCTAACACAGTGGCAAGTATTTTTGTGTCTAAACATCTCTAAATATAAAAAAGGTAAAACACTTGACAATATGAGTTGTTCAGCTCTGTCACAGTGCTTTGAACTGCCATCAACATGAACTGCATGACTGTCCTTACCTAGCCTGCCCCAAGTTCAGAGTTGGTCAAAGACAGTTGAATTCTGAGCTCAGGGTCATCTGACACCATGCGCTCACCATGATCCCTCAACACACCAGGTGGTTTCCCTAAGGTCTTTGCTCAGTTCTGTAGTAGACCTAAATGTCTAGGAGGTGACATTGTCCCCTCAGCATGGGGACAGGCCAAAGGTAAAGTGGCTGAGGAGAAGGAGGGAAAGCAGTGGTCTGGTAAACAAATATCTACTCAGAGAAACATGAGGGTGCCATCTGACCCAGTTTCCTGGGGCACTGGGTGGACATGAGCTGAGAGGGGCAGCTTCGTGGGGGCGAGAGTTTGAAGCAAAGTCCCTAAAGATGGAAGCGGGGTCTCCCTGTAAAGGTGCTGGTGAGAGGAGAGGGAGGAGGGCCGTGGAGGCTCCCTGGACAGGAAGAGCCGATTTAACAGAGCAGGCTGCACATTCTCATTTTTAAGTAAGTGCTTCCAGAGAGCAAATACCAGAAACTCAATAAATATCTGCAGAGTGCCTGACTGCTGGAGTCAAAGTCAGGGAGAGCTTCCAGGGTTCAGATGCAGTGTTAAGGTGGATGTGGCTTCTAATTTTTTTTAACTTTTTAGTTTTGCAGTACTGGGGATTAAACCTGGGGGCACTCGATCACTGAGCTACATTCTCAGTCCCTTTTCTTTATTATTTTGAGACACAGTCTTGCTGAATTGCCCAGGCTGACCTTGAACTCCCTATTCCTGCCTCACCCTCCCAAGTTGGAATCACAGGCATGCTCCAGTGGTAGATATGTTTTGAGGCGCTCATTAGAACTTGAATCTCATGTCTCTCACTAATCCTCTGTGTGACAGAGTTGCTCATACCAGCCCTCAAGAGCTCAAGATTCATTGGGTATGGTGGTGCACCCCTATAATCTCAGCTACTCTGGAGGCTGAAGCAGGAGGATTGCAAGTTTAAGGCCAGCCAGGGCAAATTAGCAAGACCCCATTTCAACATACATTAAAAAAATAAAAAAGGGCTGGGAATGCAGCTCAGTGGCAGAGCACTTGACTAGCATCGGTAAAGGCCCATGGGGTGGAGGAAGACGGGAGGGAGGAAGGAAGAAGGAAGGGAAAGAAAAAAAAAAGAAAAGAACCAACCCAGTCACCATCAAGCTGACAGCTCACAATTGGTCATGGTTGGAGAATTAACATAGAAATCAGGAAAAACTACAAATTTAGGCTTTTTAAAAATCTTGGAAAGCTAACTGTTGAACATTTACCAGCCCATCACTGCCTACATGTGTTAAGAGGGGAAAATAGACACAGACTGAGTGAATAAGGAAGTTATAAGGGTAATGTTAATTATGAGAGTTAGGATTTAAGGAGCAAGTACTATAGGCCATACACTGTATTAAGTACCTTAATCTAGGGATATCAGTATTATTTATTTTGATTGAACCCAGGGATGCTCTACCACTGAGCTACTTCTTTTTATCTTTTATTTTGAGACAGGGTCTTGCTAAATTGCCCAGGGTGGCCTTGAACTTCCACTCTTGCCTCATCCTCCCGAGTTGCAGGGATTACAGGCATGTCTGGTGGTGGATGTGTTCTGAGGCTCCCTTTAGACAGAACTTGAATTCTAATTAGGATTGCAAATTTAAGGCCAACTGGGGCAAATTAGCAAGACACCATTTCAACATAAAAAAAACAATAAAAGGGCTGGGGATGCCGCTCAGTGGCAGGGCACTCCTCTAGCATGGGTAAAACCCATGGGCTCAATCCCCAGCACTACAAATCTGAATCCTAATTTAAGGTTCTGCCTCGATTTTGTAATCTCCCTCCTGAGTAGCTGGGATTACAGGCATGTAGCATCGTGCCCGATTTCCTTTATTCAAGTTTTTTATATTTTGAAAACTGGAGTAATGATTTCAGTGTAATAAAATTCAAAAGGTAGCTGAGTGCAGTGGCACCTGCCTGTAATCCCAGCTACTTGAGAGGCTAAGGCAGGAGGATGGCAAGTTTGAGGCCAGCCTTGACAACTTAATGAGACTCTGTCTCAAAATAGAATTTTAAAAAGGGCTGGGGTTGGTCTGGGGTTGGTCTGGGGTTGTGGCTCAGCGGTAGAGCACTCACCAGGCATGTGCAAGGCCCTGGGTTCAATCCTCAGAACCACATAAAAATAAATAAATAAAATAAAGATATTGTGTTCAACTACTACTAAATAATAAGTATTTTTTTTTTAAAGAGGCTGGGTAGAGTACTTGCCTAACATTCTGGAGGCCTTGGGTTGAATCCTGAGCACTACAAAAATAAAAAGGAAAGGAAAACTGACATTTGTCACTGAGCTTGGCCTGTGATATCTACTTGGCATAAATTAATTGCATAATACAAAATTATTGAGCCAATGGGAAGAAGCAATTCACACGCACATGGATTTACAATCACTTGTTCAAAGCTGTGCTGAGCCTTGTTTTCGATGTCAAGGATACACGGGAACCAAACAGTCCCTACTGTCACGGTGGGGTGCAGAACAGATTAAACAAACCAATGTGTTAATTTCAAACACTGACAAGGAAAATGAAGGATGTAAACATGGTGACAGCATTGTTAGGACAGGGGTGTGGCCAAAGAGCATTTTGGATAGGGCAGGGTCGGTCAGGGTAACATTTAAACGGAAACCTAAAGTTTGACAAAGGTCCAGCTAGCTCTGAAAGATCTGGAACAAGCGTATCCTAGGCACCAGGAACATCAATTGTGAAGATCCTGAGGTGGGAGAGACTTGGGGTGTTCCAGTGACACAGGGGCTGGTGACAGGAGTGTGCCAGTGAGGAACTGGGCAGTGCCCAGGCTGGGCCTTGTAGACGTCAGTGAAAGGTTTGCAGTTCATTCTAAACATGGTAGGAAAGTCTTTGTCGTATTAGTAGCAGAAGTCAGAACCATATTTGCCTTTCTCTAAGAACACTGTGACCAGTGGGAGGAGAACACCACACAGAGGGTCACAGGAAGGACAGTGGGCTAGTCCTTTAAGCCTGCCGTGACCACAATCATGGGAGCTTCACACAACAGAAATCCATTGTCCCCCAGTTCTGGAGGGCCGAAGTCTGACCTGGTGTCAGCAGGGCCACACTCCCTCTGGGGACTCTAGAGGAGCAGCCTGTCTTTCTAGCTCCTGGGGAATGCAGGTCTTCCTTGGCTTGTGGCTGCAGCTCCCCGGTCTCTGCCTCCGTCTGCACATGGCCATCTCTCTGCATCTTCTCTCCTGTGTGGCCAGGTGTCACCTCTTCTCAGTAAAGCACTTGTGGTTGGTGTTAGGGCCCATGAAATGAATGTGGCTGATCTCATTTGAGATCCTTACCTTAATTTTATCTACGAAAGCAAGTTTTCCAAGTGACATGTAGTTACTGGGGGTGGTGTACTTAGGAGTTTGGTGTATCTTTTGCAGAGGGCACAATTCAACTCACTACAGAGACCAGTGAGGAGATCAATGCAGACACACAAATGAGGGACTGGGGTGGATTAGAATAAGGAGATGGCAGCAGAGATGGAAAAAAGTGGGTGGGTTGGATGGATGGTGTATTTGTTAGGGTTCTCCAGAAAAATGGAACACATACATACGTAGGTGTGTCTGTGTGTGTGTGTGTGTGTGTGTGTGTTATAAGGAACTGGCTCACTTGATTAAGGAAGCTGTGAAGTCTTCTAGATCTGCTGTTGCCCAGCTGTAGTGTCCCTATGAGTCTGAAGGTCTGACCACCAGGACAACCAATGGCGTCAGTTTCAGTTTAAAGACCAGCAGGAAGAGCAGGTGCTTCAGCCCAAATTCTGAAGACCAGAGCAGAACAATGTGCCTGCTCAGCTGTCAGACAGGAGGACTTCCCTTAGCCTTTTTGTTCCACCAGGACTATGACTGAGAGGTTGAGGCCCACTGCCCTGGGGAGAGCCGTCTGCCTTACTCCTCTATAGATTCAGATGCTCACGCCTTTCAGAAACACCCTCACAGGCACACGCTGAATGATGTTTGGCCAGTTATCTGGACACTCTGTGGTTCAAATCATAAAAACAACACATAAAATTAACCAGCACAGATGAAAAATGAGGGAAGAAAAGAGGGACTGAAGAATCTCATGTTCAGAGAAGAGATATATATTTGAGTAGCCCAATTCAGAACCAAAGCAAAGGTAGAGATGGGAGATCTCAGCAAAGCCAGGTTCTCTCTTCCTCATCCCTGGAAAAGAATTTCCCTGCCAGCTACTGAGACAGATTGTTCCCTTTAGGAAGACCTCCATCAGCTGTGACATTATTACCCAGCAATGAATCAGCCCAAAATTGGGTAGCTCTGGGCACCATCTTCTGCCATGGAGATGGATTTTTATAAACTTTTCCTCTGCAACTTCAGCTTGTCCAAGACTCTCAGGAATATATAATGGATCAATCTATGGAGCTGCAGGAAGGGTATAGCATTCTTTTTTAAAATTTTTATTTATTTATTTGTTCTAATTAGTTATACATAACAGCAGAATGCATTTTGATTCATAGGACACAAATGGAGCACAATTTTTCATTTCTCTGGTTGTACACAAAGTAGAGTCAAACTTCTCATATCATCATACATGCACCTAGGGTAATGATGTCCACCTCATTCTACCATCTTTCCCACTCCCATACTCCCTTTGCCCTATCCAAAGTTCCTCCATTCCTCCCATGCTCCCCCATTCCTCTATTTTGGATCAGCATCCACTTACCAAAGAAAACATATGGCCTTTGGTTTTTGGGGATTGGTTTACTTCACTTAATGGTACAGCATTCTGATTTCAGTCTAAAGGGATTATTTCTACACCAGTGAAGTTGTGAGATCTATAGCTATACTAGAGATCTTCAAATTTCCCTCCCTCACCTTATTATTTTCTTCTCATATTAAGGTAGAATAAATATACTCCACAATATTTCACCTCAATCTTTAGGAAGATGCTTTCTCTCAGGGCAGACTTAGGCAAAGGCACTGTTTAAGTGTATATTGCTGTGTAACAAAGTAACTTCCAAACAGTATCTTCAGTGACAAACATTTGTTCTCTCACAGTTTCTGTGTGTCAGAACTCACACTATGTGGTTCTGACTAGGTCTCTTATGAAGTTGCAGTGAAGATGCTGGCTAGAGCCATAGTCGTCACTACGGATGGCAGTTGCTCTTCCCAAACGGCCACACACATGGTCATGATGGAGAGAGCTCAGTTCCTTGCTGGCTGTTGGAAGGCAGCCTAAGTTCTTGCCATGCGAGTTGTTGAGTGCCCTTACAACATGGCATCTGGCTTCCCTAGAGCGAGAGCAAGTCTGTTGTGACCTGCCATGGATGTCACACATCCCATCACTTTGGCTACATTGTTATTGTTAGAGTGAGTTACCAAGTCCAGCCTACACTCAAAGGGAGGAGAATTAAACTCAGCTTCTTGAAGGGACAAGCATCAGATAATTTGTGGGTATGTTTTTATGTCCAGTACTTCAGAATCTTGTCTCTGACACTGAGTAGGCTATAAAAACAGATATTAACAGTGAATGGTGGATCTTCCAGAACTTGCTTATTCAGGAAAACCAACAAGCCACAGATAAGGATTATCCTCTCTCCTTCCTCATGAATTGGGTGGTAAAGAATATCAGTAGCAAATAGCACCAACGAAACAAGAAGAGTAATGTCACCTAATATTTGCTGAACACTCTCAAGAATGTTAACATCTACAGAACAGGAGCATTGCCCGTCTTAAGTTCTGTACTGTAGAAACAGGCGCTCAATACATATTGAGGAATAAATGAAGTCATTTCTCATTTTCATCTCACAAGAATCCGGTGAGGTAAATACCATGGCTGTTCCCATCCTACAGGTGGGGAAACTAAGACACAAAGAGATTAAGTAATGCACCAGAGTGTTGTGGCAAATCATCATAGAGTTAGGATGAGACCCCAAACTATCTGAATCCAAACACCACCTCTTCCTCTGCTGGCCACAGAGACTAGAATGACAACTCGTAATTACAGAACCAATGTTAGAAGTGATGAGTTGGCTTGAACTAATGGAAGGAAGATGAGGCCTGAATTAAAACAAAACACTGGATAATCCAAAAACCATTTTCATTTGGCTCAGTAATATAGCCAGAGACATCCTCTCAGAGGAACAGCTACACTCAAACCATCTGGACTTGGCCCTGATCTTTACCCAAAGCTGACATTCTCTGGAAGGAATCCTCAGAGGCTCCAACCCCTACCCTCCAAACTTCCCTGAGCTAATGCATTTCTAAGATTCTCCAGAAAAAAAAAAAAAAAAAAAACCCACACAGGATCCCTTCTAGAAGCCACGTTCCTGGTTTTTAGTCTCCTTTCCTCCTGCAGTGTCACTCATAACCCTTGTTTTGCAAATAGCAGATTTCTTCCTTTTATGTCCTAAAGAGGAAAACATATTCCTTAATTTAAAAAAAAAAAAAACAACCTATGATTCACCCTGGGGTGACCCTGCTTGAGGACCAGGGAAAGGTTCACTCCTCAACACACGTTGCAAGGGCAGACTGAGCGCTGTCACGTCGCAGGCTGGGATCCCAGTGCCTATTCTGGTTTATTAAACATACCCAGCTCTTCTGGTTTCTCAGAGACCCTCTGCCAACTGCAGCAACCACAAGCGGATACGCTGTGAGCATAGCCCAGATGTGGGAGCGGTGCTGGAGAGGCCAGCTGAACTTGGCACGGGCCAGGCTTCGAGTGGAAACCTGGAGCTGCACGGTTGCAGCTCGGCTCTGGTACTGATTTGGTGAGCACTGAGCAAGCAACCCGACTCTTTGGACTCAGTTTCCTTCTCAAGAGCTCAGAGATCAATACAGGGCTGGTGGTCCTCCTCCAAGGAGTGGACCAAATATGCCAAAGGGAACAGTTATGGTTTGACTCTTTAATGGCCTTGAAAACTTGTGTGTTGAAGACTTGGACCCCAGTGCAAGGGTGTTCAGAGGTGGGGCCCCTGGAGGGTACCTGGATCATGAGGGTGCACACTTTATGAATGGATTGATCCATTTAGGGTTAATAACTTACTATTGGGAGATGGTAGAGACCTTGGGAGATGGGGCCCAGTGGGAGGAAGTAGATCACTGGGGAGGAGCCCTTGAAGGTATATTTTGTCCCCAGCCCCTTCTTCTCTGTCTCTGTCTCTGTTTTCTGACCTCCACGAGGTAAGAGCTTTCCTCTAAATGTACTTTAGCAGTGCCGGACTGCTCCACCACAGGCCCAGAAGTAACCAGGCCAAGCAACCATGGACTGAAACTGTGAAACAAAACAAACCTTTCCTCCCTTTAATTATCTTGGGTATTTTATTACAGAGATGCACAGCTGACTAATGCAGAAGCTCAGTCCGATGTTGTCACAGGTAGGAAAGCAAATTGGTCCTGAGAGTCCGATTGGTTGACTATTACTTGTGGACATTACTTAAAGAGAACAATTTTTTTTCCAATTTTAAATTAATTGCTAATATGAAAACATCAGGAGATTTTACGTTTTTTAAAAATTCAGATATCCAAGAATTGGAAAAGCTAATATCAGATGGATTGCATTCTCAAAGGGAACAACGAACTAGCACCAAGCACAGACTGTCACTGACTTGAAACAAGAGGGAGTCTTACCAGTTTGCCATAGTCTCCACTACTTCTTGTCACTTAACGGTCTCGTGTTCATCACTATGTAAGTTTCAATAAATGTTCTATTTGATTTTCAGAATATTACAACATTCTGACGTGTGCTGAAATCACAAGTTTCCTTCTTGTATCCTTTTGGTAAAATGTTGCCTAGTGCATCAAAGCTGAGCTTAGAAGATGTCCTTGCTTTGCAGTTACCTTGTGTATATTTTCATCTGCTGATTGGATAACCCTGGCACCTATAAACTTTGGGTTTGGGGTCTCTGCTAGGACTTATAGAATAACTGGCCAGCCAGGAAATTAGCAGGGCATTATGACTAATGAGAGTACAGAAGGAATATGTGGCCTAAATTCCACCCACTGTTAAGCCAAAATGACACCTAGACCAGGCTCCCAAGGAAGAGGTAGCATCGTGGGAATGTCGTCATTAGAATCCCTTAAGAATTAGGATCTTCCATCCCACATCTATGACACAATAAAGTTTTCATCCAGCAAAGGAGTTGGCAAATCTTGGCTGACAAGAAGGTCACCTGTTTTTGAGAATAGCCTTCTATTGGAATAAAGCTATAGCCACTGGTTTCTATGTTGCTTATAGTTGCTTTTGACTTAAGAGGTCAGCACTGAGTAGTTTCATCAGAGACCATATGGCTGGCAAACCCCCAAAATTTATTATCTGCCCTTTATAGAAAAGCTTGCCAAGCCCTGGTCTAGCACCTTGGGTTACAAGGAATAGACACCTACGCAGATTAGCTCCAGCAAAGTCTGTCTGCGGTCAGGACATAACAGGGAACATGCTAGATGCCAAGCACCTGGGCCTCAGAGAAATCAGGCCTCAGGGGAACTAAAACTGTAACTGCACATCTTTCTTGTGGGCTTTCTGCTTTTCTCTGATTCTTCCCTGTTCTTTTTTCACTATCCAATTTGTCTTCCCCTAGCTTTGCAAAAAACCCCTCAGGATGCCCAGGCCCCTTCTGTATCACACAATCCCAAACAGCCTTTCAGCTTTGGTTTCCCTTGAACTCCAGCCTCTGAGTTTCCCAATTCCAAACTTATGGGAGGAATTTGATTGGCCCAGATCATCTTTTCAAGCCCATAGGTCTTGGAGATCCCTGGGCCAGACTGTGGTTGTCCCCACCCCCTGGAACAGGTCCCCACTCCTGGACCAATATCAAGACATTCAGCAGGCACAGTGGGCATGGAACCCACATTTAAAAGGGAACAGAGGGCAGGAGCCAGAACCTAGCTGCCTTCACCACGAGGAGGAGAGCCCTGGTCTTTTCTTAAAGCCAAACAACAACAACAACTTTTCTTCTAAGCCTTCTTATTTACATCATGACCGAAAAGCTAATGTCTGAATTTTCAGTATGTCCCCTGTGAGAAGGGAACCATAGCCCACTGGAGGCATAAGGTCAGCACAGGGAGAGAAGAGCTAGCTCAACTGCAGCATTTGGTGGGATATGAAATTTTGGCCTTGTCTTCTCCAAACTAGCAGAAGAAGGGAAGGAGGAAAACCAGCCTGGCAGAACTTGCCCTGATTCTACCATAAACAACTGATGATGAACATGCTAGTTTTCTTCCTCCTGTTCCACCCCAGGCCTCAGTTTCCCCATTGATCAAACGATTGGACCGAATTAGAACAGTGGTCTCAGACTGGCTGCTACAGCCAAACCTCGTGGAGAACGTGCTAAAGCACATACAGGTGGGTTCACCAGTTTCCCTGGTCTGGGTTGAGACCTAAGAATTTGCATTTCTAGCAGGTTGCCAGGAGATGTGGGTGCTGCAGATCTAGGACCACACTTTGAGACTCCCTGATCTAGATCATCACCAAGACTCCCTCCGATCCTCATAGGCCAGTCTATTCTCCTCCTGGGTTAGGGTTGATAAGATTCCTGGTCAGTGTGGAGGACGTGGGCTGTGGGCCAAGGAAACCTCCTGCCTGGGTTAGCAGGCCTTTCCTGAGCCTGCTAGAGACCAGACTGTGCCCCCAGCATGGCCACCTTTCCTTCCTTTCACCACTACAAAAAAAACATGTTGCCAGAATCCTGGGCTCCAGAAATACCCAGCCGCCTTCCCAGTCTACTGGAAAATGTTGACTTTCTATTTCTCCCCTTGGCCAAATTTTGTGGGCAGCGTGGCTCCCGGACACGTAGGCCACACAATTGGCTCTCACAACTCACTTCCTCAAAGGTGATCCCATGTCGTTCTGCTGTCCATGATAAACAGCTCCAGACTGGGCAGCCCAAACCCAGGGGAAGCCAGCCTGCTGTGGATCTGGAAAGTTCCCCACAGGCAGAGAGATGGCAGCTGCTCCTCTGGCTCAGGCGGAGGCCAAGCCACAAGCTGGGGGGACAGCTCAGAGCTCAGGCCTCCAACTAGTGCTGCAAATTGCCCCTGCAGGGCCCAGCCAGGTCGGGGAAGGAGCCCAAGGAGCTGGAACTCTGAGTGACAGCTGAGCGGGAGACACCCTTCATCATCCCGCTAAGTCACTAAGAGGTTTCTGAAACAGGTGGCTCAAATTTCCTTGAAAACCCAGAATAATCCCCCATTTGAAGTGTGCGCGAATCTTGTTGTCACCACCTAGTATTAATGGGCAGGCACCACAGAGGGAAAAAGGGGTTTTCGGCTGCATTTTTGCACACTGACTGCCTGACAAGCTCAATAAAAGCTTAAACAAATATTAAAAAACACACAGAGAGTCAGGCTGGTTTAAATTAACTTCCCAAGCACTTTACCTACTGTAGGAAGAAATTATAATAAAATGTCAGAGCAAAAATAAACCGCGCATGGAAATAAAAATAAAACATAAAATGCCCTCTTACAACCAACTGTTCAGTACGATTTACTTCATAACAACATATCATTGTACATGAAGTTTTCATAGTCCTGAAGTGTATTTGGGCATTAGAAATGTTGACTTTGAAAAATTCATATTTTACACGCTGGGAATCTATTTCTTTTCCCAGAAATCTTAAAGATGTAAACCACTTTGAAACAAAACAAACCACCACCCCCCACCAAAAAAAAAAAAAAAAGAAAAAAAAATCCTACTTTGTTAACTCTGACATAATTCTTCCAAATAGATTACACTCATGCTCGACACATGACCCCAAGTCCCATTTCTCTTAGGCATTCGCAGTTGTAGCTGCAGCTTGGGCTCCGCACTTGGAGAAGAAGGAAGGACTTTGGGGTGGAGACAGACGGGTTCTACTCAGGCCATCCTAGGCCTCACGGAGAGGAGAGGTTGGTGGGGGGAAAGACATTCTGAAGTCCTTGGGCCACAGCTTGTAGAATCTGCCAACCTTGGTGCTTAGATGGGAGCCAGATAAAATTGAGAGGCTAACAGAGGCAAGGGGGCTTGGAACACTTCTTTACTGGATGGAATAAAGAGGAAGACAGAAGGCAGGGGAAGGAGGGAGAAAGGCAAGAAAAGGGAAAACAGAGAGGGGAGGAGGGAGGCCCAGGGCAAGCCCCTCCTGCCCAGTTAGCCCATCTTGTGTGAATTTTCTCACAAGCTGATCTGCCCTGGCTTTCTTTCTTTCTTTCTTTCTTTCTTTTTTTAAGCATTTATTTTTTAGTTTCAGGTGGACACAATATCTTTATTTTACATTTATGTGGTGCTGAGGTTCGAACCCAGTACCTCGTGCATGCTAGACGAGCCCTCTACCACTAAGCCACAACCCCAGCCCCTGCCCTGGTTTTCTAACCAAAGAGAGTGTGGGCTGAGAAAGATCTCGAGGGCCTACATGGCTCTCCCTCCCCTGCCAGATTTCTGTCACACCCAAAGGTGATTTTCTGGGAAAGGGTTTCCTGGCAGGGCCTGGGTGGAGCAGCCTGGTACAGCCTTCGGTATCTGGCTCGCAGTAAGAGTTTCCAGGGGGACCTATCCTGGCATCTGAAAAGCCAGCCTCCCCTTCCTCCAGCATCCTGTCAAGGACTCCCATGGAGCCCTCCTGCATGAGCGGAGCCAGAAGAACCCCAGGAGGGCAATGGAAAGAGAACCAGTCACCAGTGGACACAGGTACATACATAACACATGCAAGTTCAAAAGTGTGCGTCTCCATATGTAGATGTGTGTGTGTCAAGGCCTGTGCATCTTTCCTACTGAGTTAATCGCAACCTTCCCAAGGGACTAGAAGATGACTCACCAGCTGGCAGAGTGTGGACAGCCATGCCAGGGACACCAAGCCCAGCCACCTCTCCAGAATAGACTAGAGGCCTGGGTAGAACCACAGACCAAGCACGAGGAGGTCCAATCCAGAGAGCAAACACAGACTTTAAAAAAAATGCAACTTATTTCTCTAATCTGCTTGTGCTGATTGTGCCAGAAACAAATACCAGCAGGCCTGGAAAAAATGTTTCTGTTCATTTGCCTCGGCTCGGAGCCACCCTCCCTAAAGGGGAAGGAAAAAGAAGAGGAACAGATTCTGGGGGTGTTTTGTCTGGCTCACTGGACCCTTCTGCCCTTTTGCCTCTGGGAAGGAGGGAAAGGGGTTATCTGGAGCCCCCCGCCCGCCCCCTTCACTCAGGACCTGAAACAGCCCCTTCAATTTCCCACACACAAAAAAAGGTTTGAGAAGCGGAAACTGGCCGTGGCTCCCCAGGGCAGAAATTGAGAGCTCAACTCTAAACCACTTCCTTTGCCTGGTAACAATGCACGGAGGAATTTCCACAAATCCCCTTAGCTGTCATGGCTTCCGCTCCTCAATTTGGGAAAAGACAGCCTGGGACATTCCAACCCCCAACCCGCACCCCGTTTGATCTGTTTGGCTCCTGGACGGGCCTTGGAGAGCAGCATACGTTTCCCTTCCCTATGTTTCCTCCAGGAGTTGAGAAGCGTCCAAGTCTGACCAAGTGTGGGAAGCAGCCCAGCCCAGCCCAGCAGCATCACCCAGAGGCTGTTCTCCAGCCCTGGAGAGGAAAGGCGCTTCAAGGCAGGGACCGGCAGGACTCCGAAGGTGGTGTGCAGCGTTAGGGCTTGAACTGACCCACACCCGTGGCTGGGCTCCACCACTGTCTAGCTGTGTCACTTTGGGAGGTTACCTGAGCTCTCTGATGATTAAAGTTCCTGTGAGAGTGACCCTGAGGGTCCTGGGATGGAGGTTTTTAAAGCCCTTATCACAGTGGCTGGCACATCTCAAGAACTTGCTAAACATGAGCTACTGCAATCAACCAAAGGTCTACACTTGAAGACTCCCCAGCCTTCAGCAGCAGACCTTGATGCTCCTACTGCCCAGGAGTAGTTCCCACCCCGGCATGTACAAAAACCACGGTTGCTACACAGCTCGGTTCAGCTCACATGCTCTAGTCCATGAGGTCCCTTGGAAAAGTACCCCATGTCCATGCCAATGTCCATGCCAGCGGTGCTTCCCACTGATGCTCTGGGAGCTTCCTGCACATTCTCAGGGAACTAATGGAATGCTGGACTCTGAACAGAGGCTGGGAGAATGGTGTCCTGAACCTCACTTGGCTATTTTATCACTGTAACAAAATACCTGGCAAAATCAACTTAATGGAGGAAAGATTTATTTTGGCATGTGGCTTCAGAGGTTTCAGACCATGGTTTGTAGACTTGATAACAACTATGTTCCCCCAAAATTCATATGCTGGGTCTAAATCCCAATGTGGCTATACAGCCTACAAGGAGGTAATGAAGGTTAAATGATGTCACAGGATGGCGTTTTAAATGGGTGTCCTCAGAAGAAGAGGAAGAGACACTAAAGAGCTGTGTGTGTGTGTGTGTGTGTGTGTGTGTGTGTGAGAGAGAGAGAGAGAGAGAGAGAGAAGAAAAGCCCATGTGAAGATAGAAAGAAGGCAGGCATCTCTAAGCAAGGAAGAGAGGCCTTATCAGAGACCAACCCTTCCAAGCACTTTGATCTTGAAATCCAGCCTCCAAAACTATGAAGAAATACATTTTTACTGCTTAAACCAGTCTATGGTATTTGTTACAGCAGCCTCCTCAAACTCATACAGAGGGAGAAGACTGAATCAGTGGTGTGTGATGTGGGAGCATGCATGAGTGGTGCCTCAGAGACTAGGTCCTGGGAGCTGGGGAACCGGCACCTGGTCCTTCACACCTACTTCACTGGGACCAGCACCTATTTGGGCTGTTTTTCACATGGGGGTTTAGGGGACTTTTTCTCATTTGTTTGTTTGTTTAAGGAAGTTCCTTTGCTGAACAAAGCCCATGCCTGTCATGCTAACAGTATTCTATTCCGTATTGAAGGACTATGGAGTCACATGACTTAACAGGCCTGCCCAGCTTGAAGGGTCTGTGGCTTGGGAACAATTTTTGATGCCAACACTAATGGTATATTTAGCAACTCCCTAAAGGCTATCTTACAAACCTTACATACATAAACCATTCAGTCCTTCCCCAGGCCCCACAAGGTAGGTACCACCACTCCATCACATGCTCAGGGCCACGCAGAGTGATCATTGATTCCAAAGCTTGTGACCATAATCTATCATCCTAGAAAAGGCAGGGGAAGTCGCCAGGCAGCCATTCTTCAGCAAGTGTCCCCCTCAGGCTCCTCACGGTCAGAGATCTGTCATATATCATGAGGAATCTGCCTCCACCATCTCAGGACCAAACTCAACAAGTGGGTGTCCTAATTGTCCCCAGGATCCTGCACACCTCATCAATGGGCTTTCAGATCTGTTGCTGCAACTTATTTCTGTATCTTATGCTACTTGTTTGGATTTTGACCTCCGATAAACACTAAAATCATTGTATATAAAAGGGGAATTGGTAATTTTGAACTTGGCAAGTAATACTTAATGTTTTCTTGTGGGACAGCAGGACTAACAATGTCACATTAAATATTCCAGCCCTTCAAGAAAGGATAGGTAGCCAGGCACGGTGGCGCATGCCTGTAATCCCAAAGGCTTAGGGGGCTGAGGCAAGAGGATTGTGAGTTCTAAGCCTGCCTTAGCAACAGTGAGGCATTAAGCAACTCAGTGAGACCGACCCTGTCTCTGAATAAAACACAAACTTGCGCGGCATGTGTGAGGCACTGGGTTTGATCCTCAGCACCACATAAAATATAAATAAATAAAATAAAGTTAAAAAAAAACATACAGAGGGCTGGGGGTGTAGCTCAGTGGTAGAGCACTTGCCTGCTCTGGCAAGGCCCTGGGCTCAAGCCTCAGCACTGCATATGAACAAACTGAAAATAAGATAAAAGAAGAAACTAAAAAAACAACTTACTAAGAGAAGATATTCGAAGCATATTTAACTAACAAAGGATGAGTATAAAGGATATATAAAGTACTCCTGTACATCAAAAGAAAAAGCAAAATAAACGATGAGCAAGAGCAAAATCCTTGAGACAGCATTTCACACCAAAGGAGACACAATAGACACAAATGGCCCGTCAGTGTGTGCAAATATATTTAATTTCCCATTACTAATAAGAAAAATACAAATTAAAATCTTGATGAGAAGAAAACCAATCCCCAAAGCCCAAAGGCCAAATATTTTCTCTGATATGTGTATGCTGAACCATAATGAGGGCGACAGGGTGGCAGGGAAGAATGGAGGAACTTTGGATTGAGCAGAGTGGGGCTGGGTGTGTAGAAGGTGGTAGAATGAGATGGACATTATTACCCCTATGTCTGGGTATGACTGCACGAATGGTGGGACTCTGCATCATGCACAACCAGAGAAATGAAAAGTTGTGCTCTATTTGTATAAACAAATTTAATTAAATAAAAACGTTTATACACATTCAATAAAGGTATATTTGTATATAAAAAAATGGGAAAAAAGAAAAAAAACTTGATGAGATACTTTTTCATACCCCCAGATCTACTGACTACAATCAGAAAATCAGACAATATCAGCTTCTAGAACAACAAGGATGGAATGAGCAGCAACAGAACTGCCATCTACTGCCGGTGGAAGAACAGGTGGATAAAACCACTTTGGAGGGACTGGGGAAGTGGCTCAAGCGGTAGCACGCTCGCCTGGCATGATTTTTGCTAGGAGATGCTATGATGTATGTGGAGGTCCCTGCCTTCTCCAAAGAATGTATAAAACTGCTGCAAACCCTGGGCTTGGGGCCTCTTAGCATCACCTGTTGCTGTGTGTGCACGGAAGACCGAGCTAGCGCGCAATAAATAACAGTACCAGCTTCTACCTACTGTGTGAAAATGGGTAACCCTCTTTCCTTCTCTGTGACTCAGTTTTCCCGTCTCTAGCAGTAAGGTAGTGAGTCCCTCAGACACTTGCAAGGATTGAGTGACAGCGCTGAGGATAAGCCAGGCTTGGTGCTTAGCTCCCAGCGAGCCTCCCTTACTGTGGCCAGCAACCTGGACACCACCCAACCAGGCCTTCCAAGCCAAGCTCATTCACATTTTCCTACTGGCTCTCACTCTCCTGTGCTCCTGCCCGCCACCTTCATTCCAAAGTCCCCAATTCCACCAATATATTGGTTGAAGTAATTAGCTCACATCTCCTCAGACATGGCAAGGGCCCCAGCATCCTTCTCAGCCTTGGTCTTCCAGACCCAGGCTGCTCCTGGGCCCCATAGGGTACCCCTTCTTTGTTCCTCGCCCACTGTGGGAAGGACTTTTAAAAATCTGGAGGAGACCTTAAGAGTTTCCTGGAATGAGAGATGGCATCCGATGCAGAGTCTGGATCTTGAGAGCCTCTGCTCACACAACCAGGTCATTTGAGAATGGGGGCCCTCTCCCTAGAGAAGGGGGGATTCGAATGACCAGCTTTGAGACATGGGAGAGAAGGAAAACCAGCTTCAGTGTCTTCCAAACCTGAAATAAAAACCAGAGTGCCCACAGCTGCCGTCTCCACACAAAATGTAGCACCTTCTGGAAGGTCAGGAACAAGAATTGAGCCCCTCGGATTTGTAGCCCTGCCCAGCAAAGGCCCTGGGTGCAGCTAACCTGCCTCAGAGGGTTTCTCCCGACTGCCTGAGTGGTCCACTCCAGAAGTCAGAAAAGGCCCAAGTGACTTAGTGTGACTTAGTGCCTCATGACAGGGACCCCATAATGAGCCAGGAGAAAAGAGCAGAAATACTCATTAGAAACCCAAGAGAAATTTTGAAAAGATCCAACACACCCACCCCCTCTGTGCTCCAACTCATTGTCATCAGCTCCAGCCACAAAGCCTTCCGTCCCTGGGGAGCCCCAAGTGCCATTCTTCCCTGCGGGTACCACATGGCCAGAACAAGAAAGCATTCCTCTCGGTGGGGCGGAGGAAGCCAGGCCCAGCCCCGCCAGGCGGGAGGGAAGGAGGGATTCCACTGCCATTGTTCTCTCAGACTGTGCCACTACGGGAGGACAGGAGGAAGGAGGCGCCTCCAGTGTCTGACCAGCTGGGGCAGCAACAAGAGGCCTTCCTAGCCCCCTACTGGGTTCTTGTTTTCTCCCTCCCCTGGATTCCCACACCCCTTCTTTGGCTTCCCTGCCCCCCACTGCTCCTCCGTGTGAAGTCTTCAGTGGGTAGGAAGCTCAAGGTCCAGGGGCTCAGCCCTGATGCCTGTCACCTGCTGCCACAGTCCCTGTTGCTTGGTGGGGCTCTGTGGCATTCCTGCTTGCAGATCTGTAGCCATGATCCACAGGCTACTCTTGAGATGCACAGAGGCAAAATCTGAACACATCCCCAGACATGCAGACCCCACACCACAATCCCAGAGCCACAACCCCACAGCATAATTTGCTGATCAAAACCTACTTCTTCTATCATGCATGACTGAGGGCAGGTGACAAGTGGCCATGAATAATTTGTTCTTTCATTCTTTAACAACTATGAACCAGGCACCATTCTAGGTACTAGAGATACAACATGAACTAAACCAAGATCCCTGTCTTTTTTTATTATTATTATTATTTTTAGTTTTTGGCAGACACAACATCTTTGTTTATATGTGGTGCTGAGGATTGAACCAGGGCCGCACGCATGCCAGGCGAGCGTGCTACCGCTTGAGCCACATCCCCAGCCCTAAGATCCCTGTCTTTATAAAGTTTTTCCTGGCGGGCAGATCTTTCCTTATTTCTCTGCTCTCACCCATGTGCCAGGTCTATGGTGCCAATAAAATGCCTCTTGACTGTGTGTCAAGGAGTATGGCAGGAGTAAAGTTTTTGAAACTAAGTAGACCTAGGTTCCATTTGCAGACTGTGGAATCTTATATGAGAATTTGTTTCTTAGCCTTCTATGTCTCAGTTTTCTCATCTGCAAAGTGGGATCTTATTGAAATAAACTGTATTGCTCAGGGTAACTGGTTGTTGGAAGAGCTCAGTGAGAAGATATATCTCAAGGGCTGGGCCCAGGGCCAGGATGTAGCACATAAGTGCTCAGAAAAATTTGCTATCATGAGATCACTCCTCTTGGGTTCACTGTCTGCAGGAGGGACTTCTTGCTCTATTGACTGTATACCCACAGAAGTTCCTATTGGCCCAGCTGCTCCCTTTTCTGCAACATCCTATTGTGAGCCAGCTCCCAAGTCAGAAACTGCTTGGGCTGTTTATTTTCCATTTGTCCATATGCTCACCACAAATGCAGACGAGCCTCTGGATGAGGCTTATACTTAGGAACTGTAATCGCAACCTTGCAGCCAACGCATGGAGCCAGGGATGGGACCCAAATGCAAACAAACGCTACATATGGTTCCAGTTTCTGGGGTCCCTGAGAAGCACAACCCAGGAAGGCTTTTAATTATGCCATTGGGCTGTGTAGGAGAAAAGAGCGCCCTCTGAGAGGACCCATTGTGAACTACCAAACCAGAAGATGACTAAGCCTCATCCATTGTTTCTTTGTTGTTGGGACAAAAGGACAAGTCCCATCATGGGCACCTTCCCCTTAGGGAGAACACCAGGATGTTTCAATCAGTTGTTGCCAAGGATGGGCAGAACCAGGTAGGGACTGTTAATCACAGTGGCAAATCAATGCCCAGAACTGATGTCCAGCTCTTCATTTTGCCTCTGGAGGGAGAAAAACATTCCCAGAGTCGATATAAAATGAGATCCTGAGTTCACAAACCACAGCTTCCCCAATGACCCTAGTCTCAGTTGAGAGTCATTTATTCAGACATTGAAAGACAGAAAGAAACATCTGAAGAAAACATGATCTAATCCTATTGTCTTAGACAAATGTGTTTTCTGGGCTCTTCTCACCATAAACCTGACTTAATGAAGTCTCACCCTGCACACAGCACCCTCCTAAGTGTTACCATATTTGTTTGTTTGTTGTCAATGTGCCTCAGACATTTAAAGAGGTCCCATTGAGCTTTTAGGCTCCTAGACACGCAGAGTATGGAGAATGAGGGGTGCAGCCAACATTTCTGTCTCTGCATCTGGAGATCAACAAATGAATCCTGGGCTAGCCAAGTCAGATCTCTGCATGTGTGTGCTGGGGGTGGAGCTGGGGAAGGGCTGCTGGCTTGCTCTTCCATGTATGCTAGCTAGTCCCTTGGAGTAGCAAACTCCGTGTCAGCTTAGAGGTCCCCCAGGGGACCGGGTAAAGTGAAGAAGATACAATAAACTCCAGAAGGGATACTTCTCAGAGCTTGGCAAAATGGCAGTGCATAGTAGGCTTTGGGTCGGTCAGAGTTCTGGTAGGAAATAGGTTGCCCCAAAAGCAGTAAAACATCAGTCCTATTCAGAAGCTTTAAGGGAAGCAACGGGGATGGTACAGGGTCCCAGGGTGGCAATAGTGGAACGGATTTGACATTCCCAGGCTCGAAGGAACAGAGAATGGCTCCCCCCTCAAGCCCACCCAACAGGGAGGGAGCTAACACTGTACCTCCCCCAGGTTCCTGCTGGTACTTCCCCCTGGCCCTGTCCAAAAGCCAGAGGGAAAGGAAGTCCCTGGATCCAGGCCGCACAGTCAGCCTCTCCGGTCTCAGGGTGAGGTAGAGACAGAGGATTGGATCTGGAAGGGCAAGTGAAGTCATCTAGCCCCATCCTCAATGGTGATTTGCTGGTTCACTAAGAAGCCAACTTCTGACCAAAGGTGAAGCTAATAGAGAAAGAAGCCTCATGGTGCTTTCCTGTCTTATTGCTCTTTGTGGATAATATCCACTTACTGAGCACTTAGCATCAAGCGCTGTCACATGACACAGTGATTTTACTAACTCTCCAAAGCGTCAGTATGAGGTGAGCACTGTTATCCCCACTTATAGATAAGAAAACTGAGTCTCAAAAGGTTAGATACTTGGCTCAAGGCCTACACTTAATAATAGAGAAATAAGGATTCAAATACAATCTCGTTCCTTTATTTCCCAACTTTTCATTATGAAAAATTTTAAACAAAGAAAAGTTGAAAGAATAAAATAATGAACCAACTACGTAGATTCAACAAATACATACATTCAATACATAAAACATTTTGTTATATTTGATTTATCTATATGTATATATAAATAGGTAGATGATTCTCCTGCATTTTTTTTCCCCTTTTAAAATCCAGGGTTGCTCTACACCCTTAGCCCTTTTTTATTTTTTATTTTGAGACAGGATCTCTCTAAGTTGCCAAGGCTGGCCTTGAACTTGTAATTCTCCTGCCTCCAGAGTCACTGGGATTACAGGTTTGTGCTAACGTTCTGTCTCCCAGGTCCAAACTTTTTAGTGTGCTAAAATATATACATGCCAGGGGCAGTGGCACACGCCTCTAAACCCAGCCACTCGAGAGGCTGAGGCTGGAGGTTTGCAAGTTCAAAACCAGCCTCAGCAACTTAGCAAGGCCCTAAGCAACTCAGTGAGACTCTGTCTCTAGATAAAATATTAAAAAGGGCTGGGGATGTGGCTCAGTGGTTAAGTGCCCCTGTGTACCAATATCATCATCATCATCATCATCATCATCATCATCATCATCTTAACCAATTTTAAGGCTACAGTTCTGTGGTATTAAGTTTATTCTAATGTGCAACCATCATCATCATCCCTCTAACTCCTGAAACTTGAGACCCATCAACAACCCAACAGTGACCTTTGTTCCTCCCTCCCTTTCTTTCCCCCACTCCCTGGCAACCCATTTTACTAAGTCAGTATTTTACAAGTAATTACAGGATTTTGACTCCTGTGATTACTTGTAAGTAGAATCATCCAGTATTTGTCTTTTCGTGACTGTCTTTTTTCACTTAGTGTAATGTTCTCAAGGTTCAAGCGTGTTGCAGCATATCAGAACTCCCCTCCTCTCCGAGGCTAGATAGTATACCGAATTGTATGTAGAAACCACATTTTGCTTGTCCATTCTTTTATTAATGGACACTTGGGTTGCTTCCATGTTTCAGCAGTGGAGAATAATGCAGCTTGCTATGAATATGGACTACAAATCTTTCTTCTCTTGTATATAGATATCCAGAAGTAGAATTTGCTGGGTCATATGGTAATTATATTATTAATTTTGGGGGGAGGGAAATCATCATGTTGTTTTCTTTTTTTCATTAGAGCATTATAGCTCTACATAGTAATTGGGTTTATTTTGAGAAAGTCACACATGCATGGAATTTGATTATAATCTCCATCCCACCCACTTTCCCTCTTTTCCTCCTGGATCCCTTTATTCTCCTTCCTCTGCTCTGCTGATCTTCCTTTCTCTTATTTATTTTTGATACCTGGGATTGAACACTGAGCCACATCCCCAGCCCTATTTTGTATTTTATTAGCGCCAGGGTCTCACTGAGTTGCTAGATTCTCCTGGCTCAGACTCCCAAGCCCCTGGGATTACAGGCGTACACCACCATGTCAGCCCTTTCTCTTATTTACTTATTTTTGTGGTGTTGGGGACTGAACCCAGGGCCTTGTGTATGAGAGGCAAGCACTCTACCAACTGAGCGATATCCATAGCCTTCATTTATTTATTTTTGATTGGTACTGTCTACATATCCACAAAGGTGAAATTCCTGTGGTATATTCATATATGCATATAGTGATTTTGTTACATTCTTCCATATCCCCTCCCTTTCCCATCACTCCTCTCTCCTACTCCATCTTCTCCTGCTCCACGGATCTTCCCTTTATATTTATGATATTCATTCCACCTCCCCCACCTTCTTCCTCTGTTTTGCTCCAGCTTCCACATAAGAAAGGAAATATCCAACCCTTGATTTTCTGAGTCTGGCTTATTTCACATATCATGATATTCTCTATTTTCATCCATTTGCTGGCAAATGCCATCGTCTCCTTCTTCTTAACACCATATTCTTTTTCCCGACAGCTGTACCATTTTATATTGCCACCACCAGTGTAGAAAGTCCTAATTTCTCTGCAGCCTCACCAATATTTGTTACTTTGTTTTGTTTTGTTTTATAGAAGCCATCCTAATGGAGGGGTACCTCCATATAGTTATGATTGCATTTCTTTAATAATTAGTGATGTTAGCTGGGTATACTAGTACACACCCATCATCCCAGTTACTCTACAGGCTGAGGCAGGAGAACAGCAAAGTCCAGGCCAGCCTGGGTAACTTAACAAGACTCTGTCTCAAAATAAAAAAATAAAAAGGGCTGAGGGTAGAGCTCAGTAGCACGGACCCTGGATTCAACCTTCAAAAGAATTAGTTTTCTTGAGCATCTTTTCATGGTTTATTGGCCATTTGAATATATTCCCTGGAGAAATGTCTATTCAAATCCTTTTTGAATAGTACTGTTTGCTTTTTTGTTAAAATAAATACATTACTATTATTCAATTAAATACATTGATTCTTTTATTTGGAAAAAATGTAAAATAAATTGCAAATATTTTCCTCATGCATCTTCCAAAATAATGACATTCTCCTGAATAATACTATACTATCACACCTAAGAGCATAACACTAATTTTCTAAGTCAATCAAACCAGTGGAGGGACAAATTTCTCTACAATCCCCCAAATATTATGTATGTGTGTATGGATGGATGGATGCATGCATTTATTTGTACCGCAACCAGTTAAGAGTGTGCAATGCATGTGGTTGTTATGGATTTTTATCCTTTTAATCTACAACTGTTCCCCAACTCTTTGGGGACAGCCAGGCCCACGGCCTCGTAGAACCCTCTGTTCCTGTTTCCCCATGGTGCCTCTGCTCCTCATCTCTGTGAGTTAGAGCTAGAGGTTGTATCAGATTCAGATGTAACAGCGCTGGCCAGGATGCTTGGTGGGTGACGCTGGTCCCTCCAATGGCATCTCCTCAGGGGGCCTTCGAGGCTGAGGGGCCTCAGAGCCTGCCAGTCAGTGGGGTCAGTTTTCCAGTTGAAAGTGACGGGAAGAGAAAGGACAGAGACAAGCTGGCTAGCCCTTAGGAAAATCTGTCCTAAGGCAATTCAGACTGGGAATTCCTTACTGAAAGTAATCTGGACGAGAGAAAGAAAATCCATGGAAAAGACCAGGACAAGTGGGGACAGAGAGAAATGCCACTGCCTTCCAGGGAGCCACCAGTCTTCACCCAATTGAGCAAAGGCATGTTTCTGTTCTCTTGAGGTACATCTCACGGGGAGCTGCTGGGCTGAATGGAAAGTTTATATCTAACGCTCTAAGAAACTGCCACACTGCTTCCCAAAGTGGCTCAGCTTTAGTTCTCCCCTCTACAAACTCAATTATCCAAGTTCCTACCTCCCACGGTTGTGGGAATCTGAATGAGTCAATGGATAGAAAGCACCTACCTCCTTTCCCAGCCACTTTAAGGAAAAGGAAAATACCCTACCATGAAGCACAGGGTTATGCCCCATTTGGAGTTAAGAGCATCCCCTGCTCACCTCCCACCCCCAGCAAACTCCCTAATCACGCACGCACACAACCAAGCGTGTTTGCCTTTCTTATGTGGTCCCCCTGCCCATCAGTTTATGTTCTATTTGTTCGATCAAGGATTGTTCCACTGCAAGAAATAAAAATCTACTCCAGGTAACTTAAATGGAAACAGGTAAATCATGAGGAAGTAGGAATAGAGAGAAACAGATCAGAGGGGTCCTGAACACAGAGCTCTCCGGCACCTCTTCACACTGAACCCAGTGAATACAATCCAGTAGTTTCGTTTGGGAGGGTCTGGCCAGCAATCAGCTCCCACAGGCCCAGTTTTCAGCATGTCCTCCTTTGGTCTACCTCCACTGGCACTTAGATGCTGCCTCCCAGGAATTTGGAATGGGAATCAAGAGATGCAGGCCAGTTTCTTCCGGCTGTTAGAATGGAAGATGTGTCGCTTCGGCAAAGCTAAGAAAGGCAATATGTAGACACAGGGGAGTGGGTGTATGACGGGGGTCCTGGGGAAAGGAGAAGGGTACTACCCAGGGGACCCCAGTTCCCAGAACACATTACCTTTCTGGCTTGAGCCAATTTGGCTTGTGCTGGGAGGACTGCTCCCAGTACCCTACCGTTGTACACCACTGTGACTGTCACCCAACCAGAAGGGTTTTTGTTTTGTTTTAACTTTCTTTCTTTCCTTCTTTCCTTCCTTCCTTCCTTCCTTCTTTCTTTCCTACCACGGGCTGAACTCAGGGGTGATTAACACTGAGACACATCCTTAGCACTTTTTATTTTTTGTTTTGAGACAGTATTTTCCTAGTTGCTTAGGGCCTCTCTAAATTGCTGAGGCTACCCTGGAACTTTCGATCCTCCTGCCTCAGTCTCCCGAGTCTCTGGGCATGTACCATCATGCTCATCCAGAAGGGTTTTAAAAACGCTTTCCTAACACTTTTGTTTCCTTCTGCCTTCCTGGTCCTAATTCAAATGTACTTCTGAAAGGAGCTTCCAGAGAGCTAAGAATTCCCAAGAGGCCTAAAGAAAAAAATTATCTGTCTTGCCTCTCTTGAAGAGAGGCAGAGGATATCTCTGTGGGGACCAAATTTGACGTGGGCAAAGCCAGAGCCTAAGTGTGAAGACTGTCCCCAGCTCCAGCTAAGCAACTCTCCAGAGCCCACATCTGTCACCAGATCACAGATTTTCCTCACATGGGGAAGATGTTGGCATCCTCCTCCTCTTCTCTCTATGGGCTTTGGCTCTCCTGTTTATGCAACGTGATCCAACCCTTAAAAGAAAGGGAGGGTTAAAGATGGATGCCCAGAAAGGTCGCTGTGTGGAGACCTCAAGACACAACACAAGAGCTACCTCTTCCAGAAACATAAAGAAGTCAGGTACGGTGGCATACAGCTATAATTCCTACTACTTGGGAGGCTGGGCCATGAGGATTGCAAGTTATAGGCCAGCCTCAGCAACCTAGCAAAACCCTGTCTCAAAATAATAATAAAAAGGGCTGGGGATGTAGCTCAGTAGTAGAGGACCCACGGGTTCAATCCCCAGTACTGGGGGAAAACAGAAAAGAAAAAGAAATTCCAAGAAGCCTGGCCTCATTGAGTAATACAGCAAGTGGTCAGGAATGTGGTCTCTGGACCCAGGCTGCTTGGTCACTTCAGACAAGTAACTCAATATTACTCAGCCTCAGATGTTTAAAAAACAACTTTATTGAGGTATAATTTACATATCATAAAACTTGCCCTTTTTCGAGTGTGCAATTTAATAATTGTTAGCAAATTTACTGTTGTGCAGCCGTCCCCACAACCCAGTTTAGGTCACTTCCGTTACCCTGGTAAGATCCTTGGTGTGTATCTGCCGTTAATCCTCATTCCCACGCTCAGCTCCTGGCAACCACTAAGCCACTTTCTGTC
This sequence comes from Urocitellus parryii, assembly GCF_045843805.1. NCBI lineage: Eukaryota > Metazoa > Chordata > Mammalia > Rodentia > Sciuridae > Urocitellus > Urocitellus parryii. Next base: position 96,620,750 of record NC_135531.1, on the reverse strand, counting down.
TCCCTACATTCTGGATGTTTCATATAAATGGAATCATACTCTGTGTGGCCTCTTCTGTCTGGCTTCTTTCACTTAGCATATGTTTTTGAGGTTTCTCCTGGTTGTATTTCATTCCTTTTTATTGTTGAATAATATCATATTATATATCCTATATCAGTACTTCATATATCAGTACTTCATTCCCTTTTATTGTTGAATAATATTCCATTGTATAGATAAACCACATTTTATTGACCTATTCATCAGTTGATAGACATTTGAGTTGTTTCCAATTTGAGGCTATTATAAAATAATATGGCTACAAACATTTATGTGTCAGTTTTTGTGCAAACATATGTTTTCAGTTCTCTTGGGTGTACACCTCAGGGGGAGCTGCTGGGTTGGATGGTAAATTTATGTCTAACTTTCCAAGAAACTGCCGCTGCTTCCCAAAGTAGCTCGGCTTTAGTTTTCCCATCTCTGAATTCAATATTCTGAGTCCCTCCTCCCACGGCTATAGTGGGTTCTGATGGAGTCAATGGGCAGACAGCACGTAGCACACGGAGGGGGTCCTGGGAAGTGCTCAGGGGACGTTGCTCCTTCTAGGGAGTGCAGTTTACTTCTGATTGCTTGACCAACTCCTCTACTACACTGTTGGCTCTGAAGGTAGAGACTGTAGTCACTTGAATTTTTTTCTTCTGAGTTCCTTACTCACGGAACATGTTTTGTCTGCAGGGCAGAGGGGCCAGGGCTCTCCCAGAGGCACAAGGTGCCATGGGAAGCCAGGGAGGATTCCTTCCTCATAGAGAAGGCAGCAACCGGGCAGGACCTTGCAGCCTGCCTTCTGTGGGAGCCCAGGATTGATAAAGTCCTACTTTCCACACCTCAGGGTAAGTCACCCAACACAGCTCACCTGGGACTGAAAGCTCATGTTCTTCATTTTCAACAGCAAGGATGAGTGACCAAGGATACTTTCTGCTTATCTCCTGGGTTGCCTAGCAAAAAGTTGAGAGAAGGCCTTCCAAGGGCACCCAAGCCAACACCTTGTCCAGCATCAAGCACTTCCTCCCTACCTTGACCGCCAAGTGTAGAATAGACACTTGAGTAACCCTCCCTGGGGCTGGAGCTCAGACCTTATAACCGCTCCCTCCTCCTTACGATACCTCTTGGCCACCTTCTGCACATCCTCTAGGCCCATTAGTGGTCTCCTGGTGAGCCCTCCACCCCCCAGATCCTCTGTTCTGGGATTTGTACTGTGGCTGGGCCTGTGTACCCAAGAGCGCTGGGGGGACCTGGTGGTGGTGGTGGTGGTGGTGAAGGGCTCTTGGAGGTACTCATTCTCTGCCTGGGATGTTATGTTGTTCTTTGCCTGTCTCTCTCCACGTCTTTGCCTTTCACAAAAGTGAAGGTAGAAGAAATGTCAGATGAGCAGAAGCTTGTATTCATGGCCCAGGAATACCTTTAGCCCGATTCATGGGCTTGAGCTCCGATCCACCAGAGCTCCCCATTGGGCAGGGGCAACAAAGGGATTCTGGACCGGCAGCGGTCACACCTGTCCCTCACTTCCACCTCTCACATCTGTTCCAAAGCCCACTGCCCAACAGCCCCAGAAGCTCCAACAGCTGGAAAGGCGGTCTGGCTGGGGGATGGGGAGAGAGGGAGTACTTCCCATCCTGCAGGGCAATTTCAGAATCCACTCATCACGTTGCCTACTCAACAGCAAACCAACTGCACGTTTAAGGAAATCAGGGGAATGTATGCAATTAATTAAAGGGCAAGTCTCAAAGTCAGACTAAATACTGGAAATCAGGAACCGGAGTCCAAGTCCCTTCATGATCGGAAGGGGGAACTTCCCGATTTGATTGCAGAAAGCAATTTACTTCAATTAGCAGTGACATAAACAGGGTGATTGCTTAATAGGAGTACTGCATCTCTAAAAAATAAACAGCCTGAATTGCATCCCGTACCATTATATTAGCAGCACAGGATTGCTTTTAGCCAGACAGGTTTGATTAACTCTTTAGTGGCCGCCCCCAAGCAGATTTTGCCCTATCCCTGATAGACCCTGACATTTGTTGCACAAGTTGGGCTTGTTCATCCATCTTCTTGTTGCTTTTGCTTTTGAGTCTTTCGATCCCTTCAACAAGCCTGTGACATATGCATTACAATGCCCTTTAAACAGATGGGGAAAATGAGGCTCAGCAAATTCAAGGAGTGATCGTTTCAAGTACGAATCCAATCTCATCACTCCCCTGCTTAACTTTGAACCCTCTGAAGTCTTCCAGACTCTTTATTATGGCCTCCCAAGCCCTGTGTGATCTGCTTCCTGCCTTCTCCTCCCACTTCTACTCAAGCCACTTTCCCACCTGCTCACTACATTTTGGATTTTGTTCCTCACACACACATCCTGCTCATCCCCCCCCCCCCAGGCCTGGAACACTCTTGTCCTATTCCTGTGTAGACCCTCTCGTCACCTTCCACCCTGCAGCTCAAGCCTTACCCCCTCAGGGAGGTCTTCTCTCTCTGCCTCATCGTTCTGCCTTTTGGCTTTGAACCTAACCCTTAGCATTATCCAAAATCACCTTGTTTACTGTTGGGGTATTTCTTATCTGTCTTACTCCTGGAATGTAAGTTCCAGAAAGGCAGAGATCCTGTCTCCTATTTGTCCTGTTCTCCACACAGGGTCAAGCGAGACAGGGACAGGCAGACAGAGGGCGACTGGGGATGATTGTCTAATAAAGGAAGTATCCCCCTGCTTTAACAGAGAGGAGAAAACTGAGCCTCCGAGCAGGTAAGCCACTTACTTCACAAAGTCAAACAACTGGCCAAGGTCGGCTGGGATTCAGGCAGCACGGCCTCCCTTGCTCCTCATTCCCCTCCCTCCCTACCACCTTCTCAGCCCCCTCCCCCACCGCCCTCACCAGCTGGGAGAGGAGGAAGTCACTAACCCCAGTGCACAGTCTCCTCTTCCCACCTGAATTCCCTCTGGTGGCTGATTCTCAGTCAGACAGGACCTTCCAGATTCCAAGAATGTAAACTCCAGAAGCCAAAGACTAGGACCCTCCTCCCTCTGGCTCCCCACCTGGAAGGATTTAGGAAAGGAACTGGACTTCTCTCAAGAAACTGCATTACCTGGTGCTGGGCTCTGGATGCCATGGAAAAGCTGTTTGGAGGAGCTTAAGCTGCCCCATGACCCCACCCCAGCCACAGCCAGATCCCACCCATGGCCCAGGGTGGCCCCACACATTGTCTAGTGGGGGAGGCACTGACTTGGGCAAGCCAAGGTCAGTCACAGGAAAAGTTGCCAGCAGCAAGAGACCACGGAGGGGGGTGAACAAAATGGGTGTGAGGGCCCTAGCTCTGGGCTGCAGGGGTGTCCAGTTCCTGAAGATTTCCCTGTTACTGGCAACCAGGGTCTGGGCCGACCTAAAAGCTGTCCTTGGACACTGGCTGGCTTTGGGCTTCTGTCTCCACAGGGCCCCTCCAGGCAGCATCACCCTTGGGAAGGTCAAGTGCGGCTGTCATCACCGTCCTCATTTTGCTGTCCATTCCCTGTGTGACCTTGAATAAGGCTTTCACCTCTCTGAGGCTGCTTCCTGGTTGATAAGGAGATCACAATACCCACCCTGCCTAACATGCAGGGTTTCAATGGCTTTAAGTAAGATAATGAATGGGACATGCCCTGAAAAGCGTAAAAGTATAAAGTACACTCTTGTTTCAGCCCAAGTAGGAAAGAGATTTTAACATTCTTTAAACATCTACTGTCACAAGTAGGATTTCCTGTGCCCATTAAATAGATAAGGAAGCTGAAGCGCCCCGGGCAACGTGCCTCCAGCCACCAAGCACAGGAGTTGAGATTGTAAACATTGTTGATGTTGAACTATCCGCCAGGACACCAGACAGTGAGCTCATACTAGTTTCCATGAAATAAAAATCCTGGGTCTAGGTGAAGAGCAGTGAGGGAAGAGGGTTCGGGGAACATGGTGAAGATGGAGAGGGGCCAGGGACCAGACCACAGGGTTGCCAAGGCTGTGCAAAGGGATTTTTTTATGGATTGGTTCCAAGTTACAGTAAAAATGCATTAGCAGGGCAACATCTTTAAAAGCAGCTTAACTGCACAGCATAATGGTATATGCCTGTGATCCCAGCAACTCAGGAGGCTAAGGCAGGAGGATAGCAAGTTCAAGGCCAGCCTCAGCAACTTAGCAAGATGCTGTCTAAAAAAAAAAAAAAAAGGGCTGGGATGTGATGAGTGGTAGAACACCCCAGTACAACAACAACAAGCAGTCTTGGCAGCTTGAGGAGGTAGCCTGGTGAGGACAGGGCACTGGGGCGACGGGTAGGGTGAGGGGTGGAGGAGCTGCAGGGAGGGACCATTAACTGGAGAGATACTTTGGAGGTAGAATTGGTGGGGACCGGTTTGGGAGGGTGAGGCTGACTGGACATTGTTTTGCAAAGGGATAAAGCAAAACCGTAGGACTGCCTTTTTCCTGGGGACACTTAAAAAATTTAAGAAGATCCTAAACCAAGTGAATACACATGAACAACTCCTGAAAACCCGTCTCATCTTTGCCTTCAGGGAACCAGGATGTAGGCGCCTCTAACCTGATTGGCTACAGACACTCCACTTCTTTCTTTAATTAGGCTCCTCATTAAGACCCTCCGCTGTTAATTATTCCCAGCCTCCTGGGTGGGATGGGACCTTTACTCTTAGGATTCCAGCCCAGCGCTGTCTTCAGAAATGCTTTAACATGGCTTTACTTATGCCTTGGCGCCAGACTTGGGCCGCGGGGACTCAAATGCTCCCCTGTGACCATCAGGATTGAAAACAGAGTCCCATTTGAGATCATTCATTTCCCAAGGATCTTAAGTGTCTCCTCCTCTGTGAGGCCTCTTGCTGACGACTCTAAAACAGGAATCCTGCTTCTCTGTCCCCTCTGGCTGAGTACCCAGAGCTTTGTTCATTCATAGGGGTCATCACAAACAACCACTCACTACTCCTCTGGTGACTTGTTCAACACCCTCCCCCACCAGGTATGCACCCCCAAGAGCAGGCGGCACTCTGTTCACTGCTGTGCCTGCAGCACCCGAGCACACTATAGACACCTACCTAGTAGGTGCTTTATAAATATCTGCCCACTAAAGTCACTTGACCAGGGCTGGAAAATTCCAGCCAATCCTCTCCTTTTCCTTGTGTCTCTGCAGCCCCAGAGTTATGAGCACCACTCACCTCGGTCCACAGCCCCAAAGCCTGTCTTCCCCTCACCTCTCTATAGCATGTTGTTTCCAAGGGGACTTATTAGCCTCCGGTGGCTGCCACCTACATCACGCCACTGAGATCAAAGAGGTGACTGATAACAGAAGAAGGCACATTTTCTTGTTAACATGATGGATGGTTCCCGAAGGATCATTGCAAGTATAATTGGGTTCAGTAAAGAACTATGAATGCCAGCACTGTGCTCAGAGCTGTCAAGACCAACATAATTCCTGATCCCTCTTGGAGTTCCCAATCTAGTGGGATCCCCAAAATCTTCTCCAAGAACCATCTGTCCCCCAGAGTCAGCCTCTGAGACCCGGGAATCCAGCTCCTTCCCTTCCCAAGCCCTGCATGTGGCATTTTCAACTTCTCTAAGGAAGGAATCTGTGCCTTAAACCTACCTCCCTCAGCTCTAGGCCAAGGGGATAACAGGAATGACGTTTCCGTAGCCCAGTCCTTCGGCTCATTAACGAGATGACCTTGAGCACGTGACCTCGAAAAGCCTCATTTCTTCACCTGCACAATGGAAAGTAAGAGTCCTCATCCCACAGGGTTATTAGGAGGATTAAATTAGATGATGATAATGATTGCTAACACCTTTTGAGCTCTTTACTAGTGCCAGAGAGTGTGCAAGAACTTTGTGTGCATTATCATATTTAATCTTCCTAACAGCCCTGAAGGGAGGTGCCATACCCGCTGTTTTTAGAGATGAAGACAGGTTACATTTTTGCCCAGGGTCACATGGCAAGGAAGTGGTGCCACTAACCCACTCCTTACCCAGTCTCCCCATGAATGCAGCTTGTGGCTTGTGGGCACACATGCTCCAGGAATGGTGCCTCTTATTTATCATCCCACTACAAGATTCCCCCAGCTCTAACCATCCCCCAGGATTGGCCTGAGATTACCCAGCAGCCAGACCTTCCGGACGTGTTTTATTCTGGTTCCAGATCCTGAATCTGGATCCTTCCAAAAACTCAGATAGAAATGGACAGTGGTGGAAGGCCAGCCTTTCCAATAACCTCCCAGCAGCCCAATTGTGGTGGCCACCCAGAGCTCAGTCCTGGTTGAAGACCCAGATTGGAGCCTCCCTGGAGAAGCTGGCAGCCATGGTGAATCAAAAGATTAATTTTGATGGCCTTGTTCCTTAACTCTACCCTCCTGGTACCATCCGGTACTGTCCTGAGCCAAAACAGCAGGGGTCTAGAAGGTAGCTCCTCCGGGTACCACTGGGACAAGCATGACTTGGTTCCAAAGAAAATGATAGTATGAGATCATTCATTATAATATTTAGCTCCCAGAAGAAACCACTGCAAGCCTCATCCAAACCACAGACAGCTTTGGCAGCCCCAGTATCCTCTTACAGTTACATAAGCTCTGCAGGGAAATAAATACCAACTCATCTTGAAGGAATTTTAAGGGCTAATAAACCTTAACTAGTCTGTACAGAGAGGGCTCCTTTCCGAGGGAGGGACTGCGGTTTTAGAGAGGAAGGACTGAGAGGGCTTAGGGGCAGGGCTGGGAGGCAGAGCTCGTGGGCCAGGCTGCATGTGTTCCTGAGAAAGGCTCAGACTTGCCGCTCCACATCTCCAAGGCCAGTCCTGCCCCCAAGCTACCTCCTCACACACCATCAGAATCCACCCCAGCTGTCTCTTCTAAATAGTGAGCACCCCATCACAGAAGGGGTTCAAGCATGCAAACGTCAACTGTGTGGCTTTAAAGACCTTCTTGTTCTGAGGTTTTATTATGACGCTATGGTGCTCAGGTATAAGAACTTAGCCTGGCCATCAATAAAAGGCAGGAGAGCAGAAGAGAAAGAATTTACATCCAGAGCCTGAAGATGTTGTGCTGTCTGGGTGACCTTGGCAGGTTGCTTCAGTAAGATGGGAATACAATTGCTCTCTTGGCCTCCCCTACGACCTGATGGCTGGATGGGGCAGATAAATTGTGGGTGTGTGAAAACTCCCCTGCAAATTGTGAAATGTTTGCCAACAATGAGATGCCACCGACATCGGTGAGATGCCAGGCGCTGAGATGGTGGCTTTTTGCCTGTGGTCTTGGAGAAGCCCTAGAAGCCCAGCCCGACCATTACTCCAGAGTCCGCTTCTTCCACTGCCTTGCATTTTCCGAGGGAAGCAAAGCAAATGTGTGAGGGTTAAGGCTGTGGATTGTGAGCCAGTCTCCTGGAGGCTGAATCCTTGACCTCTCTGTGCCTCATTTTTCTCATTTGATATTTGTACAATAATAGCACCTATTTTAGAGAGCTGTTAGGGGGGTTAAACAAATATAAGATATATCAAGTGCTTAGAACGCTGGCATGAAACAAGTGCTATGTAAGGCTTTGCTGTTCTTTTTAATATATTAGCCAGCTAGTTAAGTTTTTACTAGTTATTGGAAAGTTTTTGGGGAAAGAAAATAAGATGGGTAAATTTGATAGAGGAAAATAAAAACAGTGACTTCCATTTAATGAGACTATGTGCCAGGCCCCAGGCTAATCATTTATACATATGATCTAACATCCAAAACAGTCCTTTGAGGAGGTAGTATAATTGTTCCCACTTTATAGGACATGAGACTAAGCCTCAGCAAGTTTATGTGACTTGTCTAATATCACAAAGCAGGTCAATAATGGTGTCAGCGGTCAGTACTCGGGCCACTTCCGGGCTATTACTTAGGCCTCTGAGAGGTACAGCAGGGTTGAGTCCTGGTGATCTAAGTCCCTACCATGAGGGACTGAAAGGAAAAATGACAGGTGATGTGTCATGAACACAACAGGTGAGACTCAGGCCACACCCAGTGCCTGGCCACGCACTGGGATCCTGGTGTCTGGTTTTCAAGGAGGAGAATCACAGCAGTTAGGTCCCAATAAGAAAGCCAAGTGTTTGGGTGAAAATGTCAAGTCTGAGGGAAGCATCAGGTGCAAGAATAAACTAAGTCCCAGCCCAGCTGGGGTGTCATTCCTCCTACCTGTGGTCAGAAATCGGGGAACACACTCCCAGAGGGGTGAGTCTGGGCAGGTTGGACAAATGCCAGGAGGTAAGGCCACCTGCTCATGTTAGGCCAGGCCCAGGGAGAGGTGATGAGAAAGTGGGCTGACTGAGATGCAGCCTGCGTAACCAGGGAAAACACAAGGTAAAATTATCTGAGATTTCCCGGGCTAAAACGGCACCCCTAGACCAGCCTCAGGAACCACCTTCCCAGAGTGCCAGGATTTGGGCTCCATTGCTTGCCCCATCCATAATAGAGGCCCTCCAGCAAAGATCTGATCTACCCTGCACATTAAAACACCTGCTTCAGCTGTGCATAGTGGCACACGCCTGTAATTCCAGCAACTCGGGAGGCTGAGGCAAGAGGATTGATTGCAAGTTCTAGGCCGGCCTCCTCAACTTAGCAAGATCCTGTCTCTAAACAAAATCAAAAAAATAAAAAAGGATTGGGGATGTAGGTTTGTGGCAGAGCACCCCTGGGTTCAATCCTCAGTACTGCCATACCAACTACTACTACTGTGTCCCTGTCCCTAAATTCTTACTGGCCAATAATGCCCATAGGGAAAAAAGCTGTTTGATCCTCACTCCTCACACTTTTAGGATTCCCCAAATATGCATAGGCTGCAGTGCTCTGGGAAGGTGGGGGCCACTCCTCTGTGCCAGGTACTGTGCTAAGCACTATCAAGCTATTGGAGATCTGGGTGCTTGAAGAGCACAGACTGGAGAAAGCTGTGGTCCAATGGGGACCTGTGGAGGACGGAAACCTTGGGATCCCTAGGAAAATCCTGAATAAATGTGTCTGTGAAGTCCTGCCTTGTCTGCTCCTCCTTGGTCAGCAGGCTCTGAGTTGGTAGCTTGGGTCTGCTTCCCCAGCCCTGGGAAATGCTCCACATCCATGACCAGGAGCACACGGGCCAGCTGTGTCAGCCCACCCGGCTCCCAGCAAGGCATTCACCCCACAGAGCCTCCCCCACGTGGCAGGCAGGCAGCTGGCAGCTTGTTTTATGAACATCCAAAATCCATGAGGAACCACAAAACCACACTGGGCTGTAAACAGCCAATCAGGAAGGGAGCCGAGGCTGGGGATGCCGCGTCCTTCTCCCAGGCAGGCTCCTGCTGTGCTCGGCCAGGGCGACTGTCCTGTTCGGAGCAGCAATGGGCATCTGTTTCCTTCCCATCAGGGGCCACTGACTTCCAAGTCTCCCCAGCCAGCTCTGTGGGCCGGGAACACGTGCTTTCTCCCCAGGTAGACTTGAAAGTAGGGAATGGGGGGAGAGGGGGGGTCCATGACAGAGCTCAGAAACTCGTGGAGACAACTGGCAACCTTTTCAAGTATCTGGAGTCTTCTCACTGCCCATTGCTAACTTCTGAATTTGGGGGGAGAAAATCAGGGGCTTGGGGAACTCTGGTGGCTAAAGAATGGTATGGGAGAAAGGTGACATCATTTTCTGAAATTCATTTTTCACTGAACACTATGTGGTGGATGCTTCTGTGTCAGGATATAAGAGTTGTACTGCATTCAGTTTAATGATGGTGGATAATATTTCTGCATGCCTTTCCCGGTTGTGAGATTTGGAGGATATAGAGATGGATAGATGGTTAAACCAGTAAAGAGTTAAGGCTTTTCTCCACACCTCTTTATTTTTTTTTTTTTTATCGCTTTAACAATATTACAAATCGTAAGGTCTCAGCTTAGTTGTTACCTTCTGAAAGCAGCCCCCTAACCATTTTGGTGGCCCTGTGTCTCCTTCTCTTCCACTTATTATTATTACTATTATTATTTTTTTTTTTAAAGAGAGAGAGAGAATTTTTTAATATTTATTTTTTAGTTCTCGGCGGACACAACATCTTTGTATGTGGTGCTTAGGATCGAACCCAGGCCACACGCATGCCAGGCAAGCGCACTACCGCTTGAGCCACATCCCCAGCCCCTATTATTATTATTGACATAGGATCTCACTGTGTTGACCAGGATGGTCTTGAATTTGGTTCTCCTGTGTCAGCCTCCTGAGTAGCTGGGTATAGGCAAGTTCCACTGCATAAGGCTCCCTATTGTTCCTTTTCTTTTTTTTTTTTCTTCTTCAACATTGAACTGGGAATTGAACTCAGAGGCACTTTACCACTGATCTACATCCCTATCCCTTTTTAGATTTTATTTTCTGATGAGGTCTCATTAAGTTGCCAAGACTGGCCTTAAACTTGGCCTTCCTGCTGTCTCAACCTCCTGAGTTGCTGGGATTACCGGCTTGCTCCACCATGTCCAACTGCCATTATTCTTTTTTGAATTGAACCCAGGGATTGAACCCACTGAGCCACATCCCCAGCCTTATGATATATTTTATTTAGAGACAGGGTCTCACTGAATTTCTTAGTTTCTCTCTTTTGCTGAGGCTGGCTTTGAACTTGACGTCTTCCTGCCTCAGCCTCCAAGCCGCTAGAATTACAGGCATGTGCCACTGCACCCAGCTCCATTGTTCTTTTTTTTTTTTTCCCCAAATAATTTAATCTTTAATAATGTAGCAATAATTCAAAATATGAAAAACGTGTTCCCTTTAAAGAGGATGCCACCATGATAGCCTCATACAAGCATGATCAAAGGCAAGGAGGAGACTGGATTCCAAAGGGCATGGGTGGTAAGAGGGTTTCACGGCTCACAGATTGACTGACGTGTTTGGTTATGATTTCTCTGAAACAGAGCAGGCGACAGATGAGATACGAAATTTAAGGGACCCTCAGAGAACAGGGCGCGGTGGCTGGGTCATGAGCACCTTGAAATGTTTCTTGGTGGTGATTCAGTGTCGGGAGTACTTGCCATCCAGCGAGAACCTAGCAGGATGGGCTGAGCAGGTCTGCTGTCCCATAGGGTCAAATTTCTTCAGTGTGTCGACCCGATCTCCTTGCTCATTGAGATAATACTGGAGAAACATGATCATGTTTAAACCTGAGGCTCCAAGTCCGTCTGCACCTCATGTCCGTCAATTTCCTTTTCCATTATTCTTTATCTTTGAAGGTTTTCATTTCTTTCAGAGCACTTCATCACAATGGCAACTAGATATTTGTTGCTTGCTTATTGTCATCTGCTCTACTGTTATAAACTTTATAAGAATATGCATATCCTAAGTGCCTAGCATAATTCCTAGCACGTAACAAATGTCCAATTAATATTTCTTGAATGAAAAAAAATCTGTAGAATGGGATAAACAATTTGCAAACCATATGCCTGATAAGGGAGTGATAATCAGAATATATAAATAACTTCTGCAACTCAACAATGACAATAATAAAACAAAATTTAAAAAAATTTAAAAAAATATTTGTTGAATGAATGAAAGCTAAATTAAGTGGGAGACGCCAAGAAGCATAAGATGTGGTCTAGTGTTACTATTTAGGTAGTGAGAAGATGGACAGGTAGAGAAAAGTCACCAATAAATGAGCATTGAGCATATGGTCTTTTTTTTTTTTTTTTTTAGTTATTGATGAACACTATACCTTTATTTTGTTTATTTAGTTGTTTTTTTTTTTTAAATGTGGTGTTGGGGATCAAACCCAGTGACTCATGCATGCTAGGGAAGCACTCTACCATCCAGCCATAACCCCAACCCAAGCATATGGTCTTGGAGTAATTATTGAAGTCATTGATAGGTAAAAAAAATCTGAAACTTGAGTTTAAATTCCACAACTTCTCCTACCAAAATTGACTCCAAATGGATCATTGATCTAAATGTAAAATATAAAACTTTTAGAAGAAAATCTTCATAATACTGATGAGTTCTTAGATCTGATACCAACATCACAATTCATAAAAGAAAATAAAATTTGATGTATCATCCTTAAAGAGAAGGAGGGCAGTAAATACCACGTCTCTTGCTGTTCCCCAAAACCTAGCCAAGTTAAGGGAGCAATGAGAGCCAGCCTGGAGTGGAATGTCCAGATACAGACTATCCTGAAGGACTCTGGCTTTCCCCCATGCACACTGGGGACTAGGGCGAGCTAGTGTCATCGTAGAAAGCTACTTTCTTGCACGTGTGCCAGGACAGTTCCTCCGTGGGGTGCTGGCCATATAAGTAAAGCCAGTTGATGCCACTGTCACTGCTCCTGCAGACGAACATAGAAAATCCTCTTTCAGAGGTAACAAGGCACTGTGGAAAGGATACATATCACTTGTCCAGCCAGCTGCCACTGGACAAAACGCCATGATGGAGAGGAAAAGCCAGTGAAGGATGGAGGTGCTCTCTGTTCAGCCTATTGCCCCTGGACCTTCCCTGTAAGCACTTCTGGATAAAATCTTAAGCTTTGTGCACTGGCTCTCTGTGTGGGCTTTTCTTTCTTTCTTTTTTTCTTTTTTCTTTCTTTCTTTTTTTTTTTTTTTTTTTTGTGTGTGTGTCTCAGCAACCTATTCCACCACACTGGATGCTGGATGACTAGGCTGTGGACATGGCAATCAGACTTCACCAAAATTAAAAACTTTTATCCTATGAACACCCTGTTAAGCCACAGAGAGAAAATACTTGCAAATCACATTTCTGACAAAGGGCTTGTATCCAGAATATAAGAAGACTCTTCAAACTCAACAGTAGGAAGATAAACAACCCAATCAGAAAATGGGCAGATCTTTGCTTTTTGGCCTCCAAGAGATGAGCCACTTTGTTCCACATGTGTTCCCTGCCCTGATGTTCTACCTCATGACAGGTCCAAAGCAATGCAGCCAAGCAATTATTAACCAAAATTATTAACCAAAATTATTAACCAAAATTAATCTTTCTTTTAGAAAGAAAAATAAAGGAGATGGGTGCATTGGTGCACAGTTTGTAATCCCAGTGACTCAGGAGGCTGAGGCAGGAGGGTCTCAAGTTGGAGGTCAGCTTTGTTAGGTGCAGGACAGGCTGAATAAGTTGTCTGCAGGGCATGCCAAACAAAGTTAGCTGCAGGGTGACCTGGACACTCAAACCCTCTGTCTGGTTCTTTATCACCTGTTTGCTTCAAGCCCAAGCCCCCGCTCAAGGCTAAACACTTAACCCCCTTGTGTGCCAACAAGGCAGCTTGCAGACCCAGAGATCTCATTAGATTTGGGCTATAAAAACTCCCTCCTGCCGGGCCCCTCTCTCTCTTGCTCTCTCTCTTGCTCTGTCTCTCTTGCACATTCTCTCTCTCTCTCTCTCTCTCTCTCTCTCTCTCCCTCCCTCCCTCCTTCTCTTTCTCTCTTTTCTCCTCTGTTGCACTGTTGCAATAAAGATCTCTTGGTCGCTCTGAGTGTTGTGGTCACTTTCCTTTCAAGCTTCAGTAATTTAGTGAGGCCCTGAGCAACTTAGTGCAACTCTGTCTCAAAATAAAATATACAAAGGGCTGGGAATGTAGCTCAGTGGTAGAGAACCCTGAGTTCAATTCCTAGTGCCCCTCCAAAAAAAAAAAAAAAAAAAAGGCACAAAACTTCAACATTTCATTCAAGGAGGATATAAAAATTGGAAATAAACCCAAGAAAATATGTTCACCTTCATTAGCCAACCAGGAAATGCATCCTAAAACCAGATGGCATGCCACAACACATCTTTCAGAACAGCCAGAAAACAAATACTGAGTAGACCACATGCTGGAGGGGATGTGGAGAAACTGGAGCTCTTACCTGGTGCTGGTGGGGATATGAAATGGCAAGGTGTTCTGGAAGGTAGCTAAGCGGTTTCTTAGAAAATTACACGCCTGGGCATTTTATGCTAGAAAAATGGAAACATGTTCATCCACAAATCTGCACAGGAATGTTCAAACTAACTTCATTTGTAATAGCCAGAATACGACAATGACCCAAGTGTCTTTCAGTGGGTGAGTGGTACCTCCCCCAGTGAAGTACTACTTACTCATCCATAAAAATGGACACATGCCACAATCTGGGTAGATCTCAAAGGCATTGCCTAAGTTTAAAAGATGACATGCTGCATGACATGTGCTGCACAATGACATTCTCAAAATGACAAAATTATAGAGGTAAAGATCAGTGGATATCTGAGGTTAGGGATGGAGAGAGGCACTCTCTTGGTGGCAATGGAATAGTTTTGTATCTGGATTACAGTGGTAGTCAGACAAATCTGTACAGGTGATGAAATTTCACAGAAACACACACACACACACACACATATGCACAGTGCATATAAAAACTAGTAAAAATAAAACTCTGGCTCACAGAAACATGTGAATGTCAATTTCCTGGTTGGCTATTGTGCTATCATTATATAAGATGTCACCACTGGGAAATTCATTAAAGGGTACAAAGGATGGACAGGACATCTCCAGGCAACTTTTGCAATTTCTTGTAAATATATGATCACTTTAAAATAGGAAGTTAAAAGATAATAAGAGCAGTATAGGCAGCTGCGGATGTGTGAATAAGTGTTAGAAGCTGTAAACATCCAGGAAAAGAAAAGCATCATTATGGCTTGGGTATGGGGGGTCCCCCTGAAAGCTCCTGTGTTCATGCAGGAGTGTTCAGAGGAAAATGACCGGGTTATGAGAGCCGTAGCCTAATCCTAGTTTGCCTAGACTGACTCAGTAACTGTAGGTAGCTGGGGCGTGGCTGGAGGAGCTGGGTCACTGGCTGCTTGCCCTGAAAAGGTTGTTCTTCCCTGTGGCCCTACCTCCTCCTCCCTCTCCCTCTCTGTTTCCTGGCCATTATGAGGTGAGCTGTTCTCCTCTTCCCTGCCCTTCAGCCATGATGTGCTGCCTCACCTTGGGCTCAGAGTAATGGACTCAGCCATCTGGGACTGAAACCCCCGAAACCATGAGCCCCAAATAAACTTTCCATCCTCTAAGTTGCTTTTGTCAGGTATTTTGGTCACAGCATTGCAAAGAAGACTAAAATACATTCAGTTGGGAGTGGTCAAGAAAAGCTTTAATTCCACTGGTGTTTATTAGGTAGTGAGCCCTTGTGGCCTGCCATGCACTCAAGGGAAATTCAAAGACATGGTCTTATTCTTAAGAAATTCAGAGGGTATAGGGCTGGGCACGGTGGTGCATGCCTATAATCCCAGTGGCTTGGGAGGCTGAGACAGGAGGATCGAGAGTTCAAAGTCACCCTCAACAATGATGAGGTGTTCAGCAACTCAGTGAGACCCTGTCTCTAAATAAAATACAAAATAGGGCTGGGGATGGTCAAGTGCCCCTGAGTTCAATCCCCAGTACCAAAAAAGAAAAAGAAAAGAAAGAAATTAAGAGGGTAGAGAGGTGGCATAGGGATGAGGAGAGGTGACCATTGATTGGGTCTGGGACCAGTAGACCCACTGTAAGCTGGATCTTGGCCAGCATTTCACTTATTACCTAGACCCCTGTGCCCCACCTAACTGGGGAGCTATGATGACAGTTTAGTCTTTGAGTACCAAGGTTGACTCAGACCTTGTGTCCAACAGTCCTCTAATATCTAAGGATTCCCTGTTCCCCAATACAGATTGACCTGAATGAATGGCCATGGTACACTTTGTGGGGGAGATATAGGGATAGGGCATGCCAAGAACAGAGATATTATGTGCTATGGTATCACAGGGTTCTTTCTGGAGACAAAACCAGTTCTTCTGTCAGTGGTTTCTAGTTCTAAAAACTGTTCACTGGGGCAAGGGATTGTATATTTTCACTGGGTCTTGTTCCCCTGTTTCTCTCTCCTGGATTTCTTCTGCTGCCACAAACTAAGTAGTAGCTTGTACTATCCATCTACAATCATGTGCTGCACAATGACATTTCAGTCAACAATGGACTGCATACATGATGCTGGTCCCAGAAGATTCTATCGCCTAGTGATGTAGCCATCTTAGTTTTTTAACTATATTTTATATTTGTCCAGTGGCAAAATATCCACTATTCATCCATTTTCTGTTGCTATAACAAAATACCTGAGGCTGGGTAATGTGTTTTAAATGGATTTACTTAACTTACCATTTCGAGGCTAAAAATCCAAGATTGGGTGGCCCATTGACTTGGTGTCTGGTGAGAGCCTCATGGTAGACAGCATCATGTGTAAGAAGGAAAGATCACAGGGCAAGCCAGGAAGCCAGAGAGCAGAGAGGGGCCAGTATTGCTCTTTAATAACAACCTTCTTGTGAGAGCTATCCAGGGTTCCACAAGAGCTACATTAATTCCTTCCAAGTGCAATGCCCCAGTGGCCTAATATTTCGTACTAGGTTCCATTGCTTAAAGTTCCAGCACTCCCATTTGCCAAAGCAAGAACCAAGCTTCCAGCATATGCCCCTTTGGGGGTGACACTTATGCCCTACTCACACTCTAGCATCACCTAACAACACGTGTCTAAGAACATTTCCCCACTGTTAAGTGACACATGAATATATCCGGCCCTAGAGACAAAGCAGTACCTTAACCATTTTCTTTTGACACCCTTGGCTCCCACTTCAGTTTTGCCAGCCATTATGACCACTGTAGTCCCCTGGCTTCTGGAAGTTGAATCGGTGCCCCCTTCTCTCTATTATTTTGGGGTTTCAGCATCATCATCACCAACATGGAGCCAGGTTCTACAAAGGTCCCCTTCCGTCAGCCCTGGTCTGCAGAGGAGAGCCACCACTGAAATGCTTAGTGATACCAAGAGCCCATTCCTTATCCCACCGGTGGATGTGTGTCCTCTGAGCCCGTCCTTGGAACATACCATAGTCAGATGTTCTGGCTGAACATCAGGCCCACCTCTCTGAGCCTCTCGGGCCCTTCCTCCATCCTCCACCATGGCAGTTTGGCATTTCAGCATTGCTCAGCATGGGCTTCACTTTCTCCATGCCTCCAGCAGCCTCCTAGAAGGGAGTTAGGCATGATGCTTTCTGGCATCAGGAAAGCATGACAAAATCAGCCTGCCCTATCCAATGCTGTGATCAACAGCCTCAAATGCAGGCCAAGGTGCATCCCCTGGCCCCTGCGGGCACTGTCTGGTTCAATTGTAAAGATTCTGACATTGGTCCCTCTCCTCCTATATCAGGCCCATCACCTCCCCAACAGGATCATGCTGTGGTTTAACCTGAGTTTTAGACCCAGTGGCCAGGAGAGATGGTGGGGACAGATAACAAAAGGTACCTGCTGTCCCCAGGGGAGAAGTCTGTGCATTGCCCAGCACAGGGAGACTTCTAGCTCTCACCAGGAGGGGTGGCCATTTCTGCATGCTCAGTCAACATAGACTTCTGGCGCATCCAGGTAGATGCCTGGATCCCCTATGTCAGTAGGACTTTCCCCACTAGGGTCTTGACCTGGGCTTAGCAGAACTGTTTAGTTGGGCATTTATCTTTCTTTGAAGTTCAACCACTTGAACTACTCAATCCCAGGATTGGATCTCTGTTCTCTGCTGGAAGAGATTAGAACTTCTTTACGTGCAACCAAGAGGTCCCCTGGCACCACACCCGCCTTTCAGTTTCTTGTCACTGGTCCTCGGCACCAAGTGAGAGTATCAGTTAGTCATCCTACACCTTTATCCAAGCAGTTTCTATGGCCTGCACACCTCTCAAACACCACGCACCAGGCCTCCCAGTGCATTTCCCCAAGCCACCACCAGGCGGGTGACAGTTGTGTCCCAGGCTGCTATGTTCCACCCCACTCACTGTCAGCCCTGTGATGTGTGATCAAGTTCCAAACCTCTCCTCATCAGCTGCTTCCTTGGGCCTGTACTAAGTACCAGAGGCTGTGTTCTTCAGAAGCAGAGGCTGAAATGGACTTTGGGGTGCATGGTTACTGGAGAGCAATACCTGTGAAAAGAAGGAGATGAGGGAACAGATTTGAGCAGAGGGAAAAGTCCAGCAGCAATGAAGACCTGTTACATCCATGGCCATTCTTTAAGCCTGAAGTAAATGTCACTGGTCACTGAGAAATTCAGGCCTTGATCCCCTTCCCTCACCTGGCCACCAGGAATGGGCTGTCCTGAGCAGGGCATGATGACCAGGGTGGCTCCTGGTGACTGAGGCAGACCTTGTGGGAGCTGACACCCCTCAGCTGGGCAGCAAGACTTGCCTGAAGGGAGAGCCTGTTGATGAAGGAAACTCAAATCCCCGCTGGTTGATGAGAAAATTCTTTCTGAAAGATTTGAAGTATGGTTTGACTTTCAACAGAAAAAAAAAAAAAAAAAGGAGAGAAAAAGAAGGGAGAAAGCATCTGGAGCCCTCCCAGGAGACAGGAGAGTGAAGTGTGCCACAGGAAAAGGGGCAGCTCCTAGGGACCTGGACCTCGACCTGGAGACATGGTCTGGGAGGTCCCTGCTCAGTCACCTGCAGTAGGCTAGAAGCTTCTTGACACTCACCATCTATTTATTTTTCTTTCTTTAAAAAAATGTGGTACTGGGGATTGAACCCAGGGACACTCTACCACTGAGCTACTTCCCCATCCCTTTAATTTTTTATTTTGACTCAAGGTCTTGCTAAGTTGTCCAGGCTGGCCTTGAACTTGTGATCTTCCTGTCTCAGAGTCTTAAGTCTCTGAGATTACAAGTGTATACCACTGTACCTGGTCTATTTGTTTCTCTCTCTTGAAAAATAGTTATGACTGAGTCAACCCCATAGACATAGCACTGTCCTCAGATGGCTCCTAGAAGTGTAGAGGTGGAACCCACAGCACTAGCAAAGTTTCTGAGGGGGAACATCTAATAGGTAACACCACCACAGGGGTTGGGGGAATGGAGAAGGCCTTGCCCCTTAGCTCCCTGCAAGAAGTCCTGACATTCCAATTGGACATCATCATTACTCTTGATTCCTGCTCAGGATAGGTTATGAAAAGGGCTGTAGGCAGAGACCTGGGGTGTATCTACCTCTAGAAAGCAAAACCAATGCGTTACAACCTCACTGTGATGTCAAATACTGATGCTCCTCAATTTGTATTAGGGTTACGTTCTAAATAAACCCATTATACATGGAAAATATCACAAGTTGAGAATGCATTGAATACACCTAGCTGACTGAACTTCCTTGCTTAACAACACAGTACACTGTAGAGCATTGGCTGTATCCCCTTGTGATCATATGACTGACTGGGAGCTGCGGAGTTGAGAGATGAGGTCTGTCTCCTGCCTGCAGCCCTTTAATGTTCGTGGAGCCCCCCAACTGCCCACAAGTCTTGGGACAGGGGTTATGTTGGCCATCTACCAAGAAATCTTGTAAAGATCCACCTGCTCTACTTAATTCTAGTATCTGTATGGCTCTAGTCAAAGGGGCTTCATAAAGATGAAACAAAAGTAGAATCCTGTTACAACTTATTCCAGTTGTCATTAAAATCCTACACGGCTAGAATCATATTTGTAGTCCAAAGAAATATGTTTCTGGGGCAAAGAAGAAATATCAGGCACATTCTTGAAATTCCTGTTCATTTTTTTCCCCTCTTCCTTTGTGGATGTTGTTTAGGCTAGAGGAAAGCTATAGTTTTGTTTTAAATATATTTTTTAATTATAGGTGAACACAATACCTTTATTCATTTTATTTTTATGTGGTGCTGAGGATCGAACCCAGTGCCTCACACATGCTAGGTGAGCGCTCTACCACTGAGCCACAACCCCAGCCCCAATGCTGTAATTTTGATGGAGAGGGGTGAGACTGAAGGAGATTTACTTCTTGTGACTGAACACAGAGCCTTGAGCACCTCCCAGGGCCAAGCCAAGCAGCACAAGCCCCATCCTTCCTCAAGACAACCTGCTTCAGTTCAGAGCAGAAGGAAGCCTATGCTGGGCTGGCTGGTTTATGACAAGGTTTGTTGGGTGCATGCAGTGAGGCTGTGGTGCCTTGGGGCTCTCTGCTGACCATGGGAACCAACTGTCCTGCAGGCTCCTCCTTTGATTCAGGGAGCATGGATGTTGTTCACGAGGAAATACTAAGAGAATATTAATCCCTTATTTCCTTCTGCATGGTTCCCTCCAGATCAGCACTTCCCAGAGTGGGTTCTATGCAACATTATCAGTCCTTTGAAATGCCCATTGAAAAGTAAGTTTAGAGTCTGGGAGTGTAAAGCTCGGGGTGGTGCACTTGCTTAACAGGTGTGAGGCCCTGATTTTGATCTCCAGCACAGCCAAAATAAAATACATTTTAAAAGGAAAAAAAAAAAAAAGAAAAAAAGTTTGGGCAATAATACCTATGGTGGTCCCAAACTGGATTAATATAATGTTTTTTTCTGTGAAAAGGATGAGAAGTCCAAAAGGTAAGAAGCCTGGTTAACTTGGTTTAACTTGTTTCCCAAGCCTAGTGGACCATGGAGCATACCTCCTGCCACTCCCCTTCTCTTGTAACATGGGTTCTTTATCTCTGGAATTAGTGCTCTAAGGAATAGACTGTAGAAAATTTCACTCCTGATGGATGTCTGCAGTTGGCGCTGATTGGGGGCCACCATGTGGGACACACACCAATTGACATGTTTAATTCCATTCATCAAACAGGCACATTCGGCTCCTAAAAATAGGGTTCTCTTATATGAATGTGGCCTATGCATTTCAAAAAAAAAATTAAGAAATGAAATGATTACAAAATATTTTTAAATCAACATACACTTACCTAACCAAAATGAAAGTTGAACTTGACTGGCTAAACGACACCAAACACATGACAAGAAAAATATCTAAAAATGGAAGAATTACCCCAACTGCCACAGTGACTTCCTTGAACTTCTTTTATTAGCCTCACTCATTTGGATCTATTCAGTAACTTTGTCCTTCAGTGGAAGAATGGATAAAAAAAAAATGTGGCATATCTATTCAGTAACTTTAGTCCTTTCAGCTTTAGTTTTCCTGCCCGCCCTCCAGGCTTGTCACCCAGAGAGGCTCAGGAGTGTGTGAGCACATTGTGGCAAGTGTCACAGACCCTAACTTTAAAGATGTGAAAAGGATGAGAAGCTCTTTATGTCCTGGTTTTCACTGAGGTTCCAGTGGTCAAAACCAAAACTTTCGATGACAAGACTCCATGTGTTAAAGAAAAGCACTCACCTACCACCACGAAATTTGAGAAGGAAGTTGTGGAAAATGATTTCAGAACTTTTCTTCCTGGTGTTTTTTTTTTTTTTCTGGAGCTTGAACTCAAGGACACTTTACCACTGAGCCACATCTCCAGCCATTTTACTTTTTATTTTGAGACAGGGTCTTGCTAAGTTGCTCAAGGCCTCACTAAGTTGCCGAGGCTGGCTTTGAACTTGCGATCCTCCTGCCTCAGCTTTCAAAGTAGCTCGGATTACAGGCGGGCACCACTGTGCCCTGCTTGATTTCAGACCCTTTGGCAAAATTGACCTTCAGGACATAGAAACAAAAGGTTGAAGAAGTTAGAAATGATCATTTCTCTGGAGAACAGTCATGGGTAAGTTGTGGCATCACTCTTAGCTATGGACAGCTATGAGCAGCATATGGTGGTGCGGGCCTGTGGTCCCAGCTACTCTGGAGGAAGACTGCTTGAGTTCATGAGTTTGAGGCCAGTTTGGGCAACACAGTGAGACCCTGTCTTCCTCCCTACTGCAAAAAATTAATTAATTAATTAATTAATTAAAGAAAAGATAGCTTTTAAGTAAGATGTAGAAGAAGGAAAAGAGAAGCCACTTTTTCCTCCCCAAAAGATTATGGGGAAAGGACAGAAGCAGAACCATCTAGAACTAGACATGTAGATATGTAAGGCCAATCTTTGCTCAGAGAGGGGCAGAGGGATATGTGAGGAGAACACAATGAGCAGACTCGATTCTTACCCCACTTCTGGATTGGCCTCCAGAGGGATACCAGCACAGCACGAGGCCACACACTGTGGTCAGGGAAGAGGATCTGGTGCCTTCTTCAGTTCTTACATTGTACACGTGAGCTGGAGGTTCTGTGCAACTCTTGCCCAGGGCCCACCTGGCAGACTCGGCTAAGACACAGGAGGACAACGCAGAGGAACACAAGGCAGTAGGGCATCCTACCACACGCTGTCTGAGCCGAGTAGGAGTAGGCCCCATAATTGTAAAAGGTGTAGTAGTCCCTGGGTGGCCCCGGGACTGGCTAGGACAGTCCTGGGACACTAGTCACTTCACACCCAAGGGCAAACACAAGGACAGAGGGAGCCTTCCCCTGTCCATGAATTCTCACCAGGGCCTCCTCCCACACCTTCTCATACTTGGTAGAAGAGACTGAGTGAAACCTCAGGTGACTGTTTAAAGATCAGGCCTGAGAGCTGAGAGTAGTGGTACATGTCTGTAATCCCAGCAACTCCAGAGGCTGAGGCAAGGAGATTGCAAATTCAAGGCTAGCCCCAGCAAGTTAGTGAGACGCTGTCTCAGAATAAAATTAAAATAACTGGGAGTGTGTCTTGGAGGTAGAGAGCCTCTGGGTTTAATATCCAGTACCAAAAAAAAAAAAAAAAAGGGTTTCAGTACCTGTTGCATCTGACTGCATTTGCCCCTCCTGCCACTAGTAAATAGGAGCCTCAATTAAACACAGAAGTCACACTTTCTCTGCATATCTGAGAGGTACATGAACAAAACTCTTGACCTACGGCAAACTAACAGGAGCTTCTTTCTATCAATGATGTTACCCCATGATGGAGTACAGTGAGCTGACCCACATAGAACTCTGTCTACATGTCCCCTGAGAATACAAAATTCATCTCTAAGTAGTAAATTGCTCACTTCAATAGAATACTTTTATTTTGGAACAAATGGTCAAAGGATGGGTCAATGGCTTCCCAGTGCCAGGCCAAGTGGGCAGGCAGTGGTTTTGTGCGGCCTAACTCTTTGGCATTGGAAGCAGAAGGCCCTAGGTGTAATGCTGCTCCCACCATGTCCCAACTTTGTGACCTAGAGCTGTGAACTTCCTCTGCCTGAGGCAAATGCTGGGCTGTAAAATGAGGATAACGCTCCACCCCACTCCCAGGGCTCTGGGGAGGCACCAGTGATGTTACATTGGTGCTGTGCCCACTCGGGACTGCACTGAGCTGTCCAGGAAGGGGACTGTGCATTGTTGGTCACTGAAACCCTGGGGCCAGCACTAAGCACGGAACACAGTTGGAGCTCCATGAATGCCTCCCCAGGGACACCACTTTTGCTCACAAGCGTTTTTTGGCTTTTTCTTTCAGAAGTGCCTTCAGATTCCGAGCCATCAGCTCTGGCACAGCATCCGTGGTGACAAGTCTTCAACTTTATTTTTGGAAAACTGAAGGGCATTTGGAGCCCAGACGGCAAATAAGGCGAGGGGATGCTGGACAAATAATGCTGAGCGAAACCATTTTTGGTCACAGTGGTAGGAAGCAGTTCAGGCCCTGTCCCTGGGGGATCCGGGTGGGGAAGAGGACACAAGTGTGTATAAACCTCTGGAACCAGTGACCATTCATCAGCTGACATTAGATCCACGGGCGGAAGTAGGCCTGGTTTGTTTCTTTAACTCTGTGTCCTTAACTCTGGAGCCTTTAAGTCACTATAGTAGAAAAGTCTAATCCTTTACTTTCAAAGAGAAAAAAAAAGTCATTAATTGATGTACATGTGTACAACTTTCAGCAAAGACACAATGAACCTGGTAATAGAAGCTGTCTCTGGAGTGGCGGTTGGTTTGGGGGAGGGTGAGACTGGGGCAGAAGTCCCAGGACATCATACCTTTCCCATAGAGTCTTTGGTACCTTATAGGTTTTATACTATTTGCACGCCATGACCTATTAAATAATTAACAACAACACAGGAAAAGCAGGAGGAAGCAGCAGCATTCCTTCCCTGTATAATAAATATTTAACCTGAGTTTTCACTTAAAAAAAAAATAAAAAGAGTAAACCATTAAAGGATTAACAGGAGGCTAATGATCCCATTGGGCCTGTTAGCACATCCCAGGGTTGTTTTCCCCAGCCTAGCAAAGAAGTAGGCTTTGCTTCTCCAACCGTATAGGTTTGCCGTTGAAGAAAATATATCCCCTTGGCCTAAACCCCGTAGATAATTTGCAGTAATCAATTTTACAAATAAATCCCGGAAATTAAATTCTGATGGGAAGCCCTCCATCTCTACCGGCTCCTGCCCTCCTTCCTCCCTGGGCTGCTTTTCCTCTCCTCAGGTAGCCTTTCTTTAACAGCAAGAGGGATGGAGAGGGGTTAAAAATCAGGCCTTTTCATCACCTGCTGCATGAAGGCTGATAAACAGGTCATAACCCCTGACCTCAGCAAGGCTTGGGATCATTTGTGCTTGTCCTGAGACTTTCCACAGGGTTTTGATAGTCACTGCTGGTCCCAGGGTGAAATGGATTAGCCTTAGCCAGGAAGTGTCGGATCCCCAATGACTCCGGCTTTGTAGAGGCTGCCTGCTAAGTGAATGACCACGTGATCTGCGCCAGGGAGGAACCAGGACCAGTGACTTTTGTCCATGACATCCCCAGAGTCCTATCTCTGCCTTCAGGAAATGGCTCCCAGTGTGGTTTTGAGGCCCACCCTAGCTCTCCTCTCAAGAGGAGGCTCTAAAACAGGCTGCACGGAGGGACACACAGTCCAGCTTAAGCCAACCCCCACACCAGATTCCCCAGGCCACAGGGGAAGGAATCAAGATCAGGGAAGGAAAAATGGCCCTAGGGGAGCCAATGAGCCACAGAGGCCCGTGAGTGACAGGAACACAGAGCTGGAGACAGACACTCCCTCTGTCCTGCTGGCCTCAGCCCTGGAGGGCGAGGGGCTGCAGGTGTGGCCACCCTCTCACCTTCACAGGAGTGCAAGGTGAGGAGAGGCCAGAGAGGAGCCCCTTGCCTACAAGGGCTCTCCATTCCATTTCCATCTCCACTCCCAGACAACCTCACAGGTGACCCAATAAATTCCATTTCTCCCAAAATATGTATTGTCTTTTCCATCCCTTGTGACCCAAATGGTCCTGTTTGATACTAGTGTGTGAAGACTAAGGGACTAAAACAGATCCAAAACTGCGAAACTAGCAGAACTTGACCTTGACTGGTGAATAACTTTGAATTAAACTTTGGCACACCCCTGTAATATCAGCAACTTGGGGAGGCTGAAGCATGAGGATGGCAAGTTTGAGGCCAGCCATGGCAATTTGGAGAGACTCTGTCTCAGAGAGAGAGAGAGAGAGAGAGAGAGAGAGAGACTGGGGATGTAACTCAGTGATAATGTGCCCCTGGGTTCAACCCCCAGTACTAAAACACACACACACACAAAACCCCTTGGACTATTCCATCCAACTCATCATGGTCTCTATCTTCCATCTCTCCTCTCTTGGGAAAGTGGGAACAGAAGAGGAGAAAACCCCCAAAAGGACTGAAAAGGGCATCAAATGGAGACTTTTTTTCCACCAAAAAAAATCTTACTCCCAGCATCCCACGCTCTCTTCCTATATGGGCTTTGTCAGTCAGCCCCTGGGCTCGAAGTTCAGAGCTGCCTTGATTCCAAGAAAGCATAGAACATTCTCTCACTGGGAATGACAGGGCCCTCTGAAAGCCCACACCCATCTACGCAAGTGATGATCTTGACGATAGTACAGGGTTAATAATTTGCTCATCAACACTTTGAACCCTCTCTTCAAAGGCAGGTCATGGGCAGCAGAACTGTCTGATGAGGCCCTGAATCACAGACCTCATATGGGATATTTTCTGCCTCTCCAACCCCTCAAAACCATTTTCTTGTTTCTTTGATGATATAGTATGTGCATGGCCTTACTCCCATACTGAACTCTTGGTATAAAGGATAACAAAACACAGCTAGGCGTGCTGGTGCACACTTGTAATCCCAGTGACTTGGGAGGCTGAGGCAAGAGAATCGAACGCTCAAGGTCAACCTGGGCAAATTAGCAAGACCCTGTCTCAAAATAAAAAAATAAAAAGGATTGGGAATTCAGCTCAGTCTAACCCCCTGGGTTCAATCTCTAGTACCAAATAAATAAAATAAAAATATAAAAAGAGCTATTGATGTAGCTCGTGCTAGGTCCCCAGTCCCTCAGGAGGGAAATCTCTGGCCACATGGAGCTCATGATGTAATACTAGAGCCAGATATGAAATAAGCAGATTATCACACGACGTGATCACAGAGAGTGATAAAGTCTAAGAAAATAGGAATTTCTCAGTGTCCTTCTCTGTAAAATGGGATACCAATGGTGCCAACTTCAGAGAACCTCTGGGTTGGAGTCAATAAACTATTTCAGGTAAGATGCTTTCGTGCCAAGCTGAGTGCCCAGTGTGTTCCAATAAATGGGAATGACAGTGAAGATGGTGACGTCCTGAACTGTCATGTAGAAGCTGTGATAAAGGCTTTCTTAAGGGTGTGTGACAAATGCAAGCAAAACAAACGCATGGGCTGGATGTGGGGGACCACATGGGCCAGAGGAGCCTGTGCTCAGAGCTGGACCACATGTTGTTGGCAGGGCAAAGGCCTCCACCCTGCCCAGGAGGCTCTCGGTGTCCAAACACCAGACAGAGGCAGGCCAAGCCGCCAAGCTCTCTGCTAATTCGGTTAGTCTGGGCCTTATCTCAGAGGAGCTGGGCCTCAGACGCCTTGTTGGGCTGACTGCAGGGCCGGCCGGCAGAGAAGGCAGACTGGGAACAGGCCTGCTGCTGCCACCAGCGGGAGGGCAGTGGGGGCCGCGCAGGAAGGCCTGGGGGTGCGGGGCTGTTTGTTATGGGGTGAAGAGGAAGCCGTAAGTGGTCCTCTGTCCTCCATTAACAGCAGGATGGAGTCAGGCTGGAGCCGCTGGCTTCAGAGTCAGCCTTGTTTTTTAAACACACATGGCTGGCCCAGGCCTTTTAACCCTGGAACACCCCAGGGTTCCTGCAGGAAGAAAACAGTAGCCTTTGGTCTAGAAGCTCCACAGCTGGGGTGTAGCTTAGGGCATTTCTTTGCAGCCCAGAAACAAACAGAGATAAGAATATTGTGATAAAAGGAACAGTACTTTTATAATGGATTATTCAGAGTCAGGGAGTTGGGGCTGGTTATAATTCTTTATACTCAAGATTCCTTCTGGAAGTCCACAGAGCTAAAAACAAACAGAAATGGATTCCTCTTTTCCTGCAGAGAAGTACAAACTATTTCTACCCCATCCTTCCAAGAGTGTCATTCCTCCCCCTCCCCACCCATTCTCATCACCAAAAGGGACCTGAAAGTGGGAGACCTTGACCCCTGTAGAGGACCCCACTTGTCTGCTGCCCCTCCTGGCCTCCCACACCTCCCACATCCAGGCTTAACTTTTTGAAGAAGTCTCAGATACTCTGTGATGCTCATGGAGGCCGAGCCTGTCCCTGGAAAGATAACACTGGACACTATTTCAGGGGATCCCAGACTCCAGGGGTGTTCTTCCCAGATCAGACTCACTGGTGTTTCTTCCAGCTTTCACTAGATGGCTGATTTGATCCCATTCTATACATGAGATAATCTCAAGCAATCAGAGTCTGATTACAAAACTCTCAGTGAAGCGCAGAGTGCAGCGGTGGAGCGCTTGCCTTGTCCGAAACACCCTGAGAGGGACAGGCTCAACAGTCAGCAGGAGGAGAATGGCTCACCCTGTGGGAAGAGCCCAGGCATTTGCAGCAGGCACCTGGTTGCTGCTCTGAGTCCCAACTCTGGTGGAGACATATAGATGGGTCCCTAGGACCTTAAGTCTCAACAGACTTCCCTTACCTTATCACACCCACCGATAGGAAAGGCTAAGCTTCCTCACTGCCATCATCCTCTCACAGGGTCTCAACCCGAGGAGGTTCAGCTCCTAGACTCCACCAGGGGGTCCTCAAGGCTATGCTGCTGCACAGAGCTAAGCCAGGACTGAATCCAGTGCAAACTGGTTTGAGCCCTTAGACCTCAGAGAAAAGATGGAGTGTGTGCTGGGTGCCATGATGCATGCCTGTAATCCCAGCAGCTTGGGAGGCTGAGGCAGGAGAATGACCATGTTCAAAGCCAGCCTCAGCAATTTAGCAAGGCCCTAAGCAACTCAGCAAGACTCTCTCTCTAAATAAAATGTATTTTTTTAAAAAAGGCTGCAGATGTGGCTCAGTGGTTAAGTACCTCTGGGTTCAATTTCCAGTACCAAAAAAAAAAAAAAAAAAAGACGGAGTGTGAACACATATTCATCAGGTCCTCAGCCTGTCTTGATGAAGGACAACCCAAAGACTTTAAGTCATGCATCGCCCCAATCCCAACGACCATGGATGGGGTGGGAGTGAGAGGGCTGTTCCTCCCGGGCCTTCAGTTCTTTATCCACCAAATCAGGGTCCTGCTACGCAAGAACCATTCCAGACCCTCCTGAAAGCAATGTGCAAGACCTAACAGCGGCCCAGAAGGCAGTCCCCTCAGAAACCAGGGCCATCAGCACAAAGTAACTTCTGTGAGGCAGGAAGATTAGTATCCACAAGCCTTTAGTCAGGCTGGATGGGAGCAAGCCAGCCCCGAAATGTGGAATGATTACTAACAGACACGGCCCCAACCTTACACGTGTTCCACATCCACAAACTGGAAAAAATGTCAAATTAAATATGAAACAGGAAGTAGAGATAAAGAACTCTGCACACGGAGGGACGCACACACACTCTTCTAGTTAGTGGGGAAGAAAGCCAGTGGTGGCGATTTTTAATTAGAAAGGAGGACTAATAGCTGCCTCCCAAGGCCAAGGCATTCACTCAGGAAGCACCAGGCCCCAGTTAACCCTTGCAGCTCCAGGGTGGGGCTCACTCTGTAAGTGCCTCACTGCCAGAGAAGGCCTGAGAGGCTCTCCAAGCCTTGCTTGGTTATTGAAGAATCGTTAACGTTGGGCAAAAGGGAAAGAGGACTCAAAGTGGAGGCTACCATCTACCAGAATAGGTGGGGGTGGGGGCCATACCCTCTGAAGCCTGATTTAGAGATGGTTCGACCCCAGCTCTTCTATTTCCCAGCTGTGTGACTGTGAACTCACCCCTTCCTTCGGTCTCAGTTTTTCTTGTATGTGAAATGGGGACAATAGTATGAACTTGCAGCATGATTAGGATTAAATGAGACGATGCATGAAAAAATATTTGTTTGCTTGGACCATCATAAGTTCTCAAAAATCACGGCAGCTGCTGTTAAAGTAATTCATTACTCTTTAGTTTCCTCCTTAACATTTCTGAGGCAGAAATTTCCTTGAATGAAACCTAAGAGGATTTTTATGGTCTAGTTCTGGAATGTCCCCCAAAGACTTGTATATTAACAGCTTGGTCCCCAAGACAGCAATATTCAGAGGTAGGACTCTTGGGAAGTGATTGGATCATGTGGCTTCTGACCTCATCGATAGACTAATCCATTCATGAATTTATAATTTGAGTGGCGTTATTGTGAGGTGGTGGCAACTGTAAGAGGTGGAACCTAGTTAAAGGGAGTAGATCCTTTGGGGTGTATGCCCTTGGGGACTATATCTTGTCTCTAACCTCTCTCCCCACCCCCCACCCTGTCTGCTTTCTGTCATAAGGTAAGTAAGTGTCTTTTCTCTTCCATACCCTTCTATACCCTTCCACGGTGATGTATAGCCTCATTTCAGACCCAGCCAACCTGGGCTGAACCCTCTGAAAGTGTGAGCCAAAATAAATCTTTTTCCCATTTAAGTTGTTTTTCTCAGGTCCTTTATCACTGTGACAAAAAAAACTTACAGAAATAAACTATCTCCTGTCTGTGGATTTCAAAGTGTGGGGATGCAGGAGTAAGTAGTAATTGTTTCTTCCTTAAAAAAATTGAAATTGGGCTGGGGATGTGGCTCAAGCGGTAGCGCGCTCGCCTGGCATGCGTGTGGCCCGGGTTCGATCCTCAGCACCACATACCAACAAAGATGTTGTGTCCACCGAGAATTAAAAAATAAATATTAAAAAAAAAAAATAAAAAAATTGAAATCGTCTCACCCCACCATCACCCAGTCAGCTCAGATTCAAGTGTGACATCCTGGATGGGAGAGCCCAGCAGTTGTTCTACAGGGAAATAAGGTTCCCTACCACCACCCCAGGGTTGGGGATGTATGTGGCCTGGGTGGGGAATAAGCTGTAAAACAGAAAATACCTTCCCTCTGCCAAACTTTTCCCTGCCCATCACTCCTCTGGTTGGATTTAACTTGTTTCTTGGACACTATAGCAATACAGGTACATGTATTTTCCACCTTTCTCTTTCCAAGTCTGTGTAAAAAGGAACAGACAGCAAAAAGTGGGCTCGACAGTTTCTAAAACAAAAATCAATCATTTTAGAGATAACTCTTATAATCCTGCAAGCGCTCTTCATATCTTAATTAAACAGCTAGGGCATAGCATAGTGCTAGGCCCATAGTAGGTAGCAATAAATACCTGTTGAGTACCCAAATGGACAAATGTGATCGGTTCCCCACAGTGGCTCCTCTCCAGGCACTCACCCTGAGATGAAAGAGACACAGAAAGAACTCTTTTTCCCTCTCCATGAAGTTTCCAGGTATAGGGTCACAAAGAGCACTGAGATCATGGTCTCCAAATACATCTCTGATATTACAAAATTTGTTTTAGAAGATTTTTTTTCTCTCCTCCCCATCACCCTTACCTACACATTCTTTTTTTTTTTTAATATTTATTTTTTTAGTTTTTAGCAGACACAACATCTTTGTTTGTATGTGGTGCTGAGGATGGAACCTGGGCCGCATGCATGCCAGGCGAGCACGCTACCGCTTGAGCCACATCCCCAGCCCACCTATGAATTCTTACCATGACCTTGGACCCAGGACCTGACACAGAGCAAGTTATAATAAACAGGTGTGGATAAAAAGTAACTAATAATCACATTTAGCCATGCCAGGGGCACACTGCTGTCCTGATGCAATTGTCTGAAAAAACATGGCAGCAGAGCCTGGAGCCAGCCGCCACATGAGCTTCCTTCCATTAGCTTCCTGCCCCAGATAGGATCTTCCGAAATGGAATCACAAGAGCAGAGCTGGTCTGGGAGTGCTGCCTTCCCAGCTCACTCCAGTGACTCAAGCCTGTGTTTCAGGAAAGAACAGCAGCCACCTTTAAGTCATAATCACAGTAACAGAAACAGTGCCAATAATTAACATTTTGTGAGAATTCACATGCCTGACACCCTGTGATGTTTGACTTACATTCAGTATATCTGTTGTGTGTTCTCTGTGTGTATATATGTGTGTTTGTGTATGAGAGAGAAACGATTTTGTCATGTTGCCAAGGCTAGCCCCAAACTCATGGGCTCAAGTGATCCCCTCCCTCTTCAGCTTCCTGAATAGCTGGGGCTATAGGCAATCTCGGCTTCAGTATAAACTCAAGAAATACACTATCTTATCCCCATTCTACAGATAAGCAAATTGTGGCTTGGCGAAGTGAAGTGAGGCGCCCATGGCTGCACGGCTAGTCTGCGGGATTCCAGAGATGCTCTGCCACCCCACCGGGCTTTCCAGTTCCACCCAACATCACCAGTGCTCCAGAACCACCCGACGCCTGCCTGGACATTTTCCTAGGCACAGAAAGTGCTTCCTATCTTTGCCCACCATGTATAGGCCTCCTCCTCCTTGAGGCTGTGCTCAGATGCTTTCTGAAGCCTTCCCAGGGCGGCCTCGCTGTACAAGGAGAGCCATGGCTCCCCTCTGGGTTCCTCAGTTCAGGGCTTCCCAGGAGAAGTCAGGATCCCTGCACCATCATACTTTCAGCACCCCACCCCACCCCCTCGGCCTGCCACTCAGCAGGAAGTCAATAAATGTCCTTTAATTAAGTAAATTAAGCACATTGTTCCCAGAAAAACAGAGACATAAACCCTCAACCAGGGACATGCTCATGCTGGCCCTGGCTACGCCATAGGAAGTGGTTGACCATCCCCGGGTGAAGATAGAAGCAGAAAGATTAGGATCAGGCTGAGGTTTCAGACAGCCCTGGGGCTGGGAACGGGCTCAGGGAAAGCCAATGGTGGCCTGATAGCAGGCTTTGAGGTGGTGAGGTTCTGTCAAGCAGGAGAGTTCAAAGCCATTTGCCTCTGGGCCTCAATCCCACAGACAAAGCCTGCAGCACCAGCCCTGCCCACCTGGTAGTGTCTTTGCTGGCCTTCTTCTCTTTGAGTTTCCCACTATTCCATCTCAGAATGCTGTCACTTTTATCTAAGGAAGCCTTCTGGGCTTGACTGCAAATCCAAGAGCCGTCTCTCTTTGGAGCGGAAGTCATTTCCCCAGCAGTCCCAGTGTTCCTGTTCTCTCGTGGCTCATTAGAGAGTTCTGAGCAGAGGAAAGAAGGAGTGGACCAAGGAGAAATTCTACCTCTGAGCCACCCATACAGGGCGGAACCCGGGGGTTTGATTAAGGCCGGCATGGAGGAGCCTCCCTGGAGGGTAGGGATCTGTTTGACACCTTCCAGTAACAGAATGGACCAAAGACCTCTGGAAATCCCTTCCAGCTCCCAAATTCCATGATTTTTCTGGTAATTGGCCACATGTGCCTGTGGGTGAGGTAACCATAATTCTTTGTCCAAACCAAAATACTCCCCAAAATGAATGTGGTCACAGGCATAAACCGGGCCTGCCCCATGCCCACCAGCAGTCCAGTTTTTGATCTATGGTGTCAAGCAGAGGGACACATCCTTAATACCATAGGTCAAAGGTCAAATTTGTATACATCTGAGATTCACACATGGAACTGCTGGATTCAAACTTTTTCCAGAAGAAATGGCCACTTTACAAAGAGTTTGGTAACCCACCTGCTTGATGACCTCAGGAGATACATGATAAGTCATATGTCAGGTATTTTTGCCTAATGTTCTCCGGTTTCTCCTGTGTGTTCTCACAGCATAATTGCCCCCAGAGAACCTTATGGGGAAGGAGCTGCTCACAGAGGAGTGGACAGAGATGGTTCTAAATGGCCTGGTCTATGGGATGCTCCCTGCAGTGCCATTCCTCCAAAGAAGCCAGCAAGGCCTTTCACCAACTCTTGCCAGTTAGGAAAGGGAAGGCCTGGCCACTGGCCTCAAACCTCTGGGTAGAATCCTTTTTTTTTTTTTAATGTAGCATTCTTTGGGCAGATATGGGGCTTGAGGAGAAGATGGTACTTACTGTACTTCCCCTGAACCACAATGTGGGTCAGGGCTCCTGGACCCCTTTCTCCCTCCTCTTGGCTTTATCATGGGATTAATCTTTAGCCCATGGGCTGGTTCTGGGGCAGCCAGTGGGCCTGAGTGGATGCTCCCCTGTGTGAGGTGAGGGACTGTCTGGGGTAGGTCCTTAGAATCTTTCATTGCATTCTTGAGTCACCTCTGGGTGACCACTGATCCTTGCCTCAAAGGTTACCTCAGAAGACACAGAGAGGCAGAAGTATCAGAGGTGGCCAGGCATGGTGACTCACACCTATAATCCCAGTGAACTGGGAGGCTGAGGCAGGAGGATTGCAAGTTCAAAGCCAGCCTCAGCAACTTGGTGAGGTCCTAAGTGATTTAGCAAAACCCTGTCTCAACAACAACAACAACAAAAAACTGGGGATGTGGCTCAGTGATTAAGTGCCCCAGGTTCAATCCCCAATATAAATAATAATAATAATAATAATAAATCAGAGATCAAAGGATCAGCTGGTTGTGGAGTCCATAGGGAGTGCAGCTCCCTGAACTGGCCAGGGAGACCAGTACTCATCAAGCTCTTTTTTTCTTCAAGCACTGGGGATTGAACCCAGAGCCATGCCTACACGAGACTGTACTCTACCACACGGAACTACATCCCCAGCCTGAAATAATCTATTTTATCAATATTTTATTACATGAGAAACACATTAAATACATAGGTGTGTGTGTGCCTTAATACCTGACTACTAAACTATGAAGAATTGTTATCCACACACCGAGAATCACCTCACAACTGGGAAACAGCCAGGGACGGGGCCTGAGCTCAGGCATCAGTAGGTGTGCGAGGCAGGAGCAGAATGAAGGTGGAGGATTTCCCCCGTTCCTTTCCCACAAGTCATCCTGGCCTGGCCACGTCCCTGTCAAAGGCCACAGCTCCTGCCAGGGTTCCTCTCCACACAGCATCCCTTATGGGGCTTGCTGCCTGCTCCCTCACTGGGCAAGCTGGACTCTTGTAGAGGGGTTGCTCTGTCCTCAGTTGGCTCCCTGTACCCTGCCCATGCCTTTATTGGCTACCCCTTGATCAAACTCTTTGAACTGTCCAGTGGACTGTGCCGTAGATATGCATATCTTGTACAAAACACACGATTGCTAAGGCCCCAAGGAATGAATGGGCAGCTTAAGAAAGACAATTCAGCTGGGCACAGGGGCGCATGCCTGTAATCCCAGTGACTCAGGAGGCTGGCAAGCTCAAAGCCAGTCTTAGTAACTTAGTGAGACCCTGTCTCAAAATAAAAAATGAAAAGGCTGGGGATGTGGCTCAGTGGTTCAGTACTCCTGGGTTCAATCCCCAGTACCAAAAAGGAAGGAAGGGAGGGAGGGAAGGAGGGAAGAAAGGAAGGAGGGAAAGGAAAGAAAGACAATTCATATAGAAGAAAAACAGGTAGTAAACAAAAGATGTGGCAATAGTCAAGCTTCCTGAGACTCAAATATACATACACTAACAACTCTAAGGGACATGGTCCACCTATTAAAGCAGCAGAAAGCAAAACACAGGCCCAGAGACCACGCAGTGCTGACAGGCCTGCAGGAAATGGGCCCCTCATGCACTTCTGGTAGCCATGAAGGGTGCATGGCCTTGGAGAGTAAGTCAGCAGAACAAGTCAGGCGCCATAATAACCTTCAGATCTTTGAACAACTTAACCCACTCCTTGGAATTTTCTTAAAGAAATAATTCACAAGAGGATAAAAAGAAAAATGTAGAG
Source organism: Urocitellus parryii (assembly GCF_045843805.1). Lineage (NCBI taxonomy): Eukaryota > Metazoa > Chordata > Mammalia > Rodentia > Sciuridae > Urocitellus > Urocitellus parryii. The sequence goes on along the minus strand of NC_135531.1, from coordinate 96,585,863 downwards.
AAACTCCTTTTTTTTTTTTTCCAGGTAACAAGAATTAGAAATTGTACAAGTAAGACCCAAAAGAATAAATTAAGTAAATAATGTGGTCCACTCAATGGACTAGTATCCAGTCTTTAAAGGTGTAAATATAAAGACTTCATAAAAATATTTATGATGCACATAAAGTCAAACTAGAAAACATGAAATAGTATATGTACTATGATTAATAGTATGTGGAAATACCAATGCCTATTGGCAAAGGTTGGAAGGATATGTTTAAAAAATTACTTATTAAATTAAAGTGTTACAGTTATAGGCATATTTTTTCTATGAAGACTTTCTTTAGTGTGCAATATATTTAATACATTATTAACACAATATTGTGTTTTGGGTTTTTTGTTGTTGTTGTTTTTAGCACTGGGGATTGAATCCAGGGGCACTTCACCACTGAGCTAGATCCCTAGTCCTTTTTAACTTTTTATTTTGAGACAGAGTCTTGCTAAGTTCCCTAGGCTGGGCACAGATTTACAATCCTTCTGCCTCAGACTTCCATGTGGATGGGACTCCAGGTGTGTGCCGCCATGTACATCTCACAATATGATTTTGGTAATTACATGTAAAAGGGAAAAGTTTGAATTTCCCAAGTAACAAATGCCTTATGTATGTATAGTAACTACATAAGTGTGCAACTTTCTCTAAATTCCTGTCTCTTTTAACATCTGATAAGAAAACAGCTTGGTGGGTGAATGGAGCATGGGTTTTGATACAGAGAGAGCCCAAGCACTGGATTTAAAAACTGTGTGAGTTTGGGTAACTATACAACTTATCTGAACTTCAGTTTCCTCATCTGAAATATACAATGATTGTATCTATCCATCTTTGGAGATTTTAAAGATAACAATATGAGGGATTAATAAATGATTATTATCAAACCAGACTATACATTGGAGTTTAGTTTTACTTGATATTTGGGCTAACACTGTTCTCTGCTCTGCTTCCTTATGTGTACATGTTATTCCACCCAAAGGAGACAGTGGACTTCTTAAGGTCATCTCCTCTGGAGAGAGCCCGATGACAAATCCCACAGATGATACCCAGAACTATTAGATGAATGGCAGATTGATAGCCCTTTGGCCCATTATTATTCATATGAAAAAGTGTAAAAATAAAGACTAGAAACAGCTGACCACTCAGGCAGAAACTGGTGAAACCAGTGACCCTGTCATAAGCAGATCACCAGAGCTGGGCACGGTGGGGCACACCTGTAATCCCAGCAGCTCAGGAGACTGAGACAGGAGGATCGTAATTTCAAAGCCAGCATCAGCAACTTAGTGAGGCCCTAAGCAACTCAGTGGGATCCTGTCTCTAAAAAAAAAAAAAAAAAAAAAAAAAATATATATATATATATATATACACACACACACACACACACACACACACACACACATAAAAAAAAAAGGCTGGGGATGTGGTTAAGTGCCCCTGGGTTTAATCCCTGGTAAAAAGAAGGAAGAGAGGACACTAGGGTGAAGGACCCTGGGGATGACAGCATCCTCCAATGGCCCTCCCAGCTCATTCTAAAAGTAGAGAAAACAGAGTGTGTGAGGCTTGGAGCTCACTGTTCTCATTATCCTTCCTCTCCCCAGTCCACCCAGGGCGTCAGCCTGGGATGAATCTTCCAGGTGGAAGGAAACTCCACCCCTGCACACATGCACATACAGGCCCAAGGTTCCCAAAGAGTTGGGAGTCGCAGGAGAAAGTGGAAGAGATCAAAGAAAAGAAAACCTCTTTCTTTAGCCTCCAAGAGACTGGACACATTTCCCCAACTCCTAACCCTGAAAATTAGTTACTAAAAGGACAGAATTTACCATTTATCCCAACTCACCAGGTAGAACTATATTTCAGGGTAATTGGTTGAAGACAAGGGAGAGAGCTCTTACTCAGTGACAAATTCTAAATGGCAAATACAGAAGGAACAATGATTAGGAAATCACATTTTTGCAGCCCCAATAAAACAGGCAATTCTGGCAGGAATCATGAATGGATGCTAAAGCTATTGGGTAAAATTGATCTTTGGGGAACAGGGCCAAAGTGTCACCCTAGCAAATGACATGCTGTTTGTGAGGTGGAAAATAAAAAGGTAATTTGACACTGGAAGCAAAACCTACCACCCAGACCAACCTCTGCCCCAGGTGCAGTGGGACCACAGTCAAAATATTTCTCCTGATGCAATACAACAGGAAGGGCATGGTGTGACTGCAGGGGAATGTAACCAAGCCTCCAGCTCTAACTTCCAGCATCCAGGAAAGCAAGTGATGGAGAACATGTTTAACAGTCCCAGAAAGCAGACCAGCCAGGTAGGTGGGTGTTCTACAGGCTACTGCAGGGTTTCTTCAAAAAGGTGATGTCATGGGGAAAGAGGGAAGGGAGGGGCAAAATGTTCTGAAATAAAAGCGTTTTATACAGGGCATGGTGGTGCACACCTGTGATCCCAGCTACTCAGGAGGCTGAGGCAGGAGGATTTCTAGGTAGAAGCCAGTCTTGAGCAATTTAGTGGGACCCCTATCAGAACAATACAAAGCAAAACAAAAGGTAGGGATATAGCTCAGTGGCAGAACACTTGTCTGGCATATGCCTAGCCCTGCATTTATGCTCCAGAACCCCCCAAAAGTCTTTAAAGCCATAAAATCAAGAAGCAAAATGAGGTCCTGATTTAAATAAACCAGGTAGAAGAGATTTTTTAGGACAATTACAGGAATTTGAGTGTGAATTTGGCATTAGTCGATATTAAGAAATTAATTTTATAAGTTGTGATATGCAGTATTGGGGTTATTTACGAATAGATCCTTATTTCTTAGAGATGTATATATGGAAATATTTAGGGAAATGTCATATTTGTAAATACTTTAAGATATTTGGGTAAAAAGATATGGCAAATATGACCACATATTGATGATTGTTAAATTTAGATGATGAATTTATATAAGGTACCTAGGATATACTCAAATTCATAGAGACTGAAAGTAGAAAGGTGTTACCAGGGGTTGGAGAAGGCAATAAGGGGTACTGCTGAATGGGTGGAGAATCACAGTATGGGGTAATGAAAAAGAGCTGTTGATGAATGGTGTGACCATGCCCTTGCTGTGTGTGTATGCTTAACATCAAGGTATACACTCAAAATGGTGAATTTTATGTTTAAAATAAAGCATATAAACATTTATGCAGACCATGGTACTCATTACATTACTACTACTCTATTTTCTGTTTGAAACTTTTCATAATATGTATGTATATATACGTGTGTGTGTGTGTGTGTGTGTGTGTGTGTGTGTGTATTTTAAAACTGGGGACTGTTGAACCCAGAGATGCTTTAAAACTGGGCTATATCCCTAGCCCTTTTTATTTTTAATTTTGACACAAAGTCTCATTAAGTTGCTGAGGCTGGCCTCAACCTGCCAAGCTGCTAGGATTATAAGTGTACACCACTGCACCCAGCCATAATAAATATTTCTTAGAAGACTAACCATCTCTCTGGTCATACCCAGTCACTTAGCCTTTTCTCTAATCCTAGTTTGTTTGTTTAGTACTGGGAATTGAACCTAGGGCCTCACAAGTGCTAAGCAAGGGCCTCGCCACTGAGCTATATCCCAGTCCTCTATTCCTAGTTGTGCCAAAGTCTTTAAAAAAGCTAATGGGAGGTCAAGGCATTTTTAAAAAATTATTTTTTCTTAAAAGTAAACATCAAGGGGGCTGGGGATGTGGCTCAAGCGGTAGCGCGCTCGCCTGGCATGCGTGCGGCCCTGGTTCGATCCTCAGTACCACATACAAACAAAGATGTTGTGTCCGCCGAGAACTAAGAAATAAATATCAAAAATTCTCTCTCTCTCTCTCTCTCTCTCTCTCTCTCTCTCTCTCTCTCTCTCTCTCTCTATCCTCTCTCACTCTCTCTTTATTAAAAAAAAAAAAAGTAAACATCAAGGACTAATATCTTTCCTGGATTTTCATAATCTGGTTCAGAGCAGAATGGAGAAGGTTGGATCTAGAAACAGCCAGAACCTGATAGAAAGACAGACCCCTTCAGTCTGAAGCAGCCACTCCCGGCTCTTCCCATTCTCAGGCAGCTCCGTGTTGGAAGAACTTAGCTTCCAGGTTCCCAAGTGGCTTCGATGATTCCATCCTGGTTTTCTCCACTGTGTACTCTGACACCATTTGTATCCTATAACCCACACTTGTTACTAAAACAAAAACACCTCTTGCTTTCCAAAGCCTTTTAAATTTTTGGTCAATCAAGTCCAAATTATTAATATCAAAGGCTGAAAAAAAAATCTTGCAAACTACAACACTTGAATTCTATCCTTATTTGTTCACTGATTGTTTTTAGATGATCCTTCAATTTGGGGGGATGCATGCTAAGATTCTGCATTCAGTGACTCTCAGGTACACATCTGTGTTGATGGGAAGTGGGGGGGGGGTGTGCCACTCCAAAACCTGGCACCTTGGCATGATGAGTGTTTGGAGCTGAAGAAAGTGAGAAACCACAGAGCTGGAAGAGTCAGGGACTGACCTTCTCCCTCCTGTCTCCTGAAAACCCTCATATGACAAGTGTCCTGCTCTATACCCTGGGGGAAGGAACATGACCCAGAGAAGCCAAGAAGAATACCAACAGACAGGCCTTGCTAAGTCCCCCAGCTTATGACATTAGATTGTATTCATTGGTCCCCTGACTGGCCATAAAACTATAGTTTCCCTGGGTCTTTGTTTCTGGAGGCTTCCATTTTTACATAAACCTTGGTGACATAAATTTGTATGGCTTTCTCTCTTTAATCTTTCATTAACAGAGCATCAGCTATGAATCTTGATTTGTTTGGTTTTCGTGGTAATGAGGACTGAACGCAGGACCTCATGCATGCCAGACAAAGGCTCTGACACAACCATGAACCTTGAATTGGTTTTGCTTTCCCTACAATATTCTTTCAAGATATCTGAACCAAGAAAGTTAGTTCAAAATAACAAACATCTGAAGCTGTGCCTTACCCCAAGATACCAGCTTCAACGTATTCCCAATAATCCTACTTCCTACCATGACAGATTCCTAAAAGACGTCCTGACAAGTACGCTTCCAGAACCCGCCCTCACACTCTCCTCCCCATCAAGGTTTTGACAAAACTAGTCATCTAAATCCCACGGAAGAACGGCATTCTCTACATGTATGTAGACAATAATTCTTATACACAAGACCTGCCTGACTATAAAGCTCTATAAGAGGCAGAGTGGCACAAGGATTTAGGGCAGGTTCTGACATGGGGCCTGGGATGGAACCCCGGCTCTGTCTTCATCAGATAGATGACCTTGGGCCAGCAACTCAACATTCCTCCCCTGGGAAATGGAGATAGTAACAAGGCCCAACCTGACACACAGTAGGTCCTCACCACGTGCTTACATGTGCCTTTGTCCTGCTTTTCTTTAGTTTGCACTTCTCTCTAATTACAAGCCCCTGTGCTAAGATTGCAGAGAGAGAACACATGGGCAAAAATAGGTTGTTGGCCTGCCCCTCCTTAGGAGCCAGGTTCACCAGTGATCCACTAGATCTTGACCTCTGGCATGGCCCCACCACTAGTGCCCAGGGGACCACAGACTTTCTGTGCTGCAGCTGTCCATCAGCACTACACCTCACCACCTGCAGCAAACCCCCGTCCCACAGTCCATACTCCCCTGGGCAGACCTCCGTGGTTTCCAAAGTCTCTTCTCCTCAGTAGGTAGGGAGAGACCTACTGAGCCTTCATCCACCTCTGGACTGGTGTCTGTGGTTTCCTCAGGGTCTCAGAGATGGGCCACCCAGGGAGGACTCACCTTTCCCTATGGAAATAGCTTTTCTACTGTGGAAAATGATCTTAGAGTGGCTGAGCCCTTTCAGCCAAAACCCCTTGTGCCCTCCCAATCAGGATGTCTAATAGAGAGAGGCATACCTTAAGTATTTGGTAGCAGATAAATTATAGTACTGTCAGATGACAGAGTGTGGCTCGGTCACTTGAGACGATGTGACACGATTATATATAAAAGATGTTCAAGTTAGAGCCAATGAAACAAAAAGCAGTTGCTATTGACTGAATTGTGTCCTCTCAAATTGTATATGTTGAAGCCCTAATCCCCTGGTGTGACTGTATTTGGGGACAAGGCCTGTGAGGAGGTTAAATGGGGTCACCCAGGTGGGATCCTAACCACACAGGGCTAGTGTCCTTACAAGAAGAGGAAGAGACACCAGAGCTCCCCCTCTGTCTATGAGGATATGATGATCCCTATGCCATCTATAAGCCAGAGGACAATCCTCACCGGGAACTAAATCAGCACCTTGATTTTGAACTCTGCAACCTTCAGAGCTATGAGAAAATTACTTTCTATTGCTTAAACCACCCAAGGTACATATTTTGTTATGGCAGCCCAAGGGGACTAGTAAAACAATGTAATGCAATTTGAAAGTTTAAAAACAAGGCTTTCCCACACATGATGTTTATATATGTCATACTTACATACACGTCACACACTGAAGACAGACTGGAAGCAGGTACATAGAATGCAGAGTAATTGCTGCACGGTGGAGCTAGAGGTGATTATTTTAGCTTTTGTGGTCCTCATCAGTGTTTCATCATATGCATTACTTTTGGGAAAAGGAGGAATTAACTCTCAAAGAATGTTAAGAATTGCCTCACCTCTGGCCAGGCAAGGTGGTGCATGATGTAATCCCAGCAACTTTGGAGGCTGAGACAGGAGGATCACAAGTTCAAGGCCAGCCTCGGCAATTTAACAAACCCCTTAGAAACCTATCCAGAACCTGTCTCAAAAAAAAAAAAAAAAAGGGCTGAAAATGTAGCTCAGTGGTAAAGGGCTCCTGGGTTCCATCCCCAGTACCCTCCCCGCCCCCCCCCCAATTGCCTCACCTGTCTCCTCCGTGACCTGAGTCAATCTCACAGAGAGAAGAGATGAAGGCAAAGGCATGCGGTACCACTGAGCCTCCCCGCGCCCTTGCCCTCCCATGCCGTGCTGGCTCTCTGCACGACACAGTGGGCCCATCCCAGAGCCACATGCGCCTGGCGAGAGTCGCTTTCCAACACGTCCCAACATGTGTTTCCAGTAACGCGGTTTGTGGCCGCTTTCTTCTCTTATCGCTCCTCCCGTGACCTTTGCTGGTTACAGACTTACTGACTGGAGCCAGGTGGATTTGTTTGATTTTTGTTGATGGTTATTAGGAAGAGGAAGTGCCAGAAGGGATTACCTCAAGTTTAAACCTATTTCCAGCGGAGTCCCAAGGCCTTTAATTACACATCTTGGGTCTGTTTGGTAAAGAAGTGGTCAAAGATGTGCTTTTTATCTCCCTCGGGATCTCTTGCGACTGGCAGCATTCCATTTGTGCCTGGTGTTCCTGTAGCCACAAGCTGGGAGCTTCTGGTGGGGAGGAGGGACAGACAGCCGTGGAGATTGGGACATGATGCTGAAGGCTGTTGAGAGGCATTTTCAAAAGCACCATCTCTGGGAGTTCTTAGCCATTTGGGGGTAGAAACAGTAGAGGAAGCTGGGTGTAGTGGTGCACACCTGTAATCCCAGCGACTAGGGAGGCTGAGGCAGGAGGATTGCAAGTTTGAGGCCAGCCTCAGCTACTTAGGCTCTAAACAACTGAGTGAGACCCTGTTTCTAAATTTAAAAAAAGGGCTGGAGATGTAGCTCAATGGTAAAATTTCCTTGAGTCAATTCCCAGTACCAAAAATAAGAATTTAAAAAAAAAAATCAAAGGAGGGGAAGGGAGAGGAGGAAGAGAAAGAAATAGGAGAAGCACCTAGGAACTGCACCTACAGAAACCTGGGGTTTTGTTTTCAGGGCCAGGAAGCATTATTTCAGTCCCCAGAAGAGCATCACAGGTCAGTTCCTACTGAACCACAAGAATGAGCACCATCAAAATACTAAATGCTGGGCTGGGGCTATAGGTCAGTGGTAGAGTGCACGCCTCCTATGTGTGAGGCACTGGCTTCGATCCTCACCACCACATACTATCTCCCTCCCTGTCAATCCGTCCTTCTTTCTTTGCAGATTAATTTAATATGTTAGCAGTGAAATAGGAACAGCCCAATCCCCATGGGTAGGCAATTGTGTCTCTGGGGTGATCAGGATGCGGACTCAGCTGCAGAACCTACAAATGTCACTTCTCTGGTGGGCCTCAGCAGAGAGCTCAGACTACCAGCTGAGCTCAGGAAAACCTTTTCCACTCTGATTTCTCCAGGCAAGTAAAAGAGGACAGATTCCTGGGATCCATTCCCCAGAGCACAAGAATGTTGCCGTCCTTAAACTTGCCAAATTATAGAGTTGCTTAAGGTCTAAGACTGGAAAGTTTAACATGTAAAATGATACTTTATTTTTTGGGAGGCGGGGCCTGAGGGCCCTTGGTTACGCAGAGTCTTAGCCCATTTTGGAATAACAATGAAGTTAGGAAATTAGGAATTATTCTTTAGCTGTTTGTGTTAGCAATGTAGGTCAAATGTACACATAATTTCAAACAATAGGACTCTAAATTTCTTCTTCAACTTATGCCCCAGAGGGGATGAGATTTAGAAAGAACACTTGGTTAGAATGGAAATGGCAACAAAGTTTAGTTAGAGGCTTCTTCATACTAGGCTGGGACCCCTGCAAGGCTGGCCTTCCATAACCCCCAGTATCCGAGCAATAGTCCCTGGGCTAATAATGCACACAATTCTTGCCCTGGTTCCTGGAATCCTTCAACCCCCTTGAGGTACACTCAGTACCCTTTCTCTTGGCCCCTCTGCCTCATGAGAGCAATTTATGCAAACCCTACAGGATGTAGGTGATGGTCTCCAATGGAAGAGTGCCCTCCCTGGGGACAGTTCTGCCACCTTGGAGGTTCTTGGCACCAGCCACCATGCCCCTGGCCTGCTTCTGGACCTGCAAATGGGTGCTACCTGGGATAGGTGGGAGGAAGGTGACTTTACCCACAATTCTGCTGCAATACAGATGCAGCCTTAAGATTTTACACTGGGTTTTCAAAGCGTGATACCAGTATACTGATGTCAGGTTAAATGATGGTAGGTAGTACATTTAATGAATCGGTGGTATATTTATTTTAGTGTGAACTCAAGAATGATAAAATCATCACACCAATGGCTATTTTGTGGATATCATTTAGGATGAGGCTAAGTAATAACCAATTTAATTTAAAGTGTCAAATAATAACTTAATGGTGTAAATGATGTATAAATAGGGCAGGGTTCATGAAGCTGGTTTTTAGATAGGTCAAGTTCAGGAAAAAGAGACATCCACCCTATTCTGCGCCAGGTAGATAATCTGATTAATGTACATGGAAACCCTAGAGAGAGCCTTCTACAGTGCTAAGAGCATGGGTACAGAAAGCCCAGGGTCAGATCCCAACACTGTCATTTACCTAACCGTGACCTTGGGCAAATCACAACTCTTTAAGCCTCAGTTTCTTCATCTGTGAGTTAGAAACAAAAATTCCTATCTCAGAAAATTGTCTGAGACCAAATGGGGTGGGGCATGCCTGTAGGAGTACTGAGGAAGCTGAGGCAGAAAGGTCACTTTGGTCCAGGACTTTGATACCAGGCTGGGCAACACAGCAAGACCTAGCTTCAAAACAAGGAAATTTTCCTGAGAATTAAATTAGATAATATTTATACTTTAGCATAGCCCCTGGCATACAGCAAGAGTTTAGAAAGTAGGGGTGATTATAAATGTAAAGAACTCACAGTACAGGAACATCTATGGCTCACAGATCTGCTCCTAGAGAAATAAGCAGAAAGACCAAATACCAAATTGCATACACTTTTAAGGTGTTCACAGACTCCCAGACCCCCAGTTGACACCTCCTGTTGACACCAACACATCCTATGTTAACTACAGATCTGGTTAACTAAGATGGAGAACCAGGGGAATAAGAGAGATGTTCATCTACTTCTGTTTCATGAGAACTGGAGTAATCTTACCTTGTGGGTGCATTCCTAAACCAGACTCTGTGTTTCTTTTTTTTTTTGGGGGGGGGGTAGTAGAGATTGAACTCATGGGTGCTCTACCACTGAGCTACATCTCAGTCCTTCTTATTTTTTTCTTTTTAAATTTTGAAACAGGGTCTCACTATGTTGCCCAGGCTGGCCTCTAAATTATGATCCTCTTGCCTCAGCCTCCCAAGTTGCTGGGATTATAGGGGTGTGCTATGGTGCCTAAGTCTGGGTGCCTGATAATATACATGCCATCACTGATTACTGTCTACCCAAACAGGTAGGGCAGAAAAAAGGTCTTGAGGACCCGTACACTTAGCGACACTCAGAACTGCTTGTTCTCCCTGCCCTATCTCGATGCAGCACAGACTGGCCCTGCTGCTAAGGGAGCTGGGAAAACTCAAGTGACTAGCAAGTGGACACGGAAAACGCTGGGCCCGATAAGCTGCTGATAGCGTGTGCCTGAGCTTCCGCCATTTCTGTTTAAACACTGATAGACCCTTGGGTAAACAAGTGACCTTTTGTGCTCTGAGCATCCACAACTGCCGTCTGGGGTCCAATTTGGATGTGGCCACAGCTCACGGTGGTGGAAGTGGTGAAGAGAGAGAGGCAAGCTCTCCTGCGCTTTATCAGATAACTGTATATAGGCAGCACCATGCTGATCTTTAATTCTTAGGCTCTGTATTTTCTTCCCTACCCCCTACCCCATCTCACAGATCTCTCTTCACAATGGCGATTCAGAAAATTCACTGCAGATTATCAAGCAGGACAAGTGGGCCTGCTCAAGTCCCGACCGACTCGCATCACACTAGAAAGAGAGGGATGTCAACCTGCCACACAGCAGGAAGGGGGAGCTGGCGAGCTCACCTGCATGCACAGTGTCAGCAGAAAGGAGGTCAACTTCCAGAAAATCAGACGACTTCAGAGCCTAGGACTGGGGTGAGTTTTTCAAGACCTGTGAGTTTGGGGTTATTCAGTAAATCGCTTTTGTCAAGTTGTACATTCGAGTCTGAATTTCTTCCTGGAGTGTCAGAGTGGACTCCGGCCTTGCGTCTGCGCGTGGTTCTGCTGCCAAGCGGAGAGCATTCCTGGGAGCTCATTCCAAAAGCTGCAGGCTAATCTACCTCCTAAACCTCATCTGCTTCTCACAAAATGCCCAGCTCATTGGGGTGCGGGTTAAAGTTGGAGAAGCTCTGGATTAGGGTCCTGAGCCAGCTGCTGGGAATTGTCTCCTTTCAGGTTTGCAATAGATCGTGACCTAAATATAGAGCTGTTTTTTTTTTTTTTTTCTAAAGTTCAATTTGAAAAGATGAGTCGAATAACAATATCTGTGAATTCTCTAAACCTGAGTTTTTTCCTAAGAAGAGCTTAATAGATATAAACCAATTGGGCAGCTTCCAACACTCTTCTCTGACGTAAAGACAGGAGTGTCTCAGCAGGACAAAGATTGCACGCTGTTCCCATGAAGAATCACTTCTGGATACATTAGAGACAATGGCCTTTTGAGACAATAAAAAAAGTACTCTAGACTTAGCATTATTGACATATTTTTAAAAATCAGAATCTAAATATTTTCATAATGAAAATTATGTTTTAAAAAAATAAAAGTTGTAGGGCAATAGAAATATTATTAGGGGTGGATTGTGCCTGGGCCCTACATGCTGAGTGACCTTACCCAGGCTCCTGGACTCTGAGAGCCAGCTTCTTAGGGGAAAGTGGGCGAACAGCCCTGTTACTGTTGAATCATGGTGGATTAAGAGATTCTGTGTGGAAAAAACTATACCAGCATTTGCATGCAATAAATGCTGAAGGAATGTCAGCTGTTGCTATGAAACTGGCATTCAAGGCATCATTCTGCTTAACAGAAAAAGAGCGAGGAAAGAGCCAGATGCCCATTTTGCTTAACCGAGAGATACCTAGGGCTTGCCCTGTCTTTGTCCAGTACTAGTTCTAGGAACCTGCAGAAATCACTTCATTTGATCTAGCTAGAAAGAAGGTGCAGATTATCAGCTGTGCCTGCCTCTTTGGCTTAGGGGGAGGATTAAAAATCAAACACCTAAAAAAGTAAAACCCTGTGGCACAAGCTGGGGAAGCAGGCTCCCAAGGAAGGAGCCAGGGCCCCTCAGGAGAGGGTTTGCAAGGCCAAGAGCACATCTCAGCAGCTGTGCAGGGAGAGGGCGCTGGCCTCCAGGCCAGAATCCCCTCTGCCCACTGTCAACAGAAGGACCTGTGAGGGAAGAGAAAGGAAAAAGTGTGAAGAGTGGACCAAGAAGGAGCAAGAGAACGAAGAAGGAGAAGACGCAGGTCGCTCTTGGGAGGGCCAAGTGTTGCGTCATTGTTCAGAGTTCATGCTCCAAAGGTGCAACTCAGGCAACCTCTCTGAGCCTATATGTATTTTTAGGTCTATAAAAAAAGGACACTGAAGTAATGAGATAATACCCATGAAGGACAAAGTAGAGCCAGGTGCCCTGGGGCATTCCTATAATCCCAGGGGCTCAGGAGGTTGAAGCAGGAGGATCACAAATGATCACAAATTGAGACCAGCCTCAGCAATTTAACAAGACCCTATCTCAAAATAAAAAATTAAAAGCACTGGAATGTAGCTTACCCCCGTAACACACACACACACACACACACACACACACACACACACACACACAACAAAGCAGGGCACTTGGCACATGGTAAATGGTCAATAATGGGTATTCATCACTATTTATGTCAAGCATCTGTAACACAATAATTATATACTTACTATGAATTTAATGCCTGGCATCAAGTAATTTGGTGAATTTCAGATCAACAGAAAAACTGGGATTCTATTGAACACCATATAGATTAAAACAAAATTATATGTATACGAAGGTTTTGTGGTGACACTTTTTTTGTTGGTTGGTTTGTTTTGCAGTACTGGGATTGAATCTAGAAGTGCTCTGACACTGAGCTACATCCCCACGCCCTTATATTTTTTGAGACATGATCTTGCTAAATTGCTGAGGCTGGCCTTGAACTTGTGATACTCCTGCCTCAGCCTCCCAAGAAGCTGGAATTACAGGTGTGTGCCACTGCACCAGACATACCTGTTTTATTCATTCATTCATTCATTCTGTGCCCGGGGTAGGAACTCCGGTCCTGGCACATGCTAGGCAACTCTGTCATAATTGTTAAAAAGGTCTAGTCATTTTCTTTAGCAATGAAACAATGAAAAGAAGAGGTATTAGAAGTCGGCTTAAATAACACTATCATTTAGGAGTTGTTAGAACTAGTTGAAAAGCAGAAAAAGACAAGATAATCTCCTGGACAGCAAATGGACTATAAATGGAAATAATGTCTGACAGATGCTGAATGAAAGACCTCATCTCACTGGACTTTACTAGAGTAAGACTTTACTACATTACATAAAAATGGCTAAGGTCACAAAATCAAGGCTGAAAAACAACAAATAGTTTATTTTTTGGAGGTAGTGGGTTTAGAGGTGACTTTTTAGATTGGTTTGGATTTTTTTCCCCAAAATCAGGGTATTTTTGAGACCCCTGAAAGATCAAGGGGGAAGAAATGTCTGATGACCTAATAGTTAGTTCCAGGTAATGTGAGAGATGAGTGGAGTGTTCACCTAAGGAGGTAGTTTTTATGCTATTTTTTTTAGCTGAAGAATAAAATGTTACTGAAACCCCAATATATAAAGCAAATAAAATACTTGTTATCGAGTATAAATCATTTATATTCAATTATAATATTTGCTTCACTTAGATCTATAAATGAGAGCACAACTATCTATAATACAGATTGGATACACATTTGAATAGACATTGTTTACATTTTCATGGTTAAAGATGTTTTTTGAGAAAAAATTTTAGCCCGGTGCAGTGGTGCATACCTGTGATCTCAGCTACTCAGGAGGCTGAGGCAGGAGGATCCAAAGTTCAAGTCCAGCCTCAACAATTTAGTGAGACCTTGTCTCAAAAAATAGAACAGGCTGGGGATGTGGTAGAGCACTCCTGGTCTCAATATCCAGCACCCCCTGCTCCCCACAAAAAATAAATCAGTTCAAAGCCTGCAGAATCCTAGTGTTTTGTGGGAAATATTTCAGAAGCTCAGGTGGATTCTGAAACTTTAGGCTAGCCCACTATCAGGTGGTTCCCACAGAGGCCTGAGGGTTGTCATAGATGCTTGGGTTCAAATACGGTTAGGAAGAACAGCAAGCCGAGGAGGCCCCGATGTCTTCTGTTTAGTTACAAATACAAAATAAAAACTGGAGGGTCATGAAGCAGGGAGTCTGTGAATACAGCGGTGAAGGCACATCTGTTCAAAGGTCCCAGACCACAAACAAAGGGAATCGGCAGGTCACGCCCTGGCTTTGCAGGGATGGAGAGCACAGACCCACAGGCTGGGCCCATCTACCTGGGGACCTTCAGGAAAGCTACCTGGAGGCCTCCAGAAGAAACGCAAAGCATGTGGCTCTCTTGTTGGGGGGTGGGGGGTTCAGCGGGATGGTGAAGGAAGTGACTGGGGTGCCCACGACCCAGGGAGTTTTGGAGAAAGGGCAAGTGGTCACTGAAAATGGTCATGGCTAAAGCTGTGTGAGAATCTGGGAAGGAAGAGCCAGAAAGAAGAAACTGAGTGGCTTAAGAAGTACTGGAGGAAGAGGAGGAGGAAGAGGGGGAGGCAGAGGGGAGGGAGAGGAGGCAGGTTGTTGAGGAAGACCTGTGGGAAGTAGGGAAAGAATAAAGAATTTAAGGCAAGTGCAGAAAGAAACAAGCGAAGGGTAAGAAGTTCAAAGGCTGCTTTGAAGATCTAAATCCACACGGATAGTATATGACAAATCTTGTAAAGTAACACAAATGGCTTAAGAAAAAAAAAAGAAGGAACTCAGGAAAGGAAATGAGAATCAGAGCTTATTGAATTGACAGTGTTTGATGTGACGGAGTGTTGACAACTTATTGGAGGGGGGGCTGCTTGATAGTAAAGAACTTGAAATAAGCCCTTTTATAGTAATCTGATCAATGAACATGTATGTGAGTTCCCACATCAACATGTGACAGCAGTACCAGAAAGCAAGAGTAACTTGTACTCTCATCAGGACTGCAGGAATTTAGGAGGGAAAGAATAGTCTTCTTCATCAGGGACACTCTAATGACAGCCTTTAGGAAAGAATGAGGATAGGCAAGGCTTATGAAAGCTTCCTGGTCCCGAGAAGGAAATGAATGCCCTGGGTTTGAAATACAGGTTCTAGCTTTTTTTTTTTTTTTTTTTTTTTTTTTTTTTTTTTTTTTTTTTTTTTTTTTTTTTGGTACAGGGGATTGAACTCAGAGGTACTCGACCACTGAGTCACATCCCCAGCCCTATTTTGTATTTTATTTAGAGACAGGATCTCACTGAGTTGCTTAATGCCTCAATTTTCCTGAGGCTGGCTTTGAACTCACGATCCTCCTGCCTCAGCCTCTGGAGCCGATGGGATTACAGGCGTACAATACCCCACCTGGCAGGTTCAAGCTTTTAATGGCCTACCTTTGGATTTAATGCTGTAGTTGGCTAGAATGCTACAAAAAGCTGTCCTCTGTGTGCAGGCACTTTTACCTACTTTATACTATTTAGAACTAAAAACGGCCCTATGTGAAAATATCCTGGCACTCAGATTGGAAACAAAGGTTGCACATGGCGAGTGAACGACCCGAGATTCCATAACTGGCAGGAGGTGGGTCAGGTGAGGGCTCAGGCTCCACTGACGGGTTACCACTCACATCTTCCCTTAGCAGCTGGCCTTCCCTTAGCAGCTGTGGTCCAGCCTCACAGCCCTGAGATGTTGCCCCTTCCATCCTTCTAGGACCTTTCTGGGGTGGCTTCTCCATGGCAATGACCTTTCCTCTTTTGAGGGTATTTGGTATTATGGAGATCTTTACTAGCCTTCTAGCAAAAACTAAATTAGAAGCAAGTAATCATAGCATGACAAGTGTACAAGATTTCCTAGACAGGAAAGTACTCTGTCCTGCCCACTCTCTCCCTAGTTTAGAACCTCCTTGTGGCCAGTGGCCAGCTTATACAAACTTTGTATACTGTATTCAGCAAAAGATCATCCTAATTGGCTAAAAAAAAACAAACAAACAAAAAAAAAAAACAAATGAAGGCCCCCAAACAACTATATTCAAGAAGCCAGAGTACAAGTATTTATAATATGTATAAAGTACATTTTTCAAAAGTAGAACTGGATCACTGCTAACACAATTGACTATACAAATTTCACCTATAATTCTTTCTGCAAAGAATAAATACCATAGATGGGCCAAGCCAAGGCCACTTGGAATCCAAAGATGAAGGGAATGTTTCTTGGCCTCTCTTCAGCTGTGTGATGTCACCAAAGAAGTGCTCCAGAGGGAAGGCTTGGATAAACTTATGACCTCTGTTTGGCCCTGGGTTCCTCAACATTTTTATGGGAAGGTCACTAATAAACTAAGTGTGTAAATGCTCTACAATCCAGTTTTAAAAAAATAATAACTGCTACTGGTGCTTACTCTACATATTTTCTGCAAAACACATTTATTTACCTTTCTTTCTAATAAAATACACCCAGCAATAAATAAAAGGCAGTAAAAATATCCATGGTTTGCTATTAAACTTGATATATTTTTAATGACAAGTTTTAGTATACTGTTTTTGGACAGATCAGGCATTATTTGGAAACAAGCATCCAGTGAGGACATGACTGAGATTAGCACCAAGGTACAAACACAATTATTTGTCCCAAGTAAAGTGTCTGTACTGAGAATTTAAATGTCTCCCCTGAAAGATCAGATTGCATATTAAAGTGGTCGATATACTTCTAGCAATGAGTCACTTGTATAAAAACACCACCATAAACACATTAGTCTTTCTGGGGTTTTGTTTTGTTTTTTAAGTTTTAACTACAGTCTGGTGAGTTCAGTTCATCACATGCTCATATAAGCACAACAATGGCAGAGAAAGAGTCTTTGGAATTTCAGAGTCTTTCTTTTCCTTCTTTTTTATAAAGAGAACTTCTCAAGAGGGTGATTCAACCATTTCTCGGAGACATAAGTAAAGTGACCTGAAAAAAGGAGGACTTCTTCAGTCCCCACAATTAGCTGGCCACTTCATTCTGTGGGTCTGAAAGAGTAAGGCAGGAGCCAAGGGCACCCACGTGATGCCCTCCTCTGTTGGTCCTCTTTCTCAACAAGTCCTGCTTGGTCTCAGACATCCTCCTTGCCCACCTCATCTTTTCCCATCATCCCTCAAGGGAAGGATTCTTTAGGCAACATCAGGGAATCCCACCTAAACAAAATCCCTTCAGGAGCAGCAGAGTTTGAAAATGGCTTCAGAAACTAGAGAATAGTGTTTTGTTTCCTTGTTTTGGAATTCTGGGCAAAGCACAACTTTTCTGGATCCCTAGGTGTTTAAAATAAAGCAGCAGGACGTAATAAAACCACCCAAATTAGGTTTACCAGAAACTTAGATACACTCCTTTCCTTTTTGCAGACCATTTAGGACAATGCTCCCAGAAGGTCACCACATTAAAGGAAGCACAGCCTGGGAACAGCAGACGTGACATCTGTTGAACTTACTTTTCCATCTGTCACTGACACAGGCCACGTACGCATCTCCAGAACTCTTGGGGTCTCTAAGGGGCTTGCTAATCCATTCCTTCTCCTTTGCCCTTAGACCATTCCAAACACAGGATGATCTATCCTGTTCTTAAAGACCTCCAAGCAAGAGTCCACAATCACTTGTAGCCAAACATTTATAAATAATTTCCCTATGGCCTTTCCCCATTGCTCTGGATACACTTATACTTCCCATAGCCCTTCCATAAAGGAAATAAAAATATTGTAGCCAGGAGCTTGATAAGACCTACATAAATGACTTTTTTTTTTTTTTTTTTTTTTTTTTTGTGGTGCTAGGGAGTAAACTCAGGGCCTCTATACTCCCATCCCCCCAAACAAAATAATTTCTTTTTTCTTGATACTGGGGATTGAACCCAGAGAAGCTTTACCTCTTGAGATACATCCCCTCAGCCCGTTTTATTTTTTTATTTTGCAACAGGAGCTCATTAAGTTGCTATGGCTGGCTTTGAATTTGTAACCCTCCTGTCTCAGCCTCCTGAGTCACTGGGATTACAGACCAGCACCAAGGCACCCAGCAATAATTCTTAATCTTACCCAACAATCAATGTCATGAAAATTTTCTGATAAAAAATTAACTGAAAATTTATAAAGTATAGGTATACACATTCTGCAAGTGTGTTCTATTCAACCTTTTATGGAAACTGAAAGTTAAAGAAGAGCTTAACCATTACCCCTATCCTGATCTGGAAGAACTATAGAACTGCTACAGGAACTATGACCATTTAGAATTCAATGGAACTGATATTAGAAAACATTAATGCATTTGAGGTCAGCCTGGGCAACTTACAAAAATCCTGTCTCAAAATAAAATTTAAAAAAAAGGGCTGGGGATGTAGCTAAGGTGGTAGAGTGCACCTGAATTCAATCTCCAGTACCTTTAAAAAAAAATTTTTTTTTTAATACCTAAATCTAGGAACTTCTCAATCACAAGAGCCTAAGGCCAAAAATAGGTTGGAGACCTATGTACAGATTAAGCCCAATTTTATAACATATAGCCCCAGAAATGAAATATATGACTAATCAAACAAATGAAAATATTATTTTTGTCAGGCACATGACCATGGGTACACAGATCTAGGCTTGAAAGGCACTGACTCAAACCTGGGAAAAAATGGATTGCTGATTTTACTTCTTCTGGACACAAGTGTTCACTATTTCTAATAATCACATAGGGCCAAACTATGCTAGTAATAAAAGCTTTGTGCTCTAACTAGTGGCTCAATTGACCTGCAGTCCCAAACCAGAAATAAGGTTTATATGTAAAAATCATCAGTGCTGATAATCCGAGAAAAAAGCAACATCCCAAATGACCACAATGACATCTAAACACAGTGTCTGGCAAATATAGACTAGGAAATGTTCTGTCAAAATAAAGATGTGAAACCAGGAAGCAGATGGCAAAATTCTTTCTAAACCTTAAGGAACATTTTAGGCACTGCTGACTGTTCTCGAAAATAAAAAGAGATGTTTCATCAAGGGTAACTGAAGCTAGTCACCATAATAACTGCTCCAAGCCTCTCTACTTGGCTCACGTGGCTGGCTTGAGAGGGGAAGTGGCCCTCGTCAGGGCATGAATGCACACCCTGCAAGGTGAGACTGAGGCAGCTCGCTGGCATTCTGGAGGAACTCCAGAGGCCTGGGCTGGGTTTCAGTCAAAGGCAAGGAATCCTCAACTCTACTTTTTGTAATAATGCTTTGTTAGGCAATCACCTTCTCTATTTGAGATTTCTTTTACGTTTTTGTCCCATTTTCTTGTTTTCTAGGCTGTGTATACACCTGAACCTTTCTAGACAACTGGGGAGTAATAGTATACACTTGTATGCTGCCTTTTCCCCAGATCTACTGCACTGATGTTTGAAAGACTCAAAGGAAACCATTAATAATGGAATATTTCATATTTTATAGACAGGGAAACTGGCCTCAAGAGGACAGCTCTTCATTCATATAATTTACATGAAAGCAGTTCTTTCTATAGGTCATAAAGTTGTAGGTGATGCGATAAAATGGGCTAGAAAAAAAGGATTTTTTTAGAATGGGGATGATACAAGATCGATTTCTGTAACTGCCTTTTTATTCCTGAAAACCTTTTATTCTCAACCTAAACCTACCTCTACTCCTGGGGACTTCCCAGTGTATTTCTTTATGTCTTCTAGAGGCCACATGTTAACAACACCTTTTGTGATCTACATGAGTACAACTATATACATATGCAAAAGTATACAGGTATATGCCAAAGAGAAAGTTAAACCAAGAGCACTTTTAATTTTAGGTGGGGAGCAGGGGGCACTTGCTGGCACTTAAACCCTAGCCTTATGCATGCTAGGCAAGTACTCTATGCCTAGCTGTACCATCAGCCATAAAAGTACTTTAATACTGGCTTAATAAATGCTCTCTTATCTACCTTACAGACTATAAATAGTATTTAGGCTTAAAAATATACAAAACAAAATTCTACATTTTGGCTTTTTTTGGTGCCGGGGATTAAACTCAGGGCTTCACATATGGCCAGGTAAGCACTTTACCACTGAGCTACAAAATAATTTTTAATATAATCTATAGAAATGTTATCCCTTTTCATTCCTCAAATCATCTTCAGAAAGCCAGAAAAATTAAAATCTTGTAGCTGATAGGGACCAGTTAAAATACCAGAATTATTTTGTCATAAACAATATTCTTCTACTTTATATAAATGTACATATACATCTAATCTTGGCATAATTTAAAAGTGATTATTGATATTTACAAAAATCAGGTCCAAGTGTTTTTCTCATTTTGTCTCTATTTAATCTATGCCAATCCTCAAGATGGTGTGAAAGTGGGAAGAGGGGTAAATGTGGATCCAGAGCTGAGGCCAGGGCTTCATTCCTGGGGGCCTACTTTTGCTGAGTCTCACCCAGAATCTTGTCATTTTAGGCAATCATTCAAAATTGAATTATCACTTCCACTGGCCCTGACGCTCCATGTCAACAGTTATTTCTTGCCTTATTCCCCTCAGTAAATATAAACAATTTATAGCTAAGCTGAGTGTAAGAAAACAGTTAAGGCCAAAAGAAGCTTCATGTGTGCTGCTACAGACTCTTGATAAGCCAGAGCTCAAATCATATACTTAGTCTTAACAAGAAAGCAAAAGGAGGGAGGGAGGAAGGGAGGGAAGGAAGGAAGGATGTTATCTTTTAATTCACTAAATATCTTGACTGAGGCTGTAGCTCAGTAACACTTGCCTAGCATGCACAAGGCCCTGGGTTCAATTTCCAGTACCACAACGAAAAAAAAAATTGTTTATTTAGAAAAATTCTAAACAAAATTAGTAAATATATTTATTTTTATAATTTAACAAGCACATTTTAATAATCTTTTTGTTTCTATACAAAACAATCCAGAGCTTTCTGAAGAAAAAAGAAAAAAAATGGCTACAGAGAAACTACAGAGAACCCTTTAAACATAAACATGCATGGTTCAAATAGCAACAAGAGACAGGGCCTTTGTCATCACTGGTGAGCCGGTTTATTCCAAAACTTTAAGCAAATAACAGTGGTTCTTCTGTATCTTTTCCCCAAAAAACTTTATTATAAAGACCCATCCTTCATCCCAAAGGGTCATTCTTACTAATGAACCATGCCAGGCTCAGTAGCACACACCTGTACTCCCAGCTACTTGGGAGGTTGAAACACAGGGATCATTCGGAGGAGGAAGATCACTTGAGCCCATGAATTCAAGGCCAGCCTGAATACAATAAAACCCTGTTCTCAACAACAAAACATGACAGAGGAGAACCCTATGGAAGAAAGAAAATGAGAGAGAAAAATAAAAAATAACAGTATAGCATAAATATTTTTACCCTGAATAGCAAGGACTTTAGATAACATGTGGTAATAATTTTATGTACCTCAAAGTACATAAAATTTTAACAATATTTAAAAGAATAAAAAAAATCATCTTCTTGACTAAGTGTTTCAAGGCATGTCAAACTGCAGGTTTACATATGACAAAGTATTATGGACCACCAAATATGTACAAATAGGAATTGCAAGCATTTCAGTTCACTGAATATCCAAACCAAATAAGGTGCAAGGACCTACAGAATAAACACAAAGTCGGTCTACAGTGTTTGAGTTAATGGGATTTAAGACCCTTCTATTTTGTTCTGCAAGATAATTTTGAATAGTTCTGTTTTGTGTGTCCACAGTCATTCAGATAAAGATTTTTTTATTCTGGAACTCAGAATATTATAGGCCATAAAAAGTTTCAAACTCTAATGTTGGTATAATCTGATTCAAACATT
Source organism: Urocitellus parryii (assembly GCF_045843805.1). Taxonomy (NCBI): domain Eukaryota; kingdom Metazoa; phylum Chordata; class Mammalia; order Rodentia; family Sciuridae; genus Urocitellus; species Urocitellus parryii. The sequence goes on along the minus strand of NC_135531.1, from coordinate 96,563,955 downwards.
TAAAAATAGATCCACAGCTTTCATAAAAGTCCCTTGTCTATTGCAAAATATAACTTTTAAACAAGAATGTACCATACTAACACTTGTAGTTATCAATAAAACTGACTGAAATAATCACTGAAATGTCAGTCCAGGAGACACTTGATCTTCCTGTTTGGCTGGCATAACAACCTACATTTCTGTGCATTATATACTGACACCCCTAATAGACTTCCTATGCTGATTCTGGATGTTCGTGGGAGGCAGATGAATGAATTTACAGTTATTTTACTGTGCGAGTGTTGGTTTGTTAATAATTTGACTCTTAAATATTTCATTTGAGTACGTGGAAAATGCAAAACTCAATGGCTGATGTACTAGCAGGAATGAGAAAGCTTTAGCCTTAACTGAGTGCACACAGGATTTAAAACACAGGCTGTGTTCAACTGAGAAAAGAAGCAAATACAGGGAACATGCCGAAAAAACACTGGTTGAAAGTAAGTAACCTAAGAGTACATCTAAAAAATGAAACATAATTAGAAATTCCAGAATGATTTATGTATGATCTCTAGAACTTTTCCCCATTTTTGTCCATAAAATGCTCACATATATTTTTAGGAATATACTGAGTAGGATATGAAAGAAAGAGATTTCATGTGCTGAAAACTGACCCATGACCAGTTTTTTTTTTTTTTTAATATTTACAGAATGAGTCTGTTAAGATTAGAAAAATTTGTTTTAGCAATCAACAAATGCAAGCCAAAAAAATTAAACACTAATCTACAGTAAAAGGTGCTACACAAGAGACATTTATTAATGTTCTGTTGTATTTACAGTTTTAATATAGCAAACCAAGGTGAATTACCACTTGGGCAGAAAGCACATCATTCTACATTTATAACGCATCAGTTTCTGCTAACACATTGTAAAAGCAAGTAGTACAGTATGTTAGGGATCATCTCAAAAGTTCCAAGCTAATACTTTCTTTGCTCTTAGTACCTAATCCTCTGGGACTCTAATTATACAGTGTCAAGAATTACATTTTAGTAATTAAGTTGCATTTCTCCTTACACTTTCTATTTTATACAGTGACAACACCTTTAGAATTCCTTAGGTACACACCACATAACAATAAGGTACTGCAAAATTTCAAATACAGACCATAAAAATTAATATTTATTTATCAATTAAGAACATACTTTTTTGACCACACCTTAAATGTATTTTTGTACTATAATTTTGCTTCCAGGTGTTCACACACAGTACAATAAATTTCTAGATTAATTTTAACAGCAAATATGGATTATGTGCAGAAATGCAGTCATAACAAAATTTTTAACTTTTGAGAAAACCCCTTTAAAATAGCCAGCCTTAAACATATCTTACACTAAAATCTTTTAATTCCAAATTTGCTTTGAGATGGAGGATGACTAAAGCAAGACTGCCCCCTACTGACTAAAGGGACATGGCTCCATGCTATTTAAAATGACTACAAACAATACATAAGGCATTATTAATACATCACAGACTTGATTGCAAGAGCTTTTTCAAACATTAACCACTAATGATTCAATGATTACAGAATTCTGCATTAACTATTAAAATTTTACACCTAGGAACAAATAGAGAGAAATGATCTTTTCAACAGTACTTTATTTTTTAAAGCAGGTGATTATTCCTCTGTGTTCTGCATCTTGATTCACTTCCTGCAGGTGTTCTCTTGCTTCTTGAGAGAGAATTCATAAATGCAGGAAGGCCTTTGCCAGAAAACATCTGCCAGAGAAGGATATTGAATATTGAAACTCTAGTTAGCTTGTTATTTTGGCTGAGAGAAGGATGTAGTCACAAAAGAAAGCAGGATGTTTGGAGACACGAGAAGTGCATTTTAACATAGTTTTCAGATTACTATATAATGACATCATGGTATTCAATAAACATTCAATTTTTAGTCCTTAACATTATCAAGGCCTCAAAAACTAGAAAGAACTGGTCTGTTTCTCTAAAAACCTTTGAGGGTAGGGGTTTCTCTCTTCTGTTCTAACAAAAGAACAGAATGAAGTAACAATTCACCCTACCTTTAACCCTGTCAGGAATGACTAAAACTTAGAACAGAATTCACATGCTCAAGTAATCTTCCTAACACACCTGAAGCTACTGTTTACCCAGACAGTTCTGTCAATCTCACTTCCATTGAGGATGTTGATGATATCATGCTATATTTAAACAGACCAAGGCAAAATTTTAAAAACACACTGTAAACTCACAATTTCCATAAATACTTTTTAAAAATAAATTTTATAAAAAGCCAAAGCATTCTGGGGGTTTCTCTGAAAATAATAAATATATGTAATCCTGAAATATTTTAAGAAAGTTATATATGATTGAAATATAGGCTATCAGAATAAAGTCAATAGTGCCCCTCTCACCTTTTTTGGTGGTATTGGGGTTTGAACTCAGGGCTTTGCTCATGCTGGGCAAGCACTCTACCATTGAGCAATATCCCCATCCTGTTCATACATCTTGTTAAATGCACGTTTTAATTTAATACTTTGAGGCAATTCCATACTGGCATAGTAAATTGTTCTGATTCTCATGGAAATAACTTGGGAAAAACTACCAGTTACTCCCTATTTTAATGCTAAAAGACAAAACACTAAAGAGATAACATTGATTACTGTAGTAAACATTTATTGAGAAACCACTTCTAGTACCCAGAACCAAGTGACAACTTAATGGGATCAACTGACAATTGGATGGGCTCATACACAGGCCTTTAGTTTACCTTTCTCTCTCCAGTTACTATAAAAGCCACAGGAACTCCACCCCAGGCACTTTTTAAAATATTGTGCTTAGATTACTGGATACATCTTTAAAAGGCTGTCCAAATGCAGACAAGGTACAATACTGGAGGAAATTAACATAGCTTTTAAAAACCATCAACATTTTCGCAAACTCCAAATTCAGTTAATATTCAGTAAACCAATGATACTGACTACAAGAGCAACTGTTATTTAGATTAAGAGACATAAAAGATTTGAAGATCTCAGAATATACAGAGACATCAGAGAGACAAGGAATTATAAGGAACTATAAAAACCAAGAAGAAAAAAGAAAATTGGCAGACTGTTGCCAAATGGAGGCTTTTGTAACTAGGCCAGACTCATTACAAACCAAAGTGATTTCTGTTTTATCTGTTTTGATTAATGATGAAACTAATGAAACAATGCCTCTTAGGTCAAAACACTAGTTTGCAAGAACATTATGATACAGTACAGGCAACATTTGTTAGTTCATACTACTTCATCAATAGCCTTAAATGTTAAACCACTTTAACTCATGCAAAGACAAAGCCTGACACTCAACAATCATTTAAAATCCCTAAGAGGCTGGGAGTAGTGGCTCATGCCTATAATCCAGCTACTGGGGAGGCCAAGGCAAGAGGATCACAAGCTCAAGGCCAGTTTGGGCAATTTAGTGAGACCCTGTTTTTAAAAAAATTAATAAAGTGTTGGGGTTGTGGCTCAGTGGTAGAATACCTACCTTCCTAGCAAGTTCAAGTACTTAAATTTATCCCCAACACCACACACCAAAATAAACAAAAACATCCCTAAAGAGGAACTAGATAGGTTACCATAGGTAATCTCAATGACCATACAAACTCCAAATGAAAGATTCTTCTAAAAGGCACTGCTGTCTAAGACCCAGAGGCATGTTCACATCCACTTGACTAGCAATATCACATAAACACTGGTGGACTATATGAGCTGAAGGACAAACAGATTTTGAAGACTGTGGATATCATTATACTAAATTATGATCTGACCACTTTGGAAACAAAAGGGATCCAAAAGCCTATATATCATTTAAATGAAGAAGGAAGACAACCAAACCAGTTCTTATGTATGTTTTGTGAATTTTTAAAAATAGAAAATCCACTGTAAATACCATTTGTACTGTCTTACCACTCAAAACAAAAGTCCATTAAATCAAACTTTACCTTGAGAAGAAATTCCTTTAATAAAATGAGAGGTATTAAAGGAACTGGAAGAGGTGAAGTGTGTGCTATCATATAGAAAAAATTAAAATATTTGTTTCCTCACGTATAGCTTACCAAGATAAAGGAATCACTTACAAAAGGGCCCTAGCTCATTAATGCCAGGGCTTTAGGATAATTTTCCTTCTATTTCAAAAGACTTCTAAATACATTATACTTCATATGTACAAGTGCTTTTGGTACAACACAAATAGTGTTAGATATAATCAACTAAGTTACTACCTTATAGTTACTGTAGCGTATGCCTCATTTACCTGGCAGCATCAGAGAAGGTAGTGGTCCATAAAAATGTACTTTTCAGTGAACATAGTACATTTATTTTTTATTTTTTAAACAGTGCTAGGGATCAAACTCAGGGAGGTCTCTGCATCCTAGGTAAGAGCTCTACCACTGAGCTACATCCCCAGCCCTGAACAGAGTAAATAAGTGTAATTTTTACTTTTTACCATATCAAGTAAAGATGTTTCTAAAAGGTATGCTTCTTTTTGAACAATAATAAGGAACATTTACTTCCTCTCAGTCACACAATAGATGACACTGTGTCCACCTTTAGCAGTTTCTTCTGGTTTTTGTTATCAAGTAGGAAACCAGTTAAACTGAGGTAATTAATGTACCTTCCCTGTTGGCCTTCCAGAGCCTCCATGGGCTCTAATGGGGTACTTGACAGGACTACATGAGTGTCAATAGGCTTTTGTAACATCTGCTTTGGTCTTTGGGGGATCATTTCCAGGTTGGTTTTTTATTTTGGGTAGCCAAAACTGAAAAGTCACTATTCTACACTCTCCTCTAGTAAAATGCTGAATCTTAATACAGCACGAAAGGTGTGTTATTTTTCTGCTATGGTTATTTTTAAAATTTTAAATTTCCTTTCTGTGGTCTTTCTGACAAAAAGAAAGCCTATAGGTTAGCTTTTTTTTTTTTTTTTTCTTTTCTTTTCTTGAGGGGCGGGGATACCAGGGATTGAAGCTAGAGGTGCTTAACCACTGAGCCACATCCCCAGCCCTTTATATTTTGATACAGGTTCTCACTAAATTGCTTAGAGCCTCACTAAATGGCTGAAGCTGTCTTTGAACTTGTGATCCTCCTATCTCAGCTTCCCTAGTCACTGGGATTATAGCATGTGCCATAGCGCCTGGCTATAGTTAGCTTTTTTTTCCCATTTACACGTTTTATTTGGAAATGTTTACACAAGTACAGGGAAACTAAATTTTTGAGATAGTGGATACTATTAGATTATCAGTTTATTATAAAACAGACATGGAAATTATTTACATGATGAAAGATTTCAGAGCTTGAGTGGAGTGGGCAGCTTCATAGGACGCCATTTCAACAGAGATTCGTTTCAGTCTACCTACTTTCCAAGAATGTCTCCATCTCTAAATAAGAAATAATCCTTGTCATCTAGAATTACTTTGGTGCCTTCATACTTTGGGAGAACTTTACCTCCAACCTTTACGCTAACTGGCTGAATCTCTCCACCCTTTCCTTTAGAGCCTGATCCCACAGCTACTACTGGTGCTTGCAAAACTTTTCCTTGAAATTTTTCTGGAAGCATAATGCCTTCTTTGGTTACAGTTTTGGCTGCACTCCTTTCAACCAATACTCTGTCAAAAAGTGGAATAAACTTTCTAAATACTTGTCCAGCCATGACTCTGCACCACCGCAGCTCGGACTTCACTCTTGGTTAGCTTTTAACAAGTGACAGTACCATCAACGAAAGCAGGAGTCAATAAAAGAAAAGCTTTCTCACTTGATGGGTTTCCAGTACATCTTCTAACTAAATTTACTCTGAACTAGAGAAAGAAAGCTATATGCATTTGGATCTGAATGGAAAGTTCTTATCCCCTTCAATGGACAAAGCACATTCAATCCCATGGTATGTTATGGCTTTTCAGGCTCCCTCTGGAGATTCTGAGAATTAATAAGAATGTCATTAGAATTCTAAACGCTACTTTAAGTCTCCAAAACTCTTACTTTGAAGTTTTGAATCCTCTAAGTATTTTAAGAATGATTTTCAAATCAACTAGGATGTCAATGCTGGGCAGAAAAAGTAAACAAATGCTATCATGCCCTCTACTGGGGGATATGAATTTACTATACATAAATTTTTTTTTCTTGCAGTGCTGGGCATTGAACTCAGGGCCTTGTATATGCTAGGCAAGTGTGCTGTACCACTGACCTATTTCCCCAGAGCTGAAGCACTGTCAACAGTCCTGATTTCAAACAAGCTCCTCAACAGTTCTCACAGCATTATTATCAAGGACTGCCTGCTTTATATCATAACCCTAAATACTTTTATTTTTATTCATTCATTCACTTATTATTTATTTATTTATTTTGCAGCCCCAAGGGGCTATATCCCCAGCTCTTTTTTTAATGGTGCTGGGGATTGAACCCAGGGCCTTGTGCATGTGAGGCAAGCATTCTACCAACTGAGCTATATCCTCAGCCCCTCCCCAGCTCTTTTTACTTTTTAAAATTTTGAGATAGGGCCTTACTAAATTTCTGAGGCTGGCCTCGAACTTGCTATCCTCCTATCTTAACTTCCTCAGCCTCTGGAGTTGCTGGGATTACAGATGTGTTCACCATGCCTAGCTAGATGTATTGTTTTAAATTCAGAACACTCATAAAACATTTCAAATTTTTAGAAAATAAAAAAATTTTCATTAAAGTCCCTAACAATCTAGGAAATCTGACTATTTCAGGCTTTCTATGCTATCTGTTATAGATAAAAAGCAAGATTAAATGCATTTCCCTATTAAAGATTCAAATTTTTATCCAGCTGAAGAACGTAGAGAACAGAGGGATGATGTCAGTTCTCTGAGAAATTCACTGCTGCCTATAGAATTCATTATTTACAAGAAGAGAGAAATCTATCCCCTCTGGATCTTTTGCACAGCAATGTTTTAGGGGAGATTTGTGGTGATTTCAGCCCTGTTTGTAAAGAACCCTGTAAAAAGCATTAACTTTTGATCTTTGCTATGTGAGAATTAATCCAAGGCTAACTGTATATTATAATCAGATATGTAGATGAAAGATGACAACAGTAATTGAATAAAACAGCACAGAACATCTGATAGGCCTCTTAAAGTTAGAATGTCCTAGACACAAAGACACACCACAGGCCTTAGGGCCCAAGCCAGTGTTAATCCATGTCCAGATTTTGTGACCATAATCAAATTCATAACGTGCCACACATTTTTAAATATGTAATATTAAGATTCTCCCTTTAAAAAAAAAACCACAAAGTACATAATCCCTTGGAGAAATAACTTTAACACAGTTTAAGCCATCTGTTACTTACATACATACATTTAATTCTACATGTAAAATGTTTAATACAGTATCTGACACATGGAAAACTTTATAATGGTAAGATTATATCATACTTGAAAAAAAATTTTGTTATATTCAAGAAGGTATAATCATATTATTCTCTTGCTTAAAAGTTTTTAACACTGCCTCATAACATGGCAAATTAAATACAGTACTTAATTTTCTTGAAGCATACACCATATACCTGAGACCACCATAAGCCTTCAAAACTGAGAAACCCACTTTTAGTACATCATTACCTACATAAACTATGATACCAGACAGCAAATACAAACTCATGTTCTCATGGGCTTAGCTTGCACCCAGTTAACATGTCAGTGGGTTAAAGGGCAGCTCTATGAACTTGATGCTTCCACTGAAAATGGGCTTAATACTCAAGATCGTTAAGAACACTGATTGAACCTGTTTTCTAGTCTCAACTCTTTATATTCTTTTATGTTCCCATTGAGTTGTTGTCATTTGTATTTCCCTGCCTCTATTTCTTTTCTTTTTTTTTTGGGGGGGGGGAGGTATGGCATTGGGGATTGAACTCAGGGGCACTGGATCACTGAGCCACATCCCCAGCCCTATTGTGTATTTTATTTAGAGACAGGATCTCACTGAATTGCTTAGTGCCTTGCTTTTTCACGGAGGCTGGCTTTGAACTCTCGATCCTCCTGCCTCAGCCTCCCAAGCCTCTGGGTCACTGCCTCTATTTCTGTTCTGTACTCTGCCTTAAGTGACTCTGAAATTTGTTCCCACGCTATCCAAATTTCCACTTGCTAAAACTCTGTCATTTAACATTTGTCACTACTGCTACACACATGTTGTTGTAAACCTTGTGTACTGACCTCTGAGTGGTACTCAACATTCCACTCTTATCATCCACACAGCTCCCAAAAACCCAAGGAATAGAGTCACGAGGGCCTAGATTGTCTTACCAGAGAGCTTTATCTGGCATATTCTTTTCCCAAGGTTCCCTATCTCTTCCTTTAGGTAGCTATTTCTGTCTACCACTGTAAGATGGAGTCAGCCTCTTGGGAAAACCATGTGTGAATCAAAGAGCTTTGGCAGGGCTTAGTCCTCCTGTTCTAAGCAAGGAGAAAGGTCCTTTCTCCCCTTCCTTCTGTGGGGTTTGACTCCCCTCACCACAAGAGTAATAATATATGGGTGTGATGCGAAAGAAGTCACCAGGGAAGTTGTAAGATGTAAGATATAAGCCTGTTGGGCATAGTGGCACATGCTTGTAATCCCAACGACTACAGAGGCCGAGGCAGAAAGATCACAAGAACAAAGCCAGCTTCAGCAACTTAATGAGACCCTCAGCAACTTAACAGAGAGCCTGTTTCAAAATAAAAAAAATTAAAAGGGCTGGGGACATATCTCAGTGGTAAAACACCCCTGGGTCTAATCCCCAGTGGGGAGGGGGAGAGAGAGAGAGAGAGAGAGAGAGAGAGAGAGAGAGAGAGAGAGAGAGCAAGCGAGCGAGAGAAGCCTTGTTGAGCTTATTAGTAGCCCAGACAAATGGAATTCCTAAAGTACTCTTATAGTCTCTCCTCCTCACTCTGGCCTTAGGGACTCTACATGATTAGATAAGAGTGATTAGGCATGAAGGGTTCCTTCTGAATACTGTCCTCTGGAACTGGAACAACACTAAGAGGATGTGAGATTTAATCAAGCAATGAAGCTTCCTGATGACAGCTTTAAGACCGTTCCTTCCTTGGTATAATTAAAGCATGAGATGATGTTTTCTCCTATGGCAGTTTGCTCACTTGCCCTTATCAATGTTTTTTTGTAGACCACCCCTTAATAATGTAGAAACTACAAAAAGACAGGGACTGTGCCTTCCTTACCTTCTATTTACCCTCTATCACAAACACTTACTCTAAAACTGAATAGAAATCTTCAGTGTAGCATGATTACACTGGGATAAGAACACAACCTCCCCCACACCACCCCCACCCCCACCCCACCCCACCCTCATACCTTTAATAAATAAAGAGAACTCTGGTCCTGGGGAGATTTGAGAAAGTTTCTGGCATCTTCCGGACTTTTGCATAATTAATAAATCCTCTGAGAAACAGGAGAAAGCCTAATTTAAAAAAGAAAAGTCAAGTGAATTTATAATTTCCATGTTAAGTCCCCACCCCAGAAATATCCCTCTTGATAACAATTCTTTGTCATTTTTCTGCTAAAGGATATTAAAGCATGAGCAATTTCCAGAATTTCCAAAAGATTTTTTATACCAAATTATCCATTTATCAATGAGAAGGCATAATCTCATGAGCCAAAAGTCTATTTTGCATATTGAGAATCTAATAGGTCTAAAAAGGAAAAAGAAAAGATGAGGCCAGACATTTATATTTGAAGGCCACACTATCTACTGAGTTTAAAAAATAAAAAGGAAGAAAGTAAGTAAGTAATCCAAGATAATAAGTTCCAAAACAGGGAGAAGTTAGAACAGAGTTTTTCTCAGGTAAAAAATATTCTAAACTTTCTTGAGATTTTTTTTGTTGTTGATGACAGTACATAAAGCTGTCCACTAGATGTCAGGATACCTCCACCTATTATAGCATTTCTCATATTCTCTGCTATTAAGCTCTTCTTTCTCTACTCTCATTAATGCTGTTTTTGTTTGTTTGTTTTAATGACTATACCAGAGTCTACCCATTTACAGAAGTCTGCCCTTCTTGAAATGGTTTGTGGGGAGGTGATGCTACCCCTCCAATGGAAACCACACACTCCTGACTCTCCTTCAGAGATGGTCCTTGAGTTTTGAGTACATTTTAAACACTGCTATTGAAAGATACATAAAGTTTACTGTATATAGTAAGCTGGGCTCCAGTTTACTTACTGACTTGTACAACATAACCACAGTCTAATTTTAAAACATGTTTCTTACTCCCCCAAACCCTGTGCCCATTAGCAGTCACTACCCTTTCACCTGTTCCCTCCTCCCTCTTTTTTAGTCCATCACTTTCTTTTGGACACATGTTTAAGTATACTCAGAGGTGGAAAACTTTGTACTCAGGAGAAATGATTTGGGCAATAAGCAAGAGTTGTTGTGGCTGGGCTCAGTGAATCCGATTCTGTTTTGGCATCAAAAGCACACAGTAGGGCTGGAGTTGTGGCTCAGTGGTAGAGCACTTGCCTAGCATGTATGAGGTACTGGGTTTGATTCTCAGCACTGCATATAAATGAATAAAGGTCCAACATCTAAAAAAATATTTTCTTTAAAAAAAGCACACAACAGTAAATTAAGGGTTACCCTTCCAAATACTGGGATGGGCGTGGGGGGAGGCAGAGTCCTTCTAAAAGGGAGAGCATGTGACCTGTATATGAAAGGGATAGCTATGAATCAGCTCAGATCCAACCAAAGAGTGCTGTGTGGGATGAGAATATAGATCAGTTTTGCTGGATACTCCAACTTTTAAGAAAAGTAACATAAAACAAACAAACAAAAACCCCATGGATGATTTCTATGAAAAAATTTTGATTTTTAAATGTTGACAACTACAAGGAAAAAAAAAAAAAAACTGTGGTACAGCTAGACATAGTAACATAATCCCAGCAACTCAGGAGGCTGAGGCAGAAAGACTGCAAATTCAAGGCCAGCCTGAGTAACTCAGTGAGTCCCTGTCTCAAAAAATTTTTAAAAGAGCTGAGGATATATTTCAGTGGTAGAGTGCCCCCTGGGTTTATTTCCCAGTATTGCAAATATAAACAAACAAAACAAAGAGTTGAAACAAACCACAACCACAGGCTAGATGTAGTTCATGAGCTTCTAGTCTGAGACCCATGCCAAGTCCCTTGCAGAAGAAACTCCATAAAACAAGTTCTTCTCGAGAAAAGTTCCAAAAATGACCCAAACATTGGGTGCAAAAGCATATAAGTATAACCAATGTCTTAACATGTTTTTGCATATAAGAAAACAGTACACAGCAGGAATGATCAATGATAAAGTATCATAAATCCATCTTCCATGAAACTTTTAAATAAAAAGAAAATCTATCCATTAAATTTCTTTAAATAATTTATGCTGCAATCAACCAGTCTGCACACATACTTAATAACTCTGCTTTGGTTCATTCAGGATTTGATTTAACTTTAGACTTCAGGAAAGAGGGGTAGTCAGGCTTTCTCTTGAAAATACAATTTAGAGAATAAGCAAATCAAAGAATTATTCTCCCTAAGTTATTGTCTTGTTGGTAATTTTTATTATTAAACTTCTCAGTAATCAATGGAGGGGGAAAAAGAAAATCACTTTCTCTCTCTTCAATTACTGGAATTCCAATGACCAACAGCACAGTGAATGATGCTGCCTGCAGAAAAGGACAGGGAATAAAGTGATAAATGACTTGTATTTTCTATGTAAAATTTAGGGTCAGCAACACATGACTCTGTCAAACTAAGCAAAGCAGGTCCTGAATCTATTAAACCTATTAAGCACCTACTGGGTATGGTCACTAGGTTGTGCCAGGTCCATGAGCAGAATACCACCAAGAATCTTTAATACAGAGGCAACAAGAGGGCCCAAACCAGGAGGTAGGAGAAAATAGTGTCACCAATGGGGAACGTGGCAATCACATCAAACAGCTGCAAACAGCCCATCTCTTGCTTCTAAGATGTAACAACAGTGATGATGGCCTCTCTTATTGTATCATACACATTTTCTGTGGAGTGCTTGCCTTACATGCACAAGGTCCTGGGTTTAATCCCCAGCACTATACACACAAAACACACACACACACACACACACACACACCAACACCACCACCACCACCACCAACAACAACAACAAAAAGTAATAGTCTGAACTACCTGGATTTTTTTTTTTTGAAGCTTCCTCCCCACTATAAAATAATTCTTAAATGGTAAACTAAAGAATTCTAGAAAACCAATAACAGTCATTTCAGAAGTTATGTCTAATAAGGCTATCCATTTCTGTTGTCTACTGAGATCTAACCAAAAATGAACTATATATACTCATGAGTTTAATACACCTATGAGCAATTTGAGGCCGAGTTTGTGAACAACACTTTGTGGCAATAATAGGGAGGAAACTCCACAGATTAACCAGTCTTCTCATGAGTAATGCCCTACTGATCAAATGGGGATGAAGTATCCATAAATGGGTTAAGAAAAACCACTACAGACTCATGCACATTATTCTGATGGTGACAACAGCCTAATCTTTAAGAAAGAAACATTTTCAAAATTATACTTTTAATGGATAATTATTATATTGCTATGTAATAAGTGAGATGATGGTTTACTAAAAGTAATTTTACTTGTAAAATTTAACATAAATTTTTCTCTCCTTTTCTTATATTAGAAGTGCTTACCTAAAACCAGGAACACCCACCAGAGCCAGTACTGACCATCAAAGTATCCAGGGAAATAGGTGGAAAACTAAAAAACAAGGAAAACACTTTATATCAGCTTAACAAATACAATTTTACACAGTAATTTAATGGCGCATAATATACAAGGCATTTGTTAAACCACTGCTGACATTTAGCCCTTAGAAAAGTTTAGAAAGTGGATGAGGGGATGTAGCTCAGTTGGTAGAGTGTTTGCCTTGCATGCACAAAGACCTGGGTTCAATCCCTAGCACTCCCCCACACAAAAAAAGGCAAGTTGAAGTATGTTAATGTGTTACTGATTTGAAATGATCTGATAAATGCAAATCTATTTCCTTTCATGAAAAGCAGTCCTTTTATAGCTTTAGTTTTATGGCCTCCTTGTTTTTTTTTTTTGTTTGGTGCTATTATGGGCCAGGAAGTGCAATGACCAAACAGACTCCATTTTATCCTGAGACTCCATATCATGTAAGAAATGCTTCTCCTGTGGGAAAGCCCCACCTCTGTACCCATTAATAGTTACCTAGCAATTCTTATACAATATAAAATTGTTCTCTTTGCTTTCCATCTTTCTTGGGCAATGTCCCTTGTCAGAGATTGATTATCTAGACGTTAGTAATCATTCTCTTGTACTCAACTAAGGTCATTTTGACCCACTTCCTTTCTGCTTGCTTGCTGCTATGCCAATCTGGAAAGTCCTGTGGGAAATACCAATGTACCCATTGCATTGTCTCATTAACTATCCAATTCAGCTTCTGTACTTGCTTGTTTACATTGGCTAAACCTCCAAACATCCCTTTTGTGGTTTTTTGGCTTAAATATGAGGCCAACTGAAGGTGGGCACGTTACTCTGACCATCTTCCTTTTAGAGAGTAGAGTGTCTGCCACTGGCCAGCAATAAGGGCTTAATTGGAATGGCAATGTGTGGTCTGAGAGTTATTTGAGGGTCTTGGTATCATTTTAACAGTACCAGGGATTGAACTCAGGGGCAATGGACCACTAAGCTACATCCCCAACCCTATTTTGTATTTTATTTAGACAGGGTTTCAATGAGTTGCTTAGTGCCTCACTTTCTCTGAGGGGCTGGCTTTGAACTTGCGAACCTCCCAAGCTGCTGGGATTACAGGTGTGTGCCCCCGCCAACCCGCCCGACCACGCCTATAATTTTAAAGTATATAAAAATTTTTAAAGTATATAAAAATTTGATTTTTAAAAAATACTTCCCCCCCCCCCAGGGCTGGGGACGTGGCTCAAGCGGTAGCGCGCTCGCCTGGCATGCGTGCGGCCCGGGTTCGATCCTCAGCACCACATACCAACAAAGATGTTGTAAAAAATAAATATTAAAAAAATTCTCTCTCTCTCTCTCTCTCTCTCAAAAAAAAAAAAAAATACTCCCCCCTAACACAGTATTTGCCCTTTTTAAAACATGCTTCAATGAGAGTTTTACTTGATTTATGCAGTGCTAAAACTAATGGTTTTCCTAATATTGCCTCTTTTCTACAAAGCCCAGTTTTGTTCCTACTCCTCTAGCCTTGCCTTCACCTTGGTTAATCCTATGCTTTTGCTAGTAACTGGTTTAGAAATGAACACAGGGTGTCATTCTGGCCAACAGAAATTCAGGATTTCTGAGAACGCTTCCTTGCTCTTACAGAGAAATGGGGAAAAAACTACCAACAACAAAAAATACAGATAGGCCAACAAGATTTTTCAACTTAAAAAATTTCAATTTTAAGATGTGTGAAAGCAATAAGAATTCAGTAGAAACCATACTTCAAAGTACTGCTCTTTTCCTGCACTAGTCACATGCAACGTTCTCTGCTGGGCAGCAGCAGTGAACCACAGCTCTCAGTCAGCAATGTAATCGTGAGGGGAAACTGGCACTCTACTGTATACTCTGATGCTACTCTACATTTGGTAGGTTAGGTGTTATCAAATGCATTTTTGACTTAATAATATTTTCAACTTACAAAATAAGTTTATCAGGACATGACTCCATTACAAATGGAGAAACCACCTGTAACTCCCTTTCTCCTATTGAGTGCCATTGTGTTTCAACGTAGTATCTGAAACTGCCACCTTTAGTGAGAATGATAGCAACATGCTAAATATCAGCTCTCCCTCATGATGTTCATGAACTATTGATTTAACTAACCTCCATGTCAGGACTCGTTTTCATGGAGAATAAACTTTCTCCATTGTTTTTCTGATTTTCTAAGCCACTTGGAGCTGGGTTTTCAGTTATTCACATTCAAAAAGCATCCTAACTGATTTAAGCTCATCATTTGAATCAGTTAAAAATCAGTCAAAAATTTAGTTTCAAAGAAAGATGAGTAACTAATTCTATCTGTTTTGTTTGGAGGTTTTGATATCAAAGAATTTACTGTAGTTTGAGAATTCATATACAGCAGTTCCCCACCCGTCCATACAGAATGACTTTCAAGACCCCCAGTGTATGCTTGAAACTGCAGATAGTGCCAAACCCTACATATAAAATGTTTTTTTCCTATACGTACCTACCTCCAATAAGGTTTAATTTATAAATTAGGCACAGGAAGAGATTAACAATAACTAATATTAAAACAATTTTAACAATATACTGTGAAAAAAGTTATGTGAGCATGGTTTTGCTCTCAAAATATCATATTGTATTATAAACCTTAGAAACTTCAGTAAATAGGGTGTGGGGGTATACTCCTGTAACCCCAGAGAGACAGGAAGATTGCAAGTCTGAGGCCAGGCTGGGCATCTTAATGAGATCCTGTCTCAAAAATAAAATAAAAAAGTGTTGGGGATATAGCTCAGTGGTAGAGAACTTGCCTAACATTAAAAGGCCCTGGGTTCAATCCTCAGTACTGCCAAAAAGAAAGGAAGAAAAAGGAAGAAGAGGAAGAGGAAGAAGGGAGGAAGGGAGAAAGGAAGAGGAACCCCAGTCTATGATTCTTGCCCACTTATTATCAAGAACTGACCTTTTAACAAAAAGAAAGCACTTTATGGCTTCTTTTTGACATATCCAAATTATGAATTATACTTTGGGGCCATTATTAAGTAAAATAAGGATGACCTGAACCCAAGGGTTTTGATAACTGATAATCTGATAACTGAGATGGCTATTAAGTGACTACAGTGGGAAGTTTATTCCGCATGAGTACACTAGCAGAACAATCCTTCAGGTTTTGAGTGGGATGTTTCATTTCATCACACTGTTCAGGATGGCATGCAATTCAGAATGAACAAATTGTTTATTTCTAAAATTTTCCATTTAATATTTTCAGACTTGGATTGATCACAGGGAACTGAACTGAAAATAAGAGAGGCCCATGATATAGTATTTTATTTCTTAATAAAGTATAACAAGATTTAGAGAAGGAATGAAAACTTCTTTGTGGCCTAAGTTCTTAACTTAAAGCCCAAGTTTTAGATGAATGTACATTAGCTACCTAGGGGGAAAACTCCTGGTTTTTATCAGATTCTTAAAGGATTCTGGAAACCTAAAAATGTTAAAAGTGTTCCAGAATAAATAAAATGGAACTACTTTGAAGAACTGAGTATTTAAGTATGCCAACTTACAATGAGTAAATTGATTTGCTCTATAAGGAAGACAATAGCAATAATAAACTTAACGGAAATCAGAGAATATTTTAAAAGTTGGGATGTTTTATAACTTTAAATAACTTCGTATGATTTTAACTGGCAACTCCCAAATCACTGAAGGAACACACATCTCTCTAATCTGATCCCTAATGGAGCAATATTTGTTAAATATTGTTGTCTCCACAAATATTTTGCCCTAACCAATCATAGAAGGAAGGAAAACAGAGAGAAGAAAAGAAGAAGAAATTAAGATTAACAATTCAGAAGAATTAATGAGAGGAATGCCTGTTTTTGATGAAACACCAAAGAAGTGATATCCTTTTTATTATACAAATAACTAATTTGGATTGTACATACACATTATCTTAAGTATTAAAAACAAGAAGGCAGAGCTGGGGTGTAGCTCAGTGGTAAAATGCTTGCCTAGCATGCATGAAGCCTACATTCAATCTTCAGCACCATGAAAAATAAATAAATAAAAACAAAGAAAGCAGCTGGTGAACAACCTGTAGAATAAACCAATATTCATTAGATTTAACTACAAAAATTGGATGCAGGAACCACTTGCAACTGATTTTGGTTCAACTACATTATAAAACCAGAAACAAAGATTAGTATAATTTTAAATGTTGAGATAACTTCGAAAATGCAAATGAAAAAAGTCAAACATTCAAAATCATTCTGATTATTGTCTCTCTGGAGGATCTATCTTTCCTGTTGTACAACTTACCCTGACAATCAGGATCCACTTAATTAGAGAGAGACCAAATCCTGAGATGGCCCCATACCTTCCTGCAGCTGAGGTGGTCAGGCAAAAAGACAGGAAAAACCCAATCCAGTTGAAGAGGAATGCCACTGAAAAAGCAGAAGGGGAAAAAAAAATGCCAGCCAGGTCTTATTAAAGAAGAAGCAGGAATGTCCTTTACATCTGCCTCTGCTTCGGTGACTTTCCCAAGGATAAAAGACAGCCTGTCCTTCACAACCCTTACCCCACCTCTCCCAAACATCCATCCTCTTGTCTTCTCCTAAAAGCAATAAAAAAAAAAAAATCCTCTTTGAATATCATTTTATACTATTATGTTTATTTCTATTCATGCCCAAAATGCCTTAACAGTCACCAAAACTGTATACTCATGACCTGTGCTCTTCACTGTATGTTATATACTTCAGCAAACAACATAAATGCCTGGGGCTGGGGTGGTGGCCCAGTGGTATAGTGCTCGCCTAGTATGCATGAGGCACTGGGTTCGATCCTCGGCACCATATAAAAACAAACTAATGTATCCACCTAAAAATCTAAAGATACATATAAATATTTAAATAAATAAATAAATACCTTGGCCATTAAATTGGTGCCCCCAAATAATCTGATTCATGTTACTCATCCTGCTGTGAATTCTAACAGTTTATAAACATTACCTCTAAAAACATTGCATTTTCTTTCTTTTAATAGAGAGAGGAAAAAAAAATAGTTGCTCATTCTAAATGAGACTCATGAAAAGATAAATGAACAATAATATCAAAGGGAAAAAATCAGGCTGATTTTGACTTATCAAAAAATAGATGCTTATAGAAGACAATTTATCAGACAAGGGCATTTAATTCCTATTCTACAGATTAGGTGTGAGTAGGAATAATGTAAAGAGACTCTGTGGACTTGGAAAATGAAGCTTAGCTCATGTAAAAATGCAGCCCTCCCATAACTGCTTTAATTATATTTTCCACATATTAATCCAAAGCACCCTGGTTTGTAAGAAGTGACTCTGCTGTGTGTATATACTTACTGAAAAAAGTTAACATGAAAATCCCATCATTTCCTATCCTCAGCTGGTCAGCATCATCAAAATCATCCCGGCCCACAAAATCTTCATCCTAATTGAAAGAAAAAGGTAAATTTCATTTTGCATCATAAAATAAAAGATATAATTAGAGTTGAAATAAATCTTTCTTTTTAATCTCCATGGTTTTCTAAATAAATTTTTCACTTTATAACCCAAATTCTTTTTTTCCCCCACTGGTGCTGGGAATGAAACCAGGACCTCCTACCTCCTAAGGACACACTATATCACTTAGCTGCACACCCAGCCCCAGTGGAAAGTCTTTTAACAATACATTTCAATAATTTAAAAGTTCAAAATGAGAAATGATATCCCATCTAATTCAAATGTAAAAAATAATAATAATAATAATTCACAGGCAGGCGCAGTGATGCCTACCTGTAATCCCAGCAATTTGGAAGGCTGAGGAAGAAGGTTTGAAAGTTCAAGGTCAGCCTCAGCAATTTAATAAGACCCTCACCAACTTAATGCAACCCTGTCTCAAATAAAAAATATAAAAGGCTGGGAATGTAGTTCAGTGGTAAAGTGGGGAAAAATATTTTTTAAAGTTCACAAAGAACTATTTTCTTTTTCAAAATTATCTTAAAAAATGTTTACACATTTAACTTAAATTCTAGAAAATCAGTAATCAAGGGCCTGTTTAGGGCCTATAATATAACAGTAATTTAGGACTGTACTAAGGAGATAGGAGGAAGACAGCATGATACATAAGGAATCTCTAGAGCTGCCCACTGCTCAACTTGTCCATAAGCATTTGTTTGTGTTGGTATATAAGTCTGAAACAAATTCACCTACAGTCTTACTTGCATACAGGATCTTTTCTATCCTAACTTGAAAACACAATATTGCAGATTTAAAAGGAACATAATCTTGACCAAAACCAACATATGTGGCTTATCTTTTCAACTGATGTAGGTATGTACTGAGATATTTAAAGGTAATTGAGCATAACTTAAAACTGAAAGTAACAAGCTCTATATAGCTCAAGAAAGGCACTAAAATTAAAAAAAAAAAAATCAAAACTTGTCCTACACAGAAAAGGGTCTGGAGAGGAACATATATACCAAACTGTTACTGGTGGTTACCCTGGAGAAGGGAACTAAAGAAAGGGAAGTGGCAGTGGCAGTTGTTTTTTCTAACTGAACACACTTCCCCTATCATTTTAAATCTTTATAAGAATGTTTTGTTTTACAGTTGTGTTTTGTTTTTTTGGTGGTGCCATGAACTGAACCCAGAGGCACTCTATCACTAAGCTACACCCCCAACCCTTATTAATTTTTTATTTTGAAACAGGGTCTTGCACCTAGTTGCCTAGATTGGCCTTGAATTTGAGATACTCCTGCCTCAGGCTTCCTAGTCACTATGATTATAGACATGTACCACAATGCCTAGCTTAAAACAAATTTTTCAAAAATATTAAAAATCTAAGTTAATATTAGCAGAATAAAATCTTGTCTTTTTTTTTTTTTTTTTTTAAAGGAGAGTGGAAGGGTATTGGGAATTAAACCCAGGGGCACTTTACCACTGAGCTACTTCCTTAGCTCTTTTTATTTTGAAACAGTTTCATAAAGTTACTGAGGGTCAGTAAATTGCTGGGACTGGCCTCAAACTTGCATTCCTCCTGCTCCAGCCTCCAGAGTCACTCGGATTTGCATCATTGCACCCAGCTCGTCCCCAGCCTTTTAAATTTTATTTTGAGACACGATCTCACTAAATCCAGGCTGACTTAGAACTCATGATCCTCCTGCCGAAGACTCCTGAGTAGCTGGAATTACAGGTGTGCAAGACAGGCAGAAACAAACTGTTTTTTGCATAGCTACTCAAAGTTACACACCAAAAATACATGAAGCAACTTATTCTGTATACGCTTTCTAAATGTTCTTCCTGTCCTTGGGATCTTTTCTATCATGATTTCTCCCATAAATAGTTGCCAGATTAATGTTTCCAAAATATTAGACTATCCCTTCAATACTCCTGATTTGAAAGGACTCCACATGAACCAGATACAAAATTTAAATGCCTCAGTCTAGTATCCCAAGGATCATACAAATGAGAGCTCTGGTCACATCTTTCTATTTCCCTTTAGAAGGTCCTTTCTCATGAAAAAAAACAATGATTACATCCACAAAACTGCCTTATACTGGGTTAAATTTACATCTGCTTTCTGGGCTTTTTCCCTCTGGAATGCTCTTAATTCATCAAAACTCTGGGCCTACTACAAATCCCAACTTTCCCCATGATCACCTAGTAAAAAGTCAGTTCTTAATGCTCATTGCTCATCTCAGAGTAGATATGAATATCTGTGGGCCTTTTAACCTAGATGGATTTTAAGCTCTGTATCCTAATATATACAAAGCTCTTTACTCATCCACTACAGAATATGTAGCACCTTATACAAAAAAAGTGATCTATGCATATCTCCTGAATAAGACAGCATTAAGAAACTCTTAGGTACATGCCTATAATACCAGCTACTAGGAAGAATATGGCAAGAGGATTCCAAGTTCAAGGACAGCCTGGGAGAGATATCCTGTCTCCAAAAAGGGGGTGGGGGTGTAATTCAGTGATAGAGTGCTTTCCTAGCATATGTGAGGCCCTTGGTTCAATCCCCAATATTATACCCCACCCCCCAAAAAAGCTCATAACTATGCATACTTTTCAAATAAAAGATGAGCCAGATACAAATTTTAAATGCCTCAGTCTAGCATTATACCCCCACAAATGGTATTAATCATCTCCAGAGTACTCTAGTTACCATCTATTCCAACAGGTTTATAGAGTACACTGAACATACTAGGAAGGACTCTAGAGTCTAGAATACCTAGGGTTGACTTTCACTTCTGCTACTTATTAGCCAAATGACTTCAGGCAAGTTAGTTCATCTCTTTGGACCTAAATTTTTACATCAATACAATGAAGATAATATACTATCTACTTTGAGAGGTTATTTGAGGGTTGAAAACAATATACAAAATATATAAAAGCATCAAGCACAGTACCAAGCACATTTTTTGCTTCTAGTAAATACAGCAGGTCAGGACTGTTTTGTGTTTAGACAATAAACTCCACAAGGGTTCTTAAGTTTTTCCTTAGTACCAACAAGATCTGAATGGATGTTATCATGTAGGATCAGCTTTTACTGGGCTTATAAACTATTTCTTTCAAGCAGTGGTTTTAGAAGCTCCACTCCTTATAGTAGGCACAGCCTATAAACAGCCCACTATCCTAAAGTCAGGGGAACTTCTTTCTCTGCCCTCCCCCACTACTAGAGATTGAACACACTGGGTGCTCTACCACTGAGCTTCAACCTCCAGCTGTTCCAGGTGTCCACCCCACCCCACCCCCAACCCCAGCCAGAGTTTTGCTAAGTTGTTGAGGCTGGCCTCTAACTTACAGTCCTCCTGCCTCACTTCCCAAGTAGCTAGTGTTAAAAGTGTGCACCACTATGCCTAGCAGGACTTCTCTTCTTATTTTACCACTCCCTCCAGTTTCTTGCCAGGCCTAGACCCTGAAACCCTGATTGCCCCAACTTTCCAATATGAGGCTCAAGGTTCTACATGCATCGATCTTGACCTGCATGAATATTTATGAAACTATATGTATACTGCTTACAAAAACATCAAGAGCCAAGAGTACCCCAAAATCTCTGCGGGCTTATCTCATCTCATTCTCATGAATCAACATCAGGCTAGATGAGATCTGAACTCATTATACCCTCACAAATGATATTATCTGGACTGCTGGAGGAAGTTCAATTCTATGAACTTGCACATATTTGTTCTTTCTATAGACCTACCTAGCAACTACCTACCTAACACCAATCTATTAATTGTGCAGAATCAAGGCAGTCGGAGTGTTTCCTAAATCAGTCCCTGCTCCAAGATGTTTCAATCACCCTAAGAGACTTAAGAAAGCTGTGGCAGCAGTTTTAGAGACAGAAAAAATGAGATGACTTTTGTAGTGATCGATTATCTACTCATTCATACTTCTATAACTTATTACTTTTCAGGAAGAAATATTTATTATCCCAAAAGAAAACGTACTTGTTTAAAATTAGCTGTACTTTTACTAATCAATACTATCCCAAGGAATAACAAAATTGGATAATGAAAATAACAATTCCCATAAAACAGTCCATCATGTATCAGAATGGCAAACTATACTTACTCTTCCAGGGACCAAAGGGATGGTAGCTTCAGCCTTGGTTCTTTCAGCCTCATCATAACTGGGCAGCGTTGTAGCCACGTTATAAGATGGGGGCTTTGGAAACCCAGATTCATCTTTGTAGTCAAAATAGGCTGCAGGAAAAAAAAAGTCACCATTGTCTGATGAGTCGCTGAAGTAAAGGAATAAAAGGATTTCCATTAATTGTGGCAAATAAAATCCATTCTTTTCCTAAGATACATATAGAATAACTGAACCAAGACATACATGTAAGGCTGGGTGGTAGAGCGCTTGACCAGTAAGCCTGAGGCCCTGGGTTCAATCTCCAGTACAGAAAAAAAAAAAAAAAACCAAGACTTTTAGAAATGAATGTAAAAGCTGGGTGCAGTGATGCTGTAATCCCAGCAGCTCAGGAGGCTGGAGGATGGAGAGTTCAAAGCCAGCCTCAGCAACTTAGTGAGGTTCTAAGAAACTTAGCAAGACCCTATCTTTAAATAAAATATAAAAAGGGCTGGGGATGTGGCTCTGTGGTAGAGTGCCCCTGAGTTTAATCCCCAGTACCAAAAAAAAAAAAAAAAAAAAAGAATGTAAGAGACTATGGATGATTTTTAAATTTATTCAATTCTCAGTTATTTGAAATCTAGACTCACTTTGGACCCTTATTTCCAACTGCTTTTCAAACACTATTTGAGAACGCCATCGTGTAGGTTCTCAAAAGGCACGTAAGTTTAATAGTAGAATAAGGAAAACAGTTCAGCAAAAAATACTTCACATGTGTATATGTAAATCTGTATTGTGGTTTCCTCCTATTAACAACGCGTAAATCAACTGGAAAGAAAAAAAAGCCAAAGCTTAAAATTCATTTCTTATTTTGGTACTTTAACTCTTTCACATGATTTTTTACCACATATTATTTCCTTTGGTATGCTTAATTAAGCTAATTAATTCAGTAACAGAACAATTACTTATCTCTATTAAAATTTTCATTTCCTCTTTTTAACACTGCACCTCCATTCTCATTGACCTCTCTTATGAAAGATCCAATACAAGCAGAAAATATAGAGCTGTAAGTGGATTAAATTTCTACATAATTCTTCCAAAAAATTTTAAAATTTGAAAAAATATTCCCATTCTCATCAAGTTTTAAACATTTTTAATTTAATTATAATTAACTTCCAAAATTTTTACTGTAACCTATTACTAAAATGGTCAACCAACATAATGCACATCATTAATAAAAAAGGAAAAATATTCTACTATCATGACATAGGCATAAAAAATATTTGATAGAATTCATACCCATAAAACACTTAGTAAAACAAGAAAAAAAAACTTCATTAATCTGGTCACAAATCTCTACTAAAAAAAAAAAGGTGAAAAACATAGTTAATGATAAATTATTAAAAGTTTTCTTTCCTAAGATTAGAGAATGCAATAAAAATATACACTATTACCTCTTCTAACTAAACATTTCTTAAAAGTCCTAGGCTGGTACAATATGACAAGAAAAAAAAAAAAAGATTTAAAAAAAAAAAAAACAAACCTGTCAATTACAGATGACATTACTGCATATGTAGAATATCCAAAATTATCTATAAACTATTAAAATATGAGAATTGAGCAAAGTCTCTGGATATACAGTTAATATAAACCATGAATCATGGGCTGGAGATGTGGCTCAGCGGTAGCGCGCTTGCCTGGCATGCGTGCGGCCCGGGTTCGATCCTCAGCACCACATACCAACAAAGATGTTGTGTCCGCCGAGAACTAAAAAATAAATATTAAAATTTCTCTCTCTCTGTCTCTCCTCTCTCACTCTCTCTTTAAAAAATAAAAAAAAATTTAAAAAACCATGAATCATATTTGTATATACCAGCAACAAATGGAAAATGAAATCATAAAGGATCATTTACAATAGCACCAATAGATATCAAACACCTAAAAAGAAATGGAATAAAAAGTGTGCAGGACCTTCTACAATGAAACCTACAAAATATGGAAAGAAGTTAAAGGCCTTAATAAATAAATCATGTTCATAAACTCGAAGACAACATTATATATAAAAATGTTAATTCTCTTCAAACTGACCCACAAATACAGTGTAATATGAACTAAAATTCTAGCAGAGCTTTTGTTTTGTCCATTTTATGGAAACTGACAACCTGATTCTAAAATATAAATGGAGGCTGGGGATGTGGCTCAAGCAGTAGCATGCTCGCCTGGCATGCGTGGAGCACTGGGTTCGATCCCCAATATCACATAAAAAAAATAAAGATATTGTACCTACCCCCCCAAAAAATAAATAAATAAATAAAAATTTAAAAAATATATATACATGGAAATATAAAAGGTCAAGAATAGGCAAAGCAATTATGAAAAGCTAAAAAACTGAAGGAACCCAGTACAGTGGCTCAAACCTGTAAGCCAAGCTACTCTGGAGGCTGAGGCAAGAGGATCATCAAGATCAAGGCTGGTCTGGTCAACTTAGCAAACCCCATCTCTAAAGTAAAACATTAAAGGAGTTGGCATTAAAAAATAATAATTATAATAATTTAATGGGTGCAAAGGGCTGACACTGTGGCTCAGAACACTTGCTAAGCATGCACAAGACCCTGGGTTCAATCCCCCAGTAACACAAAAATTTAAAAAAATTAAAAAAAATTTTAAAGCTGAAGGACCCATAATCAGACATCAAATTTATAAAACAGCAGGGTACACAAGGATAAATAAATCAAAGAACACAATAGTGAGGCATAAAGAGATCTACACAAATATGGTCACCTGAATTAGAATAATGGTAATACAGAAGAGTGGAGAAAGATGGTCTTTTCAATAACAGTGCTGGAGCCAAATAGATGTCCAAACTAGAACAAAATTAATCTTGCACATTACTTTATATTATATAGAAAAATCAACTGCAGATGGAATACAGATCTTAATGTGAAAAGCAAAATAATAAAACTTTTAAAAGAAAATGTAGGCTGGTTGTGGTGGCACATGTCTGTAATCCCAGCAACTAGGGAGGCTGAGGCAGGAGGATAACAAGTTCAAGGCCAACCTCAGCAACCTAACAAGACCCTGTCTCAAAATAAGAAACAGAAAAGATTAGGGATATAGCTCAGTACCCTGGGCTTAATACCCAGTACCAAAAAAAAGGTCATGAAAATTAAATTGAAACTGCCATGTAATCCAGTTTAAAGAGTTTACTTAAAAAAAAAGCTCACTTTTCCACATTAAAATAACTATTCATGTATATACACACATAACAAAATATAAAAAACACATGTATGTACATCATTTATTATAAATACTCCATGTATAATTTATTTTTCTTTTAACCTAGTTATATGAAGACATTACAAATTAATCTGCTGGCATAGTCATTTTTTTTAAATGTCATTTTTTAAAAAATATTTTTTAAAATTATAAATGGACACAATACCTTTATTTTATTTATTTGTTTTTACATGGTGCTGAGGATTGAACCCAGTGGCTCATACATGCAAGACAAGCGCTCTGCCACTAAGTCACAATCCCAGCCCCTGGCATAGTCATTTTGAATACATTAATACAACTGATACCTACTTACTACCTGAAATGAAAACAATCAAATAACATTTTTTAAACATTTATTTTTTAGTTGTAGGTGGACACAATACCTTTATTTTATTATGTGGGGCTAAGGATCAAACCCAGTGCCTCACGCATGCTAGGCAAGCGCTCTTCCTGAGCCACAATCCCAGCCCTCAAAGAACATTTTTTTAAATCTTTTATTTATTTATATGTGGTGCTAAGGATCAACCTGTGCCTCACACGTGGTAGGCAAGTGATCTACCACTAAGCTATAGCCCCAGCCCACTTAAAGAACATTTTTATTTCTCTATTTCAAATTTTTTTTTTAAAAAATTGTAATCCATCAATATGGGTATCTCCTATAATGTTAAGTTTTTATGAAAAGCTTAATGGCAATCTTTCCATGTTTACTTAGTATATTCAAAACAAACATTGTCTAATACTTATTAAATACTCCAATCTATATACTACAAAATAAAGTAACAATAGATTAAGTGAGTATACCTAATAATGACTTGTGATTTTCCCCCCATCAACAAGTACATATGCTCTCCAGTCTTTAATCATTTTTTTCATAAATGGACTAATAGGTATAAATAGTCAACATTCATCTCAAAAAAAGAAAGGCCCCTTCAACAAGGAGAGAAAGGCTATGTTAAAGGTCTCCTTTTTTCAAAAAGGAAAACTCTTGCTCAAAAATCATTAAAAAAATTGATATTCTTGTATAATTCACAATCTACAAATAAACACATTTTCTTGACACTTCATTTAATAGGAACTAAAAAGATCTAGAGATGTACGAAGTAAGTTCCTCCCTCCCTGCTTCCTTCTTTCTCTTTATTTTCAAGGCCTGAATATTAAGCTAGCTCACTCCCTCCCTACCACACCCCTCTCTTTTTTGGTAGTTGGGATGAACCCAGGGGCACTTTATCACTGAGCCACATCTCCAGTCCTTTATTTTATTTAAATTTTGAGACAAGGTCTCACTAAGTTGTTTAGGGCCTTGATAAGTTACTGAGGCTGGCCTCAAAACTTGTGGTCCTCCTGCCTCAGCGCACTGAGTTGCTAGGATTACAGGTGTGCACTACCATGCTTAGCTTCAAGGCCCAAGTATTAAGATGAAATACCACAAACCCCAAAGACTATATATTTAAGAGAGAGTTCATCAGGCCTGTATTCCAGAAACAGTCTACCTTGACTTTATACCCAGTCTTAAGAAGCTTTGATATTTACTGTTCAGGCCCACAGTCAGATAAACAAACACATGAGAAAGAGGTGAAAGGACCTCAAGCTGGTGGCAACAAGGCATATCATCTAACAATGGGGGGGGGGGGAGACAAATATGGAGAACCTATTCTTTAATCACAAAGTTCTATAAATCTCAATGAAGTACCTGTATGAATATCTTACAATGAACCCCACTATTTTATATAATGAATCTCCCTCTATAAAAAAAAAAAAAAAAACCTCAATGAAGCCATCACAATACTAGGACATCTACCAGAGACTGTTTCTAACTGTAATCCCTAAACCATACAGAAAAATTTAAACAAAGAATATAAGATGTAAGTAAGACCGAGAAGTGTTTGAGAGAGTTCTGTCTAAAATGATCTAAAGTTTTACAACACAGAAGACAGAAACTCAGATACTATTCAGGAAAAAAAAAAAAAATCACATTCTGATGATTTGGGCTAGCTAAACATAACGGACTTTTATCATTAATAAAAAATTCTTATTAATTTAATGAGCTGTGATTTTTACTGGGTGCATTTAATGGAAGACCAGAATTTATGGTCTAGAGAGAAAAAAGGATGACGGCATTATGATTTCTTTTCCAAGTCTTGATGTTCCAGGCTTAACTTGGTTCTAGAAGATAATCTAGAAATTTTCCAAAACCTTATATTAGCAGGATTGGTTTCCAGGTATTTACAAATGAAAGAATCATAACTAGTACAAGGCAATAGAACTACAAAGAGTTCAGAGACTGAAGACAAAATAGAGAAATACTGACTGACCTGTTTCTTGTAACTATAACGGCAACCTCAGAGACACAGAGATTATCAATCTTGTATCAACTGACAATAACTGTCTAAACTGCTGTATTGAAATGAGGCTGTGTCTGAGCTCTGCAGGTTGAATGATGTCTCAATTCACCTATAGTATTTATCTTGGAAGCAGGCTGAGTTCAGTCATGGCACATGGGTCATGTGTATGCCACTCTACCATAGTTCTGTTTTAGAGAATATGGAAGAGTTTCTATCAAAACTGGTCAACTTTGAGAAATTAGAGCAGAACTGGTATTCAGAAACTAGTTACCAAAAGACGTCAATTACTGACATTTTCTTTCTCCTTCCCCAACTTGTCCACACATACATAACAGATAATCTGGCATGAGAAGACTAAGCAAAGAAAGTTTAAGCTATGAGAAACAAATTGGAATGAAAGGGTTGGAAGATTTCTAGTTTTCTTCATTAAGTATTTACTAGCATAAAATACATTTAATACAGTATATTACTGTATCACTGGTATTACTGGCTATAAGTACCAGGATCACAAAGGGCAAAACAGCTAATGAAGAATTCAATCCTAAAACTGAAAGTGATCACCCAGTTCCTCATTTTCTACTTTTTTAAATTTTAAGAGTCAGCTGGAATAAAATTAAGCTCTACACAAAAGCCACAATGAAATGGGCTTTTATCTGTTTTTCAGTTTAGTAAAGTGAATTTTTTTCATCTTTGACTACAAACTAAAAATAAAGCCAAGGATAACTTAAGAAAAGCTGATGCAAAGGCAAATAGCAATAAACATATACTAGACAAGGTCTAAGTGTATTTTATTTAAGAATTCAGTAACCACCTTGCCCCATTACCTACCTGCACTCTCTGCAGAGATGCTGCTATAAGGCGGTGGAGCATCACCTGCAGCCTGTTCAGGTTCCCCAGGCTCTTCTTCATTCTGCAACTATAAAAATTTCAGATATTAATGCACATATAAAAATAATTAGAGAAAAGAGAACCTGAAGATGGGAATAGCCTTTCTGGAAAGCTGGTGGTATGTTTCAAAGCCTTAAAATGTGAAGATCCTTTAAAAAATATATTCTACTCCCAGGAAATTGTTTTATGGAATTAATCAAAGAGAAAATGTTAGATAAAAACATTATTGCAGCAAAAAATTTGAAGCAATCTAAATTCCAATCTTAGAGAATTTACTATAGCACTTTTCACAAAGGACTATTAGGCAGTCATGAAAAATAAAGATTTGACAACTAAGACAGATATTCAAACCGTTGCATGAAAAAAAAAAAAAAAGAAAAAAGCTAAATTTACCAAAGAGGGTATATCAAATAATTTATTTTTTAAAAGACAGATATAAATTGGGTATGTGGTGCATGCCTGTAATCTCAGCTTTGAAAGGCTGAGGCAGGGGAATCTCAAGTTTGAGGCCAGTTTGGGCAACTCAGTGAGACACTGTCTCAAAATAAAAAAATTTAAAAAGAAATGTTAAAGGTCTGTAGGTGTAGCTTAAGAGTGCTTGCTTAATATGTGCAAGGCCCTGGGTTCAATCCTCAGTGCTACACACACACACACACAGAAGACCGATTCATAATGCAAAGAATATCTAGAATGCTGGACATCTACAATTCAACACTATTATCTCTAAGCAATGGAAGTATAGCATTTTTTCCTTTTTGTTGTTTATATGTATGTTCTATTTTTCTGATGAACATTTATCACTTATATAATTTTATAGTTACAAAAATAATTTGTTACGACAAACACAAATCAAGGAAAACCAACAATTATCATTTTATTCGGTTTACACATAGAAATCAAATCTTAAATAACTGAGATAGTTACAAAAACACAAAATCCTAACCTCTGTTTAGACATCTCCCTTTTCTCCATCTCAGCAACTTTCTTAATAGCCAAATCTTCTGGTACGCTATTTTAATGTTATTTATATTTTTAGTGTTGGGGATCGAACTCTGGGCCTTGGGCATGCCAAGCACATGTTCTACCACTAAGTAAATCCCCCAGTTCTTCTTCAGTTATTTTAAATAACATACTGAAAGTATCTGCCTGCTGTTGCTGGTGTCTACCCAAGTTACCATCATAGAAAAAAGACTTCTCTTAATTTTCCAGTGTGATTTGCAGCCCATATTTATTTAAAAGATGAATTTGCTGGAACTGGGAGCCAATCTGTAAAGTACTAACAAATATTCATTGATGTAACCAATTTAGGGGTCTGGCCCTGGCTTCAGTATCATAATGTATAGAGTCAACTGAGATACTTACAAAACACACACCACCTCGAATCAATACTGTTACTAACTCTATCACAGACTGAGACAGAACAAGACCTAAGGTGTCATAACATGAAGCAGAGCTCCCTAATCCATTAAATTCCAATTAGCCATCTCAATCTCTACGTCCCATGCTATTAAAAACCAGATTCCCAACAAACTTTTCCAATTACTACTGCAAAGCATTCAACTTTGTTCTCCTCAGCATATATCATCTGGGCATATTTTTTGAGTCCTAGTAATCTAAATCAAAGGCACTCCCCAAATAATTGTGTTATAACCTAAGATAATTTTTTCTTATAAATGAAAGTGTAAGGGCAAAATAGCTATAGGAAAGTCAAACATTCTTGGGATGCCAAATCAATGATTATTTGATTAAGTTCCTGAACCATGATTTATCTGTATTAGTGACTTTAATATAATCTGAAGCCCTTGAAAGGGAATTCTCAGCTCCCCCAATAACCACTCTTGTGCCAAGGGAAGGTCACAAAACTCAGCAACAAAAGTACCAGCCACAAGAACAGAAGCAAAAACAGCTTTCCAAAAATGTTACCTTACTGTAAGGCAGCCAGGAATGTCCCTTATTTAAGACTGTCTGATTTCTGACCTGTTTTATATTTCCTGATCTTGGAAAAAGTAATCATATTTCCTCTGTATAATTTAGGTTTCAGAAAGGAAACATGCCAATTCTAAGAAATACAGATGTTCAAAGACTAAAGAGGTTTTACATGCCTGTGTCTATAAGATATGCTGCCAGTCTCCTAGCAACCTGGTAATGTGAAATTTGATCATTGGCCATCACAGTAACAGATAACAGATCGAAGGAATTCCAACATTCTCAGAAACCCCAATTTTCTCTTTGGTGAGGAAAAAAGAAAGATTGCTCCATTAAAAATCATTACTTTAAAATCATGTAATAATATTTCCATCTTTTAAAAAGGAAAAACAAGCTGGGTACAGTAGCACATGCCTGTAATTCCAATGACTTGGGAGACTGAGGGAGAAGGATTCCAAGTTCAAGGCCAGCTTTAGCAACTTTGGCAAGACCCTCAACACTTTAGTGAGAGCCTATCTCAAAATAAAAAGTTAAAAGGACTGGGGGCAGGGGGGTGGGGGGACTGGCGTAGATGTAACCCAGTGGAAGAGCACCCCTGGGTTCAATAATCCCCAGCACAAAAAATAAAACATTATGACTCTATGGTATAGCAGAGGCTCTATACCACTGGGGTGATCCCAAGATCTCACCTCACCTTCCCACTCTGGCTTACTTCTATAATGTTGGTGCTATTTTTAAAAATAAAACTATAATGTGTAGGGGGGAGGAGCAATCACCTTTTTAAAAAAGATACTTAGTGATCCCTATTATGTTCAATGATAACTTGCTGGACAATAAAATTGGTTTGTTTTTGTATCAGAAA
Organism: Urocitellus parryii; assembly: GCF_045843805.1. Lineage (NCBI taxonomy): Eukaryota > Metazoa > Chordata > Mammalia > Rodentia > Sciuridae > Urocitellus > Urocitellus parryii. The sequence goes on along the minus strand of NC_135531.1, from coordinate 96,532,357 downwards.
TTTAATTCAGGGGCACTCAACCACTGAGCCACATCCCCAGCCCTATTTTGTATTTTATTTAGAGATAGGGTCTTGCTGAGTTACTTAGGGGTCTCACTTTTGCTGAGGCTGGCTTTGAACTCAGGATCCTCATGCCTCAGCTTCCTGAGCTACTGGGATGAGAAGTGCACCACAGCACCCATCCCCTAAAATCTTAAACATACACATTTTTACACTTTGGGAACCAGGTCAGGTACTCACTAATAAAAAAGAGGGAATGTGTATAGTAAAACTAGATCGAGCAATGAATTATTTACCTGGTTCCTTTTTTTTTTTTTAATGCTACTGGAGATTGAACCCAAGGCCACTCTAGCTCTAAGCTATACCCCGAGCCCTTTTTAATTTTTGAAACAGTCTTGCTAATTTGCTGAGGTTGGCCTTGAACTTACCATCCACATGCCTCAGCCTCTCAAGCAATTGGAATTACATGTGTACACCACCTAAACACAACTCAAAAATTTATTTAAGATTTTCTTTTTCTGTGTCTGGGAACACTTCCAGAGGTCAACGATCTCTTCAGCCTCTCTTCAGAGCTCTGAGAATAAGTATATCATTGTCACTTGGGGTTGCAGTTGGAAAGGCTCACAGTCTCATATCAATTAGATCAGTAGGAGCCTACCCCAGTCCATCTTAACTGTCACAGAAGTTGAATTGTAGGTGATCCTCTAAGAGGCAGGTCTAAAAGCAATAGGAATTTCTGTTAGTGCAAAGTGCTACGGGGTAACTGTGATACTAGCTGTTGGGGACTGGATTCTTTTCATCATATTTTTGTTAAAATTTGACCAATTTTACTTAACTCTACTTTTAATTAATTAATTAATTTCATTAATTATTTATTGTGGTTCTGGGGCTTGAAATTGATCCATGGCCTAGAGCATGCTAGGCACTAAGCCAAACACTTAGCTTTACCACTAAGCTAAACCTCAGCCCCTGTACTATGATTATGGCACTTCTTTTTCCAAACAGAATTATTCAACTGCTTACACATAATAGAAAATACTGATACAAAATTGTCTGTAACTACCTTTATCTCTACCACTGAAATAAGAACAATAATCATCTTAAAATTCAGGTGGCCTTTCATTTTACTGCACTCTACATTATTACTTTACTTTCTTTTCTATGTTCCCACTTTAGATATATCATAATCTATAATTGTACCTCTTGGCCTTATCACCTTCAAATCCCACCCCACATACCCAAACCCAAACAGTACTGAGGTTGAACCCAGGTGCACTCTAACACTGAGCTTCATTCTCAACCCTTTTTATTTTTATTTTAAGAGGAAGTCTCATTAAGTTGCCCAGGTTGGCCTTGAACTTGGGATGCTCTTGCCTCAGCCACAGTCTCTGGGATTATAGGATGCACTACCATGCCCAGCTTTACTCTAAATTTAAAAAAAATATTTATTTACCAACAAATGCTACTCAAGATTAAGCCTGCAAATAAAATAAAGGATTCTCACCCTTCTCATTTCCTCTGCATCCAACTACTACTACTATTATAAATAAATATGACCTTTTAAAGACCCCCCAAGAGCCAGGGTACAGTGGTACATGCCTGTATTCTCAACAACTCAGGAGGCTGAGGCTAGAGAATCATTTGAGCCCAAGAGATACAGGCAATTTTGATTAATATAGTGAGATCCTTTCTCAAAAGGAAAAAATCTCCAGTGTGTAGTTCTAGTTCTCAAAGAAATAAATCTGAATTTAACAAGTTTAAAGACATTTATACCACAGGCTTTAATTTGTACTTGAGTTCCCACCCCAGCAAGAAGGTTTCACTACCACCCTCTCCTAAGAAGTTTTAAAGATAATCTTCCGTTTAGAAACAAGCTGTTTTTGAGCAACAGCAGAGCCAAGCCTAGGATTAGTGCTCAATAAGGGGCAACAATTTATAACTGCATCAAATGTCAGTACCTATAGGCACTAAAAAGTCATTCTTCAATTCTCTATATTTACTAAGAATGGGAAAACAACAAAAAAAAACCCTACTAAATAAAAGCTGGGCACAGCAGTGCATACCTGTAATCCCAGCAACTCAGTAGGCTGAGGCAGGAAAATCTCAAGTTTGAGGCCAGCCTGGGCAACATGAGAAGACTCTGTCTCAAAATAAAAAATAAAATAAAAAGAGCTGGGGATGGAGCTTGGTGGTAGAGTACCTGCTTTGCATGTGCAGGGCCCTGGGTTCAAATCCCACTACTGAAAATCAAACAAACAATCCCATAAATAATATGCTCCAAGATAGGTACTAACACATGTTAGTCAGTTTTTCATTGCTGTGACCAAAACATCTGACAAGAACAACTTAGAGGAGAAAACATTTCTTTTGGCTCATGGTTTCACAGGTTCAGTCCATGGTTGGCTGGCTCCAAGACAGAAATAGCACAGCAGAAGGGTGAGGCAGAGAAAAGCTGCTGAGGTCATGTCGACCAGGAAGGGGGATGGGTGGTACAAGGAAAAGATAAACCTTCCAGACTACACTACCACTGAACTATTTCCTTCAGTTGAAGTCCCGCCTCTCTGCAGTTCACTCAGCTATCAATGATCAATCCCTAATGGCTTAGTGGTACAACACTTCAATCCTCAGTACTACAAAATAAGTAAATAAATAATTCTTGCAATTTCAAGTCCCTTCTTTAAGTTGCCAACTTAAATAAATCTCATAAAAACCTGGGTCAATGCCTAAACTCTAGTTTTAAAAGTTAATTACCATTTTAAATTCTACAATTTGTAAAACTTTCACCTTAAAATGTAATTTTTAAACCTTTCATTACCAACCCACTATTTCTGTATACTCTAAATCCTACCAAAGGAGACGGTATAATTACCAGGAAGTAACAAGCACATTCCTTTAGATAAACAACTGAGTATGCAATTTTACTGTTATTCAAAAAGAACCATAATGTTTGTGAAGACTATAAATTCTTTATTGCATATAATGTAACTATAAATTGTGTCACCCCAACATCCCCAAATTCTTCCCATTCAAAAACAGTTCTCTGTTAAATGCTTTTCCCCACTCTGGATGAAACCCAGGGCCTTGCATGTGCCCAGCAAGTGCTCTACCACTGAGTTCCAGCCCGTTTTCTACTAAATTGCTATAAATTAGGGGATTATATTTTATTTTATTTTGACAAAGTAAGTTACACTCAGCAATAAAAAGGCAACCCTATTTAAAAATGGACAAAGAATCAGAATGGATATTTCTCCAAAGAGAATACACAAATGGTCAATAGACACAAAATGCTCAAAATCATTAAGTAATCAGGGAAATTCAAGTCAAAACCTTATCATTTCACAAGACAGCTCAAATAAAAAAGACTATAAGGATGTTGCTGCCTATGTGGAAAAAGTGGAACCTTAATACACTACTGGTGAGATGTAAATAGTGCAGCTGCTATAGAAAAGTTTGGCAGTTTCTCAAAAAAGTTAAAACAGAGTTACAATAAGACCCAGCAAATCTACTCCTAGGTACACACACACACACACACACATACACACACACTCAAGAGAAATGAAAACATGTTCACACAAAATCTTGCACATGAAAATTTATAGCAGCATTATTCATAGTAGCCAAAACGTCAAAGGATAAATAATATGTGGTATATTTCATTTTTTTAGCCCAAAAAAGTACAAACTACTAATACATGCTATGAACCCAGTACATAAATGAACCTTGAAAACACTGTACTAAGAGAAAGAAGTCACTAGTAAAAAAGACCATATGCTGTACTCTTCCATTTATATAACATTTTCAAAAAATGCAAAAATCCTTTTTATTGAGGGGCATAGTCATTAACTTAGCAAGATATCATAATTTGGAGTAGTTAATAGATGTACAGTTTCTGCTATCTTGTCAAATTCAGAGGAACAAACCAGTGACGAGTCTCCATTTCAACCTTTCTTGCTTTAGGACTTTTAATTTTTTTTTTTTCCAGGTAGCCCTTGAAGTCTGAAGTAAGCCTGATTTTTTTTTTTTTAATGGAACCAATTAGAAAAGGATGGACTCAAGGACACAGTCTGGTTATTAGCTTGAATGCTATTAAAAGATGCTATGTTCAGTGGCAGTGAGATCTGCTATTTCCTATTTAAAACATTCGGGCAAGTGTCTCTTTATTTCCTCAGTTTTTGTAAAATCATGACCCACTGAGGTCAAACCATTAACCTGGAAGACTCTTGATTGCAGGTTTTACTGAAGCTGGGTGCCAGGAAACAATGGGGACCATTTCCTTGAAGGTATTTTGGTAGAGCTATCAGTGGTAGAGATATTTGGATGTAAGGTACAGATCCCAAAGGTTGGCAGGTTAACAAATTTCTAATGCTGCTCAAACATCTCACAGTGCTAATACCATAGCCATAGTTGGCTAATTTATTATTTTCATGGATATGGAGTCATTTCTCCAAATCCCTTGGCTAAGGAAAGTTGAGGTTGGAGGAGATGCATGCCTACTATGTTGTTACCTTCTTTTCTTTCTTGTTAATTTGAACCTAAAATAAGGAATAGAAAGTTAAGGAAGACAATCAGAATGATGATCATAGTTCACAGGATTTGCTTTCTCATCTCTAAGGATTTATATAAATACTGAGAATATTTTCTCTCCTGCCAAACCAAGTGTTCATCAGTTGTATTTATATTAACAGTGACAACCACAAAAATCTTTAAATAGAAAGCTTTACAAACTAATAGGTTTTCTAAGAGGATTTACTGCAATATTGTTTTTGCATATGTTGTGTTGATTTTAAAATCATTCTAATTACTTGATTTTCCTCTGTTTGGGTGAATTTTAATATTTAATTATTTTCATTTTGGCATTAAGAAAATTTGTATTTATCTTTTCTTTCTAACATGAGTGATACTATTAGGGATTGTCTAAATTCAGTGTATTTTTTCCCCCTAGTACGGGAATTGAACCCAGGGTGCTCACTGAGCTACATCCACAGCCCTTTTTATCTTTTATTTTGAGACAGGCTGCCCTTGAACTTGTTATCCTTCTGCCTTAGCCACTGGGATGTTAATGGGATCAAAATCCTTTCCTTTTTGTTGAGGGGCATAGTCATTAACTTAGCAAGATATCATAATTTGGAGTAGTTAATTTTGGATTTTGTTTTAAGTAAAATTTATATAATATAGTTTTCCTTTTTCAAAATTAAGAAATACTCTTACCTGTTTTGGGGGGGCATAAAATTCACATACCATGAAAGTATTCTACCACTTAGCTACATCCCCAACCCTGAAATATTCTTTTGTTTTTTAATATTTTTTTTAGTTGCATGTGGTTTATGTGGTGCAGAGGATTGAACCCAGTACCTCACACATGTGAGGCGTGTGTTCTACCACTGAGCTACAACCCCAGCCCCCTGAAATAATCTTTTAAAAGTGTAAAGTTAACTGGGCCTGGTGTAGTGGCATGTGCCTGTAATTCCAGCAATTTGGGAGGCTGAGGCAGGAAATTTAAGTTTAGCAATTTAGTGAGGTCCCAAACAACTTAGTGAGACCCTGGCTCAAAATAAAAAATAAAACAGGCTGGGAATATAGCTCAGTGGTAAAGTGCCCCTGGGTTTATCCTCAATACCACCAAAAGAGAAGCATAAAGTTAGCCAGATTTGGTGTTGCATGCTTATAATCCCAGCTACTCAGGAGGCTGAGGCAGATCACAATTTTAAAGCCAGCCTGGGTGATTTAGGGAGATCTTGTCTCAAAGTAAAATAGAAAGGGCATGTAGCTCAGTAGTAAAGAGTACTTGCCTACTATGTGGGAGGATCTGGGTTCAATCTCTGGTTCCAATAAATAAACAACAGAAAAAAGCATGTACGGTTCAGTTTAGTAATTTTTGTTGTATCCACAAGGTTGTACAGTTATTACAGTTGTCTAATTTTAAAACTTTTTTCTTTTTTATCAGGGTCTCACTATGTTGCATAGGAATCTCAATTCTTCCACCTCAGGCTCCTCAGAAACTGAGATTATAGGTGTGGGCCATAGCACCCAGCTCTCAAAACATTTTTTATCACCCCAACTGAGTGTTGTAATTACAAATATCTGTAATCCCAGTGACTAGGAAAGCTCAGGCAGGAGGATCAGAAGTTTGAGGCCAGCTTCAGCAATTTAGCAAGACTCTGTTTCAAAATTTAAAAAAAAAAAAAAATTCAAAATAAAAAAAAAAAGAACTGGGATGACCCTCAAAGAAACTCAGATCTTAGCAGTTAGATGCTTTCTTTCTATTCCACTTTGTCAGAACTTGGCAACATCTGATCTTTCTCTATGGATTTTTGCATTTTTTGAAAATGTTATATAAATGGAAGAGTACAGCATATGGTCTTTTTTACTAGTGACTTCTTTCTCTTAGTACAGTGTTTTCAAGGTTCATTTACGTATTGGGTTCATAGCATTTCACAAGACAGCTCAAATAAAAAAGACTATAAGGATGTTGCTGCCTATGTGGAAAAAGTGGAACCTTAATACACTGCACATGAGGTCCTCTTCTCTGGCAAGAACACTAAGAGCAAAGAAATGGATGCAGACATTTCCACAACCCCTATTATCAAATAACATTTCATTTTTCCATGCTTATTACTAGATTAATTTAACTCTACTGTATAAGTACATAGAAAAAAATTTAAAAAGGAAAAAAAATATGGAGCTAGAGACCAGTTCAGAAGTTGCTACAGTAATTGAATAAAGATTATCGAGGCAAAAAAAAAAAAAAAGTGCCAGGCCTTGACTGATGTTGGTTTGGCCAAGGTGAATGTGGCTGATGTTTTTTACCTCATCAACCCTACAGTTTAGTGAATAAAAAAAGACAAAGAAGTAGTTGCACACACATTTGCCACTAATAATAATAAAGGTTAAACACACACATTTGCCACTAATCCTTCCAAAGCCCTCTTAAATGTAGACATTAGTAAAATGTTGTTCATTTAAAGGCAAATATCTACAAAGATAAGCAAGAGGAGAGGAAGCAATAAAATCCTGAAAGCCAAAAGTTGGATGACAAGTGGTAATTGACTCATAAGACCCAAGAAAGCAGAATCCTAGAACAAGAAAGCAGAAAAACAGCCTGTTTGCACCCAAATAAGGTCAGAAATCTGTGGCAGCAGTTAAGTAGGAGTGAAAATGGGCTTTAAAAACAGGAAGTTTGGAGGAGCAATTAAACATATACAGCTCTCAGGATTTCCATTAGAAGAATACAGATTTATTCTCAGGAGACTGTAAAGCTGAGAGCTCTTGACCTAAGACACTGGAGTTTAAGGGAAAGGATAACATACGGAAAAGAGTGAGAGATTTCTACACTAAATGTTGAGAGCTCCCTGCCTTCTTTTTCTAGTCACTCCCAAACTCCTAGCAGCCAGACCTATTCTTGAGGAAACTGACCAATCCATGAGAAAAGACCCAAAGACAATGACACAAAGAACAGCCTAGAGGGTCACACTATATAAGGTACAGGCCACAGTGAGAAGCTCCATCAAACATACTGAGCTTCCAAACTGCTTTCCTGGTGGAGCACTCTGTTAACGGTGCAGTCAAAGGATTACCACATGGGCTGGGGATGTGGCTCAAGCGGTAGCGCGCTCGCCTGGCATGCGTGCGGCCCGGGTTCCATCCTCAGCACCACATACCAACAAAGATGTTGTGTCCGCCGAGAACTAAAAAAATAAAAAAATATTAAAAAAATTCTCTCTCTCTCTCTCTCTCTCTCTCTCTCTCTCTCTCTCCTCTCTCACTCTCTCTTAAAAAAAAAAAAAAGGATAAAAAAAAAGACCTTTAAAAAAAAAAAAAAAAAGGATTACCACAGAAAGCTTCTAACACAAAGGGTTCATAAAAGACCAACCAGGGAGACAAAAGCAATGAGGAGCAAACAACCACACAGGCAAATGGAAACTTAAGGGGGAAAAGGAGCTAGGAGTGTAGCTCCCTGGTAGAGCATGTGCTTATTAGCAGGTACAATGTCCTGGGTTCAAAGCCCAGCACCAAAAGGGAAAAAGATATGGATAGGGAAGAGGAAGAAGAAGGTGAAAAGGAAGCAAAAGAAGGGAAAGAGAAGGAAAAAAGGAAGAATTGCTTATTAAGGCAAAAATACAAAAGTCTGAATCCTATAACATACAGTGCCTAAAACCAAAGCTTCAAAATACTAAGACTACTATTGCTCATTCCCTAGTCCACAAAATTTCATCAAAATTTCAGAAGGGTAGGGCTGGGGATGTAGCTAAGTGGTATAGTGCTAGTAGGCATGAAGTCCTTGGTTCAATCCCTGGCACCACAAAAAAAATAAAAAATAAAAAAGGTAAGGGCAAAGTAAAAAAGTTTTGTGAAAAAAATATATAAATTATATACATATATATTACATATAAATATATAAGTATATATAAATGTATATATATATATATCCCCAAAAAATGCCTGTAATCAGTGGTGCATGAGGTCCATAAGTTCAAAACCAGCCTCAGCAATGTTATAGAATACTATAACATTCAGTATTTAACCTATAACAATTAGCATATTGTGTTCAAATAGTCTTTGTGGCTTAATTAAAGAAAAAATGTTATTTTGATCACACTAAAATTCCTAAAATGTTTTAGCAACTTGGTGAGACCCTGTCTCTAAATAAAACACAAAATAGGTCTGGGGATGTGGCTCAGTGGTTCAGTGCCCCTGAGTTCAATCCACAGTACCAAAAAAAAAAAAAAAAAAAAAAAGAAAAGCATACTGTTTTCCTTAAGATGTATTGTTTGGTTAAAAAGCAGGGGAAAATAAGGATAAAGTCAAAACTTATAGAACTTTGCAGGAGAGTGAATTTAATGTATGCAAATGTTATAAATTCATTTAGGTGACCAGGAAGACCCAGGATAGTATGCAGAATGTGAGAAAACTATATAAATGTATGGAAGAATCTAATCAAGAGTATGGGAGAGGGGCTGGAGTTGTGGCTCAGTGGTAGAACACTTGCCTAGCATGTGTGAGGCCCTGGGTTCGATTCTCAGCACCGAATTTAATACATAAATAAAATAAAGATCCATCAACATCTTAAAAAAAAAGAGTATGGGGAAAAGGTAGGGTGAAGGGGAAGGGAGAGGGTATGGGAGTAGAAATGACAGTGGAATAAGATAGACATCATTACCCTAAGTACATGTATGAAGACACAAATGGTGTGAATATACTTTGTATACAACCAAAGATATGAAAAATTGTGCTCTATATGTGTAATGTGGATTGTAATGCATTCTGCTGTCATATATAACAAACTAGAATTTTTTTAAAAAGAGTATAGGAGAAAGGTGCTGACCAAAGTAACTCTGGAAATGAGCAGTCTGCAACCAAATATATATCCTGTCCTCTAGTGAATAAGACTGTTTCCCACACAGGCATGGGTTAACAAGTCTAATGATACTCTACCTGCATATCAGAACTGAAGAATTAAGTAAATGAATGCCAGATGGGGGGAGCCAAATTTATCACTGTTGGAAAGGGAGTTTACAGATAAGGGAAATAGGCTAGATTGATTCATGTGGTAATGAATAGAGTAGAGATATTAGTATGAACTTATGTTTAGCTTCATATAGACAGATAGTAACATACAGAAATATTTATAGGGCTGGGGGTATAGTTAAATGGTAGTGTGCATACTTAACATACTTAATTTTTTTAACAATAAAAAAGCAAAAAAATATTTATAGATGGATATAACCACAGGGTAATATATACACATATATTTCCTTGCTTTGTCAGCTTACAAGGCCTGGAAGAACAACAGCCCAGTAGAAATGAATGTAGACATGGCTTGTAGTATTATTCTCCAATAAAAGGAATTTTCCCTGGAGAAATGCCCAATTCTAGGAATTGAGGAAATACATATGATGAGTCTGGTACCAAAAAGCAAATGAGTGCGTTAAAAAGAAAAAAAAAAAGAAAGAAACAAAAGCACAATGATGGTCAAGGGGGCACAGGCACTACCTCAAGAGTTCCCACTAGCCAAAGCTGGAATAATTTTAGTGACAAAATAAATTGCTATTGAATTATGACCCCAAATAATTAATTATAAGTATCTGAGTACATACAGATATAAATTTTTATAAATCTATTCAGATATAAACCAAAACTTAGAAATTAATAGAGAAAAGACATCTCATACAGATAAATTCTGCATTATTTATGCAAAACCCTGCCTTTTGTGTTAAGTCCCCACTCCTTATGTATGGGATGTTGCATACTGACTTCCTCACAAACAGTATAGTATGGGAAGAGGGTAAAAGAGTATTTTTATGAGAAAGAAACCTGCCAAACATTACGACAGCAATAAGTCATATTGATAACATGTGTTTTAGTCAGCATTTTGCTGCTGAGACTAAAAGACTGACAAGGATAATTTTAGAGAAGGAAAAGTTTACTTGGGGCTCATGGTTTCAGAGTTCTCAGTCCACAGAAAGCTAGCTCCACTAGCTCCATTCTTCAGGACTCAAGATGAGGCAAAACATCATGGCAGAAGAGTGTGGTGGAAAGAAAGGGCTCATAGGATGATCAGCAAGCAGAGACAGACTAAGCTCAGCTCACCAAATATATACTCCAAAAGCACCCCCAATGTGACTCACCTCCAGCTACACCCTCCCATCCTGCATTCACCACTCAGTTAATCCTTGTCAAGGAATTAATTCACTGATTGAGTTAAGGTTCTCACAATCCAATCATTTCACCTTTAAACCTTCTTGCACTGTCTCACACATGAGCTTTTGGGGGACACCTAAAATCTAAACAATAACAGCAGGTATTCTTGATAGAATGTAATGAGAATGGCACTTTACCTCTGTGATCTTACTCATCAAAATCCACAACTCAAGTCTAACACTAAGAAAAACATTAAAAGAATCTAAATTTAGGAATACTCTACAAATATCTAACCTGTACTAATTTAAACTGTCTAGATTATCAAAAACAAGGGAAGTTGGGCTACCACAGACAAGAATCATGAGGACTACATGTAATGTAGTATATGAGAGGGGATCCTGGGGTGGGGGGAACAAAACTTAGAAAATCTGAGCTAGGCACAGTGGTGCACATCTGTGATCCCAGCATCTCACAGGGCTGAGACAGAAGGACTACAAATTCAAGGGTAGCCTGTGCAACTTGGTGCCACTTTGTTTCAAAATAAAAAGTAAAAAAGGGTGGGGGGAAGGGAATGTAGTTCAATGGTAGATGGCCCCTGGGTTCAACCCCTGGTACTGCAAATAGTGTTATCAATATTTTATCATTAATTATGAAAGTTTTATCATACTAATGTAAAATATTAACAGAAGAAAGTAGGTGTGGGTATATGGAAACTGAGTATTGTCTTCTTAGTGTTTCCATAAACATAAAAATGTTCTAAAAAGCACATTTAAAAGTATGAAATGGAGGGGCTGCAGTTATAGCTCAGTGGTAGAACACTTGCCTAGCATGCTTGAGGCACTGGGTTCGATCCTCAGCCCCACATAAAAATTAAAAAATCAAATAAAGTTATTGTGTCCATCTACAACTAAAAAAGAAAAAAAATACTAACTAGAACTGCACGTGATAATGCACAGCTGTAATTCCAGGTATTCAGGAAGCTAATGCAGGAAAATCACAATGTTCAAAGAACAACCTCAGCAACTTCGCAAGACTTTGTCTCAAAATTAAATGAAAGGACTAAGGATGTTGCAGTTCAGTGTCAAGAGTATGTGTGAGGCCCCAGGTTCAAGTCTCAGTGCCACCAAAAAAAAAAAAAAAAAAAAAGAAAGAAAAACAAAAACAAAAGAAAAAGGGGTAGGTGTGTAACTCAATGGTAAAATGAATGTTTAGCACCCCAAAGCCTTGGGTCCAATATCCAACATGTGTGCATACACGCTCACATTTGCACGCGTACACATGAATAAAAAAATAAAAATTTTTCAACAACAAAGGAAAGGTAAGAAAGTCTAAAGAATACATACCAAACTTGAGAAGTTAATACTTCTGGAGAGGGACTGAAAGAAAAAGGAAAATCAAATTTTCCTTTAGAAATTTACTGCTTGAATCTAGCACTTGAATTTATCTATGTATTATTGTATAAATTGAAAATTTTAATTTCTTACTTTTATTATTACTATTATTTGCAGTACTTGGGATTGAACACAGGGAGACCTACCTCCAAGCTACATCCCCAGCCCTTTTTAAAAATTTTCTATTTTGATTACAGGCTGGGTTCAAACTTACAATCCTCCTGCCTCATTCTTCCAAGTAGCTGGATTAAAATCATAACCCACTCTGGTGACATGTTTAAATTTAAATGTCACATTTAAACACTGAATGTTAAGTAAAATCATTATTAAAGAAAAGCCAATCTCTGAACACTTCTTTTTTTTTGGGGGGGGGTGGGTATCAGGGATTAAACTCAGGGGCACTCAACCACTGAGCCACGTCCCCAGACCTTTTTGTATTCTATTTAGAGACTGGGTCTCACTGAGTTGCTTAGCACCTTTACCAAGATGCTGAAGCTGGCTTTGAACCCACAATCCTTCTGCCTCAGCCTCCTGAGCCACTGGAATTAGAGGCGTCCCTAAACACTTCTATTTCTATTCATAAACTGTCCAATCTTCAGAATCACCTCCAAATTGCATTCAAGCCTCTACTTATGGTAACTACTACTTAATCATTCTCATACATTAAAGGCAAAGTAGAAAAATTGTCAAAAGAATATGCTAAATTGCCAAGGGAGATAAGAAATTAATATTACTATTAAAATTACATATGAAGGGAACTGCTATAAGCACTAAGATAATGCTTCATTACAAATATTATTAAACTTGGGACTTTTAATATAAACTATGTTATTCAGAACAATAAGAGCCTAATTGTAACAGCATTATGTGTTAAGTGGTGTCTGACAATACTTGGCTTTGTATTACTACACTTGGTAAAGTTAACAATACATACTATACTTCCACCTAGCCAGTCCCTCCAAGCAATTACAAATGGAAAGTACGTAAAGCCCAATAAATTTAATATGATGTTTACCAACTGCTTAGATTACCGGCAACAGTAACTTGAGAAAAAAGGACTATCAACATGATTTTCAACATAAATCTGTAAGATAAGAATCTTTATCTAAATGGGCACTGTTCACCATTACAAGAATATGGTTCTGCTAATCAGTTGTACTTATTCAAAAGTAACATAAAAATAAATTAAGGAACCAAAGTATTTATTTTGAAGCCTTAAGAACAAATAAATCAGAGGATGTAACTTGAATCTCTTCAAGCCCTTTTTTTTCCATAAAAAATTCAAAGTCATCCTCATGATAGGATTTTTAAATAATATAATTTACTATAATGTACTATAATTGATGTCTAGGATAAAGTAATTTGGAGTTATGTAGAGAATAAGTGGGTGGCACATCCTTAAGAGCAGGATTCCCTAGAGCAGCTCACTTGGATCTTGGTTTCAGCCCAAAGCAGGAAATCCTGCCCTGTTTCCAAGGGACAGACAAAATGAGTAAGCCAAACAAATTTCCTCTAACAAAGAGTCATCAGTGAGATCAGGCAAGAAAATAAAGATGGATCGATAAGAATCCACCACTGCTACAAAACAACATGAGGAACAAGGTTTACCAAGAGTGAGTCAAATCAAATACAAACAACAGTTACAGATCTGCAGCTCCTGACATTGACAAATCCTGCTTCCATATCCCTAACATTACAAAAGAGCTTTCATGATACATTCATCAGTGGTAATATCTGCTTTAAGTAACATACCATTTGTTATTTTTAGATAGTTAACCCAGAAATATTTACAAATAAAATGATATTATTTCTAGGATTTGCTTCAAAATACAAGGAACAGCATAAATGAAACAAGATTGACTGTCATGATAATTACTGATCTTGGGGTGATGGGTTCATAATGTTTACTACACTTTGTTTTTTAACTTCTTTTTATTTTTACTTACACATGACACTAGAATGTATTTTGGCAGAATATACATAACAGAATATAACTTATTCTATTTAGGATCCCACTCTTGTGATTGTACATGATGTAGTCGTATTTACAAATACAAGGCTAGAAAAGTTATGATCAATTAATTCTACTGTCTTTTCTATTCCCCTCCCCCTAATCTATTTTTGTATGTCTGAAATCCTGATAGTAAAAAGTTGAAAATATAAATATCATTAAGAAATAACTCTATCCCTACAACTTAACAAAACAAAAACCCAATTCAAAACTGAGCTAAGGACTTGAATAGACATTTCTTCAGAGAAGATATACAACGGTCAATGCAATGAAAACATGTTCAACATCACTAATCATTAGGAAAAGGGAAATCAGTACTGCAAGGAGATATTACTTCACACCCATTAAATGATCACTATCAAAAAAAAAAAAAAACAGAACAGGAACAAGAGTTGCCAAGGATATGCAGAAACTGCAACCCTTGTGCACTATATCGATGGGAATGTAAAATGGTGCAGCACTATGAAAAACAGTATGGCAATTCCTCAAAAAATTTAAAATAGAATTATCATATCACCCAGGAATTGCACTACTGGGTATAAACTCAAAAGAATTAAAAGCTTAAACTCAGAGTACACCCATGTTCATAGCAGCATTATGCATAACAGCCAAAAGGTGAAGGTAAACCCTGGTCCATCAACAGATATCTAGATAAAAGCAAATTTAGTATACACATACAACAGGAAATCATTCAGCTTTAAAGAAGAAATTCTGACACCTGCTGCAATATGGATGAAACTTTAAGACATTATGGTAAATGAAATAAGCCACTCAACAAAAGTACAAATATTGATTGTATTTATAAGAGATACCTAGAGTAGAATGGTAGTTGAAAGGAGCTAGGGCAGGAATAATGGAAAGTTATTGTTTAATGAGTACAGATTTTCAGTTTTGTAAAGATAGAGACTGGTTGCACAAATGTGAAGGTACTTTATGCCACTGAACTATATACTTATGGTTCAGGGTAGAGCACGTGCTGAGCATGTATGAGGCCCTGGGTTCAATCAATAGCAGCATCAAGAATAATAAGTTAACAGTGTATTTTGTATGTATTTTACCACAATTTTTTAAAGTTTTCAAAGAAACAATTTATTCATCTTCTCAATCTTTTGCAAAAAATATTTTACAAAAGTTTTTTGAAAAAGTTTTCTTTGATCACTGACAACTGTAGGCCACTTATATAGAAGTAACCTTAAAAATCTTGATAAAACATTGTATAGGGTATTCCATGATACAGTTATGACTTATAAAAATAAAAAAATAAAAAATAAAACAAATCACATGGGCACTATTCAGTCCATCCTCCAAGATCATGACTTCATCTAATACTTTAATGCAAATGATTCAACCTGTTAAAATATGAGACTCCCTGGGTACAGTGGTGGATGCCTACAATCCCAGAAGCTTGGAAAGCTGAAGCAAGAGGATCATGAGCTCAAAACCAGCCTCAGCAACTGAGAAAGGCCCTAAGCAACTCAGCAAGACCCTATCTCTAAATAAAATATTTAAAAAGGGGCTGGGGATGTGGCTCAGTGGTTAATTGCCCCTGAATTCAATCTCAGGTGCCAAAAAATATGTGTGTATGTGCACATGTATGACTCATTTCCTGACCTATCAAACTGTTCCTCCAAAATCTTAAGAGAACTTACCTCAAAAGGTGTCATTCCCGAAGCTGCTCTACATTCTTATCAGACTACAATATAAACTTACCGGTGATGCTCTCAATGCACACGTTCACTAGTAGGCCAAGAGTTAAGTACGAAATCGAACATTCTGCAGTTTATTTTTGAACCTATATGACAGTATCATCATCACCCACTGGATTCTCAAAACATGTGGCATGAAGAGTAAAATTCACGTCATAAGCAAAGACCTACTACTGTAAAGCAGAGGGTTTGGAATAGATGAACAGGAGTTAACGATCTCAGAAAGCTACATACAGCAAGTTTCTCAACACTATGTATGGGTCTACTTAGAACTTTTCAAAATAATGCATTCACATGGTTGGACGCATAGCTGCAGTTTCAAAATGTAAAAAGGAAAAAAAATAAAATAAATTATGTCACAGGAAACCTATAAGCCGAGCGTTTCTTTATGGTCTGTCACTATGCTAAATTCCAGTTGTGCACATATTAAAATACTGATTTAAAAAAAAAAAAGACAAAGGAGGTCTGAGGATGTAGCTCAGTGGAAGAGTGCCTGCCTACCATATGTAAAGCGCTGGATTCAATCCCCAGTATCAAGGGGGGGGGAAAAAAAGACTGATCCTAAAACAACCATAAAGGGGCTGGCAGTGTAGCTCAATGGTAGAATACTTGCCTAGCTTGTGTGAGACCAGAATTTGATTCCCAGCCCTGCAAACAAACAAACACCATAAAGGCAAATAAAACAGTTTGCGATTACGAATATCACATCATTTCCTGTTACATTTACTTTGCTTGAGACCACCTCATTTTGATTAACCCAATCAAATAGAAGTGAGAACACCTCTGTGACAACCCAGGGCATGTTCCTATCAAGTTGCTGGGACAATTCACCAACATTCTATAATTCAAAAGCCTTTTTAAGTATGTATATTCTTTGATCAAGCATCATGACACCTAGAAATTTACATAGGAAATAGTTGAAGATATATGTATGGAAGCTTCAGTGGATGAAAAAATTTATAAATTCTCAGTGGCTACCAATGGGCAATTGATTACATTATGGTCAGCATATAATTACATGTCATGCAGACATTAAAAACATTTAATACAGCCAGACACAATGGTGCAAACCTGTAATCCCAACAGCTCAAAAGACTGAGACAGGAGGATCAAGAGTTCAAAGCCAGCCTGAGCAATTTAGCAAGGCCCTAAGCAACTCAGTGAGACCTGGTCTCTACATAAAATATAGAAAAGGGCTAGGGATGTGGCTCAGTGGTTAAGTGCTTCTGGGTTAAATTCCCAGTACGAAAAAAAAAAAAAAATTTTGATGCAGGAATGTATTCATACTATGCAATTATGTGAAAAGGCACATTACCAAATAGTACTAAAATATGAACCCATTTTAATATATTCTTTGTACACACATGCAAATTTATAAATGTATATGCCTGAAAACATGATAAACATGGACACATGCAAAAATGAGCACAAATACTATCAGAAGTGGACAGAATTAAACATTAACATAAGAGGACGTGCTTGTATATATACGTATGAATATAAAAGAGTACACATGTATACAATTATCTGCTAATTCCTGTGCCTATCATTGAATCATAGTCTGTTTTGTTTTTTAGTTTTATATATTTATTTTATGATACTGGGATTGAACCCTGGGATGCTTTACTGCTGAGCTACATCCCCGGTAAGCTCTAGTTTTTATTTTGAGACAGGGTGTCAAAAGTTACTGAGGCAGGCCTCAAACTTTCAATCATCCTGACTCAACCTCTCGCATCACTGGGATTACAGGCAAGCACCACCACAACTAGCCCCTTTCTCTTTTTTGAGACAGAGTCTTCCTAAATTGCTTAAACTGGCCTATCCTCCAGTCTCAGTCTTCCAGTTAGCAGGATTATAGACTGAGATTATAGGCATGCACTGCCACACCCAACAAGCCCTGTGTTTTAAGTAGGTATGTGTTTATTCTTGTAATCATAATTTAGCAGCTTTGTGACCTTGAAAAAGTTACTGAGCCTCTCTGAGACTTTTTTATCTATCCAATGAGAACAACCCCTGACTCATAAGGATTTTGTAAGAATTAAATGAAAAAATGGATGTAAACCACTTAGTGCTCTGATTGGTGCAGAGTAAATCAATATTAGCTTTCCTTATCTGTACACATGTATTCTGATCTATACTTATGTATATTTACATGACTATAAGTCCACAAAAATACACAGTAAAGTAATAGCTCTGGTTATCTGTGAGTGATAGATTAGTGTTTGGGGAGGTATTTTTGGCTTTCATTTTTTATAAATTTTCTAGATTATGTTTTCATTTTTTTTAAAGATTATTTCTTGAAAATAATTATTTTCAAAAGAATGAAATAAAGGTAGCCTACCCCTGACATAGCTCAATTCTGCAGAATTGAAAGCTATTAAATACTTCACCACAGAATCCATAATTGTGACACTCCAACAAATTCTCTATTCTAGCAGTACTTCAGCATTAACCAATAGATCAGAAGATGGCAGTACAAAGAAAACAGCTCTTTTGCTTGTTTGCCTTAGCCAAGACAGGATGAAAAAAAAAAATGAATCAGATGACCCTACATGGTACAAGTGATTTGCAAACACCTTCGTGACAGTTAAGTGACATCTGTGATTCGAATTTTATTAAAGCAGGTAAGATCTCAGAGTCTTGTCCAAGGTCATACAGAAAAACATGTGCTACACCCCAGGCTGTTAAGAGATACGAGAATTAGACTGCACTGCCACAATCTGGGGTGTGTTTATGGAACCAAGAGGCTAAATTCTTAACCAGTCATTTCAGGAGTCCGAGCTGGAGGCGGGGACGGAAGGCGGCAGCGAGGTGGGAGGGGCGGGGGGGGGGATTGGGGGAGGCGGATTACAACACTGGGCTGAAGACAGCAAAACAGAACAGTAACTGGCTGCACCAATGTTAATCTACACGTTTTAATCATGCCTGCTTTCCTTAGTTCTAAAACATAAAATTGCAAATCATCTAAGACAGAAGCTTCTATTTCATAAAACCAGAACATCGTATGCGAATTGTAACCGAAAGCGTTTGAACCGAGACAAAACACGAGGAATTATTTGGGGTTCCAATCAACATCAGTCACTACCTGGCTCAATTCCCAAAATTACGAGGTGTTAGATTCATACCTCGTAGAAGGTCTCTAAATTTCCGAGGGAAAGCCAATGCAGACCGTGTGTAAGACTAGCAGCTCTTTTCCCTGGGGCCTCAATTTACAAATCACACCCGCGAGATAATAATCCAATCATCTCTTATACACGTCCTCCCTAGCTATGCTATTAAATTTCTTTAAACGTCACTTCCAAGCGTTTAAAATACACCCAGGCACACGCCCTGTGGCTCCACTGTAGCTCTACCTTGGGCGCATCACCCCAGTAAAGCATCGCCTCTGCCAAATCTACTGCAAACTGCGGGGCTGTCTCTCGCTGCGTTTTTCACTTTTGTCTTAAAACCGAGGCGAGGGGGATGGGTTTCGACCAACAGACGAGGCTCTGAAACCCTGAGTAATCGCATCTCGCTGTGGGGAGCAGTCGGCGGCAGCACCAGCGATTTTATCTTTCTTTTCACCCCGTTTCCCTTTCCACTTCACTTCTTCCCCCACCCCTTTCTTTCTTTTTTTTTTTCCAATGACATCAAACCAAAAGGTGAAAAGGGGGAAAATGTCCCCAGATCGATACCTCCTCAAAGTCCCGAGTTCTGACTCTGAGATCCGCCCGCCAGGGAAAATGCGGGCAACAAGACAGGCGTCGGGTTTTTCACCGCCAGGTTCCGCCCCGGCCCGCGGCGGCCTCGAACCGAGACCAGGGCCCGCGGACCCGCCCCAGGCCCAGCGCGGCCTGCCAAGCCCCGGCGTCGAGTAGACCATGGCCGGGAAAGGCCTGAAGCAACCGGCGGGTAGGGCCGGACCGGGATCCCGGATCCGGGGTCTGGGGTCCAGGATCTGGAGCTGGACTCGGGTGCTGCTCACCTGCTGGTATCGGCTGCCGCAGGCCGGCTCCACCGCCGCCAGCGCCGCCAACGCCAACGCCATGGCGCAGCCGGCCGCAGGGAAGGAAGGCAAGCAAGCGAGCTGAAAGGGCGCGGGCGCTGCGGCCTGGGAGCGCTGCGAGGCCGAGGGGGACGCGCCTCGTGTGGGTCTCGATGGTCGCCGCTCCCGCAGAGACGCTCCTCTCAGGTTGTGAGCGCCGCCGCCGCCAAGGCTCCGCCGCGGCCCCTGGGGAGGAGGCGGGGACCAAGACGACGACGCGGCGCCGCCGCCCCGCCCCCGACTCGCGCCGCCCTGCCCGGCCGGGCCTCGCCCTGCGCCGCCGCTGCCTCATCGCCACCGGGGGCGAAGAGGCCACAGCCCGGTCCTAGAGGCCGTTGGCCCCAGCCGAGGCTGACCGTCTTACACAGCGGTGGTCCGGTGCCCGGTATCGAGCAGCAGCATTTCTTATCCACTCCCGGTGCTTATCCTCTTAGGTCCGGGGGCAGCCAGCCACAGGGCGGCCGCCAAATCAAGTCTTTGTGACCCTGATGAAAAGTACATGATATTAAAATGTCTCTGTCCATAAATAAAGTTTTATTGGAACACTGCAGCTCTCTTTTGATTGGTATAGCCCTGCAAATCCTAAAATACTTACCATCTGCTTTTACAGAAAAAGTTTGCTGATCCTAAACCCTACTTGAGAGTGGGTTACTTATAAGGGCAGCCTAATGTCAATGCAGTCCTTTACCTGTGGATACAGAAATCATATTTTCTGAAACAAAGATCTCAGAACATGAAAGTCAGAACTTGAAGGATTTAGCCTCGCTAGGAGTTTTCCAAGGAACAGGAACATGTGCAAGGCCAGTAAGGAGAGAGCTTGCATCGTGGGAGAACTGAAAGGAGTCTGGCATAGCTGCCAAATAGGAGATAAATTATCAGTGGTGCACAGATGAAGAAATTATGCCTGAAGAGATTAAATATTTTACCCAGTGACACAGAGCTAGTAAAGGATAAAGTTGGAATGCAAGCCCATTAAGCCAGCTCTCTTAGCCATAATCAAGCAACTAAATTATAAGCTTTGTGAAGAAAGAATATTTTTCTTTCCAGTCTTTAATGGTCTACAACATCTAGTACACTACAGTTATGCAGGCATTCAGGGTCTGTTTCCTCTTATCACATCCAGCCATCTGGAATTGCTTCTAACCACATGTCCAACACAGAGGGGAATATCAAAAACAAAAACCACCCTCAGTCTTTGAAGCTTGTTGCACTTCCCATTTCTTCTTGATTGCCTTTCCAAGTTGCAAGTCTAGAGTTGATATTAATATGATTATCTTAACTTCTAATTTTCAAGTTTAGTTAATCACATAAAACATAACTGTGATTTGGATGGCCCTGAGGTTTATGTAGCAGCAAATCACATTATTAAAAGTTCTAGACACTTACCTTCCTTACTTCGAAGTTACTGTTAGCATCCACACTCCTACCTATTTGTCCCTATTTCCAAGTGTTAGCCTTACATGTATATGTGTGTGTGTGTGTGTGTGTGTGTGTGTGTGTGTGTACACTGGGAGAGTAACAAATTCAAAAACATGCTAAATGGTAAGGTCTCCTTATTTCAGAGGCTCCTCACTCCTTTTTTATTTTTGTATTTTTAACTCAGAGAAACAACATTTAAATGTAATGAGGTACAGTGAATTGAACAAAGATAATGTTTTTCCCCTGGTCTTATATAAGGGGGGAAAGTCTAACTTGAAATTAAAAAAAAAATCATCAGTAGAAAATAGAAATCCAGGCTTCTTTGTCCAGATTGTCTAAATTTATATACAAGAAGGGATAAAAAAGAATATGTCTGTCTTGCTACATATGGCTATTGGAGCAACAACTGCCATCTTTATGCTTGTCTGCAGTGCTGTGGCTTTTTCTGGAAAAAGAATTGCTGCCCTTCCATCTATTTCTTTCCTAAATTACTTTCTTCCTCAGTATCTATAAACTTCTTGCATGTGGACCCAAGTCTTTACCACAGTATAAATAATAGGCTTTCTCATGGGAATATTTTCTCCCAAAAGCAAAAAGAAAGTTGATTTCTAACTTCCAATTTCCCTTTCCTGCTCCTTTTCTGATGTCCTCAAATTAAAATCTTTTGCAGTAACAATAAAGACCTTGGGTGTGCTCTCCCCGTCTTTTTCCTGTGAATTCCCCAAAGTTTGTAATAATAAATAAGTTGATATTTTTTTGCCTTGATTCAATGGGTGGAAAAACTGGAGAATTGAGAAATTAAATCACCACTGCATAAGGCCTCCAGTTGGCAAGCAAACTGTAAAATGAAGGGGAAAACTGAATTTCTTATACCCGGGATCCATGCCTGGTACATTCGAAGCAGACAGAGAAGATAATCCAAGGCTGTAAAAATTGCACCCTGGCTTCATCTCTAGATGTTGTCAAGAGAGTTTCCACAGAGAAAGTTATTAATTTCAGATTGCTGCACTTAGAAACTTATTTCCCCACAGAATAACAGTAATACTTTCCATGTGCAGTATTTTTAAGTGAATTGCTGATTCTGAATCATCCATCCTGAGAGAGAGGAAACATTATGGACAAGTAAGAGCACAGCCCATGTCTGTATTGCTTTTTTTCTGCAAGTTTAGATAAAAATCTCCAGAATAGATGTGGCCTTCTTTCTTTCACATCCACACAAGGCTTGACCTAGGCAATGCTCAGTTCAGTATTAAACAAGAAGTGTTTGTTCAATTTGTTCAAAGCCTCACTAGTGTAACTTCTCATCTGAGCCCTTGAACTTTTCCAGCTAATCTTTACAGGGCTCCAGTGGAACCATGCAGTTTCATTTCTACTCACTTAACCACTTCTTTCAATTCTCATTGCACTACCAGGAGCTTCATTAAGAGCAATAGGTAATTTCTTCATATTACCAATAAAAAAACTTTTCCACTGATAATTACTGCTGTGTGGAACACCTCCTGGGGCTTGTACTCTATCACCATCTCCATAATCCTCATAACAAACCATTTGCAGATAAAGTGATTGAGGAAATTGACAACACTTGCTCAGCTAGGGAGTGGTGGAAATGCAAATCTGCCTGACTCCAAAATGTGAGAACTGCTCTGTTCTTAGAAAGAAATAGAGGACATGGAAGGGCCACTCCCACCCTTTGGGTCTTCACAATGAAATAGAGAAAATAGTAATCAGGTATTCAAGATATCTTGAAATATAATAATTGCATATGGGAGCTTGGAGCAGTGGCACATGCCTAAAATCCCAGTGATTCCAGAGGCTGGGACAGGAGGATCATAAGTTTGAGGACAGTATCAATAACTAAGAGAGACCCTAAGCAACTAAGCAAGACCTGTCTCAAAAAGCAGGATGTACTGTGTGTGTGTGTGTGTGTGTGTGTGTGTGTGTGTGTGCGCGCGCGCGCGCGCGCGCACTGGGGATGTAGTTCAGTGGTAAAGCACTCTGGTTTCAATCCCTAGTATAAAAATTACAAAACAAAACCAAAAAACAAAAATTGTGGGTTGGAGCTGGAATATAGCAATTGCAGAGTTCTTGCCTACATGGATGAGGTGCTTGGTTTTGTGTTTGCAAAAAGCAAGTCAACTGCAGCTGTGTTGAGCTATATTAACAAATACTGAGAGATATGGAGAGAATGACATGTCAGGTGGGGTAATCAGGTAAGGATTGGGAAGAGAGGATTTAATATTAGAAAAAGGTTTTATTTTGATGGGAAGATGAGAAGGTCTACCAAGTTGTGAGTACTGCTTGTATAAAAGCTATACCAAAAGTTCACAGAGAGGGTTAGATAGTAAATATTTTAGGCTGTAAGTTGTCACAGCTACTCGGCATTGCCATTGTCTCACAAACACAGTCACAGACAACAGCAAACAAATTGGGCAAGGCTGTTGCTGTGGAATTGTTCACCCAAACTTCATTCCCAAAGCAACAGAGTTGGAAGGTGGAGCCGAATAAGAGGTGATTAAGTCATGAATGGATTAACGTTATCTCAGGAGCCAGTTAGTTATTGCAAGAGCAAGTTGTTATAAAAGAAAATTGCCCACTCTTGCTTGCTTGTCCTCTCTTGCCCTCTCTATTCTGCCATGGAATGACGCAGCAAGAAGAGAGGATGCCGGCACCTTAATATAGGACTTTTCAGCCTCCAGAACTGTGATAAATTTCTCTTCTATATAAGTTACCCAGACTCTATTATTCTGTCACAGCAGCACAAAATGGACGAAGACAGATGTGTTTCAGGGAAATTTTATCTTAGGGACATTGAAATGTGAATGCCACATGATTTTCACAAATTATGAAATGTTATTCTTTCCATTTTTTTTCAACTATATAAAAATGTAAAACCCTTCTTAACTCTTAGGCCACACAAAATTAGGCCATGAGGTACATCTGCCCACCCCCGCCCCCATAGTTTGCCAACCCCTGGCTTAGTAGCAAGACAAAGGAAATTATTTGCTAAGAGTTTGAGAAGGAAGTTTAAGCCAGAGAGTAATGTAGAAGATCTATTGGAAAGGGAAGGGGATAAGAGAGGAGAGTAAGAATGAATAAAAGATCCTAAAATACAGGTAGATAAATGGTTTCTGGGGGAAAAAAAACATGAAAGAAATCAAATAGAAATCCAACATGGAACTCTGAATTCTTTGACTTACCTTTCTGCCACTAGAATCCAACTGATTCATTCATTCAACAAATATTAGTTAGCACCACTGTGAAGGGAGATCAAAAAAGACCACCACGCCTCAAATTTTTTAATAAGTGGGAGGAGCTGGGTGGGGATGGAGCTCAGAGGTAGAGCCATAATGGATTCTATCTTCAATAACACACACACACACACACACACACACACACCTACACACACACACATCTGCATGCTGACTTTACTTTTTCTGGTTCCCTTTCCATAATTTATCTCCCTAATCCTCTCTTTCTACAGCTGAAGATGGTAGTTAAGCCCAAGTCCTAAACTACCTCTTTGAGAGTTACTGATTTCCCTCGGTGTCTAACCATATATGAATTATATGTCAGCAAGTTTCTGTTTGTTTTTCTCTTGTTAATCTGTCTTTTGTGACAGGTGCTTAGCCAAAAATTTAGAAGAGTGAAGGGGAAATTGTTTTTCCCTTCCCTCCAAGGTGCTATGGGTGGCCAAGAAATGAGGAACAGCAAAAAATGTCCATCCACAAGGAAATCAAGTCTCTCAGCCTCATCTTTGGATGCAATGTTCCAATCAGTTAACTAAGCTCTTTGAATAAAGTAAAGAGGAGTAGGGAAAATGCTCAACTCCTCCAACCCTCCAGCTCATCCATGAGGTGAATCAAGGGCTTCTCGCATTTCCCAAGGTGATAGTTTTTTTCACTGTTTAGGGAGCATCATAAGAAACAAAATTACACAAGGGAAATGCTAAACTTGGAGCTCTGTACTGTCTGGGGTGTGGCAAGGGAGAAGCAATATGTGCTAATTATGACACACAAGAGAAGTCACCTGCAGGGGCTCCCACTGGAAGAAGCTGGTGCTGGCTGGTGGAAACAGCAGAGCCTGTGGGCATGCAGGTTGGTTCACACAGGTCTGTAGCCAACTCTGCCCAGGTGACTTAGAGCAGGTCTCAGGCAACATGTAAAAGCAGATCTCCAGTCTAAATAAGATTACCCTAGAGCCAGGGGACAAGACCATAGTTTTAAAGGAAGATTGAAATCCTGGCCAAATTATTCAGGACTTTTTTTTAAATATATATATGTATTAAAATATATATATATATTTTAATATATATATAGTATTTATTTTTTAGTTGTAGTTGAACACAATACCTTTTATTTTATTTATTTATTTATTTCTATGTGGTGCTGAGCATCAAACCCAGGGTCTCGAACATGCTAGGCGAGCTTTCAACCGTTGAGCCACAACCCCAGCCCCAGGACTTCTTTTTTAACGGGAGGGACTATCCTTCATCCCGCGTCTTTAATAACAAAGCCCACAGATAAGGACACGCTCCTTTTGATGCCAAATTCCTCCTTTATTCCACCATAAAGTTTATGACATATTTCTAATTGTCCAATGTCCTAACCAAAGGTGATGTCGCTGGCCCCAAGAACACTGCTTTAAAAACAACATGTGCAAGGCGCACTTTCTTTACACCACAGGCTGCCAGGCAATTTAAATTTATTATCTTTTTCAACACTCACAATACACACAAGAGGTAGAGTCAATATCTCATTTTATAGATGAGGGAACAAGTAATATGGAGGCTAATTACTGTGTGTATGTGTGTACGTGTGTAAAAGAAAGAGAGATTAGGACTAAAAGAAATTCATAAATCATTTAGCTTGAGATTTAATTTTGTTGATGAGGAAACCGAGCTCAGAGAGGTTAAGCTCATGATCACACAGCGAAGAACTGGCTTTGGGTTAACATAGATCACCATGGCCTCCTGTTCTCTGTGAGTCTGTGCCCCAGTGTGTCATGATTTGGGGATTTGTACCATCCTCAGGTGTGTTGGTACAACCAAGCTATGATTAAAAAAAAAAAAATGGTGGTGTGTTTTCTCTGTATCAGATTGGTAACTTGGAGTAAAATCAAAATAGGCAACTCTTCCCCTTAATCCCCTCCCCTCAGGACCTGCCTGGTGCTTGGTTATCTTTTGAATTCCTCACCAGCGTCAGGAAACATATCTAAAAATATGTGGGTCTCCAGCTTTCCCAGAAGAGGCTTGTAACCTAAAAATGTCACTCCTTCCAAAACATAGCCTTTGCGCCAGGCGTGGTAGCACACACCTGTAACCCCAGCAGACTCCGGAGACTGAGACAAGAGGATTGCAAGTTCAAGACCATCCTCAGCAATTTAGCAAGACCCTGTCTCAGAAATCAAATGTAAAAAAGGGGGCCTGGGAATATAGCTAGGGGGTAGAATTCCCTTGGGTTCAATCCCCAGTACTTTAAAAAAAAAAAAAAAAAAAAAGATGCAAGACACAGTCTTATGTGTGTGTTCTCCTTCCCACTCCAGGGAGCTTGCTTTCCTCTACCTGGAGACTGGGTTACCTTCCTGTGGAAGGGAGAAGAATGTCTCCTGCCAGGGAGAAAAGACTTTTTCTAGGAACTTTGGCAAAAATGGCTTTCTCTAAAGCAGGATGACTTCAAGGAGGAGGAGAGGTGTGAGTCTCTGGCCTCCTCTTACACCTCCTGAAGAGCTTCTAAATGGGACAATGTATGTAAAAGTGCTTTGTAATCTGCAAATACCAGAACCTAGCACACACTCTGCTCACATTTCCTGCCTCTTCAAAATCTTGGTGGTTGGGAGGGACTTCACTAGTGGATACCTCCAGGCTTTCCAGCCAAACAACCCTGGGAGACTTCCTGTCCCAGGCTGTTTAAGGGTAACATTTTGTGTGCTGTGCTGAGATTAGAACCACTTCAGAAAGCAGGCATGAGACTGGGTTTATGCCAGATAAAATCGAGTTTTGGGCAAGCCAACAGAGTTGGGCAGACAGGGAAAGCTTTTTGCTCCGTCTGGGATGATCTGGCAATGGATTCGGTCACCACATCAGCTTGGAGTTGGTCTTCATACAAAGACTGGTCTGCTGGCTACTTGCCAGAGCCAAGTAGAAATCAAGCTACTTGATTTCTGTGGAACCTTGTCCTGTTAGAAATGTTTTCAGTTCTTTTATTCACGCATTCACTCTTCTAACAGATATTTAATTCTTACACCACAGGCAGCTTTCTCTGTTTAAAAAAAAAAAACGCCTCCACTTGCTGCCCACATACAGGGAGTATAGTTTGAAGATAAGCAGTTTACACACAAAAGGTAAAAATATGCCTATTACCACTGCGTCCACTCCTTACCATTTTTGTTACCCTGACTATAAACCAGAGGTCCCTTTGGGGATATTTTCTATTTCTGGAAACCATCATGCTCTAGAAAGTACTATTTTCACAAGGCCATCCTACAGTTTATAATTTTTTGTATGGCATTTTTACAATATTTATTGAGTACTTCTATGCCTAGCTTATGCCAGAATATGAAGGAACGTGAAAGGAATAATATATATCATTAAGAAGAACATGATCAGTGCTTCTTGCTTGGTTGACAAAAACAAACAACCAAACCAAAAAATGAACAAGCCATATAAGACGTCTTGTCATCTCACTCAAGTGAGGGTGGGTACATGAAATGTCAATGCACAATCCTGGCAGGGAAAATGCAAGTGATTCCTAGTTCCCACACTCGCAACAGACATCAGTAATCAATCATGATGCTCTCGATGAGGTCAGATGCAGACAAGAACCTGCTCATCACTGTGCTCTGAGTGGCCACTGCCAGTCATCTGGAGTGGGCAGGTAAACTACAATCAACCCAACCACCAACAGAAATTCAGGAAAGGAAAAATATGGCCCTATGTGCTGAAGCGGCTACAAAAGAAGCCATAGGGGAGGGCAATTTTAGCCCAGCCCCATAGGCTTTGATCATATTTGGGTAGAATGAGTAAATAGGGAAGAAAAGGGAGGAAGAATGAGCTCAGTGTCCTGATATGACCCAACAGAGTCAAAAAAGGAGAGTAACCTACCCCTGAATGGATGTTTCTGTTTTTGTTTTGGTAGTGAGGACTACTACTCAGGGGTGCTCTACCACTGAGCTACATCCCTAGACATTTTCTTATTTTTTTATTTTGAGACAGGTTCTTGCTAAATTGCTGAGGCTGGCCTCAAACTTGTGATCCTCCTGTATCAGCCTTCTGAGTCACTGGGATTACAGGCATGCACTACCACATCTGGCAGAGTGGATGCTTTAAAAGGCCATATTATGAATGGATAAAGAAACTGCGATATTATACACAATAAAATACTACTCAGCCTTCAAGAAGAATGAAATTATGACATTTACAGGTCAACGACAGAGGTGGAGAATATCATGCTAAGCGATGTAAGCCAATCCCCCAAAAACAAAGGCCAAATGTTTTCTCTGATAAGTGGATACTGATCCATAATGGGTCGGGGGGCAAGGGAAGAATGGAGGAACTTTGAATGGAGCAGAACCTCAAAATGGGGGGAGAAGATGATAGAATGAGATGGACATTATTACCCCTATAGATGGGTAAGACTGCACAAATGGTGGGACTCTACCTCATGTACAACCAGAGAAATGAAAAGTTGTGCTCCATGTGTGTAAAAAGTAAAATTAATAATAATAATAAAAGGCTATCTCATGGCTAGGGACGGTGCTGCACACATGTAATCCCACCTGGGAAGCTAAGGCAATATGACCCTAAGCTCAAGGCCACCTGGGCAACAGGGCAAGACTCTGATTCAAAATCAAAAGAATGAAAAAGGGCTGGAAATGTAATTCAGAGGTAGAACAATCCTGGGTTCAATCCCCAATACTGGGGAATGAGGGGGAGCCATGCACTTTTCTATCATTGTTTCAAAATTTATTTTTATTTATTTATACTATTTTTGATTTTTCTTTATTTTTATCTTATTCCATTCTAAATACTTATTACACAAGCTTTGGGGTCATCATGAACACTGTGCATATTGTTCTGGTACAAAGGTATCCACCTGAAGGGGCAAGTGGAAGAATTCCAGCTGGCACCCCAATGGCCAGACATTTCCCCTGGTATAGTGCTGCACCCTTAGCAAGAGAGACACCCATTCCTATTCTGTGCAGTCTCCACAGGAGCTAGCAGTAGGCCTCCAAGTAACCAATACTGATTGTAGAAAAATTAGAAAACACAGCTGGTTGTAATGAAAAAGAAAATAAAACCAACCTGAAATTCCACTATTAAAATATAAACACTTTTAATATTTCCAAGATTTTTTTATGTCCAGATGTTTTTTTTTTATGCATATACACACATTTTTTTGGTTGTGGTGGTGATGGTGCTGCAGATCAAACCCAGGGCCTTGCACATGCTAGGTAAGCACTTCACCCCCAGCCCAGTTTCAATTTATGTATTTATTTGGTATTGGGGATTGAACCCAGGAGCACATAACTATTGAGACACATCCCCAGCCCTTTTCAAAATATTTAGAGGCAGAGTCTCTCTGGATTGCATAGGGCCTGGCTAAATTGCTGAGGTTGGCTTTGAACTCACCATCCTCCTGCCTCAGTCTCTCGAGCTGCTGGGATTGCAGGCTTGCACCACCATGCCTGGCCAGTTCAATTTTTTAAAAACTTTAATGTTTTTGCCGCAGTCTGGCTGGGCACAAATCACGAGCCACTAAAGCAGGAACAAATTTTATTTTTTCTACTGCAAGAAAAAACCTCACACACGCTCCTGGGGAATCCTCCCGAAAAGCCACGAGGCTCCTCCAGCAACCCCCAGCCGGAAATATCTCCCCGGGAAAACCCTCCTCCTGCCCTTCGCCAACCAATGGGAACTCCCGGGGAATCCCCGTGAGAACTAAAAATAGCGCGAGAACTCAAAATTAGCGCTAGAACTCAAAAGTAGCGGCAGAGGCGGATATTAACGCCTTGCCTGTCAATCAATACTGTTGGCAAAATGCCAGGGGCCATACAGACTCGGCTGTGGCTCTCAGCATCTCCCCCCTTCTGTTTAAATAAACAACAAGTAATGTGGCTTAGGGACCGTGCCTGTTAGGTAGTCCAATTCAACATATGGTCCTTACCCGTCATTGGATGAACTGACCTCTAGGCGTCAGCCTCCTGTCTTAGGTTGGTACCACTGCAATCGGATCATACCCGTCACTGACTACCGGTCCAGCATACAGCCATACTTGTGGATAGGCCTTTGCACCAGTGGGGGGGGGTGAGGTTCTTTGCCTCACCTCTGTTGGCCCCCAAACTTGTCCTTGGTGCCAATGGGGGGGTGAGGTTCTTTGCCTCACCTCTGTTGGCCCCCAAATTTTAGACCATCACTAGCTGAAGGGAGGAGGATATAATAAATGCCACGACACTAAGCCAATTGATGGCTCCTTTGAAAAATTGTACCACCGGTGACACCATCAGCAAAGATGCCAGCATTACCACAATTCGCTGCACCAACAGATAGTTCACAATGCATACAAGTGATACATAGTCCAGGCAAGTTGTGCAAGCAGTTCAAAGTAGAGGAATCTGTCAATATGTCCATTTCCTCCCAAAGTAAATCTACTCCTTGATTGAGCATTACTTGTTGAGTTATTATTCACTGATGCATCAGTTTATACAGTTTGTTGATAGCTACCGAAGAAGCTGTAGTTTGGTTTTATCTTTGTCTTCACCGGCACTGGGATGAAGATAGGAATTCTGGCAATGATGCTAGGAAAAAAATTATGTAACATTCCAACAGGCATTAAGAAAACAATTTTTTGAACAATTTACATTATCCTGAACAGAATTATTAAATATAATGAGAAGGAAAGGTGAAAGCAAACAAACAGATCTGTTAACCTCCTTATTTGTTCACATATTAAAACAATTTTCAACAGCTGTTTACCCAATCTAAATTAAACCATTAAAATCACGTGAATAAAAAAAAAAAAATTCGGATCCATTTATTCATGAGCGCTCCTCATATAAGATATATGGACATACACACATACAGACATACAACACAAAACAGAAGTGTGCGCACATAACATACAACATATAAGACAATAATAAAGGCCTTGTAGCTTTACCTAGGTGAAATCTCCATTGCAATGTTTAAAAACTCCACAGTCAAAAAATAAAACACAGTCAAAAAACAAAACTGATCAGAAAAACATTAACCTAGGTTTGTATGAGCTCAAAAAATAAAATAGAACTTTATGATGTGGGAAAAATGCAATAATAAAATAGATATTGAAAAAAGGCACCGTGGTTAATCACTGTCGCAGATGTAAGAATAGCCAAGCTGGAGCTCTGGATATCAGCTGTTATGGATTTCAGTCAAATCATCTTCTTTTTCTGTAGAAATTGTTTTGGTTAACCTCTCTGGAATCCAAATTGGCTGCTGTTCTCCCTGTGGGAACACACAAACGGAACCCCGACTCCAGACAATAACTGGGTCGGGACCTTTCCATTGTCCTGTTAGAATATCTTTCCAAAGTACCTTAGGTTTATGTACATTTTTCGGATACATATGTCTTTCCGCAGCACTAAGTCCTGATGAATCCAAATTTAGAAAGTTTAGAGTAAAAAGGGTTATTTTAAGTTTATCTTTGGGGGATATATACCCCTTTCCAATTCCCTCTTTTTGCTTTAATAAGTACGTTTTAATAGTTTGATGAGCAAAGCAATCTTTTTTTCCGCCAAGAAGGTATCTCGACCACCTTCAATTTAACCTTTTAAAGCCTTTCATTTATCATGTATACTGTACTTTTAAATGTACTTTTTCACCACCTACAGCTTTACTCTTTTAAATGAGGCTTATATTCTGTTTAAATCGCTAAATGTTAGTTTACATGGCTGCCCTTCAACCAAAGGCTCTTTTTTTTTACTCCATTAAGAAGCTTTGTCTCAATCTGCCATGTACAAATACCTTTTTTTCTTCTTTCTTCCTTTCTTAAGCTTTTAAAGTAAGTCTAGTTTCCTCAAAATCTTTTTAAATGGCATTTTACAACTTTTTACTTTACCACACAGAGATTATCTCATCTAGAAACATTTCTTTTTCCTTTAACCTTTTATATTAAAATATATTTCCACATCTTGAATCTTTTTATCTCTTTTTTAACCATTAACCCTTTTTATAAATTCACATTCTAAAACAACCCTTATAAAATTTCTGATTTAGACAAATTACTCCACTTTAATAAGATGAAATATTTTCATGTTTTCTAAGGTACTATTATACTGTAATTGAAACCCAACTGAAACTTCTTATACTCTCTGTATATAAATTACACATGATAGAATCTTAACTCTTAGTATTGTTTTAGCAAAGACACAGAACAAGCAATATTAAACCTTTTTTTTTTCCCATTTACCAATTTATGAAAACACACATAATGTTTAAATATATTACCTTATGGAACTTAATAAGTAAAGAGTACTTGATTTTATATTTAGTGGTTGATATTTTAACACTTTAGCTTGGTAATTAATCAGATGTCTGTAAAAACCAAGATCTTAGACAAATGTAGTAAACAGAACTAGCCATCTCTTTCTTGTTGAAGAAAAATCCTTCTACAGGATACCATGATGGTCCCATTGATAGACTTAATAACTCGTCTGTAAAAAGCCATGGGCTACATTTTTGTATTGTATCAACATATGCCCTAGCTGTTCTTGGTCTTACTGGGGTGCCTCCTTTCTCTAACAATTTGTCTTCCTCAGAGGCGAACAAATTCAAACCTTGAGTCAACCATTTTCCCCAGTTTGCCTGAGAAAGTTCTAAGAACAGGCAACTTGAAATAAAAACAAAATAAATCACAACAAGAACACATTGTTTTTTGAAATGGTCACCCATTTTTTTTTCTCTCCTTCAGGAGCGAGCAAATTCACTTACCCCCAAGCTTCAGACATCCCCGTACGGGCCACCAAATGCCGCAGTCTGGCTGGGCACAAATCACGAGCCACTAAAGCAGGAACAAATTTTATTTTTTCTACTGCAAGAAAAAACCTCACACACGCTCCTGGGGAATCCTCCCGAAAAGCCACGAGGCTCCTCCAGCAACCCCCAGCCGGAAATATCTCCCCGGGAAAACCCTCCTCCTGCCCTTCGCCAACCAATGGGAACTCCCGGGGAATCCCCGTGAGAACTAAAAATAGCGCGAGAACTCAAAATTAGCGCTAGAACTCAAAAGTAGCGGCAGAGGCGGATATTAACGCCTTGCCTGTCAATCAATACTGTTGGCAAAATGCCAGGGGCCATACAGACTCGGCTGTGGCTCTCAGCATGTTTTCATATTCTTTCTATTATTACAGCTTTATTGACAGAATTTCCACACCATATAATTCACCCATTTAAAATGTTTGATTTGATGGCTTTCAATATATTCTCCATTGTGCAACATTTACTACAATCAATTTTAGAACCTTGATAGAAAAGACAGCAGGTGCAACATGGTATCATTTATGTTTCTTGTCACCAAACCCAAACCTGAATTGTTTATTTGTGAAATCTGACCTTCCAAAAACGCAGGAGAGAGATGATTACCAAATCCCATTGAGCCAACAGATTTTTTTTCACACTACTATAAGGAAAATATTCTTGAAACAAACCCAGTTGTTCATTGTTCCTGCTGTAGGGGGGTGGGGAAGCATCCTTCTACCTTTCTAGGTTTTTGTTTATTTATTTTGTGCTGGGGATTAAACCCAGAGCTTTGTGCAAATTACACACTCTACCACTGAGTTATACCCCCAGCCTTCTAGGTTCTTTGGTCTACAAATTAAATGGAATGAGACAAATTAACAGGAGAAAAAAAAATCTAATTTCATATATATATGTATGTATGTGTATATATATTTTCCCCAAAACGTGAGACTTTTAAAGAAGGTCAGATGGTTAGAGTTTATTTATGTTCATGTATGGGGATGGTGACAAAAATTATGGGATGGTGAGGAGAGGGAAGCATGGTGAGTAACAGTTGTCTTGTTCTGCAGAAAAATCTCTCAGGTAATTAAAGTTGTCTCAGAGCAGCCCACAGAGGATGATGGATATGGAGTCAACCACCAGTCTCTCTCCTGTGATTGAGTTAGTCTTTCCTGGTTGATGAGATTCCTGGGAAGGGGATTCATGGCACCTGAGTTCCTTTTGGAGGATGTATCTTTAGGCAGAGAAAGCCTGTACTCCTCTTCCCCAAAAGTCCTCAATTTAATGTAATAAGCACATGAAAGCAAGCATGGTTTGGGGGGGTCTTTGGGGGGGGGTGTTTTCTCTATTCCCTCATTGCTTTCCTCCACCTCATTTTTTTAATAGTGCTGGGAATTGAATCCAGGGGTGCTCTATCACTGAGCCACATCCCCATCCCTTTTTATTTTTTATTTTGAGACAGGGTCTCAGTAAATTGTTTAGAGCCTCGCTAAATTGCTGAGGCTGGCCATAAACTTGCAATCTTCCTGCCTCAGGCTTCTAAATCGCTGGGATTAGAGTGAGGGCCACGGTGCCAGCTCCTCTATATTACTCTACTAGTAAAACTCGCCAACTCTTCCTAGCTCATCAGAGC
Organism: Urocitellus parryii; assembly: GCF_045843805.1. NCBI lineage: Eukaryota > Metazoa > Chordata > Mammalia > Rodentia > Sciuridae > Urocitellus > Urocitellus parryii. The sequence goes on along the minus strand of NC_135531.1, from coordinate 96,497,546 downwards.
TCCTCTGTATCTTTAAATGCTGCCCTGTTTATGAATCACTAATAAAAACAATTTGATCTTTGAAACTAGGGCTGGGAATGTAACTCAGTGGTAGGGCCCTTGCCTAGCATTTGTACAACCCTGAATTTGATTCCCAGCAACACACACACACACACACACACACACACACACACACACGTGCACAAACTCACATGACCTTTGAAACCAAATTTTTTGAAATTTGCTTTTTTTTTAAAAATTTTCTTTAAGAGAGAGAATTTCAATATTTATTTTTTACTTCTTGGCGGACACAACATCTTTGTTTGTATGTGGTGCTGAGGATCGAACCCGGGCCTCACCCATGCCAGGCGAGCGCGCTACCACTTGAGCCACATTCCCAGTCCCTGAAATTTGCTCTTTAACAGAACATTTCCATGACCTCACAAGACAGTCTGTACCAATAAACAATCATTCTCCATTTCCTCCTGACCCTTCTAGCTGGAGGCAACCATAAAACTCCTTTCTGCCTCTATAGATTTGCCTGTTATAGAGAGAGACTATGTGGTCTTTTTGTATCTGGATTCTTTCACTGAGCATATTTTCAAAGTTCATCCATAGTATTTTTTTATTGGAGTAAAATTCATATGGCATGAAATTAACCATTTTAAAGCATACTATGTTATGTTTTCCAGCCATCACCTCTATCTACTCACCTAGCGGTCCCTCCCCACTCCTCTCTGCCAGCCCCTGGCCACCACTAGTCAATTCTCTGTCTCTATGGATTTTCCTGTTATGCACATTTCATGTAAATGGAATCATACAATATGTGACCTTTTGTGACTGGCTTCATTTACTCAGCATAATGTTTTCAAAATGGTTCCATAATTTCATTGCATGTATCTACACTTAATTTCCTTTTATTGTCAAATATTCCCTTGTATGGATATGCCACACTTTGTGTATCCATTCATCAGTTGCTGGACATTTTGGTCATTTCCACTTTTTGCTATTATGAATAATGCTGCTACAAAGTTTGTATATAAGTTCTTGAGTGTACTATATACTTTGTTTCAAAAGGAACTTTATCAGAGCTGAGGATGTAGGTCAGTGGTAGAACACTTGCCTTTATATCCCCAGGACCACCCAAAACAAATAAACAAAAGCATTAACTTTTGCATGTAGTTATATACTTTATGCAAATACCAGTTATATCCTTATGTAAGAACCAGCTCTTCAAAATGATTAAGAAGTTTATTTGCTCACAGCCTTGTCTCTTTAAAGCCAAATGCAATTGCATTTGTAAGTTCTTTAATCCTTTAGTCTATGCTATTCAAATCACCAATACGAAAATTAAATGAAGAAATTACTTAAGAAAACAGCAATCTGGTGAGGGTTATGACTAGGTGGGCATTCAAAAGGATCCAGTGATAATGAAGGTGAAGGGAAGTTTAAATTTTCCCTCTGAAAGTTCTGTGATTGAGCCTGATGAAATAACCTCACAGAAGATAGATTAAAAGGAAAAAAAAAGGTATACAAATTTATTAACATGCGCATGTGCATGAGAGCCATGCAAAATATAAAACTCAAAGGCGGGGTTAGCTAGGGGTATGGCTCAGTGGTAGGACACATGCTGTGTGAGTCCTGGATTCAATCCCAGCACCACAAAAAGGAGGGGGAGGAGGAGGAGGAAGAGGAGAAGAGGGAGGAAGGGAGGAAAAAAGTTAGATGTTGAATCTTAAATACCCTCTCTACAGTGGAAAAGAGAAAGGCAAATGTGGGGTAAGTATTTTAGAGGGGTACTAAAAGATTTTTAGGAGAGGGCTGGGATTGTGGCTCAGTAGTAGAGCACTTGCCTTGCACGTGTGAGGCACTGAGTTCAATCCTTAGCACCACATAAAATTAAATAAAGATATTGTGTCCATCTACAAGTAAAATATATATATATGTATATATACTGAGTTGGAGCTCATTGGTAGAGTGCTTGCCTAGCATGTGCCAGGCCCTGGGTTCAATCCCCAGTACTGTAAAAAGAAAAAAGAAGTACTCAATAAATAGCAATATTTTAAAAATATTTAGGAGAAATGAATGAGCCTAGTGGACAGATAATGGGCTGAGACAAAGTTCCTCTGGGTTCTAGGTGTAATGTTTGACTTTAAGTCTCTTCCTCTGTGATATGAATTTAATCTTCCTTGATTAATGAAATTTCAGTAAGAAGAGTTGGAGAAAATCGTACTCCTTGGCAGATCCCATCTTTTGGTAGATAAGGGAAATTCAGAGAAAGCCCTTTTCTATACTTCAAGAGAGAAAAGGAGTCAAAGATAATTGAAAACCTGGGCATGGAAATGCAAGCCCATAATCACAAGTACTAAGGAGGCTGAGGCAGGAGGATTGAAAATTCAAGGCCGGCCTTGACAATTTAGCAAGACCCTGTCTCAAAATAGAATGCAAGCCTCCACAGTGGCTGAAGGCAGGAAGATCAAGAGTTCAAAGCTAGCCTCTGCAATTTAGTAAGGTCCTAAGCAACTCAGCAAGACCCTGTCTCTAAATAAAATATAAAATAGGGCTGGGGATGTGACTCAGTGGTTGAGTGCCCTGAGTTCAATCCCGGTACCAAAAAAAAAAAAAAAAAAAAAAGGCAAGATAGACATCCTATCTCAAAATAGAATAAAATAAAGTACTGGGTTGGAGCCATTGGTAGAGTGCTCGCCTAGCATGTGCCAGGCCCTGGGTTCAATCCCCAGTACTGTAAAAAGAAAAAAGAAGTACTCAATAAATAGCAATATTGATATCCAAAAAAAAGAAAGAAAGAAAGAAAAAATTGAAAGGCAGGGATCTGAGACTATTTTTCCAGCTCAGCATGTCCAAGTGCATTCTGAGCCCCAACATTGGCAGTGGTGCTAAAGTAACTCCATTCATCTGTTTATATACTTTTGAGGTTTAATGTTTTTTTTAAGACTTTTTTTTTTGAGAGAGAGAGAAAGAATTTTAATATTTATTTTTTAGTTTTTGGCGGACACAACATCTATGTGTGGTGTGTGGTGCTGAGGATCGAACCTGGGCCGCAGGCATGCCAGGCAAGCGCACTACCTCTTGAGCCACATCCGCAGCCCGAGGTTTAATGTTTAAATTGGCATAAACACTTGATGGGTTTTTCCTATGAATTCTGCCATTGACAAGATTGCTACAGATAAGGTTCAATAAAAACCAAAGAAGCAAAACATAGGACAGACAGTTTTTATTTTATTTATTTATTTTTTTTAAAGAGAGAGGGAGAGAGAGAGAATTTTAATATTTATTTTTTAGTTATTGGCGGACACAACATCTTTGTTTGTATGTGGTGCTGAGAACCGAACCCGGGCCGCACGCATGCCAGGCGAGTGCGCTACCGCTTGAGCCACATCCCCAGCCCGGACATACAGTTTTTAAAGAACTTGATTTCCTCATTAGACCTAGTACTTTAAAAAATTTACTATACTAGCTTTATTGTTATTTCAGAGTTTACTCCTTCAAATTACATTTTTAAAATTTTTTATTTGTTCTTTTTAGTTATACTTGACAGTAGAATGTATTTTGACATATCATACATAGTATACCTTCCCATTCCTGGGATTGTACCTGATGTGGAGTTTCACTGGTGGTATACTCATTATGAACATAGGAAAGTTATGACTGATTCATTGGACTCTTGAGTTCTTGAAAACAAAGACTGTCTGTTGTTTGTGATAAGGTGGGTGGTGCACCATAAATATACTGTACTCACTAAAAAAAGAATGAAGGACCACACAGTGGCACACACCTGTAATCCCAGCAATTCTAGAGGCTGAGGCAAGAGGATCGTGAGTTCAAAGCCAGCCTCAGCAAAAGCAAAGTGCTAAGCAACTCAGTGAGACCCTGTCTCTAAATAAAATTCAAAATAAGGCTAGGGATGTGGTTCAGTTGTTGAGTGCCCCTGAGTTCATTCCCTAGTACCCTCTTCATCAAAAAAAGGATTGGGGATGTAGCTCAGTGGTGAAGTGTGGGTTCAATACCCAGTATCAAAAAGAAGGAGGAGGAGGAGGAGGAGGAGGGAAGAGGGAGAGAGGGGGAAAGGGAGATTATAGGGGAGGGGGAAAGGGAGAGGGGGAGTATGGGAGAAGGGGAGGGGGACAGGGAGAGGGGGAGTATGGGAGAGGGAGAGGGGGACAGGAAGCGGGGAGTATGAGCGAGGGGGAGGGAGATAGGGAGAGAGGAAAAGAGGGGGAAGGGAAGAGGGGGGGAGGAGGGAAGTGGGAGAGGGAGAGGAAGAAGGGGAAGGAAAGAAGTATATGTTCAGGTTCAAAATCAGATTTTCTAACCTTTATCTTTTCCTCTTCCCCTACTGTTTACTCCTCCCAACCCCCAGCCACATCGAGTTCTGAGGCTGTGCCCCTGTAATCCCAGTACTCAGGAGGCTAAAGCAAGAGGATCACTTGAGTCTGGGAATTAGAGGCTAGCATAACGAGACTTCTATCTCAGAAAGAAAAAAGGGCAGGGGCATATTCCAAAGTCTCAATTTACCCGTGTATTTATCAGTATGGGGAAGGGAGGGGCGTAGCATCAACAATAGAAAACCTAACGCTCCTGTCAGTCATTCTACCTCATCTGCCAATTTTGGAAGAAGAGTAATTTCTTCATACTTTGAAATTTGTACTAAGAAGCAAGAGAGCAGGGGAGAGCAAGGAAAACATGCACTTTAATACTGAATCCAAATGATTTACCTGTTCAAAGGTGGCCATGAAGGATCCCGCCCTCCACCCAAGGCTCCCTGACCCCTCGGGACCATGTAATTGCAGCTGTTTTCAGCTCCAAGGAGAAAGAGAATAAGCAGACAGGTCAATGCCACCATTTCTGGCAACCCGTCTGCTTAGTCAGTGCAGATAGCATTAGGCTTGGCGCAAGAAGCACCTTTCCTACCAGGCAGCCTTGTACTCCGGCAGACACACTGAAGACAAACTGCCCGCAGGTTCCAAAAACTCTTTACTGGAAAAGGCCTCTTTTCCCTTAGTTAGTTCAGCCTTGGTGGACACATCAGGTCAGAGAAGATATAGTTGGTCGCCAAGTGCCTGAAGAATCCCACAGTGTTCCAAAGACCCACCCCCACTGGAAGTGTTATTTGGGGATCTGCTGTGCTGGCTTCTTTGTAACCCTTGGTAATCACTTCAGATGTTACCCCCCCCCACCCAAGAAGTACCTTCCCTGGAACCTCAAAACATCTTGAGATGCCTAGGTTAAATGACCAAGCCAGCTTGGCCTAACATGGAGGCAGTAGGATTATAAATTCAATGGGCCCCTTGATCCACTGTCTTCCTGTTGGTGACACAGGAGGACACTACAGGTGACCAGTGGTAGCGATACCATCTGAAAGGTATCCATTAGTTGGTACTCAGTTTTTCCCTGTTTTTAGCTTCTAGTCTGATGGAACTGTGACTCTGGTACCACGGTGTTCACTGCCAATTTCACACACTGTTAGGTTTCCTGTTCTTTCCTGCTTCCATCAGACTTTGCTTCCCCTCTGGGAAGCTGGAACGGAGTGGAAAGCACAGTGTGATGTGGCAGCATGCTGGGGTGGGAGAGGCTGTAATTGCCTGGGGAGACCGTGTCCCTTGGTGACTCCCACCCACAGAAAGCTTGCTCTGCAGACTGGAGAAATCGACTCACTCCATCCTCACCATCAGGCCCATGGCAGCCTGGCTCACCCATCATAGCTAAGCGCAAGATGGCCTCTGGGTTCTTTACACAGCCACTCCAGGCAGCTGCCACCAATGGAACTTAACTGCAGTAGTTGACAGTCCTACCTGATTTATTATAATAATGGAAAAAGAAAAGATAAATCTGTTTCCTGAACTGGATTTGGTTGTGCTATTGCTCAGAGCCTTTGTATCATTCAGAACCCTGTATGTATAGTGCAGTTTTATAAATTTCTCCTAACACCAAAAGTCTGTAAGATGAAAGGTCTCCTTGTTTCTGTAAGGAAAAAAAAAATCTTTCCAAAATTATCTTTAAAAAGCAAATTTTAAGTCAGGTGTGGTGCCACCTGCCTGTAATCCCAGCAGCTCTGGACGCTAAGGCAAAAGGATCGAAAGTTTCAGGCCAGCTTCAGCAACTTAACAAGACCTTGTCTCAAAATAAAAAAATAAAAAGCCTGGGAATGTAACTCAGTGGTAGAGCATATGCTTAGCATGTGCTTAGCAATGCCCCTCCCAAAATTAAAATAAGATAACAAATGATATTTAGTGGGATTTTTAATATTTTTTTTAGTTGTAGTTGGACACAATACTTTTATTTATTTATTTTTATATGGTGCTGAGGATCGAACCCAGAGCCTCACACATGCTAGGATAGCACCCTACCACTGAGCCACAACCCCAGCCCTGATATTTAATGTTTTTTAAGCATGGATAATTACAAAGAAGAAAATAATTAATGGCTACATTCTCATTGCTCAGATTATTCCTGTCAGTGCCAGATAATTTTGACATCACAGAAATAATAAATACAGTTAAAATTTAAAGCATGAAAAATAACAACTGATATCTTCTATTCTTGCCCTTCCTATAGTAATAATATTAATTATTAATAGTTTTTTATGGATTGTTCTAGAAAAGTATATGTATTATTAAATAAAACTTATAGGAGTTTTGGATCAGTCTCTTTTACTGAGCTCCAACAGATCAGTCCAAATGAAGTCACCCAGGAATGGGATATAGCTTAGTGGTAGAGAACTTGCCTAGTATGAGCCAGGCCCTGGGTTCAATCCCTAGGACCACCAAAAAAAAAATAGTCATTCTTTTTAGATTCCTCATCACTGAACTAAATCAGCTGGCCAGCCTTTCAAGAAACCAGGACAAATGAGAGAAAACCACCAAATTTCCTAAATAGGCTCACTTCAACTGGCATAATAATGAAATTTCCTCTGCCTTAATCCTTACACACACACACACACACACACACACACACACACACACACACAAAGGTAACCTGAAGTAACCTGATGTTAACCAATCAGTTATTTCTCAATTGTTAACCAACCAGTTGTTTCTCATTTTTTTTTCCTTATAAGGAAAAGTAACTGAAATGACCAGTGTGTCCTGTGTTCTCAGTTACTGCCTTTCAGGCTTTCTTGTCTACAAAACCAACCTCCACTGCTCAGCTGGTGGGAACACTTATTCTATTATATGTAATATAATGAAGTGCTACACTATTCTAGAATAAAAATAAAGCAATTAAGATCAAAATAAATTGTTGTAATTTTGTCCTTTGACAGACCATACATATATTTTTTTAAATGTACCAAAAAGGAGGGGAAGGGAGAAACATGCTCTACAATTTGTTCTGTACCTTGGCATTTTCTCTTCTTACTAAATAATAGGTTTTGGCATTCCTTCCTGATCCACCTCATTCATTCATTCACATGATTTTCCAAAATATGGATGCACCATAATTTATTTAATTAGTGTCTTATTAATAGTAAAACCTCTTTTCAAAACTTCAGTGGGCCCCTTGACCCATTTGAAATGCTACTCATCAATATGGGAGAAGGGATCCTATTTTTTTCATTTGTTCAAAATCCTGCCTCTCTGAAGATCAGTCAGCTCAATCCTCAATATCTAGCAAATCAACTATAAAGCAAACCATCAGCAGAGCTGGGGTAGGGCGGGGGCCATTTGAACAAAGTCATTTGTAATGCACTAGAATGCAGAACTCTTGCAAGTATCCTGAGGAGTGACCACTGACAGTCCTTGAAGACTCATCATATGAGGGGGCCAAGTGGCCTTGTCCTGGGAAAAATCAATGCAGCATTGCTTCACACAGAAGCTTCAGACTCACAATATTTCCCAGAAGACGTGCAACCCTGAAGATGCTTTATTTTATTCATGATGGGTATTCCACTACAGCTGCTGAGTTTACTGCTTTTCTATTTCCAAGATGCCTTAATAGGCGGGCCATCTTAATACCTGTGTTTTAAAAAATTCTCTAAGGAAAGAAATCTTCACTAATTCTGCAGGGGAATTGGGGTGGTCAGTTCAGATCAAGTGGAAACTAGCCTCATTTGACCCCTCTGTTAGCTGTGTATCCTGGGGCCTGTCACCAAACCATTCCAAGCCCATAAAATGAAGATAACAATACCTACTCCTCAGTGTTGTTGGGGTGATTGGCTAGGACAGCTTATGTCTTTAAAAAATGTTAGAGTCTGTAAACAAGTCAAAATAACACCTGGTATTTTGCCAGGGGAATGTTAGAGTTCGTAAACAAGTCTGGATGGTGCCTGGCAAAATGCCAGAGGGAGTGGTTTGAAAAGTAACAAAAAGCGAGCCATTAAGTGTGGAGATTCCTTATTGGTTGACTGATGTATCTAGTTTATGCTAATTAAGATAAGCTGTGCAAAATGTATAAATAGCTCTGTTGTCCTACAATAAAGGGCTCCTACTCCTGCTGTATCAAAGTACAGAAGTTATTCGTCACCCCCCCCCATTTTGCTGCAGCTGGACTGCGGCAAAAAAACCCTGTATATGGTATTCTCTCACCTCTATAGTTAAACATGTATCTATGTGTTTATGTATAAAGAGATATTTGAAAAGATGTTTACCAAAATATTAACTTTGTGGTTTTTTTCCCCCTAGAGGTGATACTATTAGGATTTTTACTTATTTTTTTTCCTAGTTAATTTCCATATGGCTTGTATTTGTTTTGTTTTTGTTTATACAATGATTAGGCATGATACTTATAAAAAATACAAAGCCATTTTCAAGATGAGTTAATGTATGAATATGAAGAAAATCTCACACAGTAAATGCGGTGGTAAATGTAATCACTGTGAAAAGCTATGAGGAAAGGATGACTCATTTGATCCCCCCAAAATTACCATCTAACTATATTTAAGACCCACCAAAACCCAATGCTTAGGAATATGGGCTTTGGAATTAGACAATCCTGGGTTTGAATTACAGTTTTTTCTGTATTTTTCATCCCTTCATCTTCAAAAATGCTATACCTTAAGGAAAACACTTAACCACTTGTAATCTGAGTCCCTCCTCTATAAACTATAATGTTTTCCCCTCTATTCAATTGCCTAAATCTTATACAACCTTCAGAATTTTTCATATTTCTATCTGCCCTGAACACATGGTATTCCTAGGGTACTGACAGTCTTGGTCATTCTTCAGAACCCTGTATGTATCACTTTTCAGCCTTTTGGCTAAAATCAAGTGCAGAACCCTGGATGTAAAAACAAAACCTCCTCGTGGCCAACACAACTATTTCCACATGCAATATCTATCTTCCCTTTCTTTGTACCAAAAGAACTTGGATTCCATGCAGGGCAGCAATATGTCTATTTAAAAATAATCACCTCCCAGACTTCTTTGCAGCTAGGAGTGACCATATGGCCCAGTTGGATCAAGGAACTATAGCCATATTCTTATATAATAGACTTCCAGGAAAACAGCTGCATCCCTGAACAGAAGGGAGCTATTCAGCTGATACTCTTTACCCTCCACTCTTTTCCCTGTTCCTGTCTAAAGAAAGGAAATGACACCTAGAGTCACAGTAGTGTCTTAGCAACTGAGAATATAAGATCTCCACACTAAGAATGACAGAGCAGAAACACAGAAGAAACCAGGTCTTTGATGGCTTCATAAGAGCGTTTACAAATCCAAGACCCTAGACTTCTTGCTACCTGACAAAAATAAATCCTTAGTGGGTCAAGCTATTATGCTAGGACTCAATTCCATGCAGCTGAACACAGACCCAAATGGAAACACTGCCTTAAGATGTTGCTGTTGGGGCTGGGGATGTGGCTCAAGCGGGAGCGCGCTCGCCTAGCGTGCATGCGGCCCCGGGTTTGATCCTCAGTACCACATACAAAGAAAGATGTTGTGTCTGCCGAGAACTAAGAAAAAATAAATATTAAAATTCTCTCTCTCTGTCCCCCCCCTCTCGCTTTCTCTTTAAAAAAAAAAAAAAAAAAAGATGTTGCTAGGAGGATTCACTTGTAATAATGGTTATGTGTTTGGTTTCAGTTTCAGTTTTTGTTGCTAAGGATTGAACCCAGGGCCTCTCAAATGCTAAGCATGTACACTACCATTGAGTTATATCCCTGGTCACAATTTCAATGTTTGGCAAACACTTATTCCAATACTTGAATTCAGAGAGAGATTAATAAATGTTTATAGATGAGTTCCAACTAGGAATTGAAATTTTGTCAGAGTACAGGCTATCATAGTACCTTGGGAACTTGAACTCTATTTATTCATCAGGGTCTTAGAGAATTATGCCCAACATATAAAAATATTTGTAAATATAATCCTAACAAATGTTTCTTGAGTACCTATAGTGTACCAGACATTGTTCTAGATGGGACTACTGAATTGAATAAGACAGATAGAAGCTGGGTATAGTGGTGCATGCCTTTAATCCAGCAACTGGGAAGGCTGAGGCAGGAGGATCATGAGTTCAAAGACTGCCTCAGCAATTTAGAGAGGTCCTAAGCAATTTAGAGAGGCCCTGTCTTAAAATAGAAACATTATATATATAAGTAAACAAATAGACAATTTAAATTTAATTTGTTTATTTAAATAAGCAAGTGTGTGTGTGTGTGTGTGTGTGTGTGTGTGTGTATTCCTAAGAAAGTATCAACTGTGCAAAGATCTGGGGGCAAAACATTACAGACAGAGGAAGGCTCATCAAGGCTTTAAAATGACTATGCATTTAATGTTATTTCCCTGTTATCTCCAAAGGAATTCAGAGGCAAGGAAATCCACATTTTGTGTGTCCTAGAACTATACAATTTGGGTGACCCTCTTTAAGAAAAAGAATGCAAAATTATAAATACAAAATGGAGCTTTGAAAGAGGTCTTTGCAAGTGAGAGGCCTTGAGGTTTAAGTTTCAGGAACTTCATAGAAAATCTATTCTTGTTTAGATCTGAGGTGATAAAGACAAGGAGATTTGAAATACGAATTACTCAGACTCTTTGGGTAGTTTGAGACTGGAACCACTACGACATGTACATGTAGCAGCATTAACCAGATCTTAGTCAAAAAATTTAGACCTGCAGGTTCACTATATGTACCTATGGAGCATTTGAAATGTGCTTAATCTAAACTGAGACATGCTATAAGAAAGGGGAAAAAACTTGACATTTATAACAAGGATCCACAAAGGGTCACGAAATTGAAGGAAGAGAATTTAGCTGGATCAAATACATATAGCACCACAGACTTAAATACCCCAACTTCCATCTCAACCTCTCTAAACTCATACATGTGCTCCGTTTTTACCTTTCTCATTGCAGATCAGCTCCATCTGCTTTTCTGAGCCGTGGGGCAGAAAACTACAACAACCTGAAGCGCTGCAGTTTGACATTGCAGATTCAACCACCAATTTCAGGTGCAAATTCCCAGGGAAGCATCTGATTGACAGGCTTGAGTCACTGTCCATTCTCCGGTCAGATACCTGCACCATGGCAACCAGAAGACCGATCAACCCTGGGATCAGGACAAAAGCAGTCACCTGAAAATGAGAAATCACTCAGCTCTGTCAAAAAGAAATACAGAGCAAGCTGCAGATGTCATTTTAAATTTTCTGACAAACACATTAAAGAAATACAAAGAAACTGGTGAGATTAATTTTAATGATATATTTAAATATTCCCACCACATCCAAAATATCTTTACTTTAACATGAAATCAATACAAAAACAAGATAGTTTATATTCTTTTTTGCATACTGTCTTTAAAATGCATTGTGCAGGGCTGAAGATGTAGTTCAGTGGTAGAGTGCTTTCCTAGTATGTTCAAGGACCTGGATTTTGTCCCCTAGCACTGAAAAACAATAATGATCTTTAAAAATTCAGTATGTGTCTTATAGCATGTTTCAATTTACATTAGTCACATTTCAAATGCTCTGTAGGTACATATAGTGGACCTGCAGGTCTAAATTTCTTGACTAAGATCTGGGTAATGCTGCTACATGTACACATCCTAGTAGTTCCAGTCTGCAGTAATCAAATAAAAGAACTGTCCTGCCTAATGCAGTTGTCATTATTGTGTGTCTCCTTTTGGGCTCAGATAAATATGCAGGATTAATCATCTTTGGCTTTCATAGTGCACACAGCAGAAGCACATTTGCTGCCAAATTGCAATTATAGAGTTCTGTCTTTGATGGACTCAGAGTTAATGTCTTTGTACTTCCTTTATTCTAGAAATGAAATTAAAGCCACACACACACAAGGCCCATAGAAATCTGCAGCTCCATCAGCAAATTGTTCAGGTTCAGAGAGAAGGTCATTAGACTGGTTTTATATGGAGCCCATAAAGCATCGGGAAAACAGATAAATGTCAAAATATTAGTTGCTCAGTTGCACTTGAGCTCAGCCTCCCAAAGGTAATAAATACACTTCTCCAAAGTATGTCAGCTTTCTTTTCCATTTTTTATATTCAGGTAAATAGATCCTAAAAGGCATTCTCCTTTCTTATATGGAGAAAAGAGTATATACACACACCTCAAGTTAGACAACATGAATTTATACGGGCCCATCTTAGTTTGAGAAACTGATCAACATTCTGTGTCTACAGATTTCTAAGGTGAGTTTATTGCAAAAACCAAATGTAACTGGTTTAGAAGTCTCTTGTTTTTCCTTCTGGAAGCAATTTGTAAAAATAATTTGATAGCTGGTATACATTAAGTGATTATTATGTCCCCGCATTGTGCCAAGCAATTACAGATATTAAATCACTTAACTGTTGCAATAATGCCATAGGTAAGTATTATTAACACCCCCATTTTACAGGGAAGGAAACTGAGGTTTGAGAAAGATTAAGTGATTTGCTTAAAGTCACATGATTACTAAACAATGAAGCTAAGAACCCAAGATTTGCATGACTCCAAAGTCTTACTTGCTGAGGTCCGTGTGAAATCTGGGATACTTTCTAAAATATAAGGCCATTGAACCTTGCTTCACAGGGCCAGAACTTCTACTAGAGGACTTCTTGGGGTGGGGGGGCAGGGTGTCTGAGAAGAAAAGATAGTGGGAATGAGATCACCAGTGAGCAAGGCTATAAGGTGGCATAATGGGGCTCCTTTTAACATCAGAAAAAATAAAGACAGATGTTTAAGTGAGTGGGAGAAGGCAATTGACCAATCCTGGCACAGAAGGGCTGGACTCTAGTTCATTGCAAACCAGCTCTGATCTAGCTCAGCGGCCCTGAGCAAGCCACCTGTCTTCCAGCTTGTCAGAGATAATGGCTCTGCCAGGCCTCCCCGAGGGCCTATTTGGATTAACTAGTTAATGGTTATATACTAGTATGAAAAGGCAAAGGGCCCAATAAAATTTCTACCCAGGCCTTTTAAGCAGGGAACTGAACCCCTGTGATTATAAATGATGAAGGAAGATCAAGCCCTCTTCAATTTTATTGTCTTAATTGAGCCATTTGGTAGTACTAGACCAGATAAGAAAATAGTAGCATGCCAACGTTGATTAGTCAACTTGTCTTTGAGAGAAAATACCAGTAATGTTCTTAGAACCTAATTTAATTTTGGTAACCTCAGGCAATGGGTAGGCATTAAATAAGTGTTTGTTGAATGATCAAATGCAAGAATTTAATATTTGCTCAAGCACCTATTACATATCAGTGGATTTCAAATCTCAAGTGTTCAAAAGCCACCTCTCTGATGTCAATATTTGTCCTGGAGGTTGAAAATGTTATCACATACTCTAACTGTGGATTTCTCCCAACAGCAAGTGCAGAAGTATCATATTAACAAACAATCCTGCTTGATAGCAAAGTTTCAAACTATTCCTCATACAAAGAGGAATTAAAACTCTCCCAACCCCTCCCCTGACAGGATGACCCTAGAAGACAGACATCTTCATTTGTCAAATGTAGCATAAATAACAGAAATGTAGGAGATTTTTTTGTTTTGTTTTTTCCATGGTGCTGGGTCATGAACTCAGAGCCTTGTGCATGTGAGGCAAGCACTCTACCAACTGAGCTATATCCCCAGCCCTCAGGAGTTATTTTGATAACAGATGTAAGTAGAAAAAGTATGCAGAATATTTTCGCCTTTAAAGGACCATATCTACTCAAGTTTTCACAAGGCAAAACTAAGTAAATTCCCAGTTAGGGATCAAAATCACATCCCTGCACCCTCCCTATCAACATAAGGGGGTTGGAGGAGGTCTCTCCAGAGACAGGAGAAAACACCGACTCCAACCTTCCAGACTCTTGATGGGCCATAGAAAAGAATTTAAGAGTCAAGTGTAGTGGCACACACCTGTAATCCCAGCAGCTTGGGAGGCTGAAGCAGGAGGAACAGAGTTTAAAATCAGCCTCAGCAACTTAGGGAGGCCCTAAGCAACTCAGTGAGACCCTGTCTCTAAATAAAAATATAAAAAAGGGCTGGGGATGTGGCTCAGGGGTTTAAGACCGCTGGGTTCAGTCCCCAGTACCAGGAAAAAAAAGAGAGAGAGAGGGAGAGAGAGAAAGAGAGAATTATTTAAGGACATATCAGGTTTTAGCAAAGAGGATAAGCTTTATTAAAGAATGACAGGTAAAGTTAGCTGCGAATTCTCAGCAGATATAAGCTATCTTGAGAGTAAGAAGCATTTTCTGGGTCTTGGGCTTTTTTTTTTTTTTTTTTGAGTTTAGATAGTCACACTACCTTCATTTTATTTATTTATTTTTATATGATGCTGAGGATCTAAGCCAGTGCCTCAAATGTGCTAGGCAAGCACTCTGCCACTGAGCTACGACCCCAATCCTTGGGCTCTTCTTTTAAAGGAAATTTTGGGAGGAGTGGGCATGAGAAGGGATGTGGGCGTGTTGTTAGTCTGGTGAACTTAGTTCTTTGATCATGGATCACCAAACATTAGGATGGTCTGCTCCTCTCCATGATCTCATGTTGACATTGTCTCCTCCATCTAGATAATGTTTGGGTTGTGTCAATATTACATGTTTCTTAAAATATATCTCCTTTGTTTTATCTAATCTGAAAATACATTGTGTAGGCAAATAGTGCATGTGAGCTTTAATCTAAATTAGGCAACTTTCATAAATGAGTGAACTTACAGTAACTAAGATTCGAGGATTCTTCAAAAATTTTGAGATTGATGGGCCTGGAAGAAAAGCAGGCCTCGGAATTGAGTCTGATTGTGGGGCTTTTAGATTTATAGCCAGTCTTTTTTTTTTCCTTTTCTTTTGTCTCCTTTCTACCTATCTTTATTTTATCTTACCTCATCCCTAACCCTTAACTAGAAAAACGTAACATGTGCAGGTTTTCATAGAAATCACCAGGCTGCTGGGTGTGGTGGCATAGGCCTGTAACCCCAGCAACTTGAGAAGTTGAGGGAGGAGATTCTCAAGTTGAGGCAAGCCTGGGCAATTTAGCCATAACCTGTCTCAAAATAAAATAAAAATGGCTGGGGATATAGCTCAGAGCTATAGTATTTGCCTAACATGCACAAGGTCCTGGGTTCAATCCCCAATATTGCATGATAAACAAACAGATAAATAAAATTGAGGGCCTTGCATATGCCAGGGATTGTTCTAGGCATCAGAAAATCAAAGATCACCTGCTCTCCTAGAACTTACATATTAACAACCCCTTTTAATTAGTCAATAAAACCAACAGAGCTGAGTGCCCTTAGGTTTGTAGCTTAACAAAATGAAATAGCCTTCTGCATTTGTACATTTGATTATGTTGATTCATTCTTTCAGCAAATATTTACTACGAAACTACTGGGCTACTTTGGAGCAATCAAATATATTGGATATCATGTCTTCTCTGGGCAGATAGAAATGTAGGAGAGGAAAAGAGTCTTCTCTTCACCCTCCTGGGGTCACTGTCTAGGACCCCTGAAAAAAAAACAGATTAAGGACTGCGGTTATGGTTCAGTGGCAGAGTGCCTGCCTAGCATGTATGAGGAACTAGGTTTGATCCTCAGCACTGCATACAAATAAATGAATAAAATAAAGGTCCATCAACAACTTTAAAAAATTTAAAAAGACTAAAAGAGAAAAATAAATACAAGTTTAATAACATGTGCATACCCATGGGAGCACTTGGTGATGAGGGCCTCAAAGAGGTGGAGAGGGGTTAAAAACCTGGGATTTGCCAGGTACACTGGTGCATGCCTGTAATACCAGTGACTGGAGAGGCTAAGGAGGAGGATTGCAAGTTCAAAGCCAGCCTCAGCTACTGGGCAAGCCCTACGCAACTCAGCAAGAGACTCTGTCTCAAAATAAAAAATAAAATGGGCTGGGGATTGGCTCAGTGGTTAAGCGTCCCTGGGTTCAATCCATGGTACCAAAAAAAAAAAAAAAAAAAGAAGAAGAAGCTGGTTTATAGAGCACGTTAACAAAAACGTAATAATACATTTTTGGTAAAGTAACAAGGGAAAGGGAAAGGATTTGAGTTTCTTGGGCAGCAAATTGAAAGGATATGTCAGGCATAGTAGCATACGCCTGTGATCCCAGTGACTTTGGAGGCTGAGGCAGGAGGGTCACAAATTCCACACCAGCTTCAGCAACTTAGTGAGATCCTGTATTGAAATAAAACATAAAGATGTCTGGGGATGTAGCTCAGTGATGAAGTGCCCCTGGGTGCAATTCTGAGTACCTGCCCCTACCCCCACCCATAATGAAGGGAGGTCAATTTTGAGGGAAATAAAGGAAGGGAAGGGCTAGTTAATAAAGTTTGTTAAGTAGATTCCTCTAGGGTCTTTCTGGGCTAAGAGTCTAGAGCTTTCTGGTGATGAGCTTCTGTCCTTCCTAGTAGAGAGGGACTAGGAACATCTTTACAAATTTATGTCCTGCTTTTAGGTAAATAGGGGAGGGCAGAGAGCTTTTCTTGTGTCTACTTCTCAGTTACCTTCAGCCCCAAATAATCCTTATGTCAGAGTGGTATATTTTGGGGTAGTACATTTTGCTACCCTTCCAAAATATAAAGCATTTATAGAAAACAAACAACAAACAAAACCCCACAATAATAGAAGTTATTAAATGCCATGGGCAAAGCAGATAAAATGCTGTGAATTCAGAGAAAAAAATTCAGCTTCTTGGAAGCAGTAAACGAGATGGTGCTCAAGTTGGCATTTGAAGGATGAGAACGATTTGCATATGTCAAATGGGAGCAGGGCAGGGCACATTAGGACGAAGGACAGTCTGTAACTGACCAAAAAGAACCAATATCATTTTCTAATACATACAGGTTAAATAAGACAAGTTTGTGAATTCAGACTTCAAACAAATTTCGTTTATCCAAATGAAGGTTTAAATCTGCTATTGTCCTCAATTCTCCTGAATGCTCAAGGTCAACCTACAATGAAAATCAAAAGAGTAGAAAATTGGTTTTATCTCACATGCCCACTGTCGATCTAGCTACTGGAAGTATTGTGTTGCTAATAATGCTGAGATTATTAAGGTGCAGCCTGTGATGGATTAGTGATGTCTCTCACAGGCACAGGATGTGACCGTTGATCTGTGTGCCATCCGTGGGTTAGGATCAGATAGCTGAATTGCCCAGTGAGAAATGCTCTGTAACAAAGTTTTCCAGACTGTTTCAGCAGCAGAACCATTTGTTCACATGAAATCTTACTCAGAATTCAATCTATTAAAGAGCGGAGCTGTTCTTGTCGAAGCAGGGAATTGAGGGATCTAGCATCCCACCTACGCACTCTCCTCTCTCACCACAGGGCACTCAGCACTGCCTAAAAAATCACTGCTTTATGGGATTGTTGCTTTCCATGTGATAAGAGGGTCAACATGTGATATATTTTTCATATTAAATTTTTTAAGAGGGATGTTAATCTCCATTTTACAGATGCAGAAACTGAGACCTAAAGAGGTGAAGTGATAAGTCCCAGGTTCATCATGACAGATGGTAGTCATGAAATCAAGAAATAGGAGCCAGACAGGCCTAGTGGCATATGCTTGTCATCCCAGCAGCTCAGGAGGCTGAGGCAGGAGGATGGCGAGTTCAAAGCCAGACTCAGCAACTTAGTGAGGCCCTAAGCAACTCAGCAAGACTCTGTCTCAGAATAAAAAATAAAAACAGACTGGGGATGTGGCTCAGTGGTTAAGTGCCCTAGGTTCAATTCCTGGTACCAAAAAAATAAAAAAAGAAGAACTAGGAGCCAAGTACCCCCTTCTTACTTGGGCTAGGATGCCACTGGTCTCTGGCTCTGCAGCTTTACAGAGCTTATTATTGGGCAACCAGAGGCTTCAGAAGAAGAAAGCTGAATTTGGTTTGAAATAAATGCAAGGGGAAAGGAGATAGTCCTACCTCTCTGTCTGAAATTCTGCCTCACTCTGCCTTCACCTACATATCATTTCCAACAAGCTCCTTTGTCCCTGACACATTAGAGGTCTGCAATCCAGAGCAGGGTAGGGCTCCAGCAAAGGTTTAAGTTTCTTTGTCACTTCATGCCACTTGCAGAAGCTGTGGCAACCTGAACATGATCCTCTTCTTCTTTTTCCTCCTCTATTACTAAGGAGAACCTGTCATCTCTGCCTGGACCAGTTCACAGGGAGGAACTGCACAGGGCTGACTCAGGGCAGAGGGAGGTCACAGTAAGTCCACAAGTAACGCATTTTAAAATGTCAAAACACATGTTTTTTCATTTTTCTTTTTTCTTTTTTAGTACCGGGGATTGAATTCAGGGGCACTCAACCACTAAGCCACATCCCCAGCCCTATGTTGTATTTTTTTTAGAGACAGGGTCTCACTGAGTTGCCCAGTGTCTTGCTTTTGCTGAAATTGGCTTTGAATTAGTGATCCTCCTGCCTCAGCCTCCTGAGCTTCTGGGATTAAAGGCATGTGTCACCATGCCCAGCTCAAAGCATATTTATTATCCACCAAACCCACCCTGTTTATCATCACCACCACCATGTCTAGCCAGGACCTCTGTGGCAGCCTCCCCCTTCTTCTTACTCACTCTAGCCTCAGAAAGATTTCTTCTATTTCCCACACTGCAGGCAGAGAGACCTTTTAATAATGCAAATCTCAGTGGGGCACTCCTTCACTAAAAACCTTTCAAGAGGGTTCTCATTGTTTTTAGTACCATAGAAGAGTACTTACTTGTGAAAATGTGTGTGTGTGTGTGTGTGTGTGCGCGCGCGCGCGCACATACACATATACTCTCTTAAGAAAGAGGCTGGGTTGCAATATTTAAAATGGAATTCTACATTAGGATGGGCTCCACTTGCTACACAGCATGATGTATTTATTTATTCATGTATATTTATTTAAGTCCTGACTCATCCACAAAGGAATTGGAGTGGATGGGTTTATAATATTCTGTTTTCTGAGCAGTCAACACCAGGAAGCTTTCTCAGCTACATTTTGGAAATGTCAGTCCTGTGGTATGAAATAACTGCAGAGCAAAATAATAATAAATTAGTGTTCCATTATCCTAAAAGTCCTGAAAGGAAACAAAGATGAGATACCTGCAGAGATGTTGGTTCACATCTTAAGTATGAGTTCTGGGTCACCAAATGGGCATTCCAAGTGCATTAGGGGAAACTGAGTCACTACCTAACAAAGCAGCTTCAGATATCAATATCATCCTAGCAGTGTTCCATTGTCCCCAAGTCATCGGGGCCTTTCACCAACCATGTCTCTACAATTTTAAGGGCCCTTTCTGATAGTTTCTCCTTGGTGGACACATGTATTTAATTTTTAAAGTTACTTATTTTTAAAATAACAAAATAGGAAAAATAATTTACCTGTTTTAAATTAGGTAGCAAAACATGTTGAAATTCTAAAGGTATAGAATGCCTATAACAAAGGATCCTTGCCACCCTGTGGTCTTCTCCAGAAGTAGTGGCAGTTACTAGTTTCTAGAAATAGTCTGTGCATACACAGGCCTATATTTATATTTTCATTCAAATAGTGGAATTCTATTCACATTTCCTGTATCTGGCTTTTCTCCCCCACCTTTTTTCACTCAACAGTTTATCTTGAGGCTCGGCTTCATCATACGTGCCTGTTATGTACCATGACAGGGCTGTGTGCTTGGGACTCTTAAAGGACATGGGGGATTTGGTTCCAGCTAAACTGAAACTGACTTGGGGCTACAGAGAAGGGTCCACATCTACTCAGGCTGACCCACAAGTGCATCATCTGTATAGCGGGCAAATCTGGGGTCAATCAGCTCTAGCCTTCTATACATCACTCAGGGACACTTGCTCATTTAAAAAAAAATTTTTTTTTCCTTAAATTTTTGGTACTGGGGATTGAATCCAGAGGCACTCTACCACTGAGCTATATCACCAGCTCTTATTATTGTTTTCTTTTGAAACAAGGTCTCACTAAATTGCCCAGTCTGGCTTCAAACTTCCAATTCTCCTGCCTCAGTCTCCCAAGTAGCTGGGTTTAGAGATGTGCACCACCACACCTGTCCCACCTGAAACCATATTCTGTATTCTACAACTTTCTCCCTACCCCACCCTCTGTTACTAGGGTTTAAACTTGGGTGCTCTACCACTCAGCAACATCCCAAGCCCATTTTTTTTTTTTTTTGAGACAGGGTCTTGCTACATTGCCTAGACTATCTTCAAACTTTTGATCTTCTTGCCTCAGCTTCCCAAGTCTCTGGGGTTACAGGCATGTGCTACCACATCTGGCTACAAGTTACTTTTTTCAATGACATTGATTTGCCTTTTTCATTCAATGTATGTAGATCTACATAAGTTCTTTGTAACTATACATTAATATTCTATTTTATATATGTTCTTTAGTTGAAGGATTTTCCTCTTAATGAATATTTGAGTTGTTTCTAATTTTTTGTTATTACATACTATGCTGTGTATAAAAACAACATTGAGGGGGCTGGGGTTATAGCTCAATAGTAGAGCACTTGCCTAGCATGCATGAGGCACTGGGTTCAATCTTGGCACTATATAAAAATTTAAACAAATAAAATAAAGACAATGTGTCCATCTACAACTAAAAATATATTTAAAAAAGACATAGAAGTAAAATAATTTCTATAAAATACAGGAGTTTTTTGTTGTTGTTTTTTGGTACTGGGCATTGAACTGAGGTGTGCTCTACCACTGAACTATCTTTTCAAAAATTCCCAGCCCTTTTTCAAAAATTTCATTTGAGACAGGGCCTGGCTAAGTTGCCTAGGCTGGCTTCAAACCTTTGTTCTCCTGCCTCATCAGCCTCCTGAGTGGCGGGATTACAGGTGTGTGCCATTGTGGTCAGATGAGAAGAGGAATTTCTGAGGTGTAGGGTATGCTCATTTAAATTTTTAAGAGATGATCTTAAATTACCCTCCACAAGGACAGCTTCGGAGTCTCCATTAGGCAGGTGCATAGTAAGTTATATAGGACTGTGATTTTGTTTGCCTTTGGAGATTGTGCTCAAGAACTGATATTAATGTTCACAAGCAAAAAAAGACCTGCAGATCTCCTGGTTAATGCAAACCCTAAGCAATAAGTGCCATCTTTGCTATCATTAGGGATAGAGGCAGAGAAGAACACACAGAGGACTTGTGCAGAGAGAAGGCTCCTCCTTGGTTGGGCCTCCTCCTGGCTGGCCCCCCTGCCACTCCCCACCCCATCTGTGTTTGGATAAAGCCTTGCTTGCACATGGCAGAGACCAGGGGTTTGAGGAGAAGCAGTGCTGTGCAAAAATGAATGTTTGCTCCACCTCAGATGTCAGGAGCCCCCATTGTCCCTATTTGAGCAAACTGCTAATGCTGAATTGCACTGACTCAGACTGAGCCTGTTTCTGAAATGAGCTTTGCTTCTTGATTTGTGATGTAATTTAAAAAAAGCCATGGTCTGATTTTCCCAAGTCCTCCAGCCTTCATGAACTACCCTTTCCTTCCACATCCAAATAAATGGGCTTCTTTCCACATTTTACAGCTGTCAGCAAGGCCAGCTCATTCCCCATGATAACTGTGGATTCCAGGGTTGCTGATGTATTCCTGGTCACTTTCTGCCTCTATTTCTCACTTTTTTTTGGTGGGGGGGTACTGGGAATTGAACCCAGGAATGCTTAACCACTGAGTCACATTCTCAGCCCTTTTTATTTTTTATTTTGAGACAAGCTCTGGCAAAGATGCTTAGGGCCTCGATAAATTGCTGAGGCTGGTCTAAAATTCATGATCCTCCTGCCTCAGCCTCCCAAGTAGCTGAGATTACAGGCATGCAACACTGTGACCTGGCTACTTCCTACTCTTGAATCTGCTGTTGGCTTCTTCGTTCTCTCTCTCTATGCTCACCATAGTCACTATCCCATTCTTTATTGTTCAAATACCAATGATTTAATTGAGGCTTAAGGGTAAAGGAAAGGGATTATGGCATTGTCCCCCACAGGAAACATTACAACAAATGTTTGGTAACACTCTTCTGGAAAACTCCTCAGCCATTAAACTGGATTGAAGTGGTGGATGAACTTCCCAAGCCTGTCCTATGGCAACTTGCTGGGTTACCACCTGTCTCCCAAGAGCTCTCTACCATCTCCCACATCACTTCCCATTCAACTGTCCAGAGAACAGTTCCTAAATTCCTGTTGCTTCATTTCGTTGAACCATTTAACAAGTTCCATCCCTTTTTCTTTTATTTCAAGGTAGGCTCTTGCCCAGTTGCCCAGGCTGGCCCTGTTGAACTTGTGATCCTCCTGCCTCCGGCTCCAGGGTAGCTGGGATCACAGGTGTACACCACCACACCTGCCTAATACACCTTTTTTTCTTTTTCTTAAAATCACGAGACTGCTCTGGTCTTGGGCTTGCTCTTCCCCAATCGCTCTCCACACCTGTTGATGAATAAACGAAAGAATCAATGAGGACAATGAAGAGGACACCCCCAGGTGAACATGTTGTCTGAGGAAATATTCCAAGGTAAGGGTCCCAAAGGAGCTGCTTCTCCACGTAGGAGCCTGGTTCCTCACACTGTGAGGCAGGTGTAGATCCGAGCCCCAGGGCCTTCCTGAGATGGCAAAGGCTACATCTCCCTCTGTTCCCACCCCGTCAGAAATGCCTCGACTGCTGCAAAAGGGCACAGCTACTGCCTCCCATGCTGATTTCCATGCTGCTGTTGCTGCCTTCTCCCCACCTCCAGTGAGCCCACCAAGTTACCATAGCAACAGAGGACTGCACCAGAGTCCAAATGGGGATGTCTGCATCTCCTAGTACCATTGGCTGGGAAGGGAAGGGGTGGTCAGTCCACAGCTGTGCCCTTGCCCTGTCTGCCTCTGGCCTGGCCTGATCTGGTCACTGAGCAAAGTTCCCTCCTCTGGCCATCCACCCTCTCCTCACTTCCTCCCTTGAAAGTCTGAGGAAGCATTCACTTCAGGGTCTTATCCTCTGTATTCCCTCTCCCACTGTGGAAGGAGAGGGGAGGGATGGCCTCATCTCTGAATCCTATCCAGGCTCACAAATTGGGCAGAAGAACAAAGGCACAGGAGTCTCTGATCACTCAAGTTCTCAAGACTGCCTTGAGAAGATGTTCTTTCTAAATACCACTTTGTTATTCTAACTAGTCACCTCTTGGAGTTTTCAAGTCTCTGTTGATAGGCTTTTTGGTAACATAAAAGAAGCCAAACCAGGGTTTCACTCCCCAGAAGCCAAGAGCCTTTTAGGAAATCTGCTGTCCTTTGTCAAAGTAATGACAATCGCATCTACCACTCATTGAGTGAATGTATAATAAGCATCACTTCCCTAAATCCTTACAACTGTCCTGCAAAAAAAAAAAAAAAAAAAAAATATATATATATATATATATATATATATATTAGTAATCTCTCATTGCAGGTGAGGAAACTGAGGCTTGATCGTTCCTCAGGTCGCACAGTTGCTAGGAGGCCCTGCTGTGATCTGAGCCCTGGAAGCCCAGACTCTGAAACCCAAGCTACTGGCCACTGCTGCATATGGGGAGGCACAAATAGCCACATGGAATGACATATTTAGCTTCCCCATCTCCAGCCCCAGCCAGTCCCAAGGGCCCTCACGTGGCTCCTCCCGGCCACAGTAGCCAGCAGTTGTTGGCTCTGTCCCCATGCTGCATCACCCCCACACCCGCTCAAAGTAGGAACAAAGGCAGCATTTTTAGCCCCTTCTTTAGAAACCTTGACTCCTGGCCACACGAGCAGCCCCTTGGATTGGCTGTTGCCATAGCAACTGGCTGCCGATTTCTGTCCAATTATGTCAGCCCTGAACTGCAGGACCTCCGTGCCCATTTCCTGCCCGGCCTCCCCAGCCCTTTAGCCCAGCCCCTCTGACCTCGGGGCAGCTTTGAATGCCTACATTTTCTAATTTCAGCTGCCTTTCAGTTCCCTGGTCCTTTCTGAAACCTTTGTGATCTGCATTGAACTTCTCCCAGCAGCCAATTTGCCACACGGGCGTCTGGCTCTTTATCTGTGGTTTATGAAGCACTGATTGTGCATCCAGCCTTGCACTCAGCACACCCACACGCCCCAATGGGCAGACAGCTTAGACACACAAACTTCAAATATCCCAGACTCAGTGTCTGGCGCTGAGATGTTTCTGCAGCAACTGAGACTCGCAGGGGGTCTGGGTCTGCAGTGGCCTGATTTCCAGTCGGCTTCTTTGAACATTCATTTATTCATTTGATGACTCATGAGCACGCATTATGTCGTGGGCACTGGGGATGCCAGGTTAAACAAGCCACAACAGAACTTTACATTTTCCTGGAGATAAAGGGGAGATGAAAGTAAACAGGTAACAAATAATTAAAAAATTTAATTCGGGGGCTGGGGATATAGCTCAGTTGGTTGAGTGCTTGCCTCACATGCACAAGGCCCTGGGTTCAATCCCCAGCACCATTAAAAAAAAAAAAAAATTAACTTGGGGATCATGGTAAGTATGGAAAGGGGGAAGGGACTGAGGAGCTCTGATTTTAGGACAGAGGCTTGTCTCTGCTCCCCACTTCCGTCCAGTGGGGCACCCCCCCCCCAATAAAGAGGGTGAGGAGGAGGCACTCAGTAGCTACTCAGTGTCTTAGATCCAAATGGCAGAGACCAAGCTTCAGCTTGTTTTTGCTGCTCTAGGGACCAAGGCAGCTGCAGCTCTGAGGCCTGAAGTCACTGGAACTTTGTCATGGTCTCTTCTAATTCCAGCTTCCTTCCTTCTCCTGTGGTGGCCCTCCTCACAAAACATCGTGGTTCTGATAGAGCCTGTTGAGGGTGTTGATTTAACATTCCAGCAGCCATCTTAATGTTAACCGTCATTTTATGAGATAAGTTTCTCGCTTTCCTGTACTTCCTCTTACCCCCATTAATGACCTATCCCATGGCACCATAACCCTAAGCCCATCCCAGAAGGACAGGATCCCTTTGCTCAGGGAGGGAAAGCCCCATGGTGCCATACCTACAGCTCCAAACCCCCACCCCACAAAAGCTGAACACCCCAACATCTAGGGCCTCTCTCCTCTCTATAGAGAGATGGTCTTTGTTTGTCAGCTTTGACAAATAAACTTTCGTGTGGATCTCTGCCTGGTCTCCGTCCATTATTTCTCATTTACCCGTCTCTTGCTTTCTCACTTTCCTTTCAGCCTGTGAGTTTTATTTTTCCGTCATGGGAGACAGCCTGACCTCAAGATTTCTCCACTCCAACACCAAAACCCTAATGGAAGAGATGGATTGGCCTGAGCCAGAGGTCCCCCTCCCTGGACTAATCAGCAATGCCTAAGGATGGGGTCACAGGATGCAGACAAGCAGGTTCCCTGGTTCCCAGTTAGCTGTCTGTGGTTGGGGAAGGCTGGCAGTCCCAAGAGCTCAGAACGCCCTTACAAAATGACCCCAGTTTAGTGTGAGCTCCCTCTCCCTCACCTCACTCCTTCCTACTCCCACTTTATTTTTACAGACTCCCTTCTGATCCTGAGAGGCAAGTTTGTGGCCTGTGCTCCAGCTCAGGCCCCACTCTGAGGGTCCCTCTGCTGCAGAGGCTCCCTTGCCTACATCACCTGTCTCCCTCCTGTGCAGCCCCGTCAACTTCATGTATAACTCCCATCCCCACCAGATTTTACAGCAGATTTTACTAAAGGTCTGGGGGTGACAGATGGGGAACACCCCACAGCTCATAAGACCAATTTAGGTTCCACCTACAGAATAACTTCTCACTGGCTTCTATCCTTAGTCCTCAGACTCGGGATGCTGCCTTGTGTTCTCCTAGGCTCCTTCTCTGGATCTCCCAGCATGCATCCCCAGATTCCTTGTTACTTTCTAACGCAGAGGTATCCAGCTTTTAGCCAACACCCAAGTCAAGTTCCTGAGCCTAAGCTGGCATCTTCTAAAAACACATCATGGTGCTTTGCTAAACGAGTGACTCTTCATTTTGAGGCCACAACAGACCGGAGAGGCTTTGGAACTGTAGTGACTTGTTTAACTTACCTACTATTAAATTCTCAGAGCTGGACATGACACAGATGCCTATAATCCCAGTGGCTCAGAAGGCTGAGGCGGGAGGATCACGAGTTCAAAGCCAGCCTCAGCAAAAGCAAGGCGCTAAGTAACTCTAAATAAAATACAAAATAGGGCTGGGAATGTGGCTTAGTGATTGAGTACTCCTGAGTTCAATCCCTGGGACGCCCCCCTCCCATTTTTTGGGGTCCCATTCTCAGTCACCAGTGTGGGGACAGGAGGAGGTATTCATTCATAGACTTTGGTTTGGGCCCAGGATAAATAAGGTGCTGTCTTCTTCAATGCTGAAATCTTGTAAATTTGATGGGGGATATTTACACGTGGCATAGCTACTATGTCTTCTTTGAGGTTAGATTGGGGCCCCATGCTCAGATCCTGGAGACTTCCTTTGAGGCAACGTTCAGCCAGTCACACACTAGCCAAATGTCCTGATGGTAAAACACAGTGGAAAAATGAATGGCTCCCAGACTGTGGAGGTTGGGACTGCCTCAGCAAGAGAAGCACTGATCCCGCTCAGGGAAGAGAAAGAGTTACAGGGGGCAGAGGAAGACAACTCCCTGTTGGATATATTTTCCTGCTGAAGAGGTTCAAGTCCATGTTTGTATTTCCAATCCCTGCCCTTCACACTCTCAGTGCTGTGGGGATCAGCAAATGCTTACATTCTGACAGAGTTACTGCCTCCACTCCCTGGTGGATTTGTGAAGATTCAAAGATGACAGTCATCCAAGAAGCTATGCTCTTACCTGTTTCCAGCTGTCTGAAGCAATTTCTGTGAATAATCATGGCCCTGTTTGTGGCCTTGAAAAGTCTGTGCAGGATTAGATGGCCCACATGGGCACTCCTGCACAGGTCTGCAGCTTTGGCAGAGAGGCCATTTGTAATCTTCTGGAGGGAGGGGAACTAGGAGTGAGGAAACCTGCTGCAATTCTGCTTCTGTCCTCTTCTCCCTCCCAGTTTTTTTTTTTTTTTTTTTTAATACTGGGGATTGAACTCAGGGGCACTCAACCACTGAGCCACATCCCCAGTCCTATTGGGGTTTTTTATATATTTATTTTTTAGTTGTAGTTGAACACAATATCTTTATTTTATTTATTTTTATGTGGTGCTGAGGATGGAACTATGCTAGGCGACATGCTAGGTGAGCATTCTACCAGTAGATGAGCCACAACCCAGCCCCGCCCCCCAGCCCTATTTTGTTTTTTTATTTAGAGACAGGATCTTGCTGAGTTACTTGGGACCTCACTAAATTGCTGAGGCTGGCTTTGAACTTGCTATCCTCCTGCCTCAGCCTCCCAAGCCCCTGAAATTACTGGCATGCACCACCCTACCCAGCTCCTTCTAGCTTTATATGATGAGAACTAGCAAGATGTTGGAGGTTCATATTCTAGAAACAGTTCCTTCTCTTCATCTTCTTTTAATTGTTGTTGTTGTTGTTATTATTATTATTATTATTATTATTATTGCTGCTGTGCTGGGGGGGGGGGAATCAAACCCAGGGCTTTATACATGCTAGACAATTACTGTACAACTGAGCTACATCCCAGCCCCTACTTCCTTATTAACTCAGCTTTTCTTGCATTTAGCAAAAACCATGCACCCCAGAAAGCAGACAACCTGGACACACAAACTTCAAACATCCTGGACTCGGTGTCTGGCACTGAGATGTTTCTGCAGCAATTGAGCTGCACCAAAGTTCGCTGAGATGTTTTGATGGCACAGCCCAGCTCATACCTACTATGGACTCTTTCTGACTTTGTGATTTAGTCTGAGTGAACTGTAGGCTCTTTCTGTGAATGCTGTTGACTTTGAATCTGGGGTCTAGGCTGTATGACTGTTGAGAACTCTCCGCCTTTTACAAGAGTGAAGAAACAGACTGGAATAAGTCCTGGACCAGGAACCAGGTAAATTTAGGAATCTGGTTCTTATCTTTGATGAGGTTTGACTTTGAACAAGTCACTTGCATTTCAGGGCTTAGTTTTCTTTTTTTTTTTTTAATATTTATTTATTTTTTTAGTATTTGGCAGACACAACATCTTTGTTTGTATGTGGTGCTAAGGATCAAACCCAGGCCGCACGCATGCCAGGCGAGCGCGCTACCACTTGAGCCATATCCCCAGCCCTGGGGCTTAGTTTTCTCTTCAGTTAAATGTATGGTTTGACTGAAGCAGTTGTGTAAAACCCCAGTCATTTATTTATTTATTTTAAGGAATACTAGGGATTGAACCCCAGGGCATTCTACCCCTGAGCAACATCTCCAGCCTGTTTCTATTTTTATTATTTTTATTTTATTTATACTGGGGATAGAACTCAGGGGTGTTTTACCACTGAACTATATACCAAGCCCTTTTTAATTTTTATTTTGAGACAGGATCTTACTAAGTTGCCCAGGCTGGCCTCAAACTTGTGAGTCTCCTTTCTCAGTCTCCTGAGCCTCTGGGATTATGCACCACTGCACCCAGCCACCTTCATACTTTTTCTTTTTCTTTTCTTTTCTTTTTTTTTTTTTTTTTTGGTGCTTGGGATAGAAATCAGAGGCTCACACATGCTAGGCAAGTGCTCTACCTCCGAACTATACCTGCAGTGCTCCTGTATATTATACAATTATTTTCTGAAAATTGTATTACCTTTTTAACTTGGCTTCTTGCTAAACAATGTTTCCAGGAAATCACATACTTATTGCATTTTTTCTACTGTGCACTAAAACATAATATTTTTGATCATATTCATCCACATGACCCCTGAAACCAAGCTGAGTACAGTGCACACAAAGCACTTTGTTTCTCTTTGGGAAACACTAAATTAGAGGATCACTTCACTTCTCAACGTCTTTGCTCCTACTGTGGATTCTATTAATGCCAAAAAGGAAAAACCATTTCAAAAAGAAAAAAAAAAGTTTATTCCTAAGTCAACAGCCAACATAACCTATGGAACAAAATGGTTGTATTCTGTCAGTTTTTTCCTTCCACTCTCTACACAGAACTCGACTCCGACTGCCATGTCCTGAGACTGAAGTGGGCCTTGACCCCTGTGCCCTTACCCATGGAATACCTAGGGCCCAACCCATAGTAGGGTTTCTATGGCCCAGGGGAAAAGGGCTGACCTCCACCCTACCCACTGACTGCAGGGTTGGCCTCCTTCATCCTACTAACCAATACCAAGTGTTTTGGTCAGTGTTTTTACTGCTGTGACTAAAAGACCCAGTCAGAGCAACTTTAGAGAAAGAAAGTTTAATTGAGGGCTCACGGTTTCAGAGGTTATATAGACAGCGGGCTCCATTCCTCCGGACTTGAGATGAGGCAGCGCATCATGGTGGAAGAGTGTGGCAGAGGGAAGCAGCTCACATGGTGATCAGAGAGCAGAAAGAGAGACACCACTCTCCAGATACAAAATATATATTCCAAAGCCACGCCCCCAATGCCCCGCCTCCTCCAGCCACACCCCACCTGCCTTCAGTTACCACTCTATTAATTCCATCAGGTGATTAATTCACTGATTGGGTTAAGGCTCTCCTAACCCAATCACTTCTCTGAACCTTCTTGCACTGTCTCATGTGTGAGCTTTTGGGGAGCACTTTACACTCAACCATAACACCAAGGTTAGAGCAAGCCTTCCTCAGGTTGGCAGCCTCTTTGGGTCCTTCTTGCCTCCCCACTGATTCCTGGCCTACTCAGATAACATAACCCAAGAGACTCATGGGAATCTTTGGGAACTCTCTTCTCTGCTAAGAATAGGCTAGCAAGAGAGCGGAATTGGAGTCCTCAGCTCAGCTGGGGAGGGAAAGAGCAGAAGGTACCGTCCTAGTGAGAGAACTTGTCTCTGACACTTGCACAGCCAAATAGTGAGCCAAAAATCATCTCTGGCATTGCCAACGTTGCTCTTTTACTATCTCACAAATCCCCAAAGCTGGCTGATCATTTGGGTCATTTGAAAGGTTTTTAAAATAAAGTTAACAAACCCCATGGTATTACCCGGTAATTCCATTCCTAGATATTTACTCACAATAAATAAAAACATGTTTATAGCAGCTTTGTTTATATTAGCCAAAAACAACCCTCTAAGACTCACATATGCAAACAAATTGAGGTATAGCCAAATGGTGGAATACTTCTGAGCAATAAAAAGGGTTGAAATATTATAACCAACATGGATGAATCTTTTTTTTTTTCCCTTAAAATGTATATATTTTAGTTGTTGATGGACCTTCATTCTATTTATTTATTTATACGCGGTGCTGCAAATCAAACCCTGTGGATGCTAGGCAAGTGCTCTACCACTGAGCCACAACCCCAGCCCTCAACATGGATGAATCTTAAAAACATCATAAGAAGCAAAAGAGACAAGTCACACAAACGTGATCTTGTATGATTCCATTGACACATGTTCAGGAACAAGCAAAACTTTTGGGTGCAGTGGTGCACATCTGTCATCCCAGAAACTTGGAAGGCTGAGGCAGGAGGATAGCAACTTTGAGGCTAGTCTGGTCTGAGAATTTTAGGAGACTATGTCTCAAAATTAAAAATAAAAGGGATGCAATGCTGGGGATGTAGCTCAGTGGTAAAGCACCCCAAAAGCATACTTTTTAAATTGGGTTCAATTCAGTTGGGTTCAATTCCCGGTATCAAAAAGGGGGAGGGTTTAAAATCAATATTGGATTATGAATAATTCACCAGGCACCCCTATTACCCATTACATTTTGTTCTACCTAATTGCATCCAGGAAGTCTGCTTTCAGTGCAGGGAATTGGGAGTACCCATGAAATTGAATATTTCTGCCTTTGACAAGTAAATTAAACAAAATTGTAAATTAGTTTCAGTCTACTGCTGCATGTCCTCCTTGAGTTGCTAAAACTGATCCTTTAGCCAGGCACAGTGGCACACTCCTGTAATCCTAGCTACATTGGAGGCCAAAGCAGGAGGATTGCAAGTTCAAGGCCATTCTCAGCAATTTAGCTTAGACCCTGACTCAAAATTTAAAAGACAAAGGGCTGGGAATGTAGCTCAGTGGTAGAGAAACCTCAGGTTCAATCCCCAGTATCACAAAGCAAACAACAACAAAAAAATATTGGTCCTTTGCCCTCGAAAAACACATGAGCAAGTGAAAAAAGGTATAGCTCCTTTGAAAGGGAGATCAGCCCCCAATCTCATTCATACCAGGCAGTATACCAAGAATTCTAAGTATTATGGGGACTCAGGGTGGGTTGGGGCAGGGCTAGAGAAGGGATGCTTGGTGGAGAATCAGAGTAAAACCACAAAATGTATTCTTCATAGTATGATATTAAAATGGGATGGTCAAGATAAGAGCAATCATGTCTTTTTTTAAAAAAAAAATTTAGATGTAATTCATATGCCAAAAATTCACTCTTTTAAAGTATACATGCCAGAAAATTTTGGTATGTTCACAAAATTGGGCAAATATTTTAGTCAACTTTTGCATAGCTGTGATCAAAACAATAAGAACAATCTAGAAGATGGGGCTGGGGATGGGGCTCAGTGGTAGCGCACTTGCCTAGCGTGTGTGAGGCGTAGGGTTCAATCCTCAGCACCACATAAAAAAATAAACAAATAAAATAAAGATATTGTGTCCACTTATTAAAAAAAAAAAAAGAACCTAGAGGAGTTTATTTGGGGATCACAGTTTCAGAGATCTCAGTCCATAAATGGCCAACTCCATTGCTCTGGACCCAAGGTGAGGCAGCTCATCATGGCACAAGGACCAGTGGAGGAAAGCTACTTGGATCACGAAGGGGTCAGGAAGTAGACAGAGAGGAAACGGGACTACAGGGAAGATGCACTTCCGGGGCACACTCCTAGTGTCCCACCTCCTCTGGTCATACCTCACCTGCCTACAGTTACCACCCACTCTAGTCCATTCAAACCAGAATGGACTGATTAGGTTACAGCTCTCATATTCCAATCATTTTACCTCTGAAGATTCCTGCATTAACATAGGAACTATTGGGGGACATTTCATATTCAAACCATAACATAAATTTCAGCTTCTCCAGAAAATCACTTGAGTCAGGAGTTTGAAACCAGCCTGGGCAACATAGTGAGAACTCTGACTCTTAAAATAAATAAATAAATAAATAAAATAAAAGATTGTGCATGATTCCAAGTATCTAACTGCAGAATATTTTCATTTCCCAAAAGAGACCTCATACCCATCAGTGGTCACTCCCCAGACCTCACGCTCTCCATCCCCTGGCAACCAATAATCTTTCTGTTTCAATGAATTTAACTATTATGGACATTTCATATAAATAAACTCATGCAATATATTGCCTTGTATGACTGGCTCCTTTTGCTTAGATAATACAGGCAAAATTGTAGCATATATTGGTATTTCATTCCTTCTTATTATTGAATAATATTGCATTGTATAGATGGATTATCTTTTGTTAACCCATTCAGTTATTGGACAAATGTGTAATTCTACTTTTTGGTTCTTATGTGTGATGTTGCTAGGAACATTCATGTGCAGGTTTTTGTGTGAACAAAATCTTGGGTACAATCTAAGGAAGAGAATTGCTGGGTCATTGAGTCACATGTGCTTTATTTTTGATATACAATATGCAATGCTTCCTTTCTCTGGAAATACCCTTACTTTATCTTCCTTGCCAAAACTTAACCTATTCTATGCACCATTCACACCTTATGTGAAAACCTACTCAACACCACCAGTTCCGTGTGCCATTCCTTCTCATTAATACATTCACAGTTTAAGAAGAACTTCCTGGAAATACAATAGTATCTGAATCATTTTCCAGTTTCACATATTCTGAAATCATTTATTTGTAAACCTCTTTTTAATATGATAAACCAATAATTATGAAATAAAATTGATACTTTCCATAGAAATAGGTTTATTTCCATTTTTAGTTATTATCATGAAAATATACATTTGTCATCAATATCATATGTTAGATATCTTAAGGAACACAAACAAATTCCAAATGGTCTAAAGCAAAAAGAGGACTTATTTACTTACGTAGGTGGCAGGATAGCTTATAGACTCTGAGGGTGAGTTACAGGAACCAAGATTTCAGGGGGAATCTCTCTTGCCCTTGTTCTTGCTATTTTTCTCTCCTTCTCTCCATCTCTCATTTCTGTTACCTATACTTGACCTCATTCCATAATCAGTTTCTTTCCAGGTGCAAGAATGATGTCTGGCAGAAGCTTCAGACTTACTCCCTCTCGGTTTATTAACCCAGAACAGGGGCCCTCTCTCCTTCAGCATTGTGTAAGCCTACTCAACCCTGAATCAATTAGGTGTCCAGAAAAGTAAAATCCAATGTTTGGCCCACAATGATTCCCATGCCCATATCTGTGGCCAGCTCAGAAGAAGGGAAAAAGAAAAAGAAAAAAAATATATATATATATATATGAGGGTAGGTGGTAGGAGACACATACCGAGCACCCCAAAATAATTGCTGCCAAAGACTTTAATCAAAGGAGAAGCACCAGTGTTAGGAACTACAGAGTCCATGCCAGACTGGTAGAAGGATATTTTGAGACATGAGGGACCTGAAATCAACTGCTCAGCTTCGTCCATCTGTGTCTAGAGCCAGCCCTGCTCTCAAGAGCCTCGTGGGGAAACACAGGATTCAGAGTCCCTGGAAACCTGACAGGCACTTTTCAAATTATAGGGCAGCGCGCATCCCACAGCAAACCTAAGGCCAGGCAGACCTATTACTTAACCTCTCTCTGCCTCCTCCACCATTTCACTGAGTACAATTGTACTTTTGCTAAATGAGCAGAGCAGAATCCATTTTGGAAAATGGAGGAACAGCTTCAATAATTGAAAGCATTTTCTTTACTTTTCCTAGGTTCCACAGTCTAAGAAAGGATCCTACCGGGCTTAAAAACACTGTTTAAATAAGGTTGCACCAGAAACTCAAGCCCACATTGTAAAAAGAAGAAATAAGGTGAATCCTCGAATGTCAGAGCTGAAGGAGCCCCCCAATTCTCCCACCTGTTTTGCAGAGGGAGAACCTGAGGTCCAGAGCTGCAAGAGACTGTCTGGTCATGGGAATGGTAAATGGCAGAGCTGACTCGAAATCAGGCTCTCCCAGCCCCCCTCACTCTTTCCTTTCCCTCCTGAGCACAATCAAAGAGGGAAAAAAAAAAAAAAAAAAAAAAAACAGCTTCAGGTACATCATAAAGACCTAAGAATGAGGTGCCGAATGAATGCAAAGACTTTCCAGTTTTAATTCCCTCTTTGGGCACGGCAGGAATGCCATCTATACCTTGGGGAGGGCTTCTTGCTGAAATAGGCACTGCTGGAGCCATAATCCAGCTGTGAGTCACATCCTGCGCAGGAAGCATCTTAATGAGATCTCTCTGAGAGGAGTACCTGAGGGCGAGCAACACAGACAGGTGCAGACATTTTTGGAAATGAGCTCAAGAGCTGAAATCTACAGACTCAATAGGAGCACTGACATGCAACGTTCTGTGGGCAGTACAGAGTCATTCCAGATGCCATCCTCTACCTGTGCCTTTTACCATCTAGGTACCTAGAAAGGAGGTGCTGCTGGGACACGTTCTGTAGTTTTTTTTTTTTTTTTTTTTTCCATGTAATTGTGAAAGCTCTTTCTTTAAGGGCTTAGATCTTATCTGTTTTACAGGTTACAAATATTCCTCTTAAAGCGTTCATTTGTGTTGTTTTGCTTTTCCAAAGTATTTAACTTTTATACATGATCATATCTGTCAATCTTTTCTTTGATGTTGCTTAAGTTCTGGTGTCATGGTAATACCTGTCAGTACCTTCCCCTTGTGTTATTTGTGCCATCTGAGAATTCAATATCCTTTTCTACTTCATTTTCCTTATCTGAATTTCCTCCAATACTTTTTTTTAAGAGAAAGAGAGAATTTTAATATTTTATTTTTTAGTTTTCAGCAGACACAACATCTTTGTTTGTATGTGGTGCTGAGGATCGAACCTGGGCCGCACGCATGCCCAGGCGAGCGCGTTACCGCTTGAGCCACATCCCCAGCCCCCTCCAATACTTTTGAATATGTAAATGTTTCAACTGTCTGGAATTTATTTTGGTGTACAATGTAAGATATACATTTTTGTTATTTTGATTTTTTTATCACAATGGTTAGTTTTTTATCACAATAACATTTATTGAATATGATTTGGATATGAGAGGTCTCACCAAAGCTCTTGCTAATGCACAGATGAAATCATTAGATTATGAGAGTTGTGACCTAATCAGTCCATCCTCCTTTGAATGGACTGACTGGGTGGTAACTGTATGCAGGTGGGGTGTGGCTGGAGGAGGTGGATCACTGGGGATGTTCCCTGGAACAGCATCTTCCCGGTAGCCCCT
This sequence comes from Urocitellus parryii, assembly GCF_045843805.1. Classification (NCBI taxonomy): domain Eukaryota; kingdom Metazoa; phylum Chordata; class Mammalia; order Rodentia; family Sciuridae; genus Urocitellus; species Urocitellus parryii. Next base: position 96,461,829 of record NC_135531.1, on the reverse strand, counting down.
TCTCCCTTCTCTCTTCCTTTCTCTGCTTCCTGACCTTGCCATGAGCTGAGCAGTTTTTCTCTGTTGGCGCTTCTTCTATGATGAGCTCTCTTACCTTGGGTCTAGAGCAATGGAGTTGGCCATCTATGGGCTGAGGTCTCTGAAACTGTGATCCCCAAATAAATTTTTCTTCCTCTAAGTTGTTCTGGTTGAGTATTTTGATCACAGGGACACAAAAGCTTACTAAAACAGTGACTAATAATTCTTCATTAATAATGTTTGATAGAGGAACAGACTGACAGAATGTATGTGTAGTCGTTTTTTTAAAAAATACGTGTACAAATTGTATGATACCACTCCCTTCGAAAGGTGGGATTTAATATCCCTTCTCAGAGTCAACTGGGCTTAGTAGCTGCTAATGAATAAAATATAATACATGAGGCCAGGTGTGGTGGTGCATGCCTGTAATCCCAGTGGTTCAGGAGGCTGAGACAGGGGGATCAGGAATTCAAAGCCAGCCTCAGCAACTTAGTGAGACCCTAAGCAACTTAATGAGACACTGTTTCAACAAAATATAAAAGGGCTGTGGCTCAGTGGTTAAGTGCCTGTGTGTGTGTGTGTGTGTGTGTGTGTGTGCAATTGTATGAATGCTCTGTTAATATAAAAAAAAAAGTTGTTAAAAAAATAATGTGAGAGAGAGAGAAAGAGAGTTGGGCATATAAGTGATGATAAGTGACTTTGTTAGGTAGGAGTTCAGGGACTCCGAGATGGCAGAGGCAGGATGCAAGAAAATTGCCGGTGGAGGACAAGACAGGAAGATGAGTCATCCTGTCCCTGTTTACGCTAAGTCCATTTACCATGACAACTCCTACACTGGACTTATCACCCACAGGTTGGTATTCTAAAATAATCAATGGGGGCAAAGTGGACAGTATTCTAAATACAAGATAACCAACGGGGCAAGGCTTTCCATCAGGTTTATATAGGGAAGAGAGCCCCTCACAGCTCGGCATAGAAGACCCTGGGCCTTGTGCCTCTCTTCCTTAGCCCACTCTGCTCTACTTTACCAAGTGCTACTTTTACCTTCACCTTCAATAAATCTGTACTTTGCTTGTTACTTATGCGTCCTGTTCAATTCTTTGTCCAGGCCACCAAGGATTTGGACCCCAACTGGACATCCCAAAAATAACAACTGCTGAGACAAGGTCAGAAAGGGCTACTTCTTGTGCTCTCTTTCTCTCTTTCCCTCTCTCTCTCTTTTGGTACTGGGTATTAAACCTAGGGGCCCTCTACCATTGAGCTATATTCCCCACCCTTTTTATTTTTTATTTTGAGACAGGGTCTCACTAAGTTGCTGAGGCTGGCCTTGAACTTGAGATCCTCCTGCTTCAGTCTCCTGCTTGGATTACAGGTGTGTGCCACTGTGCCCAGCTATTTCTGGCTCTCTCTGAATCACCCTGGGAGAAGGTGACTATCATACTGTAAGGATACTCAGGCAGCCCTGAGGGAAAGATCCATATGGGGAAGACCTGAGGCCTCCAGCCAATAGCCATGGGAATAAGATCCTTTAGCACTATCCAACCTTCAGATGGGGCTGGGGCTGTGGCTCAGCGGTAGAGCGCTTACCTTGCATATATGAGGCACTGGGTTTGATCCTCAGCACCATATAAAATAAATAAATAAGTAAAACAAAAATATTGTGTCCATCTTCAACTAAAACAAACAAACAAAAAACTCCTTCCGTTGACTGCAGCCCAGTCAATGCCTTGAGTTTCTACTCACTAGAGACTATGGGGCATAATCATATAACTAAGCCACTCCTGAATTCCTGGCCCACAAAAATTACAAGATAATACATTTTTTGTTGTTGTTGTTTTAAGCTGCTAAGTTTAGGGGTAATCTACTATAGAATAATAGGAAATTAGTACAATGGCTACAGAGTATTTGTTGAATAAATCAATTAGCTTGTTGTGTGGTTCCCAATTCCAACACTTCTCCTTCACCTTGTACCTTTCATTTCATTCCTTTTGTGATATTTAGACTATTTTGCAAAATATCCCTGATTTGCATGCAGGCATTGTGTTGGTCGAGGCATTCATTTGGCTGTTCTAACAAAGAATAACAACAGCAGTCAAAACAAGATAGACATTTATATCTCAACCACATAAGAGTCTGTGCTTACAAAGTCTGGAAGAAAGGAATCCTCTGTTTCATGATGTAGTCCAGGCCCCCTTGAACAATAAAATGGAAGATACAATTCCTCAATTGCACCAGCTATAGTTAAAGTGCTTCATATTCACATATGCTAGTGGTTCCCATCGGGGGCAGTGCAGATATGTAATGTTTCCATCACCATCTGTCTTAGGGTGGTATCTTCATCCCCAAGGTAGAAGATTCAGCCTATATTGTTTGGATGTGGTTGGCCCTCTCATTTTAATTTATCAGAGAAAGAAAATACAGTTTCCTTTAAGTGACGTGCTCCAGAGAATGAGTGTATCTCTTCAGTTCAAATTACATTGGCCAAATTTTTGTCAATGGCCACATCTAGCTATAAGGGAAGCAGAAAAATATAGTCTTATGGAAAGTGGCTAACCTCAAAGTGATATATAGCCTGTTATTAAAAGGAAGATTGGAGACCTTTTAGTAAAGTCTGTAAGCAGGGTCTTCCCCAGCCATGTTCCTCGAGGACCAATATATCCTCTCAAGTAGCATCCATGGCTCTTTCTGGGTTTTTTGTTTGTTTGTTTGCGTTCGTTTTTTGTTTTTGGTACCTGGGATTGAACCCAGAGGAGCTTAACCTCTGAGCCACATCTGTGCTCCTAAATCCCTTGGAAGGGCATTGCCTCTTTCTCAACCTTCATGAAAGACTGGTGGCTCTTCTAGGCTCCAGGGCAGAGCATTTCCTGCAGGGTTGGGACTGGATTGGCTCCTTTTGAGCCATACCAGGTCACCTGGGTCCTTGAGCAGCTCTATTTTTCCCTGAATCTTGGAAAGTCCATCTTGAATTGACCCATCTTCTGGCTGTGGCCCCTCTCTCTAGAAAGTGCTCAAGTCCAGTCCAGAGGCATGGGTAGGGTTACTCCCAGACATTACTTCTCCCTCCCACAGTAAAACTTCCTGCGTGAATGGATAGAGCTCAATAGCAGCTGTTAGGGATATGGATTGTCAAAACAATGGAGCAGAATCACCATGCTGTTATTTCCTGATCCTTTTTTATCGACTTCAACTGAGAAATCCTTGATTAGTATTTGCCTGCTCACAGATCCACATTCCATATCTGGTCTTTGAATAATCCTACAGCTCCCCCTCTGCCCCAGAAAAACCCAAGGGCCTGTGCTTTCATGTTATAGATTATCAAGCAGGCCTAGGGAAACAGTGCCTCCTGCACTTTAGATCCAGGAAGGACCAACCCTAGGTCCTCAAGAGGATTCTCTGGCTCTCTGTCCTCTTGCTTCAATGTGAGGGGGAGCTCCTGGGGAGACAGTTTGACAGCCTTCAAATCATGAAAACCAGCCTTTAACAAGCAACTCCACTGTTGGGAACTTTTAAAGGAATGAGCCAAGATTGAATGGCAAGGGTGCTCTTTATAACATTGCTTATATTAGTGAAGAATTGGCAACAGCACAAGAGCAAGGGAACTGATTAAATTATGGCAGGTCCAAACAATGAAATATTATTTAGCTTTTAAAAACTATGCTAGGGTGAGTTTTCAGGGAAAGATGGTCATACTAAATTGTTAAAAAAAAAAAACTCTTTTACTATGTTGTCATTTTTATCAATACTGAATGGATAAACGTATGGATGGATATATATCAAATGTTCATAGTGGTTGACTGGAGGTAATGGGTATTTTTATATTCTTTTTTGTCTACATGTATCTTCTAAGTGGTTATCTGTTATCTTATATAACAGATAAGAGAACAAAACAAGAATTAGTTTCAGTTCAAATCTAGATTGCCTTCTTATTAGACTAGTTAAAAATCGAAAGGACTGGGGGTGAAGCTCATTGGAAGAGCTCAGTGGTACAGCACTTGCCTAGTATGCACGAAGCCCTGGATTTAATCCATAGTACTTCCCTCCAAGAAAGGACTGACAATGTCAAGTGTTGGTGAGGATGTGGAACAACTGGGACTCTGACCCATGGCTGCTGGGAATGTGGATCATAACAACTACTTTGAAAACTGTTTTCCAGTGTTGTTAAAGCAAAATGTATGTTTAACTCATGACCCAGTGATTCCTTTCCCAGGTACATACTCATTGAAATGAGTGTTTATACAGAAGCTCATTGACTTATGATGGGGTTACACTCCTGTAAGCCCTCTGTAAATTGAAAATATTCTAAATTGATAATGCACTGAATGCATTTTCATAGTGCACCATAGACAAATTATATTCTGTCTGGCTGACTCAGAGTGCTGCTTTGCTGCTGCAGTCTAGCATGACCAGAAAATATCATACTGCATATACACTAGCTTGGGAAGGAGTTCAAAATTCAAAATTCAAAATTCAAAGTCTAGTTTCTGCTGAATGTGTGCTACTTTTGTACTATTGTAAAGTTGAAAGTCCAGGACTATCTATACACCAAGATACATATATGAAAATTTTCATTATACTTTATTAAAAATAGCACCAAACTAGAAATGACCCCTATGTTAATCATTAATGGAATAGGCAAAATAAATTGTTGCCCATTCATATCACAGAATATTACAGAACAGTGAAAAATAACAAATAACTACAACATGAATGGATTCCATAGATTTAATGTCGAGTGATAAAAACCTGATACAAAAGAGTATTTCATCTATGAAGGTCAAAAACACCCTACCATGAATATAGGGTGGTAGAGATCAGAGATTCTCTTTCATGATAGCACTGATGAGGAAGGACCATGAGTTCTAGGGTGCTGGAACTCTTCCATGTCAGGGCTGTCCAAAAGAAATACAATGCAATTTGCAAATAGAATTTCAAATTTTCTATTAGCTACATTTAAAAAGATTTTTAAAATTGGTGACATTAATTTTAATTAGATATTTTTATTTAATGCAATACACAAAAAATATTGTCATTTGGACATTAGTCAATAGCAGAAAATTATCACTTATACACATATACACACACACAACTCTAAGATGTTGAAGCTGCATTTTATGTTATTTTATTTTTTGGTACTGGAGATTGAACCAGGAGCACTCAACCACTGATAAATATCCCCAGCCTTTTTAATTTTTTATTTTGAGGTAGGCAGGGTCTCACTAAATTGCTAAAGCTGATCTCTAACTTGCAATCCTCCTTCTTCCTGTCTCAGCTTCCTGAGTCACGGGGATTACAGGCATGTGCCACTATGCCTGGCTCAAAGGTGTATATTATACTTGCAGTGCATCTTAACTGTAACTAGCCACACTTAAATTGTTCAATAGCCACATGTGCAGACTATATTTTGCTCTGAGTGGTGGTTTCATGAATATATACTTCAATAAAAGTTAATCAAGCTATATAATTCAGATATAAAAGTTATACCCCAATAAAATGAAAGAAAATATAAAAAATATACCTTTTTAAAAAGAGATTTGATTCCTATCAAGCATGAGAGCAGCCTGTAGCTTGGCTGCTCTGCTGATCAAACATTTCTGAGGCTCAGGACACACAGTTGGGTATTTCAAGGGCAGCTCCTAAAGTCAGATGATTTGCCTTCAGGATAGAGACCTGACCCATGTGAGGGGCAGGAGGGTGAATTCAGTTCCACTAAAAGGAGGAAGAATAGGAACTTGGGAGAATGTCCTGGTGTAAACAGGAATGTGGACAGATTCTAAAGGTTTGTACCCAGTGCCTTATCACTGTTTGCTCTGAGTCCCTAGAACACTCTGAGGCTCCTGCAGAAGAGAGGAAGGTGACATCCCACACCCACTGGCTGAGAAGGCCCCCTGGGGCACGTTGGTCCTTATTTCACTTAAGCTTGAGAGAATCCACCTACATAGATCTACCCTGAGCACCAAAATCTGAACCAATGTTCCTGAGACAGACACACATACTAGATGATTTTAGTGGCACACCAGTAAATTTTATTTTTAATAGCTATGTATTTATTTAGAATTGTGTGTATATGTATATAATGGAACATAAAATCCACATAGGTAACAATCTCTTTAAAGATGACTTTAAAGAGAAATACTAAGAAAATAAGAACACAAATGGTTCATGGATACAGAAGAGAAAAATAGAGAAAGGATCAGTATACAAATCTTTCAAGCTTAAAAAATGGTAGGTGTATACCACCCTCCCTCTGTGAATTGATCCTGGATACAGGTTTTGGGAATGGGAAAGAAAGAGGTCCACACTGGTAAATCAGGAGGAAAGTAAATCTGGAATGTGTTCAGAATCTCTCCAAGATCCATCAGAAAAGGCCTGGTTGGGCCAAACATGGTAGTGCATGCTTGTAATCCTAGCTACTAGGTAAGCTGAGGCAGGAGGATCTCAAGTTTGACAAGACCAGCCAGGGCAACTTGTGAGACCTTGTCTCAAAATAAAAATATTTTTTAAAAAGGGTTGTGCATGTACTTCAGTGGTAGGGTACTTGCCTAGCATGTGTGAGTCTCTGAGTTCAATCCCCAATACCACCCACACACACACACAAAAAAAAAAAAAAAAAAGAAAAGAAAAGGGAAGAAAAGAAAAGAAGGAAAAGAAACTGGAAGCCATTTGCTAAAATAACCCAGACTTAGAAGAAAACAAATAGTGCAGGTTTCTCAAGAGGAGTTTATGTTGTAGTCACAATAGAGACTCTTCTTCCTTCTAGGACAAATGGAAAGGGCCCCCACTCTTCAAGCAGGTGACGTCCCTGGAGCAGGCACTTTCAGGTTTTTTCATGTGGGTACTTCCTGTTTGTCTGGTCCATTGACAAAATGGCCGCCTATAGGATTGACCAAAGCTGGTACAGGCAAGCTGATGGCCTGACAAAGGGGAAAGCCAGGCGAAAGGGCACATCTGTGAATACTGAATTTATTGAACAAATAAAAACAGAGCAGTAGCCTGTTTTGCAGTGGCCAGTCTCTTATCAGTAGATCCATTTAGTTTTCTGATCAATCTTCTGAAAGTTTTTCTTTTTTTCCTATTTCTGACTGGAATACGTCCCAACTTGGCTAAAACTACCTTGAGATTCCAGAACTAGCTGTCAAGATCATGGAGACCTAGCATTTGTCCTAGTCTTAAATTCTCCTGGGAGTCTTAGAACCCACTAAGAAGAGAATCCCCCCTCTCTCACCTCAGAAAATACTTTGGTGTCACCAGTATCTTTACTCCTAAATCCCTATGTATAGCAAGCACAGAAGAACACAAGAAACATTTGTTCAGGTATTGAACCCGAGGCCTTGTATATATAAGGCAAACACCCTACCAACTGAGCTGTATCCCTAGCCCTAACTCCTCCTCCTCCTCCTCCTCCTCCTCCTCCTCCTCCTCCTCTTCTTCTTCTTCTTCTTCAGTTATAATTGCACACAATATCTTTATTTATTTTTATATGGTACCGAGGATCAAACCCAGCACCACACATGTGTGAGGCAAGTGCTCTATCACTGAGCCCCAGCCCCAGCCCTAACACTTGTTCTTGATAGTGCTTAATCCAATTGATGGTAGAGTATATAAGCAATTAAAAAAAAAAAAAAACAAGAATGGGCTGGGGTTGTGGCTCAGTGGTAGAACACTTGCCCAGCATGCATGAGGTACTGGGTTTGATCCCCAGCACCACATAAGAAAACTAAATAAACAAAATAAAGGTATTGTGTCCGTTTATAATCAAAAATATTTTTTAAAGAAATAAAGAGAGAGAGAAAGCTGAGAAAGAGGAAAGTGTAGGATTGGGCTGCAAATGAATCCAGTCACTATTAAGATCCTGTGCCAGGTCAAGGACAAGGCTGGGAGGAGGTGACTTTTACATCCCTCCTCAGAGTTGCCTGCCACATGGATGGGCTCAGAACAGCGATGACAGCTACTGTGTACTTATCTGTGGTTTATAATGGGCCAAGCATTTAGTGCTTTCATGCATTATCTCATTTGGCAGAGAAAACAGTTTCTGGAGTTACTCCAGTCAGCAAACTGTAAGAGCCTACTATGTGCTGAGCCCTGTTCTAGGTATGACTCCAATAGCAGTGCCAAGGTGAAGTCCCTCCTCTATAAATCACACCACAGGCTTCACTCAGACTCACTTGAACTGCCTTCTACTAATTCTTTTTCATCTTTCTCTCCTCCCACCCCCACACACATATACTTTCCCTCCCTTCTCTGCTTCTCTCTTTCTTTCTTCTTCTTCTTTTGATACTGGGGACTGAACCCAGGGGCACTTAACCAACCCCTTTTATATTTTGAGACAGGGTCTTGCTAAGTTGTTAGGGCCTCAGTTGTTGAAGCTGGCTTTGAACTCGCAATCCTCCTGCCTCAGCCTCCCAAACTACTGGGACGCAAATGCTCTACTCCAGACCTACACACTGAGCCTTTCCTTTTACTAATTCCATGTCCCATTTTTAAAGGAACTAGCACCCTGTTTTCCAGTGGCTACACAATTTCACAACAGCGCACACAAGGTCCAGTTTTTCCACACCCTTGACAACGGTTGCTATTTTCTGAGTTTTTGACAGTAGCCATCATAATGAGTATGCAGTGGCATCATTGCAGTTTTGATTTGCACTTCCCTAAGAGTTAGTGATGTTGAAAATCTTTTCATGTGCTTGCAGACTGCTGCATAGCTTCTCTAGAGAAATGTCTATTCAGGTTCTTCACCCATTTTAAAATCAAGTTGTTTGTTGTGTGTTGCTATTGTTGAGTTGTAGCAAGGCGTTTCATATGCATTTCTTCCTTTCTTCCCACATACCCCTGGAGTCTCCTATTAATTCCCTACCCAAGCCACAGGCCCTGCCTCCTCTGTGGTCCTCTAGAGGGAGCAACATCAGCCTAGACAAAGATCAGACCTAAATGCAGTCTGCAAGGGTAACCAGAGACAGGAAATAAACACAGGAAGAAGGGAAGGGATGGCCCTCCAGAGAGAGAAAACAAACAGGTTCCAATTCTGTCAGTTCAGTCCATATTAAATTAGATACAAAATATCAGTGCTTCAAATCCAAATAACAACTGATACCTATAAGTTTCATCTCTTAACTTCACAAGGGGAATGGGTCTTTGTACACTTTAGGGGTGCCCTCCATGCCTACCCCACAATGGAATAGCAGCAGCAAAGACCAGAATAATGAAAAAAAAGGGTGAGGGGTCTAGAAAGATGTTATGTCCTGTGCAAGAAGCTGTGGGGGAAAACAGAGTGATTGCTGCCCACACACAGAGGTGAAGTCTTTTTTTTTTTTTTTTTTTTTTTTTAGTGAGAGAGAGAGGGGGACAGAGAGAGAGAGAGAATTTTAACATTTATTTTTTCTTAGTTCTCGGTGGACACAACATCTTCGTTTGTATGTGGTGCTGAGGATCGAACCCAGGCCGCACGCACGCTAGGCGAGCGCGCTACCGCTTGAGCCACATCCCCAGCCCCCAGAGGTGAAGTCTTAAAAGAATAGTGCAGCGGGGCGTGGTGACACACACCTGTAATCCCAAGGGAGGATTGCAAATTCAAAGCCAACCTCAGCAACAGTGAGGCACTAAGCAACTCAGTGAGACCCTGTCCCTAAATAAAATACAAAATAGGGCTGGGGATGTGGCTCAGTGGTCGAGTATCCCTGAGTTCAATCCCCAGTACCCCTCCCCCAAAAAACCAATAGTGTAATAAGAGATGAGGTAGTGAGGCTAAAATGAAAAGTTGTGCAGAGGTGTTGCAGAGGAGATCCCCCCCCCAGGGAGCCCAAGTGAGGTAACCATGGAGGTTCCCACCCCCAGATTCTTGTGTCCTTCTCCCCTGCACCCACCCCCAACCATGGTGCTGGGGATTGAACCCAGGGCCTTATGCATGCAAGGCAAGCACTGTACCAACAGAGCTATATCCCCAGCCCCTTGTGTCCTTTCTTTTTGTTAAATTTATATTTTAGTCGTAGGTGGACATGATATCTTTATTTCATTTTTATGTGGTCCTGAGGATTGAACCCAGTGCCTCACAAGTGCTCTGTGAACACTCTACCACTGAGCCACAACCCCAGCCTCCTTTGTGTCCTTTCTTGAAAGGATTCCAGGCAAGGCATGAGACTTAGTAAAAGAATAGCAAAGTTTATTAGTAGGGTTAAGAAAAGGGAAAAGGGGACACCCTCAACAGAGAGAGTGGGTTCTTTTAGAGAGGAGAAGAACATGTGCTCCTCCTGCCCTCCACTTTTATTGGGGGTCTCAGGGAAGTTTCCAGAGAGTCTCACCGGGGTCCACCTCTTGACTTTTGACTGACAGCAGGATTGCATCAAGTTTTCAAGTTCCCATTGTACATGGCAAAGATCAAGGGCAACCCTGGGTGGCTTTGGCCCATGCCAACTGGTTCTAATTGGAACTTATTCTTTAAAAAAAAAATTATATATATATATATATATATATATATATATATATATATATATATATATATTTGTAGGTGGACACAATACCTTTATTTTATTTATATGTGGTGCTGAGGAACGAACCCAGTGCCTCACACACGCTAGGTAAGCACTCTACCACGGAGCCACAACCCCGGCCCTCTTACAGATTTTATGGTTAAGAAAATTATTCTTATCTCTCTAAGTTCTGGGATCTGGTCTGTGTAAAGGTCACAAAAATCCCTCCCTTCTGGTAACTTGTGTTCTTCTTATTGGTATTTCAGCCCTGACATTCTCCTGCAGATAACAGGTTATTTGCTGAGGAATGTAACATATCCTATTTGTCGTAAGCCAGGCAGAGCAACAGGTAAATTTCTTTTTCAAAGAAAGTATGTTGGGGGCCCACTTTATAGAATTATTTCCTTCACCTCCCGTTCCTGTCACTCCCATCTGTCTGTCCTCTATCAGAGGAAAGTGAAGTCAAGAGATCCCCTAGAAAGGCAGCCATCAGTGAGTCACTCTAACAAACTTGCTCTTGAGCTGTGACTCCAGCCCTGCCCTGGGCCTCTTCCCCTGGGTACTGGAATAAGAATGTAGCTCAGGAATGTAGGGACTAACTAGTGTCATAGGCACACCACGCCTCCCCTCCCCCAGCTAGGGCTCTGGGCTGGCCCAGGAACCAGCTGTTTTTCACCCAGCTGTGCATAAGGAGGTGACGCTGGTGGCAGAGCCCATGCTAGAGGCACCCGGCTGGTAATGGAGACTCTCCTGGGCTTTCCTCAGCCCGTGGATCAAGGGGCATAGTTTCGTTTCTGTTCCTTCATTCCCTCCCAAATTCCTAGAAGGATACATGAGATAATGAACAGAAAAAAAATAGGAGGTGATGACTTACCTCTCCCTCTACCACAGGATTCTTCCCTTCCCAAAAGAACCGGCTAAGAAGTGCTTGGGCCTTTCAGGTGTTTGCCTTGTAAGTGTGATTGCCACATCAGGATCATGAGGGAGAAGCTGAGCAGCTGAGGTCCAGGAGAGAGAGCACAGAGCCTTTAAGAGTTGTAGCAAACCATATGTCAATGAGCACTGAAGAGCCCTAAGCTAAGTCACAGAGAAAATAAGATCTGATTTTCATAGTTGTCAGGAGCACATTACTTTGTTGAGTGCAATAATCACAGTCTCTGAGCCAGGCCCTGTGCTGTGTTTTAAACACTAATGTATGAAAATATGTTTGTTTATGGATGAGCACACAAAACAAATTGGCTCCATAAGGAATCTGCATTTATAGATGGTCACAGGTCACCAAGCAATGGTTTAGCACATGGCTTCCAGACAGCCTCTGGTTCATGTCCTGACTTGGTAAACTTAGTAAGGTTCCAAGGCCTCAGTTTCCTCACATTTTAAGAGTACAGTGCCGATATGTAATAAAACTACACTTCTGAGTGTGATTTTTTGGTTTCAGCTCTGGTAACTGAACCCAGGCCTTGAGCATGCTAGGCAAGCGTTCCGCAGCTGAGTCATATGTCTGGTTTCTTTTATTTTGTTTGCGATAGGGTCTTACTAAATTGTCCAGGCTGGCCTTGAATTTGTGATCCTCCTGCCTCAGCCTCCTGAATCACTGGGATGGCAGGTGTGGGCCACTGTGTCCAGCAGAGTGGTTTTGTAATGGGGGCCCACTGGCATAGAGTCCTGTTACAAAATGACATTTCATTGTTGTTTTCTTCGTCTTCTCCCTCTTCCCCTCCCTAATTACTGGGGAAGCAAGATTAACATTCTTCCCATCCTAGGCCAAGTCATCTATCCTTCAGCTCCTGAACCACAGGAATGAAGGAATCCAGACTTTGGGGCTGGTACTGGAGGATCCAAGACACTGCTCTCTCTCAAGGCTACAGATGAGTGATGATTCCTGATAGGACACAGCTGGAGCGTAGCCTTTGCATTCCCTCAGTAAAAGCGCACTGTTTCCCCCTGGCAGTTAGAATCACAGCCCCTGGGACAGGAGTCTGCTCTGTTTCTTCGTTGCTAGGAAAGCAATAAAACTTCTTTTCCATTTTCTCAAAACCTTGTCCTCATTTTTGGATTGGCTTCGGGGAAAAGGATTGAGCTTTTGATATCAGTTTTAATGTTGTTTATTGTTATCATTAGTGCTGCTAGAGCAGGGGGGGAGTCCCTGAATTTAAATAGAGAAAGTTGGGTCTGCAGCCATTTTTCTTTTTAGAACTGAAGATTTAACAGAGGGCTTCACACATGCTAAGCAAGTGTTCTACCACTGAGCTATATACCTAGCTTTTTATTTTTTACTTTGAGACAGGGTCTTGCTAAGTTGCTCAGGCTGGCCTTGAATTTGCAATCCTCCTGCTTCAGCCTCCCCAATAGCTGTTACTATAGGCATGGGCCTGTGCACTGCCTGTAGCCACCTTTGAATTTTTACTTATCTCCAGAAAGATCCAGAGGGATCCAAAGGGTGCTGTAAGGCTGGCATACAGCTGGGTGGTATCCAGAGAAGGACATCCTGCCCTTTTGTGCTTGTGTTCCTATGACAGGTAAGACAGTATGGCCTGCATATTGGAGGACCCTCCCTATGCAGAAACCATGTCCTAGAAACTGGGTACCTATTACATCCATGTGAAGTCACCTTAAAAGTCAAGTGAAGAGCCAGGCATGGTGGCACACACCTGTAAACCCAACTACTCCACAGGCTAAGGCAGGAGGATGGCAAGTTCAAGGCCAGCCTGGGCAATTTAGTGAGACCCTGTTTCAAAATAAAAGTGGCTGAGGATGTAGCTCCATGGTACAGCATTTGCCTAGCATGCACGAAGCCCTGGTTCCTGTCCCTAGTACAAATAAATAAATAAAAGTATTAGATATATAGTATCTTACACACAGCAAATAAATAAATAAAAGTAGTAGATAGTGCCTGGCGCACAGCAAATATCAATTATCCATAGACATCATTATTATCTATTATCTATAATTTTTATAAAATTTGCTCTAGTGTCTCTAGAAACATGTCCTCGTTAATAATAATTAGCACCAGTTGAACATCAACTTTAAGAGCCATCTTTTGGGTCTGGATGCCAGTACCTTTTCCTTTTCCTGGTGATAACACACCATTTTACTTTGGGGAACTGCCTACTCCTTCATCCCATAGACCTGGAGGGGCTGCCAATCACAGACCTCCATTCTAGGCCCTGAGAGTTCTTTTAAAAACCTAATCAATTAGAGACCATGTAATGCCACAGTCTGGCTGGGCACAATTCAGGAGCCACTTGTCAAAAGAAACTAACTTTATTTTTAGAACTACAAACGCCAAGCAAAACAGCTCCTCAGGAAAAGAAACCCTCAGAGCCCAACTGCCACCACCGGCTTCCACAAGCCTCTCACCCCCACACCAACAACCACCTCCCACAATCCTCCTGCTCTTGAGGCCGATTGGCTAGGTTGCATGGGTGGAGCCAAAGAAGTCCCCCAATGAGCAGTTCCATAGTCTGAAGGGCAGGGAAACAGCCCAATGAACATGACCGCAGAGGAGCCAATCAGCTAGATGTTGCTGGGGCCACTGTGAGCCAATCATCAGCCGGCAGCTGGAAGTTTGCTGGCAGCTGGAAGTTTGTTGGGGCCCCTTTGGCTGTGGCTCTCAACAATGTAACAAGCTGGTAGTCTGATAGAATCTGATTTCTTGACTCTGTAGTGAGGCAGGGCTCTCCAGAGAACTTCTGGAAGGAGGGCAGCTCTCTGATAAGCCCAAAGTATATCTTAGGGATTCCAAGGAAGGTCTAAGGGAAGCAGGAGTCAGTCCAGGATGGGTTGCTGTTTGGGATGTGCTATTAAGAAAAGCAGAGATTAACTAGGGATCAACTGCTGTCATGAGGCTAGGGTTGCTGAGCTGTTGGCTACTCCCGGTAACAAACTCCTTAGGTAACAAACTCCTTAGCTTTTGTCTTTCGTCATGTGTAACAGAGCAGTGGTCACTTAAAGAGGAGGCCTGATAACTCCTCACAGCTGTGCCTGGCTCTGGGCGGAACAGGGTTTCCTGCTGGCTTTGGGGCTGGTTTCATCACCTCTGTCCTCCTAGCCAGCTTTTTTCTTTTTTAGTCCAAGCCGAGTTCCATTTTTAGTCTCAGGGTTTTACTCTTTCTGCTCCAACTGTGACTTTGTACAAATGCCTCCATCCTCAGGACACTTTACTGCTATCTTCCAGAAAATTGTTATAATGAGCCGTTAAGCCTCTGCTGCCTGTGGTGGCAACCCTGAGTTATATAGCCCCACTGCAGTGACAGGCAGCAACCCTGAGCCATGTGCCTTAGTTGGGACAGGTGGACATTCAGGGCTGGGGCTGGCACTCCCAGCTGGGGAAAAAGGTTAGAGCAGGTCATTAAGGCAGAGCCCTAAGGGAGGCTGAGCTACAAGCTGCTGTTTCTGAGGATCCTGTAGCTGCCTGGGCTCTGCTGGAACTCTCTGAGGACTGTTGAACTCTTTTTTTGATCCTGAAACTATTTCAGTCTTTCCTAAGTAATGCTTTTTTTAAAAAAATATCATTATTTTTTAAAGCATTATAGCTCTACATAGTAGATGGATCATTTTCACAAAATCACACATGTATGGAGTTGATTTCAACCTCTGTTTTAGGTGGACACGATATCTTTATTTTATTTTTATGTGATGCTAAGGATTGAACCCAGTGCCTCAAGTGTGCTAGGTGAGTGCTCTACCACTTCAGTCACAAACCCAGCCTCTCTCTCTCTCTCTCTTTTTTTTTTTGATAATTTTTTATTTGAGATGGACAAAATACCTTTATTTTATTTATTTTTACATGATGCTGAGGATCAAACCCAGTGGCTCACATCCACTAGGCAAGTGCTCTACCACTGAGCTACAACCCCAGCCCCTGTTTGTTCAACTTTGATTGGTACTGTCTACATGTACCTAAAGGTGAATTTCCCCTGTGGTACATTTATATATGCACATAACATGATTTTGTTAAATTTATTCCATATTTCCTACTCTTTCCTGCCCTTCCCTTCCTCTCAATCACCTTCTTCTACTCCACTCATCTTCCCTATATATCTGATATCTATCCCTCCCCGCCGCCACCTTGGATTCTTTCCTTTATTTTCCACATATGAGACAAAACACTCTCCTCTTGATTTTCTGAGTCTGACTTATCTCACTCAGTATGATGTTCTCCATTTACATCCATTTACTGGCAAATGCCATCATTTCTTTCTTTATGGTCAATAAAACTCTATTGTGTATATATGAAGCCAGAATTAGACAATAAGTATGGATAGGTAAATCGACTTAGGTCAGATCTAGGAGGCCAATTTCAGTGAGTCGGGGAAGTTGGAGACTGCCCCCCCCCCCAGGGACTGAAAAGCTTCAAGTCATCAAGGCACAGCCCTAAGGGAGGATGAGCTATAAACCCTTCTTCTATCCTATCAAGATAATCTGCCCCTGCACCAACCTGTTGCTAAGGTAACGGGTCCCAGGAATTGCCCCTCCCTACAGGGAGTTATAAAGTTGTTAAAGTGTCCTGGGCTGCTCCATCCTGCCCTTCCCCCTACAGTCCACCTGGTTCCCACCTTTTGGCCATCCCACCAAGCATTTCCTGGGCCTAGTCACAGTTCACAGGAAGGAGAAAGATAAAGAGAAGAGGGCAAGAAGCCTAAGACATATAAAAAAGCAGAACACCTTGCTTCTTGGGATACCAGGATACAAACTATGCCCCCTTCTCCCTCCAGTGAGAAGTCTATGTTACCCCTTTTTAAATAACCCTGCTTTTTTTTTTGTGGAAATCAAGTTTTTTTATTAGGAAAAAAAACAGTTTTCCTATATCTCAAAAGGGGGAATGAAGATATTGACACATCATTTATCATCTCAAGGAGAGAACAGAGAAACCAGCATTTCTCCATTTCAAAGGCTGGTAACTCCTCTCCTTTCTCTCAATGATAAATAACCCTGCTTTATATGCTTGCCCAGGTGTCATGATGGGCAGAAGGTGTGACCTATGCAGTCCAGGGGGAGAAATAAAGAATGTCCACAAGCTTCTGCCCTTTTCAATGCTTTATTCACTCAAGTCACTCAATACAATTTCACGCTATAGGTTCTTAATCAAGAAAATGACGATCCTTAATGCTAGGCACTGCAATAGACACAATCAAGTATCAGCAAACAATTGTAGGTTAATTCTAAGCACTGCAAACACACTTACTCATGACAGGCTCATAACAGACATTCCCTCTGCATGTTAAGCTCTAGTGTCAGATCAAAAGTCTCAGTCTTAGACTTCAAGTCCAGCAGATGCAAACTTACTCAGACCACGGTGATCAGATCAGGAACCAAGGCAGGTTTCTCCTGGGGTAGCCAGTTGAGGAGAGGATCCTAGGAAGAAGTTGTGGCTCTCACCAGGGCCAAGATGTAGCTGCAGAGTTTGAGAGTGGTGAGAAAGATGCAGAGGATCAGCAAAGGATGAGAAGAGTTGGGATGTCAGTCCAGGTACTCATCAGGCTCTCAGGCTTGTGTGTGTCAGTGTCAGCTGGCTGAATGTCTGTTCATTTGCTCCATCATTTATACTAAATTTGGGGGCTTGTGACCACCCTTTCAATTCCTATCAGCTGCCACAGGATTTCTCAGTGACTTCATTTGCCCTGGGGTTAAAGCATCTGGTCTGGTGGTCCCCAACCTGATTTTCTTGCCTTTCCCCTTTATCAGGGCAAGAACAACCTGACAGAGACTTCACTCTGAGCTTGTTAGGGTGGGGAGAAGTCACTTGTTTGTGCCTGAGGGTCATAGTGGAGGGCTCCATTAGGAGTGCCCAGAGAGACTGCAGGTTTCAAACTGGAGTTTTAAAATGGAGTTGCCTAGGCTCAGGCCTAAGGCCATCCTTACACTGGGCTTGCTTTTCTACTATTCAAACCTCAACATGTGAGGGAGCAGAACTCGCCACTGATAACCAGGGGTTTCTATACCACAGTTTCTGGATCCATTCATCTACTAATGGGCATCTAGGCCTAGATTCCATAATTTGGCTATGTGGACTGTGCTGTGGTAAACATTGAAGTGGCCATATTGCTGTAGTATGCTGATTTTAGATTTTTTTTTCTTTCTTTCTTTCTTTTTTTTTATAAATACCAAGGAATGAGATAGCTGGGTTATGTGGTAGGTAGTTCCAGTCCTAGTTTTTTGAGGAATCCCAGTAATCCTTTTTTTTTTTCTCTTCTGTACTGGAGATTAAATCCAGGGGACCACTGAGCCACATCACCAGCTCTTTTTATGTTTAATTTTGAGACAGGGTCTTGCTAAGTTTCATAAGGTCTTGCTAATTTGCTGAGGCTGGCTTTGAACTCGCTGTGCCTGGTGGATTTTTTGTTTGTTTATTTATTTATCTGGTACTGTAAAGGGGTCCGGCGGAGCGTCGGAGGGAGAGACCACACAAGAGACTTACTTCATGCAATTGCAGGGGGGAATTTATTGGGGATACGTTCCAGCGTGCTGGGGCTCTGTGCTCACTCAAGAAGGGAGAGCATCCCAGAGCCCAGAGCAGAGGTCAAGCAGAGCTTAAGTACACTTTTTGGAGAGGGTGGGGGGCTTTGCATACATCAGAACAAATCATCATGAGGCACGGGAAAATTGAACAACAACTCTGAGACAGGATTAGTACATTCATTGGCGGGAACAGTCTGGGCAGGGGTGATTGGTCATTTCTAAGGGGGGTACACATTTAAACTGATTGGTTTTGGAGCCTAGATGCATACGTGCCAGGCTACTTGGAGCCCTTAGCTATTAAACAACCAGGGAATCAATGGAGATATTTACTGGGCAGTTCCAGCATTGTCCTAACAGCTACAGAGATTACAGGTTCCGGGGGTAGCAGAAAAATTTTAACAATACGTAGTCTTTACTTTTTAGCTCAGGTCTTGCCATTTAGAAGCTTTACAATGCCCAGTCTTTTACACTTTAACTCAAGCTTTTGCAGCTTAGAATCAGCTTGGAAATTTTACCTTTACAGTACTAAAGATTTAACTCAGGGGCCCTTTGCCACTGAGTTATATCCCCAGCCCTTTCATTTATTTATCTATTTATTTATTTGTTTGTTTGTTTGTTTAAAGACAGAGTCTTGCTAAGTTGTCCAAGCTAACCTAAAACTTGAGATTCTCCTGCCTCAGTCTCAAAGTGCCACCAAATGAAAAAAAGTGTTCTTCCTTTCACAAAATAATTCTCCTCTGAGTCCTCCCTTTATTGCCCCAGCTCATTCTATAAGCTCCATGATTTCACTATATCCCCAGTGTGTAGCCCACAGAAAGCCCTCAACAGATTCACGAATGAAAGGATGAGTGAATGGCGTAGTTAACCATTTCTACAGATAAGGAAACTGAGCTTGGAAGAGGCTCATGACTGAGCATATGCAAACGCTGTTAACAAGTGGTAGAGCAGGGATTTAGAACCAGGCCAGAAGGCCTCTTCTCTGCACTCCACCACATTATGTTTTTCTTATTCATCCAGAAGGAAGTTATCTACTTTTCCTATACAGAAGAAAGACAAGGTACTGCTGGCTTGTTGTTTAATTAATCAGAAGGGGGGAGATGCTGAGAAGAAAATTTCGATGTGTCATTCCTACTTGGCAATGGCTCTCAGCAAGGTACCAAGGAAATATTCTGATGTTAAAATATCACATTCTGGTGGGAGCAGTGGCGCAACCCTGTAATCCCCTGGCTCAGGGGATTGAGGCAGCAGGATCTCCAATTCAAAGACAGCCTCAGCAAAAGAAGACGCTAAGTAACTCAGGGAGGCCCTGTCTCTAAATAAAATTGTAGCAGCCCAGAGACCCCCACCCAAAAGACCCTTTCCATAATTAAGCTTCTCCTCTCAGATCAGCAGGATGTGTGCAAGGTTATTATGGCTGAAGCTTCCTCTTTCATGTAAATGCCAGGTTTGCACACAAAAGGTGTGAGTTAGTCTGCAGGCTTGTTGTGCACAAAGGTATTATCTCTCCTTTCTTGGTAATAACTTGTGAAACCTGTGTCTGGTCTAGAGGATGGAACAGAGAGCACTTGTCATGTGAATCTCCAAGCCCCTCCCCTGACTGGTTATAAAGTTCAAAGAATTCCAAAATCTTTGTTCAGAGGAAGAATTAATTCTTAGGCAAGAACCACCTCTGAACCCTGAAGTCAATATACCTGCTTCCTGAAAATTCCTCAGGTGTTCAGCTTCTTCTATCCTACTTCAGTATAACTCACATTATATGAAATACCTGAAATAGGTAAATCCATAGAGATGGAACCCAGAGCAGTGGAGACCAGGGCAGGAAGAAGAAGGGAATGAGAATGTTCTTTGCTTATCAGAATTTCTTTTTAGGGTGATAGAAATATTTGGAATTAAAGAGACAGTGACTGTACAACATTGTGAAAGTCCTAAATGCTTCTAAATTGTTCACTTTAAAAGGACTAATTTTGGTATGTGAATTTCACCTTTTTAATAAATAATGTTGAAACTTCTGAGTCTGATAAAAATGATTAAAATGGTAAATTTTATATTATGTATATTTTACACCAAAAAAAAAAATTGTTATTGCAACCCTGGCCCTCGAGAACACAAATGTTTCTCACAACACCACTCTCCTAGTACTGGGGATGCTCAGTGAATGTTCTATGGTTTAACTATTGTTAAGGCTGTGCTGAGGAAGTCCTCTTCTGGAGGCAGTATGGTCAAATGGCCGGGGCTTAACCTGGGATCAGCTTCTGACCAGCTAGGTGAACTTGGGTGAACTTACAAACCTGTCTATAGAAGTTTACTTATCAATAAGATTGGAGCAAACATGCCTCCCTCATAAGGTTGTTCTAAGGACTAAGCAAAAAGATAATGTGTACAAAGTACTTGGGAACAGTCCCTAGGACACAGTATGTGCTGAAAATAGCTGCCCTGATGAGGATGATTATCTGCTCAGTGGGTTCCCAGGCTCCCAACTCCTCCCCTTTCACAATTGTTTACCATAGTCTCTCTCCGTCACACATCTTGGGCTTCAGGTATTTCATTTTTTTTTTTTTGTATGAAAGGAGCTATTGCCCTCAAAGCAGGCTGAGTCCAAATGAGAGGCTTCTTGTGATGAAATTCAAAGGAAGGCTCCTTGGTTTTCATCTCCATCAGCAGTGGAGAGTTCCCAGGAAGTGAATGTTACACAAAATAATTAGAATGGTTTCTGTCCCCTTTGGCTGCTTGTGTGATTTAGCACGTTGGTAATGAGCTCCGTTTTTCAGTTCATTCACTGTGTGGAATGACCCCTGCCCCCAACCAGACTCCCTCTTTCATACACAGGCTATTTTTTTGCTCTGATATATAACAGACTTGGAGACATGGGATCTCCCACATGGCTAATGGCCAGGGTTACAGGTCCACCCAGATGCAGAGAGGTCACCAGACTCAGACCTATCCATACCCTGAAACTTATCTGTGCCTCTTGCTTATGCCATAATTTTTATTATTTAAATAATAAAATAAAATTTTTAGTACAGGCAATGCATCTCAACGGAAAAGGAAATCAAACAGTACCAAAAGAATATTCCATTAAAAAGTAAGATGCCCTCTGCTCTCTGCTTTTAGTTCCCCTTTTAGTACCTTTCTTTAATAACTTTCTAGAGAGAGTTTATGAATATATTTATTTTTAAAATTGTTTTTATTTTTTAAATACATGACAGCAGAATGCATCACAATTCTTATTACACATTAGAACACAATTTTTTGTATCTGTTTGTATATAAAGTATGTTCACCACATATTTATTCTTACCTCCTTGACTTTCATGGATATTTTACCACAAACACCACCATATACATGGAGTTCTGCATCTTTGCATCTTGCTCTTTTTTGGGACTTAAGTATTGTGGTTGTCTTCACATAAGTTTATGGAACTGTGTCCTTTTAAATTTATTCTACTTTACAGGTTCACAAAATTGTATTCAACTAGTTTCTGATGGTTTAGATTGTTATAATATTTTCCTTTAACAGGCAGAGACACGAGGAATTTTCTTCTAGAAGAATTCAATTTGTTTTGACTTAAGCCTTGTGATACATGAGAATTCAATTTCCTTCTATTGGGGATGGGGCTTCCTCTCTCTTTCCCTGTCATTTTTCCCATGCAGTTGCCTATATGTACAGGACATACCCTGTATTTTGTTGCATGACCTATATTGACTTTGATGGGACGCCCCGAATGTCTTGTGTTCAGCATTTTTCTATGTATATAAAATTTTGCCAGAGCTATTTTTCCTCCACAGCAACTGGCACTTAAATCATTTAAATGTCACTTCACTGAAAAAAAAAAAAAATCTCCACAAATACAATCCCTTACGGCCTCCTGCAGATTGGGCTAGGGAAGAACAGAAGAGTCTGAGAATTAAAGTTACTGTTTTCTTTTTCAGGAAAGGAAAACACGGTTCTTGGCAGAAGTCCCGAGTCAGGAACAACATCCCCTGTTAATTAGAAAACTTGCCTTCAGTGCAAACATTCTGAAAACCCACCAGTCAGCGACAGCCTCACTCCGGTAACTAGGCTCCTGGAGGCAAGCTGACTCACGAAGGCAGCCAATCAGCGGCAAACCCCTCCTAACACCAGCCAATCAGCAGGTGCCTCACTTTGGGGACGGCCCTTCCAAAGGGAGTCAAAGGCCCTTACCCTGATGTGCTAACACAGCAGAAAGCCCTTAGGTCCCTCAGTACTTCCTCTTGTGAAAACTCACTAGTACCCGAGCGCCACGCTTCCTGAAACCCTGAAACCTACGTAAAATCACTCTGGGGGTGTTGGGGCGATTTTGCCGTTCAAAACAGGAGGCGAACAGGATCTCTCTCTCTTCTCTCTCTCTTCTCTCTCTCTCTCTCTCTCTCTCTCTCTCTCTCTCTCTCTCTCTCTCTCTCTCTCTCTCTCTCTCTCGGCATCAGATGTCAAGGTCATTTTAACACATTTTTTTTTTTTAAACTGGGAAACCTCCTCCTACACCTGTTTGTGGTTCGTTATGAATTAAGTCTTGTGATACATGCCTAAGAGTCTGTGAGCTTAGCAAATTCAGTATCTTCCATTCTTGTGTGGTTTCTGTTATCTATATGTGTATAACTGAACCCCAAGTGAGGAAAAAGCAGGTGTAAATTTTTTGAGCAATGGACATTTATTAAAAGAGAAAAAGGTCCTCTTCAAGCTCTTTGTGCAGTATGCAGTTGTTTATTTAATATAAAAAATAGCAGAAAGTCAAATACTAGCATATACTAACTAGTAAGCATAAAAAAGGTATGATTTCCTCAACTAGTTCTAAGAGAATTGATAAAAATTTTTGGTCAAGAGAAATTAAGATGATAACCTTGGTAAAGAAATTGGTCAGATTACGACGTTGTGTGCATGTATGAATATGTAACAACAAATCCCACTAATGTGTGATTAGAATACGCTAATAATTTTTTTTTTAAATAAGGTAATCACAGCAGAAGTTGTAATGGTTTTCCACACTGCATCATCAACAGTCTTTTAGCTCAAATAACTGTACCAACAGAAGCATTTTCTAATTCTAAAATTACATGTATATTTTCAAATTCTAGAGTAAAATAGAATCTACTGCCAAAATAAAAATGGTGATAGTTTTATTCGTTATTTCATACATTATCAAATATTTGAATGCCTCACTTTGGTCATAGCCATGATACAAATAATGACAATACAGAAACAATTTTTTCCTTTGTCTAATATTTTTTCTCATGAAAAAGGCTTACTTATAAGGCAACTGCAAACAGAATCCTTTCCAGATGAGATTTCAGAAACAAAAGCAAGTTTTTGCAGTGACTCTTGTTGAGTTGGTAGTTAATGAGAAAATTTTTACTGCTTTTGTTGGAGATAACAAATAAAACTTTTGGTAGTTGTTTGCATAAAGGTTCAAACAATGCTTATTCAAAGTTGAAGTAAAGCATAAATGATTTTTTGGAAGATGTCAGCTGTCTTGCCATATTCTGCATAATGCCCCTCAAATAGCCAAATGTCTTCCAGTGAGATTGAAGTAATTGTCATTAATTGCCTACTTCAGCATTCATAGTGTTCTAACTGAGCAATTAATTATAGGATTTTAATGATTTTGTTGGCATTCATAATTTTTCATTCATCTCACATTCAAAAATCCATTGACAATCTTTAACAAAGGCAGTTAAGAGAAACCTCCGTTTACTTGAAGCACTGTTTTCTGAAGAAAATCTCCCCCAAATTCTTGATTTTTAAAAATAATCCATTGAATGAAGCCGGATTATTTCTTTGTTATGTTTTTAATGTCAATTTAGCAGCAGGATTATGCAAATTGAAAAAGCAAAGAGTGTTATGGTAGTACTCTATATCAAGTTTTTTTTTTTTTTTGATCAGTGGCAACATTTCTAAAAGTTGTTGATCAAAGATGCAATGTAACCTTGAGGAATGAAAAAGCAGTTATGCTATGAGAGATGTTATTATTATGGGCTTCAACCAATCAAATTTGAAGAGCAAGTCTCAAGAGTTGTTAATTTTATGCCAGTACATGTCCAGAATACTGACTCATAATGCAAATCTTGAGCATGATTTCTCATTAATGCCTGTTCAGTGGCCAAAAGAACAAAATAAGTTTGATATGACCCCTGCAGAAGCCATGTTAAAATGTAAATGGAACACAGACCAGAATTGAAAGGATTTTTATAAGGAAATTCTGCAAAATAATGAGGAAGTATTAAGAAGAAACAAATCACCAAGGACATTTAATGAAAGAGAGAGGTATGTGATTTAGATATTTGTAATTTAGTTCAGACTAAAACTGAATATGTTTTTAGTATAGGTATATCCCTTGCAATAGTGCTCTTTTATCCCAACATATGTATGAATGGCAATTAGAAATTATTCAAATTTTACTGGGTGTCCTGTACGTTCACTTATTAAATCTGGAAACGATTTCCCCAGCCCCTGTGCCTCTGTGCTTTATTTCATGTCTGTCTGCAAAGCTTCCTCTTTGAGATCAAATCCTGACTGAAAACCTTAGCAATAATAATAGTGAACCCTTAGTGAGGGGTCACTCTGTGCTGGGCACTGTCTTAAATGCCTTAGTCATGTTAAATGAATAGTTTACTCTTCCCTATGGTGATACTCTAGATAATAATAGTAAAACTAAAAGATATTATTTTTCCTATTTTATGAATTAAGCAATTAGTGCACAAAGAAACTAAGTTACCTCCAGAGGTTAGACAATACCTAAGTAGTGGTGTAGTGGCACCCCCACTCCTCCACAGAAAATCTTAACTAAGCTTCTCCAGAAGTCTTCACCATAATTGATTTTAGGACTATCAGCAAAAGAGTTTGATGTAAATAAACTTCCTATTTTCCTGTTGCTTTATTACTTGGCCACTAGCCTGGAAGAAATCAGCACTCCAACTGCTGAATGCCAGTTTACTAGTTTTTCACAAACATTTATCCAATATAGTAGTTTGCAGAAGTGTGTTTGCAAATGCAAAATGTGATTAAAAAAATTTTTTTAACAAGGCTCTGGCCTTGAGCTGGACTTCACAGAGATGCCTACATTTCTAAGATAAGAGAAGTTACCAACTGGGCTTCATGGTAACAGCTGGCAGAAAAGAAAGGGGGGAAAAGCTCTCCCCTTCTCAGGTGTTGGCCTTGAAGGGTTAACTTGCCCAAAACAGTGAAAGAAAAAGCTGCTTTTATGTGAAATTCTGCAGACAGTGAACTTCTGAGCCTCTTCCCTTACACACTGGGTATAAAGTTCTGAAACTACCTGAACTTGGGGTTCAGGGGATTAATTGATTACAGCAAAAGCTGTGCCCTCTGAACCTGGCTGCAGCCAAAAAAAAAAAAAAAAAAAAAAAAGGCTTCCTGATATCTTCGGTGCCCTGCTTTATCTGTCTCCTATAACAGTGGCGCTGGGATTCAAAGCTAGGCCTTTCCCCAGCACACCACCTGTATCTGTCCTGTCCTGCCCCATGTGGCTCTCCGTAGCTCTGACCTACTTTCCCATTTAATGTTTTAACCACTCAATAAGGCAGTGTTATATTGTCTGTCCCTTGTGGTGGAGCCTAAGATAACTAAATTTGTTCTTGTTTCCCCCTTTAAAAGAAATTCTGAAATACCCAAGTGCTGGAAGCAACCTGAACATCCATCTACAGGTGAAAGGATGAACATGATAGGAAGAGGTAAAACTATAGTGATGATAAAAAGTTCAGTGGTTGCCAGGAGTTCAAAGAGTTCATTAGGTACAGAATGGATTTTTTTTTTAGGGCATTGAAATTATTCTACATGATACTGTAATTGTAGATACATGACACTATGCATTTATCAAAAATCTTCAGAGTTTTATGGCACAAAAAGCAAATCTTTTTTTCCCCACTTCCAAGACTGGAGATTGAACCCAGGGCCTCACTCATGCTAGGCAAGTGCTCTACCACTGAGCTTAAGTCTCCAGCCCAAAGAGTAAATCTTGATGTATACTAATTAAAAAAAAAATGTAGGAGATTGGGGGAACCTAGGATAGTGCTATAATTCAGACCCTTATACTTTATTTTGTGGTATAAAGTATAAAGGGCATGCATGCTAGGTAAGTATACTCTACCATTCAGCTATATCCCTTGTTTGGGTCATCAATGTTCCTGAGAATCCCATGATGTTGAAGGCTTACTCCTCAGCCTTGTGCTATTGGGGAGGTGGAAACTGTTTTTTTTTTTTTTTTTTTTTTTGAGACCGAGGATTGAACCCAGGATCATTTTACCACTGAGCTACATTCCCAGCCCTTCTATTTTATTTTGGTTCAAAAGATTGAACCCAGAAGCACTTTTTCACTGAGTTTTTAAATAAACATCCTCAGTCCTCTTTATTTTTTATTTTGAATTATGGTCTCACTAAGTTGCTGAGGGTCTTGCTAAATTACAGAGACTGTTCTGGAACCTACAATACTCCTGCCTCAGACTCCCAAGTAACTGGGATTACAGGCCATCAGGCCTGGCTCAGGAAGTGAGAATTTTTTAAGAGACGGGGCTTTTCTTGGAAAGATCTGGAAGCAGCTGCAGACAGGCCTGTGTTACCTGGTGTGTTTGGAGATTGGGGCTGGTACTTCATCGTGAAACATCTGCAGTCCTCATGCTGAGATGGGATTTTTTTTTTTTTTGTACTGGGGATTGAACTCAGGGGTACTGAGCCACATCCCCAGCCCTATTTCGAATTTTATTTAGAGACAGGGTCTCAGTGAGTCCCCGAGTGTCTTGCAGTTGCTGAGGCTGGCTTTGAACTGGTGATTGTCCTGTCTCAGTCTCCCAAGCCGCTGGTATTATAGGCCTGCACCACAGCACCCGCCCTGAGATGAGATTTGGCTGACTTTTTAAATAAACAAATAAAAACTATACCAATAATGAGGCCAAAAAAACAAGTTCCTCAATCTGTAAAGGTATCAGTTCCACCATCTCTGGTCTCATCAAGGTTTACAGGTTCTCAGCAGCTGAAACCTACCCCTATCAGCTAGCCTAGCACTGCAGCTGGGCCCAGGAGCAAATGAACCCCTGGGGCTGTCCACAGTAAGCAGAGTCAAGAGAAATGCAGAATGTGGCTCCTCCACTGAGGGAAGAAGATGCAGTCATCAGGGATGCAAAGCCAGGATTCCTTTGGCCTTTGACTACTTGGAGGAGGCCTAAACTGACTCAGGAGGTGTGGCTACAGCTCCTAAGAGCTGCTCATGGTCTAGAATGTCCCAAACTGTGAGACCATATACCATAAGTCTCTATACTCCTCTGAGCCCCTTTTTCCACATCTATGAAATGATTGTGATCATATCTGCCTATTGAGAGGGATCATATGAAACCATGGGCACCAAAGTTCTTGGCAAAGTCCTATATTACGGCAGGTGTTACTAATGACCACTTATTCTTTCATCCTGATCTCTGTATAGAGGATTCCCAAATGCCCTCAGAAGTCTGGTACACTCAAATGTTAACTTGAAAGAATAAGATGACTCTCTTGTTGGCACATACGGTGTACAAAATCTGCTGTCATAGCAGTTGGGAGGCAATGCAGGCTAGTGGTGAAAAGCAAGGCTTGAACTTCGGAAGATCTGCCTGATCTCAAATCTTAGCAAGTCATTTGTGCCCTGACCAAGTGAATGTCTCTAAGCCTCAGTTTCCTCATCTATAAGAGAGTAATAGCAAACCTACCTCACTGGAAGTCAATGAGAGTTAAGTGAAAGTATGCAGGTCAAATACCTTACCCTTGGTGTACACACACATATTACTGTGTGCACATAGTAAAATAAATGTAAACATATTTTTAGAAAAACAGTTTAGAACGTCCTCTACCTGTTAGCAACGGTTACTTTGGTGTGGGTAGTTACAGCAAGGTCCTGCTTTTTTCTTTCTTTTTGCATTTGTTTTTTATTGTTGTTCCTCGGATTTTCTTTTCTGCTAGGATTGAATCCAGGGGTGCTTTACCGTTGAGCTACATCCCCAGTCTCTTTTATTTTGAGGCAAGGTCTTGCTAAGTTGTTGAGACTGGCCTCAAACTTGCAATCCTCTTGCTTCAGGTGCTTGGATAACAAGTGCTGATAGACCCAACCTGATTTTCTCTTAAAATTGGGAGCCATCTCACCACAAGGCCATGAAAAGATAATTTCGGCTTTATTAAAAACTACTGCAAATTCTGAACCTACTTGGAATGCCTGCCTGTGCCTTGAACTCACCCATGCCAGGCTCTCTGACCAGATAGCAGCCCTCTCAGAAACTTTAGTGAGGCCTCATAAATCTTGGACTCCCCTGGCCAGATACCGACCCTCTCTGAGGCTCTGATGACCTTCATAAATTCTGATATCAGGGCCAACAAAAATGTAAACTAGCCTTTTTTTTTTTTGTTATCTGTAACCCCACTTTTCTGTAAAGTTGGGCTGCAAGAAAACTGCCCTGCTGTCTTATTCCTGAGGTTTTTGTGGGGAGAGGCAGCCCTGCAGGTGCAAATAAGCAGCTTGCTTTAATTTAATTTTAATTGGAGTCAGTGGTCTTTTCTTGCCTCCTGGTCTAACAATGCCACCCTTCTAGCCACCCTTCCTGCTCCTGCCCCTTTGTCTAGTACATATTGTTGCAAAGCTTGATCTTAAAGGGAACAAAAAAAAAAAAAAAAAAAAAAACACAAAAAAAGCCCAGTTATATTTAAAACAAAAAATGTAGCACCTAGCTCAACAGATCCCACCTACAGGAAAAGCGGGCAGCGTCAGGGCAACCCCGGGGCCTCCCATCCCCCGCACCAAGCGGGGGACACGGGGCCAGGAGACTCCTACTAGCCAGGGACCTGGCGCCTCCAAGTCTCTCCTCCCGTGCAAAATCAGGCCCTGACCCCGCAAGTGTGTTTCCCACAGCCCATTTCGGCTTTGCTCGCTCCAGGCCCACGTTAGCTGGCGGTAGCGGACGTCCTGGGCTGGCCAAAGTCGAGCCTGGGGGCCGGCCCGCTGAGTCAGCCTGCGGGGCGGCGCGCACACCGCGTGACCGCGGCCACGTGACCAAAGCGAGGCCCGGCAGCCGGCGCAGTCGCCTCGGCAGCCTCGGGAGGCGTGTGCGTAAGTGGGGAGCGGGAAGGGCGGGACCCTCCTGGTGGGCAGGGGTCCCGGCGTTGTCCCAGTTCCCCCGCGTCCAGGCGCGGCCCGGCGAACCGCTTGCACCCCTTCCAGGAGGGCTGGAAGGAGAGACGAAGTCGTAACCTGGGTGGGAGGGACACTGAACCCCACCACCTCCGCGCGGGCGACCCCTCTCCGGCCTCCCCAGTCCCCACCATTGATTGTCGTGCTGGGGGTGCCTTCCTTCCGGAGTGATACCTTTACCTGATTGTGCTTTGGGGGAAACTGAGGACCCAACAGTGTTCCCCAAGCAAGGCGGTCGATGAGAGTACCCCTTTTCGAGTGCTGAGTAAGAACACACCTCCCCAGGCAAAGCATCACCCCCACCTGTTCCATTGGCCCAAGACGATCCTAGGGCCCCTCCAGTTCTTGAGCAAGACTATGGGGTGGAGTATCCAGCCTGTAGGGCTGTGGGAGGGGAACTGAGTCAAGCTAGAAGAGAATAATCGCCAACATACTGTGGGGTTTACCAGCATTTTCTCATTTGTTATTCCCTGTCTGAAGTCGGCGAGTAGGTACTGCTGTACCCATTTTTACATAGGAAATGTCTTCATAGAACGCGGGTGCTTTATGAGTTCCTACCATTGGTAAATGGAGCTGAGATGAGAACCCTGGTCTACCCTCATAATAGCGCCTCCTGGTGGGTGGAAGAGGTGCCCAGCCCAGCCTATTCCTCTGAACTCAAAGTGAGGGCCATTGGTTCCTTTTCTCATCTCATCTACCCACTGCAGAACAAGATGAAGCTCATCATCCTGGAGCACTATTCACAGGCCAGTGAGTGGGCGGCCAAATACATCAGGAACCGCATCATCCAGTTTAACCCAGGACCAGACAAGTACTTCACCATGGGACTCCCCACTGGTGTGTTGTGGAATGGAGACGGTGGGATCAGAGGGTTTTAAGGGGCCAGGTTCTGGGCTCGTTCAGCCCAGGGACTTACAGGAGGACTTAAGGTATTGGTGCTATGAGAGAACACCAGAGCCCACTCTACATACAGAACAGAGGACCTGGCTTTCTTTATGGGTTGGTTTAGTTGTTGCCTATAGTTCCTATAGAATCTTGGAACAGTTAGACAGGAAGAACTTGATTTTAGGCTACATCCTAAGTCAGCTCTATTAAGGCATTCAGGGTGCCTTAGCAGAATTAAGTCCTGATTCCTTAAAGCATGCATTTTATGAAAAGAATTAGTTTCTCTTATGTGTGTTTGGGGGATGCTAGCTAAGTACCATTCCTGAGAGAATTGAGAAGATAGTTATTCAAATATTCTCTGTAAGGTTTAATTATGCACAAGATCTAAGTGGAAAAGTCCCAGTTTCTTCTAAAAAAAGGTCAGAATGTTGCCTTTATAGGAAGATAATTTGACTCCAGCTTCTCAAGCTGAATGTCCTAATTACTTCTTTCACAGGTGGGTGGATTTGCCCCATGGGTCTTACTTGACTCATCCACTGGAGTAGGGGCTGTGAAACTTTTTCTGTAAATGACTAAACAGTAAATTACTTTAGACTTCCCTGTTGCAACTACACAACTCTGTCACTGGAATATGAAAGCTACCAATAATAGGTTGGTGACTTTTATTGGCTGTGTGCCAGTAAAACTTTACTTATAGACACTGAAATTTTCATATGTTGCAAAACATTCTTTTGATTTTTTTTTTTTCTTTTGGTACTAGGACTTGAACCCAGGGGTGCTTAACCACTGAACCATCTTCCCAGCCCTTTATTATAATTAACTTAGAGACAGGGTCTTGTTGAGTTGCTGAGGCTGGCTTTGAACTTGCAATCTCCTGCCTCAGCCTCCTGAGCTGGGATTACAGGCATGCACCATTCTTTTGATTTTTAAAAATGTAAAAACCATTCCTTCTTAATTTTTTTTTTTTCCTTTTTGTATTGGGGATTGAACCCAGTGGCATGTTAACACTGAGTTCCATCCCCTATCCTTATTTATTTATTTATTTTTTTAAGACAGGGTTTCACTAAATTGCTTAGGTCCTTGCTAAGTTGCTGAAGCTGGCCTTGAACTTGTGATCCTCCTGCCTCAGCCTCCTGAATTGCTGGGTTTACAGGTGTGTGTCACTGCACCTAAGAACCATAGTTAACTCATGAACTCATACAAATAGGCAGCAGGCCCAATTTGGCCTGTGGACCAAAGTTTGCTGAACTCTGCATTGGAGCCCTGTGAGAGTGGTATCTGCCTGCACCTTGTGAAACCACCTGTGTCTTGAACCTGTTGGAATTGTGTTAACATCCTGTCTCCTATCTAGAGTGAGCCAGCCTCCACCTGATCAGTCTGGCTTCTATGTCAGGCAACTCATTGCTAATTCCCGTTATCACACAATCAGATCCAAGCTCTGCAGAGTGGCATTGAAGGCCCTTCAGAACCAGACCCCTTGCTGCCTGTCACATTTTAAACAGCACAGCATTTCCAAGTGGGTTCCTTGTCATAGGGACTAGTCGATTATTTTTGGTGGGACTGGGGGAGTTTCCATTATCATTCATTCAGCAGATGTTTATTAAGTGTCTCTGTTAGCCAAGCAGTTCTTAGCTCTGGGGATGCAGCAACAAACAAAAGGGTTTGTTATTAATTCCTGTCTTCCAAAGCTTAAATTATAGTGGGAGAGATAGACAAGTTAATTAGCAAAGTGTGGAGTATGTTAGACAGCAATAAGGAGGAGGGAGAAAAATGAAGCAGGAAAGAAGGATAGGGAGTATTTAGATGGAGGTTTGCCATGTTGGATATATTGGCAGGGAAATCCATTCTGAGAAAGTAACAGAGGAGAGGCCTGAAGAAGTGAGTTAGCCGTACAGATACCTGAAGAGTATTCCCATTAGAATAGCATGTGCACAGGCCCTGAGGTGAAGCGACTCTTGCAAGATAAGGTATGCAGAGGGGTAGCCAAGGGCCCAATAATGTGGAGCCTTTGTAAGGACGGGTTACCACTGATAGTGAAATGAGAAGCTGTTGATGGATTTTGAAAATATGAATGACTATCTGATTTGGATAGGTTTTTAATTTTCCTCTTGCAGGGAGCACCCCACTTGGCTGCTATAAGAAACTGATTGAGTACTACAAGAATGGAGACCTGTCCTTTAAATATGTGAAGACCTTCAACATGGATGAGTATGTGGGTAAGTCTTTCTCTTTCAGGGTTCTAACCTGATTCCAGGAGTCATGCTCTTCTTTCAGAGGCTCACCTCTGGAGAGAAATGGGAGCATCTCAAGGAACCAGTGACATTTGGTGATAGGCTCAGTTATTGATAACCTCTGTCTTTCAGCCTTGGTTTAGTTGAGTTATAAAATGAAGTTAATAGGGCTGGGGATGTGGCTCAAGCGGTAGCACGCTCGCCTGGCATGTGTGCGGCCCGGGTTCGATCCTCAGCGCCACGTGCAGACAAAGATGCTGTGTCCGCCAAATACTGAAAAATAAATGTTGAAGTTCTCTCTCTCTCTCCCTCTTTCTCCCTCTCTCTCACTCTTTCTTAAAAAAAAAAAAAATAAAATAAAATGAAGTTAATAAAGTTGACTTCATGGGTTGTAAGCATTATGATACTCACAGATATGGAGGCTTCTAGCACATAGTAAACATTTAATGAATACTTAATATTAGAGTACTTCCTTCCCCTTTGTCTGCTTCCCAGCTCAGTGCTATTTCTTTCTGGAACAAATGCATGTAAGTAGAATCTTGGCTGGGGTGGTTTGAAGGTTCTTTGTCTATATTTTCTCTCTAGTGTGCATCCTCTACTTCCCTTTTTGCTTTCTTTCTTTTTCTTTTTCTTTTTTTTTTTTTTTTTTTTTTTTTTTTTGTGTGTGTGACTGCGGATTGAACCTCAGGGTTACTTTACCACTGAGCTATGACCCAGCCCTTTTAATTTTGGGGATGGGGGTCTCATTAAATTCCAAGCCTGGCCTTGAATTTGCAGTCCTCCTGCCTTAGCCACCCAAGTCCCTGGGATTTCGGGTGTGCATCACCATGCCTGGCTCCTTTAGCTCTCCTTTCTGCCGGGTACACTTGGAGGGGAGCTGAGGCTTGGTCTTCTATTACCTTTCTGCTCCCCACTTCCCCATATTATAGTAGCTTCACTTTAAATGTTCTTTTAAAAAGGATTGTAGTAAAATATATACAACATAAAATTTGCCATCTCAAATGCCAGGTTGATGTTTGAGTCTGTAGTCCCAGCTATTTAGGGGCTAAGGCAGGAGGATCACTTGAGCCAGCCTGGGCAACATAGCAAGACCCCATCGCAAAAAAAAAAAAAAAAAAAAAAAATATATATATATATATACACACACACACACACACACACACACACACACCATCTTAAGCACTTTTATGTGTATACTATGGTAGTGGTAAGTACATTCACATAGTTGTGCAACCAATCTCAGAATTCTTTTCATCTCATAAAACTGAGACTCTGTTTCCATTAAACAACTCCCTGTTTCCTGTTTTTCCCAGGCTCTGGGAACCACCATTTTATTTTCTGCTTTCATGAATTTGATTTCCCTAGATACCTCATATAAGTAGATTCATAAAGTATTTGACATCTTATGTCTGGCATCTTTCACCTAGGAGAATGTCTTCAAGATTCATCCCATGTTGTAGCACTGTGTTGGATTTTCTCGTGTTTAAGGCTGATTTTAATTTTTTTTTTTGTACTGGGGTACTCTACCACTGGGCTACATCCCCAGCCCTGTTTATTTTGAGATAGAGTTTTGATAAGTTGCTGAGTCTGGCCTGGAATTTACCATCCTCCTGTCTCAGTCTATTGAATTACGGGGATTATAGACACAGGCCACCACAGCTGGCTTGAATTTAAATATTCTTAATGCTCAACATTAACCATTTATTTTAAACATTAGTTTTCTTTCTGGATTAAAAAAAAAAAAAAAAAAAAAAAACCAAATACATTTTGAGAAGCCCTGAGATAATTTTCTCCAGCCACTTGGTATTTAAGTTGGGGTTTAAATTGAGCAGGGTATAAATGGTGGGGTATGTTTGCTTCCTTTCCCAGATGAGCCCAGTCCTACCCCAGGTGACCAGGCTACCTCCAGAAGCCCAGAGTGTTCCCACCCTCCAGCCTATGGTCATTCCCTTGTGAATGAGGGGATTTCCCAGGTCCAGCTCCATAGTCAGTGGATACCTAATGGACACCAGCTCAGCCTATCCCAGGAGGATGGGAGGCAGGGGGCTGGTGTCCAGGGCTTTCTGATGGACAGTCCCCTAAGTGTTCTGGCATCTTCCTTGGGAGGAGAGCTCTAGCGCAGCCTGGGTATGACTAAATGTCTCTGACCCCACAGGCCTTCCTCGGGACCACCCAGAGAGTTACCACTCCTTTATGTGGAACAACTTCTTCAAGCACATTGATATCCATCCAGAGAACACCCACATTCTGGATGGGAATGCAGCTGACCTGCAGGCTGAGTGTGATGCCTTTGAGCAGAAAATCAAGGCTGCAGGCGGGATCGAGCTGTTTGTCGGAGGTGAGCTTAGCACTCCTCAGCACATATCCAGGCCCAGGCCCAGGCTGGCTGGATTGTATGGCAAGGACATGATGCCAAGCCTGTCCCCATGAAGCCTTCTTTGTGCTCGTGACACTGGGGTCATCTATCACCATGTGGATGCAGGGAAGGCATAGAGAAAATGGGAGTCTTGGGTCCTAGCCCTGGCTCTGTTGCTCAGGATGGAACCGTGATCATGGACGCATTCTGTTTCTATACTTTGATGCTTTATGTAAACTGAGAGGTTTGAGATTTGGACACAGATCTTTTATCCCCAATCTTTAGGCTTTATGGATCAGTCATGTAATTTACCTAAACATTAAAATCATGGACTCATGTAGTTTCAGAAGATTCCATATGGCCCTTGCATGCTCTCCATAGGACCTGAACCCCAGAGAAGTTGTGTGACTTATCAAGGTCAGCCAGTGAGTAGCAGTGAGAAGGTGGGACTCTAGGGAATCTACCTCTGAGGCTTAGGCTCTTATTCCTACTTAGGTTCTTATTCCTATTCTACATGTTACTACCTTGGGCATCACCCACAGGGGTATAAAATTGGACTTTTTCTGGGTCTAACTTCTATAAGAGTAGGGAGGAAAAACCTTGCATATTCTGAGGTTTTGGAACTCGGCACCCGCTGCCTAGGTGCTGGGTGTGTTTTCCCTATAGACAGGAGACAGAGAAATCATACTTCCCAATAATCTAGGGGGTCAGGAACTATTTGGAGTGCCCCTTACTGAGCTTCCTGAAGGTGGAAGCAAATTAATAGTGTCTGTGCCTCAGATAGAAATGGTGAGGAGGGGGCAGAGTTGTACCTCAAGAGTACAAATGAGGAGATAGTTTTCAAGGATTTTTTTTTTCCAGACCCTAATTAGAGAAGGATTGTACAGTTTTGAAATTGTGGATTCCTAGGACTCACAGAACTGTTGTGGCTGTCTCTCTAGGTATCGGCCCCGATGGACATATTGCCTTCAATGAGCCAGGTTCCAGCCTGGTGTCCAGGACTCGTGTGAAGACATTGGCCATGGACACCATTCTGGCCAATGCTAGGTTCTTTGATGGTGATCTTGCCAAGGTGCCCACCATGGCCCTGACAGTGGGTGTAGGCACTGTCATGGATGCTAGAGAGGTAAGGGTGCAGGGGTCCACCAGCCTTTGTCAGAGTTGGGGCCAGTGGGCTTGTCTTTTTGTTGTTAATTGTAGCTATACAGCTGAACATATTCATATTAAAGATGAAGATGTAATAAATAAGGCTAAAATCCCAGCTGGTCCTGTTTCTCTCCCTTCTTTGGAGGTAATCATTGTTCCCAGTGTGGGTAAATCCAGTAAGCAGTTTTTGTGTGTCTTTGGCTAATTGACCAGGGGCTGCTACCTGACCTTGGCCTCTGCTGATGTTCCACTTCCATGCTTCTCACGGGCAGAGAGAACCCCAGCACAACTAATGTGGGAATGTGAATTTGTACTTGCCTAGGCACTGAGAAGGGACCCTCTTGGTGTCCCTGAAGTTGGTCACTATTTGAAAGAATGCTTCTCCTACAATCCAAGGATGTGATGATTATGGCCCTGTGCTCAGGAATAATAAATGTAGTGAAGTGTGATTAAAAGATAAGTCTTTAAGGCTTTGGGGATATAGCCAGTGGCAGAGCAATTGCCTAGCATGCACAAAGCCTTGGGTTCAATCCCCAGTACCATCAAAAAAAAAAAAAAAAAAAAAAGTGGCTTGAACTGAATTTAGGGAGTTTTTCTCCTAGAAAATTGGTTATCATTTGGTGTGTGTGTCTGTGTGTCTGTCTGTGTGGTTCCAGTGTCCTTACTGCTTTCATTAGAATTTTAGAAATATTTTCTATTCCTTTGTGAGATACATTCACTGAGTGACTGGAGACATTTTAGCTTCAAATTTCTTTTCCCAGGTCTATAAGCAAACATCTAAGTCAGTGGAAAAGTTCCCTATTTATATAGTGAATTTCTGTGAAATGAATGATGTCTCCTAGATTTCCACTGGGTAACCCTGAATCAGTAGCTAGGGGCTTGCTGCTTATAAACGTGACAGTTTGGGAGCCATCCTTATCTAGTGAAGGTATATGGTCTGGGGAATATCTGGGCTGGAAATCAGGAAAATCTCTTCTAAAATGAGCTTAGAGTTGCTGAGGGGTTCTGAACTTCTCTCTGTGCCTCTTTTAAGAGAGGGAGAGTTGTGGCAGGGGCTGTAGGCTGTAGCTCAGTGGTGGAGTACTTGCTTCACACTGAGGCACTGGGTTTGATCCTCAGCACCACATAAAAAATAAACATATTGTGTCCATCTACAACTAAAAAATATTAAAAAGAGGGAGAGAGAGGGGGGGAGGGGGAGAAGTAGAGAGAGGAACGAACAGTAAATTCTATTCACAACTCCATGGCACAAGTGTATTAAAATGGAAAGATATCTGTAGAGCTGAATTCTTTAGGATCACTTTTTGGCACTTATGCTCTTGATAATTGAACTGTTAGGTGGAGTCTCTACTGTATCACTTCAAGTCAGGTTAAATGCTATGAACTGAAAGAGATCAAATTAAGGGAATCCCTTTCTGAAGGGATTCAACCTTAAGGGACCCACAGGTAACTCCTGGCATTGTTTCCAAAACCACAGGGTAGCTGGTGCAGGCAGGGGCCTCTTTCACACACTGCGAAAGCTGATCTAGCTATTGGGATGACCCGTGTGGGCCTGTGCACGGCACAGGGCACCTTCACAGTTATCATTAAAGTTGTCTGGAGGCACTGTCATGTGGTGGTGGTCAAGAGCATAGACTCAAGTCACAAATGACCCTGGGCAAGTTACTTAACTTCCTGGAGCCTTATTTCCTTTTCCTAAAAGGTAGGAGTTTGTGTGATAAGACATAGAGGGCTAGCAATAAAAAAATAATCCTTTTAGCATTTGTTGTCTGGGCTGCTCCATCATGGGCTTGCTTTCTCATCCCCAGGTTATGATCCTCATCACAGGCGCTCACAAGGCTTTTGCTTTGTACAAGGCCATTGAGGAGGGGGTGAACCATATGTGGACCGTGTCTGCCTTCCAGCAGCACCCCTGCACCGTGTTTGTGTGTGATGAAGATGCCACCTTGGAGCTGAAAGTGAAGACTGTCAAGTATTTCAAAGGTGAGGGAGGGTGGATATGGGAGTAGGTAGTCAAGCCCAAGCATGCTAGGAATGAGGAATGGATTTTGTTTTCATTCTGGCCATTTTATTTTTTTATTTTTGTGTACTGGGGATTGAACCAGGCACACTCTATAACCGAGCTGTACATCCCCAGCCCTTTTTATTTTTTGAATCAAGGTCTCATCAAGTTGCTAAGGCTGGCCTCAAACTTGTGATCCTCCTGCCTCAGCTTCCTGAGTTGCTGAGATTACAGGTGTGTGCCACCACACCTAGCTCATTCAATCCCTGGACCCCCTCTCCTGTGCTGGGGATGGAACTCAGTTTCTCCACATGCTAGACAAGTGTTCCACCACTGAATCACATTCCCAGCCCTCACTTTGGCCATTTTAATGGACACCTAGAATCTCAAAAATGAGACCCTACTGCCTCACAATACAGTCATTTCTCTACCATCCATGACAGCAAGGGTCCACTTCTGGAGATGTTTGCTCTGAGGAGGCAAAAAAAAAAAAAAAAAAACCAAAGTTTTAGTTAAAGAGCTGTGTGTGATCTCCTTGTGATGACATTGAGTCTTAGGTGTTCTCAGTCTAGATCTCATACACATCTTTCCCCTTAAGTCAAGGTCCTGACATGCCTTGAAGTGAAGATCTACAGGATCTTTTTTTTTTTACTTTAAAAGGATACTTACTAGAGGGTTGGGTGTAGCTCAGTGGGAGTTTGCCAAGCACACATAAAGCCCGGGCTTCGATCCCTGGTACACCTCCTGCTTTAGGCAAATTACATGAACACTCTCATCTAATAAATGGGAAGGTAAATTAGGAATTTTTCTTTGTTGAAAAGATTAACCTTTAAATAATCAGCTGTCCTTGTGATTGTGCTGACAGAACTTCCATGAACTCTAGCATTCACTGGGAGTAACAAACTTTTCCTGCTCTTAATGTTTTTATGATTTGGAGATCAGAAAGATAAGAGTGTCAGTTCTAGGACAAAATTGGAGAGCTTCTAGAAGTTCTTGTTGATAATCGTGGAATTCTTGCCTCTATCTGCATTAACTACTTTTTTTTTTTATAGGTTTAATGCTTGTTCATAACAAGTTGGTGGACCCCCTGTACAGTATCAAAGAGAAAGAAATTGAGAAAAGCCAGTCTTCTAAGAAACCATACAGTGATTAGCCTATGCTGGGACCTATTATCAAGTACCTCATAGGAAATTTTCTTTAGGAGAACAGAATTGTTTTTCTTTAGTCCAGTATGGTTACTGCAGTAAGTAGGTGAACTTACTCTTCTTGGTTCCGAGGCTAGAAGCCTTGTCATGGAGTTCAGCTGTGGAATGACATGTAACTTAATCAGAAACAGTCTCTGAACAGTGTTCTCCATCATGTTGCTGTCCACCACACCCATGTTAGGGCTTCTTGGCTTTTTGTTCTGCCTTAGCCACTGTTCACGTGTACAACACACTCCTGTCAGGAATTTCTATCCTTATGTGCACCTATTAGAGGGTGGGAATTAGGGGCTTGTGTATTTTGGACTCAATCTCTTTGGAGTCTTGAGACCTCCTCTTGAGCAAGCCTGCCCCTTATGTGAGAACTGCTGCTTCAGGTTAAGGTGTGCACTTGATATCTAAATGACATACAAGGTAGCAGCTTCTCTGGTCAGTAACAAGTACCACAGAAAGAAAACTGTTCCTTACTCTCTTTCTCCTAGTTGTTTTTCTACTCTCAAGGTGGCTTTTCCATGAACTGGGAGGACTCCTTGGAGGAGGATTTGGGTGGCTGGGGCTAAAGAGGTAGCTTTTGCTATTAACTCCAAAGCTCCAGGAGTCCATCCATGACAAATTTCTCTCCCTTTGGGGACCCAAAAGGAGAGAGGTAGAAACCTTTTCCCTCTAGAGCCCTGTGTTTTTGTCAGAGGTCTCTTACATACTCATCAGTAAGGAGGAGACGCACCAGGGCAACAGACACTTCTACAGCTTCAGTGTTGTGATCAGACAAGGTGCTGGGGCAGAAAGCAGCTCAGTTCTGAGTTTAGTCACTACACACAAATGCCACCCTCTCCTGCCTCCCTCAGAGTTGAGTGCCAAGGCCACACACCAGATACTTTTAGTATTGTTGCCCCATTTAACATATCCTGCTCCTCTAACCCTCTCAGGTTTGTGTGGTAGGATCTGATGTCAGAACATCAAGAATTACAAGCCTGGGCTGTGGATGTGGCATTTGCCTAGTGTGCATGGAGCCCTGGGTTCTGTTTACAGCACCACAAAAAATTTCAAAAAACAAAAACCCTTTGCCCATTTGTCCTTCAGCCCTTCCTGCCAAATATTTTGTTGCTGTCTTCCTCTTATGCCCTTAAGCCTTTGTGGAGTGGTTGCTGCCACAGCCTCCCTGTTCTTGTGCCTGTTTGAAGCTACTGCTGCCTATTTCTGGGAAAATTCTGGCTCAGGCCTCTCTTTAAGTGCTGCCTTTGGCATCAGCATCTCGTCCTTTAGCTTTTATACGTGATTGTGCTGTCATTCTATGTTAAGCTAATCAATCAGTGGACTTGTTTACAATGTGATTTTTTCTATTAAATCCAATATTTTCAATAAAGTGTGTCATTTGTGGGTTTCTACCTCCGAAGTTCAGAAGGTTGTCTTCTGAAGTTTTGTTTCCAAAATTGATAAATTTTGTAAGTAGCTGGTGAACCAAGCTTCACACTGAGTCCTCACAAGAGCTTGCAGGAAGATCACCAGCATAGCAACAGTCTGTTGGTCTTTAATCATCAGGGTGAAAAAAGATTTTTATAAAAATGAAGCACCTATGTGAAAAAAAGGTGGGAATAAACAGATGAGCAATACATTTTCATATTGTGGCTATACTTGAGTTTTTAAGCAGGGATAATGGCTATTAAAAATGATAGGAGCCGGGGATGTAGCATTGGTAGCATGCTTATCTAGCACGTGTGAGGCCCTGGTTTCAATCCCCCGCACTGCAAAAATATCTACAAGTTATGCAAAAATACAATTTTTTTGTGTGTATTAAAGTTCTAGGTAAAGAATTATCTTTGGTCATATAATTAAGGACATATAAATGAAGGGTTTTTATTTTATTGGAGTATAATTTTCATGCCAGTAAAATCCACTTGATATAAATCCATTGATTTTTAGGTGTGTGGAGTTGTGTGATCCTCTTCATCATTCCACAAAGCTCCCTGCTTCTGCCTCCAGTCCCAGGTGGTCACTGATATGATCTGTCTGTAGACTGACCTTTCCTGGACATATTTTTGTAGGGAGGCAGTGCTGGGGATTGAACCTTGAGCCTTGTATATATGTGCTAAGTACATACTCTACCACTGAGTTATATCCCTACCCTTCTTAGACGTTTCATACAAATGGAATTTATGACATCTTTTGTGTCCGACTTCTTTGATTCAGCATAACGTCTTTGGTGGTTATGTGTGTTTTGTGTTGCTGGTTATTGAACTCAGAAACTTGTGCATGCTAAGCACTCTTCCACTGTGCTGTTTCCCCAGTCTAAGCATATTTTTTGAGGTGGTCCACATAACACAGCAGTTGTCCATTCTTTTTTATTAGTATTCTGTTGTGTGGACATACCACATTTTGTTTATCCAGTCAAGATAAAATAACTATAGTAGAATTTAAAGAAAATGGATTTAGAAATGACAGCCAAACTGGAGACATCTGTATGAACTTGAGACCTTGAAGAGATCTGATCTCAATCTGCTTCCCCGGTGGCCCAAAAGCAGGATCATCCTTCTAATACCAGTACTTATGTGAATCAAGTGGGACTTGCACCTCTGGGCCAGTTTAAACCTCCAATCTACCCCAGGCTTGTTGGAGAGGACCTAATTATATGTTTTGGGTCAGGGATCATGGTGGTGGACCTGAAGTATCTTGTTGCTAGAAAACAAGAGTACTTGGGCTGGGGTTGTGGCTCTGGTAGAGCGCTTGCCTAGCATGCATAAGGTACTGGGTTCGATCCTCAGCACCACATAAATGTAAAATAAAGATATTGTGTCCACCTAAAACTAAAAAATAAATATTTAGAAAAAGAAAAAGAAAACAAGGGTGCTTTCAGGGGTGTCTAAGGTAGTGTTGAAAAGACAAAACAGCCAGTTAAACTGGACTCCACTGACCAGGTTGTGATAATTTGATTAAAAATACTAAATACAGTCTACAGTGACATGTTGAATCTATAAAACTGAAAGTCTGATACTCAAAAAGGGAAAAGGTAGTATTAAGTGTACAAAGAGTAGTGTTTCAGGAAGTGTGGATAGAATGTGTTTAAAGTATAACATTTGGTCAATAGTGGCAGCATGGACATAAAAAGGTGTCACCTTCCTTCTTCCTATGTAGTCTGCTCATAAGTACAGATGCACTGCTGTGGCCTACTCTTCCTCCTCCTTTCCAGTCTCTGAAAATATTCAAATGCCATTTGTTAGATCTTCCCTGACCCTACAATACAAAGTAGCAATCTCTGAAGCCTGCCCTCCCTGCCCTGCTCTTTTTTCTCAGAACCATTTACTGACAGGATTTCCCCATTCAATTTAAGCTCCATGAAGGCAGACTTTGCTAAATCCTACTCTATCCTGCACCATAACAGTGCCATAGAAGGCACAACTGTTTGCTGAACAAGAAGCATGCTCCCCAAGAGTAGCAATCATACATGAGAAGCAAGGAAAGTAGCATATTACATGATGATGGGTTAGCCCACTGGCCTACTGAGAAGGAA
Organism: Urocitellus parryii; assembly: GCF_045843805.1. Lineage (NCBI taxonomy): Eukaryota > Metazoa > Chordata > Mammalia > Rodentia > Sciuridae > Urocitellus > Urocitellus parryii. The sequence goes on along the minus strand of NC_135531.1, from coordinate 96,419,387 downwards.
GTCTAACTTAGTGTGACAAGATGCTAGTGAAGCCTGCCTAAGTGTCAACAAGGCACTCTGTGACTGTGATGAGACAGTGGGTAAGTAAAACAAAATGGAGTTACTTGAACCTCAAGGGAGCCCTAATGCCATCAGGTAATCAGACTAGTAATCATGCCCACTCCTTTGAGTCTCCTTGAAGACCAATTCATAAGGTCTCAAGCCACTCCGTCAGCTTTTCTTGACTGATGACCTTGAAAACAGAATAGAAAATAATGTCCACAAGTTCCCACCACCACACACACCCATATGCCCAAGCTGGCCTGGAACTTGCAATACTCCTGCCTCAGCCTTCCAACTCACCAGGATTACAGGAATGCGCCACCACCCCAGCTGGCTCCTGGTTTTTAATTCTCAAGGTGGTCCACACTCAGTCCTCAGTAATTGGTTTAAATTCAATCACTGGCTCTAGCAGTTTCTGCCTTAGGTAGGCTAACTGTTCCCCATCCCTTTCCTTTTTAGAAACTGTTCAGTTTGTTTAGCTTTTTACCTGTTGTGAGAACATCCCTTTCTTTCTCAAATACACTCCAGATTTTCATCTCCCCTCCACTCGAACAGCACCTATCAAAGTCTCCCAATGACCTTAACACTGATTGCTTGATTATTAGAGCTCATATTACTTATGTGCAGCATCTGACACAATTGATTACTCCTCCCTTCAAACTTGACTTGACTTCCAGGACAGCACACACTGCTGGTTTCCTTCCCTTACCGACCTGACCATTCCCTGTCTCCTTTGCTGGTTCTTCCTCATTTCCTCAGCCTCTTAGCATTTGGGCCAGTCCTTGGCCCTTTCTCTATATACAACTTACTCCTTTGATAAGCTAGCTCATCTAGTCTCTTGGCTTTAAAGATCATCTATATGTTGTCTCCAATATTTTTATCTCTAACATGAATCTCTACCTGCCTATTTAACATCTCTGCTGGGATAACTACCAGGCATCTCCAACATACTTTCCCACAACTAAATTCCTAATCTTCACCCACAAACCCATGCTGTCTACATAGTCTTCTCCATCACAACTGCTCAGAACACCTAGAAATCAACCCTGATGCTTCACTCTCTCTCAATATATATGCAGTCTATGAGCAAATCTTATTAGTTTTGCCTTCAAGCTAAGTACAGAATCTAATTCTCAAGAATTTTTTTTGTATTATTGAGGTACTGAAGATCGAAACCAGGAGTGCTCTACCACTGGGCTATGTACCCAGCCCTTTTTATTTTCAGACAGGGTCTCACCAAGATGACAAGGCTGCCTTGAACCTATGATCCTCCTGCCTGAGCTGCCCAAGGCCCTGGGATTATAACTATGTGCCATCATGCCAGGATCCAATTCCCCAAATTCTGCTGGCACATTAGCACAATCCATCTGTACTTCTTACCTGAGTTGCCACAAATGGCCTAACTGGTTTCTAAGCTTGCTCACCCCTAAAACCTAACTCAGACCATATTACTCCTCTGTGCAAAGTCTTTTAAATTCACTCAAGCCCTGGAACTGTCTGTAGTACTACCCATTCACGTCCTATCTCTTACTGTTCTTCCTTCCTTGGTCTATTTCAGCCCTTACTGCTTACTATATTGTTCCTAGAGCCCTCTAACGTGTCCCCATCCCAAGGGCATTTGCCCTGGTGTCTATACCTGGAATTTTGTCTTTCCAAGCAGCTAAAAGGGTCACAGCCACATTGCCAAGCCTTTGTCATTGTGCTATTATAAAGAAGTCTTTTCCCTCTTTAAAATTCTAGCATTGTGCCTGGCATGGTGGCACACACCCATAATTCCAGCCGCCTGGGAGGCTCAGGCAAGAGGATGAGACAGGAGGCTTTCGAGTTCAAAGCCAGCCTCAGCAACAGGGAGGTGCTAAGCAACTCAGTGAGACCCTATCTATAAATAAAATACAAAATAGGACTTGGGGTGTAGCTCAGTGGTCAAGTGACCCTGAGTTAAATCCCTAATGTGCCCACAACACACACCAAAAAAGGGCTGGGGATGTAGCTCAGTGGTTAAGCACCCTTGGGTTCAATCTTTGGTACCAAAAAATAAAAAATAAATCAAAAAAATAAAAAATTTTAAAAAATCCAGCACTGTCCTGCTTCCCCTAACTCCCTATCTCCTCCTTGACTTCTTTCCACTGACACTTATCTTCTGGTGACCTATATAGTTTGCCTATTGTCCGTCTCTATCCATCAGAATTTAAGTTCACAAGGGCAGGGACAGTACATCCATTTTATTCATTGCTATGTTCTCAGCAACTGGAAAAATAGGCCCATTATGGGGTGCTCATTATTTGTTAAATGAGTGAATTATTCAAGGAAGTATAATAAGTTGCAAAAGTGGAATGGATTGAGAGTAAGATACATAATTGCTTTAAAAATCTTATGTTGCATAAGTTTATTTTTTTCTTTTTTGGGAGTTGTTTTTATAATGGGATAAAACAGTATAAGCAAGTTAAAGAAATAACTGTGCTAACTTTGCTAGCTACATGAGCATCAGAATCCCACAAAGTTTTCAATGTGCTCAATCTTCTCCAAAGCATCCTGTGGCTCAGAGAAATATGGAAATGCTTGGAGTGGTGAATCTTCAAGCCACCGAGTAATTGTACAAAGTCTAGACTATGGGTGCTGAAAGTCAATAAGCACCATAACATCTGTGAAGAACATCCCTAAAGTTCCTAGAGCCAGCCTTCTGACCACAAAACCTCATCCTGGTCTGCTGACCAATTTTTTTATTCAGCCAAGTTTAGGGAACAAATTGTCTTCTTCTTTTTAACCAGCATCAGTGGGCATCACATTGGTACAATTCTTTGGTCCTACTCAGGAGCTTGATAAATAACTTAATTGCCTTCCATTAGTAGCTGAAGATATGTGTACCTGTTAGGCATAATACTTGCCATTGTGGAACAACTGAATAAGATAGCAACTATGGATCAAGTAAATTTTGAGTGGCCTAAAAGTTTTTGGTAATACTACTCTTCCTGCCTTGCTGATATTGTCATATTCTGTCTCCCAAGGTATAAAAGGTATTATGATAAAATACAATGAGGAAAATTATAATCCCAGAAATTAAGTCTGCTTCTGTTAACAAAATACTATTCCTAGCTTAACTCGTCACTCTGTGTTTGTATGTTTGTTTTTTTGAGATTGAGTCTCACCATTTTGTCCAAGTTGGTCCTGAACTGCTAGACTCAAGTGATCTTACTATCTCAGCTTCCCAGAGTAGCCAGGACTAGAGTCTTGCCCCACCAGGTCTCCTAGGCCACTCTATTTTTATAACAGGGGAACTGCTGCCACCTGTTGGTGATGCTTATAATAAAGTTAATATTTGGTGGGAGATTCAAATTCCAGTCAATGAAACCATATAAACCACCTCAAGATTCTTACCTGATTAACTCACTACTCTTGACAGAAAAATAAATAGCAGGTATATTATGGGATTTCTAATGTAAACTAGAGCCCTCTACTACTAAAAAATGACCTTATTGACAATGCTACAGGCCTGGAAAGATGGTTTCCAAGTCTTTTCTGTTTGCCACATCTCTAGACAGAAAGAAAAGCACTCCAAGCTCTTCAAGTTTTAGTCGAAACAGCAAGCTAGTTCTCTCAGTGCAAAGCCATGTGGGCCCAGCTGATCCACAGGATAGTCTGATCAACTTGTCCAGGGTTTAATGACCACCTCCCCCCAATAAATCTGAGCAGGAAAATGACCATCCAAGTAAGCCTAAAGCTGCACATGCAGCAATGAAGTATCCTGAGGAAAAACTGATTGGAAGACCTTGATCATTGATTTATCGTACCTGCTAGGACTAGGTGATCAATTAGCCTTCAAGAAAAGTTTTTCAGCTCCTGGTCAATCTAGGTGTTTTAAGATATAATGATGTTTATACAGCACTAACAATAAAAATGGATTTTGACAATTAAGACATGGTGACTATGTAATAATGTGGTATCCTGGATTGAACCCTGGAACAGAAAAATGGACATAAAGGAAAAACTCTGAATAAAATATGGACTGTAATTAAAAATATATCAACACTGGTTCATTATTGTGACAAATGCACCATACTAACGTTCAGTATTAACGGGAAATTTGGTATAGGATATATGGGAACTCTATGCTACCTTTGTAGTTTTTTATAAATCTAAAACTATTCTATAAGTTTCCTTTAAAAAAAACAAAAAATTATGAGCTGGGTGCAGTGGTACACCTGTAATTCCAGCAGCTCGAGAGGCTGAGACAGGGGGACTGCAAGTGCAAAGCCAGCCTCAGCACTGTGAGGCGCTAAACAACTCAGTGAGACCCTGTCTCTAAATAAAATACAAAATAGGGCTGGGGATGTGACTCAGTGGTTTAAGTGCCCCTGAGTTTCAATTCCTGATAACAAAATAAATAAATAAATAAATGTTAAACAAGATGTACCTCAATTGACAAATACAGGCCCTTTGTTCCATCACAAACAAGCTTAAAAATTCAGAGCTTCTATTTTGACTTAAGGAAAGAAGTTATTTGGAAGCTTATTTTAATTTCTCCACTCTAGACTCACAAACCTTTCATATAAAATCAAGAGACATCGCCTCTTTAAATTCCTACCAAAAGGACCCATAAAGGTTCATGTCAATGTATGGCAAATCTCAGCCCACTTGTAAGATAAGGTCTTCTTATTTTGTCCTTAGGTACAAAACTCTATTCCATCATATACTTTTGTGACATGGCAACTTTCCCCAAACTCAGTTGTTTTACAGGGTAGTCAGGGAGTTACCCCAATCTTTCATTTTACTCAGAAACAAAAATACTCTACCCAAACTATACCATATCAAAATCAGCTTATAACTATGCCTCAAAAATAAGGCTTTGCGGGGCTGGGGGTGTAGCTCAGTGGTAGAGCACTTGCCTAGCAAATATGAGGCAATGGGTTCAATCCTCAGCACCACATAAAAATAAATAAATAAAATAAAGATATTGTGTCCATCTACAACTAAAAAAATTTTTAAATTAAAAAATAAGGCTTTACTATGTAACAACAAATCCCACCATTATGTATAATTATGATGCATCACTAAAAAATATGGGTAAAAAATAAGGCTTTATAAGCCTTAAGTTCTTTGATAAAATTAAGGGATGAATATTTTGTACCTAAGAAAGGAAGAAAGAAAACTTTCAGGTGAATAAATACCTGTGTTAGGTTTTTAAAAATCATAAAAGAAGAAAAATATCCTTCCATTTCTTTCACAAAACTGTACTATGAAGACTTCTTTCCTACATCTATGATATCATCAATATACAACAGCTTAAAATAAAATGATCGGTAGCAAATATCAACCAGCTTATGAACTAGAATTTCTGAGTGGCTACTACTAAAAAATTCCAAATTATTCAATCACTTTTCTTAGGTATACAGTCAATTTTCATTTCTTATCACCAACTTATTCTTTAACTTCAGTTCTCATATAAAATGTGTTAAATGAAAGTCCATAAAACATAGTTGTTTAAACAAACATGAGCCTTAAAATCTAGGCTCAGTCACAAGCCCAGATAAGAAAAGAAAGTTCCATTCAGGACTTTCTTTTACTCACTTTAAGAGCTATACCTAGGTACAGGGTTTTATGACCCCTTGGATACAGGTGTAGCTCAGGGGCAAAGTGCATGCTAAGCATGCTTGAGGTCCTGGGTTCAATCTCTAGCACCAAAAAAGTAAAAAGTTATAATAGTTTTACCATGTGATCAGTTGCCTCAATGATAGAACAAACAGCAGCAACTCCGTTCTAATTATAAGATGATTTTTAAAAACTATTTTTATTTTTAAGATTAAGCATCCTCATTGACAATCCAGAAACACACTTGCTGACTTTTTGGACATACACACCTAAAACAGTTAAAAGTGATTCCTCAATTTTCAATGACAAGGTAGAAGCAAAAACATGTTCACAAGCTACAACTGAATTCTTCTATCCCTCTTTAAAAAAAAAAAAAAATTTTTAAATTTGCTAGCCACTCACCAAATCATAAGGAAAAACAATTTTCCAAAAAGCCAACAAAATCCAGAAATAGGAATCTAGGTATCAAGCCAAAATTATCACCCAAAGCACTGCTGTTGCAAAAAAGCCAAATTCCCATAGCTCATTAGAGAAGACCTTTAAAAAGAACTCAGGTTAGGGCTGGAACTACAGTAATGTATATAGGTTCAAAAACCAGATAATTAAAGAACATTCAGCTTGTTCAGCTTGAGAATACATTAGGCTTTCTCTTGTTTCTGCAGAGGAAAATGTGTGCTGCTGGAATTAATATTAAAACTGTCCTTGCAACAGAAGGCAGGGGGAGGGTAAAAGGAGAAAATGTAGAATAAAAAGGTAAATCCAAGCTCTACTGCCCAGGAAAGTAGAATAGGGTAGAAATTCTCCCACATCAGTTTCATTACATTATAGATTTGGCTCAAAATCAGTGAACTATATATATCACTCATAAATATCAAGCCACCCACAGTGTTTGTGGTACTGAAAAATATTTCTTAAATTATTATAAATTTCTAAATTCTAAAAAGCATCAATCAAAATAACACTGGGCCATCCAGTCATAGAGCAAAAAGCTTCCTCCAAAGAGAACTTAGCAGAAATTTCAGTTGGAAGGAATGTGAGTAATGTGTAGTGAATGGGATCAGGCTCTCAGTACGATTTTAATAAGGCTTCTACCCACCCCAGCTGTTAGGAGTACTGAGTGGGCTCCAACAGAATGTCTCAGAGGGATGCTCCTTGGAGACAGGTCTATATGTTTAATTCCTGACCCTTCTCCTTATCTAAAGCTTGGGGAAGAAAATAAATATTTACTTTTTAGTTAAAAAGAGCTTTGGGCATATTATATTATTTAATATTCTGTAATTTTCATTTTCTGAACCTTTGGCTTATAATTTTATCAATTTATGATACATGGAAAAATGTATGAAGGTGCCATAATCAGTAGTACCAAATGAAAATATAAACCTTGCTCTTCCTTATCTTCTATGAATGCATGGTACCCTAAATATCCTGCAAAGTTACTTTGTACACTTGACAAGATTAGGGCAAACCATTCCATTTCCATATTATGAGCAGAAAGAGTTAACTAGTCTTCAATCTCATCTTCCCAAATATCTCCATTAACATCCACAGCATGGAACAACCTGGAAGCATAAAATAAGGTACATATTTAAGCACTTCAATAAAACTAAATGTTTTTTCTCCTCTCAAAAACACTTTCTGTACTGTTTTAATAACATCTGTGTATATCTTTTCTTCTTTTTAATCACTCCATAGAGGAGGGCTGACATCTGGGTCCCTCTCAGCAAGCTGCCTTAAAGTTAATAAGAATAGTTCTTTTAGCTACTTGTGGTGGTACATACCTATAATCCCAGCTACTCAGCAGGCCGAGGCATGAGGATCACAAGTTTAAGGCAAGCCTCAGCAATATCCTATCTTAAAATAAAGTAAAAAGGGCTGGGGGTGTGGTGTGGTTTAATGACAGAGTATTTGCCTATAATGTACAAGGCCCTGGGTTCAATCCTGAGCACCAGACAGACAACAACAACAACAAAATTGAGAGGAAAAAAAGTATTTTCAGACAGTGTGTATTCTCATTATTAAACTCACTTTCAAGAAACTAATATAAACATTTATTTGGAAAATGTAGTGGAATTCCCTAAGTCCGAGTACATAAGTAAAACATGCGATTTGTAGTCTGCAAATCAGGTATCAAAAAGTGCTGCTAAGTCTATGGATTCTGTGTATACATACCTGTTAAAACATGGGGAATCGGGATCAGTAAAATGTTTGTAAGGGTTTGCTCTAGACAGAGAACCCATGCAAATCCAGCAGAAATATTGCATACAGCCAGTACATGTCATCTTGTTACATCCATCTAACTTCTGGTGGGAAGGACAAAAAGAACATTATCAAGGATGTAAAAGCAAAAGTGAAAAACAAGTGCCAAAAAGATTCCATATAAAATTCTAGTTTTCTCCCTGTTTTCATATAGAATTGAAATATACAGGTAACACACAACTATTTAATGCTTACAATTTTGCATTACAAGTAAAATATAGAAAATATCTAGTAGGTATTCTACAAATAGATACTTAGCAAAATCGTGTTTTTTAAAAATATTTTTAGTTGTCAATGGATCTTTATTTTTTTATATGTGATGCTAAGAATCAAACCCAGTGTCTCACATATCTTTTCTGATAAATGGTAGATACAAACCAAACATATGACTATATATGTAGTTACATATGACCATATATATGACGATATTATAGATATTATAGATTAACATTAAAATGTTTGGATTAAATGTTTAAGTTTTAAATTTTTACATAAACCTAAGTAAATATTTGGTATCAAGTCTTCCAACCTATTCTAGGGCTAAGGCATATCAGAAGTGATCAAAATACAACAATTACTAATAGGGCATTATGTAAAATTGTGGATGTGTAACCAACGTGATTCTGCAATCTGCATTTGGGGTAAAATTGGGAGTTCATAACCCACTTCAATCTAATGTATGAAATATGATATGTCAAGAGCTTTGTAATGTTGTGAACAACCAATAAAAAAAAAAGGAAAAAAAAAAGAAGTGATCAAATATAATGCCAGGTTCCTATGTGTGTGTGTATAAACACACACACACACACACACACACACACACACACACACACATAAACTGAAACTGGAGAATATGTAATACCATCAATATTAACTAGAGAATCACCACTAGGTTCAGTTCAGATATAAAGGATTGGAACAGTAGTTATATTTTGACTTTAAAAGGTTAAAATTTTGGCAAGAAATAACAGATTTTTCTACTTATTTGACTCAGATTAATAGAAAAAAATTTCTCTACTTTCTAAGTATATACTTGTTAAATGGGTATATTGCTTTCCTGGGCAGTTTTGAGGAATAAGATGTGACATTTTTCCCTCCTGTACTGGGGATTGAACTCAGGGCTGCACACATGCCAGGCAAGTGCTCTATCACTGACTTTTTTTTTTCTTTTTTTAGTTCTCAGCAGACACAACATCTTTATTTTATTTTATGTAGTGCTGAGGATCAAACCCAGCGCCCTGCGCATACCAGGCAAGCGTGTTACCGGCTTGAGCCACATCCCCAGCCCTCACTGACTTTTTAATGTTTTTATTTTTTTGGTACCAGAGATTGAATCCAGAAGTGCTTAACTACTGAGCAACACCCTCCACCCTTGTTTATTTTGAGAAAGGGCCTTGCTAAATTGCTAAGGCTGGCTTTGAACTTGCAATCCTCCTGCCTCAGTGTTCTGAGCTGTTGGGATTACAGACCTGAGCCACTGCTCCTGGCTCTTCCAACTGCATTATAGCCCTGGTCCTTTATCTCATTTTGAGACAAGGAATGCTAAATTGCCCAGGCTGGACTCAAAACTTGCACTCCTCCTGCATCAGCCTCAAGTAGCAGGTGCCAGTATGCCTGACCAGATGATTTTTTTTTTTTGGGGGGGGGGTAGTATGAGGGTAGAACCCAGGGACCCTCTACCACTGAAATGAATCCCTATCCCTTTTCACAGTGCTTTCTTATAGAGACAATTGTTCTCACAGTTTATCCACCTCAGAATTGAATGAGTTATGCTTTACCTATTATTTATTTTTATTTTGAGACAGCATCTCACTAAGTTGCCAAGGCTGACCTCAAACTTGAGATCCTCCTGCCTCAGCCTCCTGAATAACTGGGATTACAAGCATGTGCACCATACCCAATCAGATATGATTTTTTAAAAGTTCAGAGGTAGTTAGTTGACTGTATCTCCAGTATGTCCTCCTCTAACTAGCTACAGTTTGAATAAGGTTTGTACCCTCCAAAACTCATGTTGGAGTTTAATTCCCATTGTGGAAACTTAATCTGACTATGGTGTTAGAGGTGGGCTTTTGAGAGAAGATTAGGATTAAAGTCATGGCGGGGAGACTTATTAGAAACTGATGAAATTATAAGATGAGAGACTACAGGAAACACACACACACACCCTATCTCTTGCTATGTGATGTTCTGTAACGGTCTTGGGACTTTGCCAAAAAGAAGGCCCCTCAACGTTAGACCAGAACCTAAGCCAAAATAAACTCTTTTCTTTATAATGTATCCAATCTGGGGTAAATTAGCAAGATAAAATGGATTAAAGCATAACCCATTCAATTCTGAGGTGGATATACTGTGAGAACAATTGTCTCTACAAGAAAGCACTGTGAAAGAGAAGTATACATACGTTTCAGGTCAATAACAAACTCAGTGGAAGTGCATTGCTGTAAGTGCACCTACTGGGAAATCAGAGGCAGGAGGATTACAAATTGAAGGCCAACCTGAGCAACTTAGCAATACCCAGTCTCAAAATAAATTAAAAAATAGGGCTGGGAACGTAGCCCAGTGGTACAACACTTGCTTAGTATACACAAGGTCGGGGCTGGGGTTGTGGATCAGCACTCGCCTACCATGCGTGAGACACTGGGTTCGATCCTCAGCATCACATAAAAATAAAATAAAGATATTGTGTTCACCTATAACTAAAAAATAAATATTTTAAAAAAAGTATACACAAGGTCTTTGGTTTAATACCTAGTACTGCAAAAATAATAAAACAAAGTCAATAACATTGTTAATAGTCAATTTTGCATTTTCTAAGTAATAAAGCTTAGTAAATACTAAATTGTATTTGTTTATTAACTCATAAAATTGACTAATAATAATGATGACATGTTTTCAAATCTGTTTGCCTCCAAGTCTGATACAAAACATTCACCTGTATGGGAGTCCCACAACATGGGCAACTCTTTGAGTTCTTTTCCAGCCACTCTTTACTTTCCATTTCTTCCAGGGCCTTCTGAATCACCCTCTTACCATACCTCTGTTCCAAAAATCTTTTATTAGCTTCATCTGCTTGCAGGTACTCATTTCGTAAATCTATTAATTTCTCTAGAAAGTGAAATAGAAAATAAACTTTTATACTACTTTGAATGCTAAAAATCTTTTAAATAAATGGCCATAATCTTTGACTGAAACATTTCATATCCTGCCTCTGCTTTCTTTTTTGCCCTTAGCACCTACCATTATCTAATATCCTTATTTATTTTGTTTGCCTGTTACTCCCACTAGAATGCAAGTTCCACGAAGGCAGAAATTTTGTCTCTCTGGTCACTGCTATATGCCCAGAGCCCAGGGCAGTTACTGACACAGAAAGATATATCGGATGAATACTTCTAAATATAAAAGAATTGAAGCCATACAGCCTTGGTGGAGAAGGGGTAAAGGATACGGGGCCTGAATTCACAGTTACAACATACCTGCAGTTACCTTACATGGAGAGACCCCATGATAGGTCAACCTACACAAGGTACAGAAGGCAAAATTGCAGCTGGAGCAGATGCCCATGGTACAGCCAGGCTCCTGCATCACAGGCAGCTGGCAGCATGGGCGGGGACAGTATACAACATCTGCCATCAGGTCCAAGGTGGACTGGAGGAGAAGGCGGTCATAACGGGCAAATAACTCTGCTTCCACTAGCTCTTTGACCTGAAGGGAAATATAAAACACCATAGGTTTAATAATTCCTTAACCAGTTCTGATCCCGAGGAGATTCTTAGAATGCTGGTATAAATTAGATGGGCACAGAAATTGAAACTTCTATCCTCCTTCAGAATAAACCAAATAGGCAATGGTCTCTATCTTGACTGAATGGTGGTAGCATGGATCTACACATTTGTCAAAACTAATCAAACCATACAATTTAAATGGGTATCTCTTATTGTAAATAAAATTATGCCTTAAAATTTTATTTTAAAAACAAAGAAAATAAAAACAAGTAGGATGACTTATGCTAAAGTCTATGAATGGTTCCAAAGGATGTCCCCTTCAGATCCCAATCTCACCCCAGTAAAGGCTAGTGATTCCAAGGTTGATAGAATCCTAGCAGATACACAAAGTAAACAATTATGAATTACTTCATAATTCCTTGAACACTTCTCCTTGTCTAAGACTGCCCATTCCAAGGCCAAAAAAGGTAGCATTTACGTTTGCTTAAATGATAGATTAAGACCATAACAGCTTTTCCGCTCCCCACAAGTACTGGGGATTGAACCCAATGGTGATTTACCACTGAGCTCTATCCCCACATCCACAGCCCTTTTTAAAAATTTTAAAACAGGGTCTTGCTAAGTTGCTAAGGCTGGCCTTGGACTTGTGATCTGCCTGCCTCAGCTGGGTTGCTGGTGTGTGCCACTGTGCCTGGCCAAACTATATAGCATTCTTAATGGATACAGTGAAACAACTTGTGTGCTTGTTCCAAGGCCTTAGATTGCCCCATGAGCTATCAAGGAAGTCCCTGAGAAGAAGTCTCCTTCTGTGAAAGATAATTAGGAGGCAACCATTAGCAAAGTCAAGTTACCTGACCAGGAGTGGCCACTGAAGGACACTTTGGTTCTGGGCAATTGAGGCATTGGACTTGGCCATCTTTTATCTGGATTTCAAAGTAGTCCTTCAGACAGGCTTTACAGTACACATGCCTACATTCCAAGAAGTACATGCACTCACTACCCAACTTCTCACAGAAACAAATATTGCACAGGAACAATTTACTATTAAAGCATTTCATCTGCTGAGCTTGATCAAAGTCCAAGATTTCCTGGATCAGACTTGACAATGATTCCACATCCTGTACAGCTCTTTCATCCACAACTTCCTCTTGGTCTACATCAGATCCAGTAGCTCCTCCAAACTCTAGTTCTGTATTGGAAGAGGCCTGAGCCGTCCTTCTCTGCACTTTTTTCTGAGAGCCCATCTTGAGCTCAAAAGGAGAGACAATGTTCAGGTATGCTAGGGTGTCTTCCTTAAGAAACTGCATCCAGGCAAACAGGACCACGCTGCCTCGGTGCTCTTCCCACAGGTTGTCTAAGTGCTTGCAGAGAGCAGAGAGCTAGGAAAAAGCACATGAAAATGCTGTTGAGTTTGGAAAGAAGAAGCTGCTATCAATTCTTTGATCTCTCTTGGAATATTTTTAACTTGTATGTTAGGCCCTCACACTTCCTAACATAATTTTTATTGCTGTGATAAACTGTGCTACAGAACAGTATCAACATTCTTATTGAAGCACTCATATTCAGCAACATGAGCCACAACAGAATACCAAGTCCTAAGTTAGAAGTACCAGGAAAACAGGAGAAATGGCAAAATTCCATATGATGTAAACAAGATTTACATTTTCAGCTGAAATGAAGGATTTTTTTTTATTCTTTGATTTTGGTTTTAGTATTACTTTATACCTTTATGCAGAAGAAAGAGATCTAGTTCTACAACAAACTATTTCTTTTCTTTTGGGAATCCTAGCCCTGTAGGTATTCTGGAATTATGGTTAGAAAAAGAACAGTTAAAAAATATCATCCAGGACTGGGGATGTGGCTCAGTGGTAGAGGGCTTGCCTAGCAAGCCTGAGGCCCTGGGTTTGATCCACAGCACCACAAAACAAAATCATTCAAGAAAGAATAATCTTGGGCTGGGGATGTGGCTCAAGCGGTAGTGCGCTCGCCGGGCATGCGTGCGACCCGGGTTTGATCCTCAGCACCACATACCAACAAAGATGTTGTGTCCGCCGAAAACTGAAAGAAATAAATATTAAAAAAAACTCTCTCTCTCTCTCTCTCTCTCTCCTCCTCTCTCTTTAAAAAAAAAAAAAAAAGAAAGAATAATCTTTTCAATAAATGATGACGGCAGGGCTGAAGTTGTAGCTAAGTGGTAGAGCACTTGCCTAACACATGTGAAGCACTGGGTTTGATCCTTAGCACCATATAAAATAAATAAATAAAAATATTGCATTCATCTACAACTAAAAATGCATTAAAATAAAATAAATAGTGATAGCAAAATTGAACATTTACATGCAGAAGGATAAAACCAGACTCTTATCTCTCACCAGTTTAAAAAACTAAAACCATAAATGTAACACCTAAAACTATGAAACTACTACAGAAAACATAAGAGAAATGCTTCAGACCACTGGAATGAGCAGGGCCTTTTTGGATAAGACCCTAAAAGCTTAGGAAACAAAAGCAAAAATGAACAAATGAGATTACTACAAACTAAAAAGCTTGTGCACAGCAAAGGAAATAATCATCAAATTAGGAGACAACCAATAGTATGGTGAAAGTATTAGTAATGTATACATCTGACAAGGGTTGATCCAGAATATATAAGAAACTCCAAAAACTCAATAGCAAAAACAAACAAAACAAACAAAAAATCCCCAACAAGTAACTTGGTTTAAGTAATCTGGGCAATAGGAGACTAGAGGTATAGCTCTGGGATAAGAGTGCTAATTTAGCATGCACAAGGCCCTGGTTTCAATCCCCAGCACTGCAAAAAGACTAGTGGAGGAGCAGAGAGGAATAGACCTAAGTAGATATTTCTCAAAAAAAAAGAAATACAAATGGCTAATAAGGTATATTAAAAAACGTTCAACATGACTAATCAGGGGAAGTGCAAACCAAAATCAGAATGAGATATCACCTCATTCCAGCAAGCACAGTTATAAAAAACAAGTGCTGACAAGGATGTGGAGAAAAGTGAACCCTTGCACACTGTTGGTGAGAAAGTAAACTAGTACAGCCAATATGGAAAACAGTATGGAGGTTTCTCAAAAATTAAACACAGAACTATAATCTGATCCAGTAATCCCACTACTGGGTATATATCCAAAGAAAATAAAATCAGTATGTCAAAGAGATATGGGAGTATCTTCACTCCCATATTAATTGCAGCACTATTTACCATAGCCAAGAAGGGGACTAAACAATCATCAATGGATGAGTGGATAAGGAAAATGTAGTACACTTATATAACAGAATACTATTCAGACATAAAAGAATCTCCAATCATGTAACTGGAAATCATTAAGCGGAATAAGACAGGTACCGAAAGACAAGTACTACATGATCTCAGTCATATTTGGAATACAGAAAAGTTAATCTCATAGTAGTGGAGAGTATAATGGTTGCTACCAGAAGCTGGGGAGAAAAAAAGGAGAAGGAAGACTGGGGAAAGTTGATTAATAGGTACAAAGTTACAGTTATATAGGAGCAAAAAAATTCTGGGTGCTATTGCACAGTAAAGTGACTACAGATAACAAAAATATTTAAAGAAAAAAGGAAGGATGTTAAATATTTTCATCATAAAGAAATTATAAATACTTGAGAAGACAGATATTTACCCCAACTTAAACTTATATATGTAGGTATGTAATGTAAACATACATAATGCATGCATTAAAATATCACATATCCCATAAATACAATAAATCTTTATGCTTTCATGTCAGATAGAGAATAAATTTAGAAAATAAAAATACCACCCAAGTTTTAAAGTTTATTCTAACTTTAAGTCCTCTCAAAAAGTCAACTCATCTGAAGGATTTACTAGCAGACTTCAACCTTAGAGCTTGTTTTTCAGATTTACAAGCTACTTTTAATTAAGCAATCTGGGCTTACATGAGATCCTGATTAATAGAGGGAAGTGACTGATACTGACCTTGGACATAACTACAAGCCCTCAATATGGTTTGGCTGCCATAGAGTTAGTTTACGCTTTCTAAACTAAGCAACCAAAGTTAAACTATTTTGTCTTTTTCTCTTTAAAAAATGGTCTGTTCAATTTGAAAGGCAAATATAAGAGGATTTTCCATTAAAAACGTAAAATATTTGTAAGTAGAGCTCAGGAATTATAAGCTGCTTTTCCTTTTTTAGGTAAACACTCAAAAATAAGCCTTCCAGATGGCAAACAAATGTTATAAATTTAAACAAGTCAAAAAGGACCACATTTTCTGTTCTTTGCTCTGCACAGTGCTACTGACTAAACCCCATACAAGTAAAATCTTATATACTTATTGGTGAGATAAGATTGGACAACTAATACTATTTCACATTTGCTTGAAGATGCTTATAATATCACTCATGCTTTGGAGAAATGTGCTAACATCTGTAAAATGTAATAAATACTTAAAAGGGAAGCTCTGTATGCTGTGTGAGTGACCAAGTCCAATAAAAAACCCATTCTTTGGCCATCCCTTTTTCTTCTCCAGTCCCTTCTCAAAAGACAGGGATGCATGTTAATGTTAATGTGAAAGGGAAAGGGGAAGACAGTGGAAAAGAGCAAGAGAGAGACTATGTGTGTTTACATTGGAGGAAGAACAATGGAAATACCAGAAAACTAAATCCACTTCTTGAATCCTATCTACCCACCCCATTTCAATGAATAACAACAGGTCCATGTGTCAACTTCACTATCAATAGGTAAATTTATAATGCCATGGAGTCAGGGTGCAGCAACAAATGAGAAATGAACCATGAAAGAATCTAAGAGACCAACTAAAATGTCAACTATATGCATAAGAATTTGATAAAGAATCATACTATAATTTTAGCTGTAAAACAAAAAATGAACAATCCTCCTCCTCTGCAGCCCCCAACAGGTCAGCATTAAGTATGCTAGAATCTGAAACTACCACTAGACAGTTAACCTATCCTGTTTGCATGTGTGTACATGCATAAATGCATGAAAGTCAAATATCAAGAGCTCTCTGGAGAAATGAAACTATAAATATCTACAATAATCTGGTCATCTTTCAGTGATCTAAATGTCCAATAGTCTTTATCTTCCTGGGCAAACACTCAGCTGTCTTGCATGTACTGGCTCTGGTACAGATACTACAATGCAAAGTAATATACCTTTTTATTCTACATGTATTATCTTTTATAGAGTTAATTTTTTCAAAACCATAATCTCAATTTTGCAAAAGCACTTTCATCTAAAAGATTAGACTGGTGGGTGGGGAAATGAAAATTATATGTTTAAAAACTAAGGAGCTAGGGCTGGGGTCATGGCTCAGTGGTTTAGCGCTTGCCTAGTACATATGAGGCTCTGAGTTTGATCCTCAGCATCACATAAAAATAAATAAAGCATTGTGTCAATCTATAACTTTAAAAACTTAAAAAATTTAAAAATATAAGGAACTATTCCTTGAGATCAGCAACTCTGACAGGTTTTGTCTTAATAAATATCAATCTTTATCATGACCTCGAGAAAAGTAGCTCTTATTGATCCATTATGTCCCAGAATATATGTTTATCAAGAGTTCAGGTTGAAGAAGTGCATGAAGGCTTCAAACATAAATGATAAAGAGAAGAAAATGCTGATTACCTGATTTAATTAATACATACTGTTTACATTTGTTGAAATATCACACTGCGGCCTATAACTATGTATAATTAAGAAAAGAAAAAAGAATTGAGGATGTTACTAGAAAAGAATATATAACCCAGAGGGAATAAAGGCTCTCAACAAAGGGTCTCAAACTTTAATGAGATCTCTACAAGAACTGTACACGTTTCTATTTGTGTACATTTACAACTAAATGATACTAGTCAATAATTATTGATTAATATATAGATTTTTAGGAAGAAAATTGCTTGGTATATTTACTCAAGAAATTCGCTTATTATAGCTACCTTAGCTCAATTTTCAGTCCTAATTACATCTTTCATTTAAGGAATGGATTTAAAAAACTAAGAAAAAAATATCAACATCTATGAAAAACAAGGACCTTATAGTCTCCATTACGATAGAGATTAAATTTAAAAATAGTAAAACCAGAAACAATATACTTGATTAAAACTTATTACCATTGCAATTCATGATTAATCACTTCAGTTACTGCCATTCCTTTTTAAAACACCAAACATTTTCAATTCATTAACATTAGGATTCATGAAGGCAAGTGGGAAAAAATTACAAAATCAAAGCCATTTGTTCTTCATGCACTGAATTCAAGATCATCAAAGTAGTCTTCAATTAAAGATGATTTTGTAAGGTTCTAAAATGGATAGGAGAAATTAAGTTTTGGGTCTACCTGAGTTGGTGACAGCCATTTGCCACTAAGTGTGAATGAAGGTGGGGAGGAGGATGGATAATCTGGTGGCAGTTCAAAGTTCAGCACAAGTGGAGGCAGAAAGCAAATGGTGTATTCAAAGCCACTAGTCTGGAGACACTCATTTGAATTGCCTGAACCAAAAACAAAGATTAGAAAGGATCAGTTGATCAACACTTGAGTGTCCATTACTGTTGAGCAGTGCTCAAGAAAGACTAATGCTTTAGTTGAGGGAATAAAAACCCTCCCCCAAAGCACTTTCTATTTCCTAATTTTAACTTCATAGCCACCACTTAAAAAAAAAAATCTTCTAAGCCCTCAAGAAATCTACTAAGCACCATGAAAATGTGTAATGAAGACATATAACATATTATTACATAACACTTCTCAGTACATTTCCTAACATTAATAATCAATGTTTTGTTTTGTTGTTGGTTATAAACAAGACAATTAAAGATGTAATCCAAAGAAAAAGATGTTTATTTCTATCAAACAACCATGACTTTCTTAGACTAGGATGTGCCAAATACCCACGAATCACAGTTGAGAATGTTTGTGCCAGCACAATGATCTCCGGCTTGAAGACCTGTTAAAGCACACAACACTCTCACAACCAAAGTTTCATTTAAATAATCACTTTTTCTTATTCAATATCCCTAGAGTAGAAACATTTTGAGAAAGCATGCATCAAGGTCTTCTGTGTTTGTATCAAAAGCAGCAGTTTTGTCTTTTTGAAGCAAACAGCCACAGAGTAACAGGATATGTCACTTGTTTATGATAGCTGAAATGATTCTGGAAACCAAATAGTATCAACAATCACCATGGTATTTTAAGGCTTTCCCAAGTTTTATGTGTATATTCTTTCGTTTTCTCTATGATTATCTCTATTAAACTATCAGTGACTCACGGCTGTAAACTGCTAGTTAGAAGACAGAATGCATGAAACATGCAAGATAATGCCTCAAT
Organism: Urocitellus parryii; assembly: GCF_045843805.1. Taxonomy (NCBI): domain Eukaryota; kingdom Metazoa; phylum Chordata; class Mammalia; order Rodentia; family Sciuridae; genus Urocitellus; species Urocitellus parryii. The sequence continues at coordinate 96,400,438 of NC_135531.1, read as the reverse complement.
TCAGTGGTCAAAAGGCAGAATGAAATTGCAAACTGCTTATCTCCCATTTTTTAAAAATAGAAACATGGATTAAATCTGTACTACTACCATCTATCACTAATGCCTAGAAACACACAATGACAAATAGTTTAGAGTACACTAAACATTTGAGAATAATCTTTATTTAGAAAAATCTGTGTAAGAGAATATTATTAACTAACCGCTCACAAATATCTTGAAATTTTGTGGCAAATCCAAATAGATCCTGGTTTCTCCACCTTGGACAGACTCTGCTTTTCTAAATTCATCTCCATCATAAATACTCGCCAGGGCCAGCAATTCATCCTCCTGAGCTTCTCGGTCTTCTGACGACATTTAATGTTCTGAAGAATTGAAGATAATCGTTCAAATCAGTTAAGAATAGAAATTATACAGAGTTGGGAAAAGTTTAATAGTACACAAAACAAAAAGTTCCTCACAAATAACTGCAAAGGATTAATCAATACTCTCACTCTTCTATTAAACTAAAAATGACAGCCATATCTAGCATTCTACTAGCTTTGCAATAAAATCTTTTTTAAAAAGGGTGCTTATGGTGCTTCCAATTGTTCACAGTATCAGTTAGGTATCATGACTGATTCAGGGGGTAAAAGCACAATTTTAAAAAAAAATTCAAAAGAACAAATAAAGCTGGGAATATAGCTCAGTGACAGAATTTCAGCCTATCATGAATGAGATCCTGAGTTCAATCCTCAACATTGCAAAAAAATAAAATAAAGGACAAAGTGCAATCTACTTTGACTTATCCACTGAACTTAGCAAAACCTTGTTCATCAAAGGGACTGGAAAGAATATCTGATATGCTTTTTAAACTTTTATTGTGAGGAGACTGTGTTGTGCATTATAGAATATTTAACAGCATCCCCTGGCCTGTACCCACTAGATGCCAATAGTGCACCCCCTCCAAGTTGTGACACTCAAAAATACCTCCAGATGGGGAGTAAAATTGCTCCCAAATGAGAAAACTCTGTTCTAGATAATGTTACAGACATAGATACTATATAAGAAAGTTAGACAACTGAGCAAGCAGCAAAATAATAGATTTCTGAAAGAATACCAAATTCCAGATAATTTAAATGGGAAAAATATGCAATGAGAATCTATAAAATTACTTTAATAAAAACAAAAATATTACCATCTTGTCAATTAAAATGTTGTATGTAACTACAGTTGTTCCCTCTCAACTACAAACTTGTTTCATTGACATGTACAAAAGTGAAAGGTTAGGACTTGGTTTTATAGATTATAAAAGTTGACACTGTAGCTGGTGATGTAACTCAGTAATAGAACTTGCCTAGCATGTGTGAAGCCCTGAGTTCAATCCCCAGTACCAAAAAAAAAAAAAAAAGGGCTGGGGATGTAGCTGAGTGATAAAGCACTCACCCTAGCATGTGTGAAGGCCCTGGGTTTGATCCCAGCACCATGACACAAAACGGTGACACCAAAAAAGTTAAACAAAATCATTTAAAATATTCCATTTTCTAGTTATATATTTTTTCCAACAAATGCTAATGGCTCTGTTTAAACTGCATCCCCTATCTAAGGCACAGTGACATGTTCTATTTGAGGTCAGTTAGTACCTGTTAATAACAACCAGAAGAAAATGATATTAACACTGCAGTCTGAATTTCAGTTCTGTTTGGAATTTGTGCAAATCCCATTTATTCTCCAGCCAGTGGAGCTGAGACTGCTGAAGCTGGGTAAGAGGCCAAGATGTGGGACTCATATTAGATATACTATAGAAATCCTGCCATCTGCAGAAAAGAAATATGAAAGATGGTGTTAGGACCCTGTCCAAATTTAAGTTCTGAATTTTCATTATGACTACTTATGTCAAACACAACCTAACATATGGCCAATCCTAATGTACAGCTGCATATTACTCTCCCACAACAGACTGAATCAGGTGGTTAAAGGGGCAATTGCGTGTTCTGCAGCAATGACAGAGGCCTTCTTATCTCACTGCACTCAGCCCAGAGAGGAACACAAGGTCATATGAAAGGACAAGATACATGCCCCATAACAAACATTTTCCTAAATTTGTTTTTTATTTTTCTTTCCTTCCTCTTCTGCTTCTTCTATTCATTTAAATCCCCATCCCCCTCCAGTTTTTCTTTTCTCCTATACATGAATTAACCTTGGCAGCAACATTCAAGGTTGGCTCAATGTCGATTGCAGGATAATATTTTAAAACAAGAGAATATATACATGCATACATACACTTTTTAAGTTTTATTCTAAATGCTTTAGAGTCAGACTTCTAAACTGGGGTCCACAAGAAGGGAAGTGTATTCCACAGACGGGTTATGGAGAATCCAATGAGTACCCTGAAATTATATGAAAAATACTGTATGAAACCATAGTTTTAAAACCAGATTCTCAGCCAGTTTCGGTGGTGCATGCCTCTAATTCAGTGCATGAGACTGAGGCAGGAGGACCACGACTTCAAAGCCGGCTTCAATAACTTAGTGAAGCCCCTAAGCAACTTAGTGAGAACCTTTCCCTAAATATAAAAAGGGCTGGTAATGTGGCTCTGTGGTTAAGGAGCTCCCTGGGTTCAATCCCCAGTACTAAAAACAAAAAGCAGATTCTCAGATGTGTGACAATAATATTCAGAATCAATTTTCATTTATTGAGCATCTACTATGTACTATATTGGATCCTTCTGCATGAGTTTTAAATCTTCAACAATTTTACCAGGTGATAACAGGATTAAGCAAGCTTTTTGTTTCTTTCCATTAAAATATTGATAGATGATATGAAAAATGAGCTTATAGTTTTAGGTTACTGTTCTCCATCTTGTCTGAACATTAGACTTTCCTAAGGAGCTACTTTTGAAAATCCCAAAATCCAGGCTATACTCAAGGGCAACTGAATCAGGCCTCTAATTTTCCAAGCTGTCCAGGTGATTCCAATATGCAGTCAGGGCTGAAAACCTGTACTCTTAAGATGTACTTCCCTTCAACAGTTCTCATGACCTAGCACACTAGACTTCAGCTGCTTAAGTTGCCAGTGGGCCCTAATTCCCTAATTCTGGTCCCTAAATTCCATTTTCTACTGATTCCATCCCCTCATCATCCGAGGCCCAATCCAAAAGCCCTTATTCCACTCAGCACTTTCCAAACAGACACCATGTCTTTCTTTAAAATGCAAACATTATGACATTGTCACATCCCACCTGATGTTACAGTAGCTGATGAATTTGCACTTCCTCTCCTACTAGTCTGTAAAGGGAGAAGACCAAATCTTTCATCTGTGTATTGTTCTCGTCATCTAGTAGTGCTTTGCATTAAACACTGGAAAACTATAAATGGATCGGGGTGATACGCAGTGTACTGGAACTAGGGGATCTAGGGGCATGGTGTTCAGTGACCACCCTGCCACATCCCACTAGAAGCAGGAAGTTGGGTCAGTCGTCACAATAACATTAAGAACAGTAACAATCGGTGAACTCTCACCGTGTCGGGCGTTGTGCTAAACCCTTTCAATGCATTAACTGATGCTGAGTTCCACAACCACATGAAGCAAATCCTATTACTATATCCATTACACAAATAAGAAAAATGACAGCGTAGGTTGACTTTCTGGCCCAAGGTCACACAGTTACTAAAGAACTAAATCTGGATTCACAACGCCCTGTTTCTTCATCTGTAACACGGGAGCAACAAGAAACCCTGGCGCCAACAGACAAGAGATAATTCAAAGTTTAATATTAGTTGTGGCAAACCGGAAACCGCTACAGCAGTGAGGGAAGCCCCTCCTCCGCCGGCTTTCCCTACAGCCTCAAAAATGCTACTCATTCTTCCAGGTCACAGCGTGCAGACTCCCGCCCTGCAGCCAGCCCCGTTCCGGGCTCAGCGGGTCGCTGCCGGTCTCCACTGCGGGCCACCCGGCGTGCAGAGCTGTTTGTGCAACTCAGCAACTACCCGAGGCAGGCCCAAGCCGAGCTGCCTGCCCAGGGCCAGAAAAAGAGCGCGCTGTGCGGCCGGGCGCGGAGAGGGCCCGCCCAGGGCGTCCCGAAGGAACAGGGCCTGGACCTTCCTCTTCCTCCTAAGCGTCCCAGTGGGCGCCGGGCCAGGCTGCCGGGTCCCAGGTCTGCGAGCCTCGGGCCGGCTGAACAGGCCCGGCCCGGCCACCAGTCTCTGCCTCGCGCGCCCAGAGCGCGGTCCCCTCCGTACCTTCCGGCCGCCCCGCCGTGCCGGGCCCGATAGTTCCGCTCTCCGCCCTTGCCCGGGGCCCCCGCACCACCACTCGCCGGCCAGGCCTAGAGACGCCCAGCTCAACCAGCGCACCGCCTCTTCCGTTTTTAGAGCTGTCAGCTGAGCGGGGCGGATACGGCAGGGCGGCAGCCGGCGTGGGGACTGCTCTGCGCAGCCTCCGGGACCGTCCCAGTTTCCTGTGCGCCCTCCGCAGGCCATAGGCGGCGCTGCAGGCGAGCCAGCCGTTCCCACCACCACCTCGTGTGCTTCTAGAGTCTATACAAATGCAGGTTCGGGGGACATCTTAGTTAGGGGACTCCTTTCAGTAGTTGTGGTTGGGGGCCGTGAATTAGAATGTTTACCAATTCCTAGACATGAACTCCAGTCCTTGGTCCACTTGGGGTAGAGTCCCATAGCAATACTAGACCTGCGCCTCCAGGAGGACTAGGCAAGCCTCCCACCCACCCAACTACCTTCTGAGAATAGCTGCCCATCTTTCTCGCACCTGCAGTATGAAAGCATTGACTTGTTGCTCATTACAGTGCTAACTACCACATTTATTAAGCAGTTGAATGCTTCAAGCATCGTATGGTTTAATGTACATTTTCTCCATATTTAAACTTTTTTGATTTAAGTATCATTTGTTATTCTCACTTTACAAAGGAGAAAATTGAGATTCAGATTCAACAACTTAACAAAGGCCACATGATTATTTAGATATGAGCAGGAGTTAAAATTGCATGCTTCCTATCTCATTCCATAATATAAAAAATAAAAATGAATCAAAGGTCTAAATGTGAGGACATTTAAAATTATTAGAAAAATATAATAAGTCTTTATGAACTTGGATTAAGCAAAAGTTCCTTTTCTCCTTTGAAGTACTGAGGATTGAACTTTTATGCTGAGCTACATCCCCAGCCTTATTTATTTATTTATTTATTTTTATTTAGGCAGTGATGGTGATTGACCAGAGGATCTTGTGCAAACTAGGCAAATGCTTTACCACTGAGCTACACTCCCAACCTGTATTTTTTTTTTTATTTTGAGACAGATTCTTGCTAAATTCTGAGGCTGTCCTTGAACTTGTCCTTCTGCTTCAGCCTCCCAACTTGCTGGGATATCAGGTGTGAGCCACTGTGCCCAACAGGCAGTAGTTTCTTTTACAGGACACAAAAAGCACAAGCAATAAAAGGAAAAAAAAATAGATAAAGTGGATTTATCAAATTAAAAACTTTGTGCTTCAAAGGACAATATCAAGAAAGTGAAAAGACAAACCACATAAAATATTTGCAAATCATATATCTAATAAAAATTAGTTACCTAAAACATCTAAAGAACTCTAGCAACTGAACAATAGAAAAATGGACAAAGGATCTGATTAGGTACTTTCCTAATGAAACTATGTACATGGTCAGTAAACGCCTGAAAGATGCTCAACATCGATAATTATCATGAGGAACCTTTTCACACCCACGAAGATGATTGTAATAAAAATAACAGGAATTGGTGAGGATGTAGAGGAATTGGAACTTTCATTTACTGTTAATTGGAATGTAAAATGGTACAGCCGCTTTGGAAAATAGTTTGGTAGGTCCTCAAGAAATTAAGAGTAGAGTTAAAATGAAACTCAGAAATTCTACTCCTAGATATATACCGAAGAGAATTGAAAAATGCATACTGTACATGAATATTCATAGCAGTAATATTCACAAAACTGAAAAAGTGGAAACAACCCAAACTTCCATCAATGAATGAATGGATGAACAAAATGTGGTATATCCATACAGTGAAATACTATTTAGCAATAAAAAAGGAGTACTGATAGTTGATTTGTTATGGTTTGAATCTGGAATGACCTCCAAAGGCTCATATGTTAAAGGATTGGTCCCCAATGCAGCGATATTCACAGGTGGAGATTTGGGAAAGTGATGGAAGCCGGGCTCGGTGGTGAACACCTGTAATTGCAGTGGCTCTGGGAGGCTGAGGCAGGAGGATCATGAGTTCAAAGCCAACCTCAGCAATGGGGAGGCGCTAAGCAACTCAGTGAGACCCTGTCTCTAACCCTGTCCTTCCTGGGCTGGAGATGTGGCTCAGTGGTCGAGTGCCCCTGAGTCATTGGATCAATTCATTAATGTTATTTATACCTGAATGAACTATTAGGAGGTGATGGAAACTGTAGGAAGTGGAACCTAGTTAGAGGAAGTGAGTCCTTAGAGGCATTCTGTAGGGGACTATATCATATCTCCAGTCAGTTAGTCGGTCTCTCTCTGCTTCCCACCTGCTGGGCAGTTTTCCTCTGCCACAGCTCCTTCCAGCCATGGTGCTCTACCTGGTCTCAGGCCCAAAGCAATGGAGCCAACCCACCATAGACTAAAACTTCTGAAACTGTAAGCCAAAATAAATATTTCCTCCTTTAAGTGGTTTTTCTCAAGTTTTCTGTCATAATGATGAAAAGCTGACCAACACATGCTTCAACATGAATAGAATCTTAAAAACATTGTCAAGTGAAATAAGTCATACAAAAGGCCACATATTGTATTTTTCCATTTATATGAACTGTCCAGAATCAGCAAATTCATAGAGACAGAAAGTAGATTAGTAGTTGCCATGGGCTAAAACAGAAGGAAATGGGAAGTGACTATTGATGGGTATTTTGAAGAGGGATAAAAACATTGTGGAATTAAGAGAACAGTGACGGTTGCATAACTTTGTGGATGTATTAGATATCACTGGACTGTACACCTTGTGGTGTGTGAGATACTGGGGATCGAATCCAAGTGTTTGCTAGGTGATCACACTTATAACTGAGATGCAGCCCCACATCCCCTTTTTTTTTTATCTTTTTTTGAGACAACAGTCTCTAAATTGTGCAGGCTGGCCTCAAATTTGTGATCCTCCTGCCTCAACCACCCAAATAGCTGGATGGTTGAGGCAGCATCTGGATTATACATTTTAGAAGGTTTAATTTTATCATCTGTGAATTATATCCCAATTAAAAATTCTTTTAGGTTTGAAGCACTGTTCTCAGTATTTAAAAGGAATACAGATCTGTTAGCTCCTACTCCTGGGAACCATCAAACTAATGTGCCTCTGATGATCTAATGAGCTCCTATGTCTTGCTCATTCTATATTTCTTGCTCCCCAAAAGTTAATAGCAGAGCTTGGACTCTGATCCAAGTTCATAAGATTCAAAAGCTCTTATCCACCTGCCTCTCAGGCAGGACTGGCTTCGCAGGCCACAACCCCTGCAGTCACACAAGACTGCACTGAGAAGGGTCCCAGACTTAGAAGGGCTTCTGATTTGATTTGATGCTATGATGTTGCCATCTTGAAATTCTTAGTAATTTTTTAACAAGAAGTTCTGCATTTTAATCTTTCCTTGGAATCTGAAATTTACGTAGTTGTTTCTGTACCCAAGAAAAAGTAAAAACAAGTGGGTGTATCAGAGTACCCAAAGGGCTTACTGGCTATAACCTAGAGAAAACTTGAAATACCAATAATCATTCCTAACTTTCTGTCTACAAATCTTGATTGTCAGAAAACAGAAACCTGACTATACCAAACCAAACCAAAACATATGTCTTAAAAAAATGCAAAGGAAAAAAGCAGAATCTCCAAAACTATTCACCAATGTCACTATTCACATTTAGCCATAGGAGCAAAATGCATGACAACTCTACCTCAGGGTGCTCAGACTAGAGACGAGACACCTCCCAGAGATGCAAAAAGTGAGGAGGCCCAAGAACCAGCTCGGGAAATTCTCACAAAGTTGTAGCAGAAGGTAAATTATGACATCATGTCATGACCTCATGTCAAAGGTCACAAGAAAGAAAAGGAGAGCATTTCAGAGTAGCGTTAATAGTTTGGTGGATGTTAAAAGTCAATTAAATATTTAGAATCTAGTTTTGAATAAAGAATTGGATAAAAAGAGTCTTTTAATAAGTTTTGCCTTTAGACTCCATGAAAATAACTGACTTTAGTGACTTTTATTTTGTGGGTGGTGGTAAGTCTTTTCCAATGAGCTTTTCCTTCATACCCAACCTGGGACTGTGTTAAACACTTTACATGCATCGTCTCATTTAAAAAAATGCTTAGGACTCCCACATCTTAGGTAATTTTGTCTTCCTATCTTACAAAAGAGGAAATTGAGGCCCTAAGGATGAAGTTATTTGACCAGTGTCACAAAATGGTGGACCAGGGTTAGGACCCATGACTCATCAGTCTCTCTCTAGTAGTCTATAAGACAATTAAGAAGTTACAATTTGCTATAACAAATACAGACAACACAAAATAGTTCTGGCCTAAGAGTTATAAGAGAAGGTCCTGAAGAAGTTAGTATTAGAGTTTAGGACATAATGTGAATATAGTGAGGCAGAAGAAGAGACCCAGCTCTATCTCCTATTCCCAGATGATGGCGCCTAGGTCTAGGAGAGGGTGGAGTGTGTGACCTAGACCAGAGGTTCAGACATAGGCCATTAAGTGGACACCAGCTTTCCACCATCAGAGATTGTGCGGGGACTTTGCTGAGCTTCTCCGACCTTCCCAGTGGGCACAGCCTCCTTTCTGAGAGCCACCATGCACAAAGCACTCCTGAATCAAGCCCTTGACATATGGAGGAGCAGCAGTATGGAGAGGAAGCCCTGGCTCAGCTCCTAGGGAGGACTGAATGGTGGTGAGTCCCACCTAGTACCAAAGTGTCGCTGAATTCTTGCTGATCAACTATCATTGTTTATTTGCTCATCATTTAGATCTTAAAAGTCTACATTCATGTGGGAATCTAAAAAGTTGGTTGTTTTTAAATGGAGACTTTATCCTAAAAAAAAAAAAAACAGAAAACTTAGGAGGTATCTATACTACAAGTGCAATTGTAAATAACAGAGTGCTACCATGCCTTACTTAGAGCTCTGCTCTAAGTGCTGTGTATTGACTAAGCTAAATCTTACAGCAACCCCATAACATAGTTACCATCATCATCATCATCATCACTATCATCACCATCCCTAATTTAAAGCTAGGGAGAATAATCATGGAGAAATTAACTGGTCTGCCCTTGTCACACAGATGGTCAATTACAGATCCAAGCTGTGAACCCAGGCAATTGGAGGCCTGAGCCCACATCATTAACCCCAACGCTATGCTTGAACCAAGCCAATGCTTTCTCAAGGAAAGTGGTCAGTTGGGTCTGTAAGGAGAAATAGCCAAATCATTGTGTGACCAGCTTCCCTGGTCAGTGCAGCCCAAATAACACGGGTCATCCCAGGGTTCTATAAAGACAGACTCTTACAAAGGCTTGAGGTTGCTGACAGTAGAAGATGTCTTCTATGCTTCTGATGCAAGGTAAAATTTGATTTACAATAATAGGCACAGAATGATCATGTTTATACTTGCAACCTGGCATTTTATTATTATTCCCCTGAATAACAGTGAAAAGAGTTTTGTAACCCCAAGGTAACATGGCTCTGTGAGAAGGAAAGAGAGGTGAGATTTAGCAGCAGCTGCCATCATAAATCAGTGTGTGGCTGTTTCTCTCAGAGCTCCGGGCTCAACTCTTGGCTGTCATAAACTTGTAAAGGGAAGCCCCGTGAGAATTTATGTAACGATGGGAAGACTCATTTTCCTTCCTGTAAGAGCCTTTCGGAAGCAAGGAGAGAATTAGGCTGATTAAATTCTATATGAAGGAAAGAAAACAAAACAAAAACCAGTGGTGTAGAGGAAGGGAAAATATGGGTCAACTTGAGCTACTTCTCTTGCCAACAAAACTGACCTTGTAAACAGAGAAGAACATGCTGAATTCCACCAAATAAATGAGTGACTGGATGACCGAATGATTTAATGACTGAGTGTGATCCCGGCTTCCTCCGGGTGGTTCTTTCAGTGTGAGAACAGTTCGATCCTGGAGTGACCCAGAAATGCTGAGTACATAACAAGGCCAATCAACAGAGTCAGCTTCTGAATATTCATGAACAGATGATGCACCCAGTCAATATGTTTGATTTTTTTTGTGTGTTTACTGATACATTTTCAAATTCACTGTGGAACCCAAAATTCTGAAGAAAAAAAAAGAGAGAGAGAAGAAAGAAAGAAAGAAATTTGTGTTAAGAGCATTGGTTATTTCTGAAAAGGGTTGTCAAATAAAAATACTTTTACCAAAAAAGTACTTGTTGTTTACCTGTAATTCAAATTTAACTAGGTGTCCTGAATATTTATTGGCCAAATCTGGCAACTTCTATCTGGGCCAATAACTTAAGTAGAAGAGAGAGCTGAGGTCAGTATCTGGGAGAAGTGCCTGCACCTGGGAGTCAAAAGAAAGGGAAACTAAAGGAGTCCAAGAAGTAGACAGAAGAATGTGCAGACATATGGAGACAGAACCAGGTAAGTGATGAGCTGTGACACGGCTGTTAGGGAAAGGTGGGATCCAGGAGGATGCTGGGAAAGGAAGCATCCAGCTTCCTTATAGAGCTATAGAATTAGTGTATTGGTCGACTTTCTGCCTGTAACAAAATATGTGAGAAAAACATCTTAAAGGAAGAAAGATTTGTTTTGGCTCATAGTTTCAGAGGTTTGGCTAACTCCATTGTTTCTGGGTCAATGGTGAGGCAATATATCATGGCTGAAGGGTGTGGTAGAACAAGGCTGTTCACATCACGGTGGCCAGGAAGGAGGTGGGTGGCTCAGCACAAGATATAGTCCTCTCAAGGACCCACCCCTTCTTACAGTGCCGATCACCTTCCATAGTACATTCAAGTGTGAATCCATTAATGGATTAATCCACTGATGAGTTTAGAGCCCTCATGATCCAATCACCTTCCCAAATACCCACCTCTGAACATTGTTGTATTGGAAACCAATCCTTCAACACATGAGTATTTGGAGGACATTTCAGATCCAAACCATAGTAGTTGGCTCTAGAGTTTGGTCCTTACAAGTTTGCTGGTGCTTCTGAAAATTTCTAATCAAGGTTCTCAGTGAGGTTGGAGAGGAGATAGATTGCATGTCTGAATTGCCTGGAATGTATCAGAATAAAATCTGAGGATTGGGTAAGAACTCATGTGGTCCAATTTTGGAGTCATGTTATAGTTACCAAGGCACAAAATAAGTTTGGAAGACAAAACCAATCTTTTCTTGCATTCTTGAAAATCAGGAAGGAGGTCTGTAGTTTGCAACAATTCATTCTAAAGCCCTTGCCTTCTCCGGTCTACGTTCTTCCCAGCCTCTTTTGTTCTCTAGTGTAGTCCTCTTTGTAATTTCCTCAACTTTCAGCAACCCCCCTCCTCCCATCTAGCTATAATTTTATTATATAGACCAAACTAAGCGCTCTTTCCAGTAAAAAGATCTAACCAACTTCCCCAATCCTGCCCCAAATGATCTGAAAGATGAAGCATTTTAGAAGGAGGTTAAATTGTGCTGGAAATTATAGAATACTCTGGCAGATTGGGAGAGGGAGAAGTATGGATTTTCTTGTCCTATCCCTGGTATTTTGCAAATTGAGAACTGCCACTCTTAAGACATAAGCCCTTTTATTTTCTTGAATATTTCTATTGCTTGGCTAGTTTCTCCTTGGAAAATGCATACTTCTTTCTGCACTGGACCCAGAAAGAGGTGTCATTGTATGTGAGCAAACATCTATCATCCACAAAGTGCTGTGACAGGAGCTGGTGACCAGCTGGTGACCCAGAACATCTAGCTGAGTCCCCTGTGTCAAGATTCCTGGCCCTGCCACACAGGATGGTGCATGCCTATAATCCCAGTGGCTTAGAAGGCTGAGGCAGGAGGACCACAAGTTTGAGGCCAACCTCAGCAATTTAGTGAGACTAGGTAAAAGCACCCACGATACAGCCTTGGCAATTTATCGAGACCCTGTCTCAAATTTTTAAAAATAAAATAAAATAATAAGTGATGGAGATGTGGGTGTGGCTAAGTGGTAAAGTGCTCCTGGGCTCAATACAAAAAAAAAAAAAAAAAAAAAAAAGATTCTTGGCTTTAACTTCAATAAGATCTTTCTGAAAAAGCAGGCTGACTTTGGATGGTACAGCCACCTACCGGACTAGAATGACAATGCTTCTTGGCTAAATCAGAGCTGCCTTGTATGGTGCAGTGGCAGCTGCTGGGCAAATTCATGAATCTGTCCAGAAGACCCGATCCCTGAGAGTGGGCAGCCAGCCCAGCAGGACCTCAGCCTTCATAGCTGGCTCGTGAGGCCCCAAAGGGCAGAGTCCCACACTACTAGTCTGACCCCTTGAGGTTGCTCAAGACTCAAGAATTTTGAAAAGATCCTGTGAACTTCACCATTCCCACTCCACCCCTTGGCCCCTCCCTGTGACCAAGGGGTCACATGTGAGCAGCTTCAAGTTGGTGGTGAGCAAGGCCTCTGGAGACCAACCTCAAGTCTGCCCTCTTTTTAAAAATATTTTGGACTTAAGGGAGGCTGTCCTTAGTTGTTTCAAATCTGTTTGAGACTGCTACTCCTGCCCCTTCAAACCTCTTTTCAAAACTCATGGAAATGAACCTTTTACAGACAAACTAGTGACAACTCCATTCAGCCAGACACAAGGAGAGAAAATGACTAAACAGGACCTCAATCCCAGAGGCCTATAAAAAGTATGATGCCTTTTTGCTAGCTGTGGAATCTTTTACAATTTTTAAAAATTTATTTATTTAGCTTTGGAATCATAGAGTTTTATATTAGCATTATATCCTTAATGTGAATAGAACAGGCACATGGCAACAGTGAAAAACCACATGTGAAATCCAAATTCAAACTTTTCTCATGACCTTTTTCTCCTCTCTCTCTCTCTCTCTCTCTCTCTCTCTCTCTCTCTCTCTCTCTCTCTTTCTTTTTTTTGTACCTGGGATTGAACTCAGGGTCACTCTACCATTGAGCCATACCCCCCAGCCCTTTTTGTATTTTATTTAGAGACAAGGTCTCACTGAGTTGCTTAGCGCCCAGCTCAGTTGCTGAGGCTGGCTTTGAACTCTCAATCCTCCTGCCTCAGCCTCCCAAGCTGCTGGGATTATAGGTATGTGCACTGTGCCAGGCTCTCTCATTACTTTTTTCTAAATTCAGTCAGGACAACAAAACATGAACACACACACACGTACAAATAAATATATGTTTATAATATCATAAATATATTTACATTTTATATATATATACACACAAAAAACATATAATAAATATATATAAAACAATGTCTTTTCAAGAATATAAATGACATAGGTAAAATCCTGAACTTCGTTCATTCCCTCTGGGACACTGGTCCACATCAGGTTCTCCATTATGAGATATTTATGTCATCTGTGTGCAGCTTCTTGCATTGTGGTCTTCTGGGCAGCACAGGACTGGTCTTGGTGGCTGTCCCCTGTCTGTGCCTCTGCGCTTTTCTCCCTGCCTTTGGCCACCAGATGGCATTCTGGAAACACTGTCACCACTGGAGTTTTCTGCATCCAAGTTCCCCTGCAGCATTCTCAGGGAGCCTCCCTCCCTCCTCCCTGCTCCCTTCCAACCCACTTTCCAAAGTGCAGTAGAAGCGGCTCTCCAGAAGGCAAAACTGCATGACCCTGAACAAGTTGCCCAACCCTCTGTGCTCAGCCTCTTCCACCTGACAACTTGGTTGTAAGGCTGACATGAGAGGACATAGGTAAAGCACCCAGGACCCAGCCTGGCATATTGCTGCTGTTCTCATTATCCTGCTTTGAGCCTGCCAGCAGCTCCCCATGGCCTGTAGCACAAGTTTCAAATCTTTACCATGGGACCCTAAGTCTCCATCATTTGATGACCTGTGCTTGTATCCCCAGCTCCACCTTCCCCTCTCCTCTCTACCACATGGACCCTACTGCGGTACACAGGAGCCAGTTGGCCCCTTTGGGGATCAGCTCCCTCTGCCTGCTCTGCCTCTCCCCTGCCCACCCACCTTTCTCTGGCCAACTCCTCCATGTCCTCCAGGAGTCAGCAAGCACTCTCCATGACCACCAGGCCCCAACCCAGAGCCATTGTACCAGTCTTTTCCATTCCCCACCACCAGCACCTTAGACTATAAGCCCCTTGGGGGTTGCTTATCTTGCTCACTGGCTGGCACACGATGGGATGAATGCAGGCCAGACAGCAAGGCCATTCAGTGGCTCATTGTCAGTAGATGACCCACTGTGTCCCTGATCTCTGAAGGGCCACTTGGCTCCCCTTTAGTGCAGCAGCTTGCCCAGGCCAAACTGAGAGAGACTTGGGAAACAGGATTCCTGGCCAAGGAAAAAAGGAAAAAAGTCAAAGGGCAAATGTAAGGCCACCTTCACCATTTGCATAGGAGGCATAAAACCTGGGAGATGACAAAAGGTACAGTCATAGACCACTGTGTGCTGTGTGCCAGGTCCTGTGCTGAGCTCTTCATGTGTATGGTCTTCTTAATCCTTACCATCAACTCACTAGATGGGTGACAGTCACACTCTCAGAGAAGGAAATGAACCAAGGCTCTGAGAGGTCACCTATGCAATGTCTCAGAGCTTACAAGGGCCTGTCAGTCCCTGTCATGCCATAGGAAATGACCCCATGGATTCAGGACCCCTGCTATGATAAATGAGTTTTAGTGAGATGATGGGGAAGCCTTCAGGAGTGGATACAGGGAAAGGGAAGGAGTGCAGATGGCTGTCCCTCAGCCACCCAATCCTGACAGCCATGGGCCTCCATGCTGACAAACCAACAAGCCCTGGCTTCTATCACTGTCCAAATGGGGCATCTCTGGCTCCAAGGACTTAGTTGCAAACATTTATCTAGGGGCACTGGCCTTAAGTCACATCACCTCAAATGCTTTACAAACCCCTGGAATCAATCTTGAGGTAGGGTGTAAGGCAAGGAGAATATTAGGGACAACCTATTGAGTGAGAAGTTAACAAGCCCATCCCAAGGGCCACCCAAGCAAACTGCTCACGTCTTTCTTCTTGTACTTTACCTCTTGAGGTGAATGGGAGAGAGGACACCTCTTAACATGTCTAGAGGCCATTGGGGGAAGCAATGGAGTTGTTGTTTATGGGACTTTGTCATATACAGAAAGGGGGAGAGAAGAATAGGAGGAAGGGAGGGAAAGACCCACATGAAAGGGAGAGGAAGGTGTGGGAGAGGGAGACATAAAAGTCTGAGACAGGGAACGGAGGCTGGGGGTTCCCCAGACAGGGACTTAGGCTGGACCAGATGCAGAGAACAATGGACCGCAAGGATGGGGCCGGAAGGGAAGGGGGGAGGAAAGTTACACAGTAAGGGCACACAGGTCCTCAGGGCTTCAGGAGCCAAAGCTATGGGAGTCCTCAAAGGTCAGTGTGAGCAAGGACTGCCCCAGGACCAGGGCAAGGGCCAGAGGCAGCCACAGGGTGAGACAAGTTGTGCAGATTACAACCTTCTCCCCAGCAATAACTTGCTTGTCATGGCTTGTGATTTAGGGACAGACCGAGGCCTAGGCCCTCATATATCATTTCATTTGAGCTTCACAATTTCCTGCTCAGAGGGCTCCTCTTCTTATCCCCATTCCCACTCCAAAGCTCAGAGAGTTTAAATGACTTGTCCCAGATGATCCAGCCGGTAAGTTGCAAAGTTCATACTTGAACCCAGGCTGTTTAGTTCTGATGGCTGCCCTGTGCATCACAATTGCATCCTCGTGAGACACACAAGAGATCTGGGCTGGTTCAAGAATGAGAAGTAAACAAATGTAGGAAAAAGAAAGAAGCGGAAGGAGGAATGATGGGGAATGAGGAACGGAGGAGAGACAGTGAGCATGAACTATCCAGGAGGGGCATCAGTCAGGAGGCAGCAGGCGGGGCTCGGGGCTCAAGTTCTCTGCTCACTTGGCCACGCAGGGGCCCCCTGACCCTCAGCAGGGCTCGTCTTGCTGTGCGGATAGCATCTTCCCATCCGGCCTGTCCCTGGGAGCCCCGGCCTCATCCTCCTCAGTGGCAGGCCACTCAGCTTCACAGGAAATGCTCTTTCTCTAATTGGCATTGAAATCCACAGCCCTCCCTTTTCCTGTAGGTGGGGTTTCCATAGGAAAAATCTGCTTCTCTGTTTCCCTAGCCTAGTTACTGTTTGGAAGTCTGCTCCCCACATCCTGCTTTACTGGGTCAAGTCCCTTTTAGAGCACTCTTGTCCATGGTTGCTGAAGTGGACCAACTGCTACTGCTGTGGGCTCTCCCTTGGCAATTTTACTTCATCTGTGCTTAGACCTCTCAAGACTGTTTCCAATGAAAATGACCTTGCCTGAAAATCCTGCTTGTTCCATCGTCTTCTAATTATGGGACAAGGCTGTGCCAGCACATCTGGGGGCAGGAGAACGGGGCTCATCGAGCCACCCAGAAAACACTGGAGGACCTGTCCAGCCTTTGAAGAGCTCTAGCGGCCTCTGACCCTAGCCCACTCTGGGGGTAAGCATGATGCCACTTCTGCAACTTCTGCTGGGGCTTTTCGGGCCAGGTGGCTACTTGTTCCTTTCAGGGGGTTGTCAGGAGGTAGCCACTCTCACAGTGAAATACCAAGTGACAGAGGAGGTGCCGCCTGGTACAGTGATAGGGAAGCTGTCCCGGGAACTGGGCCGGGAGGAGAGGCACGGGCAGACAGGGGCTGCCTTCCAGGTCTTGCAACTGCCCCAGGCGCTCCCCATTCAGGTGGACGCTGAGGATGGCTTGCTCAGCACCGGGAGGCGGCTAGATCGAGAACAGCTGTGCCGGCAGCGGGATCCCTGCCTGGTTTCCTTTGATGTGTTTGCCACAGGGGATCTAACTCTGATCCACGTGGAGATCCAAGTGCTGGACATCAATGACCACCAGCCACAGTTTCCCAAAGGAGAGCAGGAGCTGGAAATCTCTGAGAGTGCCTCTCTGCACACACGAATCCCCCTGGACAGAGCTCTTGATCCAGACACTGGCCCTAACACACTGTACTCTTATACTCTGTCTCCCAGTGAGCACTTTGCCCTGGATGTCATCATGGGGCCTGATGAGACCAAACATGCCGAACTTGTGGTGGTGAAGGAGCTGGACCGGGAAGTCCACTCGTTTTTTGATCTGGTTTTAACTGCCTATGACAGTGGGAACCCTCCCAAGTCAGGCACCAGCTTAGTCAAGGTCAATGTCCTAGATTCCAATGACAATAGCCCTGTTTTTGCTGAGAGTTCACTGGCATTAGAGATCCGTGAAGATGCTGCCCCTGGCACCCTCCTCATAAACCTGACCGCCACGGACCCTGACCAAGGCCCCAATGGGGAGGTAGAGTTCTTCCTCGGCAAGCATGTGCCTCTAGAGGTACTACACACCTTCAGTGTTGATGCCAAGACAGGCCAGGTCATTCTGCGCCGACCCCTGGACTATGAGAAGAATCCTGCCTATGAGGTGGATGTCCAGGCAAGGGATCTGGGTCCAAATCCCATTCCAGCCCACTGCAAAGTTCTTATTAAGGTCCTGGATGTCAATGACAATGCTCCCAGCATCCACATCACGTGGGCCTCGCAGCCATCTCTGGTGTCAGAAGCTCTTCCCAAGGACAGTTTCATTGCTCTTGTCATGGCAGATGACTTAGACTCAGGAAACAATGGCCTGGTCCACTGTTGGTTGAATCAAGAGCTGGGCCACTTCAGACTGAAAAGGACTAATGGCAACACATATATGCTGCTAACCAATGCCACTCTAGACAGGGAGCAGTGGCCCAGATATACCCTTACTCTGTTAGCACAGGACCAAGGACCCCAGCCCTTGTCTACCAAAACACAGCTCAGCATTCAGATCAGTGATGCCAACGACAACGCACCTGTATTTGAGAAGAGCCGGTACGAGGTCTCCACTCGGGAGAACAACCTGCCCTCCCTTCACCTCATCACCATCAAGGCTCATGACGCAGACTTGGGCAGTAATGGGAAAATCTCATACCGCATCCAGGACTCCCCAGTTTCTCACTTAGTTGCCATTGACTCAGACACTGGAGAGGTCACTGCTCAGAGGTCACTGGACTATGAAGAGATGTCTGGCTTTGAATTCCAGGTGATAGCAGAGGACAGAGGCCAACCCAAGCTTGCATCCAGCATCTCTGTGTGGGTCAGCCTCTTGGATGCCAATGATAATGCCCCGGAAGTGATTCAGCCTGTGCTCAGCAATGGAAAAGCCAGCCTCTCGGTGCTTGTAAATGCCTCCACAGGCCATCTTCTGGTGCCCATCGAGACTCCCAGAGGTTTGGGTCCAGCAGGTGCTGGCTTACCACCTCTGGCCACTCCCAGCTCCCAGCCATTTCTTTTGGCAACTATTGTGGCAAGAGATGCAGACTCCGGGGCAAATGGAGAGCTCCTCTACAGCATCCGAAGTGGAAATGAAGCCCATCTCTTTGTCCTCAGCCCTAATCTGGGGCATCTATTCATCAATGTCACTAATGCCAGCAGCCTCATTGGGAGCGAATGGGAGCTGGAGATACTAGTAGAAGACCAAG
The DNA here is from genome assembly GCF_045843805.1 of Urocitellus parryii. NCBI lineage: Eukaryota > Metazoa > Chordata > Mammalia > Rodentia > Sciuridae > Urocitellus > Urocitellus parryii. The sequence goes on along the minus strand of NC_135531.1, from coordinate 96,381,754 downwards.
GCAGTCCCCCCTTGCAGACCCGAGCCCTGTTGAGGGTCATGTTTGTCACCAGTGTGGACCACCTAAGGGACTCTGCCCATGAGCCGGGGGTCCTGAGCACATCGGTACTGACTGTGATTTGCCTGACTGTATTACTAGCCATCTTCGGGTCAATCTTGGCTCTGTTCGTGTCCATCTGCCGAACAGAGAAGAAGGACAACAGGGCCTACAACTGTCGGGAAGCTGAGACCACTTATCGCCACCAGCCCAAGAGGCCCCAGAAACACATTCAGAAGGCGGACATCCACCTGGTGCCCGTGCTCAGGGGCCAGGCAGATGACTCTGGTGAAGTCGAGCAGTCCCACAAGGACACAGGCAAGGAAGCAATGACGGAAGCAGGCTGGGACCCCTGCCTACAGGCCCCTTTTCACCTCACACCAACCCTGTACAGGACCCTGCGTAACCAAGGCAATAAGGGGACACTGGCAGAGAGCCAAGAGGTGCTGCCGGATACTGTCAGTCTCCTTTTCAACCATCCCAGGCAGAGGAACGCCTCCCGGGAGAACCTGAACCTTCCTGAGACCCCGTCTACCCCAGGCCAGCCGCGTGCCAGGCCTCTGAAGGTTGCAGGCAGCCCCATGGGGAGGCTGGCTGGAGACCAGAGCAGTGAGGGGACCCCGCTGAGCCCACCCACCTCCTCTGCAACCCTGAGGCGGCAGCGGAATCTCAATGGCAAAGTGTCCCCTGAGAAAGAATCGGGCCCCCATCAGATTCTGCGAAGCCTGGTTCGATTATCTGTGGCTGCTTTTGCAGAGAGGAATCCCGTAGAGGAGCTCACTGTGGATTCTCCTCCTGTTCAGGTACCTCGGGCATGGGCAGCTCTTTCTTTGGTCACCCTTGGACCACTACAAACAGCATCAGATGTCCCCATTTCCCTCCCGTTCCTCACATTCACTCCTTAGCTCACTTAGCACTTTATGATGCTTTCTTTGAGCAGCCATAGTTCAGGGAAGAGCTCTGGGGCCAACAGATCTTTGCTGTGGGATCCTGGGCAAGTTACTTACTGTCTCTGAGCCTTAGTTTCCTTAATGATAAAATAGGAATGATAGTAAGAATATCTGCCTTGTAGAGTCATCCTGAGGATTTGATTAGTTAATTCTTATCAGGTGCCTATTCACAGTGCCTGGCATAAGCAGACACATAGCAAAGATAGTGAAAATGAGTACAGGCTTCAGAGCAAACTTGTCTGGGTTCCAATCCTGGCTCTGCCTCATCCCAGCTGTGACCCGCAGAGAAGTGACTCAATTTCTGTTAAAGATGCCATGTTAATAGCACCCATCTCCCAAGTTTGCTTAAGGATAAAGTGAGTCAATGCACTTAGTGCTTGTAGAACGTATCTAGCGTGTACTTGGTGCTCAGCAAACGATTACTATTACTTCTGCAAAGCATTTCATCTCTGCTTTCCTCTTTCCCTCATCTCATCTGGGCAACCTCCCTATGAAGTAAGCTAGCCTGTCATTGTCTCTGGGTTCAGGGGCTGCATTTGACTTGCCTGAGACCCCAAAACTTACTAGCTGAACCTGAAGAATGAAGCAGAGGAAACCACCTTAGAATTTTGGAGTTAGGTGAGTTAAATTTCAACATGGCCACTTAGGACCTGAGCAACCTTGAGCAAGTCACATCTTTCACAACTGAGCCTCATTTTCTTCATCTGTAAAATGGGAGTCCAACACCGAACTTGCCCTGTTTCTATTCTCAGGAGGGTGAGTTGAAGTGGAATGATACCAAGCTGTCTAGTGACCGAGGATTTACTGCATAGGTGTGGAATCGTCACAGGAATGGTGCCTGATCTCACCCCTGTCTGCTCCTCTGTACTCCAGGGAGTTTTCACTGTGCCAGGCTGCCTGCCCCAGGCACGCTTCTGTGTGACCAGGCCATCAGCTCAGGTTTCCTGTGGAGCAAGGACACAGCTTCCTTCCCCCACTCCTTTCCCGGGAAGCCACCTGGAGATGGCTTGGCTGTTTTCTTTGGAATCTTGTTGTGGGTTCTTTGCAGACCCAGAGTTTGCCCAGAGCCATCTACTTATCCATCCATCCATCCATCCATGCACCACTTTTTGAATGAACTCTTTGTGCCAAACACTGTGCTGTCTGCTGGCAGAGAGCAGGCACTATGGGTGACCCCACTGGTAAGATGGAGGAGTCCCTATTTGGAATCAACCTAAGGGTAAGCGAGTAAAGTACCAGTGCTCATGTCTTTCCAGGAGCACAGCACCACAGTGGAGTCAAGTCTGAGCTCAAGTTTCAGTCTAGAAATTTAAGCATAATGATATCTGCTCCTTGGACTATTGTAAGGATTAAATGAGATTATATGCTATTGTGGGGGTCTATTAACATGTGATTTAAATACCTTAGTTCATTTATACTTCATAATCACCACATGACCTCCATCTCATTTTTATTTACCCTTTCACTATTGAGGAAACTGAGGCTCAGGATGGTTAAGTAATTCCTCAAGGCCACAAAGATGAGAATTAGGGCAGGAACAGCTTTAGAGTGTGAGTCTGGGCTGTAACTGTGAAGTAGCCCTGGATGACAGAACTTAGCACAGGGCTTGGCATACAGGGAGTGTTTGCCAAATGCCATTTGGGCAAAGGGTTCAGGTGCCTTACCAGGGCTTTGGGGCCTCAGCAAGGAAGTGGGATCTGCCTGAGGAAGCATTGGCACCCTGATCCTCCCAAGTCACAGTGAAATCCCAGTCCTGGCCACCCCTCCTTCCAACATTCCTCTGAGGTTGGCACTTCTGGGCCTTTCCAGGGAGGAGTGGGGGTGAACCCAGAGGCAGAAGCAGCATTTCTAGGAGTAACAACACAAACTTCTTGCATTTGCAAAGGACTTTTAAGTTTTCCAAACCTTCTAATTAATTCTGACAGCTCTTTGAAGAAGGCTAGCCCCGCTTTAGAGATCAGAGATGAGAAACTGAGGTCTGAGTAGGTCAAAAAACCTGCCTGATACAGTGCAACAAGCTAGCAATGATCTTGAACTAGAACTCAGTCTCCCAAGACCTGTTCTTATGACCTCTCCCTCCCATGGCCCTGACATTTCACCCACCTGCTGCCCCCTTTTCTAGCCTTTCTGAAACTCTACCATCTTTCTGGCCTTTTGGCTTACAGTGCTCCTGCTTGAAACCTGCCTTGCCCAGACCCTCACACTCTTTCCACATGGTGAACTCCTGCAGAGACTCTGGGTCTCAGCAGAGCTGTCTGGAATGCGGTAGGAACTCAACGTTTGTTGAAAAATAATAAACTTCCCCCAGTACCACCTCCCTATGTCTTCCCTGCTCCAAGTTGGGTGGGGGCCTCCCCCTGCTCCTGCAGTCTCCCATCCTTTCCCAGCCATGCAGCCCCCACTCAGAGCCCTCTTCCTACCTTCCTGACAGACTGTGAGTCCCAAGGGCAGCAGAGTCTCCTTGTTCTTATTCCATAGCAGGCCCTGTGCCTGGCATGAGCAAGTGATTATTAAAGACTTGTTCAGAGAATGAAAGGGTGAAGAAATGAATGATTAAATGCTATCATTTTTGTCTTCTCTACAATGCAGTCTTACATCTGGCCCACACAAATTGGCCAGAGTGTTAGAATACTGCTAAAAAGGGAAAATAACACTTGAAGACAATCCATATCAAATAATGACTTTATGATCAGGAAATGACTATTTCGCCCCATCCCACGGAGTCCACGAGGAGAGGGGCATTTGGAAGAATGATGGGGAGAGGATGAGCCTGGAGGGTCCCCACGCTCTCCCTTATATACTCAAAGCAGAGAGCTGCCCCCCTCCCAACAGGTCCCTGTCTCCGTCACAAGGGACCATCCCCCCATTTGATCACACAAACATCTGAAGCCAGAGGAAAAACTATAAAAAGAAAGCACCGGCATTGAGGGAAACATCCGGCAAGGAAGTGTGCTGGGTTGGAATTGTGTGGAGTCAACAGATTTTTCCTGTCTTGTAGCAAATCTCCCAGCTGCTGTCCTTACTGCATCAGGGCCAATTCCAGCCCAAACCAAACCACCGGGGAAATAAGTACTTGGCCAAGCCCGGCAGCGGCAGGTAAGCAGCACGTAGACCCCACGGATTTCCCAAGGTCCCCCCTGCCTGCCCCTCACCCCTGCAGCCTCAGTGAGGTGAGAGGATGAGCACATCCTAGACACTCTGGGTGAGTGATGCCGACAGCCTCCACCCCCACCCCGGGGGCCATGTCCTGGGACTGTTGTATTTATAGAATTTACAGGACCCAGAGTCACTAAGGAAATGACTTCATCCTGATCTCTGATTATCTGTCCCTGATGACAGAGGTGCTGTAAATCGGCTTTAAATCTATAACTTCCACCTTTTTTTTTTCTCTTGGCCCATAAGCATGATATGGAAGGCCGTGGATGTGTGGGTGTGCCCCTTTGGGCAATTTCCTAGAGTTGAAGAGAACTCAGGGGGACACCAAGCAGCTGAGTGTGATGGTATACAGTCATCCCAGCTATTTGGGAGGCTGAGGCAGGAAAATGGCAAGTTCAAAGCCAGCATGGGCAATCCTGTCTCAAAATAAAAATGAAAAAAACGGGGCTGGGTTTGTGGCTCAGTGGTAGAGTGCTCACCTACTATGCATGAAGCACTGGGTTCCATCCTCAGCATCACATAGAAATAAAGTATAGATACTGTGTTCACCTAAAACTAAAAAAGAAAAATATTAAATTTTTTTTAAAAAAAAGGAAAAAGAAGACATCTAACCCAATTCCTGGGGAAACTGAGGCTCTCAGTAGTTTGATCCAACTTAGCTATATGAAAACTTGAGCAAATAAGATAATCCCTCAGTACCTCGGTTTCCCTATCTGGAAAATGGAGGCCATACTACTTCCCTTACACTTAAGGATCAAATGTATTCTAAGTCCATAGCCCAATGCCTGGCATTGCACAAGCAGTGCAAAGTCCCTTCCCCTTAAAATAGTTTTGCTCAAGGTCATGTAGCAAGTGAATGGCAAAGTTGGGCCCAGCTCTCAGGGATCCTGATTGGATCCATGCTCTTGCCCTGATAACTTGTATCTTCTTTTTGCAAGGATGGTAAGAGAGTAGAACAAGAGGAAAGTTCAGATTTTCTCTCTGAAGTTTCAATATTCAAGTCTGCTGCAATAAACTGGCAATAGACAAGATTAACAGGAGGAAAGCCATAACAAATTTTTTTGATCATAGTTTACCATGACACAGGAGCCTGGGATTGAAGACCCAAAGACCCAGGGTGAACTACCTGCTCAAGTTTGATAAAGCAGAGATAGCTGTGAGAAATATGAGTGGCCAAAAGGGTCTGAGCTGATGGGAATGACTGAGGGGAAAACCCAGAAAGGCCTGTCTGTTCAGATTCTTCTCAGCCTCTCTATGCAGCATTCTTTCCTTCCAGATATGGGGCAGGACCCTTTCTGGAATGGGGGTCTCATAACCTATAATTAAACAAGGTAGATCAGAGAATGTCTTTATGGCTAACTCTTACATAGAAAGGTGGAGGGAAATAAGAGTAATATTTGGGGGTTTTATGGCTAGCTTGAGGGAAAAGAGGCTCTGGTTTCTATGACCCACCTTGGGAAAGAGGAATTCTAGTTTCTCTGGCTTGCCTCAGGTGAAAATGAGAGGTGAGAGACAAGGAGGGCAGACAGGGTCAGAGAGATACTGCTTCTGAGGCCTTCCCTAACAGGCTCTAACTGAACACCATTCCAGAATTGCTGAGGGCCATTGAATTCTGCATTTGAATTCTTGCTTCATTGCTTAATCCATGGGGATGTCGAGCAAGCTGAAAAATCATCACAAGTCTTGGTTTTCATCATACGTAAAATGGGAATGAATAAAAGAGAACCCTTAAGGGTGTGAAAGGCTGGAATGAGAAGGTGCATGTACCTTGCACAGGATAAGGCCTAACTCAGTCATTGCTCAATCAATACCAGTGATCATTATTACCCACAAACTGGCTACCGCCCCACTGATCTCTTAATAGCAGCTAAAATGGCCATTAGAGGGGTGGGGAACAACTACCAGTAAGGATTCTTAGGCTTTACAGCCTCAGGGAGCCCTCTCACCTGTTGGGATGAGGGTCCAGGCCTCTTCTCAAGGGACTATTAGAGGGAGGGAGAATTCATGAGGTACCGGGGCCAGGGTGAGCCAGCAGGAGACTGGGGTGCAGATGGTAGATTTCAGCAGCTTGAAGACACCCAATCTCAGCTCTATCCTCCATAGACCTGCTCCTCTGCTCTAAGATTTGGCTTAAATAGGGAGGAAGGACCATTCAAAAAATGCTTTATTAAGTACCTACTGTGTGCCAAGCCCTGTTCTGGGCACTGGTGAGAGAACAGGGAATGAGACAGAAAAATATCACTGCCTGGCTAACGATGAATGGGTTGATTACCTCAGCTCAAGAAGTTTACTAAGCTCCTGATTTGTGCCACACAGGATAAAGGCATGGGAGGGACAAGGGTGAGTGATGACACGAATAAATTCATGTTCACTTCTGTTTGCTGGGTGCTTGCTGTTGCCAGGCACTACGCTAAGCCCTTTACCTCCAACACCTCATTTGACAACACCCCATAAGGCAGGTGTTGCTTACTACTGCTATTTAACAGATGAGGAAACAGAGGAAGTAAGGGCAGGGATCCCAGAATCCAGGCTGGTCCGTCTCTGAAGGCCAGGCTGTGGATCCGGTTCCCCGTGAAGATGAATAAATACTGGCATGAATGAGCAAAGCTGTGTGGGAATTTCCTCACTCGCAGACTGGTTGGTTTCCTTTGCAGGAGTGCAATCCCAGACACAGATGGCTCAGGTGCCAGGGCTGGTGGCCAGGCAGAACCAGACCAGGAGGAAGGGCCCTTAGATCCTGAAGAGGACCTCTCTGTGAAGCGGCTGCTTGAAGAAGAGCTGTCAAGCCTGCTGGATCCCCATACAGGTAGGGACTGCCCAATGCTGCCTCTGCCCTCTGGTCCCTTCAGGCTTCGGAGTTCTGCTCCAATCTACTAAGTTCTGGAAACATCCATTCTATTTCTGGGGAAGAACATTACTAACCTTGTACTTCCCCTGGAGCCTCAGAAAGTATTCCTGGGTTTAACAACTGCCTATTAATTGTAAAAATCATTGAAAATAGTGGTGATTACTGAGCTCTTGGTGTGTGCCAGCACTGAGGTGGTACCATCTACACATATCTCATTTAAACCTTCAAATAATCTCTCAAGGTAGATTTTATTAGCTCCAATTTACCGAGGAGCAGCTGAGGCTCAGAGAGAGATAATAGCCTACCCAGGGTCACCAAGCTCCTTAGCAATTGAAGGGGAGCCTAAACCTGGGCCATTCTTAATTCCTAAAGCACACATTTGCATTTCTTTGTTGTGTTTAAATACCCTTTCACCCTGGGAACTGAGCCAACTCTCTAAGTGCTTACACTACTAATTGAAACAAAAAGAATTCTGGGGGGTAGTCAAACAAGTAGTTTTAACAATAAATGCATAGTGTGAAATTTAATTCAAGGATCTGCTAGGTGCCCCAACCCCTGCTGTGGACACTGATCAAGCTCCTTTAGGTAACTCAGTGTGGGCCTGCCCATCCCCACACTGTAGTTAACAGTTTCTCACATGCGCCATCTGGTACAAACATGCAGAAGGCATGACAGGGGATGGTCCTTTCCTTGGTTTAGAAAATAAAGCCAACATTTACTGAGTAAGTTTTACAGCTAGTCCCTAAGTTCCTCATGAGGGACTCTTAAGAGAGAGGGGCTATTCATTACCCCCATTTCATAAAGAAAAAAAAAATGGAGGGTCAAGGGCGTGCAGCTAATGGTTATTAACACAGTCTGTGTAGCATGCCTCTAAATTTTTGAGCTGTGCTGTTCAGTGTGACAGCCACTGGCCACATGTGGCTATTTAAATCTAAATGAATTAAAATTAAATAAAATGAAATATTCAGTTCCTCAGTCATCCCAGCCACATTTTAAGTGCTCCATACCCACAGGGGATTAGCAGTTAAGCTTTGAATTCTATCTCCATTGGCCAGCTCTGGGACTCTCACCACAGCAGAGAGAGCACTGGGTGCCAGGACAGGAAGTGGGGGATAGGAAGTAAGGGTGGGGGGACAGGAAAGCCTTCACTGTTTATACGGCTGGACTGCCCTGAGGCTCCTGATGAAGGTGCCTGAGACTGGAGTCTTGGTGATATTTAGATAAAAGCTCCACTTGAGAATGTGACAATGACAAAATTTTACAGGTTACATGAGCTAACTGGATTCTCACAATAATGAAAGTTACTTTCTCACCACTTGTAAAGAGGGAAAGGAGGATCATAGAGGTTGAGCCATTTTCCCAAGGTCACACTGCCCTGAAGTGGCAAAGCTGGAACATTAAACCAGGTGAGACCAGTGCCTACCTGCAGCTGGAACTGGAGGATGATACTGAGTGAATACTCCACTTTTCAGTTGTTCTCAAATGCCCAATGATTTCTCATTTTCTCATGATGCTGAACCTTGTAAAAAGAAAGGCCTGATTTTTTTTTACCACTAAGAGCTCCATCCAACCTGACAGCCTCAGAGTCTCAGGCAACAAGGGTCAAATGTCCTGAGTCAGTGTTTATGTTCACTAATACTTCAACAGACTGTCACTGTCCCAGGCATGGGGCCAGACCCCAGGATCCAGTAGGGCAGGGACCCAGTCCTATCTCACAGTCTGCACAGACCAAAACCAAATGCAAGACAGAGTCATTTATCAATATGAAAAATGATTAGCTGTACTTTGGAATAACATTTTCAAATTACAAAAGTAGTATTTGGTTAATGTAGAAAATACAGATACACAAAAGGAGAATAAATACTTCTACCCAAGGTTAATTTTGGCTAACAATTTGACCTATCTCCTTTTCCAATTTTTTTATTTTTGCACAAATTTTAAAGCAGTTCACCTGATGCAAACATTAAATAAATGTTAAAGTAGATGTGTGTCCTTCCAGACACTGTTTCTTAACCATAAGACTTACGCTTTCTTTCCTCTGGTTTGGCATATGCCATCAGGTCTGTAACTAGTTTTTTGAGACAAGATTTTCTGTTGAAGAAATGGGGAAAGAAGAAAGATGGTGTTATCAGGAGTCTCAGGGATAAACTTTGAATTCCCAGACTGCCTAATCACTGCCCCTGACCTGGTCCCTTTCCTGGGATAGCCCTCAGCTAGGCAGCCTCTTTCCAGCCTGACTCTGGGCCAGGGGTTCCTGCAGCTTGAGAGGTGAAGGTGTGAGGAGGTGGTCAGGGTACAGGGCCAGGTGGTGACAGTGCAGCCCTGGGCAGGCCTGGGAATTTTAGAGGAGGGCACCTGGAGCATCTAGGGAGAGGAAGGGCCTGCTCTTCAGAGGGAGCACACAGGGTGTTGCAATCCCAGGGGCTTCAGAGTCATTGGACCTGAAGTCAAATCTGGGTTTGGTGGCTTAGCAGATGTGTGATTTAACTTCTTTGAGGCTTAGTTTCCTCATCCATAAAATGAAGATAATACTCTTGACCTTAAAGTCCTATAAGGATATTAAATAATTATGTAAATCTTTTGGCACATAAGTACCTAACAAGTAGCCACTGTTATTATGAACAGAGGACAGCACCAAGCCAGGAACCCCAGGCTTGACTAAGAAAAGGGATTTCCCCCATCTTCAGCTGGCCCTGCCCTGGGGGAAAAAGTTTCCCCAAGGAGGTGGAAATCCTGGTTGCACAGGAGTGAGTAGAAGTTGTTCAGGAACAGGCTGGTTTCTAACTCTAGGCCCTCCTCTTCCTCCTGCTACCTTTTCACATAGCTCATCCGGGTGCTTCAGTCAGCAGCCTTCCTGCCCAGCAAGCTTCCCTGTCAGGGCCTCTTCCTTCCTGTCCCCCTCTCGCCACCCCGTCTGTCCCCTGACATTTCCCTTCCCTCCTTTGTCCACTGCCCTTGCCCTGCCCACAGCCCCCCTCAGCTGCTGGCCCTTCCCTGGGCAGGGCTCTCATTGACTCCCTTCCTCCCTCTACAGGCCTGGCCCTGGACCGGCTGAGCGCACCTGACCCAGCCTGGATGGCGAGGCTGTCTTTGCCCCTCACCACCAATTACAGAGACAATGTGTTCTCCCCTGACGCTGCAGCCCTGGAGGAGCCAAGGACCTTCCAGACGTTCGGCAAGGAGGCAGGGCCTGAGCTGAGCCCCACGGGCACACGGCTGGCCAGCACCTTCCTCTCAGAGATGAGCTCGCTGCTGGAGATGCTGCTGGAGCAACGCTCCAGTGTGCCAGTGGAGGCTGCCTCTGAGGCCCTGCGGCGGCTCTCCGTCTGTGGAAGGACCCTCAGTCTAGACCTGGCCACCAGTGCGGCCTTGGGCACAGAAACACAGGGGGCTCAGGTGGAAAGAAAGGGGCTAAGGGCAGGACCAGTGGCGGCAAGTGCCTGGGAACACACCTTGGAGGCCTCCATATCTAAGAACCAGGTCCCCTAGGAGATGTGAGCAGAAGCCTTAGGGATCGGCACGTGATCTGGTTCTAAAATCTTGGAACTCACCAACCAGAGGTAGCCCCAGAACTTTAGGGTGACTGATGTGGCCCCCACAGAGGGGTCTGATCAAAGCAACCCCTTGTAAGGGGCTCTGACTGTGAGTTTTTGGAGAACAGGGACAGTTTGTGGCTGAGGTGTTTGCTGACAAAACACATATAAAGGATTGGTTCTTCAGGCAGAACGGAAGCTATGGAGTATCACAAGCAGGAAGATGGCCTTGTTGGCTACTGGAAGAAGGGCTGGATCCTGGAGCACCAGGCAATGCTCTCTGACCTACCAACAAAGGAAAGGTAGCTGCTCATTCTCCTGTGTGCACCTATTGAGAGGGAGGAGGGAAGGGTGACAGAGCAAGAGTTCTTTGTCATCCAATCACTGGCAAAAAAGTCATTGGGTCTAGACAGGAGTGAGCCACCTTGGTTCACAGTGACAGGTATGCAGATGATGGATGTGCGTGTTCTTGACCACGCTTCACTGTTATCAAATAATCTGCTTCTCAGCTGGAAAACTAAGACTAAGAAAAGCACAGCTATAAATAGAGCACTTATATGAGCCAAGCAAAGGGCTTAACAATAGGATTTAATTGGATTTTCCTACAACCCTGGGAGGGAAGTATGATATCCCCATTTCATAGACAAGGATACAAAACTTGGAGAGGTTGAGTGTCTTTCCCAACATCAAGCCAGGAGTAGAGGCAGAGCCAGGATTTGGACCCAGGTTGGTCCAACACCAAAATCATGCCTTTAAATTTGGCACTAGACTGCCAGTCAAAGGAAAGAAAAAGAAAAGCCCTAGAGGTGGACAGTAGACTCGCCCGGTTCCCCCTGCAAAAATGCTCTTGAAATGGACACTTCCAAAGTCACTCAGGCTCACACAATTCTGCACTAGTAAGCACCGGGGGAAAGGAAATCGGATCTGACCTGACGCAGGTTCTGCCTTTCCCAGTGAGTAGCCTTTCAGGTGCTGAAGTCTTCTTACCTGACCCCTGTTTGAGGGTAAATCTTCCTCTGTCATAGCAGGTTCGGGCCTATGAATTCAGGCCCCAGAGGACTGTATGTGAACTTGGTCTATGAAATCGACACTGACAGCAGCCAACCTTCTGGGGAAGGAGGGAGTGAAGAAAGAGCAAGTATTTTCCCAAGGCTCAGCCTTATAATTTTCCAGGAAATTTCTAAACAGTCACAGCTAGTTTGTAAATAGCGTGGGGGCCCTCTTGGACCCCGAAGGCAGAAGATTCTCTAACTATTCTTCCTTTTGTCCTCTTTTGGAACTCAGTGCTCATGTCCATTGTACACAGAAATGGGCCAATCATACTCCCAACTAGGGATAATGAAGCCATACATATCCAGGGTGCCATGTGGTGTCATTATTCCATTTTACAGATGAGGAAAATGAGGCCCCCAAAAGTTAAGTGTCTCAGGGACAGAGAAGCTGGGGTCTCTGATCACCTCTCTCTGGGCCAGAGTGATCTCCTTATGAGAGCTGTGATATTCAAGCTGCTTCATGGAGTAGATGGGTTCTGCAGGTCACTGAAAGAGGCCAGGAGGTCTCCTGCTGACCAGCCAGGTGCCTGACACAAAGAGATACTTCACAAATACCTGTTGAATGAATGCATGAATGAATGAATAAATTGGTAAAACGAATGCTTCAGAATCCTCTCTTATCTAGACTGGAACTCTAGATAGAACTGCACTGGAAAAAAAATCCAAAAATGTTTAATTATGTAAAAGCAAAGTCCAAAAATGACAGAACTAGAGAAGCCCACATTGATCTACTTGCTCCTAGTAGATCTGCAGCTGGGAGGGTGGAGAAAAGAGGAGATTGGGGGAGGAGGCTGGACCACAGCTGCAACCGGCTCATTGCATACTCAGGATGACTGCATCCATCACTCTAGTTCAAAAGCTCTCAAACTGTAGTCCTTGGACCCCTGAATACCAGAAAAATTTTTATATAGGCATTTTTCAGGCAAAAGGCATAAAGTTCTTATCAGATTCCCAAGGGAGCTTGTGATCTATAAAAGGTTATGTCTAAACCTCCAGACAAGGGCCATTGTCGTCATAAGGAGTCTGAATTTTAGCTATTTCAACTCTTCATTTTACATCCAAGGTTATAAAAAGACAGAAATGGAAGAAAATTTGCCCAAGGCCACATGGCAGAGCTGGGATCAGGATCTGGGACTTTGTATAGTGTTCTTTCTAATATATCAAGGGTTCTTAACCTGGGGTCCTTGGCTGGCTTCAGGACACATGAACCTGATAAACTGCACTCAAAATTGGGAGCATATCCATTTTTCTTTGGAAATAGTAGGTGCTTTCATTAGATTTCCAAAGGGGTCTATGACTGAAAAAAGATTAAGGGCTGGGCATGGTGGCACAAGCCAGTTATCCTAGATGTTTGGAAGGCTGAGGCAGGAGGATCCTAAGTTCGAGGCCAACCTGGACAACTTAGCAAGACTCCATCCCAAATTAAAAATAAAAAGGGCTGAAGATGTAGCTAAGAGGTACAGCCCATTGGAAGGACCACAAAAAATAAGTAAATAAAAAAGATTGTATAGCCAGAGGAATGAGAAGTTGTGCTCCATTTGTGTACGATGTGTCAAAATGCATTCTACTGTCATGTATAATTAAGTAGAACAAATTTTTTTAAAAAAAGAAAAAAAATTTAAAAAATAAAAAACAATAAAAACCACTGCAATCCTCCAGGTTGATCCTTAGCCCTGCAGAACCCAGAGAGTGAGACAGTGTATAGGATGACAGAATTGGGTGTGCTGAACAGGAAGGTTACCGAAACTTCTTGACATCAGCCAAGATGTCAAAGCTGAGATTTTGGACATGCTCAAAACAATTTTAACCAAGATGGGCTCTGTCCCCTGGGAGGAAGAGGGAGTATGCGAGCCAGCTAGTACTCAGTTAAATGTCTTCTTAATTTGGAAAGCACAGAGGGACACTTTTTATCAATAGTCAGCCTTTCTCTAGCATCAGGAATGCAATGCAGTGCTCGCTTGGAGCCTGGGGGCAGCTCAGAGATTGACAGGCAGCCTCCTTGTCTGTCACCCAACTTCAGCTAGGCAGCTCACTGACCCTACCTCTGCTCTGGCTGAAACAACAGAGATGAAAAACACTTCCCTTGGAACTCTAGAGAAAACCAAATCCCCAAAAGAAGATAGGAACAGGGTGGAAGGAGACTTAGCACAGGATCAGCTCAGCACATAGTATGTACCTAGAAAATAGGACAGTGTTTTCTAGTCCCTACTAAATAGAGTCTAATGTAATAGAAGGGCACAATTAGAAATATTCACCCATCAAACATTTTGTATTTATTGAGCAATTTCTAAGTGCCATAAGTAGCAAAGAATCAACAGTGAAAGGGCATGTGAAATCATTCATCCATCATATTCAACAATTGTTTAAAGCACCTACTATGTGCTAGGTAGGCTTGGTGCTGGGCTTTGGGTAGAGAGGGTGTGTATATAATCATTCTCATTTTATGAATAAACATTTACTGAACTAAGTGCCTACACTGTATTAGCACTGAAGATCTAATGAAGCAAATGGCCTGTTCCCACCAGTGTTGGGGCTTCCTGGAAAGAGCATCTCTAGAGAGAGAAACTGAGGCAGTAGAGCTTTGCTCAAAGGTCTCATGACTGAAGTCAGCAGACCCCAATCAGGTGCTTTAGCATCCTCAACCAGGCTGGCCCTGCTATGGGGCCACCTCCCTGTTCTCCTCTTGCATTTCCTCTCAGGGCACTGAGTCATTAATAACAGAATTTTAATGGCAGAAGCACAGCCATTCCAGGGTCTGCCCATGAAGCCTATCCCCTGGGGCTGTATCAAGACCGCAGTCACTGCACAGCCACAGTTTTTGGTCCCCTGACAACATCTCTCATGACTTCCACCCTTCCCTCTCCACAGGGAGAGGCTCTTCCTTCTTAGATTGGCGAGCTCAGAAACATCCCACCCCACCTCAGGCATTGCAAATCGAGTCTGTTTAACTCAGCAGTGACTGGGCAGGAGGAGAGCAGCATTAGCCATCATTACAGGACACCGGGGGTCCACTGTCTGAAGCACACACAGCCCTCAGGCATGGTCAGGGGAAGCAGGAGTCAGAGAGCCCAAAATGCCCCAGAGGGGAAGAAGCTAGCAAGCAGGGCTGCGGGGAGGGTAGAAGGTGACATTTTCGAGGGTGCTCAGGAAGGACAACCTAAGGGAGGCAGGCTTTGTGCTCACGTCAGCGAGGAACACACTGGGTTAACCACATTCTTACAGCAGGACTTCTTGGAACCTGGAATACGCTGATGTGTACTATGAATCTATAAAAAGGGGACGTCTAGTGCAGCGTTTCCCAAACTTATTTGACCACAGAAACCTTTTTTTTCTTTCTTTTTGGCAGAAAGATTAGCGCACTGCTTGGCTTAGAACTCTGCACGTGGAGCCTGTACCCTGCGCAGAGCACTGCCCTAAGTTCTGGAATACCAAGGAGCACTGTGTAGGGGAGGTGGCCATGTGAGAAGGGATGAGGATAATATGCAGGGCAGCTTCGAGCAGGGATCAAGGGGTAGGGAGGCACTGGGGCTCCAATAGTCAACGTGGTATTGGAAAAGTGTGACAGAAACCACTCAGAAGTTGGGGAAGTGGGGGTAGGCAGCAGGGGGAAAAGTAGACAACTCCCCCCTCCAAGTTAAACTGGCCAGGCTGGCTGCTCTTTCCCATCCAAGCTGTCATCAGAGGCTGGTCCTAATTCCCTCCACCCCTTACCCTCAACCACATCTATGCTATTGAACTTGGGCTAACATCCAGAAGCCAGGGAACAGCTATTCACAAATTCAGTAATTGGAGTCATTAGCGTTGACTCAGAAATCATTTTTTTTCCTTAAGTCTCTCTCTTGGAGAAGCTTTTAAGACCCTTTAAATTGGTTAATGGAGAGTTTAGAGATGAGGATGGAGCCTTGGCTTTCAGCTCCCCCTGACCGTCTCCCTGGCCCTCCCCGACACATTCAAGAGAAAGTGATGAGATAATCCACCATCTGCTTTATTAAGCACCCATACATTTCTGGCTCACCTTTCCCAATCGAGGACTCACAATCTACACTCTCTGGCTCCAAGTGCCCAATCTCCATTTATTCCCTCACAGCGGTAGGACCCTAATAATGCTTTCACGTAAACTGACAGTGTAGACTAGTAGAACGTAAGGCTGGGCTGGGAGTCAGAAGGCTAAGTTCTCATACTGGCCTGGTGACGCATAAAGCCACTCAACCACGGGCATCACCTTGCCTCTGGGGTCTCAGCAAGAACCCAGGTCCTTTCCACAGTAAAACACCTGTGCTTCAGCCTGAAAGGTAGGAGGCAGGGCACACACTGCTGCTCTCGCTCTACAATTCAGGAGACAATGTCAGCAAGTCAGGTCCATTGCTTCAAGATGACATGGCCAGGCAAGCAGGCTGAGCCAGAACCTGGGTTCTTCGCACACTTTCTTCTTCTTATGATGCTGGGAGCTGCTCAAGGTTGGGGGGAAGGTGAGTGAATAACTGGCCTCTTCTTTGGGACTCTAGCTTTGATATCTCTGAGCATTCACAGGTTCCCTCTTCAGGGCTGAGGTGAGGACTGAAGAAGCCAAGCAGATCCACGTCGGCATTTAGGCAGGCAAGAAACTCCTTCTGCCCAAACCAAATGTGAAAGGAGAACCATGACAAATCCATTGGGGATGAACAAAGACCAGTGTTGGAGCTAGTCCCAGGGATGTCCTGATGTGTCTTTTCCCAAGTATTAGCCACTCATAGCACCACCCCCATAATTTTTGCCACCTCTCTGGATCTCTATTCCCCTTTACACAATGTTTTTCTCTAAATTGACCTCTCCCCCTTTTGAAATTAGCTTTATAAATATCTGTAAAAACTATAGCTCAATATGTCATCATCTTTTATATTATACATTAACTATATAACTACTATAATCCTCCTGTGCATCACCAGAGTCACACAATTCAGATTATGGCCAGAGATGGTGCAGTATAAGTGTGAGGAAAATTCGGCATGGGATGGAGAAGGTGAGGGACTGGCTCAGAGACAGGCTAAGGTGAGGAGCAGGGTCTCTGGAATCTCCAGTGGATTTTCACAAGTCACTGAATGCATCCTTTTGGTGAACGGATCAGAAATGACTGAGAACAGAATGCTCATTCATGAGGCTACCAAGTGAGGGGAAAGGTCAAAGTCATTGATCAACCATGCATTTGATAAAGTTGGGGACCTGGCTCCCTCTGGGGAAAGGGACTTTGACACCCTATTTTTATCATCCAGCCCCCTGTTCCTCACCCCCAGACCCTTAAGTAACTGTGTTTGATCTCACCTTAGCCAAAACCCAGTCTTACAAGACTCCTTTCCAACGAGGGAAGAGCCCTGCTGGAGGCTCCATGGCTGGATCCAAAATGCCCACTTCTGCAGAGGAGGCCAAGGTTCCCTGTGCTGGAGGCGTGAGGGAGGCCTGAGGCACCTGCCAGCAGAGTGTTCAGGCTGCAGAGGGAGGGGCTGGAGAAAGATTTCGGTGCTGCTGGGTGGCTGGGCCCTGGGGCTACAAGAAGGGGTAAGAGCAAGGCTTACTCACGCAGTATTCTCCAGTATTCTCCGACTCCTATTTTGGAGCAAGAACTTTTTAAAGGACTTGGTTCCCCTGGCACTGTTAACCCAGCCCCGCTCTAGTGACTCATGAGTGAGCAGGACTCCCAGAGCCCAAGAAGGGTAATTCAATAGCCTCAGGGCACTGGCTCTCCAGAGAAGCCTTCAGAGCAGCCACCATTTGTTCAATAGCTACTGTGTGTCAGGCTGTGCTAAGCCCTTTATCATCATCTCATTTAATCCTTACAAGCTAATGAGTGAGGTACTATCACCCTGATTTTCAGAGGTGAAGAAACAGGCTGAAAGACATGGAGACCCAGTTCAGTACAAGGAGGGGTTAACACTCCAAGAGCTGTGCTCTTAACCACCACCGAGGCTGGACATGACAAGGAGACTCTTGTCTGCCACAGGGTGGGTGCTGAGCTCAGTGGAGGAACCATCTGGCTTTGACTTGCATTGGTACCTGTTGTCTCTATGGAAAAGAGGGTGCGCAGCCTCTCCTGGGCAGGCTTGTTTCCTAGAGTCGCTGACTGCTGGTAACATCTCATGGCCTCTCCCAGATTTCTCTGCACACCAAGGCCCTTCTCATAGCAAATTCCCAAGTGGTATCTGCTCTGTGAGTCCTAAAGGAGAAAATGGACAGACATACAGACACACGTGCAGGACTGAAGAACTGTAAGGCTCAGCCAGGAGGTGGAGTCAGGCATGCTGGGGCTTCATCCACGCAGGGTCAAGGGCCAGCCCGGGCCCATCCCATTCCAAGGGATCTCAACCATGAAATGCCAGAGGCCCAGAGCCTGCCTAGCCCAGAGAAGACTGGATCCCTCCACCCAGGAGATTCCAGACAGAGTGGTGAGGAGGCTTCTTGTGCTGAGGCTGCCTGAAAGAAGGCTGCAGCCCTTATGGGAAACCTTGGAGTCAGGCTCCTGCATTCTCCTGAAAGAGCAGAAGGCAGTGATGGAAGATCAGCTTCCCAAAGGCCCTGTGTGCCTTCCTGAGTCTCTGCCCAAGAGGTCTGCTGAGCAGAAATGACAGAGCATAGCTCTGAGTCCTCTCTCCTGAGGACAATGCTCCTCAGAGGCAGAACAATTAGTGGTTACAAACCTGGCCTGTGCAGCTGGGTTCCAATCTTGACTCTACCACTTATCATCTGAGTAACCTAAGACATGTTACTCTACATCTCAGTGCCTCGGGTTCCTCACCTATAAAGTGGAGTTTAGTAACTATACTACCTTATTAGTTTGCTATGTTACTCTGTGAAAAGTGCTTAGATGAGTGCTGTTATTATTATCATCCCCTTTAATTGCCCACATCAATAATCCCTCCCTATTAGAATATTTTCATCATATCCCAAGTTAAAATAAGACACCTTGTAGACTCCCAACTATGGTCCCATTTCTCTTTTATCCTCTGCAGTCATCTTGTTGCTACACATTCTGCCCCCCACTTCTGTTATACACAGGTAAAAGTCTCGGCAACAGAGTAGCTTTGGGGCTACAAGCCAGGTTAGAACACAGCATGGGCTTAAGTAAGGCTAAGCACGCACCCCAGCAACACTGAAAACCCAAGGAGACACCATTCCCTGTAGGTGGGAAGAGGGTGAGGTCAGTATCCCAACTGACCATATGGGTGACAGACATCCTTTGTACACTTTTCTTCTTGGTCTGCTGTCTGACTCTAACCAGCTAGGGTGCCCCCAGGTGTGCCCAGCACATGGATTGCAGGCCCACTTAGCCTGAAGAAGGTTGGGGGGGGGGTTCTTGCAAGGAAAAGAAGACATAGTGCCAGGTAATGGCTGGGGACACTGGTCCCCTTTTGATAGTTACTATATATACTTTGAACAACACAGAGTGGACAAGAAAAAGTATTCTAATATCTAAGAGTTCAATAAAGCTATCAGGTTATTGAAAAGAATTTGGTGTTTCATAATGACATAAAGCTTTTAAGATTTCCTGCATTAAAAATAGCTGTTATAACTCAGTACTTCCCAAACCCAACTAACTATTTATTCCCTTGTAATATTTGGAAACATCCCATGGAACTACTTACTGCTCTATTGAACAAACTCTGGGCTAGCACACCTGAATGCCAAGGCCCCCAGTTCATAGAAAACCAGAAATTCCTTTTCCCACAAGGTGCTCAATGTGTCCACCAGGTGTATCTGAGTCTCGGCGACTGCCACAACTTGCACAGATGCACTCATCATGGGAATAGCTTACAAAGCATGCTCATATTTGTTACTTTGGTTAGATTTTGATTCTTTCAACAACCCTGTGAAGTTGTAGACAGGTGAGGAAGGCACCATTATATCAGTTTTAAAGATGGGTAAACAGGTTTGAGTCGAGAAGTGAGTGGCTCAGTAATGTGCTAATAAATGTTCAACAACTGGATGGGCAGGAAGGAACCCTACTTTGCAGCATTCAGCAAAGTGTGTAAGTAAATACTCCCCCCAGGGCTGATTTTCACCTCCAGCATAGCACTGGACCTGCCCAGTGGTCACAGAACAAGTACACCAGAGCTAAGGCTTAGAGCCAAGCCAAAGCTCCTTGAAAACAATTTTGTAAGCACAGAACTCAGTACCAGTTCCCAAACCCCTTCTCTGATCAGGCTCAATATCCCAACATGTCTAGCTTCCAGAGATCTCATACCCCATTGTTGGCTGCAAGCCAAAGATATTTCACAGCTCTCTGCTCATCCAGGTGTGGCTCCTTGGTGAAAAGCACCCCGAGGAAAGCCTGGGCCTACAGACAAGGAGAAAGGAAGATGACATCTTGGTCACTTTAGAGGATCCACATGCTCCAGACAGTTAGGATAGACCCTGCCAATGGCACTCACCTCTCTCAATCCCGAGTCTGCAGCTTGCTTCAGCATGGACACTGCCCTCTGCCGCTCAGGGTCTTGTGAGGAGGCGGGGTCTTGCAGTAGGCACCTGGCATAGCGGTATTGAGCCAGGCTATGGCCCTGGCTGGCAGCCAGTTGGTAATAAAGAATTGCCTGGGGCAAAGGGAGAAATATCAAGTCTGCTGGTAACTCTATAAGCACCTTATTCTTTGAGTGAAATTTTCAAAAAAATCATTTAAATAATACATAATCATTATAGATTAGTCAGATAAGCCAAAACTTAAAAATAGAAACTAAAATCCTGAGAAATCCTGCCTCCAAAAGATCATTCTCTGTTAAATTATTGTTTTTGTTTTTTTTTTGCAGACCACCAATTGAACTCAGGGGCACTCAACCACTGAGCCTCATCCCCAGTCCTATTTTGTATTTTATTTAGAGACAGGGTCTGAATTGCTACCTTTTGCTGAGCCTGGCTTTGAACTTGTGATCCTGCCTCAATCCCAGAGCCGCTGGGATTACAGGTGTGCACCACCATACCCGGCTCTCTGTTAAAATTTTAGTATATAGGTTTGAAGATTTCTTCCCATAGATGTGTATTACATATGCACACATAAACAGAAGGAGAGGGGGAGAGAGAGAGACAAGAGATATGAGAGAGAGAGAGTGAGAGAGAGAAAATAGTATCATACTACTTATTTTATAACCTTTTACTTAACAAGACACTATGAATATATTTCCCTGTCAATAAATATCGATCTATCACATCATTGGTAAAGCCCATAGATTTAATTTGCCAGTTCTCAATGAAGGAATTTTAAGATGGTTTCCCCTTTCTTGCCTACATATACAATTAAAAGAAACACATTCATGTTTATTTTTGTGTACTTATCTTTTTTAGAATGATCCCATTTTTTAAGGGCTGTTTTGAGCTCTTGAGGGTATAGGTACAAGGAAGAAAAGCAAGATCCCTGTCCTGCCAGAGCTTTGAGTCTAAATTCCTGGAAGTTAGGAGCTTCTTTTTTTATTTTTTTCTTTACAGCGAGCTGCAACCAAGTCAGGAAAAGAAGCTGGACTTTCCCCCATCCGTGCCAACTACTCATTTCTGGAGATCATGCTGGGCAGCTCAGCACAGGAGACAGGACAGGTCTGGAGGCAGAAGGGACAGTACCTTGTTGAGGTCCCTGGGGGTGCCTCTGCCATGCTCGTGACACAAGCCCACGTTGTACTGTGCTTTGCTGTAGCCACGGTCTGCAGCTTTCTGGAAGTAAGAAAAGGCTGCTATATAGTCCCCATTCCTCATGTTCTCTATCCCTATAAGAAAGCACAGGGCATAAACACAACATCCTCTGTGAAATGTCCTACATTCTCAACCAGACACTCGGCTCCCTACTGCATCCCAGGCTCACTCTTCTTTGTGCTACACCTCAGTATATGTTTCCATCTTCCAATTTCTCTTTGGTTTACCATAGACAACAGTGGGTTCGGCCCTCCCACAAACCATCCCTCCCCTTGGTAATAACATTCCGATTGCCCTTTAGGAACAATGCTGTCTATGGGCCTGTGCTCTTCCTAACCAATGAGACCCTCACAGGAATCTGAATCTTTTTTTTTTTTTTTTTTAATATTTATTTTTTAGTATTCGGTGGACACAACATCTTTGTTGGTATGTGGTGCTGAGGATCGAACCCGGGCCGCACGCATGCCAGGCGAGTGTGCTACCGCTTGAGCCACATCCCCAGCCCCAGGAATCTGAATCTTGATCAGGTTGGGATAAGGAGGGAAGAGAGCTCTTGTAAGTTTATTCTGATAGCAGCTGTGGAGATACTGTCTATGAGTTGCGGCCCCTTGAGTCTTTGGAGTTTCCCTGATTCCTGTCCTGAGGCTTGGCAGGTCAAAATTTTCCTTTGGGCCTTATGTGAGCCAGAGTGGAATTAAATAGCCTATAACCAATGAGCCACACCTGACACAAGTGACACTTCTTATCTTATAGTAATGAAGCCAGCCAATACCTGCACGCAGGTACATCCAAACCCAAACTCACACATCACCCAAACAAAAAGGAAATAGGAAAGGAGCAGGGAATAGCCAATTCTCAACTTTGCTCAAACTGTTTCCTGCCTGGGACCCCTCGGTCCACCTCCACCATCAGGCCTCCCGTCTCATTGCTATTCTAGAATCTTCTGACCACACTCAGGCTTTACACAATTTTTTGGCACTTTACTAATATACCAAATTTTTCCCTATAAAATAAACTGCTTTAAGAATACAAGTCCTGTCTCCTCAATTAGACTGCAAAATCCTAGAGGCAGAGCAGGAAAAAAAAAAGAATGTAGGAGAAATAACTTTGCATAGGGTGAAAGCTCTATACAAATGCAAAATATGATTATAGCTTATGCTGCTTTTGTGTTCTGCCACAGTGCTTAGCACTTGCTGAATAAATGAATATATGAATGAAGGAATGGGCAAGAAAATTCTGAGACTGCCCATCAAGATCACAAAAAAACTAATGAGGGAGAAACCAGGTTCCATTCAGCCAGCAGTGAATTAAGGTTGCCTCCCCGCTGCCTGACAACTCACTGTCCAAGGTTCACAGAGCCCTCTGTCCTTGGGGAGAGGACTTGAGGGGACAAAGGAGCCCACCCTGTCACCAGTCCCCACACTGGCTCCATCAGTAACCCTGATCCTTCTACTCTTCTCATTTCCTCTTCCTTTAACCTTGTGTTTTAACTATTTTCTCATACTTAAAGAATTTTCAGGGAAGCACATGGTCATTCAGCTGCCTGACAGGTGTGGCCTACACTCTGGCTCATACATCTCCCTACAAGGTCATGTCCTTAAAGGGAAGGAGTGGTCCTTCAGCTTTTCCTACCTTCCCCCTTCCAGTGATTTAATCCATGGATCAGAAGGTAGCAGCCAGAATAGCCAAACTGAACCTCAGGATGACAGGTAGTTTTAAGAATGTCAGAGCACATGTGAACATGAATGGGTCCCTGACATCACTGAGCAGGTGCTAGATTGGTCTACCTACCTGGGAGAAAATTAAATCTCTTGTCTAAACCACTTCCGACCCTGACTGTATTCCACCTACCAAATACCCCTTCCATTGTCCCACCCTCCTGCAGGGTCTCTCCAGTTACCCAGGAAGTTGAAAGCGATGGAAACACTGAGCTGGAAGAGCTGCTGAATGGACATCACGGCCTCCTCAAGGGGGAGAGGTTTTGACTTATCTTGTTCCTGGGGAAGAAATATCCAGATGCATCAGAAGATGGCTCATTGGGATGGCCCTTCCCCCAGAGAATGCTGTGAGGATCCAGGTAGCCAAAATTAGATAATACCTTCTTTTCACAAGTGGGCTGAGGCTGGGCTGGCTTTGTCTTGGGCTCAAAGCTACTGCTGTCATACAGGAAATCAAACTTACTGGGACCTGAAAGGGAAAGATACCCAGCCAGTGTGAGGGAGAAGACTGCTACTTCCCCTACCCTCCCAGTCTGCCCAGCCTCTCCGTCCAGCACCCATCCAGGGTCCAAAAATAACTGAATCATCCCAGAAAGCAAGAAACTTCACAGGAATGACAATTCCCTTATCTGGCAATATACAGCAACAAGCACCCATCTGCCCAGCTCCCCCTAAGCCACCCTCTACCCATTTAAGGAGGTGAGAATATACCTTCCTCAGGAGGCTCCTGAAGACCAGTTGTTCTCAAGGAGGTAGGCAAGGAAAAGTTTCTGAACTGAGCCGAGAGTTCTTCCTGGCCCAGCCTAGGTTCCCTGAGGCCAACACATCTGGGAACTGGGCCATCAGGGCCAGGGAGAACGTGTCTCCTTAGTGCTGGAAAGAGTCAGCAAGAACAGTCAGGTCAGAGGGGATAGTTCAGATTGACAGAGTCCTCCCTGAGGTTTTAGAGGTCAGAGAAGAATTCTGAAACTCCTGGGACATCTCCTTCCCATTTTTCCTTCTGCATTTCCTTTCTGGACTCCCTCCAGGACCCACATTTATGCTGATCTTCCATCCGGAGCATAAATCACTCCTCTGCTTGAATTATTTCAGTATCAGGGAAGTATTGACCTATTCAGAGTGTAGCCCCAGCACCTAGCACTTTGTTTAATGGCAATGTTGGTAATGATTATAAGCATAATAAGAGCAAGAATTTAAACTGATAATTACCAGGCACTTATTATATGCTAGGCACTGGTCTAAGTCCTTGACATATATTAGCTCATTTAGTGTTCCTAAGTAACCTCTACAATGGAATTTATTATTATTACACCATTTTCTAAAGAAAGAAACTGAAACAAGGGAAAGTAAAAAGTGGCTTGTTCAGGGACAAGCATAGAACTGGGGCGTGAACCCTTATAATCTGACTTCAGAGCCTCAACCACTAGGCTATATGGCTTCTGTACCACGGCACATAACGCATACTCAATAAAGATTCACTTCATGGATGAGTGACAGAATGACTGACCAGAGAATCACCTAACTTGCTGAGGGTCAGGCAGGAAGCCACACCCAGGATTCTAAAGGACTCTGGACTTGGGAGCTCCATGGGAGGTGATGGGAGGACAGGGAGGGACACAGAAGGGCAGGTGTGGCCCACACCCTGGGTGGACAGAACTTCCCCACATTCCCCTTCCTCTGACTTCAGATAGGAAAGGCAAGGAGCTGCTGATGGCTCTTTTCCTGAGGTGTGTCCAGAGAGCTTCCTGGCCTAGAGAAACTCCCAGCCTAGCCCTCCTGCTCCAGGACTGAGAACTCACAGGAGTGCGGGTGCCACCAGGGAGAAGAGAGGAAACGATCCAGGGGACTGCGCCAAGAGCAGCGTTCTGCTCGTCGAGGTCCTGCTGGCAGGGATGCCTGGAAGTGAATCTGCCTCGCCAGCTGCAGTGCCAGCACAGCCAGAGTGCCCTGGGAAAGAGCACATCAGGACATGGTCCCCCACCAGTCAACTCCTTCAGAGCTGGCCTTCAGCTCCCCCATCATTTCCTCGGGAAGCCTTTCCCGACTCCCGCTGGGCAGCTCCCCTGCTCACAACATGCAAACTTTTCCTCTTGTACTGAATAAGCATCACTACAATTACTCATCTAAGGTCTGTTGCTTCTGTTAGCATAACAAAGGCAGGGACTGTACATGCTTTGCTCACCAATGTATCCCTGGTTCCCAGCACAGTGCTAAGCTATCGTATGGGCCTAATAAATGCACACTAAATAAATGCACAACTAGTAACTGAACAAAGAAAATCTAGGCAAGCAAAAAGATGATGCGGTAAGTTGGAAATGATGCACATTTCCAGCTGCAGGCTTGTGGAAGGTGTCTCTTTCTCTGACAGGTCAGCAAAAGACCTGAGCTACCTCTTAACCCAGTGCCTGCTTGGTTTTCCCTGTCTCCACCCCTGTGATGCTCAGGGAGGGATGCCCAAACACTTGTCTGTTGCAATAGGTACTGTGCATATGATGGCAAATAAGACAGACCTACCTCTACCTGGGGAAACTTATATCTTGTATAACCCAAGTATAGAGAAAAAGAAATACAATAATTTGCAATTATGCTAGATGCCAAAAACAAAACAAATTGTGAGGTTTCAAAGAATGTAAGAGGAAAGCCTGATAAGGAGTCACGAAAAGCCTTCCTATGGGGGTGATGTATGAACTAAGTTCAGAAGAAAGAGAAGGCAGCAGTACTGTGAAGAAAGGGACAAGTATCCATCGCATTGGGGACAGCTTGTATGTAGGCCCTTTCATATGGACAGTAGTACAGAGCCCAGCGATGATATAAGGCCCTCTGGAATCCAGGCCTAGTTCACAAAAGGACTTGGTGTGGAACTTTACTAGTGCTCAGATCTTTGACAAAATGGAAAAACGTTCCCCTTTCTAGGGTATATGGCCCTAGTCTGCAAAAACCCAGAGAATGGTATCCCATCATAGAAATATCCCAGACTCAGTTGATGACACCAATTTACAGGTTAAAAAAAAAAATGAGGGGCTGGGGTTATGGCTCAGTGGTAGAGCACTTGCCTAGGCACTGGGTTCAATTACCAGCACCACATATAAATAAAGAACAAAATAATGGTACATCAACATCTAAAAAAAAATATTAAAAAAAAAAATGAGGCTCAAAGAGGTCAAGTCAATTGCCTAAATGCACAGCATGAAAGTAGTGGGGATGGGATGTGATAGATACAAGTGATACATGTGTCAACTTCACTCACAATACCTTCTAAGCTGAACCTCTACCTGAAAATTTGCCCAAAAGACAAAGGTTCTGCCCTATTATACTTAGTGTTTACTACGGAGCACCTAACTTTCTAGATTCTGTAGTAGGTACTTTTACAAGTCATAGTAGCTGAAGTGATACAGCCTGAACTCCAGAGTTAAATCGGGAGTAAACACAGTGACTTGGAAGGCTGAGACAGAAGAATTGTAAGTTCAAGGCAGTTTCAGCAACTTAGTGAGATAGTGTCTCAAAACAAAAAATTAAAAGGGCTGGGAAGGGAGGTTGATGGTAAAGGACCCCTGGGTTCAATCCCCAATACCAAAAAAAAAAAAAATTACATTTTTCTTTGTGTAAGATTTTTGCAATGATGTTAAACAAAATAACACATGTATAATAGTTTACATTAGTATGTAATGATATTTATTATTATTTACTGTAAGCTCCATGAAAGCAAGAATTATATCTACCTTGTTCTCTGCTACGTCCCCTAGTGCCAAGAAAAAATGCCTGGCTCAGAGGTTTTAGATAAATGTTTACTGAATAAAATGAGGGCTAAGTACACACCAAGGGTACAGGGTGTGACACTACCTCCATGAATATTCTCCAGTGTCATGGGTTCTCATTGTGTAGACACAATGATGGCCTTGCTCTCCTTTCTAGACCTGGCTACTCTTCCATGCAGGATCATTCTCATCCATGCTGAAGGTAAAGGACAGGATTGGGGATGCCTTACCCATGAAATGGCATCCCTCAGGGTATTTGGGGAAACATGAGCAGACATCCACTGGAAGACATTCTTCCATCCATGGGACTTTGGGCCCCTGCTTGTACTCGGACCATGGTGGCCTGACCTAGATGATATAATTAGAAACTATCAAGTTCTGTCCAAAACGGGGGCAAAGGAAGGCCAGAGGAGAAGATGGGTGACAGAATGGCAGTGTCTCACCTGTCAAGGTTGGGCAAAGGGACCAGCAAGGTGGAGGAGGTCGCTTGAGGCACATCTGAGCTGTTGGTCTTGGGGGTCACACCCCGGAGGTGAGGTCCCAATAGACGGGGAAGTGCTGTGCAGAGCAACAAGGATCAGTTACTTCAACAGGAACAAGACGGAAGCCAAGTGGCCCCAACAAAGCATTATCTCAGGAAACACAGGAATCACTGGCATCTGCCTCTACAGTGTTTTCTTATTTCTTTTTTTTTCCCTTTTTCTTTTCTTTTTTTTTTTTTTTTTTTTTTTTTTGCAGTGCTGGTGATTGAATTCAGGACTTCATCCATATTAAACAAGCAGTCTACCACTAGCCACATCCCCAGCCCTTGCACTCATGGAAATCTTTAGCCTGGTGGGGTTCTCATGGAAATCTTTAGCCTAGTGGGGATTCTAAGGTGCCACCCCAAAACCAAAAAAGAAGGCTCTCAGGATGAGCATCTACACTCTGAAAAAGTTCACCCAGGCGATTCTAATGCCCTCTATGGGTGACAACCTTTGCTCCATGGCCACACATCCACATTTAGAGTCTCTAAATCTCTCCTTTGTTCATTGGTTTCACTACTCCACAGCCTCTAGTTCTTTCATTGACTCCTCCCCTTCCTAAAGCTCCACCCATTTCCTTGGGTCTAAGCTCCACCTTCTTCTCACTTTGCTGCACAACTCAAATTCCAACATCACCTGACTTCTAAGACGTAGCCCCGCCTCCTTAAGGCCCCGCCTTCCTCCAGTCTAGCCCCGCCCACTGTCGCTTTGGCAGTTTCCTTGCGCCCCTTCCCTCCAATTCAGAGTCTTTGCGACCTTTGGGCGCTAGCAGACGGGCTGCCCCTTACCTCGGCCCAGGAGACCCGTCAGTCGCCACATGTCGCCAGCACCATAGAGACCGCGCAGCCGAAAAAGCCAGGCCAAACCATGGGACAGCCGCTAGAGCGGCCGCTGTGGTGTCCCAAGTGGGGAAATCCCCACGCGACTCTTGAGCTCGCCAATTAGAAAAGAGCTCCACCGGAAGGACGGCCCTCAGCGAGAGGAAGTGGAGGATGTGGGCGTATCTGGGGCCAGTCGGGAGGTGAACCGCGACAAGGGCATGGGGGTATAGGCCCAGGAAAGAGCTGTCATTTGCCACCCCCACTGGAGAGAGGACAGCGCGCCGACCCGGGGATAGCAGGTGGCCATTGTGGCAGGGCTGGAACGACTGCGGTGGAGCAAGAGGACCTTGTAGACACCGCGGAGCCGCCGAAGAGGAAAAGACTCCCCAGGCCCAGAGGCTTAAGGAGGCGAAGTGGATCTAGGCCGGAGGAGAAGAGCCTTAGGGCCCCACGGAAGAAGCTAGCAGTCCCAGCTTCCCGCTCGAGGCCATCGTTTAGCGATGCCAGGCCCCGACCCCACCGTAGGCCATGAGAAATGCACCAGGCAGGGTTTCAATTCTTAGATTCTAGCTGTGGCTCAGCTTTGTCGCACTGTGTAGCCTAAGGCCGACTCCTTCCCTTATCAGGGCCTCAGTCTGTGTACCACGATGGGGTCAGGTGGAAAAGTCTCCCCTGGTTCTTCATGGTGTAACAGGCTGAGACTCTGATTTGCTCCTTTCAAAATCCCAAGAGCAGCCAGCCACACGCCCTGTTAATCAGAGCCCATGTCTGCAGACCCAGCCAATGTTAAATGTGTTCTTTTGAGAGAAATAGCTCTCCTTTCACTATATTTGAATCCATTAAATAAAAGAGCTCAAATTAAAATATAAGATGTTCAGACTTAGACTTCTTGTCCTCTTCCCCCTTTTCAGTGAGTGTAAGTCTCTAGGGTGAGAGAGTACTGAACGTAACTACTTTTAAACCCAGGCATGTGGTACGAAATTTGTATTCATTTGTTAAACAGTTTTTGAGCCAAAAGTCAGCTGCCATTCTAGGATCTGAGAAATAAGTTGAATAAGGAGCTTCTGTGACCTTCAGGAATACATGGTCCAGTGGATTAGAGTGGATGATGGAGTCCCACAAATCTGAGTTTGATTCCCAGCTTTCTCATTTTCTAGCTTTATTATATTGTGCAGGTTCCTTAATCACACCAAGCCTCTTCTTCATCTATAAAATAGAGAAAGTAATACCTCATGCAATTGTTGTGAGGCTTAAATAAAATAAAAGTTTAGCATAGTTCCTGGCACATAGTAATAGCCCAATCAATGTAAATTGCTATTATGGTTGTGGAGGAGGTGAGTAGGCAAATGTATTAGATAACATTGTAATAGAAGCATGAGCAATGGGTTGTGGGATGTACCATGGAAAGATTCAGAAAAGTGGTTGCATTTGAGCTGGGCCTTTAAATATAAGTAAGAATTTATGAGGTAGAGATGAGAAAAAATAATTGTAAGCAGAAAAACTGTGAATAAAGGTCCAGGAGTTTGAATATTGGGGAACTATTCAGAAATAACTTGATTTGAAATTTGGGGCAGTTACCTTTCATATTCCTTGTGTTGGCTGCCTCAACAAGTGCTCTGGTTCGGCTGTGTTCTTCCTGGGACTTCAGTGCCCTTCCTTTCAACCTGTCTGTACTTGGCTTTCTTTTCCAAGGGTCAGCCCAATCCTCAACTGTTGGAGACCTCCCTGATTTCTGCTTTTCCCATTTCTTGTAGCACTTAATTTCTTACTACATGGTTTAGCAGTAATTACATGATGTCCTGTTATTTAATTACCTCATTTGTGTAAGTCTAGTCTCCCCAGTTCTCCAGGGCAGAGATAGCATTTTCCCATTTTGTGTCCTATATGGGGCTGACATAAACTAAGTCCACAGAATAGGTTCAAGCAATGCCTGTTGACGACCAGATACCTTGTGCTGATGGTGATATAGCCACGTGTACCAGAGCCCAATTATGGGATTTACTGATTTGAATGGAAATGTCTTCACTCCACATCCACACATTATTGAGTGTTCTCTCTGTTTGAAGCTAGTTAAAAGGTTTTGAAGGAGAGGATCTGAGAAGACACATGTGTAAGGTGCTTGTTGCCAGGTATAAAATGGCATTATGGCATCTTGTCGCCAGAGAACAAGGGATAGATGTCAGGGGCAGCTGGCCTCCTCACTGGCATACCAGGAGCACTGTCAGGAAAGGCAACTTTGTTTCCTTGAGCTTTGGATTTGCCTGAACCGCCCAGGTTCCAAACCATCAGCCATTCTCTTCTATTCCCCAAACTGTGGTTGGATTGTGGCACAGAGTCAGGTTGATTCAATTCCTCTTCAAAGGTAAGCTATCTTACACTGGGAACCTATTGTCCAGGTACCCATTTAATCACCTCTTGTGATAAATACTCATGCTACTGTGTATACAGTGAATGTTCTAGACTTTTGTTATTGCTTTCGTTTTTGTAGACATTCTTAATTTTCATTAATCAAGTATATGAGAGCTTAATTCAGTGTTAGAGAGTGTTCTGAATGTATAACAACTTTAAAAATGGCTGTAGTCCCTGCCCTCACAGAGAAAATAGTGTAGTGGGGCAAAGTCAGTAGGCAATTAAAATACAGAATGGTGTTTTATTTATTTATTGCAACACAATAAATAGTGCAACAATCATTTTATTAATCTCTCACAGTTCTGCAAGTTGACTGGGCTCAGCTGGGCAATTCTGCTAGTCTCTCTTGGGGTCTTAAGAGGTTGCAGTCAGATGGCAGCAGAAGCAGGAGTTGTATGTAGATAAGTGGTGCACTGGAAAGACAGGGCCTCATTTTCTCTCCATGTAGTCTCAGGGCCTCTCTGCTCTACATGACCTCTCCAGCTGGGTAGCAAAACTTACGGGATGGCTCAGAGCTTCCGAAATTACCAAAGTGGAAGCTGCCAGGCTTCTTAAAGCTTAAGCCTAGAACCAATATGGCATCACTTCTGTACTCTGTTGTTATAGCAGTTTACAAGGCCAGTTCAGAATCAAAGTGAGAGTGAAAGACATAAGGTGGGAAGTTGGTTCTTTGGATACTACCAACTTCTACAGTGTGGGGAATGTACAGGTGCTATTGGAGTTGGGCACGGTGGCACACACCTGTAATCCCAGCAACTCAGGAGGCTGAGGCAGAAGGATCTTGAATTTAAAGCCAGCCTCAGCAACTTAACTAGGCCCTGCCTCAGAATAAAATACAAAAAAGACTGGGATGTGGCTCAGTGGTAGAGTGCCCCTGGGTTCAATCCCCAGTACCCAAAATAATATCTATCTCTCTCTCTCTCTCTCTCTCTCTCTCTCTCTCTCTCTCTCTCTCTCTCACACACACACACACACACACACAGCACTATTGGAACAAGGAGAGACCCAGACCTAGGCATGGAAGTTGGGAAGACTCCGAAGCAGCTGCATCTACAATGACCAACCTGAATGGTGAGGATTAGAAACTAGCCAGGTGATGATGAAGGGAAGGTACAGTACAGGAAAAGGAAATAGCTGATGCAAAGTCCCAGGGAGACACAGAAAACACAGCTTCGCAAAGAAAGCACAACTTAAGATCACTGTGAGCCAGGCGTGGTGACACACACCTGTAATCCCAGCGGCTAGGGCAGCTGAGACAGGAGGATCTCAAGTTTAAAGCCAGCCTCAGCAAAAGCAAGGTGCTGAGCTAAGACTGTGAGATCCTGTCTCTAAAATAAAGTACAAAATAGGGCTGGGGATGCGGCTCAGTGGTCAAGTGCCCCTGAGTTCAATCTCTGATTAAAAAAAACAATTACTGTGGTTATGGGGGGTCAGAGTTGGCACGGGTGGGTTGGGGGCATAGAATAGTGACACTCCTTTCATCCGAAGAGGTATGGGGCCAGATCATAAGGCCCTAGAGTTGTCTGGACTTGGTCAGAGGGCAAGGAACACCTAGGAAGGGTTTTAGCAGAGGAGTAACCAGGCCAGAGGAACAAAGAAAGGACTTTGGCTACTGTGTGGGGGACAGATTGGAGAGAGAAAGTCTTCATTTTCACTGTCTCTTCTAGGCCAGCGGCCTCACCTTCATCATTGAGAAGGCTGGGTCATCACCTCAGCACTGACTTGGGTTCTTTAGATGTTTTTTTATTAGTGGGGATTTTTTTTATATATAGGAATGCAAATTCCTTTATACAAATGTTTTGTTTTGTTTCATTTATTTTTAAAAGGACATGTAGAAAACCTGCTACCTGGCAGGGATCTGGACATGGGCTTGGTCAGACGGTCAAACAATTTATATTTAAGTGTGAAATGTGTTAAGGAAGAGCCTGCTGGTAGGGATCAGGGAGCATGACAAGTTCAATAGATCTGACCCCTCAGATGAAAAGATATATAAAATTTAAATTATCTTTTCATTACCAATGAAAAGATAATGTAGGGGAGGGCATAGAAGGTCATTGAAAGAGCTACTACTCCAGTAAGAAGTCAAATAGTACTAAAGGTTTATATCAAACCCAGCAGACTTCGGCTCCCTGCTCTCCAGTCTCTAGTTCTGCTCCCCAGAGGCAACCATTGTCAACCCTTTGAAAATGTCAGGAGGCAGAAGGGCAGAGGCTCTGAAACTGGCGTGTCTCACATCCAACGTAGCTCTCCTAAAGACCAGCCAGGTTATCTTGGTCAAGTTAATTATAATAGTTCCCTCAGTTTTCTCATCTGTAAGATGGAGCAGTGCAGTCAATGAATAGTAGCTGCATGCGATGCTGATGATAGATGAGGACTAACTTGAGAGGCGCTGTGAGCGTACTCTGATGTTAGTCACATACTATACAAATAAACGTAAGGCCTGATTATGGCTTCGAGGAAATGACAAGGACATGGACTCAGTTGGAGAGGTCTGAGTCTTCCCCTTCTTCTAAGGCCAAACCCTGTTTATTCTCAGGCCCATTCCCTTCCTGTCTCTTGTAGAACCTTGTTGCTATTATTATCCTTTTCCTCATGCTAAAGCATACATCTCTTTACTAGATTTTTTTTTTCTTTCTGCCTATGAAATAGACCAGGGCTTACTTATCTTAGGTGAAGAGCTCTTTACTTGATCCTCCTGCCCTTTTCTGCTCCTATTCTGTTCATTTCTGTCTACCACCAGATTTCTTAGTCAACACACATTCTGCTTCCCAGTTCTATACAACTTCCTTGCTCTTCATCCATGTCTCCCAGTTTTTATCCTTGTTCTTCTGATGCAGAGTCACAAGGATCATCAAAGCTCACCTCATTAATCCCCAGTGGGCCTTTGGATCCAGAGCACTTGACTCAACTCCTTAAATTTTACATACAGAACCTCATCATCCTGCTCCTTCGTTTTCTATTGTATCAATTCTCTAAGCCATCCAGGCAAGAAAGAGGGGTGATTCAATTCCCTTCTGTCCCTCCCACGCCCACATTAGTTTTGACTCTCACTGCAAATGCTAGAAACTCATTGAGGATAGCTTTTGAAAAGCTTTACCAGGGTAGCAGGGGGGATATCTAATGAACCCCACAATCAGGATAGAGCTGGCAGCCAGGAAAAACTAGAACTAGAGACTCAGGAGTCAACAAATTGAGTAATCTCTCTCTCTCCCTCTCCCTCTCCTTCCTTCTTTCCTTCCTTCCTTCCTTGTGGATTTCTTGTGATCTGCGCAGACACCCCAAAGGTGTCTGATACTCCCACACCCAGCTAGTCACCAGGTCCTATTAAAAATCACCCTCTTGCATCAGGGCTGGAGTCTGTCTCTTCTGCAGTTTCCCTTGTACTGCATCTTGCTTGTTTGTTTACCATCTGATCATTTTTCTGTCTCTGCTATTGCTTCTTCCTTCTTCTGACCCCTAGCGCAAGCATCACATTTCAGTTCTTTGCTCTTTTCTGAAGCTCCCTTTTGTTTTTTTGTGGTTTTTGTTTTGTTTTGTTTTTTGGTTTTTTTTACTCCTAAATGAGAATATAGTGGTTAAGAACTTAGGTTCTAGAATCCTAATGGCCTGTGTTTGAATCTTCCACTACTTTCTGATTGTGTAAACTTGGGAAAGTTACTTGAATTTGTGAGCCTTAATTCCTCATCTGTGAATTGAGGTGCATATAAAGTGCTTAGTTGGCACAATGTCCAGCGCACAGAAAGAACTCAATCGGTGGTAACAATGATTAGCCTTACCTTGTCCTCTTTCCTGAGTTTCAGTCCTAGATCCCCTGCTAGCCTTTTCCCTTAGATGTTCTGCTGGGATCTCATATCCACCTGTCAGAATTCTCCAGATACTGGGGAAAGATGCACCTTTCCCCAAGAGAACTGAGAGTGGAATGCCGCAGTCTGACTGGGCACAATTCAGGAGCCACTTGTCAAAAGAAACAAACTTTATTTTTAAAACTACAAACGCCAAACAAAACAGCTCCTCAGGAAAAACCCTCAGAGCCCAACTGCCACCACTGGCTTCCAGAAGCCTCTCTCTACACAAACCACACCACTTCCCACAATCCTCCTGCTCTTGAGGCCGATTGGCTGGGTCGCGTGGGCGGAGCCAAAGAAGTCCCCCAATGAGCAGTTCCGTAGTCTGAAGGGCAGGGAAACAGCCCAATGAATATCACCGCAGAGGAGCCAATCAGCTAGATGTTGCTGGGGCCGCTGTGAGCCAATCATCAGCTGGCAGTCTGAAGGGCAGGGAAACAGCCCAATGAACATCACCACAGAGGAGCCAATCAGCTAGATGTTGCTGGGGATCCATTTTTTTTATGAGCGCTCATCATATATGATATATGGACATATGTACATTCAAACACAAAACACAAGTGTGCACACATAATATAATACATACAACACATAACATAATGGTAAAGGCCTTATAACTTTTTACAGGTGAAATCTCCATTGCAATGTTTAAAAACTCTATAGTAAAAAAAAAATATATAGAACTGATCAGCAAAACATTAACCTAGGTCTATATGAGCTCAAAAAACAAAATAGAATAAAATAGATATTGAAAAAAGCATCCTGGTTCTGTTGCAGATGTAAGGATAGCCAAATTGGAGTTTTGGATATCAGCTGTTATGGATTTGAGCCAAATCATCTTCTTTTTGGTCTGTAGAAATTGCTTTAGTTAATCTCTCTGGAATCCAAATCGGCTGCTGTTCTCCCTGTGGAAACACAAAAACAGGCCCCCGACTCCAGACAATCACTGGGTCAGGACTTTAGTTAATCTCTCCGGAATCCAAATCGGCTGCTGTTCTTCCTGTGGAAACACACAAACAGACCCCCGACTCCAGACAATTACTGGGTCAGGACCTTTCCACTGTCCTGTTAGAATATCTTTCCAAAGTACCTTGGGCTTATGTACATTTTTTGGACACATATGCCTTTCTGCAGCACTAAGTCCTGATGAATCCAAATTTAAAAAGTTTAGAGTAAAAAGGGTTATTTTAAGTTTATCTTTGGGGAATATATACCCCTTCCCAATTCCGTCTTTTTGCTTTAATAAGTACATTTTAATAGTTTGATGAGCTCTTTCAACTATGCCTTGTCCCTGTGGATTGTATGGGATTCCTGTTATATGAGTAATGCCAAATGATGAACAAAATTGTTTAAAAGAAGTAGACGTATAACCAGGGGCATTATCTGTTTTTAACTGTTTTGGAATGCCCACAGTGGCAAAATTTTGTAAGCAATGAGCTATAACATCTTTAGTTTTTTCTCCGGCATGAAGGGAGCCCATCAAAAATCCAGAAGAAGTATCAACTGTAACATGCAAATATTTTAATTTTCCAAATTCTGGCAAGTGTGTGACGTCCATCTGCCAAATATGGTTAGGTATCAATCCTCTAGGATTGACTCCAAGATTAACTTGTGGTAAAAAGGTCACACAATTTTGACATTGTTTTATTATTTGTCTAGCTTGTTCCTTAGTTATTTTAAAACGCTTTTGTAAAGTATTAGCATTGACATGGAACCTTTTATGAAAATTTATAGCTTCTTCTAGTATAGAGAAAATATGAATGTCATGTGTAGTTTTATCTGCTAAATCATTGCCCAAACTAAGGGCTCCAGGCAATCCTGTATGTGCCCTGATATGTCCTATAAAGAATGGATCTTTTCTGTCCCAGATTAAACTTTGCATAGTGGAAAACAAAGAGAAAACAGTAGAAGAAGGGGAAATCCTACCAGCATCTTCAAGGGATACTATAGCATTAACTATATACTGACTATCAGAAAATAAATTAAATACAGAATCTTTAAACATCACAAAAGTTTGTAATACTGCATTAAGCTCTACCTTTTGAGCTGATTGTTTGGGTACTAAAAATGTAAAAGTTTGATCAGGGGTAACTATTGCTGCTGTACCATTATTTGATCCATCAGTGAATATATTTGGAGCATTCATGATAGGTGTTTTTCTTGTCATTTTTGGAAAAATTACAGGATGCAATGACCAAAAAGACAATAAAGGATTAGATGGTAAGTGGTTATCAAATGAAACATTAGATTTGCACATGATTATTGCCCAAGTATTTAACTCATTAGCTAATTCATCAATTTGATTCATAGTATATGGAGTAATAATTTTATTAGGAGAAATTCCAAACACTGCCTTTGCTGTTTTTATTCCTTTGAGTATTAATTGTCCTACAGCCTCAGGATACCTAGTAAGAATATTGTTAGGAGAATAAGATAAATGTATCCATAATAATGGACCTTCTTGCCAAAATACTCCTGTAGGAATATTTTTTGTTGATAGTACAATAAATAATAAAGGCAAACTTATATCAATTCTATCCAAATGCATATTTTCCATATATGTTTCAATGATTTTTAATGCCTTTCTTGCTTCAGGCGTTAACATTCGGGGTGAATTTGGATCTGATGGACCTTTTAGGATATCAAATAAAGGTCCCAATTCTCCTGTTGGAATACCTAGATAAGGCCTTATCCAATTTATGTCTCCTAATAACTTTTGAAAGTCATTAAGTGATTTGAGTTGATCTACTCGTATTTGAATTTTTGGTGGACGGACCATGGTTGAGGATAATAGAACTCCCAAATAATTAATTGGAAAATTTAATTGTACTTTATCTATTGCTATCTCTAGATTATAATTTTTTAATAAGTTTGTAAGTGTGGCATAACATTCTAGCAATGTGTTTTTAGCTTTGTGTGCTAATAATATGTCATCCATATAGTGAAATATTTGTAGCTCAGGATTTTGATTTCTAAGTGGCTGGATTACTTTGTTAACATAAATTTGACACATAGTTGGGCTGTTAGCCATCCCTTGAGGGAGTACTTTCCATTCATATCTCTGATCAGGACCTTCATGATTCAGTGCAGGGATAGTAAATGCAAAACGTGGACTATCCT
Organism: Urocitellus parryii; assembly: GCF_045843805.1. Taxonomy (NCBI): domain Eukaryota; kingdom Metazoa; phylum Chordata; class Mammalia; order Rodentia; family Sciuridae; genus Urocitellus; species Urocitellus parryii. The sequence continues at coordinate 96,344,345 of NC_135531.1, read as the reverse complement.
CAGGATGAATTGGAATTGAAAAAAAACAATCTTTAATATCTATAACTAAAACATACCAAGTTTTTGGCAAAGCAGACAACTGAGGAATCCCCGATTGAGCAGGTCCCATAATGACCATTTCATTATTAATGGCTCTTAAATCTTGCAATAATCTCCATTTACCAGATTTCTTTTTGATGACAAAAATGGGAGTATTATGGGGAGATACAGAAGGTTGTATATGTCCTTCCACTAATTGTTGTTTGACCAGATCATGGGCTACTTGTATCTTTTCTTTAGTCAAGGGCCACTGAGGGACCCATACTGGTCTTTCTGATTTCCAGGTAATTTTTATTGTCTCAGTGGCCCTTTGTGAAAATCCAACCCATGTCTGTCTGTTCCTTGATTTATTTGTATTGGTGCTGCTATACCTTGTTCTTGTTTTTCTAATCTTTTTCCTTTCCTAAAACCTTGTCTAGCCATAATAGTGGGTGCATTTTGATTGATATTATTTGTTAATGTCAAACCTAATTGATCTAAGACATCTCGTCCCCATAAATTTACAGGAAGATGATCCAATACATATGGCTGTATAGTTCCTTCACATCCTTCAGGATCCTTCCAATCTAATACCATTGCACTTTTATCGGGATTATTCGCCACTCCTAGGCCTCGAAGCGTTTGAGTGGCTTGTTGTAATGGCCAATGTTTTGGCCATTCTTGACGAGAGATAATGCTAAGGTCTGCACCTGTATCCAGTAGCCCATTAAATTCATGACCTTGAATATTTAGTTTTAGCATGGGGCAAGAATCTAAATTTAAAGAAAGCATAGCCCAATCTACACCTGTGGAGCCTAATCCCTTGGAACCTCTTTCTACAACATGACTGGAAAATTTATCATGTAGGCTTGGTATTATTAGTAATTGTGCTATTCTATCTCCTGGTGAAATTACTGATATACCCTTTGGAGAACTGGCTATAATTTTTATTTCACCTTCATAATCGGGATCAATTACCCCAGGACTTATCAAAAGTCCTTTTAGAGTAGAAGAGCTGCGTCCCAATAATAAGCCTACTGTTCCTTTGGGAAGAGGTCCTTTCACCCCTGTGGGAATGATTTGAACTCCCATCTCTGGAGTTAGTACTGCTCTGGCAGAGGCGCAGATGTCCAACCCTGCGCTCCCTCTGGTTTGTCTGATGAGGGATCTGATGCCCTGGGCACTACCCTGATGGGGTTGCTGGGGTTGCTGGGTTCCTCCAGAGCTCCGTATATTTGTGGTTTGGGGCCCCGGAGCATTGGGGCCCCCTGTCCGTTTTTTGGCAACGGAGCCCGATGCCTTTGTCCACGATATTGTGGATAAAAACCTTGTCCTTGTTCGTTTTTTGATAATGGAGTACCCTCTATGGTGGTTTGAGAACGGCATTCATTAGCCCAATGTCTCCCTCTACGGCATCGTGGGCAAATACCCGGTATTCTATTCCTTTGATACCTAGTATTGTTAAACCCTCCTCCTATGGGGCAATTCCTTTTAAAATGTCCTGCTTGTTGACAATTGTAGCATGTTCTTAGCCCGGCATCTAAAGCCTGTTTTACTGCAGCTGCCACAATTTGCCCTTGTTCATTAATGTCTCTGGCATCTAAAGCCTGTTTTACTGCAGCTGCCACAATTTGCCCTTGTTCATTAATGTCTCTGGCATCTAAAGCCTGTTTTACTGCAGCTGCCATGACTTGCTCTTGTTCATTAATGTCTCTACACAATTTAATATATTTGTTTAAATCTTCCTGTTTCCATGGTCTAATGATATCTCTGCACCAACGATTCGCTTGGTCATAAGCCAGTTGTTTTATTAATGGCATTGCTTGTTCTGTATTCCCAAAAACTCTGGTAGCTGTTTGAATAAGCCTATCTACAAATTCAGCATAAGGTTCATTAGCTCCTTGTATTATCTTAGATAATTGACCTTGTAAACCTCCATGTCCTTGTAAAGTCTTCCATGCCTTAAGTGCATCTATAGCAATTTGTGCGTATACACCAGGATCATATGCAAGTTGTTGCTGCCGATCCTCATAAGGTCCCTTTCCTAACAACATATCTAGATTTCTCTGAGGATAACCAGCTGCTGCATTTCCCATAGCTGTCTCCTTGCAAAATTCCTCATTAGCAACCTTCCATAACAGGTATTGTCCTCCAGTTAGCACAGCTTTACACATATTAGCCCAATCTGCTGGCGTCATGTTTAAGTTGGTAATGGATTCGATCAAGCTTACAGTGAAGGGTGCTTGAGGACCATAGGTTGTTACAGCCTCTTTTAGCTCCTTCACTGTTTTGTAAAATAAACCCTGGTGAATTTGCTGCCCTCCTACCTCAAATACAGGGCATACTTGAGATCCTGTCTCAGGATCCCAACTATCAACTGCGGGGGTTGGGAGTCTCTTAGCATATGGAGGTGGTGCTGTTGATTGGACCCTTATGCCCTCTGGTGATAGAATGCTGTTAGTAGCAGTCTCCTGTAGAGGTGGTGCTGTTGGTTGGAGACTTTCGCTCTCTGATAGAAAGGTGTTATTAGCAGTCTCCTGTTGTAACTTTTCCCCTGATGGCTTTTTCTGCTCTAAACTTCCTTCCTCTGTCTCACTAGCTTGAAAGACCTTCTCTTGTACTTGAATCTTTTCCTCATTCTGACTAACTTGAGAGACCTCTTTTACTTGAATCAATATGTCTTCTCCTTCCTCTACCTTTGTCTGATCTGAAGGCTTTGGACTAAGCAAACCAGATACGTTCGCCCACAATGTCAATGTGCCAACTGGCAGAGTCCCTGGGTTGTTCTTTTCTATTCTTTTTAAATCTTCACCATGATGGTTCCATTGTGATATATCTAACAACTCCTCCTTAAAAAGCCATGGGCTATATTTTTGTATTGTATCAACGTATGCCCTGAGTATTCTTGATTTTACTGAGATGCCTCCTTCGTCTAACAATTTACTTAACACTCTTTCGGTTTGTTTTTTACTAATTGCTGATCCCGTATTTCTACTATAATACAACCCAGCAAGATAACACCAAACCAAACCGAGACAGAATCCAATAAAAATGGAACAACAAAATTTCATTATAGCCTTTCTATCCTCCTGACATGTGCATCCGTCCTTTCTCCCTATCTGTTCCTCAGACACAAATAGTTTTTCCTCAGATGTGAGCGGTTTTTCTTCCGTCTCACTCATTTCCAGGGACTGAAATGTCCATCCTTCCTTTCTTCCTATCTGTTCCTCAAACGCAAATAATTTTTCCTCAAATGTGAGCGGTTTTTCTTCCGTCTCACTCATCTCCAGGGACAGGCAACTTAAAACAAAAATGAAGCAAAACAAAAGAGTAAACTTAGAATGGCTACCCATCCTCTCGCCCTGCCCTCAGGGGCGAGCAGTTTACTTACCCTCAGTCGCTCCCCGTGCGAGCCACCAAATGCCGCAGTCTGACTGGGCACAATTCAGGAGCCACTTGTCAAAAGAAACAAACTTTATTTTTAAAACTACAAACGCCAAACAAAACAGCTCCTCAGGAAAAACCCTCAGAGCCCAACTGCCACCACTGGCTTCCAGAAGCCTCTCTCTACACAAACCACACCACCTCCCACAATCCTCCTGCTCTTGAGGCCGATTGGCTGGGTCGCGTGGGCGGAGCCAAAGAAGTCCCCCAATGAGCAGTTCCGTAGTCTGAAGGGCAGGGAAACAGCCCAATGAATATCACCGCAGAGGAGCCAATCAGCTAGATGTTGCTGGGGCCGCTGTGAGCCAATCATCAGCTGGCAGTCTGAAGGGCAGGGAAACAGCCCAATGAACATCACCACAGAGGAGCCAATCAGCTAGATGTTGCTGGGGCCACTGTGAGCCAATCATCAGCCGGCAGCTGGGAGTTTGCTGGCAGCTGGAAGTTTTCTGGGGCCCCTTTGGCTGTGGCTCTCAACAGTGGGGGGCCTGAAAAAGATGGATGGTCTCATCAAATTCTCGAAGGAACCTGACCTCAGTCAGGCCTCAGGAGAGAAGACTCCAAAGAGCAGTGCTCCTGTAAGCCCCCAAGTCCTGTGCTGGCTGACTCTTGGGACTCAGAAGGGCAGGCAGGGCTGCCATTAGAGGCACATGGAGGATGGGAATCCAATCTAAAATAGCCCGGGGTAGTGAGAGATGTCGCAGGATCTTCAGTGCTTCAAGAGTGTGTGAAAAGTGTGAGCTGCATCCTCAGGGCATTGTGCCAGGCTCTGGCTGGGGCCTCCCTCAAGTGCTGGGGTTTTGGTGCACTTCTGGAGGCCAGAAGCACTCCTGTTTTTAGCTGAGCTATTACAGATCCCCTTTGCACCCTTGTGAACATTCATCACCAAGCCCCACGTGTAGAGTGTACAGCTTTCTAGGGCCCAACAGCCCTGCTCTACTGGAGACATTTCTGCAACAGGAATCTTGGAGGGCAGTGCTCTCCTCCCACCAGCACAGAGATGGGGAGTGGGGCAGGGAGGCTGCCCTGCCAAATAGTTCAGCGCTCTGACTCTGAGTCAGAATGTGCCTGTGCATCCTGCCTTTGCCATTACTGTCTTTGTGGTCCTAGGTCATCAGTTAACTTCTCTGTCTCCTCTGTACTGCAGGGATGATGAAGGGCTGGGGATATAGCTCAGTTGGTAGAGTGCTTGCCTTATATGACCAAGGCCATGGGTTCAATCCCCAGCAACACAAAAATAAACAAACAAAAAATGGAGATACTGAAGGGGTGGTAATTCAACAACGAGTCTAATTGTTGAATTTTAGTAAGATAATGCAGGGAAAGCACTCAGTTTTATTCACTTACATGATCTGAGCCCTAGGGCCCTGGCCTTGCAGGAATAACAACCCCTATTCCACACACACACCCTGACTGCCATCTCTACCCCATCTGTTTAGTCCTCTGTTTACATATCTGTGGTTGCCTTTGGATGATAAGCTCCATTAAATCAAAGAACTGTATGGGTCTATGTCCCTTGTGTCCAGCATAGGACTTGGTATATGGATGATCTTAATACTTGTTTATTGGAAGGAAGTGGTGAAACAATATAGAAGACCCAGGATTCATTCGGCCTCAGAGTCCCATCATCCACTCTGGTTACTCCCCATAAGTGGAGGGCCTAGGTCCCTCGATGTCCTAGAGGCTGGAGATACCGCAGCAAATGCAACAGACTGAGCTCCTAGCCTGGTGAACCGTCCAAAGGGTGAAAGACATTAATCGCTTAACAAAACCAATGCTACATTTCAACTGGGAAACTTGCAAGTAAGGAGAAACCTGCTGCTGTGACAACATAGAACAGGAGGATCACTTTTGGGGGAGGAAAGAATTGGAAGGAATTTGCCACACCATGTAACAAGTAATGTAGGCCCAAAGAAAGGACAGGCTGTAGGTTAGGGATGTAGCTCAGTGTTAGAGTACTTGCCTAGCATGTAAGAGGCCCTGGGTTCAATCCCCAGCAAAACACAAACACACAGAGGCTTGGTTGAAGCAGAAGGTGAAAAAAATCTTTGAGGCAGAGGGAATGTGCAAAAGTCCTGAGGCTGAAGGTACTGAGTCTGCTGGATGGAAAACAAGGCTTATGTGACTAGAACCCGATAATGGAGGAATTCAGTGGCCTCTAGAAGGTTGCAGAGCTGGGAGCACAGGTTATGCAGAGCCTTTTTTTTTTTTTTTTTTTGAATGATACTAGTTAAAATTTACTCAATTTTATGTATATGTGCACTGTGCTAAGTACTTTGCATGCATGTTTTCTCAGTTACTTTTCACTTTTTTGGTGCTATTATTCCCATTTTACAGGTGAGGAAAATCCTGACTCGGGATGGTAAACTTGCTCTGGATCACACAGATGGTGCTAACGTAGTTGGGATTTGAACCCACACGTTAGGGCCCAACATCTACCTTCTTAATTCCTGCACCGGGTCTAAGAATTAAGTGCGGACTTCCATCTTTGGTGCACATTCCAGCTTTGCTACTTGTCGCTGATGCTTATCCTCTAGACTGGAGGAACCCAGGTATACCTTTGCCCTGGTCAGACGTGCTCTCCAGTGGCGACTGCCTGTAGAAGTGGCCAGAGTTGCCTGGTTTGGGCTCCCGTCCACGCGACCAACCAGGCGCCGCCTTGCAGCCCAGTGCGGTGCAGTGCGACGGGTGCTGCTGCTGCCACCGCAGCTGTGAAATCTGGAGGCATCCCACCCGGGAGCCGCCCCGGGTTGGGCAGGGAGGGGCGCCCGGCAGCCTCCGGCAGAGGGCTCCCTCCCCGCGCTCCCAGGACTGAGCCCGCAGCCCTGCGCCTGCTTCACGTCTCCTCCAGCGTTGAGGGGGAAAGCAGCGTTCATTTCTGATTAAAAACGACTCTTTTTAAATGGGCTTCATTCTTTATTTCTTTTCGTCCTCTCCCAGGGCCAGAAAGAGGCGGAAAGCGACACCGAGAATCCATTCCAAACGAGCAGCCAAGAGAAGACGCGGCAGCTCCCAGATGTTGATGTTTTGTTTTTTGACATAAATCTTTGCACTCATATGGGAGTTTTCATTGATTCATGTTCCCATCTGCTGAATTTCCTTTTATTTATTTAATATGGCTTTTTGGGGAAATCTTGCTCTGAAGCTCTGGAGGAGCATAAACCGTAGCAACCGCTGCACCCCTCCTCCCTCCTCCAAACCTTGGCTGCTGGGGACAGAGCTTCAGTGCCTGCAGAGAGGCCGCTCCAAGGCTTCCTTGCTGGGGGGCAGGCGCCTCAGGCCGTGTTAATGTGGCCGTTCCACTACTTGGGGCCTGCCAGAGGCTGCCAACGCTAGAAAGAATAAGCGGCCCTCCCTGGTGCTGGGGATTGAACCCAGGGCCTTACCCAGGCTAGGCAAGGCTATACCATTGAGCTTCAACGCAGCTTTACTCCCAAGAAAGCAACTATGAGCGAGACAGATGGGGTGGAGTGTTCCTCATCCTCACTGTACCCAAATACCATGTTTCCTTCATGCGAAAACACTCGTTCTAATCTACTGGGAAGCCAGAGAACATCTAACAATGGTTGTTCTGTTAAATGTAGCAGTTTACCCTACCCCCCCCCACACACACACCCGCTTTCCAGCACCCCAACATTGATACTTTGGTAATTATCAATTCTGACTCTGGAGTCAGACTGTCTGGGCTTGAATCCTGAATCCTGATTCTGCTTTCCATAGCAAATTCCTGGGCAAGTTCACTTCTCCAAGCCTCAGATTCTGCATCTGTAAAATAGGGATAATTATTACTTCTTTCTCAGACATAGGCACACTTTACAGATGAGAAAACTGAGGCTGAGAGTAGTTAAGAGATCTATCCAAGTGATCCTTACCCAATCCCACCACCTTGTCCTCCCACCAGTGTCCCCTCCAGCTTCTCCCCTAGGGTTCCAGGATAGATCATAAGCCTGACAGAGAGAGGTACTTTCTTTACCATGAGGCAGGAAAAAAGTCGAAAAGTTGATTCAGAATGCCAGACACTTTAGAACAATTTCCATTTGACTTTGGAATGTAGGCCCAGATTGGGAAAGGACCTAGATGTCATCTTGTCCAGTCTTTTACCTATGCAGACCTCCCAGACAGGCACAGCTTCTTTTAGTGGAAGATGCCTCTGGCATTAGGAGACCTACAGACCACTGTATAGAACTATTGGGATGTAAGCAAACACAATTTCCACAGACCAAGTCCCTTAAGACGTGTTGTTGTTAAGGCCCCAGGCTCTTACATACAATCCTGAGTAGAATGGAGATCACTTGCAATGGAAAGCCATCCCATAGCACCATCCTTTGTGGGTCCACATTCCTTCCCTATGTAGACTCCTTCAAATCCAACCTTCTCTGCGCATGCTAAGTGAATATCTCCTTGCTGAGGAGAATATGGCTGAATATCTGAGACTGATTTGATTCTAAGCTCACCGTGTCTGACCACATGCCCTTAGCCTTCATTTACAAGTGCCATGTCTGTAATACCTTACACATACATTAAACCTTGCTCATACTCCCACACTCTCCCAGCTGGATCTCAGACATGGCAACAATCTGACCTCAACCATGCCCCTTATAACAAGGCAGTAGAGGATCCTTGATTTCTAATGACCATATGGAACAGGGCTGCCTGCTGACCTGAAACACTCTTCGGGTCATTATGTGAGGGGAAAAATGCATTTCTATTATTTAAGTTACTGAGTTATTACTGGCTTCCTAGTTATACCAGTTGGATGTAACTTAATTTTTAAAAGAGGGTAGACAGTGAGTTGGTCAAGAGCATAGGTTTTGAAATCAGATTGATTTAATATACTTTCAGCTCTACCCTCTTTGAACTGGTGACCCTAAGTTACTAAGGAACTGAGCCTTGGTTTCCTCATCAGTAGGATGAGAGGAATAAGCACAACATCACAACCCCTTTGGAAAACAACCTTTGGACTTGTCCATTAAAGCTGTTAAGATACTAATAATCTTTGATATTGTGATTCCAGTATTAATCATATGCCTTAGGGTTTTGAACCCCAATACATCAAAACTCATGCATAAGAATGTTCATAAAGTCCAAAAAAGGAATAGAAGTCAAATCCCTTCTATTGTGAATGGAAAGATCACTTGTGGTATTTTACACACGGAATGTGCAGCAATAAACCTCAATTAACTTCAGATACATAAAACAACCTAAATTCATTAACTTCACAAAAATAAGAGGAAGTTTAAAAACTCAAATAACGTATACAGTGTGATTCCATTCACTTATATTTCAAAAATAGACAAAACTATATCATTTAGGAATGCATACATAAGTAATAAAAGTATAAAGAAAGCAAGGGGCCTGGGGCTCTGTGGTGGATCACTTGACTAGCATGCACAGGCTCCTCCTTAGCACTACACACACACACACACACACACACACACACACCAAAAAAAAAAAAAAAACAAAGGAATGTTCATCACAGATATATGAACAGGTGCTTTTTAACTTATTGTGGGACATAATTATTTATTAAACTGTGCATGGACATGTTTTAGACAGTGTGTGTGGTGCCCGAGAACTGAATGAGGCAACATGTAAAACACTGAGCATCACTTCCAGGTGGTTGTAGTAGATGCTCAAAGGAGCTGATTTTTTTTTTTTTTTCATGTCAAGGGAAGAATTTGAGGGCTTTGAGAGAATTTCATACAGTTAGCCAATGATACCATTAAGAAAAGATTCTATTTTTTCTTTGAAGCATATTGACTGCCTATTTTTGTAGCTTCTGTGTATACATGTGTGTATTTACATAGGTGGGAAGTATTGATTGATTTAGGATTAATTGATAGTCATAAACTCAGTGCAGAGTTAGAAAACTTCATTCTGCCCCTCAGAGAACACACAGAGGGAAGGGAGAGAAATCAAAGAGGTTGGTCATAAGATCAGATCTAGGGGGCCTGGATGACCGGCTAAGAGCAATGAGGAGAAAATTGCAGAATGCTGACTTTGTGTGAGGGGACAAGGTCTGAGGCTTCGGAAGTCCCCTGGATATCTCACCTACACCCTCCTGGCTGCATCGGCTTCCTGCAATGTTGGCAAGCCCTCAGAAGCCAGCACAGACGACAGTAGGTTGACCCAGAGCCAGTTCAGTAATGGTGAGGGAAATCATTTTGCTGACCATGTGCTCTAAGGCACTGTGGAAGCAGCCAAGAGTAAGAGTGGTCACCCAGCCAAAAGGCACTAGAATCAGCCAGGCAGGCCAGGAAAACCTGGCTAGAGTTTTGTGGCTAGGAGATGCCAACAGAGCTGTGCCCCCCGGAAGCCAGCCTCAGGAGTCTCAGAACCAAGACTGCTCTGCCCATGTCTGGCCATGAGCTCCTAGACGTGCCTCCCCAAGGGGAGCCCAGTTTGGGGTACTGCACAAGGCCTGTCTTTCCAACTATCTTCATCTGCTTTCTGCTACTATAACATAATACCACAGGCTGAGAAAATTACAAACAAAAAAAATAAAAGTTTCTTTGGCTCATGGTTCCGAAGCTGGGAAGTCCAAGATCAAGGGGCTACATCTAGCAAGGGTCTTCTTGCTGTACCACAACTTGGTGGAAGGGCAAGAGAGCATGCATGAGAGAGAGAAAGAGAGGACAAGAGGGTCAGAAGTTATAACAAACTCACTTTTGACCTAATCATCTCTTAAAGGGCCTACCCCTCAACACTGTTACAGTGGCAATTACATTTCAATTTGGGGCCTGACGGTGGTGGTGCATGCCTGTAATCTCAACAACTCTGGAGGCTGAGGCAGGAGGATCACCAAGTTTCAGGCTAGCCTCAGTGACTTAGTGAGATCCTTAGCAATTTAGCAAGATCCTTACTCAAAATTAAAAAGTAAAATAAAATAAAAAGGTCTGGGAATGTAGCTCAGTGGCAAAGAGCCCCTGGGTTCAGTCTTCAGTACAGATGGGAGTTCAGCTCAGTGGTACAGCAATTGTCTAGCATGCAGGAGGTCCTGGGTTTGATCTCCAGCACCAGAAAATAAATTCTAACTTGAGTTTTGGAGGAAACATTCAAACCATAGTTTCAACTGATTTCTACATGGTGGGCTGATACACTCCCCCATACAGTGAGAGTCATGGAAACAAGGACTTTTAAATCTTGGACCATTTAGACTGTAGGTTCTTGGGCTCAAGGACCCCTTGTGCCTTTCAACTTGTACTTTGCTTCCTTCTAGATAATCCAATTCAGTCATTCAATTCACCCAGTATCTACTGAACATGTGTACTGTTCAGGTACTTCTTTTAAATGCTAAGGAAATGATGAATAAGGAAGACATAAACCCTGCCCTCATGGAGTTTACAGTCTAGGGGAGAAAGAGTTTCTGGATAAGAAATTACAATTATGATGTATATTAGGAAAAAAAGAGGAAAGATATTATGGAAAAATATTAATAAGAGGACTTACATGGTTTAGTGATGTTTCTCAAACATAGTCCCTGAACTACCTACATCAGAGGCATTTCAAGTACATGTTGAAAACTCAGATTCTGGGCCTCCTGCTGGATGTGCTGAGTCAAAATCTTTGAAAATGGGGTCTAAAGAATCTGCTTTAAAAAAAAAAAAACTAAGATAAAATTTACATAACAAAACACCAGTCATTTGAAGGTATACATTCCAGTGACATTTATACATTCACCATGTTGCACAATCCTTACCTCCAGTCAGTTCTTTTTTTTTTTTTTAATATTTATTTACTTATTTAGTTTTTAGTTTTTGGCGAACACAACATCTTTGTTTGTATGTGGTGGTGAGGATTGAACCTGGGCCGCACGCATGCCAGGCGATATGGCGCGAGCCACATCCCCAGCCCCAAAAGTCTTTTTTTTTTTTTTTTGGTGCTGGGAATTGAACCCAGGGCCTTGTGTATGCAAGGCAAGCACTCTACTGTCTGAGCTATGTCCCCAGCCCTCCAGTCAGTTCTAAGACATCTTTACTATCCCTCAGGGAAGCTCCTTCGGAAGTCACTCCCCTTTGCCCTTCTCCCTAGCCCCTGCCTACCACCAACCCGCCTTCTGTCTCTGGATTTCCCCGTTCTGGACATTTCGTGTAAATAAGGTCATACACTATGTGATCGTTTGTGTCTCGCTTCTTTCACTTAACACAATGTTTTCAAGGTTCTTTTTAATGCTATTCAATCAATCATCCATTGATGGATATTTGGGTAGCTTCTTGCTTTTGCCTATTATGACTATTACTAGTACGAGCATTCAAATACAAGTATTTGTTTGAGTTTTGTTTTCAGTTCTCTCAGGTAAATACCTAGGAATGGAATTGCTGAGTTACATTATAATTCTATGTTTAACTTTCTTTTCTTTTTCTTTCTTTTTTTTTTCTTTCTTTCTTTCTCTTTTTTTTTTTTTTTTTTTTTTGATACCAGTACTTGAACCCAGGGACATTAACCACTGAACCATATCCCCAGCCCTTTTAATGTTTTATTTTGAGACAGGGTCTTGTTAAGTTGCTTAGGGCCTCACTAAGTTGCTGAGTCTGGCTTTGAACTCATGATCCTCCTGCCTCAACCCCCTGAGCCACTGGAATTACCCGTGTGCACCACTGTGCCTGGCTGTGTTTAACTTTTTAAGGAACTACCAAACCGTTTTTCATAGCAGCTGCATCATTTTACATTCCATTAGGAACATGCAAGTGTTTCAGTACCTATTTGTTCTTGCCAACACTTGTTGTTTTCCTTACTATAGTGGGTATGAAGTGGTAACACATTTTGGGTTTGATTTGAATTTCCTTAGTGACTAATGATGATGAGCATCTCCATGTATTTATTGGAAATTTGTATGTCTTCTTTGGAGAAATATCTATTCAAATCCTTTGCCCATTTGATTTTATTATTATTGTTATTGTTATTTTGGCAGTGCTGGGGATCAAAACCCAGGGCCTTGGGCTGGGGATGTGGCTCAAGCGGTAGCGCGCTCGCCTGGCATGCGTGCGGCCCAGGTTCGATCCTCAGCACCACATACCAACAAAGATGTTGTGTCTGCCGAGAACTAAAAAATAAATATTAAAAAAAAAAAAAAAAACCCAGGGCCTTGTATGTGCTGGGTAAGCGCTCTACTACTAAGCCACATCCCCAGAACTTTTGTCCTTAAAAAAAAAAAAAATGGACTGTCTTTTTGTTGTTGAGTTGGAAGTTATTTTTTTTTTAGTATTTTTCTTAGTTATACATAGACACAATATCATTATTTTGTTTATTTATTTATTTTTTTGTGGTGCTGAGTGAGGATCAAACCCAGTGCCTCACTTGTGTGAAGCAAGTGCTCTGCCACTGAGCCACAACCCCAGACCCTAGTTGGAAGTGTGTGTGTGTGTGTGTGTGTGTGTGTGTGTGTATATATATATATATAATATATTCAGAATCCTACATGATTTTCAGATTAATAAATAAAATGGAAAATGTCTTTTTACCTATGTGTGTGGTACTAGAGAGAGATTGTACCCAGAGTTGTGGGGTTTTTTTTGGATACCGGGGTTGAACTCAGGGGCACTAGGCCACTGAGCCACATTCCCAGCCCTATTTTGTGTTTTATTCGCTTAGTATTTTATTTGTTTTTTAGTTGCTTAGTGCCTCGCTTTTGCTGAGGCTGGCTCTGGACTTGCAATCCTCCTGCCTCAGCCTCCTGAACTGCTGGGATTACAAATGTGCCCAGTTTGTACCCAGGGTTTGTTTGTTTGTTTGTTTATTACCACTAAGTTATATATTCTGTTTCTTTTTTCTTTCTTTCTTTTTAAGTTTTGAGATAGGGTCTTGTTAAATTGCCCAATTTGTGATCCTCCTGCCTCAGCCTCCCGAGTCTTTGGGATTATAGTGTGTGTCACCACATTAGCTTCTGTTTGTTTTTGTTTTAGCCATTAAGTTTGTGGTCATCTATTGCATAGCAATAGGAAACAAATACAGGCCCAAAGGAAGAGAAGGTTCTGAAGCTAGTATAAGCGGTTTCTTGCTTGGGCCTTATGACCTAGCAGATTCAGCAGTGCTTCAAATGTCTACTGCAGATAAGAATGCTGATGGACCTTCTGGGAATCCCCAATAGAAGAATTCAGATGTAGATTCCTGATTTTTTTTTTTTTTTTTTGTACTGGGGATTGGACTCAAGGATGCTTTATCATTAAGTTATATCCCCAGAACTTTTTTTTTTTTTTTTGAGACAGAGCCTCATAAAGTTGCCCAGGCTGGCCTCAAATTTGTGATCCTCCTGCCTTGACCTCTTGAGTCACTTGATTATAGCCATGTGCCATCATGACTGGCTAGACTGCTAAAAAAAAATATTCTTTTTTATTGTAGCTATGCCTTCTTAACATAAATAAAATATTCATGCAAAAAAAAAAATCCAGCTCCTGGGAAAGAAACTGATTGTATGATCTGGAATGCCAAGTGGATTTACCTATTTATTACAGAGGCTATCCAAAGGATTCACATGAAACAGCCAGATAAAAGAGGTGGATAAAGCTGGGTATGATGGTACATGCCTATAATCCCAGTGATTTGGGAGGCTGAGCCAGGAGGACTGCAAGTTCAAAGCCACCCTCAGCAACTTAGTCAGGTCCTAAGTTAACCCTGTCTCAAAATATAAATAAAAATGGCAGGGGATATGGCTCAGTGATTGAGTACCCCTGAGTTCAATCCCTGGTACCAAGAGGGTGGGGGGGAAGAGGTAGATAGGGTAAGGAAAATGGAAAGTGACATGGAGCTTCACATGTTCAGCTATCTGGAAGCCCATTTTATAGGGTGTGAGGTAGGGGTCCAAACTTTTCATTTTACTGTTTTTTGCAGGGGTTACTGGCAATTGAACTCAGGGGCACTCGACCACTGAGCCACATCCCCAGCCCTATTTAGTACCTTATTTAGAAACAGGGTCTCACTGAATTGCTTAGGGCCTCACTGTTGCTGAGGCTAGCTTTGAATTTGTGATCCTCTGGTCTCAACCTCCAAAGCCACTGGGATTACAGGCATATGCCACCCCACCTGGCTTAATTTTACTGTTTTGAGTGTGGATTTCCAGTTGTCCCTTAACCATTTATTAAAGAACTAGCCAAGGGCTGGGGATATAGCTCAGTTGGTAGAGTGCTTACCCTGCATTCACAAGGCCCTGGGTTCAATCCTTAGCACCATAAAAAAAAAAGAGAGAGAAAAAAAGAACAATCCTTTTCCTTGTGAATGGTCTTGGCACTCTTGTCAAAAATCTATAGACCAAGTCAGGTGTGATGGCACATGCCTATAATCAATCCCAGTGGCTCGGGAAGCTGAGATAGGAGGATCACAAGTTCAAAGCTAGCCTCAGCAACTCAGTTGGGCCCTAAGCAACTCATCTAGACCCTGTGTCTAAATAAAATACAAAAAAGGGGGGGGGCTAAGGATGTGGCTCAGTTGCTAAGTGCCCCTGGGTTCAATCCCCAGTACAAAAAAAAAAATCTATTGGCCATAGATATATGAATTTAGTTCTGGACTCAAAATCTATTCTCTTGATATATGTCTAGCCTTAAGCCAGTATTATACCATTTTGATTACTGTAGTTGTGTAATGAGTTTTGGAATCAGAAAGTGTGAGTCCTCCAACTTTGTTCTTATTCAAAATTGTTGGGGCTGGGGATGTGGCTCAAGCGGTAGCGCGCTCGCCTGGCATGCGTGCGGCCCGGGTTCGATCCCCAGCACCACATACCAACAAAGATGTTGTGTCCGCCGAGAACTAAAAAATAAATATTAAAAATTCTCTCTCTCTCTCTCTCTCTCTCTCTCTCTCCTCTCTCACTCTCTCTTTAAAAAAAAAATTGTTTTGGCTTTTAGGATCCCCTGCAATTCCATATGAATTTTAGGATCATTTTTTCCATTTCTGCACTGAGTCAAAAACTCTGAAGGAAAGCTGGGCATGGTGGCACAGCCCTGTAATTCCAGCTACTTAGGCTTAGGAGGTTGAGAAGGGAGGATTGCAAGTTCTAGGCCAGCCTCATCAACATAGCGAGACGCTGTCTCAAAATAGCTTAGTGACAGAGTACCTCTGGGTTCAGTCTGTAGGACCACAAGCTAAACTCAGGAATTTCCCCTCTTTTAAATGGTACTGGGGCTTTCTGCATGCTAGACAAGCACTTTCTCATTGAGCTATAACCCAGCCTCCTTTTTTAAAATAATTTTTTAAAATTCTGAGACAATCTCACCTTGTTGCCCAGATTACAGGTGTGTCCCACCATGCCCAGCTAGGAATCTTCTTTAAAAGAAAAAAAATTAATTGTGAGTAAAATGAACATAATATAAAATTTACCATCTTAACTATGTAAGTCAGTAAATACAGTCAGTGGTGTTAAGTATATTTACATTGTCCTGCAATGAATTCCCAGAACTTTTTCATCTTACAAAACTGAAACTGTACTCATTAAACAACTTGCCATTCCCCCACACCAGATCCTGGCAACCATTCTTTGACCTTCTGTCTCTGTGAGCTTCACTCCTCTAAATACCTCATATAAGTGAGATCATGCAGTGTCTTACTGTCACTGGTTCATAAATCTTAGCATAATGTCTTCAAGTTTCATCCATGTTGTAACATGTGTCAGAATTTCTGTCCTTTTTAAGGCTGAATAATATTTCAGTCTCTCTCTCTCTCTCGTTTGTTTATATATTCAGCAATCTATGAATGTTTGAGTTGCTTCTACCTTTGGCTATCATGAGTAAAGCTGATATCAACATGGGAATCCAAATATTGGTATAAGATCATGCTTTTGATTCTTTTGGATTTATACCCAGAATTGGAATTGCTGAACCACATGATAATTCTATTTTTAATATTTTGAGGGGCCACCATATGATTTTCCATCAAACTGTTCCATTTTATATTTCCACTGACAGTGCACACAAGTTCCAATTTCTTCACATCCTCACCAATACTTGTTATTCTCTCAGATTTTTTTGACAGTATGAGGTAATATCTTATTGTGGTTTTGATTTGCATAGGAATCTGATTTTTTAAATAAACTTTATCTTCAAGCAATTTTAGATTTACAGGAAAGTTGTAAAGATAGTACAGAGAATTTCTGTGTATCTCTCATTTGGTTTATAAAAGAGAACTCACTAATGTTGTAATCTTACTTTCCATGGTACTTTGTCAAAACTGGAATCTAGTTGGGCATAATGGCACAAGTCTGTAATTACAATGACTCAGGAGGCTGAGGCAGGAGGATTGCAAGTTTAAGGCCAGCTTCAGCAACTTAGAAAGGCCTTTAGCATCTTAGAGAAATTGCGTCTCAGAAACCAAAACTCCCTGGGAATCTGCTTTGTGATGAGCACAAACACATAGTGATGTGTGTGTGTGTGTATGTGTGTGTGTGTGTATGTGTGTGTTGCTGGGTATTAAGCCCACAGCCTCACACATGCTAAGCAAGTGCTCTACCCCTAAACTACTCCCCAACCCACACAGTGATTCTTACATGTACTAAAAACCCACTGATTTAGGGATCAGAAAAGTTTTTTCAGAGAAATACATTTCAGCAGTTACTTGAAAGACAAGTCTAAGTGAGTAAAAGAAATGGGATATGATCCAGGCAGATGGAACAAACTGTGTCAAAGCCTGGGGGTAATAAAGAACTTGGAGCACTTGAGGATAATCATAATAGCAATAATAGTAATTTATTGACACTTACCATATGCCAAGCACTAGTAAACACTTTAAAAAATTATTATACCTAATTTTTCACAACAACTCTATAAACTGGGAAATATTATCTTTTCTATTTTATAGATGAGGCAACTGAGAGTTGTAACAAGTAACTTGTCCAATGTCACCCAAAATGGCTAAAGTAGAACTTGAACTCAAGCCCCTTCCAATTCCTTTTCTCCCACTAGGCCCCAGTAAAATTTATTATCTACTTGCAGCAAGGAACAAAGCATTAAATACATGCTCTTCCTGTTTCCTGTCTACTCTCCTACTCTGTCCCTCAAACTTTGTACCCTTCAGGGCTCAGAGAAGCCTTACTATTCTAGTTAACGGGAGCACTCAACAACTGAGCCACATCCCCAGTGCTATTTTGCATTTTATTTAGAGATAGGGTCTTACTGAGCTGCTTAGCAGCCTCGTTTTTGCTGAGACTGGCTTTGAACTCGCAATACTCCTGCCTCAGCCTCCCAAACTGCTGGGATTATAGGCATGTGCCATTGCGCCGCCCTGAGGCCTTACCATTCTAAAGTTGTTTCTTAACTGTTATTCTGTTTTATTGAATTGATAGGTAAAGGAAAAAACGAGAAAAACAAAGAGCATTAGTAAAATTTTGCAATTATAGATTCATTTTTGTATCTGTGTAATGCCTGTCTCTTTCACTGTACTGCCAACCCTGAAATGGCAAGGATCCCATCTGATTGATTCACCTGATACTGGTAGATGCATGCTAAATATGTAGTTCACATGGAATAATTGTAGGAACTCAACAAATTTTGGATGTTGGATGAGTAATTTTTATTTTTGAGAAAGAAGAAAAAAATGGGTTGCTGGATTCTATTTAAGATATCAATTATAGTCTCCTTCTCTCTCCAGCAAAAACTTCACTTGCCCATCCATCATATCCCATAGAAAGTGCCAGTAGTTTTGTATGAAGAGAGAGGAAAAAAAAAAAACAACCTTGGTCTGACTGACCTAAGAAACATCTCTTTGACTCTTGAGAAGGTCAGACCCAGAGACAGGGGTGGTGAAGTCTCTATTTAAGAATATATTCAGGGCTGGGCACTGTGGGTGGCTCAGGAAGGCTGAGACAGGAAGATTGCAAGTTCAAAGCCAGCCTCAGCAACACAGTGAGGCCCTAAGTAACTTAGTAAGACCCTGTCTCAAAATAAAGAATAAGAAAAGGTCTGGGGATGGGGCTCAAAAAAAATTATCAAGAAGATAGAATACAACTTCAGAAAGTCAACTGCCTTCAAGGAGGGAAGGGGCCTAGTGACCTCTCCAGATCTCTTCCTACGGTGGGATTCAGCTTTCCGGCACAACACCAAAGAGCTAGCAGAATGACCATGCGGCAGGTGAAGGCATAATTGCTCTTTACTTCCCCTGGCTCCCCCAGTGTTAAATTAGCTTTATGTCAATACCACATTGGCAGTTGGGATGAATTATTGAAGCTCATTCACTGCAACAGGCCCAGGTTCCACTCGCTTTATGGAACAGAGGTGACTGTGAGCATATTATTTCTGTTTGTCTTGTTATAGTCAGTACATTTTCAGTCTGTTGTTAATATGAAGGGACTCACTCTGATGGGCAGATCATCCCAGCCTCTGCTTCTCATGAGAACAACACAGATAGGCATGGTGGGAGAGCTAGGAAGAGCTGGTGAAGGCCCCTAACTCACAGAGCTCTTTTTATAATTCACACTGTACTCCCAAACACCTATTCATATACACACAAGCACACACTATCAGCGCGCACACACACATGTGCGCTTGCATACATTCAGAGTCTTAATGAAGTTAAAATCAACAGGAGCCCTGCAACAAAAGTACAAAGGGAGCCAACTTTCTAGAGAACGATTTTCCAATACACTGTGCAAATTTTAAAACCTTCTCCTCCCCTTACCTTCAACACCAATGCTTCTCTAGAAGTCCTGGCTAGTTTGCTAGCCACACTTAGCAGAAATGACTGGCCTGGTACTGGGGATATAGCTTAGTTGGTAGAGTGCTTGCCTTGCATGCACAAGGCCCTTGGTTTGATCCCCAGCACCCCCCCCCCAAAAAAAAAAAAAAAAAAGATTGGCCCGGGATGTCCCAGGGCAAGGATAAGGAACCCAAATTCTGGAGGTTCCTGTGTGCATATAAGGGACTAGTCTTTCTTCTTTGATCTCCTCCAAATTTCCCGTGAGCTGGCATGTTACTGAATTTCTTTTTTATTTTATTTTTTGAGTTACTGGGAATTAAACAGGCCACTCTACCACTGATCTACATCCTGAGTTCTTTTTCTTTTTTATTTTGAGACAGGGTCTCACTAAGTTGCTGAGATTGCCTTTGAACTTGCAATCCTCCTGATTCGGCCTCCCAAGTTGTTGGAATTCTAGGCATGTGCCACCATGCCTGACTGTGTTACTGAATTTCAAGATACTTCAGCTGCTTGGCCCAACTGCCAAAATTATTAACTAGAGCTCTACATTTATCCAAGCACACGTGCACTGATGTTCAGTTATGAATATGCATTCATATTCCTTCACACTCACACATGCACGCATGTACACACACACACACACACACACACCTCACATATCCAGAGATAGACCTCCTAGCCACATGGTTTATTTGGAAGGCTGATGAGAAGGCCTCTTGATTCTATCAGCTGGTCACATGCCTCACAAAAATCCCACCATTAAATATTTATTCCTTTGGGAGTCCCCAGTTGAGAATCAAATACCTCTGGTCAAGACAACACACCATAAAGTTATCATCTAACATTTTGGCAGGAACTCACTTCTGCCCAGGGAATTTCCTTCTCCTTGGCTGGCTGACTCTTTCACATTCTTCAGGTCTGGTACAGCCTTCTCTGCCCACTCTGCACCCCTGATTCAGAAAGGAAGGTTAGTCCTCCTGTTTTCCACTCTCACTACTCCCTAGCGTTTTCCTTGGATGCACCTATTATAACTGTTTAATTTATTATAGTGTGGTTATGTTCCTATAGTCTGTGGCTTTGGTGAATGGACAGCTCCAGTTGGTTACGGGCTATCTTTCTCTGCATTCTTCACTCCCAGAGCTAGCACAGTGCCTGATACAGTAGACAGTCAATAAAATTTATATGAAGTTGGAGCATTTGGGAAAAGAACAGAGAAAGAGGGAAAGGGTCACAAAAAAGTCAGAACAGATGATTCCAAACCCTCTGATCATAGGCCTTCAAATAACCTGTATTTCCCATGTCACCCTGCATGGGGCCTATTAAGATGTCCAATGGAACAAGGGACTGCAATAGAATTTAAGGAAGCAGAAGCTTCTTAGCTGAAGGGAAGAGGCTTGAGGGGCATTCTGGCCTAGTCTAGCTCCCCACTTTTCCAGAATGCAACAGAGAGCTTATCGTTCTAGACCAAGACTTATGTGAAGAAATCTCCTTTTCACATTTTTTGGTTTGTTTCTGAGGTCGTAGAGTATTGATAATTATTACAAAAACACTAACAGCTACCATTTATTAAAAGATTACTATATGCCAGGCACTGGGCAAATACTTTATACCTATTTAAATACAATTATCTTAACTAATCTTTTCAACCATCTTGGGAAGTAAGTATACTCTTATCCCCTTTTTACAAATGGGGAAGAAACTCAAAAAGAATAAGTGATTGACTGAGGTCACACAACTAGGAAGCAACTGAGCCAGTACAGAACTCTGAGGCCAAGCTCTCAACCACAAGCATAGGCTACATTCCACTTAAGTCCCTTAGGAGATGCCAGACCGTCCCTTGTCCCTGCACTCTCAAACTCACTCAACAAATATAAACTGGTGCTCTTTAATTTTGGATGTATTTGGGATCTTGGGATTGCTGCTATTCCCTCATCTAGGAACCACCAAGACCTGGCTCATGATTCCTGGAATCAGAGAAGAGGAGAGATGCCAAAACATCTGGAACTGCAGGAAAGAACAGGTATTAACAGCAGGAAGGCCCCATTTTCTTGATATTCCCCTGCAAAACACTCCCTGGCTCCTGGCCCTGCTGTTTGAAAGATGGGCTCATTTTCAGTCTTTCCTCTGCATGCTTCTCTTCTTCTGGTGGTGATGTGGAGACTCATTTAAGAATGACGGTCTTCAGGCAGATGACAAGTGAGCCACACAGGACCACACAAACCAAAATCAGCCAATTTAGGAGAGAAGCTGCCACTGAAGCTGGGCCCTGTGATCTTGGGATGGTCAAGACCCTGGATTATTGTGTACAACCCTTTACAGGAAGTAAGAACATCATATATCTGACACCTGGAAATGGTCTTTGTTCTCTTCCTTCCCTAGTGCTCTGGTGGCTTTGTTCTTCCATTCATTCTCAGAGACTGAACTCCATAGCTCCAAATTAGGTCTAGAACCAGTTTGAATCTATGATGGTACCAGACTCCTGACAGTGAACTTGGTCTGAGACACTTTCTGATTTGTTTTTTCAACTTGCATTGATCCTAAACTGGCTGCGGTGGTGCATACCTATAATCCTACTGACTCAGGAGGCTGAGGCAGGAGGATCACAAGTTCAAGACCAGCCTCAGAAGATTAATGAAGCCCTATGCAACTTAGTGAGACCTTGTCTCAAAATAAAAAAATTTAAAAAAAAAACATGATTGGGGCTGTAGCTCAATGGCAGAACACTTACTTAGCATGTGTGAGGCACTGGGTTTGATCCTTAGCACCACATAAAAATAAACAAATAAAATAAAGTCACGCTGTCCATATATAACTACAAAGTGTTTTTTTAATAAAAATAAATAAAGGGCTGGGGTTGTGGCTCAGTGGTAGAGTGCTTGCCCGGCATGTGTGAGGCACTGGGTTCGATTCTCGGCACTGCATATAAATAAATAAACTAAAGGTCCATTGACAACTAAAATGTATTTTTTTAGAATAATAATAAATAAGTAAAAGGGATGCATCTCAGTGGTAAAATACTGGGGTTAAATCCCCAGTATAAAAAAGAAAAAGGAAAAAAAAATCTCCAACCTCTATTGATCCTGATATTACCTTCTCTTTACTGGCAATGAACTCCTAAGTGACAGGGTCCAAGTCGGTGTTGAATTGGCCAATTGGCATCTTCCTCTGTTCCTACTTTCTTCATTTGTGTTGCAGAGATCAGAGAGCTAGTCTGCGTTTCCCTGATTCCTTTGCCATCAGGTACATTTGTATGACTGGAAGACAGAAAGGAGGAAGAGGCCTTCTTTCTCCTATTTCGGACTTTTTGCTGGCAAGAAAGATCCTGGAGATAGAGGGTTTTCCCTGTAACAGCCATTCCAATTTGCTGGTCTCTGCTTCCTAATTCCTGGTTGACAAAGATCAGGCAATGTGTTTTTTAAATCAATAGTTCCAGTGGGGGCCTTTTGGTTTTTTAAACTTACTGATCATGTCAAATATATGAGCTCTCCTGGTGTATTTTCTGGGAGTCCATTTCACAAGTACTTACAATTTTGTAATCACATTTTCCCTATATTAAATTCCCTTCAGTTTAAAATACCTAGAGTGGTCTGGCATAGTAGCACATGCCTGTAATCTCAGCGACTCAGGAAGCCAAGGCAGGAGGATCGCAAGTTCTAGGTCAGCCTAAGCAACTTAGTGAAACCCTGTCACACAAAAAAATAAAATTAAATAAAACTTGGATGTATGTAGCTCAGTGGCTGAGTGCCGCTGGAGTCAATCCCCAGTACTGAGAAAAAAAAATTAAAATACCTAGAGTGGCATCTGTGTCTGCACTGAACCAAGCCCTCACATAGTTGTAAAATGACTCCTTGGAGAGAAAGAAAGGAAGGGGGGGGGGGGAGACAGTGTTGGAAAGAAAAGATTTCTTTTTGGAGAGAAGAATTTCTTATCTATCACTAGGTTCATAGCTAAGATCCCTTTAACAAAAGACAGATTAACAAGAGAAAAGCACACAAATTTATTTAATATCAGTTTTATATGAAGCAGGAGACTTCATAAGAAAATGAAGACCTGTAAAAACAGGGAAAACTGTAATTTTTCTGCCTGGGTTGGATGCAGGGTGGACAGTCATGCAGAAGTATGATCGGATCAAGGCAGTATGACCTACTGGAACACAGTAGGGGGAAATTAGTAAGGCCTATTTGCCCAGATTCTTCTTATTGACTCTGTGTCTTTGAGAACAAGGATATTCCTTCCCTACATGTTTAGAGAAGGCACCTTTGGAATGAGGGTCTTATGGCTTATTTCAGGGAAGAAAGGAGGAAAATGGCCTGTAATCCCAGTGACTCAGGAGGCTGAGGCAGTAGGATCATGAGTTCAAAGTCAGCCTCAGCCAATTAGCAAGGCCAGAAGCAACTTAATGAGACCCTGTCTCTAATAAATATACAAAAAGGGCTGGGGATGTAGTTCAGTGGTTAAGTGCCTCTGGTTCAATACCGGGTAACAAAAAAAAAAAAAAAGGAGGGAGGAAATCAGAGAGTCAGAAGTATTATAGCCTGCGTGAGGGAAGAGGGAGAGTGGTGTTCCTGTTTTTGCCAAGCTGTTGTATTTTAGAATAGTGTGTCCCAAATTCCATCATTAGTATGTGAAAAGTAAGGGGTCAGTTAAATAGAAATAAAAATACATTATCATAAATAAGCCTGTCTATTACAACTGGTAAACTGTCTCATTCATAGTAAAACAATGACATTCAAACTTCTCAAATTATACATATTAAATGTTTTTGGTTCTTGATATATCATTTAGATCTCAACAAAGATATTTAAAGCAATCTGGGCATGGTGGCTCATACCTGTAATCCCAGAGGCTCAGGAGGCTGAGGAAGGAGAATTATGAGTTCAAAGGCAGCCTCAGCAAAGCAAGGCACTAAGCAGCTCAGTGAGACCCTGTCTCTAAATGAAATACAAAATAGGGTTGGGATGTGGCTCAGTAGTTCAATCTCCAGTATGAGAGAGAGAGAGAGAGAGAGAGAGAGAGAGAGAGAGAGAGAGAGAGAGAGAGAGAGAGATATTTAAAGCCACAGCAAAAAAAAAAAAAAAAAAAAATCCCTAAAAAACGATAAAGGCAGGGCTGGATGCATTGGCGCATGACTGTAATCCTCAAGACTCAGGAGGCCGAGGCAGAAGGATTGCAAGTTCAAGGCCAGACTCAGCAACTTAGTGAGACCCTGTCTCAAAATAAAAAATAAAAAATGCTGGGGATATAGCTCAGTAGTAAGTGCTTCTGGGTTTGATCCTCATTACTGACTCCCACAAAAAAATAAAGGCAAGGATAGAGCAAATAGACAGGTGGGCAAAGAAACAGCATATATTTCAAAGGTTTATTATGGCTATAGATATGGAATAGACAGCAAACAAGTGCACAGATACAATGTGAACGTTCAGAAATGTGGAAGTTGACTATAACAAGTATGTTACACACACACACACACACAGAGAGAGAGAGAGAGAGAGAGAGAGAGAGAGAGAATGGCTAATAATTCTCTCTCCTAGTTTTTTTTTAATTTATTTTTATTTTTTAGTTTTCAGCGGACACAACATCTTTGTTTGTATGTGGTGCTGAGAATCGAACCTGGGCCGCACGCATGCCAGGCGAGCGCGCTACCGCTTGAGCCACATCCCCAGCCCTCTCTCTCCTAGTTTGAAAGTTCAACCCCTTTTCTCTCTGAAAGTCCCAAATGGGATGAGGAATGATATAGAAGGTAAAAGATGGATGTGCGTTAGGAACATAGGAATCAAGGTGAAGTGATAAGCCTGCTTTAAAAAAGGAACAATGGAGTGGGAAAAATGAAAGAAGACCTGGAAGCATTCAGGAGGTTGTAAAAGGAGTGAACTTAAATTAAAAGGAAGGAAGGAAGTGGCCAAAGGTGTTTTGAGGAATAGATTAGCAAGAAAGCCAACTTCCTCACTCCTAGATAACTTCATGTCAGCTGCACAGGGCCTGGAAAACAGTACAGCTGACATAAACATTTACTGAACTGAAGAACAAAGTCAGGGAGGAGCAGGGAGGTGAAATGGCACAGGGGATGATATGTGTATAATAATAATCAGATTTTTTTTTCTTTTTCATACTGGGATTTAAATGCAGAGGTGTGAAACTACTGAGCCACATCCCCATCCCCGGCCCTTTTTATTTTTTATTTTGAGAGAGGGTCTCAACAAGTTTCTTAGGGCCTCACTAAGTTGCTGAAGCTGGCTTTGACCTTGCAATCATCTTGCCTTAGCCTCCTGAGTTGTTAGGATTACAGGTGCATGCCACTGCACCTGGCAATAATCACTAACATTTACTGAGGACCATAAGCTCTGCTAAGCATTTAAAATGCATTATCATTTTGAATCCTGGCCAACACCCCACGAGGTAATTATTAATATTCCCATTTAATAGATTAAGAAACTGAGGCTCAGTTTAAGTAACTCCATCACACAGGGAGTAAGTGTTGGAGTCAAGATTTGAATTCTGACTTGTCTGACTTTAAATCCAGTGTTTCTCACTGCTACACTATATGTATGTATTCCCTTTGGAGTCAAGGGGAGGTCTGTATTCCCCCAGCTCCCCTAACGTCCTATACACCAAAAATGTAGAGAAGATTCCAAAGGGCATTGTCCCAAACCTGGTCTACCAGTGAGGAGAATACTAAGAGAGGAGGGATGGGGGTAAGGCCCTCCAACTGAGGAGGGACCATATTAAAACCTCATCTTCAACAACACAAAGAAAAACAATTTGAAACTTAATCATCTCCCAGAATTATGATCCCTCCCCGCAGCAGGGAGCACATTAGCAGAGCTGAGAAATGATAATTCAGCAGCCCCCAACCCAGCAGGGAGGGAAAGAGAGGAGGAGGGAGGAGGAAACAGAAGCAGAGATGCAGAAATGGGGGAAAGGGGGAGAGGCAGGGCCTGACTTCTCTTTGCTTCTTTTGCCTGCTCAGGTCTGAGACAGGGCACCAGGGGAATGGCCTAGTGGCACTTGATCCTTCCACTCTGCTCAGATAGGACAGGGATCAGGTTGCTCCCTAAGTCAGTTCTTAGCACCGGTGGATTCCTATGTCCAGAGTTGTATTTAAGCCCACCCAGGTCAGGTCTGCTTGTGGTTTTAGCCTTGGTGGGGAAGAGCTCGAGCCACCAGGTGCCCCTCGGCGCCCCTTGTCCGATGGCACCTAGGAGAGTCAGCGGTCCGTCAGGACCCGAGGTGCTGGACAGCTCCCGTCCGCAGCAACGTTTCTCCCGAGCGCTTTAGAGGGGTGGAGCGAGGCTCCTCAGCGCCGCGGCAGTCCCCACCCTCAGGAGAAGCCCGAAGGCTGCCGGGAGCTCCTGGGGAAAGGACTCGGGGTCATGAAAGGGTCCCGATGGAGATCTGGTGGGGACTTTGAGATTGGAGCCCCGGGGGCAACTTCTCCAGACGCATTCCTTCCTTCTGAGTCGAGACCCCCTCACTCCCCACACCACCCCCCGCGGGGGACAATGGCGCCTTCAGCCCCCAGAGATGAATGGGGCCTTTGAGAGCGGCACGCCATCGGGTCAGCAGCGGCCACCGGGTCCGGGGCTGGGCTGGGAAGGGTGGGGAGCTCTTGGGGGAGGAAAAGTATCCCATGGTCCCTGTCTTAGAGATTGGTGGGTTCTGCAAAGAGAATCATCCCGAACAGGCAGTTCCTGGTAAAGGGGTTCTTAAGAGGGTGGGGAGGGAAGGATAGGCTGCTCCTGCCCCACACCTCCTACCAGGAAAGGGGCAGTTCTGTGTCCTCTCCTTAGAAGGCAGCAGAGCAAATTGCATGGGGAGAGAAACTAGCAAGTGCCTGCTACCTCTTGTCTTTCCTCCCCAAATCAGGGTTCCAACCTTTGTTTGGATGGCCAGCTTCTCCCACCTCCTGTAAGTGCCCGTGTCCCTTCATCTGGGCTGCCCCTGAGGCCTGGTCCCCTTTTCCTGTTTCTATCTCCCTTCCCCTTCCTGCACTACATAGCCTACCAGGTTTCTATGGAAACGGGCTAGGAAGGCTCTGCCAGGAGGCCAAGGCCACTACTGCTCTTGAGGGGAGGAGGGATGGAATTGAAAGTGAGGAGCTGGAGGTGAGTTCTAGCCACTCACAGAAGGGAATGGAGCTGTGCTGGGAATAAGACTTTCACATGTTGGTGGGGTACAGAAGGAACAGGGAACAGAGATGTAACTGAGTGATGTGACTGAGAATTGAGGGGCTCCTTTTCATTCCCCCAATTCTCAGTGTTCCAGATATCTAGAAAAGCTCCCACAGAGGGGAACTTAGTGGGTGAAGAAGAGAGACAGGTAGTACCAAAAGCTCTGACCTTCCCTCCTTCATAAGGCTCTATTCCTTTTTTCTCTTCCTGTGGACATGTCCTCTTGAGAGGAGGCCTCCAGGAAACCAGACTATACCTAATGGGAAAGGAAATCAGAGTGGGGTGTGGGTGTTCGGGAATGTTCAGGAGTCTCCCCTAGATAGGAGGCTACAGGCCTAGGAATGCCAGGTAGTTTTACAGCATCTTTCCCTATTGCTTCCTTGAAGAGTTGGTGGGTAAAGCCTGGGGGTTATCTTCCTCCCCTCTGTCCATCCCTTAAGAATGTTGGGGTGTAAAAGGAGAAAAATGGAGGTGGCCCCGGAGTGGGGGATTGGGAAGCAGAGAAGGGTGAATAGGCCTAAAACAGGAGGGCCTGGGGAGGGGCTGATGGGTGTGGAGGAGAGTGCATGGCTAGGGCAGGTAGGGGGGTTCTTAGAAGCTTCATCTGGCAGCTCCTAGGATGAGCTCCATCCCTCACCCACTCCCACCTCAAACAAAGCTGCCTCTTGGCCAGGGACTATTTATTGGAAATCTCAGAGTCCTGGGAGAGTGTGTTGTGGGAATCCCTTGAGAAGGGGCCTCCCAGGTTATCCTAAGGTTCAGCAAAGCTTCCCTGGGGAAGAGGGGAGTGAAAGGGGTCCCCTGAGAGCCTAGAGTTTCCTGGATCTGAGCCATTGCTTCTCCTTTGGCCATAGCCCCCAGCATAGCCGTCTTGGTGTTTGCTTATTTTGGTTATTTTTTGATCAGATATTTTGGCACTGTGCACACTGCCTCCTGTTGCCATGGCAGCCGTGACAGGGGCTGAGGCACCGTGAGAAAAATACCAAAATTAATGAGTGAGCGAAAGTGCAGCCGAGAGAAAAACAAGGTTAAAAAAAGAGTTAAAACAGTAATGAAAACAGGCTTCCCAGCTCTACAGCAGAGCAGCTGCTGAGGCCTCCCCAGAGCAGCAGCCCCCACCCAGCCCGGGGCTCCTGGCATCTCCCAGACCTCGAGGCAGGACTCACCTTCCCCCACCCAGCCAGTCACAGACCCAGCAACAGCCACTTGGGGACCATCCTAAGCACAACTGTAGATCAGCTCCAACAGCAGATCAACTCCTATATCAGGTAGCTGCCTGCCTCCCAGAACAGCATCTCAAGGAACAGCTTCTCATCTCCTAGACAACGGATTCTCAGCTATGGCCCCCACACAACAGTGGTCCAGCTATATTACCAGGAAATGTTCTCCCAGCCACAACCGAGCTTCAGAGTTATAGCTGCAGGCATAACAGCATCCCAGCTAGAGTTCTGCACACAAGAAGAGCCCAGCCACAGTCCTGGGCAACAGCATCTTAGTTATAGCCAATCCCCAATATGCTATCATCATAGCTATAGCTTCAGGACCAATAGCATCCCAGCTACAGTCCTATATACAACAGAAGCTCCGTTCTCATCCCAGATAACAGCCTGCTTCTCAGGTACAGGCTCCTAGCAACAGCTTTCTATCTCCTAGACCTAAGCATTGGATCCAGCTAGAACCCCCACCTTTATCATAACAGCTTCTCATCTATAGCCAGTCTCAGGTGGGCCAGCCTTATATCTATAGCTTCAGGCCCAATAGCATTTCACTTACAGGTTTCCTCAACATGTACATATGCATAAAATATAAACACACACACACAGCTTGACAACATCATTTCAGGTAATCTGATTTTCTGGCTATACCTAGGCACACCAGGATCACAATATCACAACAGTGTCCCAGCTATAATCAGAGGCCATTATGATTTTGGTTACAGTTGCAGGCCCTAAAGCATCTCAGTCCTCTATCTACAAGCCATTCCAGGTACCCATATATCACAGAAATCAAATCCAACAACTCCCATACCTAGCACCAATCCAGCCTCCAGTCCTTACTGGAATATCAGTCACTATCGGTTTCAGGAGCCTCCCCCCATGCTCCACTTGCCAACCAATACTTCTCCCAGTTTGGTACAAGGCCTGGCTTCTCTCATGTACAAATGCCACTTCCCTTATTCTTCCTCCCAGCCCCAGCCCTCTTGACTGCCCTCCTCAGGGAAAACATTCCCAAATACCCATACCTACATTGACCCAACTCAGATCCCCACAGAACAGCCTGGCAGCTGGAGTAGGAGGGGATGAAAAGCAGGGAAGAAGTGTAGACACACCCTGGTGGTGTTGCCCTGGCCCAGTTCTGCTCCAACCACTTGGTGCAGGATTTGGGTTTGATGGTGATGGAGCAGGGAGGATGGAGGAGAACATCTGGGAGATTAGCATTTCCTGCCCAGCTCTGTGGCGGCCGATCTTGCTCAGCCCAGAGCAAGGGAGGAGAACAGAGGAGCCTTTGAATGGCTCCCAGCAAGCAGCCTGGGGAGGGTTTGCTGCAGTGGGCAGCAGACAAACACTGGGGGCAGGGAGACTGGGGCAGCTCCCTGTGGAAGATTTCTTCTCTCTAGGCCACTGATTCCCTCCTTGGAGCTGTCCTCAATGATGGGATGAGTATGGGCTTTTCAAGAGACAGACGTTACTTAGAGGACAGATCCTCCTTTCACCAGCTGATCCCACCTCCCATCCAGAGACCCAAACTTGGGTTCCTGAGCTGAAGGCAGGAGCTGAGGGTCAGAGTGTAGGGTACAGACCAGAAAGGGAGTCCAGTTGGGTGTGGGTGCGGGGGCAGTTGCTGCTCTAGGAGAGATTTTGGACAGTCCTTGCTTGCTTCCTTAGCTGGCCACAAATTCCACCCTTACCCTGAAGAGGAAGAGAGGTCAGAGCTGGGAAGAGGAGGAATCAGAGAAAAGAGACAAGGGATAGAAGAATGGTAGGGATGGGGAAATGGGTAGGATAGGAACAGGAACGAGAAATTAGAAAGTTAAGGCAAAGAGACCCAGAGACCCGTCATAAAGATGCCTTTCCATAAGCAGCACCAAGCCTTGCTAGAGTCAGCCTTCCTCATTCTTATGACCTAGAACACCCTTCCTGGGCCTATTAAAAGGAGGCAGGCAGGAGGTCCTATGAATTGGGGCACTTGGCAGCCTAGGGTGCCAAACCCGGAGCGCCGGAGGTATTTCCCAAGCTGCTCAGGGACCCCTAGATGGCGCCAGAGAGCCAGAACTGAGAGGGAGAAACCGAGTATTGGAGTGTGTGAGACACTGCGTGTGACATCGTGTGTGACTCGTTGAGTGTGAGTGTGACAAAGAGCGTGTGGCACTGTGAGGGCGTGTGACACAGGCCATGACACTATGCGGCCTCGCGGGGTAGGGACCCGTGTGACTTGGTGTGAATGTGTGTGTGTCACCGGTAAAATGTGTGTGGTCATAGCTCTACACAACCCCAGGGGGCAAGTGATCAGGCGACCCTCGAATAGCCTGAGCTCCTCCGGCACGCCACTTCATCCTCATACTTGTGTATCTTCCTCATCCTCAACCTAGAGCCCCCAGGTCCCATCACTTTCCGCCTCCCACGGTCCCCTCTATAGCCCCACCCCCATGGCTTGCTGCGGCCACCGAGGCTGACCGCTCTGCGGCTTCGGTAGGAGGGGGGAGGGGTGGACTTCCCCGGAGCGCAGTGGAAAGGGAGGGCCAAAAGGGGAGATTCGGGGGTCTGGGCGGGAAGACCGTGGATCTGAAGGGGAGGTGCCCAGGGAAGAAGGCGCTAGGGGAGACATTCCTCGGCCTCGACTTCCAGGGATGCAGAGTGGGGGACAGGTGTTTGAGTGAGGCAAGGAGAGGAATTCGGGAGGGGGTCCTAGATGCTGGCTTGGGTGGGATGAGTGTTAGGCGAAGAGCGGAGGAGTAAACCTATGTACCCAGGCCTCCGGCAATGGGGAGATGGCAATGGGGAGGGGGTCCCGGCTTTAGGGAACGGCGCTCAGGGTCCCCTCCCAGCGGGTCCAGAGCAGTCCCGAGCTCCACCTCCCGGCCGGAGGGGGTGCGGAGAGGCGGGCGGGAGGCGGGCGGGCGGGCCAGGAGGGAGGGGGAGGGAGGGGGCGGGCCGGGCTGTGCGCTCCGCTCGCTGCTGGCTCCGCCACCGCCGCCGCCGCCGCCGCTGCCGCCTCACACACTCCGGGAGCGGGAGCGCGGCGCGGACGCGAAGCCGCCGGGCTGCTGTGCCCAGAGTCAGCCGGAGCCGGAACCCGAACCGCAGCGCCAGCCCCAGCCGTGCGGAGCCGCAGCCCGGGCCGGGGCCGGCAGCGGCTCATGGACAGCGGGGCGGGCGGCCGGTGCTGCCCCGAGGCGGGTAAGGATCCGGAGGCGGTGGAGGCGGCAGAGGCTCGGGGCCCGGAGCGGCCATGGCCGGCGGGAGCTGAGGGAGGGGCGCTCAGCGGAGCGAGGCCGGGGGGATCCAGTCCATGCCCAGCGCGCGGGGGCCGAGGTGGGGGCTGCTGGAACACCAAGTGGGGGTTGCAGCCGCGCACCCTGGCCTCAAGGTCCACTACAAGAAACCAAGAGAGGGGAGGGGGTACCGAGCCGGACCCCAACCCCGGTGTCGCGCACTCGGGCGCGCCTTGGAGCGGCTGGGATGAGACTCCAGGAGCGCGCGAGATGGAAATGGTTTTGGGGAAGCGCGCGGCCCTCAGTTTGGTGGGGGGCTCCCCGAGGATGAAGCTAGCAAGAAACCTTATCCCCAACACACACACACACACACACACACACACACACACTTGTTGGGCGACTAGCTCAGCTCACTCAGGCGCTTCCAGCTCTCCGCGGGCACCTGGAGGACCGTACCAGACATACACACGCATACATACATCCGAACATATGTGAACACAGACATACCTCCCGCACACCAGCGCCCAATGGGGCACCGTCACCAGCTTAGAATCTGCTTCGGCGTCTGCACGATCAGCAGCAGGGACACACAACCTGTGTCCGTAGACAGCAACAACACAACCGGGTGTGACACTGGGCAACATAGACACACAAACACAAACCCATGCCCTCGTGTACGAGTGCCATAGTTCTCAACATGAACACTCAAAACCTAATCCCCCATCCTCGTATTTCTTTAAGGAACACACCCTAACATAAATTATGTTCCCTACTCCTTGGCCAGAGCACAGGTACACAGAGCACAGGTCTCACTTGCTCCCACCGCCTGCACCCACACAAACACAACCCAATGTCTCAGCACACGCCTTAATGGCACACACCCTAACACAGTAAGAAGCACCTACAGCAGCGCCTCACGGTCACAAACACGGAACCTACTGCTTCACACATCTTAACACTGGGTGTCACACACACCTTACACCAACACTGTCACATTACACCCTGCGGGGCATACACAGACAAGCTCTGCCCCTCTCCCTTGGAGGCCAGATTCCGTGGGGAAAAACCGACCCAAGCGCCCTGTCACCTTAATAGCGACATTGTTATTGTAAATATCTGTACAGCGGGAGCCCTGTGGCCGGACTGACCGGCTTTCCGGCGGGCGCCTCCCCCCACCCCCACTCCCGGGCGGTACCGGCCGAGTATTCCGGGAACAAGCTGGACCTGGCTGGCCGCGCCATAACGCCTCCCCGGGCTCCGAGGCCCTTGATTCTTTTGCAAAAGGTGCAAGCCTGAGGCGCTGTTTGCGACCCTTTCCGGACCACTTAGCTGAGTTCTGCGAGGCACCTGGGTCTCTGGCTCACCTGGGTCCCGCACACCTGGGTCAGTCTCACACCAGGGCGCCCCCTCTTCCCGGTCCCGGCTGCAGGCCAGTCGTGTGTCGGGGAAAGGCCTGGGGGCCAGAAGGGAGACCGTGGCAGGCGCGGGAGTAGAACTGGTGGGTGAAATGGACTCGCACCCGTTCCCCCCTCCCCCATCTACACTAGCTCAGACTTCTGGCCTCAGTTTCCCTAGCAGTGGTGGGCAACGATTCGTTCCGGCAGGAAAGATTGGGGGTGATGCTGAGGCCACTGGGAATTGACTGTAGGGCAAGAGCCCCTTTTCCGCCGGCCGCGAGAGCCACGGTTTTACGAGAGTGTCCCCGCCCGGCTGGGTTCGCGGCTTTGTGATTCCGGCGCCGGCTTCCTCCCCGCCCCCCTCCCGGCGCCCGCTGCGCGACTCGCCGCGGCGCCGGCTTGTGGGGGACCCTAGGCCGAGGCCGGAGATGCCTAGGAGCAGGGATTCCCCGCGGCCGCCCGGGGGGCGGGGGACGCAAGTGACCGGCTGGCCTAGGCGCTTTCTCACTACGCTGCGCGCTCGCCTGGCCTCGCCTTAGGCTTCAGGAGGCCGGCGCCGCGGGGGTGGGGGCGGGGCCACTCGAACCCTAGAAGCCGCCGCGGTCCCCCAACTATACACTGGCTCAGCTGCCTCTGGGAGGAGACACTCCGTACGCTGGGTGTGTTCTGGGAGCGCCCGCTGACCCTAGCGGTGCGGACCCGGCCGCCCGAGCAAGCAGAGGCCAGGACTTCGTGCCGGAAGACGCAGGGCGCCTTCCAGCACCTGCTCTGGGTCAGTCCTAGGGAGCTGCCAGAAGGTGTTTGTGAGAACCCTGAGGTCTGGGTGTGTGTGGGGATGAGTGGGTGTTACCTTCGTTCTTGACGTGGGAGTCTGAGGGGATTGAAACCTGTAATAACTAGACTAGGGCATGGGCTGGAATCCAGAAGAGTCGTGAGAAGAGAGGCCTCCAGAGATGGCCAGAGGCAGGGTGGTAGAGGGCAGGCCTAGGTTCAGTTCTGGTCTGGCTGCATTTATTTTTCCCCTTCCCCCTTCCATCCCCAGTTCCCAATTCCTGAAGGCACTTCGGCTGGAAAAGGGTGTCTGGCTGGTCTGGTGTCCTCCTACCAGAGCCCTTGCTACTGTGGTGACTTCTGCAGAGAAGCTGGCCAAAAGACATTGAATATTACTAGGAAGAATGGGGTGGAAAGGCCAGGAAGGGGGCCTACAAAGGTGGGGAAGACCTAAAAGGGAATGAAGGTTGAATAGGGGGAGGTAGTGAAGGAGCAGGCCCTTCTGATGGGGTGAGCAAGGATAGTTGGTGCTGCAGAGAGCAATTCTGTTCAACAGATTAAGCATCTTCTATCTGCCAGGGCCCGTGGCAAGTGGAAAGGATGCAGTAGTAATATATGTATTATATTTATTTACCTTTATAGGATTTGCCAACTGTTCATTGAATAAACAAGAACCTACTATGTGCCCGATGCTGGAAATAAACTGCTCTATTCTGGAGTTGGGAGACTGTTTTATGTCTGACCTTTACAATTATAATAGACTTTAGATGCACCAGATCTCCTTTAATCCTCCCAAATAACTCCCAATTTCCATTTCATTGTATAGAAACTGGTTCAGAAAAGACAATTCACAGCTAGGAAGTGTGAAGTGAGGGTTCAAACAAACAATCTGGCCCCAAACAACAGATGCCTGGAAGTCTGCAGAAGCTAATGGAGGGTGGTGGAAGAGGGGAAAGAGCTGAGGGCCATGCCCTTGCTTGCTGTGGGTGGCCTCTGAACAGCTCCACCCCATGCAGCTTCACTTGCTTACCCTTCACTCTGTTCCTTTGGTGTTTGCCTGAGGAAGCAGTGGTTATTGTCTAATAGTGCTAGGGGCAAGGGACAGGGAGCATCCAAGGTGTCAAAGCCTGACCTGGCTTAGCTCTCTGGTCATAGCATGCAGCAAAAACTCTGGAAATGAAGGTTTCAGGTGAACCTCTGTAATCAACCCTTCCCAGGTATGGATACAGATGAGGTCCCCTTGACTTTCCTTGGACTCTTGTCCCCTCATCCGTCGCTCCTATACCCCTGATGTTTCTTCTGCTCCTGAGGGAGATGGGTCCCTGTGTCTGTCCCTGCTTAAGCTCTGGCTTCTCAGTCCCCTGGACATCCATGCCACTGGGTGAATGCAAAGCACCCCTGCCCAGGAAGGCAGCCAGAGCCTGGGGAAGGGCAGATAAGGCACCAGTGGCTTCAAAGGCCACTGCTGAGACTAATGACTCCCCATACCAACTGCAGAGGACAAAGTTCAGAAGTGGTGGGGGCAGGGATGAGTAAGGCCACTTAACTGCTGTTCCTGCCCTTCCCAGGAAGGGAAAGTCACATGGCTTTCTATATCCTGATGGACCTTTGAATGAGCCACAACAGCCTGGGAGGCCTGGGTTCAATCCTAGAAGGTCTCCTCTTCCCTTTCTGTCCTGATGGTGGGCAGTGTTGGCAACAGGGCTGAGGTTCCTGTGTGCTGGGGTAGAGGTGGGGGTAACACAACAAACATCCCTTTCCAGCCTTAGGGATTACTGTTGATTCCCTTTCTGAATCCAGCCTTTCCTCCAGACTCTGGTATTTGAAGAAGCCCTGTTTCTCACATCCGAGCTCTTCCTCATACTGTTTCTCTGGCCTAAGACGATTAATGTATTTTTGAGTCTCAATTTGACTTGTAATACGGGGACAGGGCTGTAATAATGAATATTATCTGTTTCAGAGGGTGGGGGGATTAAATGAGATCCTGTGTGTGAAACGCTTAGCCGTGCCTTAGTGAAACCTTGCCTGCTGGGGTGGTAATCGTGGTGCGCAATGATGGTGGTGTGGTGATGAGAGGGTTTGTATGGCCTCAGGCTTTTTCTTTCTTTTTTGATGCTGGGGATGGAACCCAGGACCTGGTGCGGGCCAGGCAAGCCCTTGACCACTGAGCTACAGACACCCCCAGTGTTCTGTTTCTTAACTCAGTGGATCTATTGTATCCCAGAGTTGTTCCCAGATTGTCTGGGACCTTTGCATCACAATTGCCTTGGGGGTTTCTCCCGGTCCCACCTTCCAATCAAAATTCCTAAGGGTGGGGCCAGATAATACTTATTTTGAAAGAACTCTCCAGGTGCTTCAACCTTGAGAGGTTCTGCTTCTCTCCCAGAATTCACCACTCCCAACTCTTGTGTCCAATCTGGGGAAGACTCACTCCAGGCCCTTATTCCCCTACTCTTCCTGAATCTCAGGAACACCCCTGCACATTGACCCCAAGCTTTCCCTGTCTTGCATTTTACCCTGTGGTTCTCCTGGTTCTAACTTGGAAGCCGAATACTGTAATCCTTCTGAACTCTATCTCTGCCAACTGGAAATAAGGGATCCTCTAAGGGTGAGAGAAATAGTGGGGTGGTGGGGGAGGGGGGACTACCTAAGAGGTCTCAGGTATTTGACCCTGAGATGGGGAGGAAGTTCCAAGTTGAAGACTGAGGTTTGCCTGAATGGTTAAGTAACCTTGATCTGGAGAGGGGGAGTACAGGCAAGCAGTTACTGTTAAATTTCTCTTTTCTGCAAGGTTCAGGGTCATTCCTGTGGGCATCCCATCTAACCCCTAACCTGCCAACGCTTACACAGAAAATAGGGTTGCACAGTTATCCCATGTTGTGTATGTGGAGGAGGGTGGTGGCCAGGTGAACCCAAAAGAGAATGGGGTTCTTTGGAGACAGTCTCTTGGGGATGGATTTGGGTTGGGACTTGAAATGATAAGATGAACTCTTTGCCAGGGTCCATGCAGATGAAGGGGATGTGGCTGGAGGGCAGATCCAAATGGAGCATCAGATAAACTCCTCCTTCCTTTAAAGAGATTAAGATTGTAGCTGAGAATAAACATAGACACTAATTTGATAATGACCTCACACACATTGAGTACTTTAATGCTGAGTAGCTACTGAGGAGGGGCTTGTATTTAGGGAAGTCTCCCCAGAAGAGGTGAAGTGTTTGAAATGTGTAAGGAACCATGCATTCAAGGAGCATTTGCTGGGTCTCCTCTGCCCCCTAGGTGGAGAAGGGGAATCGGGGAATCATATGCAAGTTGGCAACTAAACAACCAGTGATCACGCAGCAAGTGCTCCAGGATTAGCAGATAGTCATTGAGTAAAAATAACCAGTCCCTGGAAAGCTATTTATTGAGAGCCTACTGTGTGCCAGTCAGACCTGTCAGCTGCTGGCCCGGTTATGACTGCGCTGAAGATGTTGAAGTAAGCAAAGTAGAGACTCTCCCGCTCTGCTTACTGTCTTGTGACAGAGGTTAGCAAGTTCTTCAAAGAAGGACATAACTACAATTGTGCTGAGTACTTCCAGAGACCATTTATTAAGTACTTAAATTGGGTTAGGTAGTCAGTCCATATTTTCTCAAACTGCCCCCCCTTCCAGGAAATAGGCAGTATCTTTACTATTTTCAGATAAGAAAACTGAGGCTCTAAATAATTTGTTCCAGGTCACATAAACAGGAAGTGGGCAGCCTGGCATCACAGTGATGCATGCCTGTAATCTCAGTGACTCAGGAGGATTGCTGGTTCAAAACCAGCCTCAGCAATTTAGCGAGACCCTGTCTCAAAATTTTAAAAAGAGATGGTGATGTGGCTCAGTAGTTGAGTGTCCCTGGGTTCAATCCCTGGTACCACCACCAACAACAACAGCAAAAAAAGGAAGTGGGGAGCTGAGGTTTGCCTTCGGATAACAACTATTCTCCCCACTGCTGTCTAACATATGCCAAACAGGTACAGAGAGGTAGCCCAACAAAATTGACAGGTAGTTCTTGCTAGAACCATTGTTATGGTAGACTGGGCCAGTCTTTACTGTTGTGCCGAGGATAGAGGCTGACATACATTATAAGTGCCCAATAAGCATTCGTTGAATGCATGAATGAGCACCTATTCTGGGCCTGGCTTCGAAAAGCCGCATGGGTGGGGGTTGAGAGAGTGAGTATACAAAGTTCTACCCCTTCCTTCAGGATGCTTGGTGTCTGCCGGGAGAGAGAACAACACAGGCGGGCGGTGTCCAAGGCAGCCTATGATTCATTGCTTTAGGATTGGAGCAGACAATAAGTGGCTGTGAGTTGGAGGAAGGAGAGGTCGCTGTGGGTTGGAAAGGCCTGGGAAGGCTTCCTAGGGGGCCAGAACCTACCTTCAGTGAGGTGGGTGTGGTCATCAATAGGCCTGGGGTGGGAATTCCAAAAGTAGAGCGGGTCTTCCAGGTATGCTGAGGGGAAGTGGGGAAAGGAGACTGAGCCTGAACCTTCCACAGAAATGCTGTTAGGGACTTTGGATTTGAGTAGAGGAGAGGCTCACCATGATTTTGTTGCAGAGGAGCGCAGTCACAACCGGGCCAGCAGCTGACAGGTCTGACTGGGGTCAGCGAATGGACGGCCTTGAAGTGGAGGGGGTGGAGAGATGGGTGAAAGAAGAGGGTGATAGTGGTGATGGGGATGCAGCTTGTGATTGGCTAGCTGGGGTGGGCAGGGAGAAGAAGGTATGAGGTGGGGCTGGACCAGTTAGAGAGGAGGAGGAGAGGCCGGGTGTGCAGTCAGAGCTGGACCTGTGTAGGGATAGGGGTCAAACAGGAGCCAGATGATCACCCAGAGTGGGGGTGGGAAGGGGCCAGGGATAGTCTGGTGGTGTCACTGAAGCTCTGTCCCAGTTAGACCTGCTGGACTTCAGTTGCAAAGGACAGGTCAGGGCAGCTCCCAATGCCAATTTGAGGGCCATTCAGCCCTGTGACCCCAATCTTGACCTCTATTCTCTTTGTGCACCTGCCCGTGGAAAGAGGCAGAAAGGAGAGCCCTAGGAACTGTTCACATGCATATGTGTTTGTGTACACACACAAACGCAAATGCTCCTAGACACATATTTGTGGGGGAAGTTGGAGAGGGCTAACACCTATTCTTCACCCTAGCCATTTTTACAAGTCTTGGTTAGTGTCTGATTCAAGTTGGACCCTTGTGGGGGTGCTGTGGGTGATTATTGTCAGGAAAAGGGAATTGGACCTGTCACACTTCATATACTTATTATTGATGTGGCATCTCAGAAGAGAAAAATGAGATGTGTTCCCCTCTCCCTCCAGACAACCTGAGTAGCTCTAGTATGGGCAGTAAATGACCCCAGAAACTGGGTCATCTAGAGAGTACCTGCATCTCTTTCCTACTATATAGGTGGGAAGGGGTGATCCAGTTGGGGGTGCCCAAAGCCTAACCACTTGCTCTCTCTCGGTATCTCAGTATCAGGGTAATTACCATGGGTGACTAAGGCAGGATGCTGGTGAGAAGGAGGTGTTGGGCAAAGCAGAGAACAGGGAGGGAAAGAGGAAAGGAGGGAGGGAGGGAGGGAGGGAGGGAGGGCCGGGACCCAGGGAACATCAGGTGGGTAAGGGCGTTCCTTGGGCGGGAGCTACTCTAGGCCCGCCAGGCCTCTTACAGGATCCTCCAGCTGGGCCAGGCACAGCTGCTACACCCAGCTGTGGGTAGAACTCAGGGTTCTGGACTCTGGCTTCTGGAACTGGGTTTTGGGGCTGGGATTGCATCTCCTTGTGGGAGAAGAGTGTGTAGGTGGAAGGGGGACAGCGGGGGCCTGGCTCTGGGCAGTCCTTTAGAGCAGCTTCCATTTTGCCTCTTTTCCTTGCAGCCCTCCTGATTCTAGAGCCTGCCAGGATGGGGTCCCTGAGGCCCAGCCCGGGCCCTGGGGGGCAGCGATTGCTGCTGCCCCCCTTGCTGCTGGCACTGCTGCTCCTATTGGCTCCATCCACAGGCCACGCCACTCGGGTAGTATACAAGGTACCAGAGGAACAGCCACCCAACACCCTCATTGGGAGCCTCGCAGCCGACTATGGCTTTCCAGATGTGGGCCACCTGTACAAACTAGAGGTAGGTGCCCCATACCTTCGAGTGGATGGCAAGACGGGTGATATTTTCACCACTGAGACCTCCATTGACCGTGAGGGGCTCCGTGAATGCCAGAACCAGCTCCCTGGTGAGCCCTGCATCCTGGAGTTTGAGGTGTCTATCACAGACCTCGTACAGAACGGCAGTCCTCGTCTGCTAGAGGGCCAGATAGAGGTACAGGACATCAATGACAACACACCCAACTTCGCCTCACCAGTCATCACTCTGGCCATCCCTGAGAATACCAACATCGGTTCGCTCTTCCCTATTCCACTGGCTTCAGACCGTGATGCTGGCCCCAATGGCGTGGCATCCTATGAGCTTCAGGCTGGGCCTGAGGCCCAGGAGCTGTTTGGGCTGCAGGTGGCCGAGGACCAGGAGGAGAAGCAGCCACAGCTCATCGTGATGGGCAACCTGGACCGCGAACGCTGGGATTCCTACGACCTCACCATTAAGGTTCAGGATGGTGGCAGTCCCCCGCGTGCCAGCAGTGCCCTGCTGCGTGTTACTGTGCTTGACACCAATGACAACGCTCCCAAGTTCGAGCGG
The DNA here is from genome assembly GCF_045843805.1 of Urocitellus parryii. Taxonomy (NCBI): domain Eukaryota; kingdom Metazoa; phylum Chordata; class Mammalia; order Rodentia; family Sciuridae; genus Urocitellus; species Urocitellus parryii. The sequence continues at coordinate 96,303,800 of NC_135531.1, read as the reverse complement.
CCCTCCTATGAGGCCGAGCTGTCTGAGAATAGTCCCATAGGCCACTCGGTCATTCAGGTGAGAGACCCCCTCTATCTTCTTGTCAGGGTGACCCACTTTTAAAAATGGGAGCCCACCCCAACCAGCTGAGAACTCCTTTCACTTAGGGGATGAAAATGTCATAATGCTGTGTCTAGATTTCTTCTCCCATCCCTAGTCAGGTGAGACCCTCCCATCACCCAACTGGTGATTTTATTTTTCTCTATCAAGCTGTTAAGTGACATCACATCTGAACAGTGCCCACCCCTCTCCAAGGCAGATGTGAGTTAGAAACTCTGGAAAATGAAACTCCCCCTCAAGTCAAGGAGAGCCTTCTCCCCTTGCAAGGGATGCTAAGGTGGAACAAAAGGGCTGCTTTTTATCAGATAGAACCTTCCCAAACAGGAGCAGGTGCCCTTTAATCAGGTGGGATTTTCCTGAAACTGGGGATACAGTCTCACTGCACCCCTCCCTGACGGAGTCCAATGAGATCATTTAAGTCAGATACTCCCTCCAAGTTCTGAAAAGTCATACAGGGGTATTTGTATACTTGCTTCTGCCCCTGGACATGGGGCACCCATGGGTGTGGGGTGTTTGGCACAGTAGGCAGGGGGTCAGTTCCCTTCATGGAAGTTCTCAGCACCCCTCTCCATGGGAACTGCCCCAGGGGCTGGGCAGCTTGGTGGGGCTGGGACCTGGGAGGGAGCAAAGAAAGCGTCCCTGCAGACAGGTGGGCGTATCTCCTGCTGTCATCTCGGCACTGGCCTCCTGCCAGCCCGGCTCCTTTTTTCTTCTCCACGGGCTGAAGCTGTCTGTTTGATGAGAGGGAGCTGAGGAGGGCTCAGCTGCCCTGGAGCCCATCACCCAGCCCAGGAGACCCTCATCCTAGGTCCCCATGCTGAAGTGGGTGGTGGGAGTTTCATCTTTTTTCGGAACTGGTGGACTGGAATCTGGACAGGAGGATGAAAAAGAAAAGGGAGACAGACAGTGGGGATGGTGAATAATAATAGCCTAAGTGCCAGGCTCTGTTCTAAACACACCATGTGTATTATATAATTTAATTCTTACAGTACAGGGTAAGTGAGCATATCCCCATTTTACAGATGGGAATCTGAGCTCACAGGGATTAAGAAACTTGCCTGATGTCATAGCTGATAGATTCAGAGCCCACCATGGCTCATGTCCCACAGTGTGGATTTTTATAGCCTATGTGTGTTAACAGCTTTACATCCTCCCAGCAAGATACAGCAGAAAAGCAGGACAGAGGGTCAACTGAGAGGTGGACAGGCTAAAAAGAGAGGATAGGAGAGAACAGGTGATGGGAAAGAGGCAGGATCAGAACTTAGCAGGGACAGGAGGCAGACAGAAGTCAAGAGTCACAGACAGAGACAGAGACAGATGGCAGGAGACAGATAAGGAGCTGAGCCACCAATCTAGAGACAGGGAGACAGTGGGGCGCATAATCACATAGTTGGTGACAGATAAGACTGAGGTCTGCAGTAGGAGAAACTGGTAGGATTGGGCCCTCAGAGATTGGAGCAGGCAGCAGGGTAGCTGGGAACCTCGGTAATAAAAGCCCTAGCAGATATGGTATGAGTCCCTTCCAAGGGGAAGAAGGCCAGACAAGCAGTGGCTTGAGATCCCACTACCTGCAGTGCCCCGCATGGTATTAGCAACTGGTTTTGCAGAGACAGAAAGGAGGATAGACGGACAGATAGACAGGCTGATGGACAAAAAGAAAAAAGAATATTTAGGGAGCACTCTCCATGTATCAGGCAGTGTTGACACTTTGACATGTATCATCCCACTTAATATTCCACAGTGAAATCAATTCCATGATTAATCCCCATCTTACACATTTGTAGACTAAGGTTTGGGGAAGTCCAATAATTGGCTCAAGGTTATTTGAGAAGTGGTAGAGCTAGGATTTGAACCCAAGACTTTTGTTTTAGAGAGTCTACCAAGTTATGCCTATCCCCCTCTGCACCCTGCCCTGCCATCACTTTGGTCTGGTGGTGACCTAACCCTAACCCTCATGTTTCACTCGAGAAGTGGTACCTCATGGCCAGTTCCACCTGGTTCTTTTTGTCCCATTCCTGCCCGTGTTTGTATAGACTTGGACCCAGTGCGCGTCGGCATTGGCGTGGGAGGGCGTGCCCACTGCAAAGGGACAGACAGTTCATTGTTTGATGCTGGGAGCCCAGCCCGCTGCCAGCAGGCTCTGTGGCCTGCACCAACCCCTCCCTCCTGGCCGCAGGCTCAGGCCGGATTCCTCACATTGGGGCCTTGCCAGCACCAGCCAGCAGTCGAAGGAACTGCTGAAACAGGTTTCCCCAGTTTAACAGAGCAGTGGCTGGGCCTGGCCTGGCAGGCTCCCTCTGACCCACATCACTACCTGGCTGCTTTCAGAAGAAATTCCCTCACCTGTAGCCTCCAGGTGGGCATGTGGTTCTCCACTCTTGCATACACACATACACACACACACACACACACACACACACACATACCTTCTCATGGTTACACATAATCACACACAGCTCACAATCATACACGTGTATGCATGTATGCACACCATCTCTACTACCCACACACCTTTCCATCTCAGCAGTTGGTTAGGAGCCACTTTAATTGGATGAAAGTGTTGCTGGTTAGATCCTAACCCCCATATTTGGGTGGACCAGTAGAGGAATGAGAAGGAGTTTAATTCTGCCATGTACCATCTCTACTGGCGGTTTGCGTCACTATTGAGGATTTGCAGGCTGCATCTGGGCTCTTCAGGAAAAGAGGTTAGTAATGTCTGCCAAAATGCCAGGGCTGGGGAAAAGGTTGTACACATGCCACTTTTGGAAAGGGCACTAAGTCAGATTCGTTGTGTTTGCCATGATCATTGGAAAGGACTTTGGCAGCACACATGTACCCCTGAACTTGCTATCCCTGGTCTAACCCAGTCTGTTCTCCTTGTTTTTTGCTCCTACCCTACAGGTGAAAGCTAATGATTCAGATCAAGGCGCCAATGCAGAGATCGATTACACGTTCCACCAGGCACCTGAAGTTGTGAGGCGACTTCTGCGACTAGACAGAAACACTGGACTCATCACTGTTCAGGGCCCTGTGGACCGTGAGGACCTGAGCACTCTGCGCTTCTCTGTGCTTGCCAAGGACCGAGGCGCCAACCCCAAGAGTGCCCGTGCCCAAGTGGTTGTGACTGTGAAGGACATGAATGACAATGCTCCCACCATTGAGATCCGAGGTATAGGACTGGTGACCCATCAAGATGGGATGGCTAACATCTCAGAGGATGTGGCGGAGGAGACAGCTGTGGCTCTGGTACAGGTATCTGACCGAGATGAGGGAGAGAATGCAGCTGTCACCTGTGTGGTAGCAGGTGACGTGCCCTTCCAACTTCGCCAAGCCAGTGAGACGGGCAGTGACAGCAAGAAGAAGTACTTCCTGCAGACCACCACCCCACTTGATTATGAGAAGGTCAAAGACTACACCATTGAAATTGTTGCTGTGGACTCTGGCAACCCCCCTCTCTCTAGCACTAACTCCCTCAAGGTGCAGGTGGTGGATGTCAATGACAATGCCCCTGTCTTCACCCAGAGCATCACGGAGGTGGCCTTTCCAGAAAACAACAAGCCTGGTGAAGTGGTGGCTGAGGTCACTGCCAGCGATGCTGACTCCGGCTCTAATGCAGAGCTGGTTTACTCTCTGGAGCCTGAGCCGGCTGCCCAGGGCCTCTTCACCATCTCACCTGAGAATGGAGAAATCCGGGTGAAGACGTCCCTTGATCGGGAACAGAGAGACAGCTATGAGTTGAAAGTAGTGGCAGCTGACCGGGGCAGCCCCAGCCTCCAGGGCACAGCCACCGTCCTCGTCAATGTGCTGGACTGCAATGATAATGACCCCAAATTTATGCTGAGTGGCTACAACTTCTCAGTGATGGAAAACATGCCAGCGCTGAGTCCAGTGGGCATGGTGACTGTCATCGATGGGGACAAGGGGGAGAATGCCCGGGTGCAACTCTCAGTGGAGCAAGACAATGGTGACTTTGTGATCCAGAACGGCACAGGCACCATCCTGTCCAGCCTGAGCTTCGACCGAGAGCAGCAGAGCACCTACACCTTCCAGCTGAAGGCGGTGGACGGCGGCGTCCCACCTCGCTCAGCTTACGTTGGCGTCACCATCAATGTGCTAGATGAGAATGACAACGCACCCTTTATTACTGCCCCCTCCAACACTTCCCACCGGCTGCTCACCCCCCAGACACGTCTTGGTGAGACGGTCAGCCAGGTGACAGCCGAGGACATTGACTCTGGTGTCAACGCTGAGCTGACCTACAGCATTGCTGGTGGCAACCCTTATGGACTCTTCCAGATCGGGCCAAATTCAGGTGCCATCACCCTGGAGAAGGAGATTGAGCGGCGCCACCACGGGCTGCACCGCCTTGTGGTGAAGGTCAGTGACCGTGGCAAGCCTCCACGCTACGGCACAGCCTTGGTCCATCTTTATGTCAATGAGACCTTAGCCAACCGCACACTGCTGGAGACCCTACTGGGTCACAGCCTGGACACACCGCTGGATATCGACATTGCTGGGGACCCAGAATATGAGCGCTCCAAGCAGCGTGGCAATATCCTCTTTGGTGTGGTGGCTGGTGTCGTGGCTGTGGCCTTGCTCATAGCCCTGGCAGTGCTTGTGCGCTACTGCCGGCAGCGGGAGGCCAAGAGTGGCTATCAGGCTGGTAAGAAAGAGACCAAGGACCTGTATGCCCCCAAGCCCAGCAACAAAGCCTCCAAGGGAAACAAGAGCAAGGGCAAGAAGAGCAAGTCCCCGAAACCTGTGAAGCCAGTGGAGGACGAAGATGAGGCTGGATTGCAGAAGTCCCTCAAGTTCAACTTGATGAGTGACGCCCCTGGGGACAGTCCCCGCATCCACCTGCCCCTCAACTACCCACCAGGTAGCCCTGACCTGGGCCGCCACTACCGTTCTAACTCCCCACTGCCTTCCATCCAGCTGCAGCCCCAGTCACCCTCGGCCTCCAAGAAGCACCAAGTGGTGCAGGACCTGCCGCCTGCAAACACATTTGTGGGCACCGGGGACACCACGTCCACGGGCTCTGAGCAGTACTCCGACTACAGCTACCGCACCAACCCCCCCAAATACCCCAGCAAGCAGGTAGGCCAGCCCTTTCGGCTCACCACGCCCCGGCCCCCACCCCACCCCTACGTCGGGGCCATCTGGACCGAGGTGTGGGAATGACAGCAGGTGTAGCATTCCTGCCGCATTCACTAGTCCACCTGGGGGCCAGCCTGAGCCATAGTGGGAGGTGGGACCTCAGATCTGGAGACACTGGGGCCTTAATGACCTTGCTGCCTCACCTAGGCATGGGGGTTAGGCTGAGTGGAAACCAAGGGAGGGCATGCTCTATGGTCTCCTCCCTGCCCCCTCCCCACTGGGGAGAGGCCTATGACTAGTCAGATCCCTGGATGCTGGACCAGCTGCTGGGGCTGATGGGCAGGTGAACAGAAGGGTTTGGAAAGGGGGTCAGGAAAATTGGGGAAATGTCTATTCCAAACCTGGGTCTCTGAGACCAGCCATAGGTGCTTTTCTAGAGGGGAAACAGGGAGATCTAGGATCCTGGTTGGGAACCAGATGGGGAATCTGCTAGGGAGGGGGTCCTCCCAACTTGTGCCTTCTCTGTGTACTATGTATTAACCTCTTCCTCACCCGGGGCTGGGCCCCATATCCCCTACCCCAGCCCTATACACTTGTCCCTGACAATAAAGTTCTCTATTTTTGGAGTTTTGGTTTCTTATTTTCCTGGAACTGAGAGAAGAAGCGAGAGAGACTGGAAGCAGCCCTTGGTCCTCAGGTCCTGCCTCAATTTCCCCATCCCTCCTCTTTACCCCTTCCCACAGCTTAGACTTGCCTATTCTACTGCAACCCTATCTTAGCATACCATCTCCCCACCCACCCCACACCCATATCCATGTCTAGGGAAAGTTCCCTCCTGAATAGCCTTCAAATGGAGGCATCTGGTAGCCTGTTCCCTTGCCCCATGCTTCAGACCTTCTCCCTAAGAATGATACCCTTCTCCAAATAAGGGTGGGTAGAGATGCACGCAAGTCTTGCGCTGTCTCCATGGTCCAAGACTTAATTTTTCCAGACTGTCCAATTGAGAAGCTCAACAGACCTCAGACCAGACCACCTGTGGTGTAGCAAGCAGCCTGCTTGCCTTTGGTGACGCCAGAGAACCTCTTTATTACACCAGTCACCCTCCCTCAGGGCCAAGATCTTCCCCCAAGTCCCTTTCCCAGCCTCTTCATCATGACACCACCTACACCCAGCAATTAGCTAGCGCTGCCCTGTGTCTCCCCACTGTGATCAGGGCCTGGGCTGTAGGGAGGGAGGGCCCAGGGAGAGGCAAGGGACTTCTTGAGTCTTTGCAGTGACCTGCTCTGCCCCTCCACTCTTGGGTGCTTCCTTCAGCTCCTTGCTCTGACCAGCAGGGCTGCTGGCCCTCACTCTCTCTCTCTCCATCTCTCACTTCTTGCTCTCCTAGGTCTGCCCTGTCCTTGATTTGTCCTGTCCTTGGTTGTGCCTAAGGGAGGCTAAAGTGTGGGTGAGGGGCCTCAGGTCCTGGGGGAGTCTCTGAGGCCAGAGGCAACCTATCTCCATGGTGACCGAAGAGGCTCAAGACACTCCCAGGAGGTCCAAGGCGCCTGCTTTCTCCTTGATACCATCCACAGACTCCCTGATGCCCTAGGATACCTCCAAAATAAAAACTCTTTAGGACTTTGGAGGCGTGGGGAAGTGAGATGTGACTGAATCGTATTTCTTTTGGGCAAATTAAATATTTATAGCATGACCTCCAGCAACTCCCATTCTTTCTTTTCCATTTCTGGCCTTGTGACCTCTGCTTCTTTTCCCCATTTCCCTAGTTCTTTCATTTCTTTCCCAGGTCTAAGGGATTTTTCCCTTATTGGCTCCATCTCAACCAAATCCATCCAAAGAGCCACACCGAATATATTCTTCCAACATTTCAACAAACCATACCACCTGTTGTCATCATCAAAATATAGGGCAGGGGCTGGGATATAGCTCAGTTGGTAGAGTGCTTGCCTTGCATGCACAAGGATATGGGTTCAATCCCCAGTACCAAAAAACAAAACAAAACATATATATGCTAGGATGGGGATGTAGCTCAGTGGTAAAGCCCTTGCCAAGCATGTGCAAGGCTTCAGGTTCAATCCCCAGAACTGAAAAAACAAAAGCAAACCACCATGGGCCGAGCTCCTACTGTGTGTTCAGACTCTGATGAAAAAATGGTTGTACTTGTAGCCCAAGACACAAGTGAAATGAATCATGTCAAATGAGAAGTTCCAAAATAAATCTATTCCCAACTTGTTCCAAGAAACTATTTCGATTGCTGCTATTCATTTCCATTTTTTGAGGCCTTACTAGGTTAAGTGCAGGTACCTAAGTTCATTCAGTCCTCATGACTGATATGAGCAGTTAGGTCCTCTTATTCTTCATTTTTCAGAAGTGAAAACTAGTTAGTGATTGGACCAAAATTCACACAAAACATCAGAAAATCTGATTTCCAGAATTTCCCATTATCCATGTGCTATTTTAAAAAGGGTTCGTGATTGGTAGTAAGAGATTCACTATCATTAACCTATTAAAGGCTCTGCAAACCATGCAAGAAGGGGAAAAAGGGTTAAACTCAGCTCTTGAGTTTCCTGAATTTATCTGACCAGAGTGCCTTTCCCTTTTTTTGAGGAGCATGGTATGGGCTTCCGGGAAGAGATTGTGAATTCCCATGAGCCAGGACTTGGGCGAGAGGGTCCCATCCCCTTGCCTATGGTCACCGTGTGAGCAAACTCCTGAGGCAGGGAGAGGCCAGAGAGGGGAGTGTTTGGGCTGGAGTGGAGGGTGCAGGAGAGAGCTAAGAGATGAGATTGAAAGCACGGTAGGTTGTGGAGGACATGGATGCCTTGCCAAAGAAAATGGAGGTCCCTGAAAGCTCAGGCATTTTTTTAGATGAACTGAGTTTAGAAAATTCACTGGAACTTAAAGAGGAGCAGAGGTGAAGGTCCAAAGTCAAAATTCTAAGGTTTGAACTAAGAGGGTGGCAATGGGGGTGATGGGTGGACTTGGAGGAATTTAGGGAGAAAGGACCCCCTGGATTCAAGGCCAATATGGATACGGGATGTGGGGAGCTGCCAGGATTCCCAGATGGATGGAGGTCTGCCTTCTGAGTGTGGGTAATGGAATGGTGATGAGATCATTGTCTCTGTGGAGGCTGATTGAAGAAAAATAATTCGGTTTCAGACCTGTTGAATCTGAAGGGTCAGAAGGGGCAACAAATTAGAATGATCCAACAAGTGCCTCAAACATGAGAACTGGAGTTAGATTCAGTTCCAGGCTTTGATGCTTTGATAGTCATAGAATTATAGGAAATATTTTGTTGAATACAACCCAACCCTCCATTTTACAGAAAAACATCATAGGAAAAGAGCTCAGGTGACCTGTCTGGTGGGCAGAACTGAAGCCCTCCATTACCAGATGTGAGCACTACAGGGGAGGGAGAGCTGCTAACCAAAGTCTTAAAAGAAAACTGAAAAGAGGAAACACCCACAACCACGCTGCCCTGTGCCTTCCAGAACTTTCCTGGAGCCTGTTCACCCCAAAAGCAAGAGGACTTTGCTCCTTTATAACCCCAACCCCAAATGTGCATGTTAATTCTGGGGGCCTCATCTCTCATCGCCCAAATTTTTCAGTGTTGGGGATCACAGTATAGGTTCCCAAGGTGGGGCAGTTCTGGGCCACCTTCCCATCGGTGCCATAGTTCCTTGTCCTGATAGCCTCCCCACCCCAGCTGCCCGCAGTCAGATGGAGACTGTATGTGTGATAGCGGGAATCAGGAGGGAGGTCTGCAGACCTGGGACCACTTCCTCTGGTCATCCTCACAACCTCCCACTGAGGGCTAGAGAGTAAAGACAAAGTGCTGCCAACTCAGGGAGGATTCAAGGAGTCTGGAGGGTCAGTGGCAGGGCCTGGGCCCTGCTGCTCCCACCTGGCCTCCAGGGAACCTGGGTCTGTGCCTTCAACACTCCTAATTTCTGGTTGGCAGGAAAACCAGTGGTAAATCCCAGGTGGGTGTTTGGGTGGCTGGCTGATTGTGCCAAGTGCCAGGCTGAGGTTGCCAGGTTCCTGGGCTGATCGTTAACCCATGGCAGGCAGATGGGGTTGCTGGCTGGAAGCAGCCTGCCACTGCTCCACTTTCCTGAACCCCAGCACCCAGTCTAAACTCCAAGTCTAACTCCACCAAGCCAGAGGCCCCTCCTAGGATCTCCTTCCTATTTCCTAGAAGGAGTCTCCTTTTGAGGCCAACTTGCCTAATTTCTGATGGATGCCATTCCCTTCCCCATGCCAGTCTCCTTTCAGGGCCCTGCCCTCTACAGTCAGTATTCTGTTTGATGATCTGGAGGACAGGGGAGTTTCCACTGTTCTGCTCCCCCACCCCAGGTGCCCTGGCTTGTTCTCAGGCTCCCTCTCCAGTTCCCTTCCACCCCTTTCCACTCCCAGGTCTCTCTGGAGGGGAATGAGGTGAGGCTGGGGGTGGTGGGTGGTACTCAGCAGGGAGTCCTGAGGTGGCCTCAGCACTCAAACCAGGGATGAGGAACAGGATGAGAAAGAGTTGGCACCTCATTCGGATGGAGGCCATGGGAGTAACAGAGCAGTGAGACAGGTGAGGAGCTGGAGTCTGGAAGGTGCTCTTGGGAAATTAGGGGACTATTCTGGCATTGGAGAGCTGTTTGGGAGTTAGAAGTACTGCTTTTAGGAAGCTGTTCTGGAAGCTTGAGGTTGTGCTGGTGTTTAGAAGCCATGCTGGCATTTGGGGAATTGGCTGGCATTGTGCTGTTCTGGTGTTGGGCTCTACTCTTATCAGGGACTGTTCTGAAATTAAAGGGAGACTGTGCCTGTATCGGGGAGCTAAACCAGAACTAGAAGGGCTGTGCTGTAACAAGTAGTCATGCTGGACAGAGTGACTAGAGTGGCCTGGGGGCTATAATAACACTGAGGCCTGAGCTATGTGGGACTTTCTTTGTGTGGACTTGGCTGTTCTGGGAGCTGTCCTAGAATTGAGGAGCGGTCCTCTACTGGAGCCTCTGCTTTCTGGGGTCTACGCTGTGCTCTGGGCTGGGACTTCTTGGTTGCTGCTGAGGCCTGAGGGGGCTTTGCTGGGGCTGGGGCCTGGTGTGGTGCTGGCAGCCAGCAGTGACACTCTCTCTTCCTGCAGTTACCTCACCGTCGTGTCACCTTCTCGGCCACCAGCCAGGCTCAGGAGCTGCAGGACCCATCCCAGCACAGTTACTATGATAGTGGCCTGGAGGAATCTGAGACACCATCCAGCAAGTCATCCTCGGGGCCCCGACTCGGTCCCCTGGCACTGCCTGAGGATCACTATGAACGCACCACCCCCGATGGCAGCATAGGAGAGATGGAGCACCCTGAGAATGGTGAGGAGCGTCGGCATGGTCGAGGCACCCCAGGAATGAGTAGAAGCCTGAGAATGGTGACAAGACCTTAAAAATATCCTCCATTTATTGAGTTCTTCTTGTGTGTTCAATAGTAATCACCGTGCTGAGTGCTTTCAGGTATATATTCGTTTACTCCTCACAACCACTCTCTGATCTGAGAACTTTATTGTGCCCACTTTACAGTGGAAGAATCTGAGGCTCAGAGAGGTTAAGTCACTTGCCCAAATTCATACATCTAGGAAGCAGCAGACCTGGGAGGGATACACACTCAGGTTCTCTGAGACCAGAGCCCTTGCATTCAGCACTACCTTTCACTGACTCCCTGGGAACAGGGACCCTGAGAACAGTGGCCAGAAGGCTCAGGTAACGGTGAGGAAACCTTAAAGGCAAATGGTAGCCCTCTAATAAGGTGGGAGGGCCTTGAGAATAGAGAGTGGAACCCAAATGCTGTAAGGAGCTCAGAAAATTATAGGATGACCCCCTGGAGAGAGAAGTGGGGGAAACTGGCTGAGGAAGAGCTGCAGGGAGGTCTGGGAGGGGAAAGACTGTCTGGGAGGGGTTTGGTGATGGAAGGGAGGTATGGGCCTGAGCAGAGGTCAGTGTGGAGACGGATGATGTGTACTGTCAGAACGTGTGTGCGCTGTGCATGTGTATGTGCATGGCTGTGTGTGCATGAAGGCGTCCGTGGCAGCTGTGAAGATGGGGAGCCTGAATAAGCTAGCCCTTGGGGTGGCGAGACTCTTAACTTGGAGTTGACCTTGGTTCTCATCCCCTCCTTCAATCCAAAATCGCCCCTCTCCAAAAGATGAAAACTTCCACTTCCCACCCCTCAGTCAGAGGGCCCTGTCGACATCTCCTCGGCCCTAGGTCTCAGAGGGCCCTTTGCCCCACCCCTGCCCCTCCATGTGTGATCTCATGCCCGTCTCGTCCTTTTTGTGCCCGCGCAGAGCCGGCTGGCCGGAGCAGGCCCTGAGGCAGAGTGCCAGGTATGTGGGAGCTGCTCTGGGGTCTGGGGTCTGTGGGACTCTGCCCAGCACCCAGCCCCGCCCACCAGTGCTCCGTGCCACACTGGGTCCCCTAACTCTGCCCTGAAGATTGGCACATTGAGGGTTAACAACAGAGCTGTCCCTCCTCACCTTGCCCTGGCTAAAGGCCAAGCCAGGGTGGGTGGTGCCAGGGGAGCACTGCCCCAGGCAGTGCTGCTCAGTTATGTCCCTAAGGGTGGGTCACTGCCTGGTGCTATCCCAGAGCGAGGGCGGGATAGGGGCAGCTGTGACAGGAAGTGCTCATGGCCCAACCGTTCCCATGGAGATCCCTGCTGCCCAGCAACCGCACCGGCTACTGCTGATGTCAGGCGGCCAACTCCTGTTCCCGTGGGTGTTCTTCTGGGCAGGGAGCCGGGGAAAGGCCAGGGGTGGTGGTTGGCAAGGGGGCTGGAGTGAGGTGGGCAGGGGCTGCATGAGTGTGCTTGTGGGTGTATGAGTGTGTGTTTGTGTATGAACATCTTGCATAGAAGCTCATCCCCTCCCCCTGGCTTTAAAGCAAGGCCTCCCGTGCTGGGCAGAGAGGGCTTCCAAGATAAGTGGGAGCACAGGAGGTCTGAGGAGCCTTAGAAGGAAGGTATGTGCCCATCTTTGTTTGAGGACAGAGTTGTCCGGTGCAACAGATTTGTGTGTCAATGCCTATCAGACTGTGTGTGTGTGTGTGAGAGAGAGAGAGAGAGAGAGATGAGAGGAGTCTGGTGAGTTCTTAAATGAGGATGGGGGTTTCCTCCAAACACCAAGGGGTAGAATTGCATGTTTAAACCTGTCTGGAGACAGACGACAAAGTGTGCAGATGAGTTGTGTGTTTGTGCACCTGTCTGAGGGCAGATTTGGTGGGTGTGTGAGAAAAGCACGGGAGGGTGAGTGAGACTAGAAGAAACGTGTCTATTGAAGGAACGTGTCTATTTAAGGATAGGTTTTTGTGTGTGTGCATGTGTGCATCTGAGAGGGCTATGTGCACAGTGGGCTTTTGGTGGAGAGTGGGAGGGTGTGTGTCTATTTGAAGGGTGTGTGCCTGTGAGCTCAGTGGGCAGGAAGAGTCCCACACCTCTGTGTAGATACCAGTGGGAGACCATGGAGCAGATCTTTTCCAGGCGCCATGCCCGATGACTGTCCTCCCTGCTCTCTCCTGCAGACCTCCGCCCTCTGCCTGATGTTGCCATGACGGGCACGTGTACCCGGGAGTGCAGCGAGTTTGGCCACTCTGACACATGCTGGATGCCTGGCCAGTCATCTCCCAGCCGCCGGACCAAGAGCAGCGCCCTCAAACTCTCCACCTTCGTGCCTTACCAGGACCGAGGAGGGCAGGAGCCTGCGGGCGCCGGCAGCCCCAGCCCCCCGGACGACCGGAACACCAAAACGGCCCCCGTGCGCCTCCTGCCCTCCTACAGTGCCTTCTCCCACAGTAGCCATGATTCCTGCAAGGACTCGGCCACCTTGGAGGAAATCCCCCTGACCCAGACCTCGGACTTCCCACCCGCAGCCACACCGGCATCTGCCCAGACGGCCAAGCGCGAGATCTACCTGTGAGCCCCCTTCTGGCCGGCCGGCTACTCCTCCCCTAGCCGCCGGCCAGCACCCAGATGGGCCCATTCCAGGGCCCCCACTCTTGACCCCTCCAGTGTGGACTCCACGGCCAGGGCCCCCCAGTGTGGGGGAGTACTGGCCTCCTGACCACACTGGCCCTTCCCCCATGCAGGGTCCAAGTCCTCTCCCTCATTTCCATCCCCCAGCTCCCAGGAGCCTCTTCTTCCCCTTTATGGGGCTCCTCCCAGCTGATGCCCAAGAGGGCTCCTCTACAGTAACTGGGCTCCCTTCTCTCAACTTCTAGGGAGTACCCCCTCTCTTTGGGCAGACGGTGGAGTCAAGAGTGGGCAGCACACTTTTAACTCATAGTTTCCCACATGACCAACCAGGGTGGGGATAGCATGCCCCATTTCAGCCCTGAAACAGGGCTGAACTGGGGAGCCCCTCGCCCTTGGAACTTCCAGAGGAAACTCTTGACCACCAGGGGCTCCCTGAAGGGCTTTTGTTACCAAAGGTGGGATGGGGAGGGGTGGAGTAGGGCGGAGGCCTTGTCTTCCAGTACTGCTCCTGGGCTGGCCCACCTACCTACCACATGTCCATGCCTGGTCCCATCTGAGCTCCCTACGTCCCTACTGGTCATGCAGTGTCTGTATATAAGGACCTTGGAATGATGTCCCCATTTCTGCCTGATTTGCAACTTTTCTCGTTGATGTTGTGTTGTCTAGGGGGACCCCTCTGGGGGGGGGACCTGCCCTGTGCCCCTCCTCCCTGCCGCAGTGCCCCCCCAGGCCTCTATTGTTCCATGTTGTAAATACCCCTGGGCCGTGGTGGGATGGGGTGCAGGCCAGGGAAACAACGGGTGGGTGGGGGTGGGGATGGGGGTAACATTCGCCTATCAGCAGAGCTGGGCTTTTATTTAATTTTTTTTAAAAAATACAAATCTCTATTTTTTTGGAACTGTTGCGCTGTGCCCTGGGGGGGGATCCCCGCTCAGGCTGGCCTCCCACATCCAGATGAGCATCACAGAGGGGCCCTGAGGCTGTGGGGGGGCAGCTGGACAGGGGTGGGATGACTGTGCCTCTGGCCTGGTTGGGTGAGTTGGGAGCAGGAAGGTTTGCTCAGGGGGTGGCTGGTAGCTGCCTCCAATATGGGGGGGCCTGCACCCTGCCCCCTCCCTGCCCCTCAACCCCCAGCCCCTGCCATGACTGACCCGTCAGCCTGTAAAACCACCATTGCCTTGATCTCAGGGGGTGGGAAGGGCTGCCTCAGGGCACCCTGGGCTCCAGGCCCCCTTCTTCCAGTTGGGCTTCCCTTCACCAAGGTCAGAGGTCCCATGAGGGAGGGGGAGGGGAGATTGGGGGGCAGAGAAGCCCAGTCAGCCATGATGAGGTGGGGTTCTTGTCTTCACCTCAGGGGGCCAGGGTGTGAGCGGCATCCTGCAGAGCCCCCATCTCCCACTGTGGCCATCTCAAAGCCTCAGCCCCTCTTCCTTCCAGAAACCCCCACTGCCTTGGCCCATACCTCTCCGGCTTCCCAGGGGCCCAGGCTGGGAGGCTGGAGACTCAGGGGTATGGCCCTTGCTTGACTTAGTCTAAGCTTGGGGCAGGGGTGGCCCAAGTGTGGGAGGGGAGGGTACAGGCTGCTGGGTCGTCTGGTGCCTTTGGGAGCTGTGCTGCTGGGGTCTTTACTCCTGTAACTCCAGAGACCCCACCCCAGAAAAGCCAGGGGGCTATAGAATCACCTATTCTCTGTCCCCCTTACCCCTCACTTGGTTTGGGGTAACAGTGCTGGGAAGGAGAGCATTGTTAGGCTGGTGGCCCCGGCTTCCACAGCCCTTCTATGGAGGGTAGTGGGTAGAGTGGGCTGGGGTGGCAGCAGCCAGGTCTAGGGGTTGGCCAAAGGCTCCTTTCCCTGGGGGAGGCCCAGAAAGTGGGCTGGGGGCTTGTTAAAGAGACAGCCCCTTTCCCCTGCACAAACGGGGCAGGTGCAATAGTGGTAGAGTTGGTAGCATGAGATGCCCATTTGGTGGGGCTGAGGCCTCGAGGGCTGTCCTGGGTCCTAGAATTCTGGATTCAGGCAAAAAGATTGTATGAGGCCTGTTTGCTTGGTGGAGAGGGTGGTCCAGACAAGAGGCATTCCTCAGGTCAGTGGACTCCTGTTGGAAGCCTCTGAGGCCTGGTCCCCTGCCCTGGCCTTGGAGACTCCTGAGCACTGAGTGGAAGGGCAGAGGAGCATTTTGCACAATGGAGAAGCCAGAAGGAAGGGGGTAGCCCAGATGGCTGGGAGGGCTGAGAAGCACACAGAAGTCCTTCCCACAGACCAAGGCAGAGCCCCGGCCCCCTGGTTGGGGTCAGGGTCCTGAGTCTGTTACCACCTGGGCACTCAAGAGGTGAAACCAAAGGTGGGCAGGGGATGGGTGACAGCACTGGGGACTAGGTTGGTCCTAGGTCTGTGAAGCCCCTCCCCAATGCCTTGTGTCGCGGTACAGTTTTATGTACAAATAGGCGACATTTGGCCAGAGAAGACCTCCCTCAAACCCAGCCTGACCCAGTCAGTGTCTTCCTAGAGGGGACCTAGTTGGTCCCCATCCCCCTACTTCAGAGCATATCTCTTGGTAGAGGAAGAATATATGGGGACAAATTTCTCTCCTAGAGTCCCTGAAGCATCTCATGGGGCAGGGAGTGTCTCTGGGCAGCCCTGACCTCTGGGGGCTCCCTAGCCCCTATGTCTCCCCTTGGGAGTCTCTGGGGGACTTGTATTCCTGCTGGGGGCCATGGGAGCATGTCTCCCTCCCTACTCAGGCTCTTGGAGAGCCTGTTTTTCTCCCAGGGTTCCTGGGAGCACTTGAGACAAGTCAGTCTTGGGCCAACTCTCTTCCCAGGGAAGGGAGCTATCTCTGATGCGCCCGAAAAGGGATGTTTCTGGCCCTCCCCCCATCTCTCCCATGGGGGGTGTCTTTGCCCTGCAGCACTTTGGGATGAGGCTGGGCATCTCTGAGTTGTCTTTTCTCCTAGGGGCTCTGGGATACCTCTCTCTCCCGAGGGCGGGGCCTCTGGAGCCATTTCTTCCCTGGGTAGGGGTTGTCTCCGGGCGTTGGGAGGGCTTGTGTTGGCTGTGAGAAGGTCTCTTAGGGGGCGTCTCCATGCGGGACTTCTCTGGGAGGGGGGACTGTGTCTCGCCCATGGGGTTCCGGGCGGGTATGTCTGCCCATGGGGAGGGGGAGACTGTGTCTCCTCGGGTTATCTGAGTGGGGAGGGGGGCCGTGTCTCTCTCGTGTGTCGGGGAGGGAGGTCGGGGAGGGGGGTTTTGGGCGCGTCGGGTGCCCACTTTGGGGTCGTGTTTCTCTTGGTTCGTGCCACTTCCCACCGCCTCGCTCCTCCCGGGAAGGGCCCCTGCCCCGCCCCCACTCCATCCCCATCCCTGGCGCTGCGAGCACAATCCCGTTGATTTGTAATGATTTCTGTCTCTTTCTGTCTTTCTCTTTCTCTGACCTCCCCCCTCGCCGCGAGCATGCGCAGGCACCGCCCCTACCCCCTCCGGTTCGGTTCGTTTCCGGTTTGTTTGCTGAGCTGTCAATGAAAGACCCGTGTAATTATTCCCGAGCTTTACAATAAAAGTGTGAAAACCGGACCCCACTCCACTTCTTCCAGGCCCACGGGTCTGCGTCCCGGGGAGAATGAAGCTAAGTCTGGGTTGGGGGCCTTGAAGAGGACTGGGGGGACACGAGGGAGAGAAGGGACAGACCCAAGCTGGGGTTAATCGGTGCCTGGGGCATGGGGGCGAGAGGACGCAGACTGAGGACAAACCTAGTTCGTGTACCTCAAAGTGACATCTACCCCATCTGCTGGGCCCCGCCCGCTCCGGGGGCTCGGTCCGCACCGAGCTCAGGTGCAGACCAGGGATGGGGGGACGCTGGGGAGGATTCTGCTGTGCTGCTTTCTCCCATAGGTCGCCCTCCTAGGTCATGCTGGTGGGGACTGGGGCCCTTCTGTCGTTCCCTGGTGTATCACTTCCCGCTCCTCTGGCAACGCGTAAGAATTGCGGAACTGTTTGGGAGAAGGGGCGGGAGGCATCTGTCTGTCTGTCGCTTCCTCCCACGCTCAGGAACGAGGGTTGGAAGTCGGTTTCGGGGAAGCGAACCGAAAAGGTCTCAGCCCGGGTCTCTGACTGTGCTCCCCTCCCCTCTTCCGGCCTTCTGGGTCCGGCTCCGGGGTAAACACCGGCTCCGGAGAGGCCGGAGAACAGAGGCCGGATTAGCAGGTTCGCG
The DNA here is from genome assembly GCF_045843805.1 of Urocitellus parryii. Lineage (NCBI taxonomy): Eukaryota > Metazoa > Chordata > Mammalia > Rodentia > Sciuridae > Urocitellus > Urocitellus parryii. The sequence goes on along the minus strand of NC_135531.1, from coordinate 96,286,395 downwards.
GCCCCGCCTTCCCGGGCGCGCCTCCTTCTCCCGCCCAGCAGGCGCCCTCTCTCCCCCGGTCCGCGCTGCGTGGGCCTAGCTCCCGGACCCCGGGGTCGCTCCAGCCACTGGGATTAGCCGAGCGCAGGGACTAATCCCGGATGAGCCTCCGTGTAAACCCGGATCTACTGTGGGGACCTTGGGCGTCGCTGGCGCCCCTTCATCATGCCGGGACGCAAGGCATCTCGGGACCTGGAGCTCACACCGAGTCCCCCCAGCTACTTTTGGAGAGACGTGATTCTGTGTGCAGTGGGTAGGGACCAGGCCGGGGTGGCGTGAGGAAGAAGACACAGTGAGAGCAGGCACACCCCGAGCTTGGTGTTGGAAGGGAGATGGGTAGGGAGGCCACCTTGGCGGCCTCTGATTCCCCAAAGATTAGGTTAGCCCCCCCCCCAGCCTGCAACCCTGTGTGTGCCCCCCACCAACCCCCCAGCTACAGAATCACAAATCCTCCTCCTACCAGTGTACATGGTGACCCACCCTTAACCTTAATCAGTGAAGCAGTCAGCTGGAAAGGGCTCACATCATCCCCATCCCTGACTTGATCAGAAAGTGGAGTGTGAGGAGCCCTTCCTAATAGTGCTAAGCCTAGAAAAAGATGTCAGGGTTCAAGAGAGTTGGGGGGGGGTTGGGTATGGCCAACTGGGTACCAGAAGAATCATGACCCTGATTCATTTACTCATTCTACAAACATTTCCTGAGCCCTTCCCTCATGCCAGACCAGCACAAGGTACTGGGACACCCCAAGAATGACACACAATCTCTATGGGAAAGGCAGACAGGTAAACAATGACCACACCATGTGTTCAGCCCTGCCTTAAGCCGGAAATTCCAGCTGAAGAACCAAAGGAGTTGCCTCCTCCAGAGTCCAGAAGACTTCCTGGAAGGGGTGGTGCCAGAATTGCATTTTGAAAGGCACATGGGAGAAAGCTCACTAATGAAGGAATCAGCATTTCAGGTGGAAGGAATATGTGTGCAAGGACCTGGAGGTGGAGAAGAAGGTGGGGTGGCTCAGGAGAGCAAGAGAAGTTAGAGAATAACCAGGGCCAGACTAGAATGACCTGCTAGTCAACCTAGGGATTGAGAAAAGGGGAGGGCTGTTGAAGGATTCCAAGCCTCTGAAAGAAAGGTCAGATTTACATTCTTTATAGATTCAATCTTCCTGTTCCTGCCCCAAGTTTCTCTGGGAATGCCTGGATGGGAAGTGGAGAGACAGACAATAGGAACCAGGTATACTTCAAGTTGGTTAAGATGATCTCTACTTCCTTCCACTATACCTAAGGTCAAAGAAACCTGTATTAGAAACCTGGCTGTACCGGTTCCTTAGTAGCATGACCTTGGGCATGTGACTGACCATCAATTTCTTCATCTATAAAATGGAGATAATAATGAGGTTTATGGTGAGGCTTCAATGAAATCATTTGTCCACTCTTGTTTAACACATATTTGACACTATGTGGCAGGCATTGTGCCAGGTGCTGGAGTTAGAACACTGAATAAGACAGGCAGGTTCCCTACTCTTTCTCTCTCCTGAAACAAATTCTCAGTGGAGAAGACAGACAATAAACAAACAAACAAATGAGATAATTACACATTGTGTTAAAGTGTTGTGAAGGAAACAAACAGTGGGACATGAGAGAGGGTAACTGGAGATGGGGTAGAGGAAGGGGCTGCTTTCCTCAGCAATGCCAAAGAAGCTCTGAAGAAACCTGAAGGTTTGGAATTCAAAAAAGAACATTCCAGGTACTAGAAATTGCATCTAAAAAGTGAGAGGCAAGGAATTTAGCCTGAGTCCACTAAGATGCTAAGCTTCCAGAATTACTCAGAATTTACCCAGAAGGTCAGGGGACCTTCTCACTTTTCCTAACCTTCTGGGTAAGTTCTGAGTAAACTGAATAGGAGAGTTCCTGACTCGCTGAACCTCCTGTCCCCACCCATCACCTGGATGGTGTTGGAGAGTTACTGGCCTCATCAGTCAGCCTGTCTGCCCAGCTTAGTCTTGATTCCAGCTGTTCCATAGCTGCCTCCCTCTAACCCCCACTCTGCTCCAGGACTGGTTGATCTGGTCCACTCTTGTTCCCCCCTCTACCCTGGGGGTTCCTAGTCCTCTCCTTAGGCAGGAGGGACAGATTTGGCTCCTCCAGAATCTCCAATTCAGAACCTGGGCTGGACAGAATTTAGCATCTGGCCTGCAGGAGCTGAGGGGAGGAAGACACCCAAAGGAAGATAGCCAGAGTGTTGAAAGGTTTAGTCCTTGTGCAGTTTCTCCCTTGGCTTGGGTCTCACTTCAGGGAGGGGACCTGGATCCCTGTCCAATGTCCCCTTGAAGAATGCTTTCCACACATGGATACATTTCCCAGAGCCACCCGCCCTGCTGCAGAGCGCACACACAGCTCCTCTCACACACTCACCATCCAGCTGCACACTGTGTCTCCATGACAACCGGGAGGCCTGGTCCATGGATGTTAGAAATAAGTGCCAGAGGAAAAGGAGAGAGAGAGGGAGGGAGGGAGGGAGGGAGAGGAAGAGAGAGAGAATATAAGGAGAGTAACATCAGATATAAGGAGACTTAGAAAGGTAGCCTTTCGAGGAGGCCCCTATTCTTCCCTGGCACCCCCTTCCAGGAAGACATGAGTGGACTGAGGGAGGCCCTGAGGATATGGAGGGGACTAAGGACGGGCTAGGGGCTGTCTGGACACAGGTAATGGGGTACAGTGGGCAGCGAGAGGAGCAGGAGCAAGGGGAGCTTGAATGGCAGTGAGGAGTCAGGATGAGGATACTTGGTCTGGGTAAAAGGCATATGGGGGGTTGGGTGGGGGTGGGGGACTTGGGGGAGCTACTTTCCCTTATTCCAGGCCTAATTGGCTGTTCAGGCTGAAACCACCTCTTAGTCACTTAGTCTAATTAGAATTGTTCCGGAGAAGACTGTGGGGGAGGGGAAGGAGATGCAGGGGTGTGAAGGGGGAAGGGTAGGTGAAGACAGAGTTGGGTGGGGGAGGGGTGGGAGTTCCTTCTCCGACCTTCTTCCCATTCTGTCACCACTCAGTAGATGGGGTGGGTTGTAACTGTCCAGGTTGGGGTCACTCTAACACTGACCTCTCTAGTTGTCACTGCCTTCTCACACTCACCTGCTTTCCGCTCTGCCCTGTCCCCACCCATGCTATCTCTGTGTGTGTCTCTCTGATTCTAGATCTCTCTCACTCTCTCCTGCTTTCCTTTGAGAATCACTCATCTTCCCTTTTCTCCTTCCTCAGAATCTCCTGACCTTTGGCCACCCACAAAGATTGTCTAACAGATAGATAAAGCCAGTGTGGTGGCCACCCCTGTCATCCCTGCTACAAGGAAGGCTGAGGCAGGAGGTTTGCAAGTTTGAGGCCAGCCTCAGCAACCTTGGTGAGACTCTGTCTCAAAATTTGAACGGCGGTGGTGGGGGGCGGTGATTCAAGGAGCTGGGGATTTAGCTCAGTGGTAAAATGCCCCTGGGTTCAAACACCAATACCAAAAAAGGAAAAATAAAAGAGTACAATAACTCCTAAATTTGTCATTTGTCCTGTGGATTTAAGATGATCATGCATACAAACTGCTTAGGAAAGGAAATTGTAAGGGCTCAATAAATGACTGCTCTCATGGTCACTCCAGACTCCCTTCCTTTCTTTGGAGCCCTGCAAGAGCCAGGACATCTGCATCTTCCAAATCCCTTCCTCCTGTTGCTACTTTCCCTTACTCTTGGGTGCCCAAATGACTTCTTCCTAGACCCCTCCCCTTGCCTTGCCCCCATGGTCACTCAATGGGTGTCCCTGTGGAGAGGAAATAGATGCTCAGCAGGTGAGGCTTGGATCCTGCCCCTGCCTACAAGATCTGGAGGACAGACTGCTATAGCCTAGGGTCTGTTTTTCCCTGCTCTGTGGGTCTCTGAGGGGAGGAAAGGGGACAGCCATAAATGATGTAGGGGAAGCATACTTGCTAAGGGGGACAATAAGAGATGAGCAGCGTCCAGAAGCCTAAATATTTCATGGGGCTGCAGCACTGCGAAGGGCAAAGTCCCTGAGCTGTGTTTGTGAGTGTGCATGTGACTCCTTCACGTGGTTTAGAGCTGTTCCACCTGCCCAGTGCCCTCTGCACGCTCAACCTTTAAATTCCTGCACCCTCAGAAAGCTGCCCCCAGGTACCCTTTCCTAAGCCATAATGCTTCTGAAATCCTCCCAGTACATACATATTTTCTTTCTTACAGCTGTGGGAATCTGTTAGGCTCTGGGGTTGTGTTTTTACCAGGTCACATTTCTTTTTGCCTGTGTTTTCAATACCCCTACTTTAAAAAAAAAAAAAAACCATTTTGGGAATTGAACCCAAGGCCTCATGCATGCTAGGCAAGCACTCTACTACTGAGATATACTCCCAGCCGAAGTTTCCTTCTTTAGCTTCCCCGAGGACCCTTACTCATCCCCTCAGCATATCAGGAATCCAAATGTTGGAAAATCTGGTAGTTGGGTGCAGAGGTAGATGTGTGGGCTGGTGGGAAGGAGGTCAAGGTCTCCCTAATTTTATGTTGACTGAGAGGAAGTGGTCCATCAGAGCAGGTGGGAATGGAGGATAGCAACAGGGTCTAGTGGCTTCCATGCCTACACTCACAGATGAGCTGGGGGACTGCCTCTGCCAAACCTATACCCCTCTCCAGCTGATTCCAGGAGGGATACTGCATGACTCCAATCTAACTCCATATCGAAGTAGGGGAGAGGGAAGAGGAAGGTGTCCCTTTTAGTCTTCATCCCAGGATTCCCTTTGTCCTTTTCCCTGACCTTATCCCCCGTAGATCACTATTTTGTTTACTTGTTCAATTTTTGTCTCTTCCCACTAAAATAAAAGCTTACAGGATTCAAGAACCTTGTTTAATTTATTTACCACCACCTAAATACTTGCTAAATGAATGAATGAAAGAATATCTGAGGCTAGGGATATAGCTCAGCTGGTAGAGTGCTTGCCTTGTATGCACAAAGCCCTGGGTTCAATTCCCTAGCAACACACACACACACACACACACACACACACACGAACAAGAAAAAGAAAAAGAAAGGAAGGAAGGAAGGAAGGAAGGAAGGAAGGAAGGAAGGAAGGAAGGAAAGAAAGAAAATCTGCTTGGGGATTGTGCAGCCAGAACAAGAAAAGGGAGGAAGAGGGAAGACAGGCCCAGGTGAGTGGGATGTAGGTGCCAGGGACTGTGGTGGGGAGGAGGAGGGGAGTTTGGGAGGAGGGAAGTGTGGGTGGGAGAGGATGGGAGGGCACCAGGGAAGAGATGGGGTTGAAGAAGACCTGGGATGGGCTGGACCCAGTGGCTCACCTCTGTAATCCCAGCTGCTCAGGAGGCTGAGAGGAGGATCTTGAGTTCAAAGCCAGCCTCAGAAACCGTGAGGCCCTAAGCAACTCAATGAGACCCTGTCTCTAATAAAATACAAAATAGGGCCAGAGATGTGGCTCAGTGGTTGAGTGCCCCTGAGTTCAGTTCCTGGTACCAAATAAAAGAAGACCTGAGATGGAAGTAGGCAGAGTTAGACATGGGAGGGCTTTGGAGAGAGGGATGAAGATTCATGCAGGGGCTTTGGGAAGAAGGAGGCTGAACTTGGAATAGGGAGCCCTCAGCAAGGCTAAGCCTGAAATTGGGGTCTGGGGCCACCAGGAGCAACTGAATCTTAGGGGTTTCCCAGAGCCTCTGGTTCCATCAGTGTCCCTCCAAATCATTGTCACCTCCAAATCTGGGCTGGATGCCCAACCCAAGTACCTTCCTCTAGCCCTTCCAAGCCCAGAAACAGGAAATTGTAAAGGCTCAATAAATGACAGCTCTCTTGGTCACTCCAGACTCCTTTCCTTTCTTTGGAGCCCTGCAGGAGCCAGGACATCTGCATCTTCCAAATCCCTTCCTCCTGTTGCCAGCAGGGGTACCTGACCCTCTGATTACCCTGCTATATTCAGAGAGGCCCCTCCGGAAACCTTCATCCTCCCAAATCAAAGGTGACGGCAATATTAACTCATTAGCACTAAGCCACCAGAGGAAACTGGGTTGGAGGGAGTAATTGCTCACAGGGTTCAGCCTGGTCCCTTTGCCCTCTCCCCAGGCAAGGGGCCTCCTGAGAAGGCAGGCAGGGGACAGGGGAAGTAGCCTAGAATGAGGGTGGGGAGATTCCTATCAGAGGGATAGTGTCTCCCCCAGAATTGGCCAGAGTGGCTGTGTGCACCGGGGTGGGAGGGGAGCAGAGGAGATTGGAGGTGTGCACCTGCAGTGGTTGTCATGGCAACCTGACTTGGATCCCAAGGGGGTGGCTTCTCCCCCAAAGCCCTATGAAGCCTGGAACAGGAGAGTGGAGACCGTGTGTGTGTGTGTGTGTGTGTGTGTGTGTGTGTGTGTACAAAACTCTACTCCTGGGAGAGGATTGCTAGCCTAGCCTCCTCCCTCTTCTCTTCCCTACTTCTCTGGGTGAGGCTAAGACCAAGGAGGTGGCCATGAAGAAAATGTGTTAGGGTGTTAGGGAGGGGTATGCCCTTCATAAGGGGGACAGGGCGGGGTAATATGCGCATTGTACTGGGGTGGTGTCCCAGTATATGTGAAGGACAGTTATACTCAGCTGACCTACTCCAGTCCTGCAGCCAGACCACACAGGAGAGGGATTTGGGAGGAGATGCTTATTAACAAAGACAACAATAATCACAGTTAACTTTAATTGAAGACTTATTAAATCCAGCTTTGTGGTTATGGTAAGCATTTTACAGGTAGTGTCCCATGTGACTCTTACAACAGTACAGGGTAGGAATTATGGGCCCCATTTACAGATGAGAAAGCTGAGATTCTAAATAACGTGATTCCAGGTCAAGATGCTGGAAAGAGACAAGAAAAGACTCTGTAGGAAGGGAGGAGGCATAACCCAGGTTGCCAGCCCCTGAGGCCTTAGTCCTGTCCCAGGCCCTCCAGGTCACTCGTGCTCAAGGGTCCCCATGCTCTTTGACAAGATTAGTCTGGTACTATGCCAAGGGGCAGGGCCTGGGAACTTCAGATCTTGCTTGGTCTGGGCAGGAACAGCTGAGGGCACCTGTGAGGGTGTGGGGTACGCTGAACATTGGGCATCGTGATTGGCACGAGCCAGGGGAGCGGCTGGCAGCCTTGTTCCTGGTAAACACGAGGAGAGGTTACTTCACAAGGAAACAGTAATTAACTTTAATTAGCACCTTGCATCTCAGAATATTATTAACATCTCAATTTCTCTAATCAAGGCAGCAGGAGAGGGGCGGCATCTGCTTTGCCGACTCCTTCCTGGCTCTGCTCCCTGGCTTGGCATGGCTCCTGCTCAGCCCCCACCCCCTGGATGGCACCCAGGAGTGCCTCCTCAGGGCTGGGTTGCCAAGGGGAGCCAACAAGTGAGGGGGGCTTGGGTCCACAGGACAGAGAGCAGGTATAGGCCAAGGACGCACAGCTGGCCTCAGCCAACAAGGGGTAGGAGGACAGAGCTGTGTTTGTGGCCACCTTATCTTTCCAAATAGACTATAAGCTCATAAGGCAGTGTTGACTTACAATCCTACCCAGACAACAGCATGGCTGCCTCCCTGTTTGCCCTTTATCTCTTCCTCCCTTTCTTCTTGCTTCCTTCTTCTCTCCCCTCCCTTCCCTTCCCTCCTCTCTCTTCTTTGAGTTAGCCTTCTTTCTTTCTCTGTCACTGTCTCCTTCCTCTCCTTTCCATTCCTCTCACTCCCCCTCTCCTCCTCACTTGAATCCTCCATTTCCACAAACACATTAAATATCCCTTACAGCATGGGACTCCGCTCCCCCTCTGCCATACAGCAGTGGGCAGAGGATAAATCCCATCCTGGAGGAGTTTAGAATCCCACAGGGGAGATAAGACTTGGGTGTAAAGAACTCTAATTTGGGCTCCATACAGATAGTCGTCAAAATGTGAGGGATATACAGATAAAGCATTGTGGGGGGTTCTAGGAGGGAGGGAGGAGTGGAAGAGGTGAGGGACCTAACTATGGGGCACTAAGGCAGAGATCTTATGGGGCACCTCTAGGGCAACAGGAGCCTGAGGCCATGAGGGCATGTGATGCTGACCTGCACTCTTTAGAAGAAGGCCCTAACATCAGGGAGGAAAGCCCTGGAGGTGTGGGAAGTAACACTCTCTTCATTATCCCCACCCTCAATGGCCGTTAACCCTGCCACGTGTCTGATATTAATAACCGACTGTCTTTCTTGGTCTAATTACTGCCGACTGCTGCTTGCACAATTGGTTATTTGGCAGTATCCTCAGGGCTTTCTCTCTGGTCCATCCCATTTGTATTATCGAGTGCCTATTATGTCTCCAGGGCATCTGCGCTGGTCCACAGTGGCCTCATCAGTACCCCTCACCTGTGGCTGCACTTGTGACTACAGTATCACCCCACAATCTCCAACTTTGAAACAGCTAGAAGACAGGGATAAGATTAAGGTTCAACTGTAAATCTTGTTCTACAAATTCAGAAGGCCAGTTCAACATCCTGTGCAGACCCAGTCTCAAACCCACAGGACACACACCATTTGATTTTATTATATTTACCTTGGTTCAGGAAACTGATCTCACATCAAGTTTCCGGGTGCCAAGTGGGGACAGGCTATATTGGACCACCCTGCTAATATGGGCCATGACACCAAGACACCATGACACCTTTCCTCTGCTATAGTTGTATTCACCATTTAGGATTGACTTTCATGAAACTTAGAGGATTAATGTAATTCTCACAGTAACCTGGAGAGGCCGGAATCATAAACCCATTTTATAGTTGAAGACACAAGACAAAGAGGTGAAAAGTCACCGGCTGGGAAGAAAGTGAAAACAGGGCGGGGACAAACAGTGCTGGGATCACTTTCATAATTGCAGTCTCCTCACTTTACTGTGAGCCCTCGGTCCACCCAGAGCTGGGGCCATGGGGAGGCCTGAGCAGGGGCCCTGGCCCGGGAACTAGAAGAATGGCCACTTGCCGGTTAGCAAACAGCCTGTTAGCGCTCCCTCTCCTCCGACTCCTCCCTACCTTCCACCCAGCTCCAGCTCCCTGAGGGAGGGCGGGGGCTGGGCCTCTATAATTATAGAGTAGCCTGCACAGGGCGGAGAAAAATCTGACGTTTTCCAAAGGCCTTTTTGATGTTGATGATTATGGCGATGACGAGGCTGTCCGAAGACTGGGGACTTTTTTGTTTCTCTCTCCATCGGGGTCTCTCCTTCTCTGCCCTGAGGACTGGTGTAGTCAGAGGAGGACCAGCACCGGCTCCTCTTTGCAGGGGGATGAGGACGGACTTGGCCAAAGGGAAACCCGGGGACTCAGTCCACCCTTCACCTCGCGCTGGGCACAGGGGTGCGCTGACGTGATCATTAGCATAATATTTGCATAAAGAACAATTGAGGAGATTGGAGTCGGGCCTCAGAGGAAACACCTGCAAGGAACTGTGAATGAGAGCCTCTCCACCCCCACCCGAGGTCCCTCCTACCTCCACCCAGGATCCCGGGAAGCGGCAGGAGCCCAGCATAACTAATGACGATGGCGATCAGTTGTAATTTACAGAGCGCCTACTAAGGGCCCAGCACTGACGTGGGTGTTCCCTGCCTCACGCCCCACCCGAAGTGATGATGTTTATAATCCCCATTTTTACAGAGGCGGAAACTGAGGCTCAGTCCCCACCCCACCTGTTCAGGTCATGTAGACTATGTCACGGCAGAACTGGGCTTTTTTTTTTTTTTAAACATGTTTTTAGTTATAGGTGGACACCATACCATTATTTTATTTGTTTGTTTTTATGTGGTGCAGGGGAAAGAACCCAGTGCCTCACGCATGCCAGGCAAGCACTCTACCACTGAGCCACACCCTGGCCCCAGAATTGGGCTTCTTAAAGGGTCATGTGATTCAGTGCTCCCAAATCTCACTGTGGGGCAGAGTGCTCTGGGCTTCCTTCAGGCTCCATGATTCAGTCTCTATGGGTTCCCGGGATCTCAGGAGGCTTGGAATTGGGTCTCAAAGACAGGCTTTTACACACAAACACACATGCTCACGTACACATATGCCCTGCGCCCCGCCCCTCCCCCACCGTGCTTCTGGAGGCAGAGGAGCGGGCTGACTTGGCCCATAACCAGGTTAGCCAAGATCCAATTAACTAGTTAGCGCAGGCAGAGCTGGGGGCAGGCAGGGCGCGCAGGAGAGCGGGACGGATGGGTCGGGTAATGTGCAGAGACAGCCAGAGACAGCAGCTCCGCTCTAACCTGATAAGCAGCTCCCAACATCTATGTGCCCCGCCTGGCAGGCTGAGCCACCTGATTCCAAGAGGCTGAGGGGTGGGTGCCAGCGGTCAACTTCTGAGTCCTCTGTCACTTCACAACACCCTAAGCCTGTGTCCTCCCCTCAGCAACACTCACTCCTGCTCTTTTTTTTTTTTTCAGGGCTGTGAGGCAGGCAGCTTCTGGGAGATACATCTTCATCCAAATGAGGCCAAAGGAGAAAGCTGGGAATATCTGTCATGTGCAAGGAAGGAATGGGTGCAGTCACTACCTCCAGGTGGGAGGGTGGGGGAACGCTGCTGGAGGAGTTCATGGGGATGTGGAAATAACAATAGCCACTATTTATGGAGTTCACATTTATGTGTACTCTCTCATTTACACTCCTGCAACCCTTGGCTGTGGGTATTATTAGAAGCCTCAATTTGCAGATAAGAAAAACGGAGGCTTAGAGAGGTTAAGAAACTTGCCTAAGGTCACACATCTATCAAGCCTCCTTAGCCTCAGAAACCCACGATCTACTCCCCTGGACTAGGTCTAGCACTGAAAACAATGTCACTGACAGCAGTACTACTTGCTTTTGCATATCACTTTGATACTAGAGATGGGAGCTGTTCGGTCCCTGTCTCAACGTCAGAGCTTACAAAGGCTTTCTGGATTTACCATAGGTAGTTGTTTTATCATGAGGTAGTTGTTTTAGTTCTGACTTCAGTTTTACAGATAAAAGGAATTGGAGCTTGGAGGGGCAATGTGACTCCCAAGACTCACAACTGGCAAGTATCAGTCAGAACTTGAACCCAGGCTAGTTCTCACCTGTAGTCTAGTGCTCTTTTTTTTGGAGGGGGGTGGTTACCAGGGATTGAACTCAGGGGGCACTCGACCACTGAGCCACATCCCCTGCCCTATTTTGTATTTTATTTAGAGACAGGGTCTCCCTGAGTTGCTTAGCACCTTGCTTTTTGCTGAGTCTGGCTTTGAACTTGTGATCCTCCTGCCTCAGCCTCCCAAACTGCTGGGATTACAGGTGTGTACCACGGTGCCCGGCTTAGTCTAGTGCTCTTAAGGAGACAATGGAAAAAGAAAGACATTGTATCCTGAGGTCAAGGTGGATCATTTGTCTATTTATTTGTTTTTCATAAGCTTGTTGGAAACCATGTGTGTGGTTGGCATATTTATTCGGGGTGGAGGAAGCAAATGGCTTCTTGCCTTCATGCAGCAGAAGGAGAGGAAAGCCCTGAAGTCTGTGAACTTGGAGCTGTCTTGGTCAGGGGACTTCAGGGAAGGAAGGACCAAAAGACATCCTTTCTCTGTTCCTTATGGCTCCAGACTATCTTTTGTTTGATTTTGTCATGTTTTTTCAGAGGCAGCAACTGAATCCCAGAGACCTTAGGAACTCTCCAAGGTCACACACAGAGACAGAAATACAAACCAGGCCTCTGGACTTGAAGGCTCATTTCCTGTCAACCTGGAACCCCCCACTCATTGCAGGATGGAGGCTTCCTAACACCACAAGCCCTGAGTTCTGGTTTGTGTCCTCCTCCCATCCTAGAATGAAGGAAGCCCATTTCCCTCCTGTGCTCTGAGAGGAGAGAATCAGTGGAACCCCTGCAGCTAGGGCTTGGAGTTCTGCATGTGGGATGAGCCCATGGAGCAGGAAGAGTAAGAGGACTGCTGCTTTCATGGGACACAGTATTTGGGCAATGCCTGCAAGAACATGTGTGTACTCTCTGTTTTCTCTGATACCAGCACCAGAAGGGTTAAGACGTCCCCAGCCCAGGGGACCAAGGAGTTGTCCACACAGGAAGCTACTCTCCCAGTCTCAAAGGCCTCTGGGGAAGGGGGAGGGGAGTGACTTTCTCAGTCTCTTTCCCAGGCTCCTCAGCCTCCCTGGGGATCCAGCTACATGCCAGAGAGGTGACCCCTGACCCGGCCCCCTCCACTGACTCCCCAGCCCGGGTGAAGGCTCTCTGATCCAGGCTCAGGGCCCTCAGGGCACTGGGAGGCTGAGACCACCCCCACATCCTCACCTTGTTTTTTTTTCCCATCATCCCATTTACTCCCCTTGGGCCTGGCTCCACTCCTGTTCCACATTCACCATGTCCAGACCCCTAAACTTCATCCTCCGCTCCATCTCTGGGCCCCCTGTCCTCTCCTCCCATCCCTCGCATTTGTAATCTTCTAAAAATAAAAACTTGTGATTCAAGTAGGCAACTCCGGAAATATACAATCCGGCTCAGGCATCCTCTGGGTGGGGACAAGGAAGGACCCACATACAAACAAATGCCCAGACCTAGCAGCCCTGCATCCACAGGTAAACACAGGAACCCAGTCTGTTCCTGAAGAGAAAGAAGGCAAGGGGTGGGGGGTAGAACGGGTGGGAGGGAGGAGAACACTACCAGGGAGCTCTTGAACTAAGGTCCCTAACAAAGATGGTCTGGGGTCTTTCGCCAGGAGTGATTGCTGTCTTCCCACTTTCTAGGCAATGGCTTGGAGAAGTGTGGGCTGCCTCCCAGAAGGCCAGTTCTGACCATCCAGGGTCAGGACTAAAATCTAGGGAACCCTCCCAACCCCTCAACAGGTTGGGGTCATATCCCCTGAGGGTATCCAGTTGCTCTGCTTCCCAGGGATGGATGGGAAGAGGGCCATTTTGGGCAAAGCTGATCAAGCATCTGTTCCCAACCCTCTGCCTCCTCCTGGATCCTGGCCAGTACAGAGGCCAAAGCGGGCCCAGGAGTTTGAACATCTGAGATCTGCTTGTGTTTCCAGCTGTGCAACCAAGTAACCATGGGAAATGGGTTCCACAGTAGCCCAAAAGGACACTCTAACTCATCTGTGGCATTCCAGGGCCACATCCTCAGGGTGGCAAAAGGACCAGACTATACTGTATTTCAGTGAGATTTACTTCCCTACTGGGTCCTACAGCATTTCTTTTTTTTTTTTTTTTGGAGGGGGGGCACTGGGGATTGAACCCAGGGGCACTCAACCACTGAACCACATCCCCAGTCCTATTTTGTATTTTATTTAGAAACAGGGTCTCACCGAGTTTCTTAGGGCCTCACCATTGCTGAGGCTGGTTTTGAACTTGCGATCCTCCTGTCTTAGCCTCCCAAGTTGTGGGGATCACAGGCGTGGGCCACAGCGCCTGGCCCTACAGCATTCTGATGGGAATTGTGGAATAGCTCAGTCAGAGTAAATTCTGGGGGCCTCATGGACCGTAGAAATTAATGAAAAGAAGATTGGTTAACATTTTTTCAAGTATTTCCTGGGTGCCAAACCTGGGCTAAACAATACATATATATTATTCTCAGTCCTGTCAGGAAATCATTTTTATCATCCCTAATTTACAAATAAGGAAACTGAGGCACAGATTGCTCATAGAGTTGGTCCTGGGTCCCAGTAGTAAATGGCAAAGCTGGGACTGGAATTCAGGTCTGTCTGATTCCACAGTCTTTCCTCTTAACCTCTGTGCTAACGGCCTGAGGGTATGGCCCTCCACTGAGGCGGCAGCTTGAAAGCAACAGTGTTCTCAAATTTAAGTGCACACTCCGCATGTCTCAGGGTAGTGACCTGCTGGGAGACTTGGGTTTCCTCTTGCACTGATTTGGGCTTGTACTCTGCCCTTGTGCCAAAGTCAGTGGGCACAACACAAGGGGTCAGACCATCTCTGGCTCCTGTTCCTGGCCACCCTCAGTTCAAACCTCCCGGTGGCAGCAGAGAGGCCTGCTGCAGGGGCTCTGGGAAGCTGCCCATCAGCCTCATCCCTAGATTCTTGTCCCTAATGACTAGCATCCTGACTGCCCTGACTGCCGGCCTGCAGGCCTGGCTGACCCTTGCTGACCCCAAACAGGCTGTCTGCTGTGGCAGTCTCCCAGGGGCAGCAGCAGAAGTCCTGTTTGCTTTTCCATTTCCTTTGGGGGCTAGGGGCTGGGCGGGCCTGATGGTGGGCTTGGAAGGGGCCCTCCCATAGCATGATTGCAGAGGAGATAAGACTGGGGCTAGAGATGTAGCTTAGTGGTAGAGCACTTGCTTAGCTTATGCATAGACCCTGGGTTCAATTACCAGTACCTCCAGGAAAAAAAAAAAAAGCAAAGAAAAGAAAAGAAAGATTGACTTGAGAACTTGCCCTTCTCTCTTCTTACCATATTTGGGTCATTTTCAGCCAGTGTTTTCCTGCCACATCTGGCTTTACATCCTAGGGAAAAATAAGCCTATCCTCTTAGGCCCTTAGGAAGCTGTTCAGCTCTTCCTATACCATGAATAATTCCCAAGAGCAGGCATTTTGCATTGAAGCCTTTTTGGTTTAGACAAAATTTATCTATCATATCAGAATGAGATGATGTTGAAGGATCCCACCCTTCAAGTTGGTAAACATGTACTCATAAACCAGTACCTGATGTGTGTGCAGCGTATATGTATATATGATATATATATGCATATATACCGTGTGTGTGTGTATATATATACACACACATATATACCATATTTGTATATGCATGTATATGTGGTTGATATATGTGACACTGCTGAGCACTTCATGTGCATTCTTATTTAATACAATGAGGGCTGGGGGAGTAGCTCAGGGACAGAGCACTTTCCTATCATGTAAAACATCCTGGGTTCCATTTTCAGAACCAGGAAAAAATAAAAAACTTAGCCTGTGTGCAGTGGTGTGTGCCTATAATCCCAGCTGCTGTTGAGTATGAGGCAGGAGAATCACAAGTTTGAGGTCAGCCTCAGCAACTTAGTGAGGGCTGGGAATGTAGTTCAATGGCAGAGCACCCCTAGGTTCAATCCCTCGTACCACACACACGTGTGCACACATGCACACACAAACCACCTTCAAAATGACCCAAAGACTTAGGGTCTTTTTGATTTTGGATGAGAAACTGAGATTACAGTCTTACAGTTAGTAAGCGGATGAGCTGGAATTTAAACCCAGGCCTGTAGATTAGGGAGCTTTTTTGTAGTCACTTCTTTTTTTTTTTTTCTTTTTTGATACCAGGATTGAACCCAGGGGTGCTTGACCACTGAGCCACACCCCCAGTCCTATTTTGTATTTTATTTAAAGACAGGGTCTTGCTGAGTTGCTAAGTGCCTCGCCATTGCTGAGGCCAGCTTTGAATCAAGATCCTCCTGTCTCAGCCTCCCAAATTGCTGGGATTACAGGCGTGTGCCACCACTCTCAGCTCTTTATTTTTATCTAGAGACAGGGTCTCAATAAGTTGCTCAGGGCCTGGCTAAGTTGTTGAGGCTGGCTTTGAACTTGTGATCCCCTTTCTCAGCCTCCTGAGCTGTTGGGATTATAAGCATGTGCCACTACACCTGGCTTGTGGTCACTCTTCTAACTGATGGGCCTTTGTACATGCCCCACAAGTGCACATGCCCCTCAGATAAAGTGGGTAGCATTTCCTGAAATTCTGTAACTGCTCGGGGCAGTTCTGATGGGCTAGGCCATGTCCTGCAACCTGGGTCAGGCTTTGCGCTAAGCCTCTAATTGGCTGCTGGCCAGTGCCTACCTTTCCTACCAAACTCCTCTGATCAATCACTTGTGGTTGCTTTGACCCTCAGGAAGCACTGTTCCATCCATCTCATTATGGCAACTCTTGATAGTTTCCCCTTACCAAAGTAGCCCTTTCTTCCTTTCATGTTTGTCAGTTAAGCTACTAATTTTTATGTGTTCTCTGTCCTTTGCTTTATAGGTTCAACCTGAGCCTCCTTCCCACTGTGACCTTGGGGTTTCAGGAAAAATTCCATTCAAACTTCTCCTCCCCATTCCTACCAGGATGACCTTGATACATAAATTTAATTCTACCCCTCTGTCTGCCGCTCTCTTATCTCAACCTTTCTCTGGTCTTGTCCCTCCTGTACCTCCTCTGACTATCTCTGCTCTCTCTTTCACCACCTCCCCCGAGCCAATGCCACGGAACCACCCAACACATGTAAGTGTGACTGCCTTTAAAATGTAACTTTCAAGGAACCTGAAGTTGAGTGACAGTAAACAGAACCTTGGAGACCCAGACATCATCTAGGGCTTACGTGGACTGAGCCGTGGAAACCTGAAAACACAGCAAGATGGGAGAGAGAGAGAGAGGGCTGGGGATAATCAAAAGAATGAGCTGGAGGGAGAAGTGGGAAATGGAGGAAGCAATATTGATTCAGTCAGGCCCCAAGAATTCTTTACTGTGAGTATGCAAAGGGCCCTCTCTCTCTCTCTCTCTCTCAGATCTGCCAATCCAGGAGTGACAAAGAAGCTTCGAGTCACAGGCTAATGTGGAATGATAAGTAGGAGCTGCCTAGAAGAGAGTGCCATTATTGATTAGCAATGTCTGCCGTGGTCGCTGGGTGAGAGATGGTGGTGTGTGCTAGGATTTACATCCTTGCTCTGGTTTCAGTGTCTTCACTATTGAGCAACTAAGGAGCCCAGGGTGGGGGCGGGGGAGTATTTGGCCAAGGTGAGCTGCAGGCAGCTCTCAAACCTCTTGCTGTCTCCTAAAACCCAGGTGGCATTTCTTAGTTAGACTTAGACAAGGGACTGAGGAAGAATGAGGAGTTCAGAAGCCTTGAGTAAGGGATAACTGCAGAGGAACAGCAAATCTGGAGCTGTGGGAAGTTCATGGATGCATTGGACTGGACCCCAGAGGGATGCCCAGTTTTTATTGGGGGATCAGGCATCTCACTTTGTCCAACACCTCCTGGGTATCTCTGCCACCTCTCTTTCTCTCCCCTCCCCCCCACCCCCAGCTCTTTTTTTTTTTTTTTTTTTTGGTATTAGGAATTAAACCCAAGGGCACTTAACCACTAAGCCATATCCTCAGCCCTTTTTAAAAGCAACCACTAGGGGCTGGGGCTGGGGCTTCATGGTAGAGCGCTTGCCTCGTGGGTGTGAGGCGCTGGGTTCAATCCTCAGCATCACATAAAAATAAATACATTTAAAAAAAGATATTGTGTCCATTTACAACTAAAAAAAAAAAAAAAAAGCAACCACTAGGTAGGTTGTTTACATCCTCACTAAGTGGCTGAGGCTGGCCTCCAATTTAACAATCCTTCTGCCTGAGCCTTCTGAGCTGTTTAGATGACAGGCATGGCCACTGGACCCTGGCTCTCTGCCACCTTTCTTGAACCTCTTCTGACCTCCTCTACTTTTTTATTTTTAATATTTATTTTTTAGTTGTAGTTGGACACAAGACCTTCATTCCATTTAATTATTCTTATGTGGTGCTGAGGATTGAACCCAGGGCCTCGCATGAGCTAGGCGAGTGCTCTACTGCTGAGCCCCAACCCCAGCCCCTGGACCTCCTCTACTTCTGTCCACCACAGAGAAAAAGGAAGATCCTTGAAGCAGAGGCCTGGGCTCTCTTTAGAGAATCCAGTCAGAGGGAAAGAAGGTGAGAACGGGGCTAGGGTGGCATAGCGCCCCAGGGGCAGAGGCCCTGGCCATGTGGCAGTGAAAGAGCTCTGAAAAGGGCAGCAAGGAGGAGGAGCTGGAAGCCGGGCAGGAGGTGAGCAAGGAGCACCTGTGCGCAGGTTTGGTGTGTGGGCCCGAGAGAAGAAAGAACCTCCAGGTGACAGGAGCTGCAGAAGGGGATAATGATACCCTGGCAAGGCAGCAGGGGCCTGGAGCCCAGCCCAGCCAGGGGGATGGCGCAGCTAAGCCATCAGGTGCCACCCACAGGCTGGGGGACGTGAGCAGGGAGGGGAAGTGGGCCTGAGGTGGCCGGGACCAGCGCAGCCCTGGAGGTTTGCTCTAGAGCTTCTGCCTGCCTCCCTCCCTCCCTCTGTCTCTGTTGCTCTCCTCTCTCTCTCTCTCCCCTTCCCTCTCTTTCTCTCTTTCAATACTCGAGATTGAACCTAGGGGTCCTCTACCCCTGAGCCACATCCCCAGCCCCATTTTTGATTTTTATTTTGTGACAGAGACTGAGTTTCCTAGGCTGTTCTCAGACTTGCAATCCTCATGCCGCTGAGATTGCAGGTGTGCACTGGTGCCAGCTCCATCTGTCTCCTACTTTCTCTCTTCTCCCTCCTCAACCCATCCACACCACAGAGTCTCCACTGGGAGCAGAATAGTGAGAATGGGGGTGTCAGGAAATACCTGGGAGCTGCTTTAATCCAGACCATCTGCCCGAGGCTGTGAGAAGAAGCCAGGCCACTAGAGTCCCAAGAGCAGAGAATCAGATCTGGACACTGCACACCCAGTTTTCACAAGAGAAGACTGAGCTGGGTATTATGGCACACGCCTATCATCCCAGCAGCTTGGGAGGCTGAGGCAGGAGGATCACAAATTCAAAGCCAACCTCAGCGATTTAGGGAGGCCCTGAGCAATTCAGAGAGACCCTGTCTCTAAATAAAATATAAAAAGGGCTGGGGATGGGGCTCAGTGGTTAAACGCTCCCGGGTTCAATTCCTGGTACCAGAGAGAGAGAGAGAAAGAGAGAGGTAAAGATCTCCCCAGAGCTGGTGTCTCAGACAGTCCCTTCAGTTTGCCATCCACTTTCATCTCCCTTCTTCTGGGGAGCAGTCCTTCCCTAGGGAACTCCCTTCCCAGTGTCTATTCAGAGAGGGCTGACCTTCCTGACCTTACCTCAAACCCCAGGGTGGACATGAGACCGTATGTCAATTTGTGCCTGTCATCCCCAGGCCACTGTGATTCAATAGAAATTGATCCAATGACATCAGCACTGAATCTTTTGCTGAACTACTGGGAAAAGGGTGTTTCTTTCTGTTCGGTTTGTCACATGGAAGATTGAAGCCTCCCATGCTTAGATTATTTAGGGTGGGGCTACCAGAGAGTAATGCTATCTCCAAAGGAGAGCAGGCCCAAGTCAGAGAGGCAGATGTCAGATGACATCATCTGAGTGCCTGGATCCAGCTATGCCTGAAGTCTATTCCTGAGCTTTTTAATTATGGGAGTATAAAAGCTTAAACCAGTTTAAGCTGATTTTCTGTTGCTTGCATCCCAGAGACTCTAAGTCAGCTTTAGAGAAACAAGTGGAGAGAAGGGCAACCCAGAGAGAGAAACAACTACAGGGGTAAAGACTGAGTTTGATGGGAAAGTAGGAGTGTATGTGGCAGAAGGTGTCCGCTAGGATCACTACTGAGCCGACACTTAGCAGTAAAGCAGGAATATCAGAGTTTATTGAAAAGAACACAGCCAAAAATGTTTTTCCGAGAGGCCAATCTGAGATGGGGAAGACCTTGTTGCTGCTGACTTGGTTATCTGTATAATAGTAGTAGTCTATAGGAGCCCCTTGTCTGTGCAGGGTGTGGGTCTACATGGGGTGGAGAGGGAGACAAAGTCAGTTGGAGTTTATCCGGTCAGCGAACAGTTGCAACAGACATCTATACTAATAGATCCTATGACGTCAACTGAATTCCAAGACAGATCTTTAAAGACAAGCGAAAACATTCAACCTGGCCCTCTTGTTGCATGTACTGGAACTCCTCCCCTAACTCAACCCCTTCCTTATTGGATGTTCCCAGATTCCATCTGAGGTACAGTATGTAAATCTCAGGGATAAACACGAGAGACAGATGGCAGAACTAAGTGGTTCAGGTTGCACAACTCCAACACGTTATGAGATGCAGCCCAGAGAGGGCAAGCCCCGCTGGCCCCTCACCCTCTAGTGGCAAGATGTGCTGAACCCTCTTTAGTCATAAACCTAATGAGAGGAGCTCCTGGGGGGTGACCACAGGTCCGCACCAAGGCTGCTGCAGGAGGTGCCAGGTGGGGTGGAGGCCACGGGAGGAAGCAGTGTCCAGAACTGATAAGAAACTCCCTTCCCTGGTCCCACGCACACTGTTATGTCTGCACTGGGAATCCTCAGGGGTGAAAGGGAGGACAGAACCCTAAGGAAAGACAGAGAGGGTAGAAGGTCTTGTTCCTGGTGCCTGGGAGACTCATTACCCCACTTCCTTCACTGGGCAACTATTGATGTCTTTAAAACAAACAAACAAAAACAAAACAGAACAAAAAATACTGCATAAATAAGATACAGCCTTAGCTGAGCATGGTGGCACATGCCTGTAATCTCAGTGGGTAGGGAAGCTGAGACAGGAGGATCACGAGTTCAAAACCAGCCTCAGCAACAGCAAGGCGCTAAGCAACCCAGCAAGACCCTGTCTGGAAATAAAATACAAAATAGGGCTGGGGATGTGGCTCAGTGGTTGAATGCCCCTTAGTTCAATGCTTGGTGGTAATAATAATAATAATAATAATAATAGCAGACTTCTAATGTATTTGTACATATAAAATATACCTAAGCTGGGTGGGGTGGCCAGTCTGTCGTTTTTTTTCCCCTAATAGTGAAGACTGACCCCAGGGCCTCCCACATGCTAGGCAAACACTCTACCAGTGAGCTACATCCCTAGCCCTTTTGTTTTTTTTATTTTGAGACAGAGTCTGGCAAAGTTGCTCAGCCTGGCCTTGAACTTGTGATCCTCCTGCCTCAGCCTCCCCAGTAGCTGGGATTATAATTATGCACCGCTGTGCCTGGCCTAACTCTTCTTTTCTTACAGTTATATGTTAATTTGATTTATTTATCCATTCTTTTACTGATGGATGTGTAATTTGTTTCTGAGTTTTCGCCATTGTAAACAAGAGCACTGTGCACATGTATGAGTGTTTCTTGAGGATTCATTCCTAGAAGAGAGATTCCTGGCTTAAAATGTGTATGAATTTTTCATTTTGAAAGATATTGCCAACTTGGAGTGAAGACTTTTCCCTGTGAAGGAGCCCTTTCTCCCGCGGGCTGAACCAGAGACAAAAGACAATCAGGGTGGAAAGAGCATGGGTTGTCCATTCAGACATATTCAGGTTCAAATCCCGGCTCTGCCGCTTTCTTTCTGTGTGAACTTGGTTAAGTCTCTTAACCTCTCTGAGCTTCTGTTTCCTTAACTGCCAAGGAACACATAACGGCTGCCTCACAAAGCTATCATAAGGATCTAATGGTGTTTTGGGCCAAGCCTTCAGCATGGATGGGCCTGGCACACAGTAGGCTCTTGACCAATGCTAGCTTTCTTCCCCTCTTGAATCCCCTTCTGCATTCATCATGGAAGAGCAGGTCTGAGGAGAGGCCTGGGAGACTGATTTATCAGTGAATGACATGCAGAAGACAGGCCTCCACTGGGACCTTTCTCTAGATGGTCTCTCCACCCCAGCCATTGCCTTTCATACTCTTGCCCAGGAGAAAAAAGGGGATCCTTGAAAGAGCAGTGAGGTGTCTGGATGCTGTTCAACCTGGCAAGAGTGGAGCTGAGCGACAGGTGAAGAGGTGGTAATAATAATAATAATAATAATAAGCCTTGTAATGTATTTGTACATATAAAATATACCTAAAATAAACCTAAGCTGGTAGATGTAGTTATGATGGTTCGGGGAGGTTGTGGGCCTGAGGGAAGTAGCTTGCCCTATTTGTTTATGTATTTGTGGTGCTAGGGACCAAACTCTAGGCAAGCACTCTACTGCTGAGCTGCATCCCAGCCCATAGTTCACTCTTTCTGAGCTCAGTTTCTTCCTCAGTAAAAGGAAGGAGCCAATACCCCCAGTCCTACCTTCCTCAGTGTCTCTGACAGTAGATGTCTCCACAGGCCAAAGGGCAAGAGTGAATCCAGGTAGAAATGCTTTTCTAAAAACAGTCCAGATGGGGAAGGAAGGACTGAGCCAGACTGGCTGAGTTATCCCTAGAGTGATTTCCCGTGTTCCCTTGACTGTATTTCCTGGTTCCCGATTCCTGGGCGCTGGGGAAGCTGAGATCTGGCCATCGCCTCACTTAGCATCTCACAGTGACATCCTGGCTTCCTGCCCAGGCCCACTCACAGGGTGTAGTGCTCACCCTGCAGGCCCCAGTGCCCTGCCCATCAGCCTCACAGCAAGGCCTCAGCTGGCGGGAAGGGACAGACAGGAGAAGTGCCTGAAAGCCCAGGGCTCTGTCCAGCTCCACCTGACTTCAGTGGCTAAGAGACTAGACCTGGGCCATCTCACCCAATGCCTTCCTCTCCGGGGTCAGGACAGCTTGTGTTCTGTGCCTGAGCATGATCCTGGGCTGAGCCGGAGAGAGAAAAGGCAGGACAGAGAGTGAGGAATTGAGCAGTGAATGTGTCCCCTTTATGGTCCCTTAACCCACAATGGAAGTGGGCCCTAGAGTGCCTTGCCAATGGCCGCAGGGGATGGACAAAGGAGCAAGAATACCTAGTAGAACCAGCCTTCAGGTTGAGATTGGGGATGAAAGGCACTCAGTGCCCCCTCAGTTGCTAAAAGAATAAAAGGAAAAAGTAGAATAAACCAATATGTGCAAAGAAATGGAAGAAAGCAGTGCTTGAGGTAATGACTTCCAATGGGGGAGAATCAGGAAGGGAGTTACCATTTATGGGACACTTAGAAGATGCCAGATACTGCACCTGCATAATTCCTTTCTTCCTGGTGACCACCTTCACGGGTACGGGCTATCCTCAGCGCTCCAGTTAGCAGATGAAGAAACCGAGGTTCTAAGAGGTTCTCAGTCACACTGCTAGAAAGAGGTTGCCCTGGAATGGAAGCCCAGCACTGCCTTTCTGACCGCAAAAATGAGGCTGCGTGTTCCTCCGCGGGGCTCAAGACCATCCTATTGCGCATCTACCTAGCCTCGGCCTTGCCTCACACCCAGCCTCCTCCAGCTTCTCCATCTCCTGAGAACCGCTCCAGCCTCCCCACTCGCTCCTCACTTGGCTTCCTCTTTGGAAACCAGCCACAGGTTTTTTTCTTCCATGTGAGGGAGAAAAAATGGTCTCGTTCCCCACCCCCAGGTCTTCCCATCCTCTCATCCATCCAAACCTAAGCATCTTTCTCTCTCTTCCCCCTCCCTGCTCTCAACTTGTTTTTTTTTTTCTTTCTGTTTATCCATCACTAGAATCCACCACCCCCTTCCCTCTTGCCTGTAGGTTCTGTGGCTATAATCAAATCATAACTTTTATTAAATTTAAGATTACTTTTTAATGGAATCAATTTCTTGTGTGGTGCTTCTCTGCCTGCCTGCGGGCTCCGCCAGCTCTGGGCTCAGCACCCACCCGCACAATTGTCTCTGCCGCTGGCATTTCTGGCTAAGCTGCTTCCCGAGGAGGGGCAGCTGTGCCATCCCTAAACACACACACACCCAAGTGCACCTTGTCGCGGAGCCCCAGACACACAACCACCAAGCCCCAGGCGCCCACACGGAGTGGTGGTGGGGGCCAGGGAGCCAGGATGGAGGTGGCGGGGGCAGGAGGAGGGAGCTGCAGAGGGACGCCGAGGGCGCCCACCAAACCCGGAGCTGAGCAGACATTTCTCAGCCTGTTAATTTCCTACAGTTCTGTTTTCCAGCCTCAGAAACAAGCTGGTTTCTGCCAGTCCACCTCCTTCCCACTGCATTGTGCAGCTGGAGCAGGGAGGGGCTGTGGGGGGGAGGGGAGTACCAAGGAACAGCAAGGAGAACCGGGGTCTTCATTGGATTTTTAGAAGTCCAGGCATCCAGGCAGGACGCAGAGAAGCATCTGAAGCTGTGCCCCCCACCCCCTCAAAGAGAAGCCCAACTGAGAGATTTGCAGTCTGGACCTGCCTAACCCTACTGTCTGGGCCACAGGAGGAAGGGGTCTTGGGGGTACTGCAGGCAATGTTGTTCTGGAGGTAGGAGAGGGAACAGGGAGGGCAGAGGTTGGAGGGGGTCACTTTGGTGGAGGGGACATGGCTGGAGAGTGCTGTTGGGTGAGCAGTGCCCTCATGGAATCTGTAGATGAGGGTTTGCTGATTCAGCAGAGAGACTTAGACACATTCTTGAGCTGTCTGGACAGTTCTGGACTCTGCTCCAGCTTTTCTGGGAGGCTCCCTGGCAGTGTCAGGTAGACAGAAGATCCTGGGTGGACAGGTGGCTCTGGGGCCTGAGGGTGGCCATCTTGTCTTCCCACACTGTCTCAGAGCACCTGGTTACTGAGTGTCAGAGGGAGCCTCCTGTGTCTGCAGTTGGACAGATAGTGTGGTGGGTAAAAGCGCAGGCTCAGGCCTCAGGGAGTTCTGTGACTCTACATTCCCATGCTTTCTAACTGTGTGACCTTGAACAAGTGACCTAATATCTCTGACCCTGTTTCTTCACCTGGAAAGGAAGATTCCACAGAATAATGCATGTGGAACATATGGCGTGGAGCCTGGCACAGCTCAACAAGGGGACTGCAGGTCTTCTCTTTTTTTTTTTTTTTTTTTTTTGGTGCTGGGAATGGAACTCAGGGCTTCCTGCTCTCCTGCACGCTAGGCAAGTGCTCTGTCACCGAGCGATAACTCAATCTTAGAAGACTGCTTGTCTTTTAAGCACCAACCAAATACATCCACATAGCCCACAAGCTGCCTTGCCTACAGGGGTTGGGACCTGAGCCATGTGGTAGAGGGGGCAGACTTCTCCAGGCGGGAGGCTGGGCTTCTGAATGAAATTCAGGCTGAGACCAGAGAACATGACGTGAGGACAATTCCCAGGATTGGAACCCAGGACATGACAGGGCTTTGATCAACCTTCAAGGGAAGGAGTGGTTAATGTCTGTTGGGAAGACAGGTGGAAGACTGATGAAGACACCTGGATACCGAACCCATTTCCTCACCTTGAACTTCCAGGGGGGACCAGTGAGCTGGAAGGTGGATTCCCTCTGGGGCAAGATAAAAGGAGAATATTCTGTGGTCTATTCCTCCCCTGCAACTTTGCAGCCTGGGCTAGCACCTGTTGGTTTTGGAGACTTTACAGGGCTCTGACATCCTTAGACAAGGGGAGTCTATAAAGATTTAATTAGGCACTGTGAATGGGTGACCTTTGCCTCCCATGCCTGTCCTCCAACCCTAGGGAGAAGGAAGAGACTTGTGAAGAATGCAAACAAGGGGCAGAACTGGAAAAGGCTGAGTTTATTAGTAAAACTCCACGTTTCCTGGAGCTTGGGAATAGAAGCCAACATGGCCGGGATCACAGTGCAACCAGGGGCTGCAGTAGCTCACCCCATCAGGACTGTACTTTGGGGCTTCGCAGCTGCCAGGGGTGGCTGGAGCCTCCTCCCCTAGGCAGGAGCTCACCTCCCCCCTTTCCACTCCCCTTAAAAGGAGGCCAGTCCAACCGGCTCAGCATCCCCCTGTGTTTGACCCCTGGCACAGGCATACCTGCTGAGTCTACACCTGGACCTACACATCTGCAGGGGCTTGTCTGAGCCTGGATGTTCCCACAGGGCCATGTATCAGGCACACACAGAGAGTTTTAGTGCCCACGGGGACCTTTGATGTTTGAACATTATCTCCAACTCTCATCTCATTCACAAAGCAACTTAGGCCCAGACAGGGGTGAGGTGGGAATCACAGACCATGTGACAGAGCCTGGCCAAGGCCCCCTGACTCTTTCCCACACTGCTTGCTGTGCTTTGTGGCTCCTGCTTCTGATACAGCTATAACCCCACCTCCGTGGCACACCCTTCCACCACATTTACCACAAGCCAGACACTTTCTGTGTATGCCCAGAGACCATATGGGGCAAGCACTATTGGGATTCCCATTGTATAGGTGGGGAGACTGAGGTTCAGAGAGATTAAGTAATTTCCCTAGGAAGTGGTAGAGCTAGAATTGGGGTTTTTTTCCCCCTTAGTTTCCAGTGCTGATAACTGAACCCAGAGCCTCCCACATGCCATACAGGCACTTTCCAACTAAGCCACATCCTGGAGCTGGAATTTAGAACCAGAATGTCTGGCTTCAGACTCTGAGCTCTTCATAACTCTGCTATCCATTTCTTCTCCAAAAGCTTCACCTGCACCTGCACACACTTCCCCTCCCTTCCCCTTCCCCTAGCCTTCACTTTCCCATTTGTCCTTGCTATCACCACCATCTTCACAATGCAGTTTGTTCTTACTTCAGACTAAGCCTCAAAATCACCCTCATCCCAGCTTCAGCACAGCCATCCAGCTTGCCTTCCCCTTCCTCTTCCTCACAGTCATCTTCAGCCTCATTATGTTCACTATCATCACCAACTTCACCTTATATGACATCCCTAATTGCAAAGGCTGTCCTTATAGACGACCCAGACCTGACTCCACCCATGGGATGGGAGGCGGGGCTTACAGTGGAATCCAGATAAGTACAAAAAGCTCTGTAAAGGCACAAAGCCAGAATGTGGGAAGGCATTATTATGGTTTGGATGTGAGGTGTTACCCAAAAGCTCACGTGTGAGACAATGCAAGAAGGTTCAGAGGAGAATGATTGGGTTGTGAGAGTCTCAACCCAATCAGTGAATTAATCCCCTGATATGGATTAATTACTGAGTGGTAACTGAAGCGGTAGGGTGTGGTTGGAGGAGGTGGGAATTGGGGTGTCACTTTGAGGTATATATTTTGTATCTGGAGAGTGGAGATCTCTCTCTGCTTCCTGATCATCATGTGAGCTGCTTCTCCCTGCCACACTCTTCCGCCATGATGTTCTGCCTCACCTCAAGCCCCAAGGAATGCAGCTGGCTGTCTATGGACTAAGACCTTTGAAACCGTGAACCCTCAAATGAACTTTTTCTCTTCTCCAGTTGTTCTGGTCAAGTCATTTAGTCACAGCAGCGAAAAAGCTGACTAAAACAGGCATTCTCCCTCTTGGAGATTTTCTGGAAATAAAAGTGGGGGTAAGGGTGAAAGGGGAAGTTTCAAACAGCCAAAGAGTATGTGCTGAGGGAAATGAATCAATGGTCAAGGAGATTGCTTGTCATCTTTCAATATCTATAGAAATAACAAGTCTCCAGAGAGGGGGCTAGAGCGCCAAGGGAATAGAAGACCAGAGGATACTCTACCCAATGCGGCCTCTAATGAGCTATAGGGGAAGGACAGAACCATAGACAGCTTCCGCCCACTCTGGGTGTTGGCCAACACCCCATCTTCCCCAGCCGCAGTAGCTCTTGCAGGCTCTGGAAGCCAGCGGCAGCAAGCAACACCGCCCAGGAGTTTTAGAATTGATTATTCCTTTGAGTCCAAACCCTCCCCACCTCCCAACCCAGTGAGCTAGCTCCTTGGCTCTTCGTGTGTGTTGGCTGCCAGAGGTGCCATCATCCTGCACAGGAACTAGGAAGAGAGGGCATTGGCTTCCCGGATCAGAGCCTCCACCCAGAGTTCCAGCCAAGGCCCCAGAGCTCCCAGGACCTGGAGGATTTTTTTTTTCCCTTGGTTGTGTTTGGAATTGGCTGATTTTCTGGGCACCAGGCCCAGCTCAGTTTAATTTTTGTTTATTTTTATGTACAGATTCTCTTCTGTTTGGGGAAGAGCTTTGTGTAAATTATTATTATTTATATGATAAAGAATAAATCACACCAAATAAAAAAACCCACAATCTCTTTTTCTCAATAGAATTACTAAATTAGGGGCTGAAAAGAACAGCCGATATGCTGGGGTTTGGTTTCAGGAAGCCTTTGGACATGGATTCTCACAAAATGTCTTAGTAAATGGGCTCTGTTATCCTGGATTTGATGCTACTCTAAGCCAGCACAGGCACATGGGGCCTCCCAGGAAGGCTATGGTGGTTTAGGCCTAAGGGTATGGGCTCTGGGTCCTCCACACATCCCATCCCTTGGGAGATGAGTTGGGCATTTTGAAGTGATTTACTAACTCAGAATGGGGAAAGAACGGGGAAACAGAGTTGGGGATCCTTGCCAGAAACATGATCAAATGCTTTGAATTCAGTGGGGGTGGGGTACATAGAACTTACTTGAATAGTGGCATTATTACATCAGGGGAAAATGAGCCAATCATTGCTTTGCCTATTCATTAAATTTGCATGCTTCAAATCTATTGGTTGGAATGAAATAAGTCAGGAGGGAGGGATACAGATGGGCAGAGGACTAGCTTGGCCCAGAAAGTGTCCCCAAGTGGCTCCCATCCCCAGTCAGGGTAGGGAAAAGACCAACTCATTAAGAATACTGTACCCTCTTTGCCCCTCCTCAATTCCTCACCCCTCTCCTCCACCTCTCTACCTCATCCATCCTTTCATAAAATTCTGTTTGGGGACCAGAATAAGATCCACCCAGGGCAAGGAATCCATCCTGAGAGCTAATATGCTAAAGGCTAGAGAGAGGGAAAGTCATCAATAGCTGGTGTTTTGTTGTTGTTTTTTAATCTCTTAGAACCTTAGGCTACCAGAGATTTTTAAAAACAGAGCAGGCAGCATTGCTTAATGTGTTCAAATTTAAATTATGTCCTCTTCCTAGAATGGACCCCCTTCTGCCCATCCAAGTTCCACCTCTGCTTCAAACCACCATCACGGTTAAGAGCTTGGGTTTTGGGGCCTCCTCTTGAGCTTGAAAATCTACTCTAATAGCGTGTCATAGTTGTGGAAAATCTGAGCAAGTTACTTAACTCTCC
Source organism: Urocitellus parryii (assembly GCF_045843805.1). Classification (NCBI taxonomy): domain Eukaryota; kingdom Metazoa; phylum Chordata; class Mammalia; order Rodentia; family Sciuridae; genus Urocitellus; species Urocitellus parryii. The sequence continues at coordinate 96,257,731 of NC_135531.1, read as the reverse complement.
CTGAGCTTTGGTGTGCCAGTCCCAATCTGTAAATTTCATAATAGCTCATGCACATGCGCACACATTTAGAGTAAGGATTAAATGAGAAATCCATGTAAAAAATGCCTAACACGCAGTAAGTGCTTATCTGTGTGGTCATTAGTTATTTTAAATACTTCAGTAAGCTATCCCAGAGCTTCTGAGCTGGGAATTGACCTTACTCTGCCCCAACACATACTATAAGTGCACAAAAATTTTACCTTAAAGCTGGGTGTGACTGCACACACCAGTAATCCCAGTGACTCAGGAGGCTGAAGCAGAAGGATTGTAAATTGGAGACAACCTTAGAAACTTAATGAGTCCCTGTCTCAAAATAAAATAAAATAAAATAAAAGGGCTGGAGATTTGGCTCAGTGGTAAATGTCCCTGAGTTCACTCCGTTATTCTATGTACAAAAAGAGATCATACCACTAAGGTTTCCACCTAAATAATTTTTCACAGTCTGTCCTGGACCAGCTATTGTGTATGAATCTGGCAGTCCCTACTCATGCTTTGCACTAATTAGGCACTCAATCAACAAATGCTTACTTAAAAAGTTGTCCCAGGCCAGGCCTGGTGGCATTGTCATTCCAACAACTCTGATGAGGCAGGAAGATCTCAAGTTTGAGGCCAGTCTGAACAATTTAGCGAACCTCTAAGCAATTTATCAAGACCTGTCTCAAAATTAAAAAATCAAAAAGGGCTGAGGATGTGGCTCAGTGATAAAGCACCCTTGGGTTCAAACCCCAGTACCAAAAAAAAAAAAAAAAAAAAAAAAAATGTTGTCCCAGGCTGGAGGTTTAGCTGAGTGGTAGAGTACATGTTAAGCAAGCTCAAGGCCCTGAGCTCAATCCCTATCACCAACAATAAATAAGTAAAATGTTGCCTAACTAGTCAAATTTCCATATCCTAGACAATCCCATTAAATTCTAAGCTCTCTGTTCTAGCTCCCATACAATGCCTGGTTCAACCACTCCCAGGAGAGTAGGCCACAGGGAACAATGAGAGGTGGGCTGGGGACTAGAGGGAGGTAGGAGAAGGGAGGTGGGAAACAGAGCGGTCGGGGAAGGGCTTCACAGCTCCCAGGCTACGCAATCTCTTTCTACTGCCCCTCTGAGGGCACTGACAATTCCATCTTCTCGTAGGCATGTTGGTGCACGCCTGTAATCTCAGCTATTCTGGAAGCTGAGGTAGAAGGATCACAAGTTTGAGACTAGCCTGGGCAACTTAGTGAGACCCTGTTTCACAGAAAAAAAAAAAAAAAAGAAAGAAAAGAAAGACCTCCCCCCCCCAAAAAAAAAAAAGTTCTGGGAGGTAGCTCAGTGGTAGAGTACCTCTGGGTTCAATACTCACTGTTGCAAATAAAATAGAGAAACATTCACCTTCATTTTTGATTAATCACTAGCTGACCTGAGACAAGTCTGCTTGTCTAGTTCCTCCTTGTCCAGCCGGACAGGATGAGTATTGATTAGCTAGGGGATCAGCTTCACAGGCCTTGACTCTATGTTGTCTAAGAAATTCCTTGAGAGGCTCATGTTGGTGAGGCAGGTCTCTGAGTGACTGGGCACTATGCACTTGCCCATAAGTGCATATACACTTATATGTGCATATCTGTGGATAAGCACTGGCCCTTTTATCTTGGAATGCAGGCAATATTAATTTGTTCATTGATTATTTATTGAGGCCCTACTATGTGCCAGCACTATGCCATAGGCTATGATGCAATAGTCACTAAAGGGTGGATCTCCTGCCCTTGGTATGTCTTTCTCTAGTTCCCACACAGAATTTTATGAAGGAGGGGTGATGGGACCACATTCGGAACACTCTCTGGGACAATCTGCTTCCTTGCTCATCTGCATCCCTACCTCCTGACTCATTTCATCCCAACCAATAGTTCGGAAGCATACAAATTTAATAAGTCGGCAAAATCCCTACCCATACAGAGCTTATTTTCTAGCAAAAAGAGGAAGTAACAGTAAACAGAGAGAGAAATAAATAATTTAATTTCAGCTTGTAAAACGCTATAAAAATAATAAAACTAGCTAAAGGGATAGAGAATGGCAATGTGTGTTGAGGGAGCTCCTTTAAGCTGGGTGGTTTGAGCAAAGAACTTAATGATGAGAATAAATCAGCCTCAGAAAATTCTGGAAACAGCACCCCTGCATGGTGGCACATGCCTGTAATCCCAGCAATTTGGGAGGCTGAGACAGGAGGATTGCAAGTTTCAAGGCAGCCTCAACAACTTAGCCAGACCCTGTCTCAAAATAAAAATAAAAAAGGGCTGGGGATGTAACACAGTGTTAAAGCACCCCTGGGTTAAATCTCCAGTACAAAACAAACAAATTTTCTGGAAACAGCATCCCGGGCAGAGGAAAGAGCAAGAACAAAGGCTTGGAGGAATATTTTGAAACTATGACTCTAGGTACCTGTGTCATCTTGAGGTAAAAGTGAACCAACTTTTATTGCATACATACATCCTTTCATTGCTTTTAAGAATCATGTCAAACTTCTCATTGAGGGCTACAACTCCACTCCAAGCCCACTAGCCCTCCAATTCCATTGGCCTCTTCAGTTCCTTTAATAAGGCAAGCTTCCTCCTGCCACAGGGCCTTTGCAGTCAATTCCTACCATCTTGAATGCTGTAACAACCCCTTTCTGCAGTTAGATCTTCCCTTCTTTAGACCTCAGTTAGTCTGAGATAGGCTATCCCTCTCCCTTCCACACTAATCAGATTGCTCTGTTGGATGTTTTCCTGTTACAAAGCTCCTACAGACACACCCCTTATCTTATTTAGTAATTATGCATTAATTCCTCTCTTATTTGATATCAATATCTGACTTCCCCACCTCAGTCGAAGTGGAATCTTGTCTGACCCCTAATTCCAAATACAGTGCCTGGTACCTGGAAGGCACTTGATAAATATCTGTTGAATAAAGATTATGGTGCTGGTGTCAGCTTTGGGCACCACTGAGTCCCCAAGATGGGGAAATAAGATAGGAAAGAAACTTAAAACTACTGATGAATGGGGTGTAGGGGAAGACGTCAGAGTCGTTCAGCCTGGGATGAAAGAGAGCTTCAGGGGGGGTACCATGAACGCCTTCAAATTCCAGGAGCCTGTCCCATCCTGGAGGAAGGCAGTGGCTCGCTCGGGGCCCAGGAGAAGCACCGGGCCTCCGATGAAGTGGGTGGAGCTCCCCAAAGAAGGTCTGGTAATAGGGAGAAGTTTCAGGAGTGGCACAGGTGTCTGCAGAGGGGGTGAGTTCCCTGTCCTTGGAGGTCGGAACACAGACATCAGGATAGAGGGAGGGGTCTCTGGCAGTCTCCATTTCAACGCCACTGTCTCCAGAGTAGGATTTCGCCAGCGATCGGGTCCCTCCACCCCATAGTTAGTCCATGTTAGCGGCCGCCGGGTGCTACTGGCTGGGTGGGGGCAGCGGGCGGGGGTCGGCCTCCCGCGGGACCCAGGACTCCGGAGGCTGCTCCTCCCCCGCGGCCCAGCTCCTGGAGGGTAGGGAGCCGGGGGAAGAGCGGGGGAGGGCGGGGGAGGCTCTTCCGCGGGTCTTAAGTGGCTCCCCAGCTGGAGCAGTGGAGCGTATTTTAAGTGGAGTTTACAGACAATGGATCTCTCTAGGGCTTGGAGGGGAAGGAAGCTGAAATTCAGGACCATTCTGTGAATTCCCAAGTTCTTTGTGTCCATTGTGTGGGGGAACAATGCTGTTTGTTGGGCTTATTCACTGGAGGTGGGGGGTGGGGGAGACGGTGGGGCCCGAGTGGAGGCTCTGGGAGGGCGGGGCTGCGCAGGGATGCGGGACGCCCTAGCCAGGCCTGGGTGGGACCCAGGGGAGGCTGGGAAGGAGCGAGTCTGGTCGAGTAAGTTTCACTTCCCGGCTGGGTGTCTCCCCCTAATAGAAATATCACTCCCCCTCCAGCTCTTCCCCCACCCTTCCTCAGGGATTCTAAGCACCCCTCACCTCTGCCTGTACCCCTCAAGCTTTTGACCTTGATTTGTTTTCCAAAGACTGCCTACTATGGGGTGGGGGGCCAAGTAGAGCTGTAGATTAAGGTTGGATAAGTCACTTCCTCCTTGTGGGCTCACCTTGCTCTTTGTCCAGGGTCAAAGAGGTGGCTAAGCATAGTCACAACCCCGTGGGCTCAGGTGCTCCTTGGACCAAATCTAGTTTCCCCTCCTGTACTACATCCCCAGTCTCACCAAGTCTGAGCCCCTTCCTTGACCTTGCCTGGTGATAACACAATCCAGGCTGCCAGTGGAGGCTGTGCATCTGTGGAGCAAGGAAGTGAGATATAAAGCCCCAGCTTAGGACATAAAACCCACTCATCAGAAGATCCCCATTTGCCTGGTGCCCTGGCACCTGCCTGTTATCCCAGCAGCTTGGGAGGCTTAGGCAGGAAGATGGTGAGTTCAAAGCCAGCCTCAGCAACAGCTAGGTGCTAAGCAGCGCAGTGAGACCCTGTCTCTAAATAAAATACAAAATAGGACTGGGATGTGGCTCTGTGGTCCTGTGCCCCTGAGTTTAATTCCCAGTACCAATAAGTAAGTAAATAAATAAATAGGGCTGAGAATGTGGCTCAGTGGTTAAGCATCCCTGGATTCAATCCCAAGTACACCCCCCCCCAAAAAAAAAAAACCATCCCCAGTTTTTGGAGATTTAGCAGCTGCAAAACCCTATGCATACCTTATCTTATACTACCTGAATTGAAAGCTGTACTCTCCAACTTTAATATAGGTGGGTTCAGTTTCCTCTCTGTGTAATAGACATATAAATAACATCTACCTCACTGGGTTTACCAGAAAGATTAAGTGAAATAATGTATCTCAAGACCTGTCTGGAAGGGATGGAGGGCTCATGAGTGTTAGTCACATACTTGTATGTAATTGTTTCTCCATTTTTCAGGTATGAAAATCAAGGCTCAGAGTAGATAAGTATCAATGAATAAATGAGGGCATTATAACTCAATATCAGTCTAGTGGATTCTGAAGCTGAGTTTCTGACCATTGCTTAGGGCCCTCCTGCAGAGATGGGACTGGTGTCTGTTCTCAGTAGGCCTCTCCTGACTTTCCAACAGCACCTGCCAAAGCCCCCAAATCAAGTTTTCTTCTCTAGCCTGGGGAGTTGCACTGTTTAAACAGGGTTGGGGTCTGAGGCTCCCTTCTAGTCTTTCCCACCATCTCATCCTAAAGCTGAGTCCCCTTGCTCCCCAGTTACCTCTACAAGGTTGTGTCTTATGCAAGAGGGGTACCAGGGTCAGAGCAGCCTTGGGTCTCCAGGGCTGATCCTTTGCATCTGTCCTCTGAGTTACAGTCTGGCTGGTGCTGGAGGCTCAGACCTGGCCCTGTTGGGCTTGGGGCCTGGGGATAACAAGGAAGGCTGTCTGAGCCTTGGCTCTTCACAGAGAGCAGGAGAGGTGCAGACCCACAGAGCTGGGAAGAAGATGAACAGAGACCTGAACCTTGGGGTGCCATGATGGGGTCGGGGTGCTGAGCCGTGGGCTCCTTTCCATTTCTAGCCTACCCTTCCACCCATCCCAGCTCAGCCTTGTTCTCACCCCCACTCTCTCCATCCATTTCTCTGGTTTATCGTTCTCCATTGAATGAGAAGAAGGAAAAAGAAGGGGATGGAGAGAGCAGGGGGAAGGGGAGTCCACTCTGTCCACATGAAGCAGTTCTTGTTCTGTGAATGAAGGTGCTGAGGGTTCAGGGTGGAGGAAGGGGGTGGAGGAAAGCACCGGGTAGGGCAGCCTGGGATGGGGTTGCCATGGGAACAGCAGCTTGTCAGGAGCCCTGCCTTCAAAGCTGAGGTGGTGTGCTGCAGGTTCCTGGGGGAGGTGGTGGTATATGCAGGGAGCAGTTCTGATGTGAGCCCCCTGGGACTCCAGCTCCTGGATTCCAGATCAAAACCCTAACCTGAGCGGGAAGTGGCATCACAGGATACTTCCTGGCAGACGCCCCTCAGCCTCAAGCCCTCTCTTACTGAATGTAAGGAAGGGATGGGGGTGGAATCTACACTGGCGGTGTGTGTGTGGGGGGTTGTGGTGGAAGTTCTCTGCCAACACCGCCCCCACTATTTCAAATGGGGCAGAAGCAAGATGGGTTCTTCCTGGGGGGGGGGCAGTGATGGGAGATAGAGGGGTTTGCATTGTCCTCTAGGCATAGGCTTGAGGCCAGGCTCCTCAATGACATATACTTGAGCCCTCTGGCTCTAACCCCCTGCCCTGGGTTTCCTTAGAGTCTGGGAATAGGACTCAGAGAGAAGCCATGGGGGCTGTGGGTGAGGTGTGGATGGCACTGTCACCTCTATCAGCAGGGCCCTCTGGCCACTAGGGGGGGCCATGGCCCAGCTTCCATGGGATTGAGGGACAGTCTGTCCTAGAAACCAGAGGTGACCCAGTGAAGCAGTGTGACTGAGATGTAGCCTACTTGGTACTTGTCTTTCATGGGCTGGCCCAACTAAAGCACATCCCAGCCAAAGCTGGGGCCTTAGTGGGAACAGCATCCTGGAGTTGCCAGTTGGCCCTCGCCTTCTGGGCTAGATGCCCTGCTGCCCACTCAGAACTTTCCAGAAACCACCAGTAGATTCAGAACAGCCCTCAAGCACCTGCCCCTCACCAGACATGCTGAGCACATCAAGGAGCTTCGAATTCAACAGTGGGGGAGGGGGCGGGGAGTGGGGATGCGCACTCTGTGCACATCAAAGGTTAGAAATGTGTGTACTGACTTCCTGAGTTTGAGTCCTCACTTTGCTATTTCTAACTGTTTGAATGACCTAACTTGAGTCATTTGGGCAAACTTTCTAACTAGAGCCTCAGTTTCCTCATCTGTATAACGGGGATGTTAATGGAACCTAGCTCATGGAGTCATAAGGAAGATTGAAAAAATATGCTTAGAGCCTTTAGTCAGGATCCAGCACACAGAAACCCTCAGTAAAGGTGTCTGTGTTGGAGGTGAACCAGCGTCCAGCTGCTGGCACAGAGGTAGAAGCCACATAATGAGGAGTCTTGAAGAAAGAAAAACTAGCCTGATTGAGAGAATCTGAGAGGGCTTCCTGGATGTGGTGCCTGATGTGAGCTCGATGGAAGGCAGCTGGGCAAGGCTGAGAAGGAACCAGAAACCTCAGTGAGGAAAAGGTTATTTTTTTGTTGTTGTTTTTTCTTTTTCTTTCTTTCTTTCTTTCTTTCTTTCTTTCTTTCTTTCTTTCTTTCTTTCTTTCTTTCTTTCTTTCTGGAGGGGGGAGATATACTAGGGATTGAACACAAGGGTGCTTTACCAGTAAACTACAACTTCAGCCTTATTTATCTATTTATTGGTATTAGGGGTTGAACCCAGGGGCACTCAACCACTGAGCCACATCCCCTGCCCTTTTTTGTATTTTATTTAGAGACAGGGTCTTGCTGAGTTGCTTTGAGGCTGATCTTGAACTCCTGATCCTCCTGCCTCAGCCTTCTGGGCTACTGGGATTACAGGCATGTACCACCATGTCTGTCTTATTTTTTAATTTTAAGACAGGGTCTTGCTAAATTGCTTGGGGGCCTCACTAAATTGCTGAGGCTGGCCTTGAACTTGTGATCCTCCTGCCTCAGCCTCAGGCATGTGCCACCACACCCAGCAAAGAAAGGCTTTTAGAGACCTTATTTTATTTAATCTCTGCAGCACAAATTGGCAGCTCCTGGTCCTGTCTATTTCCAGAGGCTCATCCCCCCCAACCTGGAACCCTGCCCTGGGCTCCCTCCTCCCCCTTCCCTTCCCCCTCTTCGTCCTTCGCTTCAGAGAAGCCAGCTCAGAGAGAGCAAGTTTCACCAACAGTGACCACTGCCTGTGAGTGCTTAGGAGAGTGGCTCTCAAACCGGTGATTTCGACCCCAGGGGACATTTGGCAGTATCTGGACATTTTTGGTTGTCACAGCTAGGGGATGGGGGGCGGGTGTTACTAGCTTCTAGTGAGCAAAGACCAGGGATGCAGTTAATCTACAGCCTCCCATGACAAAGCATTACCTGGTCCCCAATGTCAGTAGTGCTGAGGTCAAGGAACCCTGGGTTAGGCAGAGAACTGCAGCTGGGGAGAAATTCAGCCCCCTACCCCAGGGCTCCTAATATTCTACCTCCAGATCTCCATGCCAGGGGTCTCTGATCCCCTTCCTCCAATTTCTCCTCATCTCCTAATTCAGTGCTTAGCGCCCCTGGCCTTGCACTCCCGCTGCTCGGTTGCCTCTGCCCCCTCCCCTAGGGTCTTGTCCCCGCTTTTATCCTCTCCCTTGGCAGGGGCTGGGGAGGGCCTGTCAGGCAGGAGTCAGCCTGCGGGCTGCACGAGGCTTCGGAGACCAAGCTGCCCGCTGCACTCGGAGCTGCCTGCCCACTGATTGGCCGAGGCTGCTGTTTCCATGGTGATCCCTGGCAAAGCCCTGGGCCCCCCCTCCCGGCCCCCCCCACAGGCCCTATTCAGTGGCGAGAGCAGCGACAGGCAGGTTAATAAAACAGGAGCCGCGTGAGGAGCCAGGCTGTGGGCCGTGGTCCCAGCGTGGTGGCCCGCCCAGAGGAGAGAGGGACGATGGGGGTGGGGAGAGAGAAGCAAGTCTGCAGCTCAGTCAGTGCCCTCCCCGCTCCAGCCAGCGGAGGGGACTCTACCTACTGCAGGTGCTGTGGCTGCACTAGCCCTGGGGGATCTGGGGCTCATCCCCTGGAATGTGCTTTCCCACAGTGGCCTCTGGGGGCAGTGTGGCCTCTGGGGCAGTGTCCCCTTCTCTGTCAGTTCCCTTGGATCCCTGCAGTTGGGGATGGGGATGAGGAAGGACCGAGATGGAGATGGCAGAAACTGAGGAGAAAGGGTAGTGAAAGATTGGAACTGGGAAAGGAATCAGGTGAGATGGGGATGAGATGAGGGGAGCTTGGATGGAGAAAGGATAAAGAGGGGAATGCGGAAACAGAAGCCAAGGAGGGAGAATGTGCTGGAGGGAGTGGAGGGTGGAGTGTAATGGGGACTTGGGCACAGAGATGAGGCGGGGGACAGGAGCACATCTGTAATCCCAGAGACTAGGGAGGCTGAAACAGGAGGACCATAAATTCCAGGCCAATCTCAGCAATTTAGCAAGACCTTGCCTTAAATTAAAAAATGAAAAAGGCTGGAGATTAGGTACTGGGGATGTAGCTCAGTTGGTAGAGTGCTTGCCTTGCATGCGCAAGGCCATGGGTTCAACCCCCAGCACCACCACCACCACCAAAAAAAAAAGGCCAGGGATGCTGCTCTGTAGTAAAACACTCCTGGGTTCAATCCCCAGAACTGCAAATAAACAGATAAAACCGAGAGGCGGCCAGGAAGGGAATAGAGACAGAGCAGGTGGAAGATAGGGGTGAGAAATTGGGACTGGGATCTGGGACTGGGTGAGAAGGCTGTGGGAAGAACAGTGAAGACGAGTGTGTCAGAGGAGCCTCTGGGCTAGGGACGGCCTCTGCCTTGCTCAGCACTCAGACCCTGGCCAGTGTAGGTGCTCAGGAGATGTGTGTTTATTATAAAGCTGGTGCTCACACGTCCTTGTGGAATAAATGAGTAAGTGAGCTGTGGCACTATAAGTGTGCTTATGCTGGAATCAGTAACCCCAGCAACCCCCAGTGCCACTTCCTCTCCCCCAGATCAACATGAGGGCTTCCTGTGGGTCCACGCCACACTCTGACATGGAAGACCTCATTCAGTATTTTCAACAACCCTTTGAGGCAAGCATTATTACTATGATGGAGGTTCAGAGAGGCTGAGTAATCTGCCCAGAGGCCACTCAGCTCTAATTCCTGCCTCAGATGGTGCATATATGGTGAGCTTCTGTGTCTGGACCTGGGTATTTCTGGCCAAAGACTCAAACCATGTAGATTGGTGTCATAAGGGCTCAGGATGGAGTCTGGCTGGGATGCTGAGCTGGGTGTCAGACTCCCCGGTTGCCTTCCTGGAAAGTCACCCACTGGCTGCAGTTTCCCCTGCTGGGGAAGATGCTGGCTTGCTGTGACTTGGTACTTGGCAGTCACAGCTCCATGTGACAAACACAGAGACCCTTTAGCAGTTCTCAAATGCTGTCCTTGAAGTCACTCATTTTGAGACAAGGCCTGGAGTGGGAAGGGCTTTGGAATAAAATAGAATAACTTGTTCCTGCCATCTGTGGTGTGGCCTCCTGCAGATATCACAACTTCCCCAAGTCTCAGTTTCCCCATCTATAAAACAGAGGCGATGCCGGGTGGTGATGGAGAACATGTGAAACCCCGCCCAGAGAAAGTTCTCTCAGACAGGGGTCCCCTCTTCCAGGGTCGGGTGGCTGGCCTCCACAGGTGTTGTTCTCATGGGAAGTGGGATCCCTTACTCTAGGCCCCAGGTGGGAGAAGGGGACCTTCTGTATTGTCACTCCTTCCAGAGGTCTCGGTGGCTAGAGGTGGAAGTTTTGTGGGGAAGCCTCATGGGGGAAGATACATTTTTAAAAATCCCCCCACAATGGGTAGGTAGGTCCAGGACGAAGGGATGAAGGGAACTCACCCCCATCACCTCTCCCAGCCCCTGCCAGGGAAGCCCACAGAAATCCCGAGCCTCTGAGCAGGCGCACAGAGCCTCGCTGGCTGGCTGCTGCCCTTCCAGCCTGCCCGTGGCCAGGCTGGCTCTGGGGGCCACGGCTGGACCGCCAGGCCAGTAGCTAGGAGCCCAGGCCTGGGAGGGCACAGGCGGCTGCAGCAACCTGAGTACTCGATAAACCATTAATTCTTAATAAACGACAGGCTGTGCATTATTTAACAATAATGATACTTTCTGTTCCATTATAGATTAAAACACCGGCCTCTTCTTATTAATCCTGCATTTCAAAAGCTTGTAAATCCTGCACAGCCAGAGGAGATAAAAGCCAGCTCATCCCCATCCCGGGGCTGACACACTCTCACTGACACAGTGGCTCAGTGGCCATGCCTGTGAGCACACGCGTGTGCCCTGGGCCCACCCACAGCTGGCCCCCTAGACAGCTGCAAGTGCAGGCTGCGGTGCCCCTCCCCACCTCTCTCTCTCTCTCTCTCTCTCTCTCTCTCTCTCTCTCTCTCTCTCTCTTCTTTTCTCTGAATTTCCTCCCATTTTGATTTTTTCCCCTCTCAGCATTTTTCTCTGATATTTCTTTTCCTCTCTTTTTCTGCTCATTTGGTCTTTGTGGTCTTTCTTGCTCCCTCTCTCTCTCTGCGTCTCCCTCTATTTCCTGTTTCCTTTTTCTCTTCTTCCATCTCCCTCCCTCTCTTCCTCCCTCCCTCCCTCTCTCTCACACATACACACCTGCTTCTCCGTCACCTGCGGCTCCTTCCTATCTTCACACCATTCAGCCAAACAAACCCACGATATGCGCACTCTATCCCCATATGGTCTTTGATTTTTCTCAGGGGTCCTCAGAAGAATGGGGTGGGGAGAAGGGAAGAGAATCCCATAGAGAAGGAAAAGAAGGAGCAAGGAGCACAGAAAAGAAGGAAGGGGCCAGAGACCCCAGGACCAAGCAGGCAGAGTAGGTTCTGAGCTCGAGCCCTCAGGGAATGCTCCAAGCCCCTCTGACTTACCCCAAGGCTCTGATTACACACAACACCCCCCAGAGTCAGGAACTCACTTTCGCTGAAGCAACCTCTGCATTGCTGCAAAACTCCTAGTATTCCAAGGCTCCTAGGAGCCCATCTCCACTTTCAGACCCCCTCTGGCCAATGACAGTCCCCTAGGAACAGGGAGGCTGCTGGTCTTCTCTCTGACTCCTCTAGTCTCCCTTGCTGAGCTGTGATTCCTCCTTTCTCCAGGCCTCATGTCAATGTGTCCCCCTTCATCCTGGTTCCTCTGTGCCACCAGGGTGTGTTGGAGAACCATTAGAGGTGGCTCCAGTGCAGCCAGGACAGAAGTCAGCTGGATCCTCTTCATCTGGGGATCAGAAACCACAACTAATGGGGCTGGGGTTGTGGCTCAGCGGTAGAGCACTTGCCTAACATGTATGAGGCCCTGGGTTCGATCCTCAGCACCACATAAAAATAAATAAATAAAATAAAGGTATTGTGTTCATCTACAACTAAAAAAAAAAAAAAAAAAGAAAGAAAGAAAGGAAGGAAGAAAAAGAAAAGTAAGAAGAAAAAAAGAGAAAAGAAACCATAACTAATGATCTGGAAAGAAAATTTACTGTGACCTTGAATGTCTCTCCCAAGGTCTTTGTGAAATCTGTTGTCATTTATGAATTTTTTACAAAATTTTAGGTACCCCGTTTACATCCCTTATCTCAGTGAATCCTAGCAAATCTGTTTTACTATCATTGTGCAGATGAGGAGATAGAGGAAGTGAGTTAACTTGGCCATGGTCATACAGCTACGTAAAATGGGGAAGCCAGAATTTGAGCCTGGTACTGATGCTAGAGCCCATGCTTTTAATCTTGGATGTTCTCCCAGAACTAAGTGTGGTTTTGGTTAATTGAACCCTCAAAGTTGGAAGGCCTGGTGCCCCTCAAGATCAGTTTTCTCTCAGGGACTGGACTTTCCCGGAGGAGGTACAGGTGAGGCAGGAATTTCCGGCATCTGGGGCGTTTGCGGCATTTCTTCAGGTGGAGGAGGAAGAGATGGTCCCAAAATCTGAGTCAGGGCGGCCTGCCAGGCTCCCGCACAGTAGACATGAGTCCATTTTAGAGAGTGACACTGAGGCCCAGAGAAGTTCAGTCCAGGGTATTCATGCTTACCCTTTGCTCTTGGAGCTGATCTGTGATGACCCTTAGGGCAGATGAGTTCACGTCCGTGTATGTGTGTGTGTCTGTGTGTGTGTGTGTGCTCACTCACGTGCATGCGTACATGCACAGGTGTGTGTGTGTGTGTGTGAGGTGTTTGGGAGAAGAACAGTCATCATCAAGAAACACAGAGTTGGGGTGGGGAGCCGATGGTTTTCTTCTTTTTTTGAATGCACAAGTGGGAAATTAACTTGATCCCTTGTGGCTTCTGGGCCAACCCCTGAGTGAAGTCAGATCACTTTTGCAAAGGAAAATTTTATCCATTTTCTGGCTTTTATGGGGCTTCCACAATGAGCAAGCCCTCTCCTGTTGGTGCTTAGAGAGGATTTCTCTGCGTGGCCTACAGTGATGCTCTGTAATCTCCCAAAAAATATGGTACTAATATTCGCCGGGTTAGGGTTAGTTATTTTTATGTCTTTGTCATTTTGTTTCTCGGCAGCTCCTTCTGCCGGCTGGAAAGGACGCGGCGGACACTTTATTTCCACAGTCATATTTTTTAATTTGATCAAAGCAAATTTCACTCATTCTCTGTATAAATTATTTAACTCATTTCTTTTAGGTTAAATGTCTCAATAGAAAGATAGAAAGTCTTTCCATCACATTTTCTTCCAGGATTTTAATCAGTTCCTCTAGATCAGATGAACTTCCTTCTTGGTTTCCATCCTTCTCTGTCTGAGGCTCTCCCCCTCTCCGGGCCTCCTTCCCTCCCATGCTGTCTCCCTATCCACTCTTCCCCACTCTTCCCTAACCCTTCCTGGGTCCCTGGGCTCAAGGCCAGCTTCCCTTCACTAGACTCCGGGTGGGAAGAGCAGAGCGGGAAGCCGTGTGCTGCTGGTGTGCACTGAACCCCTCCAGCTGCAGGACTTACCAGAGGTGCCCTTCGTCTGCATTGACTCCCAGCATGAGGGCTGCGTCTCCCTCAGCCAAGGTTGCTGCTCCTGCCTCTTCAGGGACCTGTGTCCCCCACCCCCATTCTGCCTCTGCAGTCTCTTGCTTAATTTCAATGTAGGAGCCTCTCTCCAAATTCTGGCCCTTTCTTAATTAAAACTCCATCCTACTCTCTCAGTTGGCCCTGGTTACAGGCCAGGTTCCTCAGTATCTTATGTCACTCTACTCTGGTTCCTTTGACCCCAGGGCTCCTGGCACAGCCCCCTCCCCTTGGGCACTCTCTGATCATGTGTAGGGGGAGGGCAGAAGTTGGACGGTCCCCTGAAGGAGGGGCTTGGGTGCCTCCCACCTCCCAGCGCCATCTCTGGCCCCAGGCACTGTCAGAAGGAGCAAAGGAGCAGAAAGCATCCGAGCGAGCTCATTACCCCAACACTCTCCCTTCCCTCCTGTCACATTGTTTCAGCCAAGAACAAGTCTCCAGTGGGAATTCCCTTTCCTCTTACTTTTAAAATATACAGTAATTAACAAACGAATGCTATTAACTGCGACAAGGAAGAAATTACAATAAAATCAGCGCAGAGTCCACAAGCAGTTAGTGCATGGGTGGGGGTCTGGCTCAGGGTGGAGGGAGGGGCCAGCCTGCCCAGGTGTCATCATCACAGTGGCAGTGGGGCCTCCCGGGCTGGGGGACTTGTGCAGTGGCTGGGGTGTCCTCCGCAGGTCAAGCCAGGCCTCCAGCACAGCTGCTGCATTTCCTGTGCAGGAAGAGTCAGATCCCGGCCATTCTTCCAACCCAGGAGGTTTGTTCTTTTATGAAAATCTTAAATAATAGAGTTGTGTCCTGGTGCTGACCTGGGCCTGTCTGTGAGGACACAACCCCTGCTCCGGAACAGGCCCAGTAACTTCCTGCAGAGTCACAAGGCCTCCAGAGGATGAGGCTCAAAGAAAGCCTGCGGAGGATCTGCCCTACCACATACCAAAGCCAGATCCCTCTCTGGCCTGAGGAAGCACCTTTGGGGATACCCTGTCCACTTGTCTGCCTTCTAGCACAGTCAGTCTGAGCCCATTCTCTTTAGGAGATTTCCTTCAGATACAGTCAAAGATCCCAGGAAGAGGTGGACTTGTTGTTGCCTGATTGCCTGAAAGTCCATTTCCGGTCTGACTTCAGTCTTTTGTGCTGCAGTCCTCTGTAATTTCCCAGTAAGCTTAGCTGATAAATTTCAGGGGCCTTTCCCACTTCTGCATCCCCATCCCAGGTCTCACAGTGTCCCCTGTCAGTTCTTTGAATCCTCTTTCTTTGTCAGGCAGCTCACCAGGAGAGCAATCTGTTCTTGTTCTCCCAGAGATCTTTTGTCCCCTTGCACATTGATGAAGGCCTGCTCAGAACTTTCACTTTTGTTCAGAAACCCACAAGAAGTCTGTATGCTTAGCCCATTTTACAGATGGGAAACTGAGGCTCAGAGGTGTAAGTGACTTGTTGAAGATCACACAGCCAGGAAGAAGCAGCATCAAGACTCCAGCTGTGGCTATGTTTTCCCATAGGCCTCTCTCTTTCTTTTCTTCCCTTGGCTTTTAGGGAAATGGATAAACCCAATTTTCCTTTCTCTCTATAACCATGTCGGACCCAGAGAGGTAAAAAAAAGAAGTAAAAAGATAGTCAGATCGTTCTCCTCTCACACCAGACGGCACTATGAATTATGCTGTCATCATGCAGATTTTATATGTGGGGAAACTGAGACTTGGAGAAGCACAGTGCTTTTGCCCAAGGTCACAGGGTCAGTGGGGACAGAGCTGGAACTTGAACCCAGTCCTATTTGCCTCCAGAGCCCACGCCTGCCCTTTGCCATTTGCTGAAGAGAGAGACCCAGCCGGACTTGAAGTCAGTGACACTGAGTCCAGCCAGGGTGAGTGTCAAGTCCGAGAACCTCATTAGGAGTGAAGCTGCCACATGTGTCAAAGCCTGGGCCGCCCAGCCAGCCCCATCCTGACTCCGCAGCGCAGTGTAAACATCCCTACTAATTCACCAAACTCAATCACGTTACCCTGATGGATTTTCCCATCATTACTCCTGAGTGAGTGACAACCTGCTCAGACACTTGCCTTCCCCGCTGCCTTTGGAGAGTTTCAGAAATCAGAATGCTTTGCTCCCTAAGTTGATTTCAACTTGTCCTAAAGTCATTTTAATTGGTGAAGCGTCAAAGGCAATTTGGGTGACTTTCTGAGAGCCCCTTCCCGTTAGCCCTGGGCTTGTGGGAGGGGGGGACTCGAATGTCACCTCGATGCTTGGGTGGCACTTTCCCCCTCCCCGGATTGGTCAGGAGACAGAGCTCCGTGCTGTATTTTCATGTTTCTTGCTGAGGTTCCTAGGCTGGTTCTTGAGGATAACAAGATTCATTTTCTCAATGGCTCTGACAGATAGGATTGTTATTGTTATTACACTCATATACCACCTTGCCTCCGAGGAGCTTAAGGCGCTTTACAAATTTGAAAATTATCTAATAATCTTCCAGCAACCCTGGGAGAGGGGGAGAAGCTGCAGTTAGAGGCGCTGCAGTAAAGCCAAAGGACCCCGACTGCCACCAGGGAGGGGGACGCGTGGCTCGGGTGGGGGGCATTCGGGGTTCCTCCTCCCCCTGCAGAAAAAGGAAGAGGAAGATGCTGGATGGGAGGAGGGAGAGGAAGGAGAGAGGGCAGGAAGGGAGAGAGCCCCGGCTCCAAAGGACAAAATCCAATGGGAGGGAGCTCAGGCAAGGAGAGTTTTCTTTAAAGACAGAAGAAATGAGAGGAAGCAGGAGGCTCCCAGGGGCTTGCGGGTAAGAGAGCTGAAATTCAAAATGGAAATCTACCAAAGCAGCAGCTAGGCTGGCTGCAGAAGACCCCACGCAGGCGTGGGGCTACGGATGGCGATATCCAGAGAACCCACATCACAAACTGAGCTGGCTGCTTTTAGGGGGGTGTGGGAAGCCTCTGTGGACCTCTTCTTTTTTTTTTTTTTCCCTCCACCTGTGAGCTAGAGGTGTGGCATCAGGTCTCTGCCCGCCTGACATCCTATGATTCTGTCTTCCTTTAAATTCCCTCATGCCAGAGGTGGCCACAGTAATTGCAGCACCTTTACTCAGCGTGAAGGGAAAGCTACTATCAAAATGACGGACAGGCTCCACTGCATCACCATTATTTTCTCCAGAAGAATGTATGCAGACTCTGCCTTGTTGGAGGCTGTCCTTTTGGATTAGTTATTTGTGATGGTTCGAGGCACATAGGCTTTGGGGGAGCAAGTATAGAATCGTGGTTAAGAGCTGAGCTCTGAGATAGACAAAAGGGGTGACCTTGGACAAATGACCCACTCTGACCCTCAGTTTCTCCATCTGTTCAAGGATAATGATAGGGATGGCCTTCTGTGACTGCTGAGAGGATGAACTGAAAGGTGTGTGTGAAGTGCTTAGCACACTGTCAGTCACAAAGATGGTGAAAATGAGAAGGATGGTCTCTGGATACTGGTTATATGGCTTCTTTTCCCTCAAGAGGCTGGGACAGTCTGGCAAGATTTCAGGGGACATTAACAGCCTGGGGATCAGGTTGGGAGGGCAGAATGAGGGGATGGCTGAAAGTATCTTTTGGGGAGGGATGGGTACTAAGGGATTGAACCCAGGGGCACTCAACCACTGAGCCACACCCCCAGACCTATTTTGTATTTTATTTAGAGACAGGGTTTCACTCAATTGCTTAGGGCCTTGTCATTGCTAAGACTGGCTTTGAACTTGAGATCCTCCTGCCTCAGCCACTGAACCACTGGGATTACAGGCCAGCATCCCCACACCTGGGGTTAAGGTATCTTAGATGGTCTTCAAAGCATCTGCTCTCTGTCCTCTCTGCACCCAGGCCCCTAGATCTTGGCTTATATTCTAGCCATTCTCCTTCACTGCCCTCTCCCCAGGGGCCTGTCTTCCCTCTGCAGCCATAACCAGTGTGGAATGGGCTGGGAGGTTGCCCCTGGCTGCATCCCTCAGGCTCCCCCAGCAGCCAGTCTCCTGAGTCCCCATGGGACTCCCGCAAGGTGCCCTACTGCACTGCCCCGTGAGCAAGGGCTCTGGAAAAGGTCCAGGGCCCCCTCAGCTTTGGCCTATGGGAGGACGGGAGGAGGCAGAATCCATGCTGCTGGAGGAACTGTATAATTAGGACAGGGAGCTGGAGCAGGGCAGAGAGGTTCCTAGGGTGCAGGAGGATGCGAGAGAGGGGAGTCCCTTGGCTCTTCCCACAGTACTCCGACTGAAGTGACGTCAGAAGTACGGTCATCCCTCCTCCCTCAGGAGCCTTGGGGTTCCCAGATCCCCTCAGATGTCACAATCCACGGATACTCAAATCTCTTATATAAATTTGCATGTAGCCCACACACATCCTCCCCCATACTTTAAAATCATCTCTGGATGACTTATAATGCCTAACACAATGTAAATGCTATGTAAATAGTTGTTATACTGTATTGTTTAGGGATTAATGGCAAGGAAAAAATTCTCTTCATGTTCAGTACAGATGCAATTTTAAAAAATATATTTTCCATTTGAGGTCGGTCGACTCTGCAGATGTAAAACCCACAGACAGGGAGGCTCGACTGTACTCTCACTAGATAAAAGCTGTTATTAATATATATATACCTTATTTATTTATTTTGGTAGTGCTGGGAATTGAACCTAGGGGTGCTGTACCACTGAGCTGCATCCCCAGCCCTTTTTTAAAAAAATTAAAAATAAACACACACACACACACACACACACACACACACACTAAGGATTGAACCCAGGGGATGCTTTACCACTGAGCTACATCCCAGCCCTTTAAAAAAAATTATTTTGATACAGGGTCTCACTAAGTTGCTTAGGGTCTCCCTAAATTACTGAGATGGCCTTGAACTTGCAATCCCCCTGCCTTAGAATCCCTGAGCTTACACACCCAGCTGCCACCACACCCAGCTGCCACCACACCCAGCTGCCACCACACCCAGCTTTATTTTTTATTTTGAGACAGGGTTTCACTAAGTTGGTGAGGCTGACCTCAACTTGAGATTCTCCTGCCTCAGCCTCCTGTGTTGCTGGGATTACAGGCATGTGCCACCATGCCACAGGCTCTGATTTGTGTTTTATGACCTCTGGCTGTTGATGTGTGAGGGGCAGGACTGGAAGTAGCTGACCAGCAAAAAGGGAAGAGGGCTTCCATAATTGTTATCCTCCACTCACTTGAGGTCCAGGATACAGTGCTTCTCAACTTTGTTTGAGCAGCAGAACCATTTGAGAAGTTTTAAGAATCCTGAACTCCGGGTGCAGCTCTTTCAATCAGTCTCTGAGGCTAGGATCCAGCACCAGGCTTTCCCTACACTCACTCCAGTACTGTGGATTGAACTCAGGGGATCAGTATCGATACCAGCAGATCCTAGTAGACCCATTTGCCATCCCTTGTCACTGAGGACCCCAGCTGGACCCCAGAGGTTCTGGTCTGGGTCACTGTGCCCATGCTATGACCCTGTGAGTGCTCCCAGCCATGTCACAGAATAGAGCAGCTAGGTACACAGGCTCTGATTCAGGCAGAGGTGTTTCAATTCCAGCTCATCCTCTTTGGAGCTATAGCACTATGTAAAAGTTTCTTAACTTCTTTAAGCCTCAGTTTTAGCATCTGTGAAATGGAAAGAGGTGGAAAATAAATGTAGATTAACTTGACCAAGAAGAAAGGAGCTCCAGGATATATTATTCGTTGAAAACTAAATGAAATCAGGACGCAGGAAAGTGTCAATATGCTAGTACCAAGTCATATTTTAAGTTATTTATTGATTCAAGCACTGTAGCCCTGAGCTGTGTCCTCAGTTCAATTCTTTTTTTTTTTTTTTTTTTTTTTGGTACTGGGAGTTGAATCCAGGGGTTAACCACTGAGCCACACCCTGCCCCTGTTTATTTCTTATTTTGACACAGGGTCTCACTAAGTTGCTTAAAGCCTGTCTAGTTTGCTGAGGCTGCCTTCGAACTTGGCAATCCTCCTGTCTCAGTCTCCAAAGTCGCTGGGATTATAGGTATGTGCCACCGCACCTGACTCAAGTCAATTTTAAAGAGATGTTTCACGTGCTGCACATGTAGGTGCCTTGTATATGCATAGACTATATCAGAAAGTCTATAATACAACTAAAATAGTGCTTCCTCTCCAGGGAGTAGGGCTGGGGTTGGAGTAGGAAGGAGAGTGACTTTTCATCGAATGCATTTGGTATGATTTGAGTTGTTTACTTTGTGCAGGTTTTTTTTTCAATTAAACTACTTTTTTAAAAATGGGAATAATAATAACTTCCAGGGTTTGACTTGAGGACTAAATGAATTAATGCATGTAAAGTGCTTAGCACAATGCCTAGCGCAGGGCAGGTGTTCTCCTCCACACCTCAGAGAGTTACTAGCAGAGTTATGAGCAGAGTTCAGTTGCTTCCATTCTTCACTTGGTCCACCACACCCACACCCTTGCCTTGGCCTCAGGACTTCTTTGGCCAAAGGGGTTCTTGCCTGGTTGTGTATGTTCTCTTGCATTCCTACATTTTGCAGAGTATTCCTGCGGTAGATGCACCCAACCCACAGGTTAGAACCAGGCCCAGGGGAGCTCAGCCCAGAGTAACCAAACCCCAGTCAACTGGAAGGAAATAGCATTGATTGTTGTATGACTCTGACTTTGAGGTGGTTTTGGACACAGTATTATTATAGCCATAACCTGACTCATACGGAGCATTTTTTCAACGCCAGACCCTATGCTAAGTCCTGGGGAAATAGTGGTGAGCAAAGCCAGGCACTGTCCCTGTCCTCACATAGCTTATAGTCTAATGATGAGAGAACCAGGACAGCATATAATTGTAGGGAGGCCAGGGTGGACCTAGGCAGGGGTTCAAAGAACATTCCCTGAGGGAGTGACACTTGAACTGAGACTTGGGGGTAAACTGACAGAGGAAGAGAATGTGCAGAAGTTCTGAGGCTGGAGTCGTAAAGTGGGGCTGACAGTGGCTGGATAAGAGGGGCAAGAGTGAGATGAGGAGCTGGGGACAGTGGCGCACACCTGTAATCCCACTGACTCTGGAGGCTGAGGCAGGAGGACTGCAAGTGTGAGGCCAGCCTCAGCAATTTAGCAAGACCCTGTCTCCTAATAAAAAAATAAAAAAGGGAGCTGGGGTTGTGGCTCAGTGGTAGAGCGCTCGTCTAGCATGTACATAGACCCTGGGTTTGATTCTCAGCACCACAAAAAAATAAATAAATAAAATAAAGGTATTGTGTCCAAGTATAAGTAAAAAATAAATATTAAAAAATTATTTAAAAAAATAAAAATTAAAAAGGACTGGGGATGTAGCTCAATGGTAAAGCATCCCTGGACACTACAGATCAGGTAAGGAGTTGGTTTTATTTTTTTTCCAAGCAGTGGGTTACTGTGGAAGGGTTTGAGAAGGGTAGTTGGTGGAAATGAGAAGCAGTCCTTGGACTGAGGTTCTATACACACAAGAAGTTATGTTGGTGGATGTGGTATTATTAAACTATTCCAAGATCTGCCTCCGTCTGTGTCTTTGCCGCATCTGTGTCTATAGTCACACCAGTGACCCTACTTTTATGTCCAGCTCCAGAGGCTCCAGGGCCCCCAAGTGCTTCCCCAGAGTACTGGGGTCCTTGAAAACTTAGGATCTTCTTCATCCACAATGCAGGAGTTTCTAAAACTCATGTCAGACAGTCTCTATTTAGACCGTGGGTCTCTGGAGGCTGCACGGGTGGCATTGATCTCAGGACCAGTAGAGGGTGTAGGCTGACCCAGGGCTCCTGAGTCCAAGGCTGGGTGACACCTCCCTAGGGGCGGGGTGTGTGAGGAGAAAGGGACCCAAGGCAGCCCAAGGTATCTGCAGCCTCCCATCAGTGCAAATCAATGCAAGATTAAAATTCATAATGGTTCCGGGGCACAACTGCAAACAATTTGTTCAGTAAACTTTGCTCTAATTGGCATTCGTAGAATTTCCTGTTAATCAGGCCCCTTGGGCTCTGTGGGTCTGGGATGCTCTGTCTCCCCATGACAGGACAGGGAGTGTGATGTGATGTACAGGGGTGTGAGAGGAAGCAGGCAGGGAGGGTCTTCAAATGTGGGCATCTCACTAGGTGGACTCAATTGCCCAGTTGGGGTGTCCATAGCCCCACCTTACCTAGGGGGTACCTCCCAGCCACTCAATGCGGTGGCAATGAGGGGTGTGGATCTGCCTGAGTCAGCCTGGGTCAGTCTGGCGGAGACAGCATGTCTGCGGCCTGTGCATGGGTGCTGTGGTAACGCACCTCAGCTGAAGCGTTTGTCTGGGTGACAGGGTGTGCCTTTGGCAGTGTGTTGGTATTTGGTGCCAGCACATCGCTGTCCAGGCGTGGTCTTCAATGGATCAATAAAGCATAGTGTGTGTGGAGTCCAAGCCTCAGTGTGGAGGCTGCTGGGCTACAGTCCCTATTTAGATTCCTCTCTGGATCCGGAAGCTGTAACTGGTGATGATCCAGCTGGGTTATCAGAGGTCTCCAGCCTGTGGATCCATGCTTGCTGTCACTAAAGCAGAGTGGGCTCCCAGAGGCAATGTTGCCCCTGCCCTGTGCCCACCACCTCTTTCCTGAGGTCTTGCTATCCATCACCCACCAGAGACCCGAGACTTAGACCAAAGGCTTTGGAGGGTTCTGCTGAAAAAGATCAATGACCTAAAATATGTCAAGAATTCACATGAAGAACTCATAAGCAACGAATGCTTAATTAAATGCCAGCCAAACATCACATTATGCCAACTGCAAAGCTGCTCAACTCATATGGTTATATACAAATCACACATAACGTGAGATCCGGGTGTATTTTATTATATTTGATGTTATATGAAGTGTAGTGAGGAAACAAGCAGATCTAAAAACAGCCTCCCTTGGGTTGAGGGCAGGTGTCCCCAACTCTGCTCACTTTTTCAGGAAGGAGTCCTCTGTCCTTGTGATGGGGGTCACCTTGACACATTAAGTCAGATCCTGGCACACAGTAACTGAAAAGGTGTGTGTGTGTGTGTGTGTGTGTGTGTGTGTGTGTGTGTGTGTCCTGGGCCTCAGAGTGCAGTGACAGCCCTGCAATTCTGAATAGTATTTTTTCTTCTTGTTCTTGGGGATGGAGCCCAGGGGTGCTCTACCACTGAGCCACATCCCCAGTTCTTTTCATCTTTTATTTCAAGACAGGGTCTTGCTTAGTTGCTGGAGCTGGCCTCAAATGTGATCCTCCTGCTTCAGCCTCCAAAGTCACTGGGATGACAGGCCTGCACCACCACGCCCAGCTTCTGAATCCTTTGATACAGAGAGCGACTGCAGCGCTTGTGTAAGGGTGTGTAAGGGGCTGGCCTCCCCCTCAGATGGCCATGGCCCTTCTTTTTGTGTGCATGCATGTCCAAACACATAACTCACTGCTCTGAGCGCCAGGCCTGGGGCGGGGCCTGCTGGCACAGGCGTGTGTGGCTCTAGCCTCCCTCACAGTCATTATCACAGCAGGAGCAGCTCTTGCCCTGGGGCCGCCCTCACTCTTCCAAGCAACTGCTGCTTTTCTCAAATTAACCCCTCTGCTCCAGCTTCTCATTTTCCTGCTAGGGGGCCGTGGGCTGGCTGGGGAGGGGTCTCCGAGGACAGTGGCCCCAGCAGGCAAGCTGATCCTCCACAGCCCCTTGTCCCTAGGAGGACCTCTTCCTTCTTGAGTCCCGTGGCTGTGGACCGCAGAGACTGTGTGATTGAACAGCCGAGGGTCGGTGGCATGGGGCTCTGGGCCTGCGTGGAAGGCGGGGTCTGAGTGCATGTGGCAGGGCCCTGGCTGCCGGGGAGGGCTGAAGCTGCTCTCTGAGGGGCAGCAGAGGGGGCTAGAGCCCCTCAGGCAGTGGGGCAGGGCCAGAAGAGCCTGAACTGCAGGCAGCAGACCAGCCAGGGAGGTGCTGGACGCACCCTAAGCTTATTCAGGGGTACCCGAGGAGGGCCCACCTAGGTAGAGGGCCTGCAGCATCCCTTCCACCTACCCACAGGGCCAGATCCAGGTGAGGGAGCCCCTAGATCTCAGCAGCAGTTGCTGAGGAGAGGGGGAAGAGGGGAAAGTGGGGGAGACCAATGAAAAAAAGGGAGGAAAGAGTTAATCCCAGAGGACCCGGATCTGAACTGCTGTCTCCCACCTGAGTTCGGATCTGAACTGCTGTCTCCCACCTGAGTTCGGGAAGAAGGAGTGGGCTCCCCAGAGGCAAAAGGAGACCCAGGGAAGGTGCACACAAGGGAGCCCGGGGCTGGGGGAGGTGGATGAACATCATCTCCAAGCTGGGCATGCCAAGCTCTCCTGGCTGCAGGAATGACCCTATGTATGACACAAGTCTGCAGGTCCTGCCAGTGGGGACAGGATTCCCACCACCAGCATTTTGGTTCTGACTCCACGGCGTTCAAGGTGTACCCTGTGCTGCTGGGTTAGCGCCATGAGCAGGATCCAGTCAACCCTCATGGAACAGGCAGTCTGCTGGAAGAGACAGAGGTGTGACCAGCCTGGGATGGGAAGCTCAGAGCTGTGGCTGCCCAGAGGCAGCCTAGGGGTGAGGGAAACCGCTTGGAGGAAGCCTGAATGATTGCCATCACAACAAATTCATATTTGCAATAATAGTAACACGATAATAAATACAGAGTATCTGCCACACGTGAGTAAAGTATCTCATTTAATCTCTAAAATCGCCCTGAGTTAGATACTAGTATTCCCATTTTATAGATGAGGAAGGTGAGGTTCAGAAAGTTTTAAATACTTTATTCAAGATAATGTAGCTAATAAGGGGCAGAGCCAAGATTTCAAGTCCACAGCCCGCTCAGTGGTGCATACCTGGAATCCCAGCGGCTCTGGAGGCTGAGGCAGGAGGATCGCAAGTCAAAGCCAGCCTCAGCAAAAGTGAGGCACTGAGCAACTCAGTGAGACTCTGTCTCTAAATTAAAAAAAAAAAAAAAAAAGGCTGGGGACGTGACTCAGTGGTTTGGCACCCCTGGGTTCAATCCCCAGTACCAAAAAAGGAAAAAAAAAAAAAAGATTTCAAGTCCACAAAAATCAAAATATACACCCAAACTGGGACAAGCCCCCTAGGGTCTTGAGTCACCTTTCCTAATTTCAGCAGCAGCACAGGCCTCTGGACAGCCGCTGCTCTCGGCCTGGCAGCTGGAGCAGGCCCCCATGGGCAAGATGCAGCAGTAGGTGAGGCCCAGTTTGCAGAGACTGACATCTACCTGGCCCTGTTTTCATTTGCTTTGGGTTGAGAAGGGAAAAGGCCCACGTTTTTATGACACCAGCTTGTGATTCTATTTTCTGTTTAAATTCTGGGTGAGGGAAAAATAAGAGACATCAGAGAAACCTTCAGAATCTCATTTGGAGAGTCTGAGCTGCAGATAAATGAGCCTCCTGCAGAAGCGCTACATCAAAGCGAATTTTCTCAGCTGTATTTTCTTTCTTTTAATAGGGCCATTTACTACATTAATATTCCAGGAAGTCATTTTAATTTCATGTTTATCATCCATTGGGAAAGTTAAACAGGATCAATATGTAACCAGTGGCGAATTTGGGGATCCTGGGGGAGAAAGGGAGTGTTTGGAGGCTTTGGTGATTCCACAGCTGGGAGTCCTTAGGAGGGAAGGGGAGGCTGGGAGAGGGAAGGTGGGATGGGAGGGGGTGAGGAAACAGGGGCACAGGGGAGTCCTGTGGTGGTAATCATCAGAACGCGCATTATAGGAACAATAATTGAGCATCTACTAGTGCAAGGTATTGCTCATGCCTTGGAGTACAATCCCCATAATGAGTCATGAAGTAGGTGTTCTTCCCATCCTCAAATATGGGGAAACTGAGTCTCAGAAGACTTTTCCCAAGAACTTAGATATATTTTTTTAAAGAGAGAGAGAGAATTTTTTTAATATTTATTTTTCAGTTTTTGGTGGACACAACATCTTTATTTTTTTATTTTTATGTGGTGATGAGGATCAAACCCAGCGCCCCGCGCATGCCAGGTGAGCACATTACCACTTGAGCCACATCCCCAGCCCAAGACTTATATCTTTTTTTTTTTTTTTTAAAGAGAGAGTGAGAGAGGAGAGAGAGAGAGAGAGAGAGAGAGAGAGAGAGAGAGAGAGAGAGAGAGAGATTTTTAATATTTATTTTTTAGTTCTCGGCGGACACAACATCTTTGTTTGTATGTGGTGCTGAGGATCGAACCGGGGCCGCACGCACGCCGGGCGAGCGCGCTACCGCTGAGCCACATCTCCAGCCCCCCAAGACTTATATCTTAATGTCTAAGATCTTCCAGAACTCTGCTTCATTTTTTCACTACCTATACATCAAGCACTTGCTCTATGCTGGGCATTATCTAGCAGATGGAGACTGTAGGTCAATGAGAGTTAATCTATCAAAAGTGTAAGGACCCATATCTAGTCCACTGTGTGTCTCTTTTGGTGATTTGCCTTCTTCTAGGGACACCTCTGGGCCCCTGCCCTTGTAGAGGTTACAGTCAGGTGGTGGCAGGGCCAGGTTTACAGCAAATAATCACACAAAGACTGGGTGCGGTGGTGCACACCTATAATCCCCAGCAACTATGGAGGTAGGAGGATTACAAGTTCAAGGCCACTTAGACCTTATCTCAAAATAATAATAATAATACTATAATTTTAAATTCATTAAAAAATAAATGGTTGGGGATGTGGGTCAGTGGCAGAGTGTAGAACACCCATGGGTTCATTTGCCAATATCACCCTCCCCCCAAAATTTAAAAATTAAAAAAAAACAACAATTATCACAGGAGGAAAGAGGAGATTGCCTCTGTGTCAACAGGAGAACTGCATCCAGGGGCTTCACCTAGAAAGCAGGCCAAGAAAGGCCTCCTTGGGGAGGGACTCTCCAGCTGGGATCTGAGGGCAGCAGGGGAGGCTGCTGGATGACAGGGACCAGGGTCAGTTCTGGGGAGTGAGGGGCACCACAGTCAGGAGGAGCCAGGACCCTCCAGGGGCGGCTGGGGTGGGTGTCAGAGTGCAGGGGAGCCTCCTGCACCAGGGGCAGGATTTAGGGAAACCCAGAAGTCCAGGAGGCAGATTTATACACTGGGTCAAGTTTGTACCAGAGAAGGGGACGGGTGTGCAGGGAACTGAGAGAGGGAGGGAGGACCTTGGAATCAGCAGTGGGCTCCTCTCTCTCTCTCTCTGCTTTGGATCCAGCTCATCCTGTTGGCCTCACCGTTACAGTAGAGCTCATCTGACCTCCTAGCACCCTCTCCGTCACCACCTTCCAGAACTAAGCCACCACCTCCCATCTCCTGAATTATTGCCATAGCCTCCCAACTCTGCTCCCTGTTTTTGCCCAGGTCCCCAACATCCATTCTCAATGCCACAATCAGAGTGGTACCTTTAAATCATAAAAAAAAAATCCTCTGGTAGATTAGTGTCTCATTCAGATAAAAGCTAAAAGTCCTTGCAAAAGGCCGACAAAGCTGGACACGATGTGCACTTCTCTCATTATTTCATAACTCCAATTCCTACTCTCTGCCTTTTCTAATGTACCTATTCTGGCTTCCTTGCTGTTCCTATAACATCCCAGACATAGACCCACCTCAGGACCTTTGCACTTGTTGTTTCCTTTCCCTGGAATAATCTTTCCCCAGGTATTTGCTTGCTCAAGTCTTTCATTCCTTGGACTTTGTCCATTTCCTTCCCTGTTGTATCCCCAGTTTCTACAACAGTGCCTACACATTGTAGGTGCTCAGTCAATCATAAGAAGGGCCACTTCTCCACTTTGGGAGGCAGGGAGCAAATCTCCAAAGAGAATGCTATCTCTGTGTTTGTCTTTAATTTTTTTCTTTCATTGATTCCTAACAACAGGCTTCTATAGCTATTACTGGCTCCAGGTCCTAGGTGAGCCATCCAAGACTCAGGGAGGTAGTGAGGTTGAGCCGGGAATCTCGAATCTCGAAGGACAATGCACTGGCACCAGACTGCTGGGACTAAAATATTGGTGCCTCCATTTCCCAGCTGTGGGAACTTGGACAAGCTTCTGATCTCTCTGTGCTTCAGTGTCTTTGTCTGCAAGATGGGAACAACCATAGTACTCACCCGCAATGGCCGCTGGAGGATTCCCTGGGATAATACAGGCACAGGCCTTTGCTTGGGCTGCGAGCAGGGCCCTCAACGTCAGCGCACTCTGCCACCTAAAGTTGCAGTCCACATGGTCATTTCCCTGCTCAGGGTGTCCAACCCTTTTCTACCAGGAACTGCAGGTCAGCCCAGGGCCCTGCCTCCAAATGGCAGCGGCTGGGCTTGTCCAGTCCCATTTGTTTAGGTGGAATTTAATTTCTCCCTAAGCCAAGAGTCTTCTGCCCCCTCCTGCCCTCTCTCTTGCTCTCATCAGCAGGAAAATGAGCTCCGGGAGCTTTCCCCCTGGTCCAGAAATCCAAGGTGAAGAATTTCATTAACAATCAAGAGGACATAATCAACATTCTAATAATTCCAGATCCACACTCCCCGTTTGGCAGCCCCCCCCAAAGTGCCCCGGTTCCCCCCACTCCACCCCATTCCCAGCTCTCCCAGACGCTCTCACCTTGACAAAGAAATCTCATTTCCTCTCCAGCCAAATTTGCTTTGCTATTAAATTCAGCACCTTACCTTCTGCCCTGACGATGAGGGGATGTACTCCAGCTTCCCGGACTTCTGTTTCTGAAGGAGACAGGAGTGGGGACAAGGGCGTCACCAGGGACTTGCTTCTCTTACACCTCCTGGAAGTTCCAGGGTGAATTCCCTCTAGGGACTCAGGGACCCCCTACCCCGTGCCTAGAGAAGCAGAACTTCTTCCAGGGGGTGTGGGGGAGGGGCCCTGGTATTTCTCTGGACTGCGGAATGTTCTAGAGTTGATAAATGGCTTTTTTGAGTTCTAGATGCATTTCACACAGAGCGAGGGCCCCACCTCCAAGCCCCTACCCCAGCCCTTAGGAAGATCTAGTCTGTACCACCTTCTGACTGTGCCACCTTGGGTAGATTAACTTTTCTGAGCTCATGTCTGGTGATGGCCTTCTTGCTGACGGGGACTCTGGAAATCTGGAGGAGGCACAGGACACAGGAGACAGAGTCAAACTGGCTTTTATACTGACCCATTCTGAAGATAACCCATTAACCCACTACTCCGTGATGGGGGCTGGGGATGTCGCTCAGTGGTAGAGCACATGTCTAGCATGTGTAAGGCTCTGGGTTCCATCCCAGGACTGGGGGGGGGGCAGGGAATCCCTGAATAGATTAACCCATTGGCGAGGCAAGCCCCTCATGATCTAATCACCCCCATGAGGTCCCACCTGGCCTCACCTCCTGGTACACAAGGAAGATTAAGCCTCATCATGAGGTTTGGTGGGCATAAGTCATATTCATACGATAGCAGTTTCCTTATGTATAAAAAGGGGATAATAGCAGTAATGTCTCTCTCAAGGTCTCAGGGGGATGAAATGAGGTAATACTCAGGCGAGTGCCCGGCCTGGAGTTGACACAATCCCTGATAGCTACCACATGGCTATGAATCCAGTAGTGGTGTCTTTGGCACTTGGGTACAACAGGGGACTGCCATCTTGCCGGTTCCCCCTTATTCCTCAGTTCATGCACTTGGAATACATTATTGAGTTCTTCTGGGCACCGTGAAGGCTCCTGGGATACATATGTTAATTAGGCATTTACAGTAGGTGTGGTCAGTGCTGAGGCAGGGGAATTCTAGAGAACACCTAAAGGAGGCACCTAACTGGTGGGCGGAGGCTTCTGGCCTCTAGGCAGAGCTAACTTCTGAGTTGAGACCTGAGAAACAAGGAGGGATTCTCCTGGAGATGTGTGATGGGGACTCGGAGAGTGGAAACCAGCAGTGCATCGACCCGGAGGAACCAGGCAGAGCCCACGGACCCAGCGCTAGGGATGGCTGGAGAAGAGGCTCCTTAGGTGGTCCGTGTTGGGGGCAGTCGCCACCGAGGTCCAAGTGGCAAACTGGGCCTTGTAAGCTACAGGGAGGAGTTGGCTTCTGCCGTGAGGGCAATGGGGAGCCATGGAAGAGCATTAAGGAGAGCAGTGACCTTAGTGTCCTTATGGAAACAGCTGTCTGGCTGCAGTGTGAGGGCCGGATGGGGCAGGGGGAGGATGGACAGGGAGAGAAATGAGGAGAGTGAGGCGGCTGCTGGGCCAAGGGCTGAGGATGAGAACAGTAGACAGATGCACAGCAGAGGCCATTGAAGTGCCCTGTGACAATGCCGGAGTCTGGCTAGAGCACCCTACCCCTAGGGGGTAGCTGAGGGGAGAAAGGGGCCCTGCATATCTGGACCCCAGGTGTGGCGGCTCCAGATCCCTGTGTGGAAATGTGCTTTGGGGAGCTGGAGTCAGGGCCAGGAGCAGGAGCCCAGGGGTCCATGCAGCTCTGGCCTGGCCAGCAGAGCACTCTCTACAGTGGGGGTCACGAGCCTTCGAGCATTTAGGTTCCAGGGAGGCTTGGCAGGAAGTTTAATTCTCTAATCTCTGAATCCTCCTGAAATCTCTTTCCAGCCTTGAGGCACCCTCTGGCACATCTCCCTTGTACTTCCTGCACACACCACACACCCCAGCACCCCACACACACATGTTCCTGGCTCCATGATGAGCACTGGGTGACGTAGGCAGGGACCTTGAGAGAACCCAGGAGAGGAGGGGGCGGTGGGGGAGGGGAGAAGGATCCCCAGGGCTCCCTGGAGTGGATAAACTGGAGATACTTGCTGTTGCAGTCTGGTGGCTTAGACCTGGACTAACCCCTGAGGGGAGGAGGTGTGGCATGCTTCCTGACTGGTGACTGGTGAGCTTCAGCCAGGTGGGGACCCTCCAGACCCCTTCCTTTCTAGCTCTCCTAGGGCAGATGGCCGTGTCACCTCCTGCAGACCATTCCTGCCCTTCTTTCCACCAGGGGATCTGCAGCAGGACTTAGGGGTGTGTGTGTGGGCTTTGGGAAAGGGGAACCGAGGAATTTGGGTGAAAGAAAAAGAAAAGTCTTGTCTCCCTTTCTAATGGGGACAGGAGGAGTATGAAGAGATGAAAAGGAGGTAGCTAATGGAGGAACAGAGGCCAAGGTGGGGAGAAGGTCAGTGTGAAGGTCCAATGGCAGGGCCTGGAGGCATGTGGCAGGGGTAGGTGTAGGGGAGGAAGGAGCCACCATCAGGAGCCTGCCTGCAGGCCCCTGTCCTTCTCCACAGGGCAGCTGGATCATGCTCCTGCCCCAAGTCCTTTTTTTTAGTTGTAGTTGGACACAATTCCTTTATTTTACTTATTTTATTTTTCTGTGGTGCTGAGGATGGAACCCAGGGCCTTGCCTGTGCTAGGCAAGCGCTCTGCCTCTGAACCACAACCCCAGCCCCTTGCTCCAAGTCTTGCTAGAGCTCTTCCATGCTGCAGTGACTTAGATATGAGGTATCCCCCCAAAGCTCAGTGCAACACAGAGGTGGATTATAAAAGTTAACCCAGGGGCTGGGGATGTGGCTCAAGCGGTAGCGCGATCGCCTGACATGCGTTCGGCCCGGGTTCGATCCTCAGCACCACATACCAACAAAGATGTTGTGTCCGCCGAAAACTAAAAAATAAATATTAAAAATTCTCTCTCTCTCTCTCTCTCTCTCTCTCTCTCTCTCTCTCTCTCTCTCTCTCTCTCCCCTCTCTCACTCTCTTAAAAAAAAAAAAAAAAAAAAACAGAAAATAAACTTAAAAAAAAAGTTAACCCAATCAGTGAGTTAATCCCCCTGATAGAGATGAATTGGGTGTCACTGTAGCCAGGTGGGGAGTGGCTGGAGGAGGTGGGTCACTGAGGGCGTGCCTTTGGGGTATATATTTTGTCCCTGTGAGTGAAGTAGTCCCTCTCTACTTCCTGGTGCCATGTTCTCGGATGCTTTCCTCTACCACACACTTTTGCCATGATGCTCATGGTATTTTTTTTTGGGGGGCGGGGTGAGGGCCCTGCTGGGAATTAAACTCAGGGCCCCACACAAGCTAGGCAAGTGCTTTACCACTAAGCCACGTGCCCAGCCCACTTTTGGCATCATGTTCTACTTCATCTCAGGCCCCAAGGAATGGAGTCAGCTGTCTATGGACTAAGACCTCTGAAACTATGAGCTCCCAAGTAAATGTTTTCTCCTTAACATTGTTCATGTCAGATCTTTGGGTCACAGCTGTGAAAAAGCTGACTAAAACACATGCCCTCAGAATAAGGTCCAAACTCTTCCAACAAGGTCTTGGTCCAGCCTCCAGTCTCTACACTTGATGCCCTCCCCCCACAAAGGCCACTTCCCAGTGCTCCTCCCTCTGCTTGGAACAGTCTCTGTGTCCAGCCCCACACCATAGCCTCATTTATTTATTTTTTTATTTTTTCTTTTTTTTTCTTTTTTCTTTTTTTTAAAGGAAAGAAAGTCATTGAACTCACAGGGAGTGGAGATATACATGGAAATTCACTCTTTTTTTTTTTTTTAAGGGGGATGGGGAGAGAGAGAGAGAGAGAGAGAGAGAGAGAGAGAGAATTTTAACATTTTATTTTATTTTTTCTTAGTTCTCGGCGGACACAACATCTTTGTTGGTATGTGGTGCTGCTGAGGATCGAACCCGGGCCGCACGCATGCTAGGCGAGTGCGCTACCGCTTGAGCCACATCCCCAGCCCCATAGCCTCATTTATGTGACAAATTCCTCCATATCCTTTAGGCCTCAGAAACTAGGATGCTTTCTCAGACCACACCTCCAAGCTAGACAAAGCTTCTCTTCTAGGTTCCCTGGGCCAATACTGGCCTCCCCGCCCTCCACGGCGACCTGTGCTTCTCTCTGCTGTCCCTGATGGCTCTGTGTGGTAACTGTGAGGGCAGGAACTTGCCCTGCTAGACTCCTCAAGTCTTGGCAGCATGCCTAGCACTCTAGATATCAGTGGAAGGAAATCCCAGGAATCACCAAAATGGCAACCTTGTCTGCTAAAGTGAATTAGAGAAAATAGGCCAGTCTCCAGATGGTGGAAAGGACTTGCCCAAGGTCACACAGAGAGGAAAAGCACTCAGGATTCCTAACTCCCAGATGCTTGTCTTCCCACTCTGAAAAGAAGAGGAGGAGGTAGTGAGTGGAGGAACACAGAGGTCATGGTGGGGACAGGGTCCATGTGGGTCCCACAGCAGCTGGGCCTGTGAGGTGTGCAAGCAGAGGTAGGTAGGTGCACTATACATGACTGGCTGGGGACATGCTCAGGCCAGTGCTCTTGACTGCCCCATGGGGAGGCGACCAGCTCTCTGGAGGAGGTCATTGGAATAGGGATGGGGGGATGGGAGGAAGTACTGGGGAGCCAAGCAGGCCAGGCCCTTGGATTGGAGATTGATGTCATCTCAAACCCCTGTGGAAGCTGAGAACATGTACCCAGGGGGCAAGGCAGACACTGGGGATGCAATCAGGGCTAATAGCCTCCCAGCCTGAGATGCAATTAGGGGCAGGTTCCCAGTGGGCCTCAGGCAGCGCTAAAGGCAGTTAGTTGCAGGAGTTGGGGTGGGGGCCACCTCTGCAATCCTGGCTGCGGGTCTGAGGGGCCAGGATGAGGGCACAGGAAGAGTAAGGGGACCTTCAAATGGAAGGCTAACATGGGTGAGTAGTAGCACTTAGAGATGAAGTGCAACTATGGGAGATCGGTAATGGGGGTCACTTTCCCCAGACCCCAGATATAATAGTGAAGAGCAAACAAGTCACCTTAGGGCCTTAGACTTTCCGAGGGGCAGTTTCCTTCCCTATAAGATGGGGAGAAAAATAATAGTCTCTATTTCAGAGGGTTGTTGTGAAGGTTAAGTGAGAAAGAATATCTAATGCCCAGCCCAGAGCCCGGCCCTGCCCCATTTCTCAGCACATCATCATCTTGATAGGGATGACTTAGGAAGGTGGTGGCCCAGGCTGGACTTGAACCTTGGAATCATGAAGGCCTGGGTTCCATCCCAGCTTCTCCGCTTTCTAGCTCCCGGACTTTAGCTCAAAGATTACACCTCTAGTTTGTCATCTGTAAAAAGAACTCACAACAGGGCAGGGGATGTGGCTCAAGTGGTAGCGTGCTCGCCTGGAATGCGTGCGGCCTGGGTTCGATCCTCAGCTAAAAAAAAAAAGTAATAATTAAAATTCTTCTCTCTCTCTCTCAAAAGAAAAAAAAAAAAAAGAAAAAGAAAAAAAAAAAAAGAATTCACAACAGTACTTCCCCCAGCCAGGGGCAAGAGGGCCTCAGGCTCTGCCTAAGTGAGCGTGCCACCTCTACCTGGGTCCTGATCATAGCCCAGGCCCTGACTTTCTCCAGAACCTTCTGCCCCAGAGACCACACGGCAGCCTGTTCTGAAACCTGGGTCTGACCTTGGAAACCCCCAGTCTGTCCACGATGAAGGTCTGGAGAGCTGGCTTTCTACAGAGCCTGGAGAGGGCCAACAGGTACAGATGACCATGCTTTACAGGATAGTTCTATGGAGAAACTGCCACCAGCACACTGTAGATCTGAGGAGCCTAGAACCTGGGAAAGCTTCTCTGCTTCCAGACCATAGCCTCAGGCCTGGCTGGGGTGGGACAGGGTTGGTCATCTGAACTGGAATCATACCACTTTACAAGAACACTTTATATACATCCTCCACCCAACCCAGGAGAAGGATATAGGCATCCCCCAGTTTTACAAATGGAAAAACTGAGGCTAGAGGGGTGAAGGGCCTGATCCCTAACTCCTGACAGCCCAGGAGTCACACCTGGGTTGCCCCCCGGGGCTGGGCACTGGAGGGAGCTCAGTAACAGCTTCTGTTATGCACATTCCTGCAAGATCTGCCTGGAAGATCCTGGAAGTCCAGAAAAACATGAAAATGGACTTGGCTGTATGAACAGCCCTGCCCTTTCAGATGTTAGTGGCCCAAGGATTACACTGACAGACTAACTTACTCTAGGACCACTGGGCAAAAGCCAGGCTCATGCAGAGACCAGTGTCCTGCCTACAGGGTCATTAATGGGCCAGAGGTGTTGGTGCTGCAGCGTCAGAGGACAGCCCTGTCCTGCCCTCACACCTGTGTCAGATTCTGTGGTCCTGCCCCACCTGCCTACCCCTAGCCCCAAATCCCAGGTGCCTGGAGGTAAAGAGCTGGCACAGTCCCTGCCCTGCTGCCCGCTGCTGCGGTGGCTGCTTTGGGATAAACAAACTTGGACTTTTGTAAGCCCTGAATGACTCAGCACAGCTGGGCCCAAGGCCGCCCCTCCTTAGTTGGTTGGCAGAGAAAGCGGAAATCTGCAGCACCCAGAAGATTCCCTCAAAGAAGGATTGACCTGGTTGCCCACCCCCAGCTCCAACACAGGCTTTGGAAAAGAGCCGCACTCCATCTGTGTAGCTGCAAGAGCATGGGCTGCCGTGGGCCTGGGTTCAAATCCCAGCCCTGGTGTTTACCAGCCGTGTGGGCTGAGTCCCAGTTTCCTTGTCTGTAAAATGGGGATAATGGGATCTAACTCTGCAAAGATGAATAAAGAACATTTGTGAGGAGAGCACACAGGCATTCTGCAAAAGCTTGCTTCCTTTCCTCTCTGGCAACTGAAATCCACCATTAGTGGCAGAGCCATCCCCAGACTCCTTTAAAATGCACGGAGCCGGGAAGAGAGGGACAGTTATTAAGTCCACCTGAGCTGGAGCACGTGCGGAGCCTGACTTTCGCAGCTGTGGGATGGAAATGATTCTGTTGCTCCTGTTATTGAGTTACTGACACCTGAGTAAAGCCGGGCTGGCAGGGCTGTGGAGAGCAGATCCTGCCCCACTCCCTTCTTGTAAAAAGGGAAAGGTGCAGAGGGGGAGCTCCTAGCTCAAGGTCACCCAGAGTCAGGGGCTGGAAGATCAGGCTCCCATCCAGTTTGCCTGTGATTTGACTTCCTGTGTCCAGAAAGACAGGTCCTGGGGGAGGGCCTGCCCCCCCCCCCCCCCCCCCCCGGCCCCAGGCCCTGACAAGGGGCCCTAGATTCTGGAATGGTGCTTGGCAAAATGTAAGTACCAATTCGTATTCATGAGTGGATGAGGGAGTGAGTGAATGGGGTGGCAAAAAGAGGAAGGTGCCCTTCCAGGACAGGAGGGTGTCTTCCCAGGGCTGAGTCCACTGCTCCTCCTCCAGATGGCACTGTGTGTGTGTCCAGGGTGGGGGATGGTATTCCCCAGGGAAAAGGATCTGAGCTGCAGCCAGAGGGATGGAGGTTAGACTGCAGGGAGCTAGAGGAGGAGTGGGGAAGGGAGGCTGGTTGGCTGCTTCCTGGGAGCTCTGGGAGGAAGGAGTAGAGCTGTGTCTGGGGGTGGGGGAACTGGGTGAGAGTGCTGGGAGATCCTTGAGTCACACTTGCTCAGAGCCTGGGACACCTGGGGCCTCTATGGGCAAAGTCCACCTCTCCCTCTCAGAGACAAATCAAGCTCAGCTCTGGCTGCTCAGGATCCTGTTGCCATAGAGATGCAGAGATGCCTCCTTTAGAGCATTGGAGGCCCTGGGTGTGGCCTCCTCTCAGCATGGTTTGGAGCTGAGGGTGGAGGGGCGGGTGCAGCTGGACCTTGTCAAACACTACCCCGCCCACTGACATATGCAACATGGCTGCCACTGACCTTAGAGTCCACAGGTTGGGCCTGAATCTCAATTACTAACTGGTGGACCTGATGAGGGACGTTGGATGCAATGTGAGCCTCAGTTCCCTCATCTGTAAAATGGGGTTGGTGGTGTGTTCCCTTGGGCAGTTGTGACAGTCACTTGAGCCGATTGCTGGCACACAGTGAAGCCCCAGCGAGGGGGGACCATTATTGCTGCAGCTGGTGCCCAGGTGGGGGCTCTGCAGGAGTCTGTCCCAAGGCAGCAGCTCCCTGCCCTTAGCCTGTGGTCTGGGACTCGCCAGTGAGGCTGGAGAGAGGCCAGGCTCCTTCTCCACAGACAGAGGGGATCAGGAGTCAGGAGTTATGTCATCCTTTGAACATGGGCCTGGAGGCTCTGCTGCAGGCGTATCTGAAAAATAAATAATAACAACGTGAATAATTCACAGAATCTGTGTGAATAATTCACCATGGCCTCCCAAGCACCAGCCAATGAGTCACTACAGACCCAGGCTCCTGTCCTGGCTGCCCTGCTGGCCCTCGGGAGGGCAGCCTGGTTGCAGGGGCAGGAGGTGCAGGGTATGCAAGGACAAGCAGGACAAGCCTTCTGGGGCTGCAGGTCCTAGGGGATAGCGGGGCGGTAGGGCCAATGGCCTGTGTGAGTTCTATAAGGACACACAGTCTGGAGATGCCAAAGAGGACTGATCTAGGGTCCTCAACTGCAGTTGAGATCAGATCATTCCCCCTTGGTGGGCTGCATGATAGAGGCTGATGCAAGGAGAGCCCCTTTGTAGCCTTGACATGAATCCCGAGGAGCCCACACAGGCCCTTCAGGCTTCTCCTGGGTGTCTGGACAAGGTGGAGTTAAATGCCTCTGCTCAGAACTCAGTTCAACCCTTAATCACTTACTGTGTGACTTGGCCACATGGCTCCAATGTTCTGGGTCTCCATTCGATTGTCTATAAAATGGGGACTAAGAAACACCTAGTCCACAACATTTTGATTGTTCTGTGGATGGAATGATGTCATGATCATAAATTGCCCAGTGCAATGCCTGACACACCGTGCTTTAAAAACAGAGGCTGCTGGAGACATTCATTATCTTTCCAAAGATAGCATGGTGGGGACTCGGGGTAGGAAGGGGGCTGCTCTGACATTGCTGATGTTCACATAAAACATGATCTGCAGGCCCAAGAGATGGGAATCAACTGCTGGCCAGCCCCGTGGAGGGCTGTCAGAGAATGGGGGGCCTCCAAGCTCCTCCTAGTAGATATTGGCTCAAAACAGCCAGTGTCCTGTTTATTTCCTCTTGAGCACTTGCCCTATTGATGATGTGGCTCATCTGCCTTCTCCACTAGGATAGGGACCTGTCTGTCTTATTCACATTGTAATCCCAGTCTCTAGAATCCCACCGGGCACATAGTAGGTATTTAATAAATCTTTGTCAATTTAATGCATGGATTCATCAAGTGGCATGTTATCATGAAGGGTTGTTGTTGGAACAGAGCCCTCTTTGTGGCTGCTCAGGAGGGGCTCTGGGGGCCATAGCTAGGTGTGCAGCTCAGTGGGAAGGTAGTTCTGGGGACAACCCCTGCCAGACTGGCTGCTGCTGCTGCTGCAGGGCCGGGAACGTGCCACTCTCCTTTCCCAGGTACACTTTCCTGAGACCAAACAGTATGAGGGAAGCTTAATGGTGGCACAGGCTCACTGTGCCTTCCCCAGTAATGATTTAATCACTTGTTTAGAATTTCCTGTGGCATTAATGATTATCCCCCAGAACACGGGGAATAATTGGCTGCGTTCTCGAGGTGAGCGAGTGCCCTGTTAGCAGGGAACAGCGCCCGTTCTCCTGTAATCTTCCTCTCTCACCTGCCCACCGCTCACTCACAGGGTGATGGAGATGGATGAGCTCATGTGTGCAGCGGAGCTGGGAGGCCCACTGGAGGATTCAGGGAGGGTGAGGACTGAGGAAGTGTGTGGAAACGTGGCAAGGAAAGAGAAATAGCAGAGTCAGAGTGAGAGAGAATGAGGCCAGGGTCTGTGTTCTCAGGCCAAGGAATTCCCCATCTCAGTTCAGAGCTTTCAGTTCTCCCCAGCTACCTGGCTTCCCTTGCTGTTTTGCAAAGTCTGTGCAGGAAGGTTTCCCCGGCAGTGCATGCTCAGGTGGGTATCTATGGAGCAGTGATTCTCAGGGCTGGGTTCTGGACCAGCAGCCACCACAGTGTGAGCCTGTGTCCAGAGTGCAATGCATTCTCGTGTCCTCTCCAGACCTAGAGGATCAGAAACTCCAGTGGGTGGAGTCTCTCACTCTCAAGCTTTCTAGGTGATTCTGGTGCACCCAGGTTTGAGAAGCCCTGACGTGAGGTATAAAGGGTGTAGAGAGGTACATATATGGGGTTGTCTGAGAGTTTGGACCTCTGTCCTAAGCCAGGAAGCTGCAGCAGAAAAGGCCCAGGCAGAAGTCAGGCCCCTCCAGAGGGCCCAGAGCTGCTGCTGCTTATGGAGAGGGTCTGGGTAACACCCCCTTCCCCAGCCACTTGCCCCTGGGTGGCCACAAGACCTCTATCTGGGGAGTCTGCGGCGAGGAAGAGGGGGCTGCTGTCCCTGTCCAGGCCTCCTTAAAGAAGAGTGGGATCCGTTGAAAGTTGTTGGCCTCACCAGGTCCTGCCCACAGTAGGCCAGAAGCTTAATGTCATACTAGGGACCTGTTCCTGCCTGTCCTCACTGATGTTGGCTTTTAGGGAGGGAGTTTTCAGGGATTCAGCCATTTAAAGAAGACTTTGAAGGGCTGGGGAGAAATGAAATATCCCCTGAGAATGCTACAGCACGATTTGGGCCTAAAGATATTTCAGGGAGGGAGGGGTGGGCTGAGAGAGACATTGGTGACTCGGGAGTGTGAGGGTGCTGTGGAGGGAGGGGAGGGGAGTTAAGGATATGGAGAGAAAAGGAGCCTCAGGGAGGAGGAGGAGGAAGAGGAGGAGGAAAAAATTGGCCAAGTGGAAAGGGGAAGCCATGGGAGTAGGCAGCCTGAAAGAAGGAACAGAGGTAGAAGGGATGGGGTGGGGCACAAGTGTGTGTTGGGGAGCAAAGAAGGAAGAAGCGGAGGTACAGAGGGAAGGGGAGGCAAGGAAGCCCAGACAACAGAATGAAGGGAAATATAATCCCCAAAGGGGAGTGGAGGCTGCTGGTGGGAGGGAGTCACCCAGAGTTGGGTGTCCAGGGAAGAGGGGACATGAAGGCCTTTCCCACCCTAGGCTAACCTGAGGGAAAGGGTGTGGACCTGGAATTCACAACAAATCTGAATCAGAAAAGAAAGTGAGCATCTTGTTGAGTTTTGTACTTAATAAGACAAATAAATAGAAGCTGTATGAAAAATTAGGAAGCAATAAAGACCTTGCAAAAAAAAGTTTCTGGGAAAAAAAGAGGAGGCTCCAAAGAAAATACCAGAACAGCCGGGTGCATATATATATATATATATATATATATATATACACACACACATATATATACCTATAATTCCAGCGGCTCAGGAGGCTGAGGCAGGAGGATCACAAGTTCAAAGCCAGCCTCAGGCTGGGGCTGGGGCTCAGTGGTAGAGCGCTTGACTAGCATGAATGATGCACTGGGCTCAATTCTCAGCACCACATATAAATAAGTAAATAAAATAAAGGTCCATCAACAACTAATATATATATATATATATATATATATATATATATAAAGCCAGCCTCAGCAAAAGTGAGGCGCTAATGTGAGTCCCTGTCTCTAAATAAAATACAAAATAGGGCTGGAGATGTGGCTCAGTGGTCAAGTGCCTCTGAGTTCAATCCCTGGTACCAAAAAAAAAAAAAAAAAAGGAAGGAAGGAAGGAAATACCAGAACATATGCAAACTGCCCATCCTGGGCAGGCGAGTCCCCAAATCAAGACACCCAGTCCCCCAACTGCCCAACAACGGGGGCCCCAGCAGGAGCTGGGAGGAAGAATGGAGGCAGCCCCAATCCCACAGCTAGTAGGCTGGAACTTGGAGATCCAGCACCTCCCACATGCTTTCCTGCCTCTGGCACCTGGGAACCATCTGGGGAGACCAGGGCAGTCCCCAGCATGATGCAGACCTCCAGTGTCTAGGCTCAAACTCCCAGCTCAAACTCTCCTTCAATTACCTCAGGGGACCTGCCATCCATTACTTTTGTGCGACTCTCTCTGAACTCCTTTCTATTTTCAGTTTGTGAAGACCCCTTGGGAGTAACAAATTCCAGAAGGTGGACAGCAGCTGTGTAAAGTAGGACTTCCCTTTAGAAATCCTAAACAAAGGAATTCCAGCTTTGGGGGCCTTCCTTGTGTGGGGCTGCTGCTTCCTTATTAGGAACTTGGGAGTTGAGGTCAGCACTGCCCCTCTCTCCTGGGCAATGTTCCCAGCAGCCCCTTTGCTCTCACATTCCAAATATCCTGAGCTTTGGGTCAGACAGACAGAGGCTCGAATAGGGGCTCTCTCAATGCCTACCTGTGTGACCTTTGAGCAAGTCACTTATCTGCCTGAAGTATTTCCATCCGAACAGTGGAGAATGATCACATTCCCTATTTCAGAGATTGTTGGGACATGCTGAAATAATGTTAAGTCATCGCCAATCAGTCCCTGCACACCGTGGTGGCTGTGGAGCCACGAGTAAGACAGGGAGACCCTTGCCCTCAGGGAGCATGCATCCCAGGAGGATGCTGGGAAGTAGCCACTGTGATTCTGAAGAGTGATTTGGGTTCCAAAGGTCATAAAAAGATAAAAGGGGGCGGGGGCTGGGGCTCAGTGGTAGAGTGGCAGAGCGCTCGCCTAGCGTGCAAGAGGCACTGGGTTCGATCCTCAGCACCACATAAAAATAAACAAATAAAATAAAGGCATTCTGTCCATCTACAACTACAGAAGAAGAAGAAGAAGAAGAAGAAGAAGAAGAAGAAGAAGAAGAAGAAGAAGAAGAAGAAGAAGAAGAAGAAGAATTCCATTTAAAAAAAAGAGGGGGTCTAGTGTAGCTCAGTGGTAGAGTTTTTGTCTAGCATGCATGAAGCCTGAGTTTCATCCCCACACTGAGAAAAAAAAAAATGGAGGAGGAAAGATGGCTCATCAGAGAAGGCCTCTCAATTGAGGTGACATTTGAGCTGAGAAGCCAGATAACTGTGGATCTGGGGGAGGAATTTCCGTTATGAGTTTCAGGATTTGTAGGAAGTTCGGGGCCACATATTTTGTATCCTGTATGGTTTCCTAGAATCTGGCCCCTCCCACCCCTCATCCCCACTCTCTGGGCTTAGAGTTCTCCAGTCTGATAATGGGTCCCAGGCCTGGGAAAGTGCGGGAGCACGTGGGCTGAGAGCTCTGCCTCCTCCTTCCCTCACTCCCACGCTGTCTCCCTGGTTTTCTGGCTGCCCAGGGTGATGGATGCTTCCTTCCAGGACCGAGTCACGTGCTGCCTCTTACAAACTCTGGACGATATCTCTGCCAAGGCTGCACTGCCTGCTCCACCCCCACCCAGCCCATGAGAAGGCAGATTTATAGAGGGTTTTCCCCAGGGACTGAGCATGTATCCGCTTGACTCTGGCTCAGAAGCTACAAAAGTGATCCTGTTCAGAGACACTTTCTTCACACAGATGAGGAAACCGAGGCCTGGGAGAAGATACCCACCAGGCAGCAGCTGAGCAGGGGCTTGAGGCAATATCTCCCAATGGCTCACTCTTCTGGCACTTGTGACAGCTTGCCTACATTTAGGGCTTTGCCAGGGTCTGTGCTTGAGCTCCAGAGCTGGATCTGTGCAGCCCCCTTAGAGGAGTCCCCAGCAAGCACTCTGTGCAATTAGCCTGCATTAGTACTGACTACTTAGAGGGCCGTCTTGAGGTGGTCTTGACGCTGCATCAGGGCTTGGTTAGGAAGGAGTGTTGTAGTTTAGTGGCTCTCAAATTTTAGCATGCATCAGAATCACCTGGAGGGCTTGTTAAAACACAGATGTCTGGCTTCCACCCCATTCAAGGGGCTGATGTGAGGTATGATCATTTGCATTTCTAACAAATTCCCAGGTGATGCTGATGCTGATGGTCTGAGGACCACACTTTGAGAACTGCTGCTATAATTGATTAGTGCTGTCTGCTATAGGAATAAGAACGGGGAATTTTGACAAGTAGGGCATATATTTGCCATTCCTCTTCTAGTAGGACTGCTGAAGATTTTTTGTCATAAATTTAAAATCCTTGTTTCATAGGCAGCCACAGTCATCTTTTCAAAATACAAGCCTAGTCGTATGATTTAAAATCCTTTGAGGACCTCCCCAAAGGAAAAAAAATGCTGTAACGTGGTCTACAAAGTTCTGCACAGTGTGGCCACTGCCCATTGCTCCAGCCTATCTCACATGGTCATATACTTCTCCCTTCATTCCATCTCATTGATCTTAACTCTAATCACAGGGTATTTGCACATGCTGTTCCCCTGTCTGGAATTCTCCTACTGTCCGCTGGGCTCCCTGCCTAGTGAACTCCAACTTGTCTGGAAATCTCGGGTCAGAGATTTGTGTCTCCAGGGAAGCTATCCCCTACTCCCTGACCTGGTCAAACTCCCTCATCATGTGTTCTCACAGCCCACTGGGTTTCTTCTCTGATGCATTTAGCACAAAGTAATTCCATTATTTATAGTGATTATTTGATTAACACCTGCCTAACGCACCGTACACAAGCTCCAGGAAGGCAGGGTCCATGTATCCTTTTTTTACTTTTTACTGATTCCCTGGAGCCCAGCACAGTGCCTGTTACATAAAAGGGTCTCATTAAATATTTGTAGAAAGAAAGAAAAAGAGGAAGATGTTCTGAATTTCCACTGGGCTTCTGTTTAAAGTTTTTCTGCAAGAGGAAAGGGGAACATGGCCAATCTGTAACCAACAAAATTCACAGAAGTACATGGCCCACCAGACACAGTAGCATATACTTGTAATCCCAGCAATGCTGGAGGCTGAGACAAGAGCATGGCAAGTTCAAGGCCAGCCTCAGCAACTTAGTGAGGCCCTAAGCAACTTAGTGAGACCTTATCTCAATACAAAAATAAAAAGGGATAAGGCTCAGTGGTAAAGAGCTTCTGAGTTCAATCAGTACCGAGAGAGAGAGAGAGAGAGAGAGAGAGAGAGAGAGAGAGAGAGAGAGAGAGAGAGAACACGAACGAACATGAACTTCAGTAGCATGAGATCCCACTGCATTGGACAAGAGTAAGCTCTGAAGTGGCCAGAGAGAAAGGGGGAAAGAAACATGTCTACTGGGCCCTCTACATCCCTCTGTGAGCTGGTTCTTTGCTTTTGCATATGCTACCTCATTGTACTCTCAGAATAGGTCAGCATTATGATCCCCACTTTCCAGATGGAAGGACCAAGGCTCTGAGAGGACAAGTGAGTTGTGTGTGAGGTCTGGGCATGGATTTGTTTTTTTCCTTCAAACCTGGAGGGGACTGAGGTCCCAAGAAGAGAGAGCACAGGTGGCCAACAGCTGAGAGGAGGATCTCTGGGTTCTGGTCAAGCAAACAGGCTATTTTCTCATCCATGTTACAGACCTCTCTGTGCAAGAAACCAGTTAATCAGCGGTGACAAAATAAAGTCCCTGCCCCCATGGAGTTTCCAGGATACTTACAGGAGACAAAACAACGAAACTAATAGACAAGAAATTATCAGGTAGTTGTAAAATCTATACAGAAAATAAATCAGGAAATAAATAAATTGGGGCTAGTGTGTGATCAAGTTTTAAGTGGGGTGTTCAAAGTAAGGCTTTTGGAGGGAGACATTTGAATGGAGCCCTACGTTATGAGAAGGTTTCGATAAGGGCTAATTTCTCTCTTTTTTTTTTTTTTAAGAGAGAGAGAGGAGAGAGAGAGAGAGAGAATTTTTAATATTTATTTTTTAGTTCTCGGCGGACACAACGTCTTTGTTGCTATGTGGTGCTGAGGATTGAACCTGGGCCACACGCATGCCAGGCGAGCGCGCTACCGCTTGAGCCACATCCCCAGCCCAGGGCTAATTTCTCCATTGGGAACAGTAACACTACTACATATACTGTATATACTACTGTATGTACCATACTTGTAGAGGCCCTGAGAAGTTTTAATTTCTTTGAAAATCAAAAGAAAACCATGAGCTTTCAGGTTGAAGAAAATATTTTCATACATAATGTGAATCTATCTGTGTTTATACCAATGCAGTCATAAAGTATGATTTGTGTATCTTTTTATGGAGGAAAGGACTCGCAAAGGCAAAAAGGCGCCTGGAGCCCAGGAAAATCCTAGTGTGGCTGACTCTTAGTGTGGCTGACTCTAACTATGGGACAAGCCACACAAGAGCATTTCAGGCCAAGGGAACAGCAAGAGCAAAGGTCCTAGGTGGGAATGAGCTGGGCATGTTGGAGAAGCAGAAAGAAGGTCTTCAA
Organism: Urocitellus parryii; assembly: GCF_045843805.1. Taxonomy (NCBI): domain Eukaryota; kingdom Metazoa; phylum Chordata; class Mammalia; order Rodentia; family Sciuridae; genus Urocitellus; species Urocitellus parryii. The sequence continues at coordinate 96,213,000 of NC_135531.1, read as the reverse complement.
ATGAAGTAGGCAGATTGGGAAGAGTGATGGGAAATGAAGTTGCAGGGTCAAGACCATCAAAGGTCTGTGCATAGGGAGATGTGGACCAAGGTAAGGAGGAGAGATGGTAACCAAGGGAGTCTCCACTGACTGATCTTGGAGCCGGAGGTAGTAGGTTGCTTCTCAGTGTCTGAGTGGCTGGGGTCACACCTGAGCTTGGAGGATCAATATGTCTCCTTTAAGAGAGGGCCTGAGTGGACACCTGGCCACGGCATCTTTTCAGCCAAAATAAGCCCACAGTCCCTTGAGCAATTTTTTGGATCCCTGCCCACCCATCCAAGAAAAAAGTGGGTTTTGTCTCTTAGGCATCGTCAGGAACAGGTGTTTCTGTGACAGGAGGATGTTTTTGAGTTGGGGGGCTGAGCCCCTTTCTCTTGGCCTCATTTCTGGGGCTCACACAGCTCCTCCCTGGGGCAGCCAGACTTGGGGGGCTGGGGCTTCGGCAAGTGAGATACAGCAAGGAGCTATTTAAAGCTGCCGGCAGCTCACCCCTTCTGTTCACGGCTCTGCTGGGTGGGAGCTGCCATCGTCACGCACCCACCGGCGCCTCAGGAACACAGCAGCCCAGCGCACCCACACAGAGAGGCGGGGGGAGGGTCCTTATGCACCTCCACGGGGCCAACAGGGCTCCCCCTGGCTGGCAGGGGACGGCTGATAAGCAGGAGTGGACCCTCAGACCCACCCCATGTTTCCATGACAGATCAGAAAAGTGCCCTAAATGTAGGTCACCCCCCCTCTGTTGGCTACAAGTGTAACCAATTAACAACTTTCCAAGGGTGTTGGTGGAGGCAGGGGCATCTTCAGGCCCATGTGGGACCAGAAGTGCTCCTTGTGCCTTGGAGGTATCCCAGGCCTTGGGGAGAGGAGCTATGAGCACCCTGCCCTACCAAAGCTGCAGCTACGAATGAGTGGTCTTTCTGGAATGTTCTTATGGCCTCCATCTCTCATACCTCCCAAGGTCCCAAGCAGGGAGTTGTCTGGGGGTGGCTGCTCCAGGTCTGCAAGGGTTAAAAACACAAGCTGAGGGCCCTTGGTGTGAATCCAGGCAGGTGACTTAACCTCCCAGTTTCCTTTTCTGTGATATGGAGATAAAAATAATGTCATCTCAGATACTTGTGAAGATTTTATTTGAATTAAAAATGTACAGAGCCTCCCTCCCCACAGCCTAGTGCACGGTGAACTCTCCAGAAGCACACCTAAGGGCCACAGCAGCACCTCCAGGCCCCTCTGGATTCAGACACAGGTTAGAGGGTCCTGGGAAGGGAAGGCAGCAGGTGGGTTTGGCCTCATGTGGACTGTTATGTGCCAGTGGGGACCTGGACACACACTGTCCCTGGGGTACATGGGACTATTTCCAGTGAAGCCATCAGCCCGCAGTGATGACTGTTGTAGCCTCATCCTCACTCTCATCCTAACTAGCAGGACAGACCCAGGCTCAGGAGCACCCAGCAGCTCCTCGGGAGAAAACAGCTGAGTCAATCAGATGAGGGAGGGCAAGTGGGAATTTGGGGTCCTCTTTCAGGGCCAGACAGACAGATAGTTCTATGCAGGGTCAGACCACAGTGATAAGGGGACTTCTAAGGGGAATATCCTGAATTGGGAGGGCCACTAGAAACTGCACAGGGAGAGGAGAGATGTTGAAGCCCGGGTACTGACAGGCGAGGGCTAGAAGCTGCAAAAGGAAGAGCAGGAGCAGAGAGGTGCCCAAGGGCCAAGCAGGGAGCCAGGTGAGGGCCAAGCAGGGGGAGGCCCCCAGGAGGCCCATTGGATGGCTTCTCACCTCCTTCATGTGTGTGTGTGTTTTGGGTTTGGTTTGGTTTGATCCTGGGGATTGAATTTGGGGGCACTCCACCACTAAGCCACATCCCCAGCCCTTTTTTGTATTTTATTTGGAGACAGGGTCTCACTGAATTGCTTTGTGCCTCGCTAAGTTGCTGAGGCTGCCTTTGAACTCACGATCCTCCTGCCTCAGCCTCCCAAGCTGTTGGGATTACAGGCGTGCACCACCGTGCCCGGCTTCCATGTGCCTTTCCTTCTTGACCATCTCCTTATAACCCACTCCTTCACCCACATTCACCCTTGAACCCTCACACAATGTCCCATCACTCTATCCAGGGGCCCCTCTGCCCCACTCAGGGTACCCTTCATCATGCCTGGTGCCCTCACCCCTCCCATGCCTCCTTTGCTGAACCCCTTCACCTCCCACACCCAGTCCACATATTGCATCTGGTGGTGCTATGACCCCCACCCAAACCCTCATGAGATCACCCTGGGTCCTCTCCAGGGAGCCTCGGGTCCTCTGCCAAAGTCCAGGACTCCATCTCCAGCCCAGCTAACTCGCTTTTCCAGGTCCCCATCACCCCCTTCCGTCATCGTGTTCCGCAGCCAGCCGCCTGGGAGCTGAATCAGAGCCATAGAACTAACATTTTGCACACACGTCTCTCCAGATGACAGGCAAGATGGGCCTTCTGCCCTCAGCCCACACACACCCGTGCTCAGGAAGCACACAGAGCCAGGGCTGTACCCAACATGGGTGGGGAAGAGGGCTTGGGTGGGCCCCTTCCCTGCCTCAGATACCAACCCTGGCCTTTGCCCTTTGGTCTCTTTTGTTCAAGGCTTGGAAGTCCCCTTTTGGGAGCAGAAAAAGTACAATGGGAGATGAAGCAAGACCAGAGACTGGTACAGCCCGGCAGCAAGAGCTGATACCAAGCAGAGAGAGGGATGGGACAGAAGCATGACGGAAGAGCAGGGGGGGAAAGGCAGGGATAGAGACAAGGCAAGGAGAGGCAGAAAAAGGAAGAGAGAGAGAGAGAAGAAGCAGGTGCAGCACTCACGAGAGGGGAAGAGAAGAACAGGGACCCTGAGTTCAGTGCAGCCAGAGTTCAGATGGGAGGAAGGTGTCAGGAGCCCAGCAAGCCCTGAATGTGGGCCTCAGAGAAGCCCAGGGGAAACAGAACCCTGGAATTCCCAGGGATCCAGGCTGGACCCAAAGTGGGAGAGCAGAGTTTCCGGATCTCAGGACCCAGAGGTGTGCCAGTGGCGAGTGAGCACAAAGACAGTGAGGATCACACACACTGTGATCAGGAAGAACCTGTGACCCAGGACTCTTGCTAGGGAGGGTTAGCTGACCTCTATGGAGGCCCCTGCTGCTAGCCCAGCATCCTTGTGTTTCTGCTCAGGGTCATTCCCAGTGGTCACCATTGACTGAAGCCCTATTATGCACTAGGTACTTACAGCCATCGCCTCTTCCAGATCTTTCACACAAAATGCTTGTTAGGCCAACACTGTTTTTTGTTGTTGTTGTTTTTTAAGATAGAGAGAGAGAGAGAGAGAGAGAGAGAGAGAGAGAGAATTTTATTATTTATTTTTTAGTTTTCGGCGGACACAACATCTTTGTATGTGGTGCTGAGGATCAAACCCGGGCCGCACGCATGCCAGGAGAGCGCGCTACCGCTTAAGCCACATTCCCAGCCCCTAGGCCAACACTGTTTTTGACCCCATTTTACAGATGAGAAAACTGAGACTCAGACACACAAAGAGCTTTGTCTAGATCTGTTTAACTCCACCATGTTATCTGTGAGCCTCTGTTTTTCTAGTTCTGTGAAGGTCGGTCTCTGTGCTAGCATTTTGTGATTCTAGTTTTCTTACTTGCCAACACATACACGTGGGTGGACCCCAGAAGACACTCACAAAAGGGTCTCGGTATCCGTTCTTCATCGGTCCCAAGGCTTCCCTACCCCACCCCCAGCTCCTCCTGCTTCCCCTCCACAGTATCTCAGATCACCTCCCTCTGGCTCAGCAGCTAAGCATGAGGATGATGTCATTCCTTTTATTTAAAGAAAAGAGCTGAGCTGGAGCTCCAGGATGGGGGTCCATGTGGGAGCAGGAGCCAACTGACTAGCCTCTTCTGTCCCCTTAACTGCAATCTGCTGAGCTGCTTCCTGAGCCCTGGCACATCCCCCAAGAAGCACCCCTGCCCAGCATTGGAGCAGTGAGGGAGACACTCAAGAGTTAACAGGGAAGCCAGGCACCAAGGTCTGTGGGGATGCTAGTGTGTTTGTAAGAGCTCTCTGCAGTCAAAGGACACACTGCTGTTAAAGCCACACTGAGGGGGAAACTGAGACTCCTGGCCTGGGCCTTCAGTCAGTCACCTAAGGTTATTATCTATGCCTGGTTTCCCAGGAGGAGGGTGAAGGAAGGAGGACTGACTGAATCCGGAGGTCTGTGCTCTTTCTCTTTCATCCTCTAACAGTCAGAGGCCAGTAACTTGTTCTCTCTGAAACAACTGAGAGGGGCATGGAGGAAAGAGCCCATGGCCCAGGGATGGGGTCTTCTCCTGGGCTCCCAATTCCCTTTCATGGCCTGTCCTCCCATCCATGCCAGGACCTCTCAGCAAGATCTCTAATTCTTTCATACCTCAGCCCTGCTTCCTTCTGAGAGGTTTCTTTTAGCATAACTAAGTACCCTACTAAACCTGCTAACATCGGTAAGAGATAGGCACGCTTTCATCCTCATTTTCTAGGCAAGGCAAGTGAGGCTTGGGAAGGGTCAAGAGTCAGCCCAAATCACATAGCTTATAAGTGGCTGTTAGTGTTGAGATCTTAAATGTCTCTGAAGCGCCATCTCTTAAAGGCTTATGACGGGCCTGAGGTGCTTGAGGAGTTGGGGTCTAGTGAAAGGACATTAGGTCATTGGGAGAGTGTTCTTTAAGGGGATATTGGGACGCTGGCCCCTTCCTCCGTCTCTTGTTGCTTCCTGGCTGCTGTGGGGTGAGCGGCTCTGTGGCACCACATAGTTGCCACTTTGCTGTTCTGCCTCATCACAAGCCCAAAGCCACGGGGCCAAGTACAGTGCACTGAAACCTCTGACACTGCAAGCCAAAATAAACCTTTCCTCCTTGTAAGTGGATCATCTTGGGCATTTTTCATAGCAATAGGGAGATGACTAACATAGTGTCAGAACCAGTGTATCAATCCAGGTCTGTCATATTCCAAAACCACTGTTCTCGGTCCTTCACTATTCTACAAGACTCTCTTCCAGCTTCCCCAAGACCCTCACAGCTCCTGTGTGTGCCCCTGCAATGGACTGAATGTTTATGTCTCCCCAAATTCTTATGTTGTATTAATCCTTAAGATGGTGTTAGGAAATGATGCCTTTGGAAAGTCAATGGGACCTTAAGGCTCTTGAGAGGGATTTGTGTCTTAAAAAGTAGATCCCAGAGAGCTCTTTGTCCTTTCTGCCATGTGAGGACCCATCGAGAAGGTGCTGTCTATAAGGAAGCTGGCCCTCAATGCCAGCAAATCTGCCGGTGCCTTCATCTTAGACTTCCCAGTCTCCAGAATCGAGAGAAATAAAATTCCATTGCTTTTGATATTTGTTACAGTGGCCCGAACAGAGCACGGCATCCCCCAACTCTATCAAGGCTGTTGTTTAAGCCACCAAGCCACTCTTCTGTGGACCCTACCCAGCAAGAGGCTCCAGATAAGGTGACTGGGACCACCATCTTTGGATCCTCTGTCAACTTCCAGGGTTCCTTGCCCCGGCAGCTTTCAGCAGGTCCCTGCCAGGAGCAGGCAGAAATGCTTGTTCTATATTTTATTTAGCCACTAATTGCCTGCATTTAAAAGGCATCGCAGTGCCACAGTCATCCACTGCTTCATGCCCTGATGCGTGCTTCTGCATGAAGGGACAGTTGGGCGGGAGAGTGGGGAGGGCGAGGGGCCACAGTCTCCCCAATGACAGCTTTAAAAGCCTGACCCCAGCGCTGAGTGCTGGAGGATGTCAGGTTGTCACCCTGAGAAGCGAGACAGGGCATGCAGGGGCTGGGGCCTCTGCAGAAAGAAGGAGAGAGGTCAGGGCCCTGGCAAGGGCCAGGAAGGCATTGGAGGGGGCACTCTATGTCCCCACTCACCCCTAGGATGAAGGCGCAGCTGATGGAGCCTACCCAGAATGCTTTGGTTCAGCTCCACTCCTGCCTAGAAAACTCTGCAAAACCAGCTGCCTGGAAAGGGACTTAGTACTGGCCCCAACAGGCACATCTCCTGTGATCAGCAAGAAGACAGATTTTGAACCTTGACTTTGTTCAAGAGCAAGATGGCAGTTGAGGAAGACGGGGCAGGGGTGGGAAAGTAGAGGTAAGTGCTGAAGCAGGTGGTGGGTGACCCCTAACTCTGGAGATGGCCCCAGCGGTCTTACTTTGGGACCTGTTTAGAAAGTACTCACCCTGATAAGGGAAGAAAAAACTTTGTTTCCCACCATTTCCCAACATTTCCATCCTGAGCCATATGAAAGCTTTCTCTGACTCCAACCCTTACACCAGCAGCAAGCCTACAATTCAACCACAACCCTATTGAACCTCTCCTCAACTCCAACTCTAAATCCAACCTTCATCTCACTAGGATTTCAACCCTAATCCCATGTGTAATACAAAAATCAAGCTGATATCTACCCCACAGTCTAATGCAAACATCAGTAATAATCCTAACCCCATTTCCAACCCCCCCCCCACAAACCTCTCCTCCATAGGGATTAAACCCAGGGCCTCACACATGCTAAGCTGGTGCTCTACCATTGAGCTACACCCCAAACCCCAGCCTCCAATATATTTCTAATCTTGGTTTGTTGTCATTGTTTTTGTACTGGGAATTAAACCCAGTGCCTTCAGCATGCTAGGCAAGAACTCTACTCCAAAATCACTTCCAGGGCTGGAGATGTGGCTCAGCGGTAGCGCGCTCGCCTGGCATGCGTGCGGCCCGGGTTCGATCCTCAGCACCACATACCAACAAAGATGTTGTGTCTGCCGAGAACTAAAAAATAAATATTAAAAATTCTCTCTCTCTCTCTCTCTCTCTCTCTCTCTCTCTCTCTCTCTCTCTCTCTCCCCTCTCTCACTCTCTCTTTAAAAAAAAAAAAAAAAAAAAAAAATCACTTCCAGCCCATGCTTCTAATCTGAACCAATCCCTAACCATATCCATGACCCCAACCCCAGTCCTTTAATATCCATCTCAGATGGAAATCCATCCCAATTTCCTTTCCATTCCTCATTTTTTTGGGGGGAGCCCAGTGGGGATTGAACCCAGGAGTGCTTAACCACTTAGCCACATCCCCAGCCCTTTTTTATATTTTATTTTGAGATGGGGTCTCATTGAGTTGCTTAGTGCCTCACTTTTGCTGAGGCTGGCTTTGAACTCGTGATCCTCTTGCCTCAGCCTCCCGAGCCCCTGGGATTACAGGCATGCGCCAACGTGACCAGCTTCCAGTCACGGACTTGACCCAACCCTTTCTCCAATCTCTATTTGACCCCCTAACTGTGACTGATGCCAGTCCCTCACCCTGGCACTATGCCTGGGACCTGGCTTGGTCCCAAGGCACCTGGACTGGCTGAAAGTAGATTTAAGTCTTCCATCTTGAGCCAAGCTATGAAGCCATGGGGCCTTCAGGGTGGGGCCTCCCATTGCTAGAAGTGCTCAGGGCCCCCATTTTGAGTGGATAGGTCTGAAGCCTTCCTGCTCTGTTCAGCTCCCAACCAGCAGGACTTGGGTAGGGGTGTGACAGGCTTCCTGCTGCCAAGACAGAGCTGAGCAGCCCTGCTTCTCCTGAGGAATGGCAAAAAATTAGCACTTGGCTGAGCCGGCCCACCCCTGCGCTCCTCACACCTCGGTGGGTAATTTCTACATGGCCAAAGGCTGAGCTTAATGGGCCGCTGCTTCCAGCCCGGTGGACAATCTGGGAAAGCAGCCCCCAGGGTCTCCCACAGACGAGGGGCTCTGCCTCTGCTAAAAGGATGGCATTTGCATCCATCAGGAGAGGAGGGCAGGCTGAAAGCTCGGAATCCTACAGTTGGGAGAGAAGGAGGGAGCCAGAGTGCTCTGCGGAGCCCCAAGAAGCAGGACAACATCCTCTGGAGATGGGCAAAGAAGCCATTCCTGTTTGTGCTGGGCGTGCCAAGGAGCCATCTCTGAGCTCGGCAAATGCCGAGTGATTAAGCCGCCAGCGAGTGAAGCTTCCAGACAGCCCTCCAAGAACAGCTCTGTTCCTGGGCCCACCACCGTCCACCCTCCACCCTCGAGCCACCCGGTGATGAATGCCAACCGTTGCCACCACATGGGCTGCCTCCCATTGTGCTGTCATAACCCACCCCTCTTCCTGGGGTCAGTCTGTCTGTCTGCTCAGATGGGGAGCTAGCTGGCTGGCTGGGCTGGCCGCCAGCTCTGCATTTCCTGCCTGGCCCCGCACACCGCACTGTGGTTGCTCACCAAAAGCTAACTGAATGGGCTGAACTTTCTCCAGCTTCATCCTCAGCAACTCCCACTTCCTGGGAGGGTGGAATTGTGACTACCACTCTGTCTTGCAGGAAAGGCAAGATGGCCTAGTGGTTAACAATTCGAGAAGTAAACAGATACTCCTGAGCGCTAAACATACTTCCAGCCCTATCATTTCTAGCTCTGTGGCCTTGGGCAAGGTTTCCTCACTTCTCTGAATGAAGATAGTGGTTCCTGTCTCACAGAATTGCTTTTAGAGTCTGTACTGGGTATGGTGGTGCATACCTACAATCCCAGCAACTGGGGAGGCTGAGGCAGGATTGCAAACTCAAGGCCAGCTTAAATAACAGCTCAGTGGTAGAGCACCTCTGGGTTCAATCCCAGTAACTGAAAGAAAAAGAATTCAGTAAGGGAACTGGGGGTTCGGCTTAGTGGTAGAGCTCTTGCCTGGCATGTGCAAGATCCCGGGTTTAATCACCAGCACCAAAAAAAAAAAAAAAAAAGAAGTAGTAGTATTCAATAAGTGTGTGTGTATGCACATGCATATGTGTTTAAAGTGCTGGTGCACTGGCTGACACACAGTGGGTCCTCAGTAAGCACTATCTATGATAATGGTGGGGCTGCAGATACTGGTAGCCTGATTGAGAAAAGTCCTCAGGAGAAGAGATCAACTGGGGCTCTTCTCTGAAGGGGCAGCCCCAAACCTGATGTATTCACGGTCGTGCCTGAGCACCCGTTGACTTTCCCTTCATTCCACCAGTCTCCCTCCCCTCGGCCAAGGAATCAAATCACTCATTCATTCATTCATACCTTCATCTAACAGCTGCTTATAGATGGCTCACTCCAGGCCAGAGCCTGTACTGTGGGCTGGGAGGTCAGTCAACAGGCTGAGGTTTCTAACTCCCATGAGACTAGACGGGGGACTGGTGCTCTGTCTGTGCTAGCAGGGGGAGAACCCCTGGTCTAAGGGCTGGATTCCTAGAGGAGGGCTTTCAACCCTAACTTCTGGAGGACAGGGGGGAGTTGGCTGGACAGAGGGGAGAGAGAGTCCAGGCAGAGGCACGAGTCTCGGCAAAGTGCAGGGTGGGAGGCCACATGGATTTCGGGCTTTGAGAGTGTCCTGAGTCTCCTTGGAACAGCAGGTGATGACACATGACACTGGCTGGACATGGGACTCTCCTGGGGGGGGGGTGCTTCCTTCAGGGATGGGCCCTGGCTGATTCTTTTCTTTGTCCACACACAGCCTCACTTCTCAACAAAGGCCTGCCCTGAGGGAGAGGGAGAGGGAGGTGGAGGGAGAGTGAGACCAGGAGGGGAGTTTCCACCCAGGGTGGCATGGGATGGAGGCTCAGAGGAGAGGGTGACCACAAAGCAGGCCCGCCCAGCCTTTGCTTGACTTCCCCACTCAGTCTGCATCACATACCCGTACTAGTTCCATGTCACAAACGAGGAGACAAAGGCACCCAGATTTTCAGTAACATGCCCCAAGGGTCATACCTACAGCATGGGACCCTGGGTCAGTCCCCAGAACCTGTGGCTCTTAACATTAGGCCACCTTGGATAGGGGGCAGTGCTGGGGGAGATGACCTGGGGGCAGGAAGCAGTGGAGGGAATGAGAGCTTTCTTGGAGTGACCTCTGGCCTTACGACCAGCTAGTCACCCGACACAGACCTGGGGAGCAAGTGCCTGCCAGAGCCCGGAGGGACAAAGCCCCCATTCAGTGCTCAAGGATCTTCGCTCCCAGCTGCTCAGCTCCTTGCAAAGCATTTTCCCTTAATAGCCTCCCATTCAGTGGCGGCTGCAGCCCACATCTGCAGAAACCAGGCCACGCAACTCCTCCCACCAGGCCAGCAAGGCTGCCACAGCCACCATGGTCACCATACCCCAAGCTGCTCCTTCTCTCTCATGTCAGAAAACTCCCGGTCCCCTACCACTCTACCTGTTATTTTCGGGACTGCCTAGAGTGGAGGGACAGAGCTGAGACCCTTTCCCTCAGGTCAGCCTGTCCTTAACTTTTCTCTGCAAAAAAAATGTATCTTAAAGGTATTGGTAGAGGATAGGACGAAAAGAAGGACTCCTAGGTTCTCCTCTGCTTTCAATTTGCTGTGTGACCTAGGGAAAGACATGTCACCTCTCTGGGCCTCCTGATAACTCAGATGCAGACTGCCCACATTTGAATCCTAGATCCACCACTAATAAGCTGTGTGAACTTTGACATATCTCTCTGAACCTCAGTTTTGTCTTCTGTATAAATGAGTTGACCTACTTCAACAGCTGTTGAGAGGATTAACGAGATGACCCATGTGAAGCATTTAGTTGGTGCCTGGCTCACGGTAAATAATAAGTGCTAGTTGTCGTTGTTGTTATTTTTATTATAGGTATTTTTCAAATATTTTAACTATGGGTTTTTTTTTTTCTTTTCAGATACAATTTTTCCAGCAGAGCCCTAATATTATATGGAGAAGGTGAAATGGTGTGGGCTGGGCTTACCCACCTCTTCTCCCTGCAATTCCTATACTGTTTTCTCTAGGTTTGACCAGTAAGTTCCAGAGGTTGCCCAAAGACACTGCAGGCCACACCCTTCAGATTCTCATTCAGGAAGTCTAGGGTAAACCCAGACAGCAGATCTTGTAGAATCATCCCAGGTAATCCCAAAATCTCCCAGGTTGGAGCGCCAGAAGGTCTTTTCTGGATCTTGCTAAGGTGACACCAGGACTTTGGGTACATGGATTTCCTTCCCTGCAGCCCCCCCCCCCTTAGGCTGAGAACCCACCCCTCACAGACCTAGCAGGTTCCAATTGTTCCCATTCTCTGGCTCAGCAACCAGCCTCCTCTGCCTGGCCTCCATCCGGGCGCCCTTCTGTGAGTTCTTTCTTTTGGAGCCTGATCAAAAGGGGGCCCGAGGAGGAAAGCGCTCCTTCCCTCTCCTCCAGCCCAGCCCTCCTCCACCACCATGCTCCTGCCCCTCCTTTCCAAGCCAGCGTCTTTTTTCTTTTCTTTTTCCTTCCTTCCTTCCTCTCCCTCTCCCTCTTCTCCCTCTCCCTCTTCTCCCTCTCCCTCTCCCTCTTCTCCCTCTCCCTCTCCCTCTTCTCCCTCTCCCTCTCCCTCTCCTATCCCCCCGTCCCTCCCTCCCTCTCTTTCAGTGCTGGGGATGGAACTCAGGGCCTCACACATGGCCTCTTGCATGCTAGGCCAGCGCTCTACCATTGACCCACACCCCACTGCCCACTTTTAATAACAATGTCTAAATGTCGCCATGTGCCCGACACTACACTAGGCACCTTCCGTTTATCAACTTGCTAAATCCTCATACAGCCCCCACATCCCCACTTGACAGATGAGAAAACAAAAGCACAGAGGTTAGGTGACATGGTTAAGGTCACACAGCTATAAATAGTCAAGATGAAGTTCTACCCTAGGCCAGCCTGACCCCATAACTCAGGCTCTTATCCCTTCTGCTGATGTCCTTCCCTTAGCACTTCCCTCCTTCTCCCTGCCTCCCACATCCTCAGGGACCAGCTAAAACGTTTCTCAGGGGACAGGGCTTTGGGCCACACCCCAACAGCTGACCAGATGCATCACAAGAGGGGCTGGTCTAATTGGTGTCTGAGGTGCTGGGGTTCTGGGTCCTGCTAGAGGGGCAGAGCACTCCCGTGGTGAGTCCAGCCACCCAGCCATTCCTCCTAAGTGAACCCCACTGGACCATCCATCTGCTGTGTGGCAGTCATCCATTCATCCATCCATCCGGATGCCAGCTTAGCCTGTGCTTACTGGCCCTGGTCATCTGTCAGTCTTCCTTCTGACATCACAAGCCACCAGATGGTCTTTACTTGACTCTTAGTTCACCAAGGGGTCAGTCCCTCTCTACAGGCCAAAGGCCTCGACTTGTGAGTCTCCAGGGTGGAGATTGCCGACTCGGGGGGTCGGTGAGAACAAACCTAGCCACTGTCCCTGCAGACCCACAGAGCCAACATTCACACAGCAGTGTCCCAGGTCAGCCTGCTGAACCAGGTCTCTCTTCCTGCTCCCACCACCACCTCATCTCCCCTGGGCCCAGCTGCCCCCATTGCCAGGGGACCTTTCCCTTTGTGACCTGTCCTGGTAATTTGGAAGGTGATTAACAGCAATCACGCTTGAGTTTGACATCCAGGCACGGCCGCTAAATTGAGGCTCACAAAGCCTCCTTGACATCCAATATGTTATATGCTTTTCCCCTTAATTAGGAGCTAAAGTGGATAAATATGAAGTTGCCATGGCAACAGCCTCCCGGGTTGGTGGAGGGATGCAGCTCAGTTTCTGTCGGCTGGCTGGCTGACATGTTGGCTGATGGACCAGACCGGCTCCTGGGAAGGAGCAGGAAGAGACCCTCTCCCACTTTCCTGGCCCCTCCCCCTCAAGTCCCAGTTCTGATTATTCTCTTCTTCACTGCTCCTTAGACTTCATAGAGCCTCAGAATGCCCCACCTGGACCACAGAGCTCGGTTGGTCAAACCACCTCATGGAACAGGTCAGGAAACTGAAGAGGAAGGAGCCAGAAGGAGATGATATCTGACACCCAGATCTCCTGACTTTTGGATCAGAATCTGTAGTGGTTCTTAAATGTTGTGGGGTCTCAGATCCCTTGGAGAATCTTTTGAAAATTATGGATCTGGTAACATAGGTCTGAGGTCAGCTGTGCAGTGGGGCTCAGACCCAGGATTGGGCTGAATCTGCTTTTTAAATTTAATCAACTGGGCTGGGGACGTGGCTTAGTGGTAGAGCACTTGCCTGGCATGTGTGAGGCACAGGGTTCGATTCTCAGCACCACATATAAATAAACAAAGATCTATTGACAACTAAAAAAATTTTTTTTTTAAATTTAATTAACAGTTGAGTTCTTACTATGCATTTTCCTCATGTCATCTCATTTAATCCTTCTATGGGGCAGGTAATATGATTATTTCTACTTTCCAGATGAGAAAACAGAATTTCAGAGGTTTGATTGCTTCCTCAGTTCACACAGCCATGGGTGAGGAGTCAGGATTTGGATCCAGCTCTGTCCGAAGACTGTGGGGTCCAAGCTCTGTGGGGTCCAAGCCTTTTCCCAATCCACAAGTAATGGCTGCGGTAGCTGAGGGGCTTCAGCCAGGAAGATGAGGGGGACCCTGAAAAACTCCCCCTCTCTGTCTCCCAGTTCTGCTATTGGGCTAGGTGGAGAAAAGTCTGTTGGTTTTGCCTCATTCAAGCCTCCCATTGAAGAAGAACCAGCCCCAAACGTCTTCTAATACAGATCAAGTCATTTAAACCTTGAGAGAAAGCAGGGGCTCCATTCAAAGAGCCGAACCCACAAAAGAAAGCACCTCAGAGCTACCAAAGTCCTATTTTCAGGAGACCAAACTGGGTCTTTACCTTTTCACCTTCCCTTTTTTGCCAAAGAGAGTTCCTGCTGAGCCTTGTGCTTGGCCAGGGAAATGAGGCACACTCTGTCCCCAGCCTGCAACCAGAGTATGTCCCCTCAACTCAGAAATCCATCCGGCCCTGCACCTGTGCTGGCAGGTGGGAGGGGAGCACTGTGCCTCCTCCCTGAGGAGCTGGGACTCGGGGCTCCTCCAGCACCCCCGCACCACGTGGCGTGGGTGCTGGCAACGAGAGCTGGGGCTGGTGGCTTGGCCCCCGAACTTCCTTTCCTTCCAGTTCCAACTAAAAATAGAGACGGCAAGGACGCAGCTCGTTTTGTCAGACAGTGTGAAGTGGGGGGGGATGCCTGTGCAGACATAGGCCCCCCCTTTCTAGGCATGTGATACCCAGCCCCCAGTTTTCCCCATATGCCCCCGCCTCTCAAGGCCTTCCTCTGCTGTGACAGCTGTTGCTGTGGAGCCAGGGTCTCGGTGCACCTTCTGATTGGTCTTTGGCTTTGGGGAGGATGGAGGTCAGAGTAGCAGAACAGTGGAAGGGCTGACCTCAGGGAGTTTCCTCTCCCTCTCCCTTAGGCCACATGGGGTGGGTGGGACAAGACTGGGCGGCTTTACCCCTTTAGGATTGGAATAAGACCCAGCAGTTCAGGCTGCAGAGTGGAGCCCCGGGTGGTACTTGGGGGTGTGAGCACACTAGGTCCTGGGGGCATGGAAAGCTAGGAAAGCTAGTGCTAGGCTAATAGACAGGCACCAAAAAGTTACCTCTACCAAGGTCCTTGTCCCCAAGGGCCCAATTTCTTCCCCAGGATAGAGACCAAACTGGAGACCTCTTCTGATTCATCCCATGAAATACAGCCTAGGCACTCAAAAGACTGCACATCTACACTTCTAGGTGGTAAATGGGGTGGTGAGGAATAGGAGAAGGGAAGCAGTTTACCATGGTGTCTCTTGTGCCTGGAACAGTGCCTGGTGCATCGTAGATGCTTGGAAACATCTGTTGAGTGACTGAATGAAAGGATGAATAAATGAATGAATAGGATGCAGTCATGACCCAAGATAAAAAGGGAATCATTAAAGCCATCGTTATGGTACTTTTGCAGCAGGGCTGGGCTGAAAAATTAGAGCCAAGAGCAGACTAATAATTTGATGCCTCTTCAAAATAACATTCTTTCAATATGTGTTCAATATTTATTTGAAGGAGAGGCTATGCAGGGCCTGGGCAGGAAGGTGGGGCCAGAGGTAGTGCTCAGGGAGCTGGCTGCAGCCCTCAGCTTCTCCTCCAACAGCCAGAAAAATTCTATTCTTGCCCTAAAGTCACTAGCCCCAGTGAGTTTCCACAGAAACCCTTGGGTGCTCTGAGACCCTCATCTTGACAGGGAAAGAGTTCAATGAATAATTGTTGTAGCCTAAGCACCCTGTGAGGATCTCACCTCTGCACCCAGAAGCTTCTAGAAGTGCTCCCATTCACCCCCACTAGCCTCCTTTTTGTGCAGTAAATATTCTTCTCCAACTTATAGAGCCCTTTAGAGATGGGCGTCTCAGGCAGCTGCCCTCATGGGGTCTCTTCTTCAGGTGGAGGAGAAGGGCTTGGTGGAAGGTCTACTCAGTGTTCTTCTCAAGGCCTGACAACTTCTCTCCCCCATGTTCAGGAGGAAAGTTCAGGATGGGGAGGTGGAGGGTGGAGGGGTCACATCCCATGGTTTGCAGCTCTAAGCAGGTGAGAGGAGAATGCAGGCTGCCAGAAGAGACTCCTGCTCCCTCCCAGTGAGCTCCCTGACCAGACCTGTAGTTCTAGGCCCCCAGTCTGCAGGGAAACTCCGGGAGCCCCTCAGTGAGTGAGTTCAAGCGGCCTGAGGTGGATGGCATTGGAGCCGCTGAAGTAATGCTGTCTGACTTCCATTCCCTTGGGGATGCCTGGGAAAACCGGGTATCTGGCCAATGAAGTGATCACTGGAGCAAAATCTTTAAGTAAATACAGTCACTCACTTCCGTTTCCTCTACTCTACTCGCCTCTCTCTCTCTGTGCTTCTGCATCCAGTCCCACAGTCCCACCTCAGTCCATTGGTCCTTGTACCCACAGTGTCCCTATAGCTTCTTTCCTATCCCCCATCCTTACAACCAGCTTCTCCATCCCTTCTTCAGCCCCCTGCTACCTGCTCATCATAAAATGAAACCTCTGAGTACTTGTGCAGATGAATAAATAATAGCAACATTATTTCTCGAGCACTCGCTGGGTGCCAGGCACTAGGCTAAATACTTCTTTATGTGCATTATCTCATTTCCCCTTCACAGTGACCCCCAAGGCAAGGCTTGAGATCAGAATCCCAGCTTTCTCACTTACCAGTAGTGGGATCATAGGGAAACCACTTCACTTCTCTGGGACCCTGTTTCCTTGCCTGTAAAATGGGGAGATCGACAGTACCTACTTTATCGAGTTGTGTGAGGATGGAAAGAAACAGTGCCTAGCACCGCCTGGCTCGTGGGCTGTTTCATGCACTGTCATTACTATTATTGTCCCCCATTCCAGATAAGGGAACAAGGGGAAGCCATTCACCAGGGTCCTATATGGCTACAACACAACAGCATCCAGATTCTAACCAGGGCCTCCCCCTCAGTCTTGACCAAGAGTCTGCAGGCTGGACCCTGGTCAGGTATCTCCCCTTCCCCCAGGGTTACAGGTTCCTCCTTTTCCTTGCCCATGGAAAGGAAAATGGAATTAAATGAACTCCGGCAAGCCTTCTGGCTTCCTAGTGACAACCAACATCCCACAGTGCTCTAGGAAATGTGTGCACACGCCCACCTGCCAGGCCTGGAGGAATCCAGGCTTTAGACTTGAAAGGTAATTCAATCCCGTGGTGCTTCCTCCCATCCCCCCCAGCAGCGCTGGGTGTTCCAGGTGATGATACAGACCCAGTTACAGAGGAATTAGCAGCTGTCTGTGCTTAGCCTTGCTCAGAGAGAGAGCCCCCTTGGCATTGGCACGGACTCTGATTGGGGTGCAGTTATTGGAGACACGGGACACCCCTAAGTCCAGCACTCATCTACCCTTACCTCACGCAGCCCTGCCTTTCAGAACTCCTTTGACCTTGCCAACTCTCTACCTTTCCTCAGCTCCCCAAGGCCAGGCTCCCCTGGCCCTCTCCCACTCTGAGGAAGCTCCCTTTCCAATTCATCACTTCTCCTTCCTTCCAGGCCCCAGGCCCAGGGCCCATCTCCTTGGAGTGTTCATTCAATGACTGCCCCTGCATTTCCCCCTTCATCAGTGGACACTACCCTACACACCTGTTTCTGTCTGCCCATTAGCCAAGCTCACTCCTGAGTCTGGTGCCCAGCACTTGGGGCTGGGGCAGAAGGAAACCTGGAGCATGTCAGAGCTCCTGTCCAATTAGTAATGAGTAATAAGTTAACATGTAGTTAGAAGGTGAGGGCAGGGGGCTGTGTTTCTTGGCCTGTGTAGCATCGCCATGCACACACCCATTTTCCCCACCAGACTTACCCCTTGATTCCATACCCTCCCGGGTTCGCACTGGGCCTGTCAGTCAATTCTCTGACCTATAGTCCTTCATTCATTCAACCCTCAGGCTCAATCTGCCTGGACTCATCCCCAACCTTCCCTACTAAGCAGAAAAATCTTATTCCCTGTAGTTCTGGGAATCCCAAAGTCTCCTGATATCATAATTTCATGAGGGTCCAGGCCAGTCCCCCACCCCTACCCAGGCCTTGAGTTCAATACTTGGAAGAAGAAATTCCCCCAAAAGAAATCCACAGCAGGTCAACCCCAGACCTCTCCTGCCTACTCCATTTACATTCAGTTCATTGACATTCTCCTCACTTGCTCACCTGGTGTCTGTGTCATACTCGGGACCCACCCCCGTGCCAGCCTGTCCTGTTTTCTTCCCCTATAACTCTCA
This sequence comes from Urocitellus parryii, assembly GCF_045843805.1. Classification (NCBI taxonomy): domain Eukaryota; kingdom Metazoa; phylum Chordata; class Mammalia; order Rodentia; family Sciuridae; genus Urocitellus; species Urocitellus parryii. Next base: position 96,195,397 of record NC_135531.1, on the reverse strand, counting down.
GGAGAGCCCCTTGGGTGATGTCCTGGCCCACCACACCCCCCTTGTCCACAGGAGGGAGCATGTTGCCCTCCAGTGGCTACGTCAGGCAGTGGCCTAGGGAGGAAAGGGTGTCCAGGCTTCTTGGAGTATCTGGGCTCCTGCCCCCCACTGGCATGCATTTGTAGACTCACCTCTTTCGGGGGGGGGGGGGTTGGGGGGCTGCCTACATTTCCCAGCAGCCTAGTTTACTCTTTCCTGTTACTCTGGCCCTGTGGGCCTGCCCAGTCAGGTTCACCCTTCCCCTCCCACTAAAGGATCAATTAATTACTAAAATGGCAATAGGTACAACCAATAGGCAAGGGTTTTATAGGCATTGACTCACTCGATCCACACAGCGATCCCAAGCAGCAGGGGCAGTTGCCAATTTTGTTTTACAAATGAGGAAACGGGGTCTCAAAGAAATCAGGTAGATCACTGGTTCACCCAACCAGGAGAGACCGAGGTAGGTGTCTGACTCTAGAGGCCGGCTCCTCACCAGGAGATATTTAGCCCTAATGGTTATTGATATAGGACTAAAAGCAAGGGAGAGGGGATTAGGGATGGGAGGGTGTGGCACAAACAGGGCAGGAGTGAAATGGAAGGTAAGGGAGTACCCATAGCACAAGATTCTAGAAGGTCAGGTGAGGAAGGGGTGTGTAGTGTGGACGTGAGGAGGCTTGAGCCTGTGAGGCAGGAGCAAGGGATGTGAGTGCAGAGGACTGTGGGTGAAAGGTGAATAGAGGGTGTTAGTGATGTGTATGAAATGGAGGTTTGAGGGGTGAGCCCTTGAGGGGCAAAAGGGCAGTGTGAGACTGTGGTAGAGGTGGGAAGGCCATCAGGTCAGGTTGTGTGCTGTGTGAGGGGGAGGGGCAGGTGTGAGAGCAGGTGAGAAGACGGCTTGAGGATGAGTGGGAGGTGAAGGAGGTTAGGTGTGTGGGGTGAAGTAGGGGGGTGGAGTGGGGGAGGGTGTAGAAGCGGGCAGGAGGTGGTTAGGGGGAAAGTGAGAAGGGTAGAACTAGGTGTGAGGATCCTGCAGGTCTGGAGAACTGGTGCAGGGCAGAGGAGTGGGGGATGGGTATGGGTGGCATGGAGAGGGGTGGATAGGTCTGTGGTGCTTGGACAGTTCAGCTTTTGTCCCTGTCCATGTCCCCAGTTGCTGCAGCCCCCACAGGCCTGGCCCATACTGCTAGGCTCCATTTCAGGGATGGGTGGAAATTTCCATTTCAGCAAAATCCATTTGTAAAGCCCTGGAGCTTTCAGCCTCGTTCTGCTCTGCCCGCCTAGCTCTGCTGGTCTGGTTCTGGCCTGCCCAGCTTGCCCCATTCTCTACCCTGGACCTCCCTCTGTTCTCCTTCCCCAGCAGCTGGAGCTGGAGAGGCCTTCCCCCAGATCCTACTTCAACACCAAGAGAGTCTACAGAAGACCCCACCCTTGCCAAACAAGCACCCTGACATCCTGGGTGGCCCCAGGGGGCTGGCAGGTGCTGAAGATTGGCCACTGCCTTGCCCCTCAGGTAGGGCACCATCAGCACACAACCCTGTCCAGTTCCCCCAGTGCAGAGGGTCATTACGGAAATCAGAGCATAGAAGAATGGGAAGAGCTCTTTAAGATAACCCTATGAGGGCTGGGGATGTGGCTCAAGTGGTAGCGCGCTCACCTGGCATGCGTGCGGCCCGGGTTCGATCCTCAGCACCACATACCAACAAAGATGTTGTGTCCGCCAAAAACTAAAAAAAAAAATAAATAATTCTCTCTCTCTCTCTCTCTCTCTCTCTCTCTCTCTCTCTCTCTCTCTCTCTCTTCCCTCTCTCACTCTCTCTTAAAAAAAAAAAAAAAAAAAAAAAAGATAACCCTATGAGACCTAGAGAGGGAAATACTTCTCCAGAGCTTCATGACTGGCAGTTGGCAGAGCCAGAATGACCACATTGCCTAGAGGAGGACTTATAGAAAAAGTCAGGCAAAGTGAGGTTCATAGCCCAGCTCTGCTGCAGAGGTGTGCCTTTAATGCATTATTTTTGCTTCTCTGCACCTCAGTTTGTTCATCTGTTCTCCCAGGCTGGGGGGGGATGGTAGTGAGTTGACCACTGCCAGGTGCAGCAAAATGGGAGCAGGCAGGAAAAGTATCTGGATTTGGGGGTCCATGGGAGAGATAGGAGTGGTATCAGTTCTAGATTCTATGGCCAGAATCTAGACCCCTTTGCCTTGCTCCATAATTTCCCTATGGAAACTATAGCAGGGATGACATGGCTAGGGATTGAAGCTCTGGGTGGTGAGGTGAGCTGTGGCCTCCTGGGGCAGAAAGTGAGGAAACAGCATGAGCCATCTCACTGTCTTCTCAGCAAGACTTTCTTCCCCTAGCCCAAGAATGGCCAGTCAGGACTCTGAGTGGAGGGGTGGGTTCCCTGAATACAAATCAAAGTCCTGTGTTAGGGGAAAAGACTGGGGGCAGGTGTAGGGTCTGTTTTGCTCACTTTTGTATCCTGACATAGCACCTATCAAGGAGGGTGGGCCCCCAGGCCCGACACACCTGGAGGTAGATCAGGACAGGTCTTAGTAACTGGTGGAGGGAAAGCACCCAGGATCACCTTACCCAGCTTGCTTCTGACCAAGTCCCCCATCCTAGGCACACACTAGGAACCCTGGCACACACTGGAGCCAACCTTAACTCCAGCACATGCCCCAGCACATCCTCCAGATGCTGCCCTCCTCCCCCTTTCCCCACAGGAATCTCAGGCCCCATCTGCTTCACTCCCCTGCATTTCCCCTGAACATCTGGACTGATCCTAAAATCTGGCTCTTGGTTCTGTCCAGAGGGAACTTCTGGAGGGAAGAGGAGACTCCAGGGTCCCATTAGTTCTGAGCTAGGGCCAGGGAAGGCCCTGGCTGACCCCCATTTCCAACCTACAGCTGCCAGAATGAACAGGCCTAACAGAACCCTGGTCCCTATCTCCTACTCTCCCTACCCTTGAGCACCCCTCAACTGTAGGGTTGTAACTATCTCCTGCACCCAGACACTTACAGCACACCCTGCACAGCCTCCTCAGCATCTGCCCAAGGGTTACGCTCTTCCCTGGGCCAGGCTCTGCTCATGTGTTTAGCTTCACTCTCTAAGGTAAGTGTTTCTCCAGCTTTTTAGTGAGGGCTCTGCACCAGAACCCACACCCCTGAGGATAGGCTTCTCCTCTCTCTCCCACTCCTTGGTAGAGGTGGTAGTGGAGGGCGGAGCATCAAAAATTCTTTTTCTTTTTTTTTTTTTTTTTTTTCAGTGCTGGGGTTCCAACCCAGGGCTTCATGCTGGGCAAGGACTCTACCACTGAGCTATACCCATGTCCCTTAGAGAGAAGCAAGAATTGTGAATCCCACTTCAGAGAAACCCAGTCCAGTAGGGCCAGACTGGACTGGAATAAACTTCACCCACACCCTTCCCTTTATCCACCACCTCTGTCCTACTCCCACCCTGCCTGTTGCCCCGCTGTCCAAGATTTCCTTTTGTCTTTCTGTCATAAGATGCTCTCCATGGTCCTGAACCGTAGGCGGGATACAGAATTATTCGTGTTAAACTTGGGAGGCCTACTGACCCAGGTAAGGAAGAAGATGGTAGAGGAAGGGACGGCGGGGAGGACCTACAAAAGAGACAGAGACGGTGTGAGACACAAAGGGGCAGAGAGAAGGGAAGCAATGTGAGAATGCCAGGAGGAAGTGATTTCTGTCCACCCTACTAAGGTTGATCTTCCCTCTGGGGACTTGGATGTGGGTCAAGGCTCCCTCTCTGGTGCTCTGCAAATGCCACCTCCTGTTTGCCCCTGCAACTCTCTGGATGTACCACCTTCCAGTTCCTTCTGTCACACTGTTTCCAGACCCTCCCTGACTTGGGGTTATTGTGTGTCGGGGACCCCCCAAAGTCTAGATCCTAAAGACTCAGCTATTACTTTCTCCTCCCTGAAGGCCAGGGAAGATGACTCCTCTCCAGACTTCTCCCAGCCATCAGTCCTCCAAGAGCCCACGTGGGATACAGAGAACCTGTTGAGTCGCCCCCACCCCAGCCGCCTCCTGAGTTTGGAATGCCTGCCGCTGGAGGGAGGGACAGAGTGGGGACTGATCTAGTCTGGAGCCCCCGGGACCAGGACTGCGGCTGAAAGGAAGGAGCTGGGCAAACAGAAAAGAGTGGAAAGCGGTTTCCCATTCGGTTATGGCTGTTATTATTTATTTATTCATGTATTTTTTATTAAGGAGGCGATGTCGGCCTAATGAGCGAAGAGCCAGGCGGGCTCAGAGGGGCGGAGCTGGAGGTAATGGGGCGCTCTCGACACGCGCAGGACCCCTCTCCAGCGCCGGGACCCCTGTGGGGCTGGTACTCTCCGCTGCCTCCAACCTTTCCTCGGTTCCCCTCCCTTTCGCGGTGCGCGGTGGCTCTGCGGGGCGGAAGGCCGCCAGCTCACACCCGCGCCCCTCCCCCTCCCCTCTCCCTTCCCCTCCCTCTCCCTCTCCCCTCCCCCTCCCCTCCCCCATCGGGTTCTGCAGGCGATAGCCGGAGCCGAGCCTGGCCAGGCGCCTCCGCCTCTCCGCAGAGCCTTCTGCCAGTGCCCAGCCCCACAGTCCCCTCGCCCACTGCCCCCGGGGCTTCTCTGATTACATAGCCAGCTCCTAGCCCTTCCAGTAGGGAAATAGCCCAGCCCTTATCCCCTAGACTGGGAAGACCTGGCCTCCATCAGGACCGGATTTTGCCTGAGCTTTAGCTTTCAGCCAAGAGCAAGCTTGGGACCTAGGTCCGCCTCAAGTCTTAAAGTCCAACTCTCAGCACAGGGCTTGCCTCAGACCTAGACTAAATCCGTGAGCTCTTCAAGGGGCCAGAGCTGCAGGCTGGCCCCAATTCCCAGGCTTTATCTCGGAAGCTAGCCTCAGACCAGACCAGGAACAAGCTCCCTAGCTTTAATCCCCGTCAGTGTTTGTGGAATGGCCTTAGACCAACCTTAGTTACTAGTCCAGGCCCAGAGTTTAGAGGTGGAAGTTTTGGAGACCAATAAAAAAATTAATAATAATAATAATATTAAGAATTGGAGGAGTATGACCTGGGGAATGGGGACAGACCACTGCAGGCACAGACCACTGCAGCTGTACTTCATGCCAGAGGGTCCACCTCCTGCTTGTTGTAAGGACCCAGCTGAAGGCATACACCCTGCAGAGTTCATGGATGGGGGTGTCTCTGGGGACCTGCACTGTGTGAGTGTAAGACCACAGTTTCCATGGAGCTTCCACTGATGTCAACAAACACTGGACCAAGATAAGTGATTTGTCCAGCAAACATCAGCAAAGCCCTGCTGTGTGCCAAGACCTCAGGACAGGGAGAGCATCTACAACAAGCCAGCTCTGTCTAATGGTGGCTGGGGTTGGAACAGCACAAACATCTTAGAGGCACCCACTATTCAGCATGTAACTGTGCCAAGTCCTTGCTTCACAGCATTATCTCATTGCATCACCGCAGTCCTACAAGGTACACACAGTTACTATTTTTTTATTTATTAAATAACATTTTATTATAGAAGCAATATAAGTGCTTTATGGAAAATTTAGAAATATAGAAACCAAAAGTATAAAAACAAAAACCTTGTTATACTGTAATGTATATCCCACCAATCTTGTTTTTACATATGAGCATCTTTTTACCAAAGGATCACATTATACATACTACTTTGTGAGCTCCTATTTTTTAGCCAGCACTCTCCACCTTTTCCATCCCAGTTGATTTCCATTTTTGTATATTTCTTATTTTTCCATATTTTTGTTAGTGCATGACAATTATTCAAAATAGTGGAGTTTACTGTTACATGTTCACACATGCACACTGTATATTAATATAATTTGGTCGATGTCATTCCCCACTATTTTTTTCATCTCTTTTAACACAGACTTTGTACAAATTTACCCCACTGACTCCCCAAGTCTTTTAAAATCTGTTTTTCAGAGTCCAGTTCAGGGATGGCTCCTGATCATCATGTGTATTAAATTTCTTATTGCGGTATACTCCCCCAGTTTGGGCCATTAACCCTTTGAAATATCCAGATCAGTTTCTTCCAGCTATTTACTGAATTCCTTATGTTGTTATTTAACTTGTAACACTATCCCAGTGTTTCGTGTAAACTAGAAGTTCCATCTAAAGGCTAGAATGTCTAGGTGCAGTCACCAATGCCACAATCCTAGCAATTTGGGAGGCTAAGGCAGGAGGATCATAAGTTTGAGGCCAACCTCAGCAACTTAGCAAGATCCTGTCTCAAAATAAAAAGGACTGGAGATGCAGCTCAGTGGTAGAGCACCCCTGGGTTCAATCTCCAGTACCAGCAAAATAAATAATAAAAATAAAAGCTAGGAGAATTTAATTTAAACATTTGTGCCATGTGAGGCGATGTGGTACCCTTCACTGTGCATTGCATTGGGTCTACATCATCCACCAGTAGAAATGTTCATATGGACACTCAATGATAATAGTTACGATTTTCTCCCCATCTTCCTTCTAGGAAATAATGAGCTACAATTTTCTCCCCATCTTCCTTCTAGGAAATAATGTTCGAGGGTTACTCAGGCACCAAACGAATGTTCACTTCCCCATCAGCCCATTTACCTAATGGTTATTAACACCAATCCATAATCCTTGCCTGATTACTCATATTTAAAGAGCAGAAACTGAGACTCCGGTTGGGGAATGGCTCACACAATCAGTACATTGTTTTCTTTGACTTTCCCACCCTGCTGAGCTGAGCGCATAGTAGGTGCTTGGCACACATCTGAATGCATGAAATATGCATAAGGGTTCCTCTCTTTATGGACCAGGCTGACCAGAGGTGAGAATGGTTCTTGGTAAGGCTCAACCTACCTCCTGACAGTTTAGCACTTGTTATGGGGCAACTTGTGCTCACAGCTTTACAAACATTGACTTCTCTAATTTCCTCTCTTTTTTTCTTTTTCTTTTTTCAGTTCATATTAATCACACAGAATGGTGGGTTTCATATCCTACAAAAGTGTGGCATATTTGTACAAACATGAAAACATAATTTGATCAATTTCACTCTCTGGTACCTCTTCCTAGCTTCTCTAATTCTCTCAACAAATCTGCAAGGAATGCAGTATTGCTACCCAGATTTAGAGATGAAGCTCAAAGAGGTTAAGTATTTGCCTATAGCCACAGAGCCAGTGATCAATGGAACCAGGATTAATTCTTTCAACTCTGAAACCTAGATCTTTTACCACTACCCTGAACTGGTCTCTCAAATTGTCCTCCTTTCCAGTCCTGAGACAGAAGAATAAACTGGCTAATAAGACTCTGGGACTCCTCCTGGTGTGGGCTAATTCTGATACTGCCTGCAGCTCTGTGGCCATCTGTTAGCATCAGTGGGTTCCCTGGGTTCCCCTCTGTTGGCCTCTACCAACCAACTGGCTCTCCAGTCTATAAATCACTTGTTTTCTCCAGCCTCTGCACCCTGAGAGTCCTTCCACACTCCAGCCCCACCCTTAGGGCCTAAGGTCCCCATTGTCGTTCTCATACATGGACAACAACTCACAGTTCATGAAACACCCCCTCTTTTTTTTTAACCATTGTGTAATTGGGGTCTCACATCTACACTTTGAAAGAGATTGTGGGCTCCATTTTATAGAGTCTTGGTGAGGAGAGCCCTGGCCCCCAACCTGCCTCATGCTGGCCCCAGTCAGGATTTTCAAAGTGGGACCAAGGCCCCCAAAGGAGTTTAGCACTAACCCAGTGCTAGTGCTCTGATACTGTTTGGAATGTGAGATTTGTTCCTGGGTGGGGCCTGTGGTCTGAGTGGTTCTGGGCCTGAAGCTAGAGCTTTGGGGTCAGCCTTGTAGCCTCCAGCCCTGTCAGAGAGCAGGTCTCTGAAATGTCACCAGCACTGAGGGCATCCTGAGAAATGTCAACAAATGCTGATTTGAGTCCCTTGGCTAAGGGTGGAGCTAATGTTTATCTACAGAGCCTGCCTCTACCATCTCCCTATTCCAACTACAGATGGAGGTAAAGCCAAAGAGCCCTTAGGGCTTTCCTAGTCGATATCATAGGAGGGGAAACTGAGACTCAGAACTCATAAAATGTGGTGGCATTTTTTTTTTCTCCAAAAACAGATTAGCAATGGATCTCCTCCTATTCCCCATCCTATTCCCCACTTCCTACTACCTAAATTCCTCTAAACCCTGGAGTCTGACCGGGCAAGACCTTGATTCCAAGCAGCTGTGGGATCAGAGACAGGGCCCAAGGAGCCAGCTCAGGGCTGGGAGCCCAGCATGAGGAGCTGCAGTAAGGAGAATAGCTTGAGGTGCTGCCACACCAGCCTTTGCCTTCCTGGCCCGGCCCCACCCTGGGCTCACACCTGGACCACATTCTTCCTGCCACCTCCAGAATGGAGAAGAGAAAGATGGCACTGAATATCAGAGGCAGCAACACAACAGCTCCATGTGCTCTGGGAACTGCCCACCATCTCCAGGCCCTGGGTGGCCCGAGCCCTTCCCCTCTCTCACCATCTGGCTCTAGGGGCACCTTGCTCCACCACGGTTCCTGTCCCTAACCAGGAAGGCTGCTTTCTGCCTTCCTTCGTCAGTCCTGCCTGGGACAAGGCTCTAGTCCTTTGTGTTCACCTCACTGGGTGCAAAGGACCCTGTCTCCCTATCTCAAAGAATCCTCCCCAAGGCCCCGGGGAGCCTGGACTTTCTGTTTTCAACTGCAGAGATTGACTCTTGGTCTCTAGGTCCTCTCACAGTATACAGCAGCTGTTCAGAGTCTTCTCTGTGCTGTATTTTGGGGAAAGCAGGTTGGTCCTGTTCTTATCTTCCATGCCTGCCATAGTACAGGTGCACAGTAAATAGTCATTGAATAAAGAAAATATTGAAGCTGGGTGTGGTGATGCATGCGGGTAATCCCAGCCGCTCCAGAGGCTGAGGCAGGAGGATCGCCTGGTGAGTTCAAAGCCAGCCTTATCAATGTCACAAGGCCTTAAGCAATTTAGCAAGACCCTGACTCTAAATAAAATATTAAGAGGGGTGGGGCTGGGGATGTGGCTCAAGCGGTAGCACGCTCGCCTGGCATGCGTGCGGCCCGGGTTCGATCCTCAGCACCACATACCAACAAAGATGTTGTGTCCGCCGAAAACTAAAAAATAAATATTAAAAAATTCTCTCTCTCTCTCTCACTCACTCTCTCTTTAAAAAAAAAAAAAAAAAAAAAGAGGGGTGGGGATGTGGCTCAGTGGTGAGCGCCCTTGGGTTCAGTCACCAGTACCAAAGGAAAAAAAGAAATAATAAAAAAAAAAAAAAAAGGAAGGAAGACAGAAAGAAAATATTGACAGATCAGGCCAGGCTTGAATTTAATAGTCTGCACTTCTGCCTCAAAGAACTTCAAGGGTGATGTTCCCTGAAGATTGTAAGCTCCCTGAGGACAGAAACCACATCTCTGATTCATCTCTGCCTCCTTTGTGATTCATCCAGCACCTGGCCTCTAGGCCCCTTCTTTGTGGAAGGCTATAATGTAGGTGAGTAAATGAATGCATATGTAAATGAACGAGTGATCTAGTCAGGCAAGGATTTTTTTCATTCTCTTATTATGATGGGGAAATAAAATTTAGAAAGTCTGGAAAGCTGGAGAAAGCTCCAAAACGTGAAGCAGAGAAGTCAGGATTTTAATGTAGGAAAACTGGTCTAGCAACCTTGGAACTACCAGCCAGGGCATAGGCAATAGGGGTGAGGTAGAAGGCTGGGTGGGAAAGCCTCAGGACTGAGGCCCAGGCAGATGGAGTGTCTGCCCAGGAGGAAGGACTTTCCTGGAATCCTTCTGCCTCCAGGTGGAGGACCTGGGAAGCCTTTTTTTTTTTTTTTTTTTTCAATTCCAGGAGTCAGGTTCATAAATCATGACTCCATTGAAGACACAGGCACCTCCTCTCTGGAGACCTGGGTGTGAGTTGATGCGAATTCCCAGTGACATGAAGAGGTGTGCAGCCTTCCTACACAGGGGCTTGTGCCACCCCTGCCCAGAATAGAATGTACCGCTTGATAGGGTCTACGAGTCATCTGCAATGCTCTGAGGTGTACAGAGCCCTAAGGGAGACAGAAGAAGGGAGGACAGGCCCAGGAGCAGAAACCAGAACAAAGCCAGGGAGGGAGAGCCAGAGAGCGGCCAAGGCCGAGATAGCCTTCCCTTTAGTGAATTCAATTCCATTTGCTGTTGATCGAGTGACTGCCTTGTGCCAGATGTTGTGCTGGGCACTGGGGACCCCAGGATGGCTACAATGCAGAGAGATGGAGAGGCGTCTACGGAGACAAAAATCAACATGGGTGATCAGTGCCTGTGAGGGATGTACAAAGTGCTCTGGGTGCGCAGAGCAGCAAGCCAGTCTTCCCCTGGTGGAGAGGAGTTTGGAAGACTCCACTAAAGTCGGTTTTTCAGCTGGGTCTGGTCAGCTCCCAGGTGGGAGAGGGAGGGCAGGGCACCTCAGGCAAAGGTGGGCAAGTGCAAAGGTGGGGGATGAGGGAAGAACCAGAAAACTTGTGTATGGCTGCAGCAGTGGGGGAGGCAGGAGAATCACCGGACAGGAAGCCTCAGGCCAGAATCTGAAAGGCCATGAATGGTCCTACTAGAGAGTCTGGACTTGATCCAGTCGTGGACAAAGGGGAGCCATTGAAGAATTTTAAGCAGGGGTGCTACAGGGCCAGATTTGTGTTTCGAAAGCCTTCTGGGGGGGGGAGATAGAATGAACTAGGACTGTGGCCAAGGGGCAGAGAGAAGCGAATGGGTTCTAGGGACATTTCAGAGGGAAAATGGACAGGTCTTTCCCTTCCTAACATAATTCTTTTGGACTTTCTTGCCTTTCCAGGCAGGTTCTGAATTCCCTGGGGAGGAGGGCTGTTTCCTCTTCTCTGTGTCGCGCAGGCTTCTGCATTCACAGAACTGAACCCACGGGGTCTGATTGACTGACATAAGCAGCGCACTCCCAGTGCTCCTGGAGTCCTGCCCTGAGGATGAGCTGGCGACTTGTCTCCACTCAATCCACAAGCCCCAGAGCAGCATGAGGCTTAGCCCAGGCCTCAGGGGAAGGCCCAGGAGGTCCTCCCTCCTTCCTGTCCCTTCCCTCCCTCTCTTGCCTCCCTCCCCCTCCTCCCCAGAGCCCAAGCTTTCTTGCTGGGAGCTCTCAGAGCTAGCAGAGCTGTGGATGAAATGGTTCGGTGGCTCCAGCCCAGCTGCTGCCATGGCAACCAGGCTGCCTGCCAGACCCACAATCAGAAGCAGGCCTGGTGTTCCTACTCCAGAACTACAACTCCCAGCATGCAAAGCACCTAGGGCACTGAGAGAAACCCACTCCCTGTGTGGGGACAGCCCGAGTCTTACAGCTTCAAAGATACATATGGGCACCCCCAGGAAACACAGCACAGAACATGGAGGTGGGTGTGAAAGCTGAAGTGCTTTTGGAAGAGGCCCAGGAACCCTTCTTTATAGTGGCCTAGTGACATCCCAGAAAAAGGCCAGCAGTACCTAGGCTGGGGATGGGTACTGGTCCTGGTTTTGCTGCCCACCTGTGGTGTAGCTTGAGAACATTCTCAAAAGCTCTCCACTACTCTCAGTCTCTACCACCTCTTCATGGGCTAACCATTGGTTGCCATCTTTTCTTCCCCTTGAGCCCCTCCCCTCCTCCTCATGCTCAGAGACCTGAGTGACCTTTTCAAAATGCAATTCAGTTCATATCCCTACTACTGCTATCGCTCACCTCCAGGCTATTTAAACTCTTCAGTGTTTAAAGCCTTTGCTCTTAGATAAAGAAATGAATCCCTCACCTCAGCTAACAAGTCCTGTGTAGTGTGGCCTCTGCCTGCTTCCAACTTCCCCACTCACCTCACATACTTCATCCCTTCTGGGCTATCATTTTCTTGTAGAAGCCATGCCTCCTCGTGGCCACAGGACCTTTGCACATGCTGCTCTCACCAAAACACTCATTTCTTCCATGGTTGCTCTATACAAACTTCTCTAACTCAGGGAATATCATTTTCTAAGGAGCCCTCCCCTGACCTCCCTTACTTGACCAAGTCTCTCTTTTACCTACTCTGTTGGCACCACAAATCTCTCCTTTATAGCATTTGTCATGATTGCACTGTTACATGAATTTATTTGATTACTTGAGAGCTATACATCTCCCTACCAGATTCCAACCTGTGTGGGTGCAGGGAGAGTGCCCTTGTGCCTGTGGCTCCCCCTTCAGAGTCTGCAAAATGAATCCTAAGAACCATTTGTCAAAACAAATGACTCTATCTAAGCCTGGTCTTTCCATCTGAGTGTCCACCAGGCACTGTGGTGCCAGGGGTGCGACAGCAGACGACACATGGGTGTGCTCCTCCTATTGTGGTGCTTACAGTCCAGGGGGGTAGACAAACACCAGATATACAATGACAAGAATTCTGAATGTTGTGCAAATAGTGAAGGATATATCCAGGAGATCTGGAAAGGCCCAGCAAGGAAGAGAGGTGGGAAAACCAGAGAAAAGGGATGGAAAGACGTAGAAAAGCATTGCAAGCAGCAGAATGGCATGCGTGAGGCTGCTTCTGAGGCAGGCAGAGTGTGGATGATTGGAAGCATGAAGCAAGGCCAGGGTTGCTGGAGCATAGGGTGAGTGGGAGGTGGTGGTAGCTCCAAAATCTCGTGCTTTGGGTTTCCTGGGCAGAAGTGGGATGGGGCAGCTATTTTTTTCAACTGGCTGGACCTTGATTTCCATACTCCTTCTGCTGTTCTCAGGCTTAGGCTGAGGCCCTGCGTGGACCTGCCCAAGCTGTTCCACAGCTCAGGAACATTGTCCTCTGCCCCTGAGCACCAGTGCTGTGTGTCACGTGCCTTGGGAGGTCCCTGAGCGTGTCCGGCAGGAGGGGGCTGTGATGCTTGAGGAATGTGTGTGTGAGGTGGCGATGGTGGTGAAGGGGTTGTTGGGGAAGCAGCCAATCAATTCTGGAATGTAGATTGCTGACAAGTCTAGGGGAGGTCCCCAAATAAGTGGGGGAGCCTGGCCTGGGGCTTGGGGGTGGGTGTGCAGCTTGTCTGGGAAATGAGGCATGGCTTACCAGCTGCAGAGGCTTCAGTGGGTGGGGGAACAGCGGCCCCTGGGCATGCGGCAGGGAGGGCTTCTTCTCTCACATCTGTGTCCTACTCTCCTTAAACATCCTGGGTAGGATGAGGAACTGGCCCCAGCTGGTTAGCTTCACCTTTCCCCACAACTAGCTTGAAATAGGTCTGTAGAATGAGGTGGCACCTGGCCAGAAATGTTGGACTTCAGTTTTCTTATTCCACTGTAGATATTCCAGTCCCTATCACCCCCGACACACATTCCCCCCAGCACACACACACACACTGTGCATCCCGATCTCTGGTTCTACTGAGATGCCCCTGGGGCAGTAGCCCCCAGCTCACCTGTTTCCCAGAGGTATTTCTGCAAGTGTGAACTTCAGACCCATCACGTGGAAGTCTTATGAAAGTGTGGGCAGCCAGGACACTGAGGCAAGTGCTTCAAAGATCACATTTTGAGAAACTTTTTTTCCTGAAAGATGCCTGATTCTACCCAAAGAACCACTGAAGCATTCCCTCATCAGAAACAGCTCTTTAAAGCTGGGTGTGGTGGTACACGCCTGAAATCCCAGCAACTCAGGAGGACAAGACAGGAGAACCCCAAGTTCAAGGGCAGTCTCAGCACCTTAGTGAGACCCAACGACAAAATCAAAAGGGCTGGGGATTTAGATGGGTGGTAGAGCATCCCTCCCAGTGCATCACACACACATACCACCCTCACCCCCAATGACAACAACCTCCCCAACCAGAAAAAGCTCCTGGGATCCAGCCGGTGATGAGGACATTAGGGTTCCAGTCTGGACCCTGCAGCCTCCCATTCACTTCCAGGTCTACACCAGGGCAAGCCAGCCCTGCCCCCGCTGACCCCCTTCCAAATCCCCACCTCCTCACACATCCCAAAAACATTCGCCTACTCTGTGCCAGTTGCTGGATTCTGGGGAGAACATGGCAGCAATGACCTCTGATTTCATGGGTCTCATAATTTAGAAATGAAGACAAATATAATAGAACTGAATAAATAAACAAAATAATAGTGATAAGTGCAATGAAGAAGAAAAAAAATAGATTTATCTGATAGAAAATGCCTGTGGGACCGCCTTAATTCAAGGGTTCTAGGAAGGAGACGACTTTGGTTCTTGTGGTTCCAAGGAAGGTTCTGGAAATGGAAAAAAAAATCTTTGCTTCTGCATTTGCCTCTCTCTCTTCCTTATCTTGGCTCAGCTTGCTGCTTCTCTGTTCCTGTTTCAACTCCCTCTTTGTCTCGTTTCTACTCTCCTCTGCTGCTGCCCTTCCCCCTCTTCTTCCCACCCTACCTCCCTCTCTCCTGCTCCCTCCAGGGGAACTGGAGGAACCAGATCCCTCTGCCTCTCAGGCTGGCCAGCAGTAATTGAGCTGTGGGCTCGCTCAGCAGCGGAGAGCAGGGCCAGAGGAGGGGAGCAGGAGGTCAGGAGGGAGCAGGAGGCAGCAGAAGGGCTGAAGGGATGGGAGCCAGGAGGGGCCTGGGGAGCGTGAGGGCACTCACAGGGGCTGGAGGTGGCTGCTGAGCCAGGTAATCTAATCAGGGGGTGAGTCATAAAAATCACTCACTCCCGCACACCGGACCGGCCTAGGAAATCACATTAATTTGAAGAGGGTGTAAAATCCACAGAGAATTCCCCTCTCTCCACCACACACATGAAGATAAACTGTCTTCAGCTTCCAATATGATCTTACAACAGCTTGTCAGTGACAAAACAGCCTCAAATCCTCCCATTTATCAAACGGCCAATCCTGTTAGCAGCTTAAAAGAGACATAATTACCTGCGGCCTTTTGTGTGATTCTTTATACCAACGCCGCTTCCTTCCCGGCAGCATTCCAGAACGTGAGCTCAGAATTTATTCCTGGTGACAGGGGAGAACTTCAGGGATGTTCAAGTTTGGGGGCAGGAGTGCAGGGTCGAGGTGAAGAGGTCTGCACACACCTCGGGCAGGGATGTGGGTTAGCACCATGGACAGGGCTGATGGCTGAGAGCCCTGGAGGGCGGCCTTGCTAGTAGCCTGGTAAGAGGTGACTAGCCCAAGTCCCGTGAGCAGACACCTGATCTCTGACCAGCGGTCCTGCAGGCATCTGGAGAGCCAGGTTCCAGCTGCCTTCAGACAAGTCAGTGGAGGCCTTGGCCCAGGGTACATTACATTAGCACTGACTGTGGGACAGAGGACAGACATGGTTGGGCCCCTAAATGGGTCATTTGAGTTCTTCACTCAGGCAGAGCTGGTAACCCCTTCTCTTGACTCCAGAATGGCAGACACGTTTTGGAATTTTATGGGCTTTAGAATCTGCCATGCTGTTGCCATAAAGAACAATATGTTTCTAGCTTACACTTACTGAATGCTTGCTATGGGCCAGGCCCAGCTTTATATTAATGAAGATCACATACATGTTATATTATCTTAATTAATATAAAGCTCATGGGATTCTAGTCTCTTTCTCCCTTTTATAGATAATGAACCAGGAGGTGAGTGAGGCTAAGTCACATGTCTAAGGTCACCCAGAGTGGATTCAAACTTGTGCTCTGTGGTCAGGGCTGCCCCCAAGGCAAGACTCTGGCCATGGTGAGAGATCAGATCTGAGACTCTGATCTCGCTGTTCCTCCCTACCTCTTGCTGCTTCTTGGGGAGCCCAACTGAGGCAGATCTCTGTTCTTTGTAATTGCTTTGAGGGAAAGACAGGAGAACCACATGGCTGACCTTTTTCTCCATGAAGAATAACACAACCCAGACGCTGGCTTGTCTCTGGCAAGGGCTGCCCTACAAACTCATATGTGCCTCCCCCAGCCTCCGCCCTCTTTCTGCAGGTGCTTACCCTGCTGCAGCCTCACCCCACACATTCCAGGAGGCCATCTCGTCCCCCTCTCACTTTCCACGCCAGGCCCCTGCTTGCAACCTGCCTTCCCCACACTTTTTTTTTCCCATTTTCCAGGAAGCCCAAGAGAATCCTCTCTTGGGAGGAAACCATCAGAGTCCATTTGGAAGCCAGATAAAGAGGCAGACAGTGAGACAGACAGTAAGAGACAGACGAGAGACAGGCTGAAAATGAATTTTGAAGTGCTGTTGAGTTAATGAATGTGGTCAAATCTTGTTGAGAGACAGGGCTTTGAGGGGATGTCAGAGAATTTCTGGGGCTAGCTTCGCCTGTTTCCCTGGGTCCACCAGCCCTCCAACCTCACCCCTCTCTTTCCCTGGGCTGCCTCTCAGACTAGCATCCTTCCCCCACCCCACCCAGCCTCAAGGCATTCATCACTTGAGTTAGTGATTTATCAAAGGCTCCGACAGTCCCTGTTTGGCAAAAATCAATCTGTGAAGAATGGGACCAACCCAAGGCCCCCTGTTCTCCTGAGCCCCCACCATCAATCTGGCCCAAAGGAGCTCTGTGGCCCCAGTGTCAACCCTGCTCCCACACCCACCCCAGGCTTGGCTTGATCTCTGGATCATTTCCTGTTCTTAGGGAGAAGGGAAAGAATATGAGAGAGAAAGAGAGAGAGAGAGAGAGAGAGAGAGAGAGAGAGAGAGAGAGAGAGAAGTTAGTGCCTTCTCTTAGATGTTTATTTTGCTGTTTTTAAGTGAGAAAGTCCCAGCTCTATTAAATGCAATCAATACTTGGCCCAAGAGAAGCTTCCCTTCTCTGAGACATTTGAAATCTGGTCAAATCATTTTGCCCTGATACAAAGTAATTTATCAATTTCAAAACCCTTCTAACCAGTGGAGGCTATGGAGTCCCCATTCCTGACTGCCATCTTTTGCTGCAGGACACACACACACACACACACACACACACACACACACACACTGCCATGCACAGATTCCTCTTTTCTCCCTGCAAGCCTCCCTCTCCTCCTTCCACCTCCCAGGGACTGCAGAATATCTTTGCCTCAGTTCAGCCTCCAGGCCAGGTGTCATCTCAGCATCTGCAGCCCAGCCTGTGTGCACCTGGCCCAGCAAGGTCTGCAGGCTTTGTCCCTGGGGAGCTGGAGGTGCATACAAGTCCAGCCATAGTGCGCTGAGGACATTCTTCTGGGAGCTAAAGAGTCTCCTGAGTGGGGGAGTCTTGTCTGTAGACCAGGCTCAGAACTGGGGCCAGGAGGCCAGCCAGGGCCTTGGGACCACAGAGTTGTTTCTTAGCACCTTTGCTCAAGTCTCTCGGGGCAAGTGAGACTGGCTGGCTGAAGTGGCGTTTGCTAGCTGAACCTGGGGATGATGTCACAATAGTCTCTTGCCTCTGAAGCTGCTATTTTTGCCCTCGAGGACAGGCTGTGTCTAAAGGCAGATTGCGACAGCAGCAAAATCACCTTGCAACTCACCTTCCTGCTCCCAGGAAGAGTGGCCTGAGTCTTTACTGCTCCATTAGATTGGTTTCTCGACAGGTCTTTTGTGGCTGCCAGCTGCAGTGGCCAGATAGGCCACTGAAATGTGGGGAGAGGCCACCACTGAATGGCTGATTCAAATGCTGTCCTCACAATGGACTCCATACATTTGGCTCTCAGAGGTGACTGAAGGAAAGGACTTAGCTGCTAGAAGCTGGTCCTCAAGGGAACTCCAGAGCATAGATGGCATATGAGCTTTCCTACACCTCTACCTTACCTTGACCTTGCAGTGTCCTCCATGAGACCTAATCCAAAATCCCCAATTGGGTTGGCCTTTCCTGTCTAGTGTTTGGAAGGTATTCTGTAAATACCTGTGCATTCAGTGCATAAGTGGAGATCTCTGTGGAGTTCTGCCCCCTATTTTGTGCCTTCTCCCCGAATCATTCACAGATTCTCTAGGACTAGAATGAAGAACTTTAAATATCTTTGGAGCCCTCATAGCTCCTTGCACAGGGCTCTGCACAAAGTAATATTAAACTAGAGTGAACACGGTGCCCTATGGTTTATGAGATCTTTTAATATTAACTATCTAATTTAATTCTACAATAATGCTGGAGGGTAAGTATTATCATCTTTTACATCAAGAAACCCAAGGTTCATAGAGGTGAAGCCACTTTTCCCAAATCAAACAAAAAGTAAATAATAAACCTAGGATACCTATCCATGTTCTCTAAGTCCAGATCCTAAAATCTTTCCACTTCATCCATTCATTAGATAAATATAGAGCATCTTCTTCATGCTGAATGTTAAGCAACAAAGTTTAGAGGTGAAATGATTGGGTTATAAGAGGTTTGTTTGTTTGTTGGTTTATTACTGGAGTTTGAACCCAGGGGCGCTTAACCCCTGATCCACATCCCCAGTCCTTTTTTGTATTTTATTAGAGACAGGGTCTCACTCAGTTGCTTAGGGCTCTGCTAAATTGCTGAGGCTGGCTTTGAACTCGTAATCCTCCTGCCTCCTGAGCCACTGGGGTTACAGGTGTGTGCCATCGTACCCAGCTGGGTTTTAAGACCTTTAACCTAATCAGTGCATTAATACCTGATAGGGATTCACTGGGTAGGCAGGTGGGATGTGACAGGAGGAGGGAGGTCATTGGGGGCAAGCATTGGGGGTATATATTTTGTCCCTGTGAGTCAAATAGTCTCTCTGTGCTTCCTGCTGCCACATTCCCAGCTGCTTTCCTTCACCACATACTTTTGCCATGATGTTTTGCCTCATCTTAGCCACTGAAGATTGGAGTTGACCATCTGTGGACTGAGACCTCTGAAACCCTGAGCCCTGAATAAAATTTTTCTTCTCTATGTTGTTCTTTTCTATCTTTCTGTCACAGTAACAAAACGCTGATTAAAACAGAGATGGAGCTGGGCATGGTGGCGCACGCCTGTAATCACAGTGGCTTGGGAGGCTGAGGCAGGAAGATCACAAGTTCAAAGCCAGCCTCAGGTAAAAGTGAGGTGCTAAGCAACTCAATGAGACCATGTCTCTAAATAAAACATAGGGTGGGGGATGTGGCTCAGTGACTGAGTGCCCCTGGGTTCAATCCCTGATACCAAAAAATAAAAAAATAAAAACAGAGATGGAGATAGACGAAACCCAAACGTTTTCCCTCCCACACTGGTTTCATCCCAAGGCCTCGTGCCTGCTAGGCAAGTGCTATACCACTGAGCTATATCTCAGTCTGCACTATTTCACTAAATCTTCACAAAATCTAGCATGTGTTCTATTATCATTTCCTTCTCAGAGATGAAGAAACCAAAACTTTGAAAAGTCCAGTATCTGGTGACTATGCCAAGATTGGAACTCTATGTCTCAAATTTCAAAATCTGAACTCTGGGCTATACCGACTTATGGATGAAGAGAATAAACACTCATCGAATATTCCAACAACCAATGTTTATTGATTGAATGGCTGATTATTGTAGATGTTAGGTTCATGGCACAGCTGGGAAGATAAGCTTTAAAAATGATGAGCTTCCAAGCCAGCATCTGGCTCCTGGTCCACACTACCCCCTCACACGCCCTCTGTGGCTCATAACAACTGACCCTACTTCCTGAGCAGTCATTCACATCAAGGACTATGCTGGGCCCCTTGTATGCCCGTCACAGCCCTATGTTACCCTCACATAACTCTGTGACACAAGTATTATTTTTCCCCATTTGAAGGATGCAAAAACCAAAACCCAGAGAGATTTAGATATTTGTTCCCGGGCACACAGCATTTCAAAGAGATATCAGTGTAAAGATGTCATCTCTCTCCTTGTTTCTGCAAACCATCTCAGGGCAGCTGTTCCAGTCCTAGCTGTCCACCATGATAACTAGTAGGGATAATGTCTCCTTTTTTTTTTTTTTCTTTCCTTCCTTGTTTTTTTTATTGGTGCACTTAAATTATTCATAATTGTGGACTTAATTGTTACATATTCATATATGCACACGATATAACAATATAACTTGGCCAACATCATCCCTTTTCTCTTCCCTCCTCCCTCCCCTGGTCTCTTTCCTCTGCTCTCTTTATATCCCTTTGATTTTCATGAGATTTGCCCTCCCACTTTTCTTTTCCTTTTTCCTCTCTAGTTTCCACATATAAGAGGAAACATAAGACCCTTGACCATCTGAGTTTGGCTTATTTCAGTTTACATAATGTTCTCAAGATGAACATCATTTCCAAGGGAATTTGGGAGGAGAGTAGGAGTATGGCATCAAGGGACACTGCAGCTGCAAGCAGTCGCCAGTGCTCAGTGGAGACAGATCCAGGGCTTACTCTGCTGGGGGACAAGTGGGAACCAGGAGTCATTGAGGAAGTGGCTGGGGGAGCAGCTGACTTCTGGAACTGCAGTGTCCACTACTGGCTTGACTCCCCCCACCCAACCCTCTAGAGCTGAGAACTGTTCAAGCCTCCTCTAGGAGGTGACATCCCTCCCTCCAAAGTGTGACTGCAGCACCTCTCGGCTCCAGACTTATTGCCATTGCTTCCCACATTGATGGATGAATGTGGTTCTGCAAATTGGAAAAATAACTAATGTGCGACTCCCAGACCCCGCTGCCTTCGGGTGGAGGGGGCTCTTCTGGGTTAACCCAAGAACTGGGAGGAATCAATCCCCTGCATAACAACCCAAAGCAGCAGCGGGGAGAGGCTTCCAGCCTGGTGGGGGTGGATTTACATTTCCTACAGGGTATTCTCTGTGTCACCTCTCATCACCATAATATTTACATCAAATGCAAAAGGCC
This sequence comes from Urocitellus parryii, assembly GCF_045843805.1. Lineage (NCBI taxonomy): Eukaryota > Metazoa > Chordata > Mammalia > Rodentia > Sciuridae > Urocitellus > Urocitellus parryii. The sequence continues at coordinate 96,174,658 of NC_135531.1, read as the reverse complement.
TCCTCGGAATAGAACCCTGAGGTTGTAAATGCCAGATCCAAGAATGTCAGCGAATGCAAAAGATCAGGTTCTTTGAGCAGCAGTTTCCCCCTCCTCCTAGCAATGCCTGCTGCAACCCTGGGGCAGGCGGAGTGAGCTCCAGAGCCTCCCTGAACCTCATCCCCAAATCCACACAGGCTGGAAATATACAGGGGGCCCAAGGGCACACATCTCTGGTTCTAGGACACCAGGAAGCCTACCTCTTTCAGATGGCTTTATGCAAAGTCTGAGGAAAATGTCCACACATACTTCCTGGGCAGCTTGGGAGGCTAGGCCACCTCATGGATGGACAAGACAGTTGGACAGGTGGACTTTTTCTTATGATCCCCAGAGCCTCAGAGATCAGGCCAAAATGGGGTCTTAAGCCCAGTGGCTGAGTTCTCTCCATAGCCTGTCCCTCTTCCCCTCACTGCCCACTTGGGGCCCAGTGAAGCTTTTATGAGACCATTCATTTATCAAAAATTTATTGAGTACTTATTAAGCAACAGGCCTTGGGAATACAATGGTGAACACAGAGACAAAGTTTCTACCCTGAAGGAGCTGATGTTCTTGTGGCAAGACAGTCAATGAACAAGTTAACAAATAAATAACTTAAAATGCTGTGAAGATAATAAATTGGAATGAAGGGATAGAAAGAGAGAGTCACTGTTGTCAAAGCTGACAGGCCGACCACTCCCAAGTAGCAGCATTTGACCTGAAGAAGCTACAGCACTGAGATCCACAGGAAAACTGTCCCAAGCAATAGGTACAGCAAGGGAAAGAGGTTTTTGTTGTTGTTGTTCTCATTGTTTTTGTTTGTTTGTTTGTTTGGTACCAGGGGTTGAACCTAGGGGAACTTAAGCACTGAGCCACATCCCCAGCTCTTTTTTTATATTGTATTTTGAGACAGGGTCTCTCTGAGTTGCTTAGGGCCTCACTTTTGCTGAGGCTGGCTTTGAACTCTGATCCTCCTGCCTCGGCCTCCCAAGCTGCTGGGATTACAGGCACGTTGAGAAGAGAAAGAACAGGTGTGCTAGAGCTGAAAGAGGGTCAGGCAGCCAGGCAGTGAGTGACAAGCAGCCAGAAGAGAGGTTTGAGAGGTTGAGAGGTGCCCGGGCTTGCTGGCTGCAGAAGGGAAGAGGATTTCTCACTAACTGCACAGTGAGGCCATGGGAATGGCTTAGGCAGGGACGACACTATCTGATTTACATTTTAAAATTTTACTCAGATAAAAAAAAAAATCTTCATGTAGTTCTGGCTTCAAAGTGTGATCACTGTGTGATCAGGAGCCAGTTGCTGCCTTTCATCAAGACTCAGTTTCCTTAAGAATTTTTTGGGGTGTCAGAAGGATGACAGGACATAACTTGCATAGTGTGACTAGTTCAGGGCCTGGCATCATCAGGTGCATAATTAATGTCCCATTTTTTTCTCTTCTATTCTTGTTTCCTCTGAGCCTCTGCCTACCTCCCCTCTCTTTCCAGCTGTCACACATTAAGGGCATCTCCTAATCCTAGCTAGGGTCCCAGAACAGAGGGAGGGCCCTTATCCCCTGGCATCAGGACACACAGAGATGAGCCTAGGGTTCCCCTCACCCAGCGCCCTAGCATTGGAGGGCACCACCCCTTGGAAAACAAGAGCTCAGACCCTGGGTTGAACTGCTCAGGGGCTACATACTGCCAATAAGTGGACAGGATGCCTGGCTGCATTTGCATGCAGACAGACTGCATTTCCATGCCGTTTGCAGCACCAAAATAGCAGGCCCTGCATGCAAGGGAACGGTTAGCACTGCCACCTAAGGCTGTGCTTCTCTACCCTCATCTGCATTCCTTCCCAAATACTTTGCCCATAATCTTTGACTCCAGAAGTTGCATGGGGAAAGATGGGGGGGAATGTTGGAAGCCACTGGAGGGAGAAAATGATGAAGGCAGTTTGCAGACCAGGCCAGGCCTGAGACAGACAGGGTGACCCACTACTCCTCCTGGAGCTGGAGGCACATTGCTGCTAGCTCAAAAATGAGGAGGGGATGGCTGCTCTGGGAGAGAATGCCCCCAGCAGCTTCCTGGGTAGCCACATATCCACTTGAACAGCCTCGGGGGACAGGGATCTTCTCCTGCTTCCCTCCCTGCACCATGCTCCAATGAAAGGATGTGATGTGGTTAATTAACTGCTCATAAAAAGTTATGTGGAAGGAAGAGAACCAGCACATCTGGGAGCCAGAGGATCCTCCACACAGTGGCAGCAGTGAGGTCATGCTAGCTGCACCCTTTGCTGGGTGCAAAGGACAGAGTTGTAAAGGCTATGGGGAGTCAGAGGGACAGAATGAGCAGCAGAAAGAAAGGACATGAGAGAGGCCCCAAGGATGCCACAGATCCTGGAACACTTGGGGATCTCCCAGCAACAACAGCGTTTGGTTGGGCAGGGGTCGGTAAGGCCCAAGTTGCTTGGCCAGGGCCTAAAAGGAACATGACACAAGCCACCGCACGCACTTCCTCTCCCTGCCCTGAGTTGCTCTTCCTCTTTTCTCTCACTGGCTGAGTCTGAAGTTCCCCCATCATGTCTCTACCCACCTCCAGCCCTGAACCCTAAAAGATCCCCATCCCTCATTCTTTTGGGGTTCAGCATCCCGAGTTACCCAGGAAGGACTCTCCTCTTCCACATCCAGCTTCTCAAAAACTTCCATAACCCCAAAGAAGCCCCCAATTATGCCCTGAACTGTATATGCAGGTTCGATGTACTCATCCTCTTTACAGTATTCAGAGGTTTGGACATGGACAGAGTTCACTGGAAGCTGGTGCTGGTGGAAACCAGGGCCCTGACCAAGGTCCTGAAATGGCCATCCCTCCTATGCAAGAATCTTCACCATTCACGTGCACACTCTCCTCCCATCTCTACCCCACACATCCAACCCAACCCCACCTCCGGCTTGATCCTGAATTTAACCACGTAGAGCTAAGGATCTGTCAGGAAGCTGATCTGGAGGAGCTCCTCTATTTTGTAAGCCAGCCCTCCCCACAAAGCAGCAGCCTCTGCCCCTCCCTTCCTGTCCTTAACCCCAGCTCCATCTGTTCTACCAGCCCCGTCAAGGACAGCCCCCTGCAATCTGACCACGTCGGCAGCTGGCAGGGCCTGAGGCTGCACTTGACATCCTGATCCAACCATATTCTCAGAGAGGAAGCAGGTTGGGAGTTCCGCATGCTTGCACACACCTGCACACACCATGTACACACTCACACTCTCAATGTCAGCCGAGACTTGAGAAATGGTTCTTAGATTTTCTGGGTCATAGATTCTCTGGTCATGATCTTCCCAGGAAAATGCACACATACACAACCTTGTGCATGTCCTTTCAGAAGGACTGGGGATAGGCATGGCCCTTCTCTTGATTCCTGGCCTCTGCTGAAATTCTTGTTCACAGACCAGGGTTTCCCCAAGAAGATATTCTCCAGATAGGTGGGGACTTGGCTAAGTTATAGAGTGCCCTTTTATGATTTAAGTTGTAGGAGTCTTAGGAGCAACGTAAGGGGGGCTGGCATGAGATGCAAAGGGGAATCAGAACCATCTGCAAGACCACCTCCAGCTGTCAAGCTCAAGACTCAGCAATTCTCCCACACATACCTCCTGCCAACCAAAGCAGTCCAGGCATGGTCTTGCCTACCTTGGTCTTTCCTGATGAACTGAGCTTCTGATGTCTGCCTGAGTCATTGCACACTCTGACCATGCACAGTGATCACCAATCACATAGACAAAGAAACAGAGCTCTGCCTGGTTTATTTCTGTGGCCAAGCATGGATCCACTACTTTGGGTTTGATGCACACACCTGTAGATTACAGACATCCGTGACTGACATGAAAAAAACACACATGAGTCAGGATACACACAACCATGCAGGAGCATACATAAGCACACAAATCTTAAAACAGGGGGAAACTCCCAAAAGCACATTTCTGGACATACACATACATACAGTCACAGCCATGCAAACCATATGCCTAAACACACATGCTCTAGCATAAGAAACCCCATTCCCACCTCCTAACCAGTGTTCCAGACCAACTGGATTTTCCATGTCTCCCTGCTGTGCTCTCACTCCTCCCTCCTGCTCTCTCACAAGCCTCTGTGTCGTCTGTTCCCTCTTATGGAATAATTTTTCCCTCCTTTTCTTCACCTGTCAGATTCCTAGCTAGCCTTTGTATTAGTTTCCTGGGGCTGCTATAACAAATTAACCCAAACAGGGTGGCTTTAAGCCACAGAAATTTATTCACTTGCAGTTCTAGAGGCCAGGAGTCTAAAATCAAGGTGTCAGCAGGATTGATTCCTTATTGAAGACTCAGAGAGAATCTGTTCTATGTCTCTCTCTCTCTCTCTCTCTCTCTCAATCCAGAAAAAAATCCCAACCCTAGTCTAAGTGCGCTGGGAGAGGTAATGAAGTCACTTATGATCTCCCACCCACAAGAGCTCCTGGCACTTGCTATCCCTTGGCATTCCGTAGATGTAGCACCCCAATCTTACCTCTGAAGCCACAGGGCATTCTTCCCATCTCTGTCCAGATTTCCCTCTTCTTTTGAGGACATCAGTCATTGAATTACCGTGCACCCTTAGCTGGTATGACTTCATCGTAACTTGATGATATCTCCAAAGACCCTACTTCTAAATGAGATCATATTCACGGGTATGGGGGCGGGGGTAAAGGTTTAAACATATCTTTTGGACAAAATTCAACTCCCAACAGATTCTTAGGTATTAGCCAAAATTTTCCTTTCTCTTTGAGCCTTTCCTGACACATCTCCCTATATTGACCGAAGCCAGTGTCCCTGCCCTCGTTCCTTCACCATGGCATTTCACTCACATAGTTGTTACTGCTTCTGTAATGGTCTCTCTTCCAGCTCTGAGGGGGCAGGGAAGGCTATTTCTTACTCACCACTGTGTCCCCAGCACCTGGCACCATGCCCAGCTGAGACAGGATCTCAATAAATGCTTGTTGAAGGAATTAAGCCACTTATACATATGACAAAAGTCCATGAACCATGTTGACAGGCATGAACACAGGCCTTACATGTGTGTACAAACATGTTAGTCAAGCATGCACACAGACGTAGAAAAACTATATACACATGCATACGTCAGGCCCTGAACTCAGTCCAGCAAGTCCCAATTAGCCAACCAGTAATGGCTGAGTTCCAAGAAAGTCCAACCCTTCTCTAAGTGCAGTGGGAGAGGCAAAAAGGGGTCACCTGTGGTCTCCCACCCCCAAGGGGCTGACAGGCTAACTGGAAAACAAGACTAATATATGATGAAAGATGCTATAAAATTTAGTCCTCTTCTGCGAGCCGTGAGGGCTCAGAGGACAGAACTCTTGTAGGCTGCAGTAGTCAAGGGAAGCTCCCGGGGGACCGGAGGAGAGTAGAGCCTCTATGCGTCTCAAGCTGCAGAAACGAGGGAGCAACCCCTGACAGGGTTCTTCTCCTTCCTCAGAAGTCCTGGGTGGCAGTGGCACCCTCTAGGAGGGCAGTCAAGTCCAATCAGTGGTCCCATGAGCTGGCCCCTGGCTCATGCTGGTATTCACTTTTTCCCTGGGAGAGGTAAGTGACAAACTGGCAAAAAAAAAAAAAGTGTCCATGACACCTTTGTTGGCAAAACAGTCCTTGCCAGCCACCAATGACAGGGTGGGATAGTTGCCAATGGAAGAAAAGAAAACACCAGGAGGTCCCTTGAGCAGGACTTAGGGGAACCTGGTCCCCCCTGACCTAAGTTCTCAAGCCTCATAACCCAGGCATGGCTGTGCCCACCTGAAGGACTTGGGATGGGTCGGGGGAGGTAGGAGGAGTTCTGTCCATGAGGCACTGAACAACACTGAAGAGCTGGCACTCTGGAGAAGACCAATTCAGATTAAAATCCCAGCTCCACTCTGCTGTGTATTCTTGGTCAAGTACTTCACCACCCTGAGCCCCCATTTCCTCAGCTGTAAAACAGGATAATTGTAACTCTCTCCATCACAATATTGAGGCTTCAATAAAAAAGAATGAAATTATGACATTTGCCAATAAAACGGATGGAACCAGAGACTATCATGCTAAGTGAAATAAGCCAATCCCCCCAAAATCAAAGACCCAATGTTCTCCCTGATATATGGATGCTGAGTCACAATAAGGGAGGGGGAGGGGAAAATAGAAGTTCATTGGATAAGATAAAGGAGAATGAAGGGAAGGGAGAAGGGATGGGAATAGGAGACAGCAGAATGAATTGAATATAACTTTCCTATGTTCATAAATGAATACATGACCAGTGAAACTCCATACTATATTTAACCACAAGAATGGGAAGTTATACTTCATGCATGTATAATATGTCAAAATCCTATTGTCATGTATAAAATCCTATTGTCATGTATAAAATCCTATTGTCATGTATAATTTAAAAAAAAAAACAAATAATAAAATGTTTTTTAAAATTATGAGGCTTAAGTGACTCTAACTATTAAGAAACGAAAGCTGTGTTTACTGGTCTAAATGCGCTGATTCCATCTGCACAAATATTAGTAGCTGATATACAGCCAGAGCCCAAGACATCCAATCTCAACCCAAGCAGCACACAGAAAAACCTCTTCGGCACTTGAGTCCCTCAGTGTACAGGCAGCCTAAACTCTTTCTCAATTCTTGCTACAAAGCATGCCCCTCTCTCATGGTTCCACACAGCCCAGAAGACCCAGGTAGCCAGTGCTGAGAAAGGTGATAACTGTCTCAGCTTCCTGAACATGGCAGGCCCTATCTGCTGGGCGGGAGCTGCTCTTGGACGGAGGGCCTGCTGCGACTTCAGCCTGAGCTCCCAGAAGGCCACGCAACAGTGAGAGGAGGCTTAGTAAGAAGAAGGCCTGCTCCTCACCACAGAGTGGGGAGATGGTGAGGTTTTTTTGTTTGTTTGTTTTTAAGGAGAGAGAGAGAGAGAGAATTTTTTAATATTTATTTTTCAGTTTTCGGTGGACACAACATCTTTTTTATTTTATGTGGTGCTGAGGATAGAACCCAGCACCCCGCACATGCCAGGCGAGCACGTTACCGCTTGAGCCACATCCCCAGCCCCTGGTGAGGTTTTTTTGTTTGTGTTTCGTGCAGAGAGAAATGGTAGTTTGTTTTTCAGGCTGAAGTATTACCCTGCAGTGACAGAGAAAGGCTACGTCTGGGGCTTGAGAAGTCAGGTATAAGGTCTCTATCACCCTTCCGACCTCCTCCCTGACCTCGAAATTGTCCATTTCCCAGTGATGTGAGGCCAGAATACAGCCATTGCCCTGGCAGTCTGGAGAAGCCCCTGAGAATAGAGAGGAAATGAAAGGAATAGGGGATGAGTATTCACAAAGGGAAAGTTTGGCCTGAGCCTGGGGCCTTCCAGCTACAGACACCACATCCCTGTCCCCTCATGCCCTGCTTAGGAAGGCCCACTGGGTGATTGCCAGCTAAAGTGGTTTTCTTAAACCTTACAGTGATAGGGTTCTAGAAAACCACCCCCTGGGGCACCCGGTGAGTCACTGAAGAACAACTAAGCAACCAGGTGGAGCTGGAGCCAGGGAGCCAATGAACACTTGCCAGATCCTGGGCATCTGTGGCTGCCTGCTTTGAAGATGACACCGGGGACAGCCCCAAATGAAGCAGGGGCATGATGGTGGTCTAGCAGAGTGAGGTCTGAAAACGTGATAATAGATGCTCAGCTCTGCTGGGAGGCGGCCAGCTAAGCTGGCTCAACAGAGAAAGAAGGGCAAGAGGACGCCACAACTGGGCAAAAGGACAGGTGGAGGGGACGACACAAAGGGCATGAGACAGAAGAGGAGGGGAGCTCAGGGAATAGGCAGTCAGGAGAGAGCTGGGGCAAGCTGACCTGGGCCACCCCCCCCCCGCCCCCGCATGCGGGAGTCCCTCATGCAGGCCGGTGTCAGCCTCCTAAAGGGGTGGGCAGGTTTCCTTGGCAGTCCCTGCCCAGCTCTTCATAAAGACTCAATCTTCAAGTTTACCCCCGGGGCCACCGCAAATCCTAATGCCTTGGGAATCTGAGGCCAATGTTCTGGGCTTCTTGAATGTGGACAGGGCTGAGCTTCCAGAACTCACACATGCCCAGGAGTGTCAGAGCCCACTCTCCACCTTCTCCTCCTCCCCCAGGAACCAGTTTGGCAGTTCACAGCCACCACACAGTGAGACCTGCGGGGGCGGGGAGAGGCAGGCCTGGGTGTTGCTTTCTGTCCTCTATCTCTTTGTCTGGCCCCAGAGAGCTCTGCCCTCGAGGCTGCAGGGCCCCACGGAGCCGCTGTGAAACCCCATTTCCTCTCAATTCAATGACAAAGTCCTTCCCCTTGGACTCTCTGACTTTCGTCCCACATCCTGAGCATTTCTAGGCCAGACCCCTAGCCACCAGGATCACAGAAGCCTGCTGGCCCCGCAGCTCCAAACAGGCAGAAACGCTAATTGGCATTAACAGAGACCAGGCCTGCAGCTCACAAAAGATCCCCTCTTCCTGACCGGAGCCATGCCTGGGGCACAGCCAGCCTGCTGGCTTCTGGTGTCTGCTAGTGGGGGAAGGGAGACCTTATGGGTGGAGGGGGACAAGAGCAGGGCAACCCACTGCGGCTCCCCTCACCTGAGGCTCTTCTACACTCAGCAAGAGGCTGACCCTCCTTCCTGCCCCTCATCACAACTCCTCGGGTAGCACAGAGAACATTAAAGGCTGTCTTCTCAAAGCTTGCCCTATATGCTTATTTTAATCTAATCTCACTTGGAACAAAAAGCTCTGGAATCAGACTGCCCGCATGGATACCCCAGTATCATACCTTAATATGCATGAACCTTGGACAAAGTATGGTGCCTCTGTTTGCCTGTCTGTGAAAAGGGAGAGAATCATATAATATCTACCTAGCTGGGTTGTTGTGAAGATTAAAGGCTATTCACGAAGAGCTCCTAGCATAGTCCCCAGCATGTAGCAAGCACTCATTGCATAAATGCTAATTGCAGTAAGATTATGATTATTATTTCTTGGACTCAATTTTCTCTGTCGCAGGAAGTCCCTGTTCTGAGATTTTAGCACTGAACATAGAACATGGAATGTGGAGCAGATACCCCAGAAAAGTTTGTTGAGCAGATGGAAGGAAGGTAGGGAGAGGAGGGAAGAAAGTAGATGTTTTTGTCACAGGTAAAACTAGTCCTAAACTGGGCATGGTAGTGCACACCTGTAATCCCAGTGACAGAGGCTGAGGCAGGAGGATGGCAAGATCAAGACCAGCCTCAGCAACTTGACAAGGCCCTAAGCAACTCAGTGAGATCCTATCTCAAAAATAAAAATAAAAAGGGCTTGGGGGCTCAGGCGGCAGCTTGGTGGTAAAGCACCCTTGGTTTCAATCCCTAGTGCCAAAAAGAACAACAACAACAAAAAAAAAAAAAACAAAAACCAGTCCTATGAGTAGAACAAAAAGACTTCCATTCAACACTGCGGCTAATAGATTATCATCACCTAAGATTTCACCAATGCTGATTATTGCCCAATTCTCACTGGTTCCCTTTGAACTCAGCAAATGAAAATCACTAAATCCTTTTGAATTGGACCATTATGACCATTTATCTGACAGATGATGTACAGGCCAGCAATCTCCTCTGTGGCCTGGTGGGAGGAAAAGACTGAGCTGGGCCAATCAGACTTTCTCCTAGGGGAATCTAATCAGGTAAACAAAAGGAGAATGAGGAGTTTGCATTGTTTGGTAAGATGCAAACAATCACACTTTAGTTTGAATGAGTTGTAAGATTGATTGATGGGTAATGGTGATTCAAAAACTCTAGAGATAGCTGGATATAGTGTCACATGCCTGTAATCCCAGCAGCTCAGGAAGCTGAGGCAGGAGGATTGTGAATTCAAAGCCAGCCTCGGCAACAGCAAGGTGCTAAGCAACTCAGTGAGACTCTGTCTCTAAATAAAATACAAAATAGGGCTGGGGATGTGGCTCAGTGGTCAAGTGCTCCTGAGTTCAATCTCTGGTACCAAAAAAAAAAAAAAAAAAAGCTCTAGATCTCTATTGGGAAGTAGAGAATTTTGATATGGAAAGTGACAAAGAAATGGTCCAATTCTACAGGAGGCTGTCTCTAAGAAAACTGAGTGCAGGACACTGCAATTCCCTTAGTAACAGTTCAGATTTGACTGAACCTCATATTCAAGAATGTCTTTCATTGTCTCTGTCTTAAATCCCTCATGCTGGGGATTATAGGACAAAATGATAGTCTATTTCTCCACATTATGGGCCCAGCACAGAATGTATGACTGTATTTGTTCCTGAAGATTTTCTTTTTCTCAAGGTAGGAACTATCCATAAGCAATCTCAATCCTAAAGTGATTTTCATTTGCTGAGGAAATTTGAAGACTGTCTTTTGCCAGTCTGAGGTTAAACTCAGAGGGAAATCTAAATGCAATTTTCCTGTTTGAGAAGCAGTTACAATATTTTTAAGTGATTGAAGCTCCAAAATTTCAAATGCAATGAATGTTAGGCCTCAACCACAGGAACTACAGATTTTGCAAAGTTTACAAAACAGTGGAATATCTCAGTTGTTTTCCCACCGAGGACTGAATCTTTGAGTGCTTCGAAAGTAAAGATGTTCTGGGAGACTTGGTGCAGTTTTATTGGTGTTTGGCTCTTGGCTGGGGCCATTTAAAGTAAATGTTACATGGGGAAAAAGTAAGAGGAAAGTTGTTATAACAAAGTGTCACAGCAATAATACATTTTTAATAGCATTATTTATCAACATTTATTGGCGTTTGGAGTTAACAAACACTCTGGTCCATCCCCAATGAGTGTTTGCAGTAAATTTAAAGGACTCGTCTTGCCTCTGGCACAGAGAAGATGACCCAACCAGGATCCTTGTGTCATTGCTGAGATGATTGCCAGGAGAAGAGAGACTGTTGGATGTCTGGACACAGAACATACAGATCCCATTACCAATTCCCAATTTCCCCTTAATCCATTTCCCAGGGCTGGACACTGTGATCTAAACATGTGTTTCCAAAACTCACATGTTGAAAACCTAATCATCAGTGTGATGATATTAGGAGGTGAGGATCCTTGGAGGTAATTAGATCATAAAGTTGGAGCTTTGTGAATAAGATTAGTGCCCTTATAAAAGAGGCCCCAGAAAGCTACTTTTCCCCTTCCACCATGCGAGGGCAGTGAGAAGAAGGCACAGTTCTATGAACCATGAAGAGGACACATGACAGACAAGTAAATAAGGGAGACACCAAATCTATCAGCACCTCCATCAGCCTCCAGAGTTGTGAGAAGTAAAGTTCTGTTGTTTATAAGCCACCCAGGTTATGGTGTTTTGTTATAGCAGCTCAAAGAGACTAAGACACTGTTTCCAGCGTACCCCCAGGCCTCGTCTTGAGCTTCACCCACTGCAGCAAGTGGAGAACAAGCTCCGAAGGATTACATTGTCCCCTCTGTCCACCAAGGAGAAGCCACAGGTGACCCATCTTCATAGCCACAGTTGATTGGACCATTATGACCGGGTATCTGACAGATGATGGACAGGCCAGCAATCTCCCCTGTGGCCTGGTGGGAGGAAAAAGCTGAGCTGGGCCAATCAGACTTTCTCCTCAGGGAATCTAATCAGGTAAACAAAAGGAGAATGAGGAGTTTGCAGAGTAGGATGGACATGTGCTATTTTTGCCTGCCTAGCAACCGATTCACACTTTTTTCTGGTGATAGCACTCCAGTATTCCTTGGGGAATGTGTCCCCTACCTCTTTCACTTCTAGAGTTTGGGTGAGCTGGCCCTACCTCCAAATTCTGGGGTAGGGCCCCAATCCCAGGCCTAGCCAGTCGATTCATTTTATCCCTTGACCACAATTGTGGGTACGGGGAGAAGATGTGAATTAAGGTACTAGTCTACTGTAACAAAGACCCATATAACAATGGTTTAAACAAGATAAAAGTTACTTTCTTTTTCATATAAAAACTCAAGTGGATATAGCAGCTCTGGTCCACAAAAGTCCTCGGAAGCCCAGGAGCCCAGGTTCCTTCTAGCTTGCTGTGACTCTTATCCCCACAGCAAACACATTCTAGCCAGCCAGAGGCAGGAAAAGGGAAGTGGAAATACAAAATCACACACATCACTTTTTGCTCGTATCCCATTAGCAGAATGTCGTCCACACCTCGTTGCCAATTAAAATATCTACCTCATTGGAGGAAGAGATGGCTGTTGGGAGAAAACAGTGGACCCTGCCATGGCACCCCCTCATGAACCAATGGAAGAGTCTGCCCAAAGATGGATTAACACAGTGGCAAGAGGAGATGAAGATGGCAAGGGAATCATCGAGGCCCAGGAGACCCAGCCATGCTGAAGGCCAGCTCTACTTCTCATTATTTGTATATTTGTGCCCAAAAGAAGGATTCATTTTCTTTCTTTCCTTCCTTCCTTTCTTTCTTTTCTTACATTAATTTAATTTGGGTGTCTGGTACCTGAGCCTAAAGATTTCTGGCTAATTCATAGATAAATTGGAAGGTGACAGGTCATAAGGGCAAAGAGGGCAAAAGGACAATGAAGGGGAAGCCAAAGTCAGGAGGAAACAGGAACATCAAGACAGAAAAGCAGAAGTCACAGACAGAAATGTCCAAAGAGTCAGTGAGTGGTGAAAGGGGAAGAGGCGGACACACAGAGAAGCCCAGGTGGTAGCCCTGAGCTACCACCTCTTCCCGCAAAATCCTTTCTCCAACCTACTTTGAGACTGTCTAATGCAGTTACAACCAATGGAAAGTTGTATTATTGTTCCTCCTTTGGGTGCCCACTCTACAGGTGAAATATGTTTCTCATCACTGTCAGTTTCGGTCATGCAATTAGCTTTAGTCAATAAAATGTAAGGGGAAACATTAGAACCAGTGTACTCCTCTGTCTACCTCGGCTCCAGAATGAAGAACACACAGGACAGAGCTGCAGCTGACTCCTGAAAGACATGTAACATAAGGGAGACATAAATGTTTGTCACAGGCTTCTGAGATTTGGGGATTGTTTGTTACTGGTGTGTAACTTAACCTTAGCTGACTGATACACAGTGTCTATAAGGCCTGTATTTACTGTAGTTCCTGCTCACTTTGAAGCCTGATTGTTCATCTTTTCCTGGGTTTTTAGGCACATATTTCCATATAGCATCTTCTCACTTCTCTTTATAACCAAGAGACAATAAGCCTTGAATAACCACCCTGATATATAGTAACTTTGGAGAGAGCTCTATCCATTAAACTAAGAATGACAGGCTCTGGATTTCATGATAGGCTACCCACTTCTCACCAAGTTCTTTTCTGATCTTTACTCTCCAGTACCTTCTGTACCTGCAAGAGGACATGAAATAGATTCAATGATTATAAATCCAAATAATTGCATGATTTCATTTTAGAGAATTTGTAAATTTTAGAGAATTTCTGTATAACAAAATCAGAATGGCTCACTGACAGATGCTGATTTCCCAGACTTAAGGATGTTTCAGGGTCTAGTACATACTGTACAAGTGATATGATGATGATGATCGTGGTGATGGTGGTGGTAGGATGGGACATAAATGTGTGCAGCACTTTTATATTTCTAAAGCAGTTTTCACATTTACTTAACTTTAAATTCACAAAATGCAAATGCAATCCCTGTTTTACATATAGGGAGACTAGAGATGAGAAAGTCGAAGGGACTTTACAAATTATACATCTAGTACTGTATCTCACAGCTCTTTGACCTCCTTCTGCTTCTCTCCCATCTGCTACATTAGTCATTGCAGGCATCCATACCAGACCGTAGTGGCACCTGCTTCCATGACAGACACTGGGGAGGGGTAATCAGAGACACCACTGATTTGAATACATAAGTGAATACATGAATATATGACTAAATGAAAGGATGCATGAATGGGTGGATGGCTGATGGATAAATGGGATGAGTAGATATATAGGCAGATAAATGGACGGAGAGGTGGGTGGATGATAAATGGATGAATCTCTTTTGTATGGATGGATGGATGGATGGATGGGGAGATAGATGGATGAGATTTCTGTGGTCTGAGGGAAAAGGCTGTGGTGTTCTCCCAAAGGCTAGAAAGTATGTACAAGCACTCTCAATGCTCTACCACACAGAACGCCCTACACTTAGCAAATATTTTAACACTGCCTGCCCAGGTATTTTAGTATTCCCTCACACCCAGAAATATAGAATGTGTTTCACCCACAAGGTCTTCTATCCTTACTCTACAATTTACTGTGTTCATTTCACCTCTTCAAACCTCAGTTTCTTCATCTGTACAATGGAAATGAATGTAATACCTCCCTCATAGGGTTGTTGTGAGGATATATAACAGATCATTTAGTCAAGTGTCTAGCATATCATAAATTCTCAACAAATAATAACTATTATTATTATTATTCTCTAAAGTTCAGGATGGTTGCCTGTGGAAATAAAAGTCCCCACTAAGCATGCTGTATTGTGATTATGGTCTTTAGCCCTTTTCTATTAGTGGTGGAATCTGCGATAATACAATAACCTTTATTTTATTACACAGCCCTTGGAAATTGAGGGTTTCATCCATGTCAATTAATTCCTTCGCAGCCCACGTTGGCAGTGACAATCAGAATGTCAAAATGTCTCAGAGGATTCCTAGGAAATCTGAGGTACTTCGTGATGAGCCTGCCCTGGGTGAGAGACCAGCCAGCCAGAGTGAATCGTTAATACACTTCACAGGAAGAGGGACTCTTTGGAAATGCTAATACAATGAACCCGAAAGGCAAACTCCAAGCTTCCTGCTCAGTGATCAGAGAGGGGCACCCAGAACTGGGGCACTCTTGGCTGCTTCCTCACCCAGCCTGCCTGTGAGATGCCACCCTGTCCTCAGCCTGTTACAGCTGCCCTGTAGGACCCCCAGGTACTTCCAGTCACAGCCACCTGAACCCATGTCTGCTCCAAGGAGATAGCACATTTCTGGAGAAGGCCTTGCCAAGAAACCACTCTGGGGTGAGAAAGGAACTATCTGGAGAAATGAGAGAGCCAGGCTGGAGTGTCCTTTGGAGCCAGGCAGCCTCAGTTCAAACCCAGGTTCCCCACTTCCTGTCCGCACCGCATCGTGCCCATTAACCTTCCATGCATCTCTTTTCTCATTTGTAAAATGCATATAACAGTACCTACCTCCCAGGGTTGTGTGAGGATTTAATGATTAAATAAATATAAAGCACTTAGGACAATACCTGGCACATGGAAATCTCTGTATAAAATGTTTGCTGTTATTATTCATTCTTTCTTATTTTCCTTCATTCATGCATGCATTAATCCTTCCACCCACCCATTGATTCTTGCACTCGTGCATGCATCCATCCAACACTCCTGTCTGAACCCTTATTAACAGATGAGGCATGTTAAAAATGAATATTAAGGGCTGGGGTTGTGGCCTAGTGGTGGAGCACTTGCCTAGCATGTATGAGGTACTGGGTTCAATTCTCAAAATTGAATAAAATAAAGTTGCATCAATAATTTAAAAAATATTTTTTAAAATGAATATTAAATATCAAGGTTAGGTTCAAAAGAAAAAGATCTATGAAAGGTAGCTGGGAATGGCATCCTAAAACGCCCCTTTGTGAAGGCAACGTGCTACCTTATCTCCACCTGCATGCATCTGCCTGTGTGGTTTTCTCTTCTGGGTGCTTCTCTCCCTGGAAAACTCTTACTCATCCTTCAAGGCCCAGTTCAAGGATAACTTCGCAGGTGAAATTTTTCCAATATCCAGGCATAACTACTCTCTCTGCTTAATGAGTAAATGATTGATGGCATGAATAAAGGCTCCCAATGCTCTTTGTTCATGTTAATATTATAGCCAGTATCATCTTTTCTTTACTTTTTTTTTGGGGGGGTACCAGGGGTTGAACCTAGGGGCATTTAAACTCTGAGCCACATCTCCAGCCCTTTTTTATATTTTATTTAGAGAAAGGGTCTTACTGAGTTGCTTAGGGCTTACCTAATTGCTGACTTTGAATTCGTGATCCTCTTTGCCTCAGCCTCCTGAGTCACTGGGATTACAGGCATGTGCCACCATGCCCGCAGTCAGTATCATCTTAATTACAATTAATCACTCATGCTTTTCCTTCTGCCTGGAACACTCTTGGCCATTTCTGTTTATACTTCAGGTCTTGGTTTAGTTACCAAGTATTGTTTGGTGACCTTTCCTGCAAGCTCCCACAGCTCCTGCTCCTCCCCCATCACCACCCCTGCTCATTCCTGCCTCTCTTGACTGCTGCCCCAAGGGGCTGCATCTCCTGTGAGATCAGGGGCTAGGTCAGTCTTGCTCACTGCTGCATTCCCCGCACTCAGTTGGGTCAGCTACTTGTGTCTACAATATGAATTGTGCCTCCAGAGAGTTGTGCAGTACACAACTGTGTTTGGCAGCCCTGCCCTGGCATGGCACTGGATGCTGAGAAGATGCTCAGTAAATACCTGGTGAGTTCATCCATGGTGGCCAGGCTCAGAAATCCTCAGGTATCTGTGCCTTGTGACCCCCTAACTGCTACTTCAGGCCATTCCAAGATGAACAGAGCTTGTTAAGGGTTTTCGCTCTCCTTCTCCTTTGGAACGTATTCTGTATTTGTGGGGCTCTCAGAGCACCTGGTAGAAGCCAAGGTGCTTAATTTTTTTTTGGGGGGGATGTACCAGGGATTGAACTCAGGGGCACACAGCCACTGAGCTACATCCCCAGCCCTATTTTGTATTTTATTTAGAGACAGGGTCTCACTGAGTTGATTAGGGCCTCATCATTGCTGAGGCTGGCTTTGAACTCACAATTTTCCTGACTCAGCCTCCTGAGCTGCTGGGATTACAGGCGTGCACCCCCATGCCTGGCTCAAGGTGCTTATCTTGATAAGGGAAAATCCTGAGTGATTCCTGGAGGGCAAGTGGGTCCCACCCCCATCTCTCTCCCGCTCTGACAAAGAGCACTTGAAATTCCTTTGCCTCCAAACATCCAGGCACCAAGAACCAGAAGGCACACAAGAGAGTGGTTAAGAATGAGCATACCAGGCTGGGGCTGGGGCTCAGCGGTAGTGCACTTGCCTGGCATGTGTGAGGCACTGGGTTCGATTCTCAGTACCACATATAAATAAATGAAGGTCTATCAACAACTAAAAAGATATTTTTTTAAAAATGGGCATACCACATCTCCAAGTCCAGCCTCACTTCCTATTAGCTGTGTGGCTTTAGGCAGGTTGCTCCACCATTCTGAGCTTCATTTTTTTCATCAGTTTAAGGATGATACCTCACAGGGGAGGGAGGAGGATTAAATGAAACAACACATGTAATCTGCCTGGCACAGATTAAATGTTCTAGCAATGTTTGCTGTTATTATTATTCATCTTCTTGTCAGAGTCAAATGGAAGCTCAGAACAGATGTGTAACATGGCATTGATCCATCCCCACCTTTATCCAGGCCTTCACTGAAGCCCAGAGGAAAGTGGGGGTGTGTCAGAACCACAATCTGGCATCAGAGCCAGAAACTTCTGACACCTCACAAGGAGGCTCTTTCCATTGCATCATCTGTAAAAGGTCACTGTTGAGTGAGAACTTACCTCATTCCTTTTCTTGGCATCTGGAGACTACATATGGCCTAGGGTAAGCCAGGACTCTGGAGAGGAATTCTGCCTCTGATTGGCACTTTCCAGCCTTGTGACATGAGTGAGTTGTGTATTCTCTCTGGGCTTCGCTTCTTCCATCAATGAGAGTAATCATCCAGGCCCGGTGGCGCACACCCGTAATCCCAGCAGCTCCGGAGGCTGAGGCAGGAGTATGGAGAGTTCAAAGCCAGCCTCAGCAAAGGCAAGGTGCAAGCAACTCAGTAAGACCCTGTCTCTAAGTAAAATACAAAATAGGGCTGGGGATGTGGCTCAGTGGTCGAGTGCCCTTGAGTTCAATCCCTGCTACCCACCTACCAAAAAAAAAAAAAAAGCTGAGAATAATCATAACAGCTCCTGCCTTTATGTGAAGAATCAATAAGACCATCAGGCCATGCGAGGAGAACACTTAAGGACTCTTTGGTTACTATTATTTTACTAGCAAGTCTTTGGGTTCATGGCTTTTAGAGGAGGAAGAAATGTAAACTATGTCCTTGACACAGACTTTAAGGTGGGCTCAGCCCCATTCCTGCCTCAGGCCTGGCCCCTCCCCCACTGTGGGATCCCTCCGACTCCCCTGCAGACTGCACCTTTTACCCCTCCCTGCAAGCCCAGGCCTGCCTCTGCTTTCCTAGTGTCTCTTACCAGGAACATTATTCTGAGAGTCTGCCGCCGTGAATATGTCCTCTCTCCAGCATTCTGGGGCTTGTGAAATGCAGTTCTTGCCTAATGCCAGAGGAACCTAGGCTGCTCCGGGCTCCCCCAGGTTCCCTAAGGCGGGGCTGGCTGTTTAGGCTTGCTCAGTCTCCCGCAGGCAGGCAGAGACCTGCTCTGTGTTGAACCACCACACGCTGCTAGGTGGCTTCTCCGTGCTTTGCTCTACCTGCAGCCAGAGATGGTGACTAATCCTTGGGGATGTCTGATAGACCTGGGTTCTGTGCCCAAGGTAGCATTACCTGCCCTCATTCAAGTACCCTCCTAGGCCCAAGAGTATCCTGGAATGGCAGGGGTTCTCTCTATTCTATCATACCTGGGAGGTGGTCCCAGGGGGATGGCCTGGGGGACTATATGAGAGGGGAGGACAGAGGCTCATCCCCGTCTCTCCTCCCACCAGCTTCTCTTCCAGGAGCAGAGCTAGGGGTACCACCTCCGGCTGCCCAGAGGTCTGAGTAGTTGTCAAAACCACTGAACCTGATGTGTCTAACTGCAGGAGATGCCAACCATCTCCTCCAGATGTGGGCTAAAAATACAGAGGAGCGAAGGCCCTCAGTAATGGAGACTTTAAGAGCCTGTGACATGCGGCAACAGCTTCGTGGCCGCTAATGAGCTCTGAGCAGATCGATGTTGGAGCCCCAAGTGAGCGTGTGGGCTAGGAGCAGGGACGGGAGTGTCACTCGGCATTTGTCCATCCTTGCTCAGAAATCAGGGATGTTGGTGTGGGCCAGGAGCTCGGGGACCAGCTTGAGTGACCCCTTGATGCTCAGATGAGGCCAAGTTACAGGAGAGGGACTTCCTAGAACCCTTTCTTCTCTCTGTGTCAGGCAGCATCAGAGGACTCAAAGGACCCCAACCAGACCTCTGCTTCTCTGGCTCCCTGCCCTGTGCCCAGCTTTGTGTCCCAGAACCCAGCACAGAACTTGCATAGAGAGAGCTAGCAAATGGGTGATAACTGACCAAATGAATGCACAATTAAATTAATGGATAAATAAATACCTGTCTCATTGAGTGTGACTCCCTAGAGATAGAAACTATATTTCAGTCTTTTTTTTTTTTTTTTTGGTACCAGGTGCGTGCCACTACATCAGACTTCAATCATCCTATTGCTCCTTGAGTGCTTAGCACAGAAGAGGCATTCAAAAAGTACTTGCTGAATGAATGAACACCTCGTCTGCTCCATCTATAGGCTTCCTGCATCTGGAGACTAGGAAACCTATGAGCATGATGCCAGAAGTCTCTTTCCATTGGTCCTACCACTCAAAGGGCCAAGTGTAGCCCTACCTATCAGAATAAATAACACCACCAGAGGGGGCATTTCTTAAATACTTCATAAGCATAGTACTAAGAACTTTGCACAAATTATCTCATTTAGTCCTTATATCAACATTATGACTTTTTGTTCAATTTTTGATACCCATTTTATTCAGGAAAGCTGAAGGAGCTCAGGAAGGTTGTGTGACTTGTCCTGCATCAGGCCTGTTGGAAAAGGTGGAGCCAGGATTTAAGCTCAGGCTAGCTTGCACATGCCCGCCCACCCTAACCACTGCACAATCCTGCCTCCCCTAATGTACAGCAGGAGAGGAGAATTGTGGGCCAGAGAAAGCCATGCAGAATGGAGGCAAAAAATACCTCCAGGGCCCATAAAGTGTTTGATAAATTCCAGGAGAAGAATAGGAAGAAATAATGAGCATTTGTCAGAGCCTTTTATAGCATATAAGACGCTTTTCCCTGCATTCTCTCATTTGATCTTCACCACAGGCCTGGGAGGAAGGTATTATCATTATCTACATTTTATTGGTGAGGAAAGGAAGGCTCCCACACCTCCCAGCTTGGGCTGGGCAGGCTGCACTCCTGGAGGGCAGCGGTGCAGTGATGGGGACTTGCTGCCCATCTCCAGGAGGTGGTCATAACCTCTCCCCAAATTGTCATTGGCTCCTAAGGGTAAATCCAGGCTGTGGCTCATATGGTATTTCTACACTCTATTACCACAGGCGGAAAGCCAGCAGGGGACCAAATACCACCTACTCCAAGGAGTCTGCTGACAGGCCTGCTTGTCCCCAGGAACCTCACCCTCTCCGAGGTGTCCAGCTCCTCCATTCCTTCAGCAGCCCCACCCCGCAAGGCAGAGAGGAGCTTGTTATCTCTGCACATTGCAAAAGGCATTAGCCAACAATAGGTAACTTTGGCAGGGGTAAAGTCAACTCTGGTGCAAGAGTTTGCTTAAGCCACAGGTGTTGTGATGGTTTAAGGACAGAAACTATGTGTGGAATGAGATCAGAGCCCCTCTTTTTTGGCTCTTCTGGCTCCCAGTTCCCTCTGTCAGCTCCTTAACCTTCAAGCAAGTGGCCAATGTTGGGCAGAAAGCAGGTTTGGTGACGCTCTTCCTAACGCTCCCCATGAGAAACACAAATTCAGATGTGACATGAGGAAGGGCCAGCAATAGGCTCCTGTCCTCCACCCAGAACCAGTTCTCAGAAGGATTGGGAGTGTCAAGAAGTGATTATTTGGAACTTCCTCAGTTTGACGTAGGATCAGTCGTGTTCAGCAAAAGTCTTACTATTCAAATTTTTTATGCCAATCAAATGGATGAAAAAAACATTGTTCTCACTCACTGTACAAGAATGAGAACCCAGATTTTAAAGGCTTGAATTTTGGGAGGGTACTGGGGATTGAACTTTAGGGACACTCGACCACTGAGCCACATCTCCACTCCTATTTTGTATTTCACTTAGATACAGGGTCTCACTGAGTTGATTAGGGCTTCATTGTTGCTGAGGCTGGATTTGAAATCATGATCCTCCTGCCTTAGCCTCCTGAACAGTTGGGATTGCAGTTGTGTGTTACCACACTTGGCTTGGGCTTGAATTTTTAGACCCCAATTAATATATAAGATTAGTTTAATACTCCTTGAGATTAAAAAGGGAGATCCAGAGAGGGAACCTACATAAAGCCCCTGGTGCATGTCAAGCACTGTACTAGGCTTTGAGCACACAGCACTGAACCAGGTAGACAATCCCTTCTTATTAGAGATTCCGTCCAGGAGGATGGAAAAGCAAACTTAATAGGGTGGTGAGTGGAAGCTCCTGACCCAATCAGGGAAAAGAGGAGGCTCCAGGAAACACCTGGACTGAATCCTAAAGTGTGCACGGGAGACAGATGGTATAGTTATGAACTTAAGTTCTGCAGTCAGGCAGCCTGAGCAAGAAGCTGGGCTATGCTACTTTGAGCTGGTTATCTGGGACAGGTTAGTTGGCCTCAGTTTTCTCATCTGTAAAATAAGGATAACAATGGTAATCTTTCCCAAGGGATTGTGAGGACTAAATGAGTTAATGCAAAACACATAGAACAGTGCCTGGCCGATGCTGGACTTCTACTACATGTTAACTGTCATTATTTTTACCTTGGAGGTTGTTATAAGGATTAAATAAGAAAAGTTAGCTCAGAGTAAGTACTCAAGAAACATAAGCTGCCATTATCTTTCTTATTAAGTAGGCAGTTGCCATTACTGGCCAGGTGGATGGGAGGGGGTTCAGGAGAGGAATCCAAGACAGAAAGAATAGCATATGCAAAGGCCTGGAGGCCAAAGAGAGCCTGGTGCATTTGGCAAAGTCGAGAGGTTCAATTAGACTGGCGCATAGCCTGGGTTTCAGGAACGTCGAAGGATGGGGCTGGAGAGGTGGAGGCCAGGGCTGGATCTGGAGGCTCTGGAGAAAAGAGTCTCCCTCGCTCCAGAGAGCTCTGCTGAGAGTGCCTAGGCTAATGAAGCCTTGCCTGGGGCCCGGGGAGACCAGCAGTATAAAGGGGGATGCTCTGTCCCCATCCCCTCCCTGCCCAGTGCACTCTGTATGGAACCACTGGCTGTCAATTAGGCAGCCTTAGTGCAAGAGGCTCTCTTTCCTCATGCGATACATGTCACATCCGGGAACGATCAAAACAGCTTTGCTTTGGCAAAACGTCTTGTGCTGCATGTTTGTTCTTTGGTGTCTGAGTGTAACTCCTGTTGTTCCTCAGACACCTGTGATTTGCTGGTCTCTGACAGCCATTACCTGCTCAAAGTCTCTGCCTGCCACACAACCTACCTGGTGGCACCCCATTTCTTCTCTGTCATCCCCAGAGCTGTATATGCCTCTCTAGGCCACAGGAGTTGGGGCCAAGACTGAATCAGACACAGCTGGTAAGGATGGCAAATTTTAGTAATTACCTCTTACCATTTGGGAACACCTACTGTGTGCCAGATGCTTTGAAGGCCTTGTTTTCAATCTTCCCAACAATCCCACAGTTAAGCCTTATTATCTTGATTTGGCTGAGGCATGCAGAACTGGCCCACATCCACACGGTTGATAAATGTGAAGGGTAGAATTTGAACCCAGATCTCTGCTACCATAGCCTGAATGCTTGCCACCAGGCCCGGCTGCCTCTGTACAGCCCACTGTCTCCCAGCCAGCTGATCCTGAAGGAAGGTACTTGAGACAGCTGGGATTTGACATAGGCCGTGGGGGAAAACCCGTGGTGGTCAGCTCATTGGGTCCTGCTCCTAAGGGAAGACAGACCCCTTCAGGAGTGCCAGGCCCCCAGTGCTGGTCTCCAGAATTCGGGCCCTGACCAGGCCCTCATGAAGGCAGCCCCTCACCTGTCTCTTAAGCTCTGACACCTCTAATCCCCCTTGTGGCATGATCTCTTGGTCTCCCCCACTCTCTTACCAGATCTTCACTTTGAATTGAGGCATGTCAAAGAGCCAATCAGAAGTCACTTATTACCATCATAAGGGGTGCAAGCACAGCCTGAGGTAAGGCTCTAGGGCCCTTCCCTGTCCTCTGTCCCTGCTTTCTCCCTGTTCTGGGACATGGAGGGAGTGAGAGCCAAAGAAGATACAGGCCCCCATTTTGTGCTAAGTCCCATGAGGGCAGAATCCTCTCTCTCATTCCCTAGTGCCTCAGACCCCAGTAGGTGCTCAGAAAATCTGTGTCAAATAAGAATACCCGTAGGTGCTATTGTTGACTGAGCTGCACTGAACATTTCATTTACAAGATCCCCGTTAGCTCTGACGGTAACTATTCAGGTGAGGAAACTGAGGCTCTGGAAGAGGGAGCAAGGTGCCACAGGCCACAGGGAGGGGTGGAGCCAGGATTGCAAACTCAGAGCAGCCTGACCCTGAGCCTGAGCTCCTTAATGCCCACCCTAGACAGCCTCCTTCACACAGGCAGCGGATGAACAGAGAGCCTCACGTGCATCTCCAGTCGGCCACCCCTCCCTGCCATCTCCCAGGCAGCTGGGGTCCTCTGCCCACGCTGCCCCCTCCCTTGGCCCCTGGGCTCAAAGCAAAGTCTCTCCCAACAAGACTTATTATTTCTAATCTTAGGAGAGAGCCCTCAGTTCAAAGCCATTTTCAATTCCATTCAAGTCAAGGAACAGTTCTCACTTTGCCTCTCTGACCCCCCTACCGCCCCCACCTCCTCCTTCAACTGGCGCCAATAATGCAAGATAAATCTTTCCTCAGAAATATAATAGTTGTTCTTCCTCTTCCCGTTGAAGCCTCTGCCAGGTAATTAGCATACGCTGACACCTTGATAGACGAAAAGAAAGGCATGAGATAATTCCCTTTTTCTTTAACCATTATAGTATGAAGCCGCCTTTCAATTTGCCAGTTACCCAATCCGGCATTCCTGAACACAGCCCACCGTGTGACATGTTATTCTAGCTGATCCTACCATCTCTGGCATTCATGGCCAACCCCGGGTCACACTTGACAAGAGAAAATTCTCCCTCTTCACACTGACACCTCTCTGGCAGGAGAAGCGGCCAGAGTTCAGATGATCTGGAAATTGTGGGGATGATATGGTCATCCTTGGTTGAGCGACCCCAGTTGGCAAACTGAGGCCTTGCAAGGGCCTGCCTAGCTCCAGGGGTCATTTTTGGAATTCCCCTTCTCCTTTCCCTCTCTTTGCTCCCCTTATTTGCTCCCCGAAAGAAGTTAACTTTTGACCAGACTTGGAGAGTCCATTTGGTGTGGCAGGAACCTCAGTTTGCAATTGATGGTTTTCTCTCTTCTCTTCACACACACACACACACACACACACACACACACACACACACACAGGATTTGTGAGTCTGGCACCTTGGCGCTGTGCCCAACCTCTTTGAAGGAACTGTCCCTCCGTGGCCATAAACATGCTCACAGTGTGATTTTTCTCCTCCACATTTTTGGGGATAACAGGGAGATACAAGTGACTTAATTCCTTCATTTTATAAATCACTTATTAAGTGCTTATTGTATGCTGGGCACTATTCTAGGCATTGAAAATACAAAGATGAACAAGACAGACAAAAGTCCAGCCTCTCCAGTCCAAGAAAGGATATAGGATATTTTTTTATATTCAGTATTGAAGATTGAACAACCCAGGAGTATTCTAAGTCTGAGCTACATCTCCAGGCTTTTTAAAAATTTTTCTTTGAGACAGTCTTGCTAAATCGCCCAGACTAACCTTGAACTTGTGACCCTCTTGCCTCACCCTCCTGACTAGCTGGTATTACAAGTATGTGTCACCATGCTTGGCTGAAGGAATTATTACTAAGCCAGTAGAAGATGTAATTTCAGATGGTGATGTGTGTTTTTTAGGGAAACAAGTGCAGAGATAGTAAGGGAGAAGAAGGACTATCTTTGACAAGGTGGCCAAAGAGGGCCTGAGATAGAACTGATTCATGGATGAAGGCAATCGAGCCAGCCACAGAGAGGCTGGGGGGAAATGTTTCTGGAAGTAGGAACAGGGGTACCGAGGTCTCAAAACCCCCCCGGGGTCCTGAATCAGACCCAGTTTCTTTGAAGCGTCTGTCCCACTCTACATAGCTTTGACCGTCCCTAGTATTACAAGGATGGGCCAGGGTAGGACAAGATGCTGGCTCATCCATTTGGTGAGGTAGAGAAATAGCTGCCCATGTCTACCAGCCAGCCAGGACCTCCAAGACCAGGGGACAGTCGTCATTGAAAATCAGATGCAGTCTGTTATTCTGCCAATGGCTGCCCAAGGACATTTCCAGGCCCCATTCTTCAACTGTCTTTCTGAAGGACAGGTCCACTGCAGGAAGGAGGCTCAGATGCCTCCATCTCTCCTCTTCCTGGTTTGCCAGTGGATCCCTCTTCTTGGCTGGCCTAGGGATGGAGTGGGGCATGGAAGTCAGAGCCTGTAGGTAGCCTCTGCCTCTGCGGATGCCCCTCCTCTCCTCCTTCAGCTAAGGTATTTTCTTTTCTCTCTCTCTCCTCTCTCTCTCTCTCTCTCTCTCTCTCTCTCTCTCTCTCTCTCTCTCTCTTTTATTTTTTTATTGTTGTTGTTTATCAAGGATACTCAGCAAGCAGAGGTTAGAACAGAAAGGGATGAGAAAAGGAAAATGCGGAGCTGGGAAAGGGGTGTTCTCAGAACTGGGGTTCCTGACTCTGAAGAAATTGAACCTTCTGGGGACTTAAACCCACCCAGCCCCCACCCCCTCTTTGGCTCAAATTGCAGGACGGACTTCAACAGCCAGCGCTCACTGGCGCTGGGGGGAAGGAAAGCTGTGCTAGCTATTTTCTTGGGGAGAAGAAGTGTGGGGAGTAGGGCATCACACACAGGCCAGAGCCCAACTGAGCCTCATCAAGCCTGTTTCTTCTGCTTCCCAGAGGGTGTCCTACTGGGACTCTCAGATGCCTCAGCCTCTGAATCCCCCCCACCACCACTTTTCACACTCGGAAAGCAGAGTGATTTTTAAAAATTATATGTGAATCAAATTGTACCACTTATGGTTAAAAACTTCCACAGATACTATGATGAGCAAAAGAAGGATGGTCTGAATACATGGGTGGACCCTATGAACTGCTGCCCAGACCTTCCTTCAGGGAAAGCTTGTTGCCCCAGGCAGTGAGGTACTGTTGGCAGAAGGTTCCAGCACTCAGTCCCTCTAGGGTTCCCAGCAACTGCAGGGAACAGCCTCATCCAAGATCATGCCCCCGGCAGACATCTACACTGCATGTGGGATGTGAGGGGCCAGCCATCGGCCCAACTCCAGACAACCCTGAAGGGCCCTTCTAGTTCTAGAGCTCCCCTCGACTGGACTGAGGTTGGTGCTGTACCCCGGCTCTTCTCCCTCTGCCCATTCCTGCCTCCTTCCCTTCCTCCACAGGCATTTAGTACAGTATCTGGCACACAGTAGGTGCTCAGTGGCTCCTACCTACATCTATGACAGTGATTGAACTTAGAAGGCACAAATAAAATATCTGTGAAAGAAAGGATTGAGAGAAAGAAAGAGGCAGTGTCTACAGTAGGCTTCCCTCTTAGAGCCCCCACCCACCCAAAGGGGTTCCTTCAGTTCCCCTGTTTCCCATTTCTTTCTGGTGACCTGTCCAGAGGTCAAGACCACAAGGATCTGGTGACAGGACTGTTCCTGTGCGTCCACTGTAAGCCCCGGGGTCACAGCCTCTCTGACCGTGGGCAGGAGATCAGTGGTTACTAGCCAGGGCCCTGGAGGTAAAGTACCTGAGTTTGAGTGAGAGAAACATCAAGGAGTGAATTTCTGTGTCTCCCACCAGAGCTAGTACCCAGTATGGGCATGAGCAAAACTGGTAGAGGCCAGTTTTGGAGAAGGAGACACCCCTGGTCATACTCTGAGGGTTCCTACTCAGTCACTCAGCATTTTCCTTCTCCTTTCTATTCTCTCAAGTGGCAGGTGGAGGTGGGAAGGGAGACCATGGTGGTCATCATCATTCATCCCACACTCAGCGCTCCCTGCCCTCTCCCAGATCCTAAGCTACCCTGCAGCCTCTGCGCTTGTGGACTCCGACCAAACCTCCACCTTTACTTTGCTGCCTCCTCTCTTCACTCCAGGATCCAGCACAGTTCCCCTCCTCTCACAGCCTGTGACAATTCAGGCCACACTGTGCCCTCCCTTTCCTGATCACCCACTACAGATTTCAACCAAATCAAGATCCCAGAATTTGCTTCCTGAGACTGCCACAGGTTGTCATCTCACCTACCTGCCAGATATCCCCAAATCCACAACAATAATGTTCCTTCCTATCTAGGAATCCAGTGGGCAATCATACAAAGGGACTCCATTTCTTCAATCTCTGTCTCCAGACAGTGGGCAGGATGAGAGTCTTCCTCCCCACTCCATAGATAAGGCAACCAAGGCTCAGAGATGCTTACTAACTCATTCCCCTTTACCATTTCAGTAACTGGCACTGCTGCCCATCAACATGCCCAGGCCCCAAACAAGCATCACCACTATCCTTCGCCTCATTCTTTCCTCCACAACCAAGCAGTCCCCATGTATGAATCTGTCTTCATACAACTCCTCTTTAGCTCAATCTCCTTGGCCCATGAAAGATGACCACACGCCTCTCCTGGAATATCACAAAAGTCTCTGGCCTGCCTCTGCATGGCCCTGCCCATTCTGGACACTACATCAGAGTGGTCTTTCTCTCACGCATTCATAATTCATTCATTTATTCAACAAATAGTTATTGAGTCTACTCAGTGTCAAATACTGCTCTAGAAGTAGGATGTACAGCAATGAGCCAAATAAAACCATGGTCCTCATTGAGTTTGTATTCCAAGACGGAGGTGAGGGACCATGATACGTAATCAAGTAAATTACAGTATTTGATAGTGATAAGTGCTATGGAAATAAACAAAGCAGAGGAGGGACCTAGGGAGAGCAGAGGAGGAAACAGGGAGCACCTGGGAAGGAGATGTGCTTGTTATTATTCAGTAGGACTGGGAGGGATGAGCAGATGTCTGAAAGAGTGAGCCCTGTGGATGCCCAGAGCTGTTCCACACAGACAGAACAGCAAGTGCAAAATCCTGAGGTGGGATCATGCTTGGCGAGGTTCCATTTGAGGAAATGCACAGAAACCAGCAAGACTAGAGGAGTAAGAAAAGAGGAAGTGATTGGTGAAAGGTCACCACAATTTGCAGGGGTTGTAGGCCATCATAAACACTTTGGATTTGACTGAATGACATATGGAGGGTTTGAGCAGAGGAGTGACATGATCTATCTTGCATTTTAACAGGATCCATCTACCTGCTCATAAAGAATCAACCATATGGAGACAAGGATAAAAGCAAGGAGACCAGTTAGCAGGCCATTGCAGCAATGCAGGGGAGAGATGGGGATGGCTTTGACCAAGGTGGTAGCTGCAGAAGTGGTAAGAAGTGATCAGACGCTGGATGAGTTATGAAGGAAGAGCTGACGTGCTTGCTGATGAACTGCTGGCGGGGTGTGAAAGAGAGGAGCGGGAATGACACCAGGAATGAGGCAGAGTTGATCTTGTCACTCCACTCTTCCCCAGTAGTTCTGTCTAATGTCTTCCCATGGATTGTAAAGTCCTTCATGATGGGAACCTTCTCCTCTCACCCTCTCCACACCATGGTCCAATCTCAAGTAACACTGAACAATAATACTATTTAACAGTCAGGCCTGGGCTTAGCACTTTGCCAATGCTTCCCCATTCATTCTCCACAACAATCCAATGAAATGGATCCTATTATTAACCCCTTATTATTAACATACCTTTGTAACAGAAGAGAAAACTGAAGCACAAAGAGGTTAAAACACTTGACCCAGGTCACAGAGCAATTAAATAGGAGAGGATTTGAACCCAGGCTTCTGACCAAAGCTGTTTCTCTAACCACCATGGGAGACTGAAATTTTAGTTCCATGATCCTCTGTGCCCAGAAATAAGCAATTCCACAGGTCTAGAACATTTTTCCTTCCCATCCCTCATGCACTCTTCAGCCTTTTATCCATAGAGTTGGCTAAATTGCCTTTCTGTGTGAATCCAGGTGGGAATGCCCCTACTCTGTGCTCCCATTGCTGCTGTGCCTGGTCTGTGCCAGTTCTACCCACCTGGGGGGCGTCTGTATGGACCCGGGTCTCCTTCATCAGACAGGTGCTCTCTGTGCATGGAGACCAGGTCTATTGCTTCACAGCTATATCCACATGCTGAAAAACAGAGCCTGGCATGTAGCCACTAAATGATCTTTTGACTGATGAATGGGACAGAAACACAGACATTCTACTTCTAAGAGGAATGCAGCTTCTATCCACCCCCCACTAAATTCCTAGGTCTGTGCTCCACCACTTGGCCTTTTTTGTCACCCTACCCTACTCCTTACATAGTAGACACTTGCAGCTAGCATTCACTGAGTGCTTACTTTATTGTTTAAGCACTTTACATACATGCATTATCTCATTTAATTCTCCCAACACATCCATGACACGAATACAATTATCTCCATTTCACAGATGAGGAAACTGAGGCTTTCTGGAGTTCAGTAAATTCCCAAGGGTCAGAATATGGTCCTGGAGTGCTGAACAAACAGTGGATGAATTGAACCTGACATTGATGTTAACCTGCACCTCTTTTCTCTGTAGGCACAGCTCTCAGCTCAAAGTCTGGCACAGAATGGGCGGGCGCTCAACAAGTGAGCAAAGCCGAAGTCCAGCCTGTAGGCAGGAGAGGAAGAGCTCTTCACTCCTCACTCTTCTCCTCTCTTCCCTAGAGCTCCCTCTCCTCATTCACTTCCCCTTCACACCCCTTAATAAAAGCCCTGAGATTGACCGATTGAAGGGTGTGATTTCCCCGGGAGATCAGCATCATTTACATGGGAACATTCAAACAGGAACAGAATTCTTCGGTGAGGGCATAGGCTTCAGGAGACAGCTGTGGATGAAGGGGAGAAGGAAGTGTGGAGGGATGGGGAACGATCCTTTATTTATTTATTTCTCTCTAGGAGCCTTCACCTTTCATTAAAACAGCCTCCGGATGTAGGTGCAATCAAACATTCATTAGACAAGCAAGGTACATTTTTTAAAAAAACTAACAATGCCCAAACACACAGACACGCACGCACGCACGCACACACTCACGCACACGCACACACACACATCCATACATGCAGCAATAATCAATCTGCGAAATGAAACGGGTCCTTCAGGCGAGAGAAGCAGATTGTGTTCCTCCGCAACAGGCTCCCCAGGCCCTGCGTCCCCCGCCCCTCGTGACCGCGGCTCCCGCACTGGCTCGCGCTTGCCCGCCAGGTCCCTTAACTGACTGCCCCTGAGCTATGACCTCCGGATCTCGGGCACCTGCGTGTGACTGGGCCTTCGGAACCGTAGGCGATGCCTGGCAGCCGGGCCTGACACCCGGGGATCCTTCCAGGCCTTCCTACTCCCCGCCTTTGCAGGGTTTCCCCACCGATCTGAATCGCACTGAGTTCTGGCCTCTGATCGAAAATCCTGGCTGGAGGCTGAGCTCGGTGCTGGGGGTCCTCTGCACAGGGCAGTGGGCATTCCCCTGAGCCCGCCGCTTGGAAAAGTGGGGGTGGGGGACTGCTGTCCAGCAATGTTGGGGCTCACCCCTCCCCTCAATCAGGACCGGCTTCCTGGAGGAGGGGACGGCAGCGGAGCCCGGAATGGGGGCAAGGAAGTGGCTTGACAGATGGGGAGTGGGAAGCTCTTCCCAGCATATGGGGCCGCGTGGGCGGAAGGAGTCTGGGCCGGGCGGGGGGGATGGGGGCACAGGGCTGCGGAGACAGTCCCTGGAGCGGGGACACGCGCTGGAGTGGGGGTAGGCGTGTGAACGGGATGAAGAGGGGAGGAGGTAACCCTCAAAGGTGGGGGCGGGGGAGTGGGGGTGGCCTTGGTTGCGCTCACTCGGGAGCCTGCGGAAGGCGCTGCACGCCCAGCGCCTTGCACAAGGGCGCCCCCTGATGGCGCCTCGTGCGTTAGACACGGTTTCCATTTTCTTCTGAAATGAGTTTTAACAGAATCTCTAATAAGCGCTTCGTAGGAGCCAGGCGCTGGGCTGAGATCTCCTTTGGGGGGATGCTACCCTGCCCATTTTACAGCTGAGAGAACGGAGGCCCAGTGAGATCATGCAGCTAGACTTGGCAAGAGCCAGGATTCCAATCTATGCATCCATTCACTCAACAATTAAGAAGTCCCTACTGTATGCTGGGACTGGTGATACTGCAGTACACAGATGGACAAGTTTCTGGCCTCGCGGGGCTTATAGTCTAGGTGAGGAGATAGCGTGCAAGTAAACAAATAAATGAGCAAAATAATTTCAGTGCTGCGGGGTGTGGAGCTAGGGAGCAACTGTGCTCTCCTGCTTCCCCCAGTCTGCCTCCCCCTCACTGCTCCCTGGGGGACCAGGATTTGTCAGCCTTGGCTTCAAGGCAGGCAACAAAGGAAGGTGGCTTCGGGGGTGGAACTAAAATGGGGAGGGGGTGCCCATTCCCAAGGCCAGAGCTGCTACCATCACTGACAGCCACTCATATGCACCTGCAGCGCCAGGCTTTCCCACTGTAGCCAACTGGTTGAATTATTTCCACATCTAAACTCGATGAGTTTTTAATCTGTCTTTATACAGCAGCCGAGCTGCCTGTGCTGGGATTATTAGCGAGTTCTCTGTACATTGATCCTGCCTCCCCTGGCCAGTCTGACCAAGTGAGGCTCTGAGATAAAGTCAAGAAGGGGTCCCTGTTCTGGAAAAATTTAGGGGAGCACCAGAGCTTTCTGTGGATAGGGGCCTGCAGCATTCAGATGTCAGATGCTCAGGATTTCAGGGGCACTGCCCTTAAGGCTAGGCTGCAATCAGAGTGTAGGGTTTTAGGTATGAAGGGCAAAGTTTACAATTTGAGCTCAGGAGATGGGACTGTTTCAGCAGGAAAAGGTTACTGTCTGTCTGGGCAGCTTTGCAGCTCCAAAGGGAGAGATGAAAGGAGGAAGGCGAGGCCCAGATGGCCTAGGACAGGGATGGACAGTCAGGAGAGAGGGGACTGGTCCCAGTTATTTATAAGCTGTGTGCCCCGTGAGTGATTACTGGATCCCTTCTCATGTGTAAAATAGGGGTGACTGCCTGGTGTACTGAATGAAGTGGTCTATGCATGGAGCCCCCACACAGCAGACGCTGGGTATTGTCAGCGGTTATTAATAACATTATCTGTAACATGGGAGTAGGAGGCCTGGCTCTGCTTCCTGGAGAGATCTCTTGTGAAACTTAAATGAACAGAGGTGCCAGGCCCACGTGAAGGACTATTGTTGTTGATTCCTGGCCAGCTCAGTGACGCTAATAAAGGTATGAGGAGGCGTCAGGTAGACACGTAAAGCCAGTCCCTCCCCCATTTGGTCAGTGACAGACACACTCAGTCTCAGATAGCTGTTCAGACATGCAGCTTAGATACACCCTCCCCTGCCTTGTGACCAGCCCAATAGTGGAGAGTGTGGGACAGAGGCTTCCACGAGGGACTTTTCATCTGCCATGGTACCAATGGATATTTGAGTGGCCTTTCAAGCATCCCAATCTGAACATCATTCATTGCCCTGGAGCAAACCCTAAATACCCTTGCAGGGCCTGGGGCTATCTTATCTTTCAATCCTGCCTTGGCTACTCTTGCCTTTTTTTTTTTTTTTTTTTTTTTTTGGTACCAGGAATTGCACCCAGGGGCATTTAACCACTGAGCCTCATTCCCCAGACCTTTTTATTTTTTCTTTTGAGACAATGTCTCATTAAGTTGCCTAGGACCTCAATAATTTGCTGAGGCTGGCCTCCAACTTAGAATCCTCCAGCCTCAGCCTCCTTGAGTAGCCCAGATTACAGGCATATGCTACCATGCCCAGCTTTACAGCTCTATCTGAAGTATTCCTGATGTAGTAGGTGCTCCAGAAAGATCCTGAATGAGTAAGTAACTGGACGGCAGCACTTGTCTCTTCTTTGAGCTCTTCCCACTGACCCTCCATCCCCATCTTCTGGTGAATGACTTCCAGTGTCTTAGGATCAGCCCTTCACTCCTCCACCACCCCTTTTCTTTCTCTGTCCTTCCTTCCTAATCACCCACTCCCAGGCCACACCCCAGGCACTTTCAGGCTTGGTTGCCCCTCCCTGATGAAGAGAAGAACCCAGATTGTCCCTGCTCTGGCTTGGAGGGTAGGCCTGGCCTTCTTCCCACCTCCAAAGAACATAGCTCTAGTCTGCAAGCAGGGAGGCTGGGCGCCCCTCTGCGCCTCCAGCCAGCCAGGCCTAGCAAATGCCGAGTCATTGCTGGCTGGTGCCCGTCTCCAGCTTCTCCAGCCTGAGGAACCGCCAGGAGCAAACCCAGAAGAGCCTCTCTGGCAGCATGCGAAGCACTTCATACCTGAAGCCGAGGGTGTCTGCCTCCCTTCCTGCAAACTCCCATCTCTGTCAGGGTGATTGGAGGCCCAAAACTGGGAACCAGGCCTGGGTGGAACCACCAGTTCTGCACCATCTCGGGGCCACCTTCCCTCCCCACCCTCCAATGCCAAGGGCCCCTGGAGGCAAGCTGGCAATCAAGCCTCAGTTTCTCCATGGGGCCCTGACAGCTGAGGAACTGCCAAGGGTACATTTGCAGAGCTGCGCCAAGCTGCAGTGCCTGTGAATGCTAATCATTAAGCCCCTACAAACTGCCTGTAGATAACCGTAATCCCTTGTATTTATACAGCCCTGAGCACATTTCAAGGCATTTTCATATATATTATCTCATATGATCTCCTACAATAATCCTATTGGGTAGTTCTGGGAAGGGAATTAGTGTCCTTATTTTGAAGAGGAGAAAACCAAGACTTACAGAGGAAAGAATCTTGTCTGAGGTCACACAGCCTGTGGGGGCTAGAGCTGGACCCTGGAAGCAGGTTCCTGATTTTAACTGTCCCCTTGCCCAGGAACCAGAGGTTGAGGCTGGAGCAGTCTACATAGTGCAAACCCTCCCAGCTCTTCTGCCCATTCCATTCTCTCTACTATGACAAATAGTTATTGAGCATATTTATATGACTTGAATGATCTATTTAACTCCCCCACATAACTATATAACACTGGCAATATCATTGGCCTCATTTTACAGGTGAGGTTTCCAAGATCAGAGAAGTTAAGGAACTTGCTTGGAATCAGACCGTTTGTTCAGAATCAGGATTCAATTCTAGTCTCTTTGAACAAACTCAGACTTTAATCCTTACTGCCAGGCTCTTCCTGGCTTAACTGAGGACCCTACTCAGAACAAACCTCAAGAACTTCTTCCTTGGAGTTCAGGATCATTGGGCAAGTCTCTTTCGGTAGCTCTCTGCATTCCCAGGTCACCATGTGTTCACCCCCTCATCTGACAAATATATATGAGACCTTCCCAGGTGCCTAGCAGTAAGAACACTACAGTGTAGAGTGGCTCATCTCCTGCTCTGGAGTACTTAGCCCAGGCTGGGGAAATCTAGGATGTCTTCCTAGAAGAGGTGCCCAAGATGAATACTGAAGGGTGAGTAGGGCACAGACAGCAGAGAAGGAAGTGGGAAGAGTGTTCCAAGCTAAAGGAGCAGACACGAGGGGACGGAGCCTGTCCAGGGACCCTGTAAGTGAGGCAGTGTGGCTGGAGCTAGGCGGCAAGAAGGAGGAAAGAGGAGAGATAAGGCTTGTTCAGCAATGGGGTGGGGGAGAATGTGCCAGAGAAGTGAGCTAGTCTGAGGTTTGATGGGATGCTATGGAGGCCGGGAGAGGGCATAGCACTGAGGACGCTGCCCATTCTAATGCAGGATCTTTCTAGTCACCTCTGGTGCTAAACCCTTTGGAGCCCAGCCCTGAAGGTGTGGGGATGCAGGGAGGACAGTCTTCCGGGCACCCTTGGCAGGGCATGGGGGAGCCTCCCAAGGCTTGGGGGAGTGTGGATGGGGTGAGATGTGGCAGTCCAAGCCTCCCCTCAGCAGTCCCCTGCAAGATGGCCATTTGAGAACGGACAGAAGGAAGAGCATTTCAAGCAGAGGAAATAGATCTACAAAGGTCCAGAGGCAAGAGAACAAGACCAGCTAGGGAGCTAGCACGGTTTGAGAGGACTGACACCAGGGTCTGGGATGGGTGGATTCATTACTGTGCAATAGGGTCGAATCCAGGCCTTAATGGGTAAAATCCAGGGCTCTGCGGCTGGGACCCCTGGGTTCAAACCCCAACTCTAACTAGCAAGGCATTCATGGCAAATTACTTTTTCTCTCTGGTTCTTCATTTTCTCATCTGTAAAATAGGGTTGTTGTGAGGATTAACCAAGATACACTAAGCACTTAGCATATAATAATCACTCAATGAACACAACCTGTATTATTATCACCGTCATTAATGTTACGAACAGCCCCACAGTGGGAAATCTAAGGTGGAGTACGACTTCATAAGGGAGGAATCTCATTTTAAAAAGCAAAAACAAGTTGCAATGTGTGCTTATCTGTAATCTCCACATTCACAGAGACGTGTGAAATTTCATCTGCAACTATTTTCTCAGAGTGTCATCTCATCCCAAATCAAATGACGGATGTTGGATGTCACAGGAATGATAGGAGTATTACAGCAACCAACAGCCGGCTCGAGCAGGTGCAGGGGAGTGGAAGGGGCCTCCCTCAACCTCTGGAGGGGTAACAACTGGAGTGGGGGTGGCAATCCAGGGTCCCAAAGCAGCTTTACCTGCCCTAGTTAAGGTGAAAGAATCAGCCAAGTTTTTTCTGGAGGGAAGGCTCTGGGCAGAGTCTGGGAGAGAGAACATGCCATTGAAATTTGTAGTTTTCTAGGTTTGAATGAATCTCTCAGAATCTGAATTAAGCTTGAGAATTAAGATTTTCAAGGTGTAGCTGGGGCAGGTGGCACAAGCCTGTAATCCCAGGAATTTGGGAGGCAGAGGTTCAAGAATCACAAGTTCCAGGCCAGCCTCAGCAACTTAGCAAGACTCTGTCTCAAAACAAACAAACAAAAAAAAGTACTGGGAGTGTAGCTCAGTGTAAAGCACCCTGGACCATCCCCAGTACTAAAGGGGTGGGGGAAGAGAGAGAGAGAGGGAGAGAGAGAGAGAGAGAGAGAGAGATTTGCAGGTGTTAACCACAGCAACAACAGGCCAGTTAAGTGAACCAGGGCCAGAATTTTAACAACAGGTTCAAATCCCACTTGCATCTATACAATATGGACCTTAAACATGCTACTTCTCTTGGGTTTTGATTTTCTCACCTATATTGAATAATAATTAGATCCACTTCAAGGTTTGGGTGAAGATAAAATGAAATAATGCCCATAGAGTGCTTGACACAGTGCCTAGCCATGACCCAGACTCAACAACTAGAAGGGCCTGGTGCTGATCGAATGTTCTCCTTCTGAAAAGTTTGACCAGATATGCACAGAGGTGAGAGACAGAGTCCTCCTGCCCAGGGATGACAGATATCCCAAGGAGACCACTGTCCCTATAGGCAATGGCAGGTGGGCATCCAGATACTGAAGTGTCCTTACCAGAAGTGGGAACAAATTGGGACTTGGCCTCCGCTGAGACAACAGGGAAGAAGGTCAGCCACTGGCTGGATAAGGACCCAAGAGCCTCACGCTCCTGAGCACCACAGGAGCATGCAGTGCTTGGGGCAGGGGGAGGTCTGCATTGTACATGCTGGTGACAGGGTCTTGGCGGAGGCAGAGAGCAAGGCCAATAATTTTCCTGGCCTTTTGAATTTCAGAAACATGAAATTTTAAAAACAGCACACACGAGGAATGTTTTTTTTTAGCAGCTACTTTGGCATTTGGGGAGTAATTTACCAACTTCAAGTTCAACTTAATGAAGTTGGGGGTAGGCAGCTTCCAGGGGAGTTCTGCTTTCCAGCAATCTGCGGTTGCCCAGCCTACAAAGAGGGCTGTGCCGGTGGTCGGTGGGGAGCACTAACAGTAACAAGTTTTGTATTTGTCATCAGAATGGAGCCCCCGGGCACAGGGGTAGTGCCCATGACCGCTCAATGGTGTATTTGTCATGTGGCCACTGACACAATCAATTGACCCCCTTCCACACCGGTGTTTATTAGCCATTGTATAAATATTTCACCCCTCCCCAGCTGACACATAATCTCTTCTTTGCTGCCTCTGACAAATGAACATTTCTCTGTAGACTCTTAAATGAGTATGTGTCACAGCTATGTCACTGATTAATTTTTTTTACCACCACGAACAACGATGCATAGAAATGTAACTTATATTCATTTCCCGGCTTGAGCCCAGCTGTCTAAAAAATTCCACCAGCAGCTACGACTGACAGACAGCTATCCCAGCGCTTGGGCGTGCTGACATGTGGTTGTGTGAGCGCCAGCTTGTTAATTACTGGCTTTCTCTTCCGGCCTGGCTGCCGAGTAACGAGCCACAAGGACCTTAATCACTGTTGGGGCCGGGAAGGCTGCAGAAGGCTCCAGAGGCCAGCTCCTCAGCCCAGCCTAGCCACACATTGTTTTCCTCCAAGCATGGGCCACCTTTTCCAATGGGGCTTGGTTTGAGACTGTCCCTGAAGTCACCTCAGTAATACTCATTGCCACTTTAAACTCTTCACCCACTGATCTGTGAGATCATGAGGGTAGGGATTGGACCTTGTTTGCTTAGCACAGGGTGGATGCACTAGAAATATTTGCTGACAGGAAATCAGCTATGGTACAATCATTGAACAATGTGCCAGCCATCTGACCTGTACTGTTCATCTTTTCAATGGATATTCTCGGAGCACCTACTATGTGCAAGGTGTTCAGCCCATGAGCAAGACAGACAGGCCAATAGATCTAGGCTTGGAGGAAAAGGTGATCATTGCTTGGGGTGATCCTACTGAAGTGGGAACTGACCCCTGGAGCCCTTTGCAGGTGCACTGGTGACTAGAGTGCTTGTGGCTGGTTACTTGGATGAAGTTTGGGTTCAGTAGAGGATGACCAGAGAGTCTAGGAATATGCACTGATTGTTTTCTGTTTGCAGCTGAGGAATCTGAAGGACAGGTTTTGCCTTTAGCATGCCATCTGTCCCCCGATCCTGCACACCTCAGTCAACCACCCCAACCTCGCTGTCCTTTCCCTTGGCTACCTCAGTTTCTCCTCTGCTGTAGCTCTCTTTCCCCCTTCCTGTTCTTTATACTTTCATCTTCCCCACAGGTTCTCGAGTCACCTTGGGCTGCTGAGCCATCTCAGCATTCCTGCCCCCACCCTGCCCCTGGCCATCTGCTACTTACCGCTCCCCACCTACCCACCCACCCACTGGCACTGGACTGAGCTTTTAGCAGGTGTCTAGGCTGCCCCTACCCCACTTCCCACCTCCATGCACCTGTGTTCCTTCCCTGATGTCACAGATCCTGGCTGAGAGCCAAGTACACACACCTGGGGACACTTCTGGTAGACTAACCAGCTCATACCAGCTCTACCACTGCTGCAAGAGACTGACCTGAGAAAAGTGCCCCTCTAAAACTAGAGCCATCTTGGGCAGCGTTCAGGGCAGGGGCCACATACCTAGGGAACTGATGCCATGGGCTCCACCATGTCCATGGAACCCATATGAATCAATCAAATCCACTGATGCTTGTGGTGAGGTAAAGAACATGGATTGAGACTCCATCAGAATCCCAGTCTAGGGCTGGGCTTGTGGCTCAGTGGTAGAGTGCTCGCCTAGCATGCTCGAGGCACTGGGTTGGATCCTCAGTACCACATAAATGTAAAATAAGGATATTGTGTCCACCTAAAACTAAAAAATAAATATTAAAACAAACAAACAAAAAAGAATCCCAGTCTATTTTCCCACCATGCATCCTAGAGCAAGTCCCTCCATATCTGGTCTTCTATGCTGGAGTTGCTAGTTCCTATGCATGTGGGGCAGCTCCCAGCAGAGCACTTGGCACATGATGGGTGCACAGTAAACAGCAGAATCCTTCTCGGCAAGGTTGTGACTCCAACCGATCTTATCTCTCAATCAGAGAAAAAAAGCCAGGCAATGCTTGTGCCTGTTGATATCCAAGCACACATCAAAGCAGGAGGTGGCACCGATGGAGTAGCACTGTCCCTCTTCCTCCCCCAGGCTTTGCTGGTGTGGGGGGAGGGGCAACTCAGGGAAGGTGAAACTGCTGGGGGTTGGCTGCCCAAGGATGTGCTTTCACCTTCAATCAGATCACCCAAAACCCGTAGCACTGAACCAAGTGCCAGTTTACTTACTGTTAAGTGTGCTAACTTACTGAAAAGTCACCAAACCCCCAGAGTTAGGTAGACTGACTTCCTTCTGTTGCCGAAGAAAATGAGGCCAGAGAGGTTAAGGTAACTGCAAAAAGTACACAGAAGCAGTCAGGACTTGAACTTGGGTCTGCCTCCTTCTCATTGCAGAGCTCTTAATTCCCACCCTCGGCTGTCTCCCTCACACCCCCATCTTATGATGTCATCTTATGATGTCATCCAGCGTCTGCTCTGACATCAAGGCCCCGCACCCCCCCCCCCGCTGCCTTGCCCCACCTGCTGGGTCTCAGTGGAGGGGGGCTGGGGCAGAGGAAGAAGTCCAGATGACACAGAGCTGTATTGGGTCTGGGGTCAGAGGGCCTGAGGAAGGGATCAGTGCAAGAAAGAGGCCCACTCAACTGTCCCTTCAGCTGGCAGGTTAGTTGTGCCATCCTCTGTACATTTCCTTGATCGAAATGGAGCTCTGAGCCCCGGAAATCAGGACAAAAGCACCACCCACAGCTCTGGTCTTGATGACTCAGATTCCACCTCCCACAGCCTCCTCCTGTGTGTGTTTCTGAATGTGTGTACCCGCGCGTGCGCCTCGCCCGCCAGTGCGCAAGGCTGTCAGCTGTGTGTGTGTGTGCCTGTGTGCGTGTGTGTGCCTGTGTGCGTGTGTGTGCATGCATGCATATGCATGCCCAAGGATGAGTCCACATGTGCACATGCCTGTCTCAAGCCCAAGCCCTCAGCACAAGATGACCAACAAAGGTCAATGATAATCATAACATCAACAGCCACTTGCTTCTTATGTTCAAGGGCCCTGTGCTAAGCACTTTACATGCATTATAGCAAGGAATCTTTACAATAGCCTTATGAGGTATTATCATTTAATCTCATGCTACTAAGGATGAAAACTGAGACTCAGAGAAGTTAAACTTCTTTTCCAAGGTCACACAGCCAGGAAATGGTGAAATTATCAAATGCCAAAGTCTGTGTGCAATAAGCTGTGCCTCCCTCCTTGCCCCCATCTAAGGAGTTTAAAGAGAAGACCCAAGGGGTCGTTGATAACCAGAAGTCAGCCAGGGTTCCGGAAGGAAAGGGTGCCAGAAGCCAGAGTCTCGGAGAAGTGGGGGGTGGGGGTTAGCAAATAGACTTGTGAGCAAGAGGGGGCAGGGCAGCTGTCTCAGAACAGGTGTCAGAAGCTGTGACAGCCACTTAGAACCACAGTGGCAAGCCTCCTTTACATGGCGATTTGCATACATTTGCATGTATTTGCATCACCAAATCTGTGGAATCGGCCTTAATGGTCCCTGCCTCGGAAGACTAGCAGAAGCTGAGAGGGTGGGAGTGACAGGGAGGGCCTGGGGAATTGGAGAAGGGAATGAGGGGAGAGGCAGTACTGTCGTGGCCCTGGGTGGCACCGGGCATCCCTGATAGTGTCTAGGGGAGAGAAGGAAGAATCTCTCTCAAGTCCCCTGGAGATCCCAGTCCATTTCCTGAGGACAGCAAGGAAAGGGACTGAGGGTACTGAAATCCGGGAGAGCAGAGGAGAGTTGGGGACCAGGCCAGTGGGCAACGCTGAGAACCTCGAACTGCCTCTAGCCGCTGGAGGGCCGCCCACTCGGCCGTCGGAGGTCAGTGGCTCGGTATTGGCGCGCCATCTCGTGGACATATGCGGAAACGCTCTCTCTTCCCACCAGCTCTGGCCGCAGCCCAATCCTGCGGCTGCCTGAGCAAAAACACGTGTCCGATTCGCCTGCGCCCAGCAGGTACATGGTGGAATCTGAATCAATAGCCTGCAATCTGAACTGGCATAGGGACTTGCAATTTTCCATAAGATCATGGGCAGAAAATTGCTCACGGGCCAGGGTATGGTGAATGGGCTAATATAGCCTAATGGTGAAGAGTCATAAAAAAGGGCTGTGCCAGTCCCCAAAATGTGACCTTGACAAGTTTTCTCATGTATAAATGGGGGTGAGAAGAAGGGGTGAGAATGAAAGGAGGTAATACAAGTTACAAGCTTACTGGCAGGGTCATTAAGTGACTAAATAAAATAAGTGAGATACTCAAGGCACAAAATTTAAGGACTTGGGATTTGTTTGACCTTGAGACCTCCTTGAAATGGGTGCCCTAGGCTTCTTACTCTCTTCATCCTAATCCTGGCCCAGTTTAGTAGCCAGTGCCTAGCATAGGAGGAGCACTGAATCAGCAGGAGGTGTTCCTGTGGTCAGTACTGTGGGCATGCTAAGGCCTTGGGAAGGCAGCACCCCAGAAGGACACTGAAGGACAGAAACCAAAGGTCAGTGACTTCCTCTGGCCTGGCAAAGGTGTGAAAAGAGATGAGAGGCTAGAGGTGAAGGGCTGCCTTCCAGTGAGTCAGAAATAAAGAGGAAGAGTGCCAGGCATGGTGGCGCGTGCCTGTAATCCCAGAAGCTCGGAAGGCTGAAGCAGGAGATTCATGAGTTCAAAGCAACTTATCGAGGTCCTGAGCAACTTAGAAAGACCCTGTCTCATAATAAAATATAAAAAAAAGGACTGAGGATGTGGCTCAGTGGTTAAGCGCCCCTGGGTTCAATCCCCAATACCAAAAAAAAAAAAAAAAAAAAAAAAAAAGAATAAAAAGGAAGTCACTGAGTCACTGGCAGATAGGAATAAAGAGCCATATTAGGTCACAAACCTCGTAGGATCTCTCAGATTTCCTGTGACCATCTGATATAAAAGGGGTTCAGACCTGGTTCGCAGATGGTCAGTGTGATATTCTGGTGAGAGCTGGAAGCTGACGGCTGCTACTCAGAGGAGTCCTAAAGAAGTGTGGAGAAGGGAGTCCCAGCTTGCAAAGCTGGAGCAATG
The DNA here is from genome assembly GCF_045843805.1 of Urocitellus parryii. NCBI lineage: Eukaryota > Metazoa > Chordata > Mammalia > Rodentia > Sciuridae > Urocitellus > Urocitellus parryii. The sequence goes on along the minus strand of NC_135531.1, from coordinate 96,132,447 downwards.
AACTTGGGAATCAGTGTTGTCTCAAAGGGTATGGCTATTCCTTGACTCCTGGGGAATAATGAATGGTTTGCTTGGTTAATCAGGACACTAAAGGATAGAAACCAAAGGTCAGTGACAAAGTAGTCCAAGAAAGAGGTAGATGGATGGATTTCTGGGAGTGGGCACTGTGTGGACAAACCTCTGGGTCTCAAGTAAACATCCTGAGGAGCGTCCACTCCCAGCAGGTTCTCAACAAGGAGATGGAAAGATGCATCTGGTGAGTGAATCTCTCTCCTTGTCCACCCCCAATACCTGCACCATAGCTTTTGAAGAGGACAGTCATGGTGCCAGGCCTGGAGGCTATGCGTGTGCTCAATAGCAGGGGCTCCTCTCCCCTGGGCTCTGTTAGCTCTCCCACTCCAAGTGCTCAACCTTCTAATAGTCAAGAACGAAGGCTGAGCCCTCAGTGTGGTTCCCTTCCTCCAAAGACCATCCGACTGGTGACAAGTCAATTATACTAAGCCCCTTCCTTTCATCCTGAAGGGGACAGTGATTTGTCCTTAATGGAATCAGTGTTTTCTCCACACTTGGGCTCATCTACTTTGTCCACTGTGCTTCTACCAAAGAAGGTACAATAATGGTGTCATATAAAACTTTAATAGTTTCAACGTTTATATTTAGGTCTTTGATCCATTTGGAGTTAATTTTCGTGTGTGGAGTGAGGTAATAATGGGGTGCTGATCAGCAGACTCCTCACTCTAACGTTGTTGTGCCTCATTGCTCAGAAGCTCCAGCCTGGAAGAACACGAGGGCAGCCTTTTGAGTGCCGTGAAGATGCTGGCAAAGCCTGTTCCCTACAGGTTCTGGTACTTGTTTTGAACAGTGTTCTCTATATAGAGAAATTGCAGGTCCCAAAGTCAATTGTGGAAGTGGAGGTGACCCATGTCACACTCACATTTGTGCAATATCTGCTTCCTGTCCCCAACACTTCAGGCACTGCCAGTTAGAGATCCTAGTTTCCAGGAAGGTAGACTTTATACCAAGGGAACACTAAACTGGAAGCTGGAAGTGCCATCTGGCCACCTTAAGCTCCTCATGCCAGTGGATCAGTAGGCAAAGAAGGGCATTATTGTACTGGCCAGGGTCCCTGCTCCTGTCTGCCCTGCTTTAGATGCAATGCATATTGATACAATGAAGATGGGAGGACTGTGTCTGGACCCAGCCAGAGGATTCACAGTAGCACATCTTAGAACCTCCATCCAGTAGTATTGAGGACAGAGTATCTCAACGATGACCATGCTGAAAGGGCAGGGCAGCAAAGAGACCAGATGTCTCAGGAATAAAAGTGTGTGTAACCTCATGGGACAAGCAGCCCAGCTCTGCAGAGGGCTGGCTGAGGGTAAGGGAAGGAGGAGGATAACATCAATGAAGGACCCAGGACAAGAAAAAGCAATGGGGACTGTGCCTTGATTCACCACCCTCTTGCCTTTATCTTCCCTGAGATTACATCCGGCACAACCTTGAGGGGACCTGTTTATGGTGGACTATAACTCCTCTCTTGAAGAAAGAGGACATTCTTGTTCTCACCGAAAAACAGCAGGGGGTGGGGGCAAATTATGGTGTAGAAGTCAGATACAGGAGGAGACATGAGGGGGTCTCAGAGTGACATGAGAGGTGGGCTGCATTGACACAAACCTTTCATCTCAAACCTTTGACTACTTCTTTGCTCTCTCCGAGACTGCTCCTCCACTCTCAGACTTAGCTAAGTGTCACATGGATAAGGGGGGGGGGGGAATCTAATTTCCAACAGGACCGGGCAACAGAACCCAGGAGCATGGGAAATTCACTCTCTGGGGTGAATTTGATCCATGAGAGACTATGGGGGCGGGAGCTGTGGACCACCCCAAGGTGTATCTCCTCTGTGCCTCCGGAAGAAATCCCACCCAGTGCTGAGCTGAGTCTCCCTGAGGCTCCTCTGAAGCCGAGGTCAGGACAGTAGGGCATGGCACCACCTGTCTGGCTTCTTCCTTTATCTTATTTTCTTCCTCCTCACCCTCAGCTCCTTAAGTTTCCACCTGAATTTGCCCTGAGAGGCCGTCCCCTCGCCCCCACCCCCGTTTCCCACACTGGTCACTGTGGGAACCTGAATTTGACCACTCCAGTATCTCTGCTGAAGTTAAAGAAAGAAAGACCCCAGTGAGCAGGAACCAACCAGCTACTTTCCAATGGAGGAGAAGGGGGTGCATTCTGATAGATGGGCGGGGGTAAGGGGCAGGCAAGGGCAGAAAGTGAGGAAATCAGAGGGTAGGAAGTTAGGTCCAAGAGAAAGGGGTTTCCAGCACATGGGTCTGAGCAGACAGTTTCCTGGGAGGGAATGTTTGAATAATGGAAATGAAAATGGAGGATAATATTCCCTCCTCCCCTTGAATGGACACCATCATCCAGTCAAAGCTGGTAGTGGGTTCTGAGCCCCTTGGGTCTCTGCAACCCTGCTTGAGCCAGCGTCTTACTCTCAGATGCTTTGGACAGTGACAACATATGAGTGAGTGGATGGTGCTGGGGCAGAAGAGCACCAGGCAGAAGGTCCTGAACAGCACAGCAGTGAAGCCCTCTTCTCTAGGACAGGAGACCCAGAGAGGCTCGAGCTGAGGGACCATCTCTCAGCCTAGGTCTCTGAATATTTGGACTTCTCCAAAACTCATGTCGAAACTTAATTTCCAGTGCAATGGTGTTAGGAAATAGGGCCTTTAGGATGTGACTAGAAATGGACTAGTGCCTTTTATAAGGGCTTAGGGTGGGACTTTGCTCCCATCCCTTCCTTCATGAGGCCACAGTGTTTGTCCTTCCAGAGGATGCAGCAACAAGACACCTTCTTGGAAGCAGAGAGAAGCCCTTCACTAGATATTCAACCTGAAAAGGACTTGATCTTGAAGTTCCCAACATTCAAAACTGTTCAAAATACATTTCTTCTTTTTTTAATTATTATTAAATTATTTATTTATTCTAATTTGTTATACACGATGGCAGAATGCAATTCATTTCATATGACACATACAGAGCACAATTTTTCCTTTTTTTTTTTAAACTAAGTCCCTTTTATCAGTAGTTACTTATTTTTTTTTTAAAGAGAGAGTGAGAGAGGAGAGAGAGAGAGATAGAGAGAAAGAATTTTTAATATTTATTTTTTAGTTCTCGGCGGACACAACATCTTTGTTGGTATGTGGTGCTGAGGATCGAACCTGGGCCGCACGCATGCCAGGCAAGCGCGCTACCGCTTGAGCCACATCCCCAGCCCAGAGCACAATTTTTCAAGTCACTGATTGTACACAAGTATTTTCACACCATTCGTGTCTTTATCCATGTACTTAGGGTAATCATGTCTAACTCATTCATTTCACCGTCATTCCTACCCCTTTGTCCCCTCCCTTCCCCTTCCTCCCCTTTGCCTTATCTAAAGTTCCTCCGTTCCTCCATTTCTCCAATGTTCACCCCCACTTCCCCCACCCCCCCATTGCCATTATGAGTCAGCATCCTCATATCAAAGAAAACATTCAGCATTTGACTTTTTGGGATTGACTGACTCCACTTAGAATTATATTCTCCAACTCCACCCATTTACCTGCAAATGCCATGATTTTATTCTCTTTTAATGTTGAGTAATTTTCTATTGTGTATATATACCAAAGTTTCCCTATCCATTCATCTACTGAAGGGCATCTGGGTTGGTTCCACAATTTAGCTATTGTAAATTGTGCTGCTATAAACATTGATATGGCTATGTCCCTGTAGTATGCTGTTTTTAAGTCCTTTGGGTATAAACTGAGGAGTGGGATAGCTGGGTCAAAGGGTGGTTCCATTCCAAGTTTTCCAAGGAAAAACTTTCCAGATTGGCTGCACCAATTTGCAGTCCCACCAGCAATGTATGAATGTGCCTTTTTCCCTACATCCTCATCACACTTATTGTTGTTTGTATTCTTTTTTTTTTTTAAGAGAGAGAGAGGAGAGAGAGAGATAGAGAGAGAGAGAATTTTTTTTTAATATTTATTTTTTAGTTCTCGGCGGACACAACATCTTTGTTGGTATGTGGTGCTGAGGATCGAACCCGGGCCGCACGCATGCCAGGCGAGCGCGCTACCGCTTGAGCCACATCCCCAGCCCTGTTGTTTGTATTCTTGATAGCTGCCATTCTGACTGGAGTAAGATGAAATCGTAGAGTAGTTTTGATTTGCATTTCTCTAACTGCTAGAGATGTTGAACATTTTTTCATATGTTTGTTGATGGATTGTATATCCTCTTCTGAGAAGTGTCTGTTCAGTTCCTTAGACCATTTATTGATTGGGTTATTTGTTGTTTTTTGTTTGTTTGTTTTGGTGTTAAGGTTTTTGAGTGCTTTATATATCCTAGAGATTAGTGCTCTATCCGATATGCTTGTGGTAAAGATTTGCTCCCATTCTGTAGGCTCTCTATTCACCTTACTGATTGTTTCTCTTGCTGAGAAGAAGCTTTTTTAGTTTGAATCCATCCCATTTATTGATTCTTAGTTTTAATTCTTGTACTATAGGAGTCTTATTAAAGAAGCTGGGGCCTAATCCAACATGATGGAGATTTGGGCCTACTTTTTTCTTCCATTAGGCGCAAGGTCTCTGGTCTAATTCCTAGGTCCTTGATCCACTTTGAGTTGAGTTTTGTGCATGGTGAAATTTCATTTTGTTACATGTGGATTTCCAGTTTTCCAAGCACCATTTGTCCAAGAGGCTATCTTTTCTCCAATGTACGCTTTTGGTACCTTTGTCTAATATAAGATAACTGTAGTTATGTGGGTTAGTCTCTGTGTTCTATTCTGTACCATTGGTCTACAGGTCTATTTTGGTGTACAAAATATATTTCTAGACTTTATAAATTACCTAGTCTGAGGTATTTAGTCATAGCAGCACAAACAGACTAAGACAGTTTCCCCACAACCTGGTTACTCCCAATGCCAGGTTCATAAACACTGCAGGCCCACAGCACAGTCCCATCTCCAGAGCACTGCCTCTTGCTCCAGTCAAGTTTTGTGCAGCAGTGTGGTGGATTACAGGGAGGCAGGGCAGGAAACTGAGCAAAGAGACCAATGTCCCTACTATTGCCCCTGCATTCACCCCAGCTTTCACTCCCCTTGCCTTTCTCTGGATATGTGGGGGTGAACCAGGCTTTTAGGGGGTACACTGCTTCAAACTGTGGTCTTCTAGTTCCTGGGGTAATCCCTGTCATTCCTCCTCCTCCAGGAAAAGCCCCACTTATGCATTTTTAAGGCAGAAAGAGGTAAGGGGAGATGAGGGACCTGAGCTCCGTGGAGTCTGCAGTGTGCGCTGCCTGCCCTGGATACAGAAACGGGACTGGAGGGGACCACCTTTGACAAAGTTGCATGCAGGATATTTTTTCTAGGGAGGGGTCTATATCTTCATCGGATTCTCAAAAAAGTTTAAGACCTGCCGGTGTCATCCAGCATGGTAGCCAGTAGCCACATGTGGCTGTTTAATTGCAATAAAATTAGAAATTCAGCTCTTGTGGCTCACCAGGCACATTTCTTTCTCTCCCTTTTTTCTTCCTTCCTTCCCTCCCTTGCTCATTCATTTGCTGTTTGTTCGTTTGTTTGTTTTTTACTTGAACCTAGGAACACTTTACCACTAAGCTACATCTGCTCTTTTTATTTTTAATTTTCATTTTGAGACAAGGTCTTGCTAAATTGCTTGAGGATCTCTCTAAGCTGATGAGGCTGACCTCAAAACTGTAATCCTCCTGCCTCAGTCTCTCAAATTGCTGTGCCTGGCTACCAGCCACATTTCAAAGTCTCAATGGCCACATGTGGCTACCGGCTACCACACTAGATAGCACAGACATGGAGCAAATCAATTATTGTAGAAAATTCTATTGGGGGGCTGGGGATATGGCTCAAGTGGTAGCGCGCTCACCTGGCATGTGTGCGGCCCAGGTTCGATCCTCAGCACCACATACCAACAAAGATGTTGCGTCCACCGAGAACTAAAAAATAAATATTAAAATTCTCTCTCTCTCTCTCCCTCTCTCACTCTCTCTTAAAAAAAAAAAATCTTTTGGACAGCACTGTCCATTAACTTTTTGTTTAAAGAAACCGAGTCCCTAAGAGGGCATGATTTGCCCAAGGGCTCAAGGAGTTTAGTGGTAGTTATAGTACTTCATAAAATATCTTGCAGTAAAATTGCATAAAAAAATGTCTTCTTATAAATACAACTCACACAAAGGTTGGGGGGTATGGGAAATGGGAGGCATTTTGTATTTGTTCCTCCTTTCGCCCTCCCCAGGCCTGCCCCAGCCTAGTAGATAAAGGAGGCTTAGAGCCCTGGAACTTCCTCCCCTCCCCCATGATGACCTCATCCTCACAAATATGTGAGGGCCCTGGGAGGGCATGGGTGGAGGGTAGCTATGGAACCTGGGGGAAATGGCAGAGGACTGTGCTGATGTAGCTAGACTCTAGATGGCCATTCCCTTAAAATTCCAACCTGAATCTATCACCCCATGCTCAAACTCCTCCTGGCTCCCTATGGCTCATGAGATGATGATCAAATCCCAACCAAGAACCACAGGAGCCTGCATGGCTTGGCCCCTGAGGTCCTTCATTCTCAGTTGATCCCACTTTCTCTCTTTGCCCTCTCTCACTCATCAGACTTGCTCCTACCTCAGGGCCTTTGCCCTCAGGGTTCCCCTGCCTAGACCACTCTCCCACCCAGCCCCCCTTCTACCCTTCTCTCTGACCTCAATTCAAGCAGAGATTTTTGGAGAAACCTTCGCAGATCCCCAGGTCAGGTCAGTTGCCTCTATTGTAGAAGGTCCCTTTCAAGATGCATCTGTTTGTAATTATACATTTATTTAGGGGTTCTTTAAAAAAAAAAAAAACTTTATTTTATTTATTTATTTTCTATGTGGTGCTGAGGCTCGAACCCAGCACCTTGCATGTGCTGGGTGAGCACTCTACCCCTGAGTCACAACCCCAGCCCCTTAGGGGTTCTTTTGATAATGTCTCCCTTCCCTAGAAGATTATTCTTTTCATAGTCTGTTGTGCACTTTGTTGTGTCTCTAAACCCTTGAGCCATGGTTGACCCAGAATACTATGCTCAATAAAAATATGAGAAAAATGAGTCGGGCACCCTGGGGCATACCTGTAACTCTGGAGGCTGGAGCAGGAGGATCACAAATTCAAAGCCAGAGTCAGCAACTTATTGAGGCCCTAGACAACTTAACAAGAGCTTGAACTTGTCTCAAAATTAAAAAAAAAAAAAAAAGGGGCTGGGGATGTGGCTCAGTGTTTAAGTGCCCCTGGGTTCAATCCCTGGTACAAAAGAGAGGGGGATGGGGAGAGAGAAATAAAATGATTGAACGAGGTGCTCCGTCTTGCAAGAAACAAACATACTCAGAGCCCTCTCCTCCCCACTGGCCCACCTCATTAGGACCAAATGTGGGTGATGGTTCTACCATCCAGAAGGGGAGGCAGGGGAAGGAGTGAAACCTGGAGGCCACTGCCAACAATGGAGGTGATCAGGAGTTAACGGAGTGATAGGAAATGGATAAGAAGTAACAAAAGAGGTGGAACTAACAGGATGACAACCAGGAATCTTGGGAGATGGTAGAAATACAATAAGGTACACAGTGTGGTCTAATTGGGAGTAAGATGTCATAGACTGATTGATTAAAACAGATAATAGGAAGCCAGTGGCAATGGTACGCTTGTAATCCCAGCAACTCTGGAGGCTGAGGCAGGAGGATGGCAAGTTTGAGGACAGCCTCTGCAACTTAGCAAGACCCTGTCTCAAAATAAAAAAGAATGACTGGGGATATAGCTCGGTGATAGAGTAGCCCTGGATTCAATCTCCAGTATTACAATAAAAAATTAAGGGGCTGGGGTTGTGGTAGAGCACTTGCCTTGCACACATGAGGCCCTGGGTTCAATCTTCAGTACCACATTAAAAAAAAGTAAATAAATAATTTAAAAAACAAGGTATTGTGTCCATGTTTAGCTAAAAAAAATAAATAAATAAAATAAATCAATAAAACAGGTAATAGGATACACCAGGGTGAGGGGATAGCTGGCAAGCTGGAGAACAGGAAACTCTTTTTTTAAATTATTTATTTTTTAGTTATAGGTGGACGCATGTCTCCATTTTACTTTATGTGGTGCTGAGGATCAAACCCAGCGCCCCACACATGCTAGGTGAGCGCTCCACCTCTGTGCCACAACCCCAGCCCGAACAGGAAACTCTTATGGAGCACTTACTGTGTATCAGGTCCCTTCCACATATTACCCATATATTTCTGTGGATTAATTTTCACAACAATCCTGTCAACATTTATATTCTTGCAGAATGGAAAACTGAGGCACAAAGGGCTAAGTAACCTGCTCAGGTTATAGCCTATCAAGGTGGAGTTAGGGGGCTGGGATTGTGGCTCAGGGGTAGAGTGCTCGCCTAGCATGGGCAGGATCCAGGTTCAATCCTCAGCACCACATAAAAATAAAGGAATTGTGTTGTGTCCATCTACACCTAAAAAATAAATATTTTTTTTTTTAAAGAGAGAGTGAGAGAGGGGAGAGAGAGAGAGAAAGAGAGAATTTTTAATATTTATTTATTTTTTTTTTAGTTCTTGGCGGACACAACATTTTTGTTGGTATGTGGTGCTGAGGATCGAACCCGGGCCGCACGCATGCCAGGCGAGCGCGCTACCGCTGAGCCACATCTCCAGCCCCAAAAAATAAATATTAAAAAAAAAGGTGGAGTTGGGTTTTACTGTAGAGAATTTGCTATTGGGCTGGGGATGTGGCTCAAGCAGTAGTGCGCTCGCCTGGCATGCATGTGGCCTGGGTTCGAACCTCAACACCACATACAAACAAAGATGTGTCCACCGAAAACTAAAAAATAAATATTAAAATTCTCTCTCTCTCTTTAAAAAAAAAAAAGAGAGAACTTGCTATTAATTACTACATACTATCCCCTTTTTATGAACAAAATGCCTTCCAAAGTGATTTTTGGCCACTGCAGTCTACTGTTTGGGCAGGAGCAAAGAGAGAAATGGAAGGAGGTATTCAAGAATTCTCTTGCACCAGTTCTGCTCCCTTCTCTGCTCACAGGTATTTCTTTTGTTCTATGTGTTAAGATTAAGATTTAAGATTTACTAATATCATATTCCTTCTCCCTGCCTACAGAATGCTCAAGAGGCTAAATCAACTGCATAAAAAGCATGGGAGAAAGATTGGGCAGAACTTTGGGGAAATAACTTTTGAGGGATGAGAAGTGCCAAACAGCTGATGTTTGTGAGCAACATAGAATAGAAGTGTTGCTGTAGGTTCTAAGATCTTTTGAGAGATGAAACTTTGGAGAACCTGTTCATTCTTTCTGGTTTCTGCACTGTGCCTTGTTTTTTTTTTTTTTTTTTTTTTTTTTTTTTTTTTTGGGTGGGGAAGATGGGTATTAGGGATTGAACTCAGAGGCACTCAGCCTCTGAGCCACATCCCCAGCCCTATTTTGTATTTTGTTTAGAGACAGGGTCTCACTGAGTTGCTTAGCACCTCAGTTTTGCTGAATCTTGTGCCTTGTTGTTTTTAATATTTTTTTAGTTGTAGAGGGACACACAATATTTTTGTTTGTTTATTAATTTATTTTTTAAATGGTGCTGAGGAACGAACCAGTGTCTCACACATGCGAGGCAAGCACTCTGCTCCTGTGCTACAGCCCCAACCCTTGTGCCTTGTTTTTAAGTTATGACTCCATGCATATGCTGGCCTATGTGGGCTCTGTGCCTTATGTTTGGTTTTTATTTTTGACTTGTGGTTCTGGGGATTGAACCCAGGGCCTTGAACATGCTGGGCAATTATATTTGAGCAGATAGATCCAATGGTAATGGTGGATAATGCAGTCTTTCCAGCTAAAATGAACTAGGTCTATAGGGTTCTAGGGTTACAGTTTGCAGTGACCCCTCCCTCATACCCTTTGTCTATTAATTTCTGAGAGACCCACAGAAGATACCCCAAAAGGAAGAGCAGCTCAGCCCAGATTATCAACTGCAGCTATCTCTGGATTATCCTCTTGCTCAATCTGGCATTACTGATCTTGCTGTAAGGATAACATTGGTGATCATGGACAGTGAGGATAAGAGGATCTGACTAAGGCGTGGGGACCCAAGATTGCTTTCCAGGGAAGATATTCCTTCAAGGGATTATCCACCCACCCACCAGTCTCACTTTTCTTCCCTGTGACCTCATTCACCTCTCGTATTACCATTCCTTCTGCTTCTCTAGGATGGCTTCAGCTCTTCCAGGACATTCTGTGACCACCCCCCTGTTCAATTTCTCAGACCAACAGCCCTTGCCCCCCAACTCCCTCATCTTGAAGACTTACACCCCTGCAAAGAGGGTCTCTCCACTGCTTAGTATTTAGGCACAAGGTCAAGCCCCAGAATTCACACTCCCTTCCTTAAGCCCACTGTCCTGCCTTCTGCCCATCTAGGGGCAGAAGGGCCAGGGCTGACATCTCCAGCAGCCCTGTTCTGTGTCAGGCTCAAGTCCTTGTGCCTCACATGAAACCTGGGCTGTACTCGCTCAGAGGACTGGAGGCAGGCAGGGACTACCTGGATCCCTGCTCTGCAGGAGGAGGGAGGAAGACTCCACTGTACCCACATTTAGATGCACAGGGGCTTTAGTTGTTGCCTCTGAAATCTGGGATGCCTCTACCCGCTGACTTTGCTTTCATTTGTTTCTATCTTGACCTCTTCTGCACTTACAAAGACTGAATTAAAAAAAAAAAATGGAAATGGGGAAGAAAAGACCTGCACCTCCTCGGCTAGAGATTGAAGCCTGAGGACATTCCCTCTTCAGCTCCTAATAGCCCTAGAATCAAAGTGTTCTCTTTGCCCAGCTGTGTGCAGCCTACAGGATTCCTCTTGAATCTTCCCTATCCCCTCAGTGATAGGTTATGGGGACATAGAGAGGAAACATGGAGAAGCAGAGGGAAGCACAGACAGACAAAAGATAGACACACAGAGAAAACTACAAAGAGATTTAGATTGAAGAAAGATAGAAATGTACTCACTGGAGGACAGGAGAAAAAAAGAGGAGGGGAGAGAGAGAAATAGAAACAGAGAGATAAGTAGAGATACAGAGAAAGAAAAGAGAGAGAATGAAAAAGGGAGCCAGAGAGAAAGAGAAGGAAGATAGAACCCATGGACCAGAAGCCTCCACCCACTCCACATCATTGAGCCAAAGAAAGGAAGTGGGGTCTGAGGGAGGAAGCCAGACCTCCCTGTCTGTGGCTTTGCCATGACCCTCTGACCCTGATGTCCTTAACTTTGAGTCAGTGAACTTTGATGGGAAAAAAATGTATATCATTTTCACCAATCTCTAGCTGAAGTTTAGTATTTCCTTCAATTATGACAATAGTCATATTAGCCATAACTATATACACATATTTTCGTATCCTAGTATAGTATTATAGGTCTTTTGAAATATCATTTATGCTCATCACTTCTTGAAAATTATGTGAGAAATCAACCTAACACTAGATATTATTTAAAGCATTAGTAAAAAAAAAATTACGATAGCACATTAAAAGTTTTATAACTTTGCTGAAATACAATTGGTTTCCTTTATAGTCCTGTATGTTTCATCTTATGCATTTCATTAGTTAATTAATTAATTAATTTTGGTATCAGTACCTTTATTTTATTCATATATTTTTATGTGTGCTGAGGATTGAACCCAGGGTCTCGCACGTGCAAGGCGAGCGCTCTACCGCAGAGCCACAACCCCAGCCCTATTTACTTATTCTTTTTTTTTTGTATCAGGAATTGAACCCAGGGGCGCTTAACCACATCCCCAGACCTTTTAATATTTTAGTTAGAGAAAGGTTCTCAGTAAGTTGCTTAGGGCCTCATTAAATTGCTAAGTCTGGCTTTGAACTTTCGATCCTCCTGCTTCAGCCTGCTGAACTGCTGGGAATACAGGAGTGTGTCACCACACCCAGCTTATTTTATGCATTTTAAACCTTTATCGTGAGACAGGATCCACATGTTTTACCCAATTGCCAAAGGAGAACATTGAACAAAAAGGTTTAGAACTCCCTACATCTGACCAGGAAGCTAGTACCCCATCTCTGCTAGCCCTGTGCATTCTTTTGTTACTCTCTTCTTTTGCTGAGTTAGTCCAAATCTTCTAACAAGAAGCCGCCAAAGCATGATGAACCGTGCTAGGACTTGATTAGGGGTAATGCCTATGAGAGAGGAAGGGGGCTTGGGGTTGGGACAATTGGTTTTTGTTTTTGTGGTACTGGAGATCAAACCCAGGGATTGGTCCAAGCATTCTACCACTGAGCTAATCCTAGCCTGGAGTTGGGAGAGCTATGAGGAGGAGAGGAAAGGAAGGGAAGAAGCATCCGAGACAACCATGCCTTTAAGGAACTGTTTTGTAAGGCCATCAGGAAATTCTTGAACCAAAGTTAACAGTCAGAGGAATCCCCTATCTTCCAGGAATGGTCCTGCCTTAAGATCTCTACTGAGCTCTATCATTGGCTCAGTGTAGCCCATTTGGAAGCTGGTCTAGCAGAAGCTGATGGATATCAAAGGGAAACAGTTGGAGCCTTGATTAATTTCACTCCTTATAGTCAAAAGTCTGTATGGAAAAAAGAACAGAGTGGTCCTCCCTAGGCACTTGCTTCAGGAGTTCTGTCTAGGATTGTAGGTAATTTGAAGAGTTGGCCAGATTCTAGATGCAGGGCCCTGAGTAAGTTACTTAATATTCCCTGTCTCCTTATCTGTAAAATGGAGGTGATGAAAGTCTCTCTTATAGGAGTATTGTGATGATTAATTGAAGTTTGCAGAGCAATATTTGCACAGGGCCTGGGACAAAGGCAGCTCTCGATAATTGGTAGTTATTATTATGGCTATTTTAATTATTAATTATTACTATTATTCTCTTTCTCAAAGGCTCTGGGGAAGTGGGGCTGGAGGAGGCTGAAGATGACAGTTCTTCTCTGGGCTGGGGCAGCCAGGATAGGTGGGACCCATTTCCCCCACTCTCCCTTGGTCTTCCTCCCAGGCAGGGGTCTCCCCCAGCTACTAACAGTTCCTGTGTCTGCTGACTCACAGCCAACTTCCTCTCATACAAACAGGAAAACACAGCCGGCCAGCACACCACCCCCCACCAACACCACACAAAGCTCAATACTGGCCCTACTCTGAGAGGGAAGTGCCTCAGGCTCTGGGGGACATGCTGCAGGGTTGGAGCTCCCACAAAAGGAAATGAAATGAGAGAGGGGAGAAGAAGAATTTCTCCTCAGCTCCCGACCCCTGCAAGCAATTTTCACTTGGGAGAGTCAGGCTGATTGATTGGTCTCCATTGAAGGAAGCCAGCCTTACCCACAAAGGCAACCCCAAACTTTGGTTTAGAAGTGGGGATGCTGCCTGATTAACCTTATCCTTCAGGAAAAACTCTAGGCTGGGTTCTTGGGGGCAACGAAGCCCTTTGGACTCCTCTTCTGGGCCTCCGTTCCAGTTTGCCCCAGCCAAATCGCTGGGCTCCAGAGGAAGGCTAATGCCTATCCGTGACTTGGGGATACGTAGTCTCTGTCCCCATTTAATTGGGTGCCAGGGTCCAGCCACCCTGGTGGGTACGGGAGAGGTGCCCCGAAGACTAACAGCAAGACCTCTTCTTCCCTGCGGTAGGGCTGAAGAAGCAAAGACGCCCTCCGCAGCGCTCTTTCTTTCTCGGTCCCTCTCCCTAAGGCTGTCTCGGTCCCCCAACCGTGTTCTGGTCACTTTCTTGTTCTGCGAGAGGGCAGCGCGGGTCAGACCCGGAGATATCTGCGGCGGTTGGGTAAGGAGCCCAAACCATCTGAAGGGCCGCGCTTGCACAAGGAGTGGCGGGGGCCCGGCAAAGGGAACCGGCGGGGCGGGGCGGAGCCGGCCCGTCGGGGGAGGGCTGCGGGAGGCGGGGCGGGCGCGGAGGGACCCGGAGCCTCGGACAGCGCGGCGGGCACCGGGCAGCGGACGGCGGCCGCGCAGTGAGGTGAGGTCCCCCACGACCCCGGGTCCCTACTTCCCAGACTCCACCCCATCACCTCCTCCAGGACCGTCGTGGGCTCCCAGGGCCCCTCCGCGCCGGCGGCCTCCCCCTCTTCTCTCCCCTCCCTCTCCCCTTCCCCGCCACGACCTGCCCCTCCCTCTGGTTTCTAGGCCTCTGCCCCCTCCCTTCTTGCCCCCTCCCTCGGCGTAGCCAGCGCTGCCTGGCGCTGCCCGGTCCGCCCCCGCCACCTCTGTCCAGCCTGCACCTCCTGGCTCCCAGACCCGTGCCTTCGCCCGGCTTGAGTCACCGGGAAACTGGGCCCTGACTCAGGGCCAGAAGTTCAGCAACCTAGCCCTGGCTTGGGGATAGGGCCCGGCCGGCTGGAGGGAGGCAGAGGGAGGCCAGAACTGATGCTGGGATGGAGGGGGAGTCCTAGTTAGGATCTGATTAGAAGAGGGACAGGGAGAAAGCTGTGCAGGCAAAGGCGGAGACAGAAACCCAGGGTCAGAGGCCAGAGATGCAATAAGACCTGGTTAGAATTGAAGACCGTGGCAAAGACAAGTTTAATGACAGAGAACAAAAAGAAGTGGGACAAGGGGAGGGACAATGATAGATTTAGAGGCAGAGGTGGAGATGGAGTGATTGGGGACAGGGACAAGACAAAGGTAAAATTTAGGGGAGACAGAATCAGAGATTCAGGGAATAGACCAGGGTTAGGGTTGGGCTGCCCCTGTGGGACAGAGCTTTAGAGATCTGAGCCCAGTGATGTGGGAAGAGGAAAGGCAGGCTCAGAAAAAGAGGCTTGGAGAAAAGGGTGTGGAGGGGGTAATTTTAACACTGCTGAGTTCCTGCAGGCAGGGTGTCTGCGCACACACATGTGAACATGCCCCGGATGAGTGGTGAATGAAGAAGGCCCTGGACTACCCACTGGCCTTTGGTTTCTCATCTCTAGCCTGTTTCTCCACTCACCCCTGTTCCCTAAGTGGCCTCTGCCCAGGCTGGGATCCCACACACTGGGACTGGTTAGGGCCCTCTGGGCAGCCTGACCAAGGCAGTCAGGATGTGGAGGCGGCCAGGCTAAAGGGACAGGAAGGAAGTCTGAAAAGAGACAATAGGTGGAAGGGGAGGAGGAACTGGGAACCACCAGGATTAGGATGTTCAGCCCGAACCTCAGGCTCTGGAAACCAGTGGGAGTGGGGACTGCACCTCCTTCCCTGTACCTAGCCTGTTTCTCTCCCCACATTATTCCACAGCTAGATCTGGCTACACTAATTTCCGCGCCCCCTCTTGTACCCTTGCTTACTCAGCTGAATCTATAGGAACAGGGGCAGAGGTGTGACCTAGGCCTGGGATCAGGGGCAGGCACTTGGGTGGGAGGGGGCTACACTAATACTGCTTCCTGTGAACCTGGGGCAAGACCTTTTCCTTTGCTGGACCTCACGTTCCTCCACTATATGTGGAGGGACTCTAATGTTCTGGGGTGGCTCTGCCTCCAGATTGCAGGCCTTTGGGCATTTTTCTTTTGAGGAAGACTAGAAGCTGGTACCCCTGTCTACGCCTCAGGCTTTGGGGCAGGGGTGGGGGGAATCTCAGCCTGAGCCCTCCCTTCACCCTCACCCTCCCCCCAGCAATGGCCTGAGCCCCCATGGCTGCCCCTCAGGACCTGGACATCGCTGTGTGGCTGGCCACGGTGCATCTGGAGCAGTATGCAGACACGTTCCGGCAGCATGGCCTTGCTACAGCGGGTGCAGCCCAAGGCCTGGGCCACGAGGAGCTGAGGCAGTTGGGCATCAGCGCCACAGGGCACCGGAAACGAATCCTGCGCCTACTGCAGGCGGGCACTGCAGAGAGCTCTCTGGATCCCAAATTGGATAGTATCATGGAGCCATCCTCTAGCCCAGCCCCCCAAACCCAACCCCCAAAACCCGTGCCCAAGCCCAGGACAGTGTTTAGTGGGCTCAGTGGCCCTGCTACCACCCAGAGACCTGGGCTGAGTCCACCTTTTTGGGGACCAGAAAGGTCTAAAGTCTCAGAGTCCAACCCAAGTTCTCCTCCTCTCCCTACCTGCTCCTCTGAGAAGCCTTCAACTCTGAATACCATGGAGATGATGCCCAATGCCATCTACTTTGGCCTGGATTTAAGAGGCAGTGCACAGACAGCTCAGGACATGTAAGTGGAGTTGGCTACCTAGGAATCCAATGCTGAGAGAAGGGGAGCAGGGCATGAAGATGGTCCTTCCTCCTCAGTCCCTTGATAAGCAACAGGCCTTTCTCCTCAGGACTCGAGACAGCTCTCAGACAGCTGCCCCCATCCCTGCCCTCAGGCCCACAACAGGCACAGGTAGGTGGGTTTTCCTAGGCTCAGGGGAGAGGGGTAGTGCCCCTCTGGACCTCAGATACTCCCACCTGATCTCTTCTCCCCTCTCTTTACCCTTCTCCTCACCCCATCAGTGCACATTATGGATCCTGGTTGTCTGTACTATGGTGTCCAGCCTGTGGGGGTCCCAGGTGCCTCCGACAGAAGAGAGGGCAGAAGTGTCTGTCAGGACAGGGCTGAACACAGGTGAGTACTCAGAACAGTGGGAGGATAGGGGAAGCTTGAGGAGCAGTTGAACTAGCAGTGGTCATGTGTCCATTTATTCATCAAATGTGTATTGAGTGTCCACCGTGTGCCAGGCAGGTAGTCAAGATACAGAATGAACTTAGCAGACCTTATGAATCAATGGGGTAAACAGGAAATAAAAGAAGTAGGCAAATAGATACATCATTAAAAATTAGAAGAAGCACTTTTTCTTCTTTCATTCAGAAAATGTTTGTTATACAACTATTATTACATGCTTGATATAGACACTTGGGATAGATCAATGTACACAGAAATCCCTGTCCTTGTCCTGGAAATAGCCAATTAATAAATGTAAGTTATGTAGTATATTAAATGGTGTAAGTACCGTGAAAAAAAAATAGAGCAGGGTAAGAGGACTGAGGAGCAATGTGAGGAGACTTCAGTGTTTCATTAAAAGTCATTGAAGGAGGGGCTGGGGTTGTGGCTCAGTGGCAGAATGTTTGCCTAACATGTGTGAGGCACTGGGTTTGATCCTCAGTACTACATATAAATAAAAAATCAAAAATAATGGTTCATCAACAACTAAAAAAAAAAGGGTCATTGAAGGTGGATATAGTGACACACATCTGTAATCCCAGGAGGGATTCAGGAGGTTGAGGCAGGAAGATCGAAGGTCTGAGGCCAGCCTCAACAGTTTAGCATGACCCTAAGCAACTTAGCAAGATGCTAAGGGTTGGGGATGTGTCTCAGGAGTAAAGTGTTTCTAAGTTCAATCCCCAGTACAAAAAAAAAAAAAAAATGGAGTGTCAAGAAGACATAAACTGGGCCTCTAACAACAGTGACTCTGGAAGCTGAGGCAGGAGGATCACAAATTTGAGTTGTACTGGGCAACTTAGTGAAAGTCTGTCTCAACATAAAAAATAAAAAGGGGCTGGGGATGTAGCTCAGTGGTAACACATTCCTGGTTCAATCCCTAGTTCTGGGGTAGTGGCAGGGAGAAGACATTTGAGCAAAAGCTCGAAGGAGCTGAGGAGTTAGCCATAAAGATTTTGGGGAGGGGGGAAGGGCTGGGGTTGTGGCTCAGTGGGAGAGTGCTCCCCTAGCATGCATGAGGCACTAGGTTTGCTCCTCAGCACCACATAAAAATAAAATAAAGATGTTGTGTCCACATAAAACTAAAAAAAAAAAAAAAAAAAAAGATTTCTGGGGAAAGAGTGTCCCAAGCAGGATAGACGATTCAAGTAGTGCATGTGCCTGGGTGAGACTGTCAGCATGCCTGGGGCTGATGGGCCAGGCTAGGAAGAGTGAGATGAGATGTTAGAGAGGTAAAGGGGCCCCACAGGGTAGGACCTTGTAGGGACTTTCACTTTTACTCTAAGTGAAATGGGAAGCTATTGGAGAGGTTCTGACTTACATTTTATTTTATTGTTTTGCGGCACTAGGGATCAAACCCAGGTGCTCAAGCATGCTAGGCAAGGACTCTACCATTGAGCTACACCCTCAGCATTTTGGCTTAAATTTTAAAAGGATCCCTCTGGGTGATGTGTTGGGAATGGTATGTAGAGGGCAAAAGCAGCAGAGAGACCAGTTAAGGGGTTATTGCAGTTTGGTGGGTGAGAGATCTCAGAGTAGCGATGGTAATAGAGATATAAGAAGTGGCTATATTTTCAGGGCAAACTGTCAAATTTACTTGGGCTCTGAAAAGGAAATAGTAGTCAAGAATGACTTTGAAGGCTTCAGTCTGAGTCTGTGCTGTCCTGTTGGTGACCACTAACCACATATGATCACTGAGCATTTGAAATGTGGCTTGTCAGTATTGTGAAGTATTGTAAGTATGAAACACTCACCAGATTTCAAAGACTTAGAACAAAAAGGAAAAGAAAAGAAACATACAATAACTATAACAGATAAAGATATAAGTGATCTTAGTCATTTTTATTTTGATTACATTCTAAAATGTTAATGTTTTGGATATATTGGATTAAATAAAATATACTACTAAAACGATACCTGTTTCTTTAAATTTTTTTTATGTTGCTACTAGAAATTTTAAAATTACATATTAGGTCACATTCTGTTGGTTAGCATTATTCTGAGCAAATAAAAGTTCACGGAGTTTCCATGGTCTGAGACAAGGAAGAATGTACTTAAAGCAGATGGAAGGAGGGGAGTAGACAGGAGTCATTTTGGACTTGTTAAATTTGAGGTGTGTGTTATACATCAAAGAAGAGATGACAAATAGATCATTGGGTATACAAATATAGAGGTTGGGAGAGAGATGTGAGCTGGGGATTTTAATTTGGGAGTTCTCAGCATTTGGATGGGTGTGTATGGGTGGGTATGCACAGAGGCAGACCAAGATCAGAGCCCTGGTGCCCCGCCCCCACATCAAGAGGTCTGAGAGAGGAATCAGCAAAACAGAAAAGAAATGGCTAGCGAAGGAGAAAGAAAACCAGGAGAATGTGGTGTCATAGGAGCCAAGTGAAGAAAGCACCTGAGGAGGAAGAGAGGCCAACTGTGTCATATACTCCTGAGAGGTCTGCTGCTAAGATGTTATAGAGGACTGACCTCTGGAGTTGGCCATGTGTTGGTCATTGCAGACCTCCTCAAGGGCAGTCTTGGAGTGGTGGAAGTGAAAAGCCTGATCAGAGTGGGTTTAAAAGAGAATGGAAGGATGGGCTGGGGTTGTAACTCAGTGGTAGAGTGTTTACCTAGCACATGTGAGGCCCTGGGTTCAATCCTCAGCACCACCTAAAATAAATAAATAAAATAAAGGTATTATATCCATCTTCAACTAAAGATATTTAAAAGAGAGAGACAAAATGGAAGCAGAAGAGTTAAAAACGTGTAGACAACCTTGTTGAGTTTTTCTGCAAAGAAGAGCAGAGAGCTGGAACAACTGTGAGTAATGGAAGTGGAGTTAGGCAAAGGGTTTTTTGTAGGCTGGAATGTTGTGTATAAGTGAATAAGAATGATCTGGTAGAGGAGAAACAAGCCATGCGGAGAGGGAGTCTGGGGCTATGTCTGTGTAAGTGGGAGGAGTAGGATCATGTGCACAGAGGAGGGTCTGGCTCTAGATGGGGCACTTGTGATAGTCACCAAAGGAATAAATGCATGACAATGGGTAAATGTGGACTGGGAGTCTGGAGGCATTCTCATATGATTGCTTCAGTTTCTCAGAATAGGAAACAGATAGTGGTTCTTGACCCTAGCTGTTTCATAGCCTGGGGAACTTTTAAAATCGCAAATGCCAGGGCCCCACTCCAGAGATTCAAATTTAAGTGTCTGTTATGAAGCCCGTACAGATATTTTTAAGATTACCAAGTGACTTTGTGCTATTGAGGTTGAGAACCACTGGAATAATAGAGGACTTCTCTTGGGTGGTTAAGGAAGGCCTTTCTGAGTATATGAGGTGGGAAAAAAAAAAAAAAAAGACCTGAAGGATGAAGAAAAGAAGCTCATGGAAACATGGAAGGAAGTGTGTACTAGGCAGAGGGAGCAGCACATGCAAAGTCTCTGAAGAGGGGAAAATGTAGAAAGCCAGGGCAAGGGCAGTACAAGATGAGGTCAGGGAGCAGACTTGTGTAAGTCCTTGCTGCCTGTGGCAAAGAATTTAGGTTTAGCCTAAGTGCAAATGGGACATTATTGAAGGGTTTAATGTAGGGAGTGAAATGACCTCATTTATAATTTTTAAACGAGAACTAGTGGCTGTAGGAGAATGGATTGTGGGAGTGAAGGCAAGAATGAAAGCAGGTGACCAAATAGGCAATTTACATCACCCCAGTGAGAGTTGGTGGATCCTTTGTCTAGGAAGAGAAAGTCAGGAACATTTTAAGAAAGAACCAATAGGACATGTGCATTAGCTATGGACCTCCATGGTAGGAAGCCATCTATCAGTCTTTCCCCAGTTTTTCACGCCAGTAATACTAATGCAGAGGAGAATAACTAAAATTTTCTTAGTAAAAATTCCAAGTGTGCTTAGGGAAGAAACTCCATGCTAATTTTTTAGGTTCCCAGCTTCCCTATCCCCTGTTTGAAAAATAGATCTAGTACCTGCAAGGTATTCTTGAAAAATAGATCTAGTACCTGCAAGGTATTCTACTAGGTGCTATGGGTGGGGATGGAGAACTTAGAAGGAGGGTATCCATGAGTCTAACGTGTGTCCTTCTCTCTTCTGGCCCCCACAAGGCTCAGCAGACAGGATCTGGAGGCACGGGAAGATGCTGGCTATGCCAGCCTTGAGCTACCTGGGGATTCTGCCCTCTCACTACCCACCCTGGACACAGAGGAGACCAATGATGACCTCATTTCACCCTACGCCAGCTTCTCCTCCACTTCAGACCGCCCCACACCCCTGCTCAGTGGCTGGCTAGACAAGCTCTCGCCTCAGGGGTGGGGCTGCTGGGAAGGGAAGGAGGAGAAGGGGAATAGGGAGGTGTGGGGAGCAAGTCCCAAGTGCTGCCAAACTCTGTGATCCCCCACCCCATGTATCCCCAAACACTCACTGATCTTGGCCTCTCATTCTTTTCTTAGAAACTATGTCTTCCAGAGACGCTTTGTGCAGTTCAACGGGAGAAGTCTGATGTACTTTGGCAGTGACAAGGTGGGGGACCGGAGGTGCTATTAAGGAGACAAAAGAGAGGGAGAAGGGAGCCGAGAGGTTCAGGGTTGAAAGCTCATTGTGGGGAGATGGTCACCATCTGCCTGATGACAGCCATTAAGGTAGCGGCTTAGCAGCTATAACCATTGCTTATGGATTGAGTGGTCAGCACTGGGCCTAGGGGTCAGTATACATGGTTCAGTTCCTGTCCCCATGAATCATTGGCTTTCTCTCCAGGACCCTTTTCCCAAGGGTGTGATCCCTCTGACTGCCATTGAGATGACTCGCAGCAGCAAGGACAACAAGTTCCAGGTCATCACTGGACAGAGAGTGTTTGTGTTCCGCACAGAGAGTGAGGGTGAGGGCCAGGGTCTGCTGGGCCAGGATGGGAAGGGGGAGGCTATATGAGCATAACACCCATTGATCTGCTTCCCTGTTCCCCCACCAGCTCAGCGGGACATGTGGTGCTCCACACTGCAATCCTGTCTGAAGGAGCAGCGCCTCTTGGGCCACCCCAGGCCCCCTCACCCACCCCGACCCCTCCGCACTGGCATGCTAGAGCTTCGTGGATACAAGGCCAAGGTGTTTGCTGCCTTGAGCCCTGGAGAGCTGGCATTGTACAAGAGTGAGCAGGTAAAGAGGGCTGTATGGGTGCTCAGGAGCCTGGCCCGACTTGGTCTGGCCACTCACAGTGCCCATCCTCTGGCTCTACCAGTCCTTCTCTCTGGGCATTGGGATCTGCTTCATTGAATTACAAGGATGCAGTGTCCGAGAAACCAAGAATCGAAGCTTTGATCTGCTCACACCCCACCGCTGCTTCAGGTGGGGCCTGAACTGGTGGGAGGCAGGCTAGGGGACTTTTATGGGGAGGCACAAGGGTACAGAGGACTGGGGGCCTCTATAGGACACTAGTGGATATGTACTGATGGAGTCAAGTGGGCAAGATCAAGACGTCAGGAGGGTCTGGGCTGGCCCAGATGTGGCCTGTGGCAGCTCCTACAGGAATGGCCACTGGGATGGGACATGGGGGGAGGTCCATGCCCACGGACTGGCTGTCCACCCCTCAGCTTCACAGCCGAGTCTGGGGGGGCTCGGCAGAGCTGGGCGGCCGCTCTGCAGGAAGCAGTAACCGAGACCCTGTCTGACTACGAGGTGGCTGAGAAGATCTGGTCAAATCGGGCAAACCGGCATTGTGCAGACTGCAGGGCGTCCCGCCCCGACTGGGCTGCTGTCAACCTGGGGGTGGTCATCTGCAAGCAGTGTGCAGGTGAGGGCTGCAGCCTCCAGCCCAGATGGGGAGAGGGAGGAGAGCTGGGGCTGGACTCAGATACCTAAGCCACATGCCCCCCACACCTTAACAGGCCAGCACCGGGCCCTGGGGTCTGGGATCTCCAAGGTACAGAGCCTGAAGCTGGACACAAGTGTGTGGAGTAATGAGATTGTGCAGGTGAGGTCTGCGAAGGGAGTAGTGGGGAGGCATGGAAAGAGAGCATCCAAAAGAAAACACTTGGACCCAGTTTGGGGACAGGCATGGGATATCTGAGAACTCTTTGAGTTCTGGTCACTTGCCTTTGCCTGTTGTCATCTTACAGTTGTTCATTGTTCTGGGAAATGATCGTGCCAACCGCTTCTGGGCAGGGACATTACCCCCAGGTGAGGGGCTACATCCAGATTCAGCCCCTGGCCCTCGGGGAGAGTTCATTTCCCGAAAGTACCGGCTGGGTCTGTTCCGAAAGCCTCACCCTCAGTATCCAGACCATAGCCAGCTTCTGCAGGTAGGAGGGACAGGTTGGGGATGATGGAAGGCGGAGGAAGTAGTGTCTGAGTTGGATTGTTCTGACTTGGGTGGTGGAGGCTGTTTTTGGTGATCAGAGGACTGTCTCTGGGGCTCTCAGGTTGGGTTTGGGGCTGACAGAGGTGTTTTCCTCCTGTAGGCACTGTGTTCAGCTGTAGCAGGACCCAATCTGCTGAAGAACATGACTCAGCTCCTCTGCGTTGAGGCCTCTGATGGGGAGGAGCCCTGGTCCCCCTCAGCCCTTGATGGTGGCTTGTCTGGCCTTCTACCCCCAGGTGATCACCCCACCCCTAGTACCTCCTTTTTCTCTCCCTAGGAATTCTCAGCCCCAACCTGTGATGTGGTTCTTCAGGAGACCCCAATCACCCCATCATCCAGTCAATCACAATGGCAGTTTCCCAACCTCTCAGACCCTCCAGGTCCTGTTTCCTGGGCTCGTGAGATGTCTGATGAGACCTGAGGTCAGGCTCCCCGGTGGGTTGGGATGTGCCAGGTACTAGTGCCAGTCCCCTCCTGACAGAGTCAACCCATAGATCAGGTCTCATCTCCCTGGGGACAGTGATCACTAGAGGAGTGGTCAGCTTAGTGATGCTGATCTCCATTGGTCAGGCCAAATGGGTCAAGATACAGAATGGCCCGTGCTCTGAGGTCCCCACCCAGAGCTGACTGCCTGGTTGACTGGCTGATGGGAAGAGGCAGTGGACATGGCATTGGGCTAGAGGCCTCCCTGTCTCCTTACTCTCTGCCACCTTCTTCAATCTGGGCAGTGAAGAATCCAGCCCTCTCTGTTCCCACTTGGCCATGCTGCCAGTGAAGTTGGGTCTTGTGGTCTTCCCTCGTTGGATCTTTTCCCCAAGGAGGGTCAGGCCATTGCATTGCACTAGTCTGACCTGATCACCCTTTCTTCTTGCAGACCCCTGCCCTGGTGTATACAATGAGGTGGTGGTGCCCGCTACCTATAGCAGCTTTCTGTACTGTGGCCCCATCAGCAACAAGCCTGGGCCTCCTCCCTCTCGCAGGGGCCGTGATGGTGAGATGAGGATGGGAGATGACAGGCACAGAAAGTGGGATAGGCATGAGTGTACCTGAGAAGGAAAGGGAAGACAGAGCTGGGATGGGGAGGTGGAGTGGGCTGGGGTGCTGGAGCTGAAAGACAGCCCATGCCAGGTGGTAGCTCTGGGTGATAGTTAAGAGCCTCTGCTCTGAGTTCTGACTGTCTGGGTCAAATCTCAGCCCTGGTACTTCCTACCTATGTGACTTGGAGAAGCGATTCAAACTGAACCTTAGTTTCCCCATGTGCAAACAGGACTGAATGAAATACCTTATAGGATTATTGTGAAGATTATGTAGGATCATACATAGGCAGAAGCCTTGGCAGAGTATAAATATCTGGTAAATGGAAACTATTGACAATGGGGGCAGAGGTCTGCTGTCCCCTTGACCATTTCTCTCCCACTTAGCTCCTTCCCGCCTGTGGTGTGTACTGGGAGCAGCTTTGGAAATGTTTGCATCTGAAAGCAGTCCTGAACCCCTCAGTCTCATCCAGCCCCAGGATGTTATATGCCTGGGTATCAATCCCCCACCTACTGACCCCGGTGACCTTGAGAGGTAATAGCTTCCTGTGCTCTTCCCAGTCTCCAGCCTGATAGCCATTCCTTGGCCCCCATTCTCCACCCTGACCTCATCATCTCTGCAGGTTTCCCTTTTCCTTTGAGCTCATCCTCACGGGCGGGAGGATCCAGCATTTTGGTACAGATGGAGCTGACAGTCTGGAGGCCTGGACCAGTGCAGTGGGCAAGGTGAGGTAACGGAGACCCCTCCCACACTCATCATTCCCTCATCCCCGCCCTTCCCCCATCCTGTCCGCTTGTATTCCTATAGCCACTCTAGCCACTTCCACTAATAAACAGCTGAAGTTGACTGAGCACTTATACTGTGCCAGGCCCTGTGTTAAACCCTGTCCATTTGATATCTCATTTAATATCCACAGCAACCCTCAGAGGTAAGCACTATTAATATTTTACACATAAAGAAACTACATCTTAGAGGTTATGAAGTCACTTGGTCAAAATTACAGAAGCAGCTGAGCACAGGAAAAAACTTCAAGACTCTGTCTCCAGAGTACATGCCCCAGACTTCACAGTGAAGCTGCCACTGGACTCCTGATGCCCACCCTTTGTTCCCCTTCTCCCGGGTCTCCAGGATCTCAGTGGCAAAGCTAGTTTCAGCTTCTCTGCAGGAATTGAACCCAGGGGCGCTTAACCACTAAGGTACATCCCAGCCCTTTTAATGTTTTATTTAGAGACAGTGTCTCACTAAGTTGCTTAGGGCCTCACTAAGTTGATGAGGCTGGCTTTGAACTCATGATCCTCCAGCCTCAGCCTCCCGAGCTGCTGGGATTACAGGTATGTGCTACTGCCAGGCTCAGGGTCTCCATTTCTAGACAAGGCAGTATCTCCATCCCAGACCTTGTTCCTGGAATTAAAAATTCAGGCCCTAAAGTCAGAGTCAGACATCCTGGGATTGGAGTTCTACAACTCTCAGCCTTGGGAGCTTTTCCTCGTCTGTGACTGCGGAGTGGGTGTAAAAGACTTACCCCCTGGGGATGAGGATTAAGTGACATGTGAGGCCCACACATAGCAAGCTCTCCATATGTGGGTGTTGAAATAATAATGGTGGTGGTGATGATGATGATGATGACGACAATCTCGCCCGTCCTAAAACAGCTTTTCCTTAAGCTCTGCCCCACCTTCAACTTTTCACCCCGGCGCCCTCCTTCCCTTCTTGACAACTTCTCAGAAAGTTGTATGCAGCCTGCAATTCCTCCTTAATCCCTCACCGCTGTGTTCCTCCCCGAAGACTCTCCCAACTGCTACCCTGAAGGTCACCCCTCATGTCCAGAGTCCGGGGGCCGCCTTCTGACCTTCTTAGGTCACCTCTGCAGTGGTTGACAT
This sequence comes from Urocitellus parryii, assembly GCF_045843805.1. Classification (NCBI taxonomy): domain Eukaryota; kingdom Metazoa; phylum Chordata; class Mammalia; order Rodentia; family Sciuridae; genus Urocitellus; species Urocitellus parryii. The sequence goes on along the minus strand of NC_135531.1, from coordinate 96,106,498 downwards.
TTCTCAGTAGGAAATTCTCACCTTAGCTTCTGACTCCTGCTTTTCCTGTCCTTTAACTCACACTAACAAACTGTCTCCACAGCCTTTCAGGACTCTGCCGTGACCCTCCTAGCCAGGTTGGTCACCTCTTATATCACCTGTATTTACCAAGTCTATCTTTTTTTTTTTTTTTTTTGTGGTTGGGGATGGAACCCAGTACTAGACAGGTGCTTTACCACGGACCCATGTTCTAGCCCAAGCTCATCCTTTAAGGCAGTGGTGTGAGGACTGTGTCACATGCAAGTCCCCTGTTTGTTTCAGTTCATGACAAGATATGCACAGAACTTGAAAGGAAGCATTTCAAATCTCTTATAGCAGTTTGGCAGAGTAATTTTGTGTGTTTAATCTTATTATACAAGTTTTAAGTTTAAAGGGCTTGTATGTCCTTGTATTTTTTTAAAATTTCACCTTTTTAAAAAAACATTTTTTTTCAGTTGTAGATCGACACAATGCCTTTATTTTATTTTTATGTGGTGCTGAGGATCAAACCCAGTGCCTCCCACATGCCAGGTGAGCACTCTACCACTGAGCTACACCCCCAGCCCAAATTTCAGCTTTTTTAGCAATTCATTTTTGTTGTTTTTAACAAAGGTATTGGATAGTGATGAATTGGAACTATAAAGAAAGGATCCTTTACCAAAGGTAGTATGAGAAGCATTGCGTTGAGGTAGACCTCAAACTTCCTCCATGAAGTCTCCCCCTAGCACCCTAAGGTGGTGGGATTTCCCAGGGTATCACGATCCTTCACTCGGAACATTTTGGCCACCTATTCGTTCTTACCCCCACACCCCAGTTAAGGCCATAAGGCTGCCACATAGGCATCTTCTCTCTGTAGGCTGCAGCAAGTTAAGCTGAATTTCTTTCCTATCTATGTCTTGTCTCCTCTTTGGCTCTCTCCTGTACTCTCTCCCACCATGTTTCCTTCTGCTTTCTCTTCATTCTTTCTCTGCTTTTCTCACCTGCTCACTCTGTTTCTCTCCCCCACCTTCTTCTCTCCTGTCTTCCTGCCTCTGCAGTGGTTCTCCCCGCTGAGCTGTCACCAGCTGCTGGGCCCAGGATTACTGCGGCTGGGCCGCCTGTGGCTGCGGTCCCCCTCCCATACAGCCCTGGCCTCTGGCCTCTGGCTGTCAGGGTTCGGCCTCCTTCGTGGTGACCACCTCTTCCTGTGTCCAGCACCGGGCCCTGGTCCCCCAGCCCCTGAGGACATGGTGCATTTACGGCGGCTGCAGGAGATCAGTGAGCAGGGATGGGAACAGGGCTGAAGGGTGGCTTTGGAGGTAGGTGGGAGTGGACATTTTAAATTTTGGAATCCTATGGGAAACAGTAGAATGTCATAACGTTAGGCATAAACTCTGAAGTGAAACTGCCCAGATTTAGACCCTACCTTACCACTATGTACCAGTGGACAAGTTACTTAACTTCTCCATGATTTTATTTTCTCATCTTTAAAATGGGCACAATAATAAGGCCTTCCTCAGAGGGTTCCAATGAGGCAATGCATGTAAGCACTTATCACAGAGTCTGATTGGAGGCAACTTACAAGTACTCAAGAAGTGTTGTTGTTGATGTTATTATTATTTGGAATCACTTGCTGGTTGGGAACTGGGAGAGGGAACTGAGTACCCTCACTACTGTCCTTCCTTCTAAAGTAGGAACAGAGTAGGACAATATTTTAGGCTTTGGAGATAAGAGACCTGGGTTTGAGCTCAGCTTTACCATTTTATAGCAAGTAATTTGAGGCAAATTGCTTAACTGCTCTGTGCTGTAATATAACAACTGTAGCATGACAATATAGTATGTAACTCATAGGATTTAGTGGAGTATAGTTTGTAAGGTTCCTAGCCTGGTGCCTATATATCTGAAGTACTTAATAATTATCACTATGCTGAAAACTATGATGATAATGATTCTCCTTGTAGGTGTGGTCTCTGCAGCGGATACCCCAGACAAAAAGGAGCATTTGGTCCTGGTGGAGACAGCAAGGTAAATGTTCCTCCTGCTTTTGATTGTGTCCCCTGCTTGACTCTCTGGAGCCCAGCCCACTGAATCCACCATAGCCTACTGGACCTCTGCCAGCTTCTTCAAAGTTGCTTCCCCAGTTCAGGGACCATCTAGGTTGAGTATTGCTGCCCTCTGCTGGTATCTGGGAAGTCAGGTCCCTGTGCTTCTGAGCCTCTCAGTCAGAGGACTCTAGAGCTGGCTCTAACTCAGACTTCTTGGGTCTCAGGACCCTCTATCTGCAGGGGGAAGGCCGGCTGGACTTCTCAGCATGGAATGCAGCCATTGGGGGCGCTGCTGGTGGAGGTGGCACAGGGCTGCAGGAGCAGCAGATGAGCCGGAGTGACATTCCCATCATTGTGGATGCCTGCATCAGTTTTGTCACCCAGCATGGTAAGTGGGCACTGGTTGAACCTGAGCCAGTGGGTGGGGCGGGGGGGGGGCGGTAGGCAGAGAACAGCCACAGAGTTGGGGATCACCTGAAAGAGCTTTGCCTCCAAATATTGCAACCTGGCACCAATGGGCCGCATGACTCTTGGCTGGCTGCTTTGCTTTTCTGAGTCTTAGTTCCCTCATTTGTAACACGGAAGTAGCAGCCCTGCTTTTCCAGGATAGTATGACAGTGGGATGATGCACATCAAGCATGGAGTGCAGGGCCTGGCAGGTAGTAAGTGTTCGGAGGTGGGGCGTGGGCAGGGGGGTAAGAGCAGCCCTGGAAATGGGACCGAGAATGTAGAATCGTGGGGAACAGAGAGGGGCAGTCATGAGGCTGTGCAGGCAGCAAAATCCCTGAAGGTCTCAGCAGAATTATTCTGGGTGAAAGATTTTCTAGGCAAAAAATGCCAGCTATACCTAGTGCTCTCTGGAACTCTTTGTGAGTTTTGGGCCTCTGTTTTGTTCTCCAGCTGAAGCAAGGATCAAATAGAATCTATCTCTCCTATCTCTTTAGGAGAGAGGAATTTTGAGAAGAAAATCTCACAGAAAAGTAAGGAAGGTACAAAGCCCTGGATTCAATCCCCAGCATCAAAAAATAAGATAAATAAAATATAAGAAAGGGCAGTAAAGGAAAACAAGAAAAAGAAAAGGCACCTCTAGGATCCTAAAAAGAGTTGTACTTACCAGTCACGAACAATGGATAGTCAGTGGCTGATGACATTCTCCATACCTGGGCAGTAGGAGTAGGAGTTCAGTGGCTTCCCCAATGCAATCTGGCTAGACCCCCATCCTCTTCTCAGACTCCTTGTATTCAAAGAAGGAATTCTGTCTGAGTCACTGTGAGAAGACCTCAGAGAAGGTGTGTGGTCACACCCTCCCCTTCAGGGTTCCTGCACCACTGTGTTCTTTCCATAGTGTTTGTTGAGCTGTAATGTGCCACATGATGGGGATATGGCAGTGGACAGGGAAGACCCTAGCAAGTTCCTAGACTAATAGGACAGACAAGTAATAAGAAAACAAATATATCAGGTGTGGTGGAGCATGCCTATAGCCACAGCAATTCAGGAGGCTGCAGTAGGAGGATTCTAAGTTTCAAGACCACTCTCACATCTTAGCAAGAATTTCAGCAACTTAGTGAGACCCTGTCTCAAAATAAAAAAATAAAAAATAAAAGGACTGGGGATGGGGCTCAGTGGTAAAGCACCCCTAGGTTCAATCCCCATTACCAAAAAGAAAGAAGGTAAACAAATATAATCAGTTCTCATTTGCAGTTATGTTCTATAAGGCCACTGCAAACACTTAGTGTAGTACTGAATTATTGCCCCAAGGGAGGTATAAGTTTAGGTTCCTCTGAACTTCCGGTCTCAACATTTTCATCAACCAATCAATTGAAACCTTGTTCTATGTGTTTTTTTGTTTAAAGATACCTTATTTAATACATCTGGTTGATTTATTAACACTGAACTTGAGGCCGACAGCAGCATAACTCATACCTGAATGAAGTTTATCTAATACACATGAATGTTTCCTGTAAGGCACATCACAGCATTCTTTCTTTGAAACACTAGACAGCATTTCAGCATTATACTTGAGGCCATTTTAACAATGAAATCACTAACAAAAAGCACGAAAAATGTGAAAAATGTGACTCTGAATAAACCATGAAAAGAACATTTGTTTATAGTCTGAGACCTTAGCTAGGAACATGTGCATTGACAGGGTTTGAATTTCCACTTGGAATGCATTCATAAATGACCATAAAAACACCAGAAGTATGGGTGACCCTCTGTATCTGTGGATTCTGCATCAATGTACACAACCGACTAAAGATAAAATAATTGGGGAAAACAAACTGAATCTGTACTGAATGTGTAAACTTTTTTTCCTTGTCATTTTTCTGTAGGATAGATAGCATAACAGTTATTTACATAGCATTTTCATATTAGGTGTTGTAAGTAATCTAGAAATGATTTCATGTGTACAGGTTGATGTGTATAAATTATATGCAAATACTACACCATTTTATATAGAAGACTTGAGCATCCGTAGATTTTTTTGAATAGTGCTGGAGATTGAACTCAGGGCCTTGTTTATGCAAGGCAAGCACTTGACCAATTGAGCTATATCCCCAGCCCAAGCATCTGTGGATTTTGTGGGGGATGCTGGAATCAATCCTCCATGGATACAGAGGGGCAACTTACTGATTTTAGGGTTACAAATGAATTTTAGTGAGGAGAGAAATGCTCAAATACAGAATCTAAGGATAATGCAGATTAACTATAATGTGATTTCAGAGTACTATTTAAAAATAAAAGTGGTGAGAGAAAGAGAGTGATGGGGATGAGCCTGATTGCCAAGGTCAGGGAAGGATTTTCTGAGGATAAAGACTTGAGTAGGAAGCTGAGAATCCAGACCACAGATGCACAGATTTCCTCCTCCTTGACCCCTCCCAACCCCAACAATCTCATAACATGTAGTGGGGCACAGATGGGATGCTGGGTGGGTGGTGGCATGTCTTTGCACATGACGAATCTGCTGACTGTTTTCAGGGCTCAGGCTGGAAGGTGTATATAGGAAAGGGGGTGCTCGGGCCCGCAGCCTGCGCCTCCTGGCCGAGTTCCGGAGGGATGCCCGGTCAGTGAAGCTCCGACCAGGGGAACATTTCGTGGAGGATGTCACGGATACACTCAAACGCTTCTTTCGCGAGCTTGATGACCCTGTGACCTCTGCTAGATTGCTGCCTCGCTGGAGGGAAGCTGCTGGTACTACCAAGATCCCTAAGAGCAAAGACTCCACCAGGATCTCCAACCTCCCCCATCAGAATCCATGAGACTCTCTGGTGGGATGGGGCAGCCGGCCCCACAACACTCCCCACTGGAGGGTCATCCAGAAGATTTGGCTCAGGGGAGGTCGTTTGGGTTTGTCTCCATAAAATCTCCCTACACTCTAGCCTCTAATCTCTCTTCCTAAATCCTCTCCAACCCTCCTCCATTCCATCCCCAGAACTGCCTCAGAAGAATCAGCGCTTGGAGAAATACAAAGAAGTGATTGGCTGTTTGCCTCGGGTCAACCGCCGCACACTGGCCACCCTCATTGGACATCTCTATCGGTCAGTATGGCCAGGCCTTCTGCAGGATCCCTCCCTCAACCCAACTAACCTCAACCCAACTCTGCAATTTCATTTATTAACTCATTTGACAAACAGTTGTTAAGGGAAGGTGTTGGAGCATTAAGGTTCAAAGAATGAATTTGGGGTCAGGCAGACATAGGCTTTATCTGGCTCCTATCCTTCTAGCTGTGTGACTTTGGGTGAATTATTTGTTCTCTCTGAGCTTCAGTTTCCTCATTTCTGTAAAGAAGATGATTTAATGACTAGTATCCATCTCATAGGCTATGTGAGAGTTAAATGAGATAGTTCATGTGAAATTCTTAGTATAGTTTTTGGTATATAGTAAGCTTTTAGAAATGGATAGCAATTAATATTATTTTGTTTTATTAATCAAAATCAGATAGATATAAAAATTACAGAGATGAATAAGATATAGATCTACCTTTACCATCTGTTGTGGGGTGAATCCCTGGCTATGTTGTACTGAGGGTTATTCAGCATTGAATAGATTGGCCAACTACAGGTCCATTGCCAAAATCCAGCCCATTGCCTGACTTTCTAAATAAAGTTTTGTATGTTAAGCATAAAACCACACCCATTCATTTATATATTTTCTATGGCTTTCTTTGCACTACAACAGCAGAGTTTTGAGGAGTTACAACAGAGACTTATGGCTTAAAAGCCTAAAATATGTACTGTCTGCTCTTTACATAAAGTGTCTGTTGCCAGGTACAGTGGCACACTTCTGTAATCCCAGCAATTCAGGAGGCTGAGGCAGGAGGATCACACATTTAAGGTCAGCCTTGGCAACTTAGCAAGACCTGTCTCAAAATAAAAAGGACTAGGGATATAACTCAGTAGTAAAGTGCCCTGGGTTCAATCATCCATGCTTTAACTGTCTCTCCCCAGACTGTGAGCTCCTTGAGGCCAGTAACTGCTATATCTCTAGAGCTTAGGCCAAGGTCTAGCATAGAATAGGGCTCAATGTTTGCCCAATGAATAGATGAATTGGTGAAGGGGTGCACGAGCTGTGTTCCTCATGACCTTGGCACTCCTCTGCAGGGTGCAGAAGTGTGCAGCTCTAAACCAGATGTGCACGCGGAACCTGGCCCTGCTGTTTGCACCTAGTGTGTTCCAGACAGATGGTCGGGGTGAACACGAGGTGCGGGTGCTGCAGGAGCTCATCGATGGCTACATCTCTGTCTTTGATGTAAGGCTTCCTGATCTCTGTCCTACAAGCTTTCTCCCTTGCCTCTACAGGACCAAAGACTCCATCCTGCCCACCTCAACAAACCCTATCCCAGCTTTCTGGTGCCCCTCCGCCTTGTGAATCACCTCCCAGAGCTCTGTGCCTCTTTCTCCCATAATATTCTCAACATCCCCACCCCATTGGTTCTTGGCTCCTTAGGCCTTCAACCTTCTTATTCAGGTCCCCCTTGGCCTTGGCCTTGGGGTTTGCCTTGCTTTTCTCCTTTCCCAGCATCCCCCACACTAAAGTTTTGGTTCTTTTACAGATTGATTCTGACCAGGTAGCTCAGATTGACTTGGAGGTCAGTCTTATCACCACCTGGAAGGATGTGCAGGTAACTTGCCCTGAGCTTAGACAACTAAGTGGGGCAGAAGGGGACATCAAGATAGGAAGGTGACCTACCCAGTTGAGGAAGTTTCCTTTTAGCCTGTTCTTCTGCACACAGGCCCTCAGTTCTTTGGAAAACCCAAAGAGGGGAGTACTTTGGACAGTAGATTTGCTTAGGGTTTGCTCCACTTATCACACCATGAGGATTCTTGGTGGAATGTTAGCAGCAGTACCTTACTTCTAAATGTAGATCCAAGGAAGAGTTCGTAAAGTCAAAAAGTCAGACTAAGTAGTGAGAATAATAAACACATAGTAAACAACAGTTAAGAATTTTTATATTCCAAGTACTTTTAATTTCATTGTAGCATCACACAACTCTATGAAGTAGGTAGTCTCATTCTTCCAAGTAAAGAACTCATGCACAACAATAGGTGTGGTGGCACATGTCTGTAATCCCAGTCTCTCAGAAGGCTGAGCAGGAGGGTGCACCGGGTTCAATCCCCAATATTGCAGATAGATAGATGGATAGATTTAAAAAAGAAGAAGAATTGAGTCTCAGAGAGGTACTTGGTACTTGTTCAAGGTCACACTGTAGTGAGCAGCAGAGCTGGAATGCAGGCAGTCTGATTCCTCTCAACCACTGTGCAACATTGCCTTCAGAAGCATTGTATACAGCTAAAAATGTGGTTTCCCAACTCCTTTTGGGGGAGGTTTGGGGGACCTGGGATGAAATCCAGAAGCTCTTAACCACTAAGCTACATCCCCAGCCTTTTATTTTATCTTTTTGTATTTTGTTTAGAGACAGGGTTCCACTGAGTTGCTTAGGGCCTTGCTAAGTTGCTGAGGCTAGCTTTGAACTCAGCCTCCTAAGCTGCTAGGATTGCAGGTGTGGGCCACTGCACCCAGATTTCCCACTTCTTTTAAGGGCCCGAGCAACACTGGGTGTTAGGGTTGAGGAACCTCTGTGGGAGGAGGTGAATATGAGGCAACATGAGGAATTTTCTGACTTTGGTGGTTTTGCACCCTCTCGCCTCCTCCTGACCTATCGTGTTTTCCTTTACCCCTCCCCTCAGCTGTCCCAGGCAGGAGACCTCATCATGGAGGTTTATATAGAGCAGCAGCTCCCAGACAACTGTGTCACCCTGAAGGTCAGTCCTGAAGGGAATGGGTGGGAGATGAGAGGATGGTGGTAAGCAAGGGCAACAGCTTGATCAGTAGGCTTTCTCTGTTCTTGCCTGGATCCTAGGTGTCCCCAACACTGACTGCTGAGGAGCTGACTAATCAGGTACTGGAGATGCGAGGGACAGCAGTAGGGACAGACTTGTGGGTGACATTTGAGATTCTCGAGCATGGAGAGCTTGGTGAGTATGACTGCGTGTGTGTGTGTGTGTGTGTGTGTGTGTGTGTGTGTGTGTGGGTGTGTGTGTGTATGTGTGTGTGAGTGTGGGCACGGGCATGTGTGATCATGTGGTTAAGGTCATTAATGACTTCTGTGTTACCAAATACAACAGACACTGTACTCATCTGCTCACTCTGTGAGAAGACGTTTAACACAGTTGACCCACTCCCTCTTTCTCAGTACTTGTCTCTTGCTTTAGTGAACTCCACAAGCTCTTGATTTCCCTTCTACCTCAAAGGAGGCTTCTCTTCCCCCTTTTTTCCTAGACTACAAGTGTTAGAAGGACACAAAGCTGGACCCTGGGCTCTTTCTTCTTTTCTATCTACATCTCTCTTTGGATAAACTCCCATGGCTTTACATGCCATTAATAAGCTGATTTTTATCTCTGGCCCAGACCTCTCTTCTGACCCCCGACTCACATATCCAATGGCCTACTTGACACTTCCACTTCTTGCAAGCATATCAAATTTAAATTGTCTAATACTGAACTAGATTCATAGCTCCCTCCCCTAACAAAAAGTTCAAGCTATTTTCTGTTTTTTTTTCCCCCAACTCAGTAGGTAGCACCATAGTTCACCCAGTTATTAAGGCCAGAAACCCAGGAATCCTCTGAGACTCTTCTCTTTCCTTCATCTTCACATGCAGCCCACCAAATAGTCCTGTAGGTTCCATTTGAATCAGTCACTTCTCTCCATCTTCACCATCCTAGTTGTAATCACCATTATTTTTCTGCCTCCCATATTAATCACTAAAATGTATGGCCCCAGAAAGGGAGTAGCTAGACAGGGTTCCGTTCTTACCTACAATCCATTTTCTGCACAGCAGCCAAATGAGCAATTCAAGCATAAATCAGATTATGTCATTCTCCTGATGAAACCTTCCAATGGTTTCTCACTGAACTAAAATAAAATTCAAAGTCCTTATCATGACCCACAGCCCTGAATGTCTGTCCCCTGCTTATTTACCAGACTTCATCTCACATTACCATCCTCTTATCTGTCCTCTTTGCTGTTTAGTTCCCCAAATATATATTTCCTGACTGAGGGCCCTTGTTCTTACGACATGGTCTTAGCATGGTTTGTTCTTCCCAATCCTTCAGCTCGCTCATTTTCAAATGCAACTCCTGAAAGGCCTTGTCTGACTACCCTATCTCCATCGCTTCCCTGTGAACCCTCCCTCAGCTTATTCTTTCAAAGCATTTTTTGTTCTGCAATTATTTGGCTTGCCTACCTGTTTATTACTAGGCTGTGGCTTTGTGAGGGCAGGCATGTGTAGCATGCTCACAGCTGTATCCCAGGGCCAGCACAGTGCCTGGCAAGGTATTGAGGCTAAAACCCATGTCTGTAGCTGAATAGTTGAATAGGTGAATGAATGAATGACTGGTGGGAGATGAGTTGAGGGTTCTAGGCTTTGGATGGATATTCCGATTAATACCTGTCCCCCCTATGCTCCTTCAGAGAGGCCACTGCACCCCAAGGAAAAGGTCCTAGAGCAGGCCCTGCAATGGTGCCAGCTCCCAGAACCCTGCTCAGCCTCCCTGCTCCTAAGAAAAGTCCCCCTGGCCCAGGCTGGCTGCCTCTTCACGGGTGAGCCTCCTTCCTCAACTCTTCCTCAACCCAGCATTCTCTAGGTCTCTTCCCCAGAACTGTCCACTCAGCATAGCCCATCTGTGCCCAGGTGTCCGGCGTGAGACCCCCCGGGTAGGGCTGTTGCGGTGTCGTGAGGAGCCACCCCGTTTACTGGGAAGTCGCTTCCAGGAAAGGTTCTTTCTGCTGCGTGGCCGCTGCTTGCTACTGCTCAAGGAGAAGAAGGTGAGGCCTGGGACTAGAGGGGTGGGATGCTGAGTGGCCATGTAGCCAGAGCCGAAACTATACTAATTCTCTAATTCTTCAGCCCCTATTCTCACCAGACTCTTTTGCTTCCCCAATGATTTCTCTGACCCTGTGATCACATGCCCCAATGTTTCTATGACCTCTTGACCTCACTAATCATGACCTTCTCCTCATGTCTCAACTTTACTCACTCTGTTCATATTCTCAGAGCTCTAAACCAGAACGGGAGTGGCCTCTAGAAGGTGCCAAGGTCTACCTGGGAATCCGTAAGAAGTTAAAGCCTCCAACACTGTGAGTTTTCTTCCCCAGCCCACACTTCTAAGGCCTTACTGCCATCACCCCGCTGGCTTTAATGGTCACCCAATCACTGGTCTCCTTTGCCTCCCAGGTGGGGCTTCACATTGATACTGGAGAAGATGCACCTGTGAGTACCTCCTGGCCTGGCTTCTCCTCTGGCCCAGCCCTGCATCCTGTCCCCTTTCCTCCTCCTTTCCTTCCACCATTCCTCCATACCTATAGCTATGAATCTTTCTCTCTTCTAAAATCCACTCTAATCACCCACAGTTACTTGGCCTGCACTGATGAGGATGAGATGTGGGATTGGACCACAAGCATCCTTAAAGCCCAGGTGAGGGGAAGGAAAAGGCTGAGGGCTGGTTCTGTGTCCCCTGGACCCCCTAATACCTCGCAGTACCTCCCAAGTCCACCAGTGTCAACTGCTCATCCTCTCACCAGCATGATGACCAGCAGCCAGTGGTCTTACGACGCCGTTCCTCTTCTGACCTTGCCCGTCAGAAGTTTGGCACTATGCCCTTGCTGCCCATCCGTGGGGATGACAGTGGTGCCACCCTCCTCTCTGCCAATCAAACTCTGGTGAGACTGCCTCCTCCATCCTGCCTAACCCCCACCTGATCCCTGCCCTTACCCTTGTCACACCGCAGGAAAAGGGGTGTGCCTGCCAGCCCAGTGCCCCTCTCTGCTCACTGTGATCATCTACTCTATCTTCTCTGTGCCCCTACTCCCCACTTCCACCTCCTGTTGCCAGGCCTCACTGTGTCTCTGTGTCTCTCCCTCCCCTCACCCCCCCCAACCTGTGCCCAGAGGCGACTACACAACCGGAGGACCCTGTCCATGTTCTTTGTGAGTACTGTGCCTGCTCCAGCTATGTGCCTGCCAGCCCTGTGTTTCTCTGTGTTACTGGAGCCCTGGGTGTTCTATGTGTCTGATGGGATGCAGGTTATCAGGGTATGTGTGGGTGTGGCAGAGAGCCAGCAAGCCAGCATGAACAAGGAAAATGAGGGATGGTAAGATGTCATGAGGAAAGGAGAAGTCATAGAATCTGAGAACTAGAAGGAGAGTGGTTAAGTGAATGCACTTTGGAGACAGACCTGAATTCAAGCCCCACCTCTAGCATTTCTTCACTGTGTGATTCTGGGCAACTTAACCCCTCTACAGCTCAGTTCACTCTTTTGCTGTGTAAGCCACTGCACAAGGTTGTTCTGAAATCATAAATATCAAGTATTTAGCAACATCTGGCCCCAAGGGCTCAATAATGTTACTGATTAATAATCCAACAACACAGCTGAGTGTGGTAGCTCATGCCTGTGATCCCAACCACCCAGGAAGCTAAGGCAGGAGGATTACAAGTTCAAGGCTAGCCTAGGAAGACCATGTCTCAAAATAAAAATAAAAAGGGTTGGGGGTGTGGCTCAGTGGTAGAGCACTTGGGAGTACACTCAAGGCCCTGAATTCAATTCCCAGTAACACACACACACACACACACACACACACACATCTAGTAACTCTAACTCTGTGCCTTCTCCCTGCTGCTCCATTCCCATATAGCCAATGAAGTCATCCACAGGGTCTGTGGAAGAGCAAGAAGAGCTAGAGGAGCCTGTGTATGAGGAGCCAGTGTACGAGGAGGTAGGGGACTTCCCTGAGCTCACTAAGGATACTTCTACTTCTTTCTCTACCACACGGGAGTGGACAGCCAAGCCAGAGACCCCCTTCACCAGCCAGAAGTCCTTTGATCAACCCCTTCTTTCCAAGACAAGCACCCTGAGCCAAGAGGAGAGGCCACCGGATCTCCCTCCAGGGCCCCCATCCAAGAGCAGTCCCCAGGCACGGGGATCCCTGGAGGAGCAGCTGCTTCAGGAGCTCAGCAGCCTCATCCTGAGGAAGGGAGAGACCACTGCATGCCCAGGAAGCACTTCCCAATCACCCAGCCCCCAATCACTCAGCCCCACTAGCCTTGCAATACAGATATCCAGCTTCCCCACCCAGTCCTCCTGCACTTCCAGTTCACCCTCCAGCCAGCCCCTCACATGATCCTTGGAACAGCATCTGAGGGGATAGGTACCCAGTGGAGGACCTAGGCTCTTACCTTGGTAGATACTTCTGGGAACTTTCTCTACTCTGGATGGAAAGACTCTAGAACCCAGTGCACTGGATGAGGCACTGGAATGGAGGGCCCTAGAGAACGTGTGTCTCAGGGAAGATCAAGGCCCCATCCTGGGCCTCAGCCTGTTTATCTGTACCATGAAGTTACTGAAATAAGGAGAACAGTAAACAACAAACTGTTGTTTGGAGCTATAAGCTCCATGTATTTTTCCTCAACAAGGGTAGCTCCTGCTTTATATATTTGATAGGTAGAGGTTCTGTGAGAGATTTGGGATAAAAGAATGGTTTTAGTGCATTAAAGAAAAAAACAGGTTTGGAAGCCAGAGGCCTGGATGATGTCCAAGTCTATTCTATTCCACTTCCTACATTCTGGGACTACTCTGAAGCTCTGGAGTGGGGAAATTGATTGGGGTTGGGAGCTGGGGCAAAGGGGAGCCAAGAAAGGATGGGTCACTATTAATAAATCTTGGAACCAAATGGCTAAAAGAATGATCTTTTATTCATTCATTCAACAACTATGTATTGAGCACCTAGTTGGTTCCAGGTCTGGGAATATAGTATGGACAAAACAAATAGGGTCCCTGCTCTTATGAAGCCTCCACTGTAGAGGGAAAACAGAAAGTGCACAAACAAATATGTGGACATGTGAGTTTAGTTCTGTGAAGAAAATAAACCAAATGAAGACCTTGAGAGAGAGTGTGAAGGTAGCCTTTACACTGGGTGGATGGGGAATGAAGGCCTCTGTGAGGAGCTGAAACAATGGTAAGAGGCCAGATAAGTGGAGTGCTGCAAGAAGGAGCTTTGGAGAGGGCAAACAGCACTTTCAGTGAGCAGAGACATGACCTGGTGTGAAGGACAGCAAGGATGCTGGAGGACAGTGAGTGGGTAGCAGGAAGAGAATGTCAGCGGAAGTGGGAAAAATGAACAGGGGCCCAATCATTATAGCCTTGTAGGCCATGGATTCTATTTGGATTTCAGGCATTTGGATTTTGTTTTGAAGCAACTGTGTTTTAAGCAAGAAAAGGATGAGATTTTCTCTCTCCACTTTAGGGAAAAAAAAGTCAACCACTGGCTACTGTATGAACAGTGGGTTATATGAGAAAGCTTGTAAGCAAGGAGGCCAGGTATTAGTCCAGAAAATGGAGTAGGATGGTGGCCTTGGAGGGATGTGGATCAATAGGACTGTGGGATTTTTTGTTTTTGTTTTTAAATAGAAATTATAGGACTTGCTGATGGATGTGGGGGTAGGAGAAAGAGCACACTGACTCCCAGTTTTTTACTTTCCTAACTGGAAGGAGTGTGGCACCATTGAATACATGGGGAAGGATCAGGTTGAAGGGGCATTTAAAAAAACTTGTGGTACCTTGAATACATGGGGAAGGATCAGGTTGAAGGGGCATTTAAAAAAACTTGTGTTACCTTTTTGATACTAGGGAAAGTGTTAGTGACAGCTGGATATGTGAGTCTGAAGTTTTGAGCCACGTCAGTGGAGTGGGGACCAGGACGTGGGCCAAGGGGGGGGCTTAGGTGTGAGGAGAATGAAGAAAGGGGATAAGGATCCTCAAAAAGCAGTGCTAGGGCTGGTAGATCTTGGGCAGAGTCTGGAGAAGGAAGACCCTAAAGGTGACAAGGGCTTTCTGGACCATAAGGCCCCACGTGCATCTCCCAAACTCACGTCCCTTCCTTAGTATCTGTCGGTATCCAGTGGGGCCCAGGATGTACCAGCCTTTTCCTTTGGGTCTGTTTCATTCTTGACTCCAGGCATCTTTCTCACCCTGCTCTCGCTGGCTTTTCCAGTTTAGCGGGAATTAGGAAAAGGTCTGGGACCAGCCCTGTCTCCCTTCGTCAGACATATCTTCGCTCAGGTGTTCAATGACTCAGTTTCCCTGGTCACCTATTGAGTTCCTCGCCACTCCTCACCCTTACCACGGGGACTGGTGATATGCGTATGTAAATGAATGACTAGAAATAATTACAGGCTGAATCAGTGGCTACACTTGAAATAAAACCCAGGCGTCTTGACTCAGAAACCCGGGGTTCTCCCTACAGCACAGCGGACGCAGCGTCAGCCCCGCGGCCCGGACCCTTCCGGAGTATTCGCAGCAACAACAGAGGTTCAGCGACTCCGCGGCCCCCACGAGCTTCCGTGCTCTGCGCGCAGCCGGACAAGGCGTAGGCGGAGCGAGGGCGGAGCTGGGCCAGATCTGGGGCGGGGCCTCGCCGTGGGCGGGTCTTTGTCGAGTTCCGGAGTCGAGTCGCTGGCTGTCTTAACCAGAGTGGAGATGCAGCCGCCGCCCCGAAAAGTGAGATTGGCCTGGGAATGGGGACTTTTGGCGGTCTGGGGGAGCGGAGGGAGTCCCGGGGATAACTGACCCCGGGTAGAAGACCGGGAGTGGGAAGGGGTCAGAACCCAGCCCAGAAGTAACCAAGGAAACAGCTCAGCCCCCTCCCCGGCCCCGCCCCCTCGCCGCTCCCTGTGCGAAGTGTTTTTTAGGTCCCCACCCCTGGGGTCTTCAACTTCCCCTCAATCCTACAGGTTAAGCCCGCCCAGGAGGTGAAGCTTCGCTTTCTGGAGCAACTGAGCATCCTTCAGACCCGGCAGCAGAAGGAGGCCGATCTGCTGGAGGACATCAGGTAGCCCCTGACCCCTCTTTTTTACTCACCCCTACCTTTGCTACAGCACGTACCTCTCCTCCCCCAACATACTTTTGCCGGGTCGGGGAGAGGGGCAGGGACTAAGAGCTCTCCAACCTACCCATTCAGGGCCCTCAACCTAGGCCTGCCTCTCCAGATACAAGAGATAAACAGGGACCCTCCTTCAAACCCTTTGACACCACATCACTCACTCTACCCATGGCCTACAATCAAGCTTAGGGCAGAAACCCCTCCCTCTTCCAAACCTGTTGGAAAGCTGGCAAACACCATACCCAGGCCCTTGTCAGTCCTCTTCTCCAAGCCCACAGATGGTTCTCCAGGGGTGGGAAGATCCTGGGGCTCTGAGCAATGAGGCTGCCTGTGTTGCAGCTGCCCGAGGTGATCTCAAGGACTCTGTCTCTTCCGTCTTATTCCCTCTGGGTCTAGCCACATTATGGGATGGCTCCCCTTTTTCTCTTGCTCAGGCAGAGGAGAGGATTGAGGGTGGTAAAACAGGAGGAAACAATCCCCTTTACCCCACCCCCAATCTCCACAGATCTTACAGCAAGCAGAGGGCAGCCATTGAACGGGAGTATGGGCAGGTATGGGACTCTTCCTTGGACTTTCCCTCTTGTTTTAGCCTCCTTTACACCACCAGCAATGTCCCTCCCTTACTGTGCTCAAGAAGAAATGCCTAGAGTCAGGAAGACTTGTATCAAATCTCTGAGGTGCTACTTACTAGTTGTGTGAACTTGGACAAGTTATTTTATATTTCTTGGCCTCAGTTTTCTTCTCTGTAAAATGGGGATAACAATAATACCTTACCTTTGGGTAGGGTTGTTGTAAGGATTAAATAAGGTAATAAATGTAAGGCAGTTGGCAAAGCAAGTGACGCATATTGTGTATCCAAGAATGGTATTATTATACTCTGGTTCTGTATTCTCCCAGTTGGGGTGGGTCTTCAAAAAAACTGGGCCTGTGATGGCTTTCTCACCAGGCACTCCAGAAACTGGCTGGGCCATTCCTGAAGAGGGAAGGGCAACGCAGTGGGGACATGGACAGCAGGTGGGTCTAATGGTGGGGGAAGGCTGCAGGGACCAAAAAGTGATGGGGAGCTTAGCCTTAGAGACCTGTGGGGATGAAGGCCTAGTGAGGGGGGAGGGCACGTGAGCTGCAGGTAGAGCTGACACAGCAGCAGGAGAGGAGCTGACCCAGCAAGGACACTGTGGGTGGGGGCGGAGGGCAGGAGTGATCCTGTGGTTGAGCTAATGGGCTGATCGATTGATGGGCTCCCAGACAAGTGGGGGAAGGAAAACACTCTTGTGTCTCATGGTGTTGGTGGGGGGTCTGATGAAGCTGTGGAGTGCTCCCCTCTTCAACACAGACCTTCTCTGGGGAGGGGCAGGACAGTGTTTGGTGCCTGGCGCTGCTTGCTGGATGCCACCGTGGCTGGGGGCCAAACCCGGCTCCAGGCGTCTGATCGATACCGTGACCTAGCGGGGGGCACAGGGCGGAGTGCCAAGGAGCAGGTGCTTAGGAAGGTATGGCTCAGTGGATGGGGTGAAGGAAGAGCTGGCTCGGCATTGGAGGTAGTCTGGGTCAAGATTTTCTGTGTCCATGCCACTAGGGAACAGAGAGTCTGCAGAGGGTGCAGGCAGAGGTGCTGCAGTCTGTCCGGGAACTGAGCCGAAGTCGGAAGCTGTATGGGCAACGGGAGCGTGTATGGGCTTTGGCACAGGAGAAAGCAGCTGATGTCCAGGCCAGGTGGGCTCATGAACAGTTAGTAGGCCAAAAGTTGGGGTATGGGGAGGTATGGGGTAGAGTCAAGGCATCAAAGCTGGGTCTGATACCTATTCCTGTTCCATACTTGCGCAGGCTGAACCGAAGTGACCATGGGATCTTCCACTCTCGGACCAGTCTCCAGAAACTAAGTTCTAAGGTCTGGGGGATGAGGACCTGAGTGGGGGCAGAGGGACCTAGTGGTTTGGAATCCAGTGTCATAAGCATAAGAGCCTGGTGGGATCCAGGCTCCTCTACTTCTTAGGTGGTTGACCAAGATTCATTTACTTATTTCTCTGAGCCTTATTTTCTTCATCTGCACAATGGGAATAATCCCTTCTTTTTGACTCCTTTAATATGAGTTTATTGAGGACTTCTGTGCACTAGGCACTGTTCTACCCTCTAGGGATACAGTAAGGAACATGACCATGGAGTTCCTGTCCTCACAGCCTGGTCGAGGGAGACACAGTATATAAACAAATAATCAGATGAAGATGGAAATAAAACAAGTTGCTCTGATGAAGGGTAAAAACGGGTGAGATTTAGAGAGAAGTCCTCTTTGAACAAGTGGCCCGAGTGTCAAGAAGGGGCCAGCCATGAAAGATCTAGAGGGAGAACATTTCAGAGAGAGGGAATGGTGAATGGAAAGGTCCTGATGTGTGCTCAAGGAACTGAGAGAAGACTAATGTGCCTGGAGCCCTGTAAGGGGACAGCAGTTAAAAAGAGGTCAGAGAGGTTTCAGGGCCAACTCATGTTAGTCTACTACCCTACAGTAGATCACTATAGGGAAGTTTGGATTTTATTTTAGATGTATGTAGAAACCATTACGGATTTTGAGCAGGAGTTGTATGTGAAATTTTTAGTATAGTACCAGGCAAACAGTATATCTTCAATAATGTAAGAATTCATTCTGGATCTGGGTTCTAGGTTGGCCTTGGATCCAGGGCTCTCTGTTGACACAAATTTTCCCCTCCTAGCTGTCGGCCCAATCAGTCCAGTACTCCCAGCAGCTGAGAGCAGCCCGCAATGAGTACCTGCTCAACTTGGTGGCCACCAATGCCCACCTTGACCACTACTACCAGGAGGAACTGCCAGCTCTGCTCAAGGCCAGTCCTCACCCAGATCACCCCTATCCCTCAGCAAGTAGGGAGGATCCCTGTGCTTCCACTCCCCATGAGGCTGGCTGGTGCCAAGGACCTAGCCTGCTTAAAGAGGGTAGAAGACACATACTTGGCTTCTGGCTGCCTATCACATAGGATACTTAACTTCTTTGAACCTCATATTTCTCATCAAGGTTAACCCTAGTTCTGCCCACCTTGTGACACTAATGAGATTCAAGGAAGAGAATGGATGTGAAAGTGGTTTTTAAACTGTTAAGTGGAGCTATGGGTATAGCTCAGTGGTAGGGTACTGGCCTAGCATAGCCACTGACATCCTGTCTTCTCAGACAACATCCCCTCTACTCCTCTTTCTAATGGGGAGGAAGAAGTGAGAAGGTAGAGGGTGGATACAATTGTTCAGGATTTAATACCTAACACCACAAAAAAAATAAATAAATTGGTAAGTGGTATACATACATGAGAGCCTATAATTAGAAGCAGAAATAATGTCTTACTGCTCTCTTTCCCATCCCTCATGTCCACCTCCCACCCAAACCTGGACAGTGAGCTTTTGCTCTGTAGTAGAGGTCTGAGGGAAAAGTATCTTGGGGTTCTCTCCAGGCCCTGGTCAGCGAGTTGTCAGAACACTTGAGGGACCCTCTGAACTTACTGAGCCGTACTGAGCTGGAAGCTGCAGAGATGGTCTTGGAGCATGCCCGCCTTGCAGGGCAGGCAACCTCCCAGGTGAGGGTTAGGAGCTGTGAGAGCTCCCTTAGAGGTCCTTTTAATTCTTATCTCTCAGTAGAGATCTTCCTATTGAATATCTGTCCCTTTTCTTCTCACTTTGACCTTCTCCTTCTAAGAGGTGCTGGGGACAGAATTGGAGAGGAGGCCAGTGAGTGGGCCACCATGTCTTTTCCCACCCCCAGGTAAACTGGGAGCAGGATGTGAAGCTGTTTCTTCAGGAGCCTGGAGTCTTTTCCCCTACCCCACCTCAGCAATTTCAGCCAGCAGGGGCTGATCAGGTGAGACTTCCCTTCGGGTTGAAACCAAGCCAAATATAATGAGACTGGTTTAGGCCTCCTGTCTCATTATTCTTGTCCTGGTACTAACTCAGGAACTATTAACTCGGAATACCAGTTCACCTCTCTTTTACCAGGACATAAAAACACATCCCATTTCACCATTCAGTCACTTCACTTCCTTTTTCTTCTACATATCCCTCAACTTGGATCCTGTTCCTGAGACTCTGTGTGTTTCTGTCCATACAAATGCATACCAGTGTTCACAGACACAGATGTGTGCCCTCACCTTTGTCCATTTCCTTCGAGTTCAAGATAAAGAGAGGTAAAAAGAAAACTGGAGAGAAGGATGATCTCAGGTATTCCTCACATCACCCCTGTCCCATTCAGGTGTGTGCCCTGGAGAGGGGAACAGGAGGTATGGCTGGGGAGAGCGGCCTAGAGAAAGAGATCCAGCGCTGGACAAGCAGAGCCGCCCGAGACTACAAAATCCAACACCATGGGCATTGGGTGAGGTGGGGGTTGCAGGTGTTGTGGGTGAGCAAGAATTGCTAAAGATGGGGATCCTAGAGACATTGGTGTTGTCATGGGACTGCAGACAGGATGGGAAGGAAGGGCACTTTAACATAACAATATAACTCAGTAATTAAGAGCAGTGTTTACAGCGAGGCTGACCTGGGTTCAAATTCCCTTCTGTTGCTTCTGAGTTTTGTAATCCTGTGTAAGGGAATGAATGACTTCACCTCTCTGGATTTCAGTTTCCTCATCACTACAGTGGGGCCAAAACTAGCACCCACCTCCAGGGAAGATTAAATGACACAATGCGAGTAATGAAACTAGCAAGGAACCAGGCCCAGAGTAAGTTATGGCCCACAGTATCACCACCCACTCCTCTCTTCCCCACCAGGTACTGCAGCGACTGGAGCAGAGGCGGCAGCAGGCTCCAGAGCGTGAGGCCCCAGGCATAGAACAGCGACTACAGGAAGTGAGGGACAGCATCCGTCGGGCACAGGTGAGGCATAGTCCTAGGCTTAGAGCCACTAAGATTCTATCTCCTCAGCAACACCCCCTCCATTCCTCTTTCTGATGGAGAGGGGGAGGTAAGGTGGCAGAAGGTAGACATAATTGGCCAGGCTCTACTAACTCTCTTCCACTTCGTGCCAGGTGAGCCAGGTGAAGGGGGCTGCTCGGCTGGCCCTGCTGCAGGGGGCTGGCCTGGATGTGCAGCACTGGCTGAAGCCAGCCATGACCCAGGCCCAGGATGAGGTGGAGCAGGAGCGACGGCTCAGTGAGGCTCGGCTGTCCCAGAGAGACCTCTCCCCAACGGTGAGCTCCTCCCCAATCCTAGCTGCACATACCCAGGAGGGTGAAGTTCCCCACTGGAAGGCAGGCCCTCTAAAATGGGATGACAATGGCACTTAACTCAGAGGGCTATTGTGCAGCTTAAATGAGACCATTTATATAAGTCTTTGCATGATTTTTGGCAAAGAGAATCCTCAGTAACCATTTATTGTGAGGATAAAATGATGGTTAAGAACTCAGGTTCTAGCCAGGCACAGCGGCACACGTCTGTAATCCCAGCTACTCAGGAGGCTGAGGCAGGAGGATCACAAGTTTAAGGGCAGCCTCAGCAACACAGTGAAAACCTATCTCAAAAAATAAAAAGGGCTGGGGATATAACTCAGTGGTAAAGTACCCCTGGGTTCAATCCCACTACCAAAACAAAACAAAAGAAAACAAAAAACTCAGGTTTGGGCTGGGGTTATAGCACAGTGGTAGAGCACTTGCCTAGCATGTGTGAGGCACTGGGTTTGATTCTCAGCACCACATATAAATAAAATAAAGGTACACTGACAACTAAAAAGATATTTTAAAAAACCCCTCATTTAAAAAAAATACTTCTGGAAGTATTCTGTAAATGGTTTGGGTATCAGCCACTCCACTCCCTAGCTGTATAATCTTAGAAAATGACTTTTCTGAGCCTCATTTTCTTTAAAAATAAAAAGAGGTTAATGGTTATGCAAATTATGAAGATTAAGTGAAACAATATACATCAGATAGTTAACATGTACTGGGTATACTTTTAAGCACTTAGTTGCTTTAGCTCTGCTATTATTTAGTATCATCCGGCTCTGTGTGATTTTGGTTGTGAGCTATGATGATTGGTTCAGGGGTACTATCTTGGAGGAGGACCCCTGGTGTCCTTTTGAGGTAGGATGGAGAAGGGGGCCCCATAATGATGTCTGTCCTCTGCCCCTCTCCAGGCTGAGGATGCTGAGCTTTCTGACTTTGATGAATGCGAGGAGGCAGGGGAGCTCTTTGAGGAGCCTGCCCCACCGGCCCTAGCCACCAGGCCCTTCCCCTGCCCTGCACATGTGGTGTTTGGCTATCAGGTATGAATGGGAGTGGGGACTTCATATGGGTAACCATAAAGGACAGCTAAATCCTGAATCCTTCCTTGTGGGGCTTAGGCAGGGCATGAGGATGAGCTGACCATCACGGAGGGTGAATGGCTGGAGGTCATAGAGGAGGGAGATGCTGATGAATGGGTCAAGGTACGTATGGGACGCTGGGTTCTGATCATGGGTTGGGGGCAGTGGGAGGACCTCTCTTTGGTTTACAAGTATCTACCCAGGCAAGCTAGAAACATAAGTAGAGGACAGCCAGGGCCATGGACTGCCGAAACAAATCTGATACTTGTTCACATTGCTGGGTGAGCAGGCTCGGAACCAGCATGGTGAGGTGGGCTTTGTCCCTGAGCGGTATCTCAACTTCCCGGATCTCTCCCTTCCCGAGAGTGGCCGTGACAGTGACATTCCCTTGGGTGTAGAGCCCACAGGTAAGAAAGACAAAATCTGGGCCTGGGGTCCTGGATATGAATATGAATTATTGGGTGGTTATGGTCCTGGGATGTCATGGTCCTAGGGTACTGCCACCCATTTCCTTCTCTTACCATCTCTCCTGGGCTTCTATAGCATTCCTCGCCCGCGCACTATATAACTACACGGGACAAAGTGAAGAGGAGCTGAGCTTCCCAGAAGGGGCACTCATCCGCCTGTTACCCCGGGCCCAAGATGGAGTAGATGATGGCTTCTGGAGGGGAGAATTTGGGGGCCATGTTGGAGTCTTTCCCTCCCTGCTGGTGGAGGAGCTGCTTGGTCCTCCAGGGCCACCCGAACTCTGTGATCCTGAACAGGTGAGAATTCAGTCTCCTTGGCTCCCAGCTACCTCTGGGTAGATCCTCACTCTAAGAAGGCCCCATATTCATATTAATGCCTCAGCTTCTTCCCAGTTTTACCTCCTATGGTAGTTTGGGCCTTCCCATCTCTCCTGAGCAGACAGAGAAAAGGGAAATCAAAGGAAACTTCTCATAGGAGTTTGGAGGACTTTAGTGGTGGATAGACCTGAGTTCAAAATTTTCTATTACATGACCTTGGACAGTGACTTAACCTCTCTGAGCTAGTTTCCGCATGTTTAAAATGGAGATAATAATACCTGCTTTAGCAGGCTCACTATCATGACTAGAGATAATAAATGTAAAGCCCTTAGCACCATGGCACACTGGAGATGCTTAAATTGTGATGCCTATTGCCATAAGACAGCATGAAGAACATGATTGGGAGTCAAGAGACTTGGGTTCTAGCCAGCACTATGCCACTAACTCCATGAACTTTTGACAGATGGCCCAATCCGAATCTCACTTCTAACATGATCATAAAAATGCCTACCTCATGGGGTGGTGAGGATAGAATGAATTAAGGTATGTGCAGTACTAGCAGAACACCTAGACATAGTAAGTGTTCAGTACATATTGACTGTTGAAATAGACATCAGTTATAACCCCTACCTAAATACAAGCATTTGGTCATTTTCTGTATTGGAAAGTGAGAGGACAGGAATCGAAAGTGGGATGAGAGGAATAATTGGTGAAGCCTTCTTACATGCAAGGAATAACTCATGCCCACCCTATCTCCAGACACTGCCATCCCCTTCTCCTCCCAGTTTCTCCCCACCTGTACCCACCTCTGCCTTGGATGGACCTTCTGCACCTGTCCTGCCTGGAGGTAAGTAAAGGAAATTGAAAGCTCTGGGAGAATAAGAAATGAAAAGGAGGAATCTTGGACTCTGTTCATACTCCACTCCTGTGTGCCCTCAGTGCACCCACCTTCCATTCTTTGGTACCTTGACCAGAGATGATTATATAGCAGCTGCCAAATAAGTGACGGGGAGAAGAGCATGGGCTTTGGAGCCAGGCTGGCCTAGTTCAAACCTTGCTGTCACTTCCTAGTGTATAACTTGAGATGGGAAGTTTAACTTGTATGGCACTTGGTTAATGTGCTTTAAAAAGTGAAGAGACAGGTACTACTTTATTAAATTGTTTAAGAGTTAGAAAATGTGCCTATAGAGTATACAGCATTGTGCTTGGCACATAATAAACGTATAAATAGTAGCGATTTTATCACTATTATTATTTTAAAAAATAAGCCATATTCTCTGTGTTCTTCCAAAATGCCTTTGTTCTTAGTTGTCTTGAACCCTGAAAATACCTAACTTTGCTGTCATCCTTTTTCCTCTTGACATTCTTTTTTATTTTTTGTGGTGTTGGGGATTAATCCCAGGCACCTGTGAATGCTAGGCAAGCACTCTACCACTGAGCACACCTCTGGTCTCCACCCCAACCCCTTCCTTTTGCCTCTGGGAATGCTCACCTTTTCTAAAACCTTCTGGAATTTAACACTTCCTTCATAGCCACTGTCCCTGATCCCCTGAAATCACTGCCATCTCTAATACCTCTAGTTCACCTTGAATTACTTAACACTTAGACATTCATTGTGTTTGTTCATGTTTCATTACTGGGTATCTAAGAGCATTGGGAGGTGGGCAGAGCTGTGTATCCCACCTTCCATTCTTTGGTACCTTGACCAGAGATGATTATATAGCAGCTGCCAAATAAGTATTTGTTGAGAATAAATGAATTGATGGATTTTACAGCTCAGGTTGGTGACTATTAATTCAGCAAATTCTTATAGAGTGCTATTGTCCTAAATGCTAGAAATGTAGCATTGAACAAAACCTGAAGACTGACTATGGTTCTTGTTTCCAGATAAAGCTCTGGACAGCTCTGGACCCTTAGACTTGATGGCACCTCGACTCAGGCCGGTAAGGGGCCCTGCCTTGGAGGGGACTGTGTGCACAGGGTTCATTCCAGCTGGTCTTGTGTTGTCTACTAGGCTGAGGGAATGGACAGGGAAACTACTGAGAGAGGACTCTGGAGAAGAACTAACTGTGCATTTCCCTCAGATGCGTCCGCCACCTCCCCCGCCGGCTAAAGCTCCAGATCCTGGCCATCCAGATTCCCTCACTTGAAGCTGGGGTATCACTGCCCCCAAGCAATGATGCTGCCCTATCTCCATGATGTCAGAGACCACCCCTCAATGATCCACAGCCACACAGCCAAAAGCTGGAATCTTTCCCACATCTACTTTCATCTCCAGGGTTAGAAACTTCCCCTCTCCGTATTTTTGGGGCAAGAATCCATTTCTCCAGTTGTCCTCCTGCCATCTTTAGGGCTGTAACTACCCCTTCATCTGCCATTGCCCCATCAGAAATACCCTGAAATCTCGGGGCTAAATCTCATTCCCGAAGTCCTGACTGGCTCTGGTCCATCTCATCTCCACCCTGGCTCTGTAGCCCACCCCACTTTGGATGCCAGGGTCACTTGGGTTGGAGCCGGGACAGGAGCTAGCCTTGGGAGTCAGAAGGAGCCAGTATGCGAAGCAGCTGTAATGGTCTGAGCGGATTTATTGACAGTGAATAAAGGGTACGAAGGCCAAGCCAGGGCCTGGACCTCTTTTGCCAAGAGGGCAGGGAGCCTAAGGTGCTATTGCTTTCGGGCCCCACCAAAGGCAGGAACCTGGTCCCAGCTGCCATGCTCTATCAATATGGAGCGAGGTGTTGGGGAAGGCAGGCTAGGCAGCCTGTGGGCAGGTAGGGGAAGGGAAGGAAACCGAGCGTCCACGAGTGGAGGGACTTTTCCCAAGTTCCCTCAGCCTGAGACCGTGCAACTCCAGGCGAAAGTAGAGCTGGTCCCTCAACTGGGAGCAGTGCTGTCCAGTGAAGGGGAGGGCCTTCATGCCCACCTACTCCCTGACCCTGCCAGCTGGTGGTCCATCAGCACAATGAAGAATGAGGCTTGGAGACGAGGAAGGGGAAGAGTTGCTTCCTGTTTAAGCTGTGTCTTAGCTTTTCCCCAGGGGCAGCCCATCCTTCCCTGTTCTCTGGAGCACATACCCACTCCCCACCACCAGCCAAGGAATTTGTAGCAAGCACAGGCTTAACCTAGAGCTCACCCTGGAGTTTCAGGAGATGATGGGCTAAGTAATTTAGGTAGGGGGTGGGAGGACAAGATTATCTGATTTGGCGTTCAAACTCACCTCACATACCCCCTGCTCCCTGTGGTGGAGACACCTGAGAGAAAGGGGAGACATCAACAATGGGAACAGGAGGTGATTCATATCATTGCTCTCCAGAGTAAGAGGCAATAAAACTGAGCCCACTGAGCCCAGTGCAGCCCTGGCCGCGCCTTCATACCTGGTGATCTGAGGTGTCTGGTTTGCTTTGCTGTCCATTTGCCTCTTGACTGGGCAGCCTTGGACTTGGGCTCAGGATCCTCCCTCTGGCCCCCAGTGTTGGTTCTGCAGAGGTCCCAGAGTTCCCCTCAAGTGCACAAGGCACTAGGCTGTTGTCCTTGAGTCCTCCATTCTGCACTGGGGGACTGGCTAATGACTGGGGTTGTGGCTCCTCAGGGGGCAGCCTCTCAATGACAGGCATCCCTGTCCTGGGTAGCCTTCCACCAGACCCCTGACCAACTCCTGGGTCCTGCCCCCCACCAGAGCCCCAGCTTCTGTCCGTGGGGGAACCATCACGATGCTCATGCAGCCCATAACGCTTCTCAATGTGTGTCACCCGGAACCTGGGAGGGGAGAGAATACTGAGGCTTAGGACCACAACTCAAGAGGCTGCCTGGCATTCTCCTCTGACTACAGACATTCTAGGTTTTATGGCCACTTCCCTTTGGCCTAGGGTGGAAGAGGTCTTCTCAGATTGTGGGAAACACCATGCAGCCTGAACCCTGCTGCAGCTCCCAATCCAGCAGGAAAGAGCTAGGGCAACTGATCATTGGGGCCCCCACCTCAACCTCCCTTTCCTGGAGCACTCTGTCCCCACCTGCCCACAGAGAACACAGTGGTCTCTCCAGGTCGGGGACGGCTTTTTCCTTCCTTGGACCTTCCCTGACGAACAAGTGGGGGCCTCTTGTTGCGGCTGCAGTGGATGCAAGGGGCTGCGGAGCCCAGATGCACTGTGTGGTGATGGGAGGGAGCTCCATCCTGTATGCTGGAGGTGGCATCCACGCTGGACAGTAGGGGGAGGAGAGCAAAAATGATATTTCTATTCCCCTTCTTGTCCCATTTCCTCTGGTTCTTTCAGCATGCTTTTCATACTCCCCAAACCCCACTTTTCCCAGGTCCTAACATTATTTTTTCTAATAAATTTAATATTAAGTTATGAGTGACTATGTATAGTTTTTCCTTGTGGCCCTGTTTGCTAAAAAGAGGGCAATGCTTAAATCAAAAGAGTGGCCCTAGATGTGAATGTTGTTAGACTTGTGATATCTAGATGGGAAACATGGTTTGAAGGACTTGGAATTTCTATAAAATTTTTTTTTCCTATAAGTTAGCAAGCTTCCCCTCCCCCAAACCCCAAAACAATGATACTGGGAGGAGACTGTGCTGGAGGAGAGGGTACTCTCCAAGGCAAGCTAAGTCATGCTGGCCTTTGTTTCCAGCTCACCTGGAGAGCTGCACTGTCCCTTCTCCTTCACTGTCCCCCAGCATCTCCTTCAAGGCCTCAGCATTGGCTGAGGGGAGAAGGAAAAGAGGGAGTCAGTGGAGGGGGAGGTCAGGGCAAGAGTCAGGGTGGGAAGGAGCATTGGGTCAGCTACACCCACCTTCATTTTGGATGATGCAGCGAACAATCCTCTCTACTGTGTCCTCATTCACGTCATCATCCTCAGCTGAAGGATGAAAGAGGTTGGCAAGGAAATGGAAAATGAATCAGCTTTGGGGGAACATGACCTGATGGCCCCCATGGCTGATTCTCAAGACATCCATTTACCTATTTGCCATGATGGCTGGACTTTATTATTTCAGGGGCCAGAAAAGATGGGGGGAGGAAATAGGAGCCTAATACTACCATTAGTGAGCCCTTCCTGCCCATGCTTTCTCCAGCATTGCTTTCAGGGTGGTGTCACTCTACTTGCTGATTCAAGAATGCATCACTAGGCTTCCTGCAGGGTTGATCAGGGTTTGGCCTGGGTCTTTCAGCCAGAAAGGCAGAAAGAGGTGTGGAGAGAAGGGTAAGGGAGAAAGGTGACTGAGCCAAGTTTCCAGGCTCCTCACTCACGTGGCTGAAGCTGGGCATCGTCAGGCTCCGAGCCCCTAGACGTGCGGCACCGGTAGCCTTTCTTCTTGAGCACGTGGCAGATCATGAAGCCTACTAGGCCCATGAGGAAGAAGACCAGCACAAGCAGGAAGAGCATGTACAGCCCATGTTGGGGCGGCTCCAGGTCAGGCTGTGGTTCCGACATGAGGCCCTGGGGGGCGAGCGCGGGCCAGGGCGCCTCCTGAGTTTAGGGGGCTGCAGCTAGGGATGAGGGAGGGTTACAAATGGGGTCCTCGAGATCTGAAACAGACTTGCCTGCAGGCCCGGCCCCACCCCTAACCCAACCACAGGGAGCTGTCCGGGCCAAAGGTGCTAGTCAGCCAAGACCGCCTGAGGTTGCAGGCCAGACGGTGGCTGTGCAAGCCCTCTGACACAACCGGAGTCCCACTTCCCCGACGCCCAGAGCGTCCCCCTTTTCATCTGGCCCCGAGGATCCGTCCCTCCCAAGGACACTGCAGATCGAGATGGGACAAAATTCTTAGGCAGCGGGCGCAGATAACGCGCCTGAGTCAGCGTCCGCACCTCCTCCGCGTTGGCCTGAGCCAGGCCTCCTGCAGCCCCCTCCTCTCCCAGGTTTCTCAGATCCCTCCTCTCCCTTTAGGTTCCTCCCACCCAGACCATCTGGCCCACCCGGTACCGGTGGTTTTGTTCTGGCTCCGACTCCGGCTCGGGTTCCCGCTCCAGGGGCGTCCTAGTCCGGCTCGGGGCCCCCGTCGCCCTCCCGGCGTTCATCCCTTGATTCCTCCCCCTCCCCCCTACACCGCCTCACCGGCTCCGGGCTGTGGCTGCGGATACCGGTGCCGCGGCAAGCGGGGGGGAGGGAAGGATGGAGAGGGAATGCGGACTGGCTGGGAGCCGCAGCAGGCGGACCACTCCAGCCCTGGGGAATGGAGAAGGGAGGCGCCTCCGCCGCCACCCTGGGTTCCCAAATCCTTCTCTCCTTGCCCGCCCGGGACCAAGGGGCGGAGCGCAGGTGTGCGGGGCGCAGAGCGTGAGCCTTGCGCGCATGTGAGCGCGAGTGAGATGCGCGCGTGACTGCGCCGTCCCCCCCCCCCACCATCGGCGGGAATGTGCGGCGCCGAGTCTGGGTCCGCGTAGGGGACAGGAGGTCAGGCGGGGGTGCTCTCCACTGCTCTATCCGGCACGCCTGGCGTAGCTCCTGTCCTCAGTTAGCCTAGACGAGTGATAGCCAGGAATCTTTCCAGCGGGCTGGGGAAAATTGTCTTTCTGAGAGGGACACCGTGGCCAGATCTTCGGAGCTTCCTAGACAGATGACCACGGCCTGTTTCCCGTTTGGGGCAAGTGGTTGGACGGGATGGTTCGGCTTCCAGAAGATATCACCCCCCGCCCAGAAAGAATCCTAGAACCGATGCCACGGTCCCCAGCCCAAGCCGGGTAGCTCACGCCCCAGAATCTGGAACTAAGAAGCTAATCGAGGGGCGGAACTCCCGCAGGGGCGTGATGTGGGCACTATCTCAGAGAGGCGGGGCCTAACCTTCCCTGTTCCGCAGAGGCAGGCTACGTGCTTGCGTAGTACGCACGAGCCGGGGGCGGGGCTGGTGTCCGGCGGGCGGCGGAGGCGCGGGGCCTGGTCCCGCCGGCGCTATGGCCAAGACCGTGGCCTATTTCTACGACCCTGACGTGGGCAACTTCCACTACGGTGAGGGAACGGGTTTGTGCGCTAGGGGCTTGGACGCAGAGGTTTCGAGGCAAGAGCTGTAGCTTCAGGGATGAGAACTGACCAACTCTCTTTTCCCCACCCCCAGGAGCTGGGCACCCTATGAAGCCCCATCGCCTGGCATTGACTCATAGCCTGGTCCTGCACTATGGTCTCTATAAGAAGATGATCGTGAGTCCAGCTGGCGGGTTGGGAGCGAGCTGTGGCCTTAGGGATAAGTGGATTGGACCGAATGCACCAGGTGCACCCGCCCCTAGGGTAGGGGGCAGTTAGAAGTCGCCTGGAGCACTCCCTGTTTGCAGAGTTTGTGGGTGGGCATTCTCTGAGTTAATGGGAGTTACATTTTCACCTCAGGCTAGTCACCCTTTTGACATTAGGCACACCAGCCCTTGGTGTAGGGTTAGGGCGGTGTGAGGCCCTCTTGAAGACAAATGTGTTTCTTTCTGAATTTATTTTATTTCTTTCTTTCTGTATTTATTTTTGCAGTCCTGGGAGATCCAATCAGGGCCTTAGGCATAATAAGCAAGCTTTCTACCTATGAGCTACACTCCCGGTCCTCCCTGCCTTTTAGGGTGTGGTTAGTGTTGTGGCCTCAGGGGTGGGCGGGTCTGGATCTTTGTATATATCTCCTCCCACCTCTCACTACCTGCTAGGAGCTAGAACTTTAGGGACAGCTCTGCAGCCCTTTGGGTAAATTAGGTGTATATGTGTGGAGAACAGGAGATGCCTTATGTATTCCTTTTTCAACCTAGAGTACCTCTACATAGTATCTCTGTATAGTTAGGCTTAGTCATTGCCCAATCCTCCATCTCCCATATATATGCATACTATTTATCTCCAGCTTGGAATTTACAGCTGTGAAATGAGATAATAACAGATCTCACCCTTATGTATTTTGAGGGAAATGAGCCAACAATATGAGTGATCTCTGCTTTTTCTGAGGCACAGACAAGTGGATTGGTTGTAGAAAGACGGAGGTATTGTTAGTGCAATAATCTCTGAATCCCTTGAGATTATGTGCCTCTGTGTCCCTGCATGCATTTTCTAGGAGAAAAAAAAGCTCTTTCTTCTTGCCCAAATTTCAAAGAGGTTCATGAAACCTCCCCCCCCCCCAAGGACAATAAATCTTTGGTTTAGCACCTTGGATTTTAACTAGAAGATTGTTATATATCCCTTATGTCTGATTTCAGAATGAAGAACCCAAAGGGCAGAATCAGAGTCCAGGGGAGATGAGTATGGAGAGAACCAGGAATAGGAGATCCAGGGATCAGGGCAGGTGAATCAGGGTTCAAGGTTGAGAAGGTAGGAGAGGCTGGGCTGGAGGTGGAAAGGAGAAGTGGTTTACATGGGTCGTTATCAAGACCATTAACAGGAGCTTCTTTTCTTCACTGACCTTTATCTCATAGAATAACAAGGATTGGGATTGTTGTATGTGGTTTTGGGCAATCTCCAGGGCTGGGCTCAGTGTGGCGGGTCTCAGCCTCATCAGTGGGGATGATCCTGCTAGGTTCATCTTGTTTCTCCATCCCAAGGTCTTCAAGCCATACCAGGCCTCCCAGCATGACATGTGCCGCTTCCACTCTGAGGACTACATTGATTTTCTGCAGAGAGTCAGTCCCACCAACATGCAGGGCTTTACCAAGAGCCTTAATGCCTTCAACGTGGGCGATGACTGGTGAGGGAGGGGAACACTTGGATTTGGGGATGTCAAGCACTTTGGTGTGAGGCCCTTCAATGAGGTTTTGTAATAGCACTGGGAAGATATGAGGGGGGGACCTACTTGTCAGTGAATCATCATTCGCTCATTTATTTATTCAGTAAATATTTATTGGTGATTTACTTGAGGCCAGGCCCTGTACTAAGTGTGAGGGATGCAATGATGAACAATAACAGCAAAATTTTAATATTAATCTGAATATTAAATTAGATCTGAAAAAAAAAAAGAGGAATTAGGGGAAAGGTGTTTGTCAGCCGAGGGAAGGGATGTATTGGGTAATAGAGACAACATGTCTGGTAGAACAAAGTATAACTCATTTGAGGAACAGAAAAAGCCCAAGTGCAGCTGGGCATGGTGGCTTGCACCTGTAATCCTAGTGACTTGGGAGGCTGAGACAGGAGGATCCCAACTTTGAGGCCAGCCTCAGCAACTTAGGGAGGCACTAATTAATTAGACTGGCTGGAGATGTGGCTCAGTGGTAAAGTGCCTCTGGATTCAATCCCCATTATTAAAAAAACGGAAGAAAGAAAGAAAGAAAAAGCCCACGGACAGAATATGAAAAGGAAAGTAATCTGATTAGAGGCTAAAGAGATAAATGAGGCCTTTTGAACAGCCCTGTTATGAATTGAGGTTTTTGTTCTTAGAATAGAGGAAAGTCATTAAAATGTCTTAAAAGGCAAGGGAGTGATATGACATGACCAGGTTTACATTAAGCTTGTAACGCATGTAGATGACTCAGGGTTAGATGCTGTGGAGAAGGGGGTGGAAAGTCATCCATGATCCTTGCTTACACTCTAATATACGTCCATGAAAAATAATAACCAAAACAGGTACCATGTACTCAATTCTATTTAAACTTTTTAAAGGGAAAGTTCAAACATTTCTGAAAGTAGAGTAGAACATGTATCTATCACATCATGTATCCATACCCCTCTTCAACTCTTTTTTTTTTTTTTTCTTTTTTGGTACTGGGAATTGAACCCAGGGGCACTCAACCACTGAGCCACATCCCCAGCCATTTTTATTTTTTATTTTGAGACAGAGTCTCACTAAATTATTTAGGGCCTTGCTAAATTGCCAGTGTTAGCTTTGAACTTGTAGTCCTTTTGCCTCAGCCTCCTGAGCCTCTGGGATTATAGGTGTGCACCACTGTGCCCAGCATATCTAGCTTCAGCTCTTATAAGCAAGTGGCCAGTCTTATTTCATCTGTACCCCCTTGTGTTAGATTATTTATCTCTAAATGAAACTTAAAAAAAATCTAAATCATACCTAAAGATGAATAGTAATTCCTCAATATAATCAAATATACAATCAGTATTCAAATATTGTCTCATCTCATATATTTTTATACAGTTTATTAATATCAGGATCTAAACAAGGGCCATGCATTGTGTTTGATTGATGGGACTTGAGACTTTTAGTCTGTGGCTTTTCCTTCTCCCCCTTGAATTTATTTCTTGATAAATAGGTTTTACAGATTGTGATCCTGTAGAGCTTCCTACAATGGCTACCATTTATTAAGTACTTATTTTGCTAGTATTATGCTGAGGGTTCCTAGTGTATCCTCTAATTCTCATGCCAACCTGGAGATATAATAGGCCTTTTCCTGATGTTTCACACAGATAAATGGAGATTTGGGGAAATTTAGGTAACTTACCACATTTCACGTAATTGGTCAGTGGTGGTGGCAGGATTCAGATCTAGAGCCCAGATTTGTTTTTGTTTTTGTTTTGTGGTGCTGCATCCACAATCTAAGAGTCCAGATTTTTGAACCACTAATCTATTTCTATGAAAGATCCTATTGACAGATGCAGTCCAAGCTGCCAGATAGAGGCCAGTTCCTTTTGCTGGCATTGAACACCTTCCCAATCTTATTCCCACACTCAGCTGCATAGGATCCCTTCCTGGAATGTCCTTGGATGTCCTGTTCAACTTTTTCACGGCCTTCTCAGCCTTCACAACATCTTCATACCAGCCCACAAAGCTCTGTCCTGAACATACTGCCTGCTTAATTAGTTTTGTCATATGCTGTCTTGGGAAGTTTCTTAGTTTTTTTTTTTGTTTGTTTGTTTTTGGTTTTTTTTGGTACTATGGTATTTTTGGTACTCAACTTTACTGCTGAGCAACGTCCCCAGCACCCCCCTTGCCCCCCTGCCCCCCCCTTTTTGGTGGCAACAATTTTTTTATTATAGTTTTAAATGATTTTATTATAGTTTTAAATGATTTTGCTTTCCATATAGAGAACAGTAATATTTCTACCCAGCCTTTTTAACTTTTTGTTTTGAGACAAGGTCTCACTGAGTTACTTAGGGCCTCCATAAGTTGTTGAGGCTGGCCTTGAACTTGAGATCCTCCTGCATCAGCCTCCTATGTCACTGGGATTATAGGCTTGTGCCATCATTCCCAGCTCTTTTTTGTTGTTGTTGTTCCTGCTGCTATTCCCGAGTTCATTTTCTAGATCTGGGAATGTGGAATCAGACTTTAGGCTTCAGCAGGAAACCTGTATATGCTCTTTGCATAGTTAGGGCATCTACCTCTGGGTTTCAGTTGTTCTGTCAAATTTAAACTATAGCTATGCTTGTCTATGTTTCAGAGGAGAATGAGGAATTTTCCTTCTTTTTTTTTTTTTCTTATGTGTGTGGTTCTGGAAATTGAACCCAGGGGTACTCTACCACCAAGCGAAACTCCCAGCCCTTTGTATTTTTTACTTTGAGATAGGTTCTTGCTAAATTGCCCAGGCTGACCTTGAATTGGTGATCCTGCTGTCTCATCCTCCCAAGTCACTGGAATTATAGGCACACACCACCATGTCCTGCTCCTTTTTATTTTCCTTTAATTAATTTGTGATAGTTTAAAAAGTAATCTAATCTAATATAAATAGCCAAATTTATTTACAAGGCTTTTGTGTGTGTGTGTGTGTGTGTGTGTGTGTGTGTGTGTGTGTATGTGTGTGTATGTATGTATGTGTGTGTATACGTGTACTGGGACTTAAGCCCAGGGATGCTTTACTACTGAGCTACACACTCAATTATTTATTTATTTACTGAAATAGGGGTCTTGCTAAGTTGCTGAGAGTCTTGCTAAATTGCCAAAGTTGGTCTCGAATTTGTGATCTTCCTGCCTGAGCCTCCTGAGTCACAAATTACAGGTACACACCACCACACCCAGCCAGTACAGGTTATTTTTTGTTGTTGTTATTGTTTAGTCTGGGGATTAAACCTAGGGGTGCTTAATCACTGAGCTACCGAGCCACATCCCCAAGCCTTTTTTATATTTTATTTAGAGACAGGGTCTTGCTAAGTTGCTGAGTCTGGTTTTGAATTTGTGATCCTTCTGCCCTACCTCCTGAGCCTCTGGGATTACAGATTTGCATCACCACACCCAGCTTTTATGAGTTTTTTTTTTTTTTTTTTTAGTTCTGGTTGGACACGATACCTTTATTTTATTTATTTATTTTTATGTGGTACTGAGGATCAAATACAGTGCCTTTTATGTGCTAGGTGAGTGCTGTACTGCTGACAACCCTAGGCCTCTATGAGGATTTTTTTTTTTTAATATTCTTAAGTTTTAAGTGGACACAATATCTTTATTTTACACTTATGCGGCGCAAAGGATCGAACCCAGTGCCTCATGCATGCTAGGCGAGCACCCTACCACTGAGCCACAACCCCAGCCCCTTTATGAGGTTATTAATGGGATTTTTTAAAAAAGCAATCCCAGACCTATTCCTCCTGTGCATAAATCTCTGTCCCCATGGCAGCCACTTTCAGCTCGAATATTTTTTCTGGTGCTTATCTTTGGATTTCTAAATGATATAATAAATTTACTGCTACTGATCTGTAATATTTAGGTAATACTTAATACACTAGGTACTATTTTAAATGCTTTGTAGCTATTTAGTTTCAACAAGTATATGGCAGGGTTTATTATTATCTCCTTTTTAAGGATAAGGACATTGAGACACAGAAAGGCTAAACAATTTGCCCAACATTACTAGCTGTCTGGCTTATAAATCTGGGCTTATAATTATACTCCCCTACTATATTACTTCTTGTCAATATTTCTTCCTTTATCAATTTTTAGATATCGTCTATAAGCTGATCGTATGGATATGGGCATTCTGTCTTCTCATACCATCATACTGGCTTCTCCCAGGTTCATAATGTAGCTATATCATAATTTTCAGTCACTATTCTGTTTACTTTATCATAACTACTATTCATTTGTTTTAGAACCAAATAGTAATAGTTAATTTATTTTCATATACAACTTTGTTTTTCCTGAAGCTAATAATTTCATTGCTTTTTTATTTACTAGTTTTTTAAGTATCAAACACTAATTATTTCCAAACCCTTAAGAAATTATAAAACTCCCTACATTCTGTTTTTCACATGGTTAAATGTGGCAGTTGTACTATTTTCTTGGATACCTAAAACTAGGGTTTTTTTTTTTTTTTTTTTTTTTTTGATGCTGGGCATGAAACCTACAGCCTTATACATGCTAGGATCATTCTCCACCACTGACCTTAAAAAATCCAAACTAGGGATTTTTTAAAATCTTTATTTTATTTTATTTATTTATTTATTTTAAGAAAAGAAAAATGGTTTTATTGCCTTGCCAGCAAAGGAGAAACACAGGGGACTCCTGTCCCAAGGGCTGTGATTCTCCAAACTAGGGTTTTTTAAAGGCATTTTGTTATTTTATTTTTTTAAGTGATGGTTAATGAAGGTATAATTTACATACAGTAAAATTCACCTTTTTTGTGTGTAACGTCTTGAGAGTTTAGAATGTCTCAAGATTCAGGATATTTCGCTTACCCCACAAAGATCCCTCATACCCTTTTATCATCAATGCCGTCTCTCCACCTCAGCTCCAGGCACCACTGATCTGACTCTATCCTATTTTGCCTTTTCCAGAATGTTATATAAATGAGTCACGGTATATAGCCTTTTGTATTTGGGTTCAATCCTTTTCTTTATATGAAGAATGAAGATAGCAATCATTTTAGCTAACATGTGGCTTATAGTGCCATAAAACGTGCTAAAAACTTTCCATGGTTTATCTTATTAGTAGTAGTATTTTGCGTATATAGGAATATAATTCTTTAAAATGTGTGACTGTCAAGGCTACTATTGAACATTATGTTAGAGTGTGGTACCTATAGAAGACTTAAGAAAAAAAATAGAATTCATGTTTTATCTCAACTTATTTCCTTTTTATTTTGGGGTACTGGGGATTGAACTCAGGAGCACTCAATCACTGAGCCACATCCCCAACCCTATTTTGTATTTTATTTAGAGACAGGGTCTCACTTAGTTGCTTAGTGCCTCAGCATTGTTAAGACTGGCTTTGAATTTGCCATCCTCCTGTCTCATCTTCCTGAGCTGCTGTGATTACAGGCATGCACCACTGCACCTGGCAACTTATTTCCTTTTTCCTTTATACTTAAGAACCTAGATGCTGAGCTGGGCATGGTCATGCACGCCTATAATCCCAGGGACCAAGGAGGGCAAGGCAGGAGGATTGCAAGTTTAAAGTCATCCTCAGCAATTAGTGAGGCCCTCAGCAACTTATCAAGACCCTGTCTCAAAATAAAAATTAAAAAGGGCTGGGGATGTGGTTTAGTGGTTAAGCAACCCTGGGTTCAATTCCTGGCACACACACACACAAAAATAACCTAGAAGCTATTTGCTTCTCTCCCAGCTAGGGCACAAACTCCCTAATATTTAAAAGCTTCTTTCTTTCCCATCTTGTGCTTTACACAGGGCTTGGCATTTGTTGAATACATTTGTAGATAATCAGGTGTTTAGGAAGGGGCGAGAGGGCTATCAGAAAATGGAGATTGGAGGAGTCTGGGGTAAGGAGGGAGTGTAACAAGGTGCAGGGCAGGACAGAGGCACAAGTGTTCTAACCCACTCCTATTCCCTGCAGCCCAGTGTTTCCCGGGCTCTTTGAGTTCTGCTCCCGTTACACAGGTGCATCCCTCCAAGGAGCAACCCAGCTGAACAACAAGGTGATGTATTCCCAGTTCTTGTTTCTTTCCTATGGGTCTGTAGACTCAGTGCTTTACCCTGACCCTGGGCTCCCAGCTTCAGGGGTGGGCAGAAGAGGACTGTGAGTTGGGTGTTTGTCTTTCAGATCTGCGATATTGCCATTAACTGGGCTGGTGGTCTGCACCATGCCAAGAAGTTTGAGGTGAGTGAGGATGTGATGGGGAAGACAGTGGCTACCTTAGGGTAGGCAGTCAGGATGACAGTGGGGGGCAAACAGAGGGATTGTTTCTCTATTTAAAAGACCACTGTCTTGCTATAGGCCTCTGGCTTTTGCTATGTCAACGACATTGTAATCGGCATCCTGGAGCTGCTCAAGTAAGTAGCCCAGGAGGAGATGGGGACACTTAAGAGGATCTCAACCAAGGAGGTCCCTCAGACAGCCCTGACCCTGACCCTGACCTCTCTCCTTCACCACTAGCTTCTCCTAAGTTCTTGATGCTTTTCTTAGGCTGCGTCTTCCTCTGCTCTGCTGCATATTGCCTGCTGCCTGCTCAAATTTCAGCCCTTTCTGCACACCCCTCTCCTGTCCCTGCCTCCAGCCTTCAGGCTGGATCCCCAGGTTACCCTTAGAAAATTGGTGGTATTAGGTTTCAGGTGACTTGGCAGACTTTAAATAATTCCAGACCCTATGTTTGGGAGGAATGGATTGGGGTTCACCTCTACCTCAGACCCTGGCTTTGCCCTTACCCTAGGTACCACCCCCGCGTGCTCTATATTGATATTGACATCCACCATGGAGATGGCGTTCAGGAAGCCTTCTACCTCACTGACAGGGTCATGACGGTGTCTTTCCACAAATACGGAAATTACTTCTTCCCTGGTACAGGTACAAGAACATGAATTACTGTTCCCTTTACATCTGTCAGTTCTTTAGCATGACTGATTCCTAGAGCACTTATTGCTATTTATATTTAATGTGTGTGTTTTTTAAAAATATTTGTTTACTGTCTCCTTTTTCATTGTGAGGAAGAGTATAAGCTTGGTAGGATTTCATTATTCTATTTATTGCTGTATCCGCTGTGCCTAGTATGCAGCTTGGCTCATGGTAGTTATTTAAAAAAAAAAAAAATCATTGAATGACTTACAAACTGCAAGAAACAGTGGATCTAGGGAGTCTGGTGGAGGTTCATTGACAGAGCATCTAAGTTGCAAGTGCTTCCCATGCATGGCTCCCACTACCCACTTCCCTATAGGTGACATGTATGAAGTTGGAGCAGAGAGTGGCCGCTACTATTGTCTCAATGTGCCCTTGCGGGATGGCATTGATGATCAGAGTAAGTACTAGGGTCTTCTCCCTGTGCACTCTGCCCCTTCTTTCTCTCTTTTAATTAATCTCTTCTGCCTGGTGTTGTCTGCTATTGGGCCAGGTATCCTTAAGGATAAATGGCCTTCAAAGGGACCAAGAACCCCTGGAAATTGTATGCAAAATATCATATGTATGCACACTTAATGATAAGGGTCATTAGCTTTCATCAGTCACTCATAGCAGTCTGGTACTCCCGAGTTTAGAACCAATGGTTTGGTTCTTTGGCTTGCCCCTTTCCTGGGCTACATGCTCTCTCAACCCCCTTTTTCCTTTTGTTCCCTGTCTCCCCATCCCCTTGGGGTGCCAGGTGCCCATCTTTGGCCCTCTCCCAGGTTACAAGCACCTTTTCCAGCCGGTCATCAACCAGGTGGTGGACTTCTACCAGCCCACCTGCATTGTACTCCAGGTAATGCTGTCAGTGCCTGCTAGGAGGCTCACCTGGGCTTGAGGGAAGAGAGCGGGAAAGAGGAAGGTCCCTAGGTTGGTGAGGGAAGGGATGTGGAAGATATCTGTGATGTTCTGATCAGTTGTGTCACTGCAGCTGCCTGGCATTTTGCTTTTGCAGTGTGGAGCTGACTCTCTGGGCTGTGATCGATTGGGCTGCTTCAACCTCAGTATCCGAGGGCATGGGTGAGACTTGCCCTTCTTCTCCCCCAGGTTTTACAAGTGGCTTTGGGCTTTACTAAATGGAATAGGAATAGTTAAAGATGGGCCTCATTTCTTCTGCGAATCAAAAGTAATCTATAAGTTGTACTTGAACTAGGAAATGTCACCTTAAATAGGATCTTCTAGATGGTCATTCATTCACAGTAGGTTTTTATTAAGGACTGATTGTGTTCCAGGCATTGTATTAGATGATGGGGATGGAATGATAAAATGCCCACAGAGTTTACAGTTTAGAGTAGGAAGCAAACAAAAAATAAGTAGATTGCTATAAATCCTATAGAGGAAAAAAATAGAAAGCTGGGACAGAGGGTAACAGTAGGGAATCTCCTTTGGCATGATTTGGAATGGGTTTTCTGTGGAGGTAAAACGAGAGCGGAAAGCTGGAGTCTCTAAGACCGAGTGAGCCACAAGAGAAGCAGAGAGAAGCCTGTCCTAGGCAGTGAGTTATGCCTACAAAAGACTCTGAGGCTAGGAAGAACTGATGTGGTGAAGGAAATGAAATAAAACGAGTGAGGCCAGAACACAGGGACCAAGCTGGAGGTAGATCGAGTTGAGGTCCTAGAAATTGGCCATGGTGAGATTGTACAGGGCCTCTGGACTCTGGTAAGGAGTTTGAAGGTGGTCCAGTGATGGAGGGCAACTGTTGAAGGATATTTAAGCAGGGAAGTTACATAATCCAATGTATTTTAAAGTGACTGTGCTGAGTTTTGGGGTGGAGTGATGGGACAAGATTGGTAGTGGAAAGACCAGTTAGGAAGTTACTGGCATTGTCTAGGCCAGAGATTTGGTGCCCAAACTGAAGTGGAGGAGGTGGTGATGGAGAGTTGTAAGGGGTTAGGGTTATATTCTGAAGGCCAGAACTGACATACTGGCTGTATATTGATAAGTATAGTTGATTAACAGGTAGGATGCCAAGGAGAGTGTTGAGCAGGACAGAAGTATTTTATTTCTTTATTTTTGAGGGTGCACTTTATTTTAAAATTTTCACTGAGACACAAAATATAGTACACAAATTCCAACGGTATAACTTAATGAATTCCACTACCCAGACCAAACT
This sequence comes from Urocitellus parryii, assembly GCF_045843805.1. Classification (NCBI taxonomy): domain Eukaryota; kingdom Metazoa; phylum Chordata; class Mammalia; order Rodentia; family Sciuridae; genus Urocitellus; species Urocitellus parryii. The sequence goes on along the minus strand of NC_135531.1, from coordinate 96,066,193 downwards.
GAAGAACACTTACAATTCCCTGTTGCCCTTTCCAAGTAATATCTAGAGGTGTAATCCTTGGCTCCACCCATTCTTCTGGTTCCTTTTAACAGGGAATGTGTTGAATATGTCAAGAGCTTTAATATCCCGCTACTGGTGTTGGGTGGTGGAGGCTATACTGTCCGAAATGTTGCCCGCTGCTGGTGAGTACCCTCCCTGACTTTCCTGTTCTTGCATTGTGGGGTAAGCTAGGGGCTCCCACAATGGGATATGGCCAGGTGGGCCTTTCAGCCTACTTAGTCAGCTTACCCCACTCTGCTGGTTGGTTTCAGGACATATGAGACATCGCTGCTGGTAGAAGAGGCCATTAGTGAGGAGCTTCCCTATAGTGGTAAGGACCACCCACAATACCTCCATAACAGGAAGGCTCTTTTCACCAGCCCTAAGAATGATCCGATTTGAAAGCAGACAGGAAATTTTACACACTCAAAGCTCTGCAGACGAAATCTCTGGGCCGAGAACAAGGAAAAGACTGGGCCGCTATTTTGTAGGGGTCTGGATGGGAAGGGAGGGACTGAAAAGTCTTGGGACCTGCATGTCTTGGTCTGAACCATGTTTTCTGGCTAATCCCCTCTTCTCATCCCCTCTCCTCCCCACCTCCCTCCCCAAGAATACTTCGAGTACTTTGCCCCTGACTTCACACTCCATCCAGACGTCAGCACCCGCATTGAGAATCAGAACTCACGCCAGGTCAGCCACTTGGAGAAGCCATGCACAAGATGGGGGAGCCCAGGAGAGGTCTAGGATGTAGGAAGTGGGAGAAATCAAAGATGGGGGAGTTCTAAGCTGTCACTGTCCCTGCTACCAGCTAGGAGACAGTCTAGGATAGTGTAGAGGTAGTCAGGGTTGGTGGGAAGGGACAGGTATCAGTTGGGAGATCTGAAATAGAAATACTACTGAGATGAAAACCAGGACATTAGGAGCAGAAGGTCGCTAGAAGGGTGGATGCTCTGGGAGTCACTAGGAGCCACTCACTTTCTATTCTTCCTCTTCAATCAGTATCTGGACCAGATCCGCCAGACAATCTTTGAAAACCTGAAGATGCTGAACCATGCACCTAGTGTCCAGATTCATGATGTGCCTGCTGATCTCCTGACATATGACAGGACTGATGAGGCTGATGCAGAGGAGAGGGGTCCTGAGGAGAACTACAGCAGGTCTGGGCAGGGACTTGAGAGTGGGACATTCCAGCAGGATTGCAGGGGAGGCTTACAAGAGAAAAGTAAATTGGAAGGCACTGGCTTTCTTGTCCCTGGTTTACTGCCTTTAAGTCAGTACAATTCCCCTACTCTTTTTTTATTTTTTTTGTTTGCAGTTTTCAGTGACAAAGTAACATATTTATTGTAAAAGTTATAAACAGCATCTAGCTGGGTGCATACCTATAATCTCAGCAGCTGGGGAGGCTGAGGCAGGAGAATTGTGAGTTCAAAGCCAGCCTTGGCAAGAGTGAGGTGCTTAGCAACTCAGTGAGATCCTGTCTCTAAATAAAATACAAAATATGGCTGGGGATGTGGCTAAGTGGTTGAGTGCCCCTGAGTTCAATCCCCGGCACCCTCCCCCCCAATTATAAACAACATCAAAGTAGGTTACGTTTACATTCACATAATCCCAGACCCATTCCACAGAAGTAACTACCATTAATAGTTTGATTTATATCTTTTTAGATAGACCTTTTTTTCTGTTAATTACAAGTATATTTCTAATGCATACATACTGTGAACATATATATTCATTCATAGAGTTTGCTATTTGTGGGGGTCTTGATTTTTGTTAGTCTAAATGGAAACATTCTGTACATGTGGCTCTAAACTTAAACTTGTCTTTTTTTAAAATAAGATATCGTATCTTTGTGTTAGTGATATGGATCTGTTTCTGTATTTTATCAGCTGTATAATATTCCATTGTGTGGATATAACCTAATTTAACTAACTACCATTGATGGACAGTTACATTAATTTACATAATCCCCCCTTTTTTTGCTATTATGGTAATAAAGAGGGTGGCAATGAGTCCCCTTATGTTTACATATTTGCATGCTTGTTTAAATGAGTTAGATTCCTAGAATTGTTGTTATTAGGTCAAAGGTTGAATGCAGAAAAATCATTTGTATTTGCTGTCACATTGCCTTCCAAAAAGTCTTTTTTTGTGTATGTGTGGTCCTGGGGATTGAACCTAGGGCCTTGTGCATGTGAGGCAAGCACTCTACCAACTGAGCTGTATCCCCAGCCCTCCAAAAAGTCTTTAGAATTTACATTCTTGCCAGCATTTTAGTCTTTCCTTCTGGGTTGGCTGGACAGGTCACTGCCTACATATTGCTCTTTAATGTTGTTTGATTTCTGTTCATTTTTTTTTCAGGTTTGAGAATAGTGGTTCTGTTTTTTTCAAAAAAAGCTTCTGTCTTTCTGAGATACATACTGAAATATTTATAGATAGAATGAATAGGGGACGGTGAGGATAGAAATTGTTTTTAAAATATCAAAACAAACTTTTCTGAAAAATGAAGGGAAAAAACAAGAGAACCCAGAAGTGCAAAACCAGATGCACTTGTGGAGAACAGATTTCCTTACAATATTGAGGAATAACCAATCACAGCTGGACATTTGCAGGATACCCAGTCCTGCTCCTGTTCAGTGTTAGAAGTTGAAGCTTGCTCTGCTGCAGTCTGGTGAGCTTCTCAGACCCTTCTAGAGTCTGCTTCTCACATTCACAACTCATAATCAGAGTTCCAGCCAGCGTCTCTGTCCTTTGGACATGGACTTTACTACTCTAACCCTTAGGACCTGTCCATCTTCCCTCCTCTATGAAAACCCCCTTATTGCCTGGCCTGGGTTGGGAAATATCTAAACATCTGGCCTCAGAGTTTTTGAGTCATCTCCTTCTCAGTTTTTCTAGGTTTCTAAAGCTTGACTTCTGGAAATTGATTTTCAGTGTCTGATTTGGTTTGGCAAAACCTGTTTTTAAGTTCTTCCTTTTGTCAAAGTTTGGCTTTTTCATCAATAGTAACAGACTGACATCTGGGTCTAGTCTGCACATTATACCACACCCTTTCAACAGTCAGCAGAAGCCTCAGGCCTTTCTTCCTGTTCCTAAGCCCTGTCTCCCTGTCAGACCACCCACTGAGTTCTGGTTCTTCTTTGATCCTATAGCTCCAACTTGCACATGACTTGCAGAGTAGTAATAATAAGAGTTGCCACTTCTGTGGCTTTGCCAAGCACCAGATTCAATACTAGGTGCTTTATAGTACAACATACATATCATGTCATTGTTCTGGTGCCATTGGACAATGCTAAGAGTAGCTCTTATCCTCAGATTACCTGAGGAGGAGTCTAAGCCTCAGAGAGGTTAAATAATGTTCCTGGGGTCATAAAGCTAGTTAAGATACAAATCTAAGCTTGTGACCCCACAACTTTTATCCTTGTGGTGAGATAACTGACCTGTGGCTCAAGTAGATAGAGCCTTAACTGACTTATTCCCTCATCTACTCTTTGATGACTCAGTTTTCTCTCAGAGAGTAGTTTTTGAAAAAGAAAGAAATCAGTATTGAGTATTTACTGGGCCCTGTGTTTCTTTCACATCCCTTCTCTCAGTGTAGGTTTAAGTCAGTCCTCCACTTCTGGCTTAAAAAGGCCCTGTGTGCTGATCCTGACTTCCATCCGTGATCTTATCTGTAACTACTCTCCTTCATGACACAACGCCCAGCCATCATGGCCTCCTTGTTATATTAAAATATACCAGTTTTTTTCTACCTTATGAGGCTTGGAACAGTTTTCCTGAGATGTTTGCTTGGCTTCCCAAACTTCAGGCTTTCATTCTTAAAATAATTTCCCCTAAAAATCCTGTCTGGAATTTACCATTTTCCTCTTATCACTCACAATCATGTTACTTACTTTCTTTTTTTTTTTTTTTTCATAATGTTCTCCACCACCTGAAATTATATTATTTACTAAATCTTTGGTCTCATTTATTAGGTAAGCTTTTTCATGATGGATGAAAGCCTGGTCCGGCTAATTATCTGCTATAAGCCTCTGACACATGCCTGGCACAGAGTATTCGCCATAAATGTTTATTGAATATGTGAGTGGATGAATGCATAGCAATCATTCTCTACCAAAAGGAGGAGAGGAATTCCCAGAGACCCTGAGGAATGGCTCTGGAGAGGGTGCTGGAAAGTTGTAGAGCAGGGTTCTGATCTGTCTGCCCTTGCTTTGCAGGCCAGAGGCACCCAATGAATTCTATGATGGAGACCACGATAATGACAAGGAAAGCGACGTGGAAATTTAAGAGCGTCTTGGAATGCTATGTCTCAAGGAATTCTTTTTCATGCCTTGTTGGTGGGAAGGGAAAAGGTGTGCTTCCCTAGTCTGGGAACCTGAGGCTAACTCTGAGGAAGGGTTTGGAGATCACATGTGGTTCTAGAACCATCTATCCCCTTTTCCTTTCTCTCCCACAGCCTGACAATGGTACTTATTAGGGATGAGATAGGGAAGTATAGCTGGCTTTGGGACATTCTGGGCAGTAGACCCTAGTAGCCAGTCCCCAACCCTTCCGGTCCCTTATTCCTTCCCTGCTTCCCTCCAACCCAGAGACTCAGGGATGAAGGGGTAGAGAGGACTGAGGTTGTCTCTAACATCCTTCTCCTTTGGGTTTTACTGCAGGCCTTACTTCCAGGACAAGCAAAGGGTGAGGGTTTTGGGTGGTGGGGGCTCTGGCTCCCTAACATCTTAACTATAGACAATGGGAAGTATGGTTTTGTGTAGGGGAGGATATGAACATGTCTTGTGTAACTTTTGGTTTTATGTCCATTTTACCACTGTTTTTAATCCAATAAACCAAGTTGGTATTTTTTGTACCTTTCTGGGAATATTAATTCTTGCTAATTATGTATGAAGGGAAAGGGAAATGGGGTGATGATGCATATAATAAAAATCATAGTTAACATTTATTCAGTACCCTATGTTAGGTCCTGTGTATATATTCTACATGGATTATTTTACTTGTATATAGGGAGTTAATAGAACATTTTGGTGGAGAGTTAGACAAACTTGGGCAGATAACTAGCTTGAGATGGCAAAGAAGGTGACTTCAGGTTTGTTAACGTAGGTGATTGGCCTGCTCTTGCTTGTTGGTGAAGATAAACTGAGATGAAACATGGTAAGTCTTAACACAGTGCTAAATATTAAAAAGTTGCTCATTAACTGTCTTTGTGAAAAACATTACTAGATACTGTAAATGCTGCAAACATAGACCCTTCTCTCGAGGAGTTTACAGACAGTAAGAAATGTGGTAATTTAGCACACATTGACAGTGGTACAAGAAAGAGAAGTGGTAGATGGGTCACTCCCTCAGTCCTTTCAGTCTGTTGCCCACCATGTTCGCTTAGAAAGTAGTTTTTAAACTGTTTTGGACAAACTGAGTTTGAAGTATGGTCTGGACAGCTCTGTGCAACTTTCTACCAGGCAATTAGGTCTAGAGCACAAGGGAGATGAAGGCTAGATTGAGGAGCAACCTGCTTAGCAGAGTCTGGTATTACCAGGCCATACTCTAAGCATTGGGGACCCTAGTAAGTCACTGCCCTCCATGTCTGCTGTGGTCAAGAATATTCACTCCATACTTTGAGGGCCCACAGGGTGCCATGTACTTTTCACACACAAGACAGATGTAGTTGGAGAATGGATGAAATTGCTGAGGGAGAAAATCATGCTAAGGGCAAAGAACATACTGTTGGAGAACATCATTCTTTAAGGAATGTTTGATTTATGCCAGTGGGGAATCCTGGTTAAACACAGGGCTTGACAGATTAATCTGGGCTTAAATTTTTTTGCCAATTATGTGTGCTTAATCAAGTTATTTTAACTCTCCCCAATCCAAATTTCTTATCTGTAAAACGGTGAGACCAATGGAACTTTTCACATGAGATTGTGAGTGTTCAGTAAGAAAAGGTTTGTAATATTTTGCATAGTGCCTGGCAAGGAACGTGCATTTAGCTAAGTCCATTATTACTGCTTAGGCTATTGGTGATAATTAGTTCGTACACATTAGAAACATAATCCCTACCTGGGATTCATAACTGGGAAATTCTAACTCCAGAACTAATCTAGTTAGGAGTCCAGCATTGAGCGCACCACGCCTTGTTTTTGGTACATGGCCTTCAATAAATGGTAGCTTTTGGTTTAATTTTTTTTTTTTCATATGCTTGCTCCATGTTTACTGAACACACTGAAAACTGCGTTATCCTAGAGCGCCCAGCACCAAATTTTCTGCCAGCCTAATGGTTTCGTGATTTTTTTTGTGCAGATAATACTCTGGTCCGGGATGTGTGAAGGGTCTAGGTTTTTACGGCCACGTGGGCGCTGCGTGGGAGCGAAGAGGCCTGAGCCGCTCCAACCGCCAGAGGGCGGTGCTCCCAGTTGCAGGCGCCAGAGCTGCACCGCCCACTCGCTAACACCCCGCCCCCCCCCCCAAGTGGGTCCAAATGGTTAGGCCCGCCGGGCAGGTAGCGCGCTTCCGCGGCTTCCCTCACCCCCTTCCCTGCCCCCATTGGTAGGGGCTGCGGGTCCGGGCGGAAGTGGGGCAGGGGGGCGGGAGCGAGGCGTCACCGTTGTATATTCATGAGGCGCGCGCAGCTCGGCATGCTAATGAGGCGGGGCGCGGCGGCCGGCTGAGGAGCTGCTGGGCGGCGGCGGCTACTGGCGTGGAGCAGCCGGGCGGGAGCGGCGTAGGTACAGGGTCACTGGTGAGCGCGAATCAGGACATGGAGCCGTCCGGCGGGGCCCTGGGGCCCGGACGCGGGACCCGGGACAAGAAGAAGGGCCGGAGCCCGGATGAGCTGCCTGCGACGGGCGGCGACGGCGGCAAATCCAAGAAATTCGTGAGTGTCCCTCCCACCCAGGTCCCTCAGCCCGGCCTGATAGCCGCCCTCTGGACTCCAGAGACCCCAGGGGCTCCGGTCGGTCGCCAGGGGTCCGCCCCCGCACCTCCTTTCCTCGTTCTGCTTGGTCCTTGGCTCCTCAGCCTGGCATCCTCCCCCTCCGGGACTTTGGAAGCTCCGGCGTCCCACCTGGCTCTTGCCCCGGCAACCTCGGGGCTTCCCTTACTCCTCGGCCCTCACGCTCTCAGCCCCCAGCGGCTCCACTTTCTTTCGTCTGCCCCTAGAACCCAAACATACCTTCTCTTTTTGGTCCCCTCTCTGGGTCCATTTTCTCTTCTCGCCCTTACCCCCTTTTTGGTGTTATCTTATTTCCTTCTCCTAAAGGTCACTTCCTTTCCCATGATTGATCCCGTTCACCTGCTAACTTTCCTCCCATCTCGTCCCCCTCAGGGCCTTCAGCCCGGTGTCACCTGATAATCCTTCCCCTCAAGAATGTTACCTGACTTGGGCCTTACCTCTCCTCCTCCCTTGGACATTTGTCCTTGTGATTACAGGAATGAGTTCCTGCCCAGGTCCTGTGGTCATTGGGGCATGACGATAATTGGCTTTTCAGTATTTCTCTATTCAGAGAACCTGTCTCTGCCCTGTTGCTTATCACTTTTCACGGGGTTAGAACTTCTCAGGATTATGCCCTTCTTAACCCAGAATGGTGATAAACCTCCCTGCGGGGAGGAAATTAGATTTCAAGTCCAAGAAGTTTGTGAGTAATCGAATTGCTTTTTATACATTTCCTATGAAAACCATCTCCTCAACTCCTCTTCTGTCACGTTTTATGCCCCAAGGCTACTGCCATCCCATTTCCTAACTGTAGTGTAGCTTTCCTCAGGTGTCAATTACTTCCAATCTGAGTCTGAGGGAATATTGCTATTCATGTAGCCCTATCATTATTTTATTACCTTTGTTCATCCTAAATTCTAATTTCTTACTGCCTCCTCCAGGGAGCTACTTGTCTGTTTTTTTTTTTTTTTTTTTTTTACTATGAAAGCTTTGAAAGATACTGAACATTGTCCAAGAGAGGGAGTCTAGATATTAATCATTTGCTAGTTATTTACTTCCAGGTACTTAATGCCCCAACCCTATTGTCTCTTTCTACCAACCAAAGGACTTATCATTTTTACCTCTTGTTTTTTCTTAGGCCCCCCTCCCCCAGTATTCTAGTTCAACTTCACAAGTTTGGAAAGAAAACTAATAAAGTGATGGAAACAGGAAGAAAATGTTTTGTGACCTAGAGGGTTGGGATGCTGAGTGTACTATACAAAATTAAAATAATGACTCATTTCTTCCCACCTATTTCTAGCAAGACCAGGTGCTCCTATACTATCCTTTACAGTGACGTCCAGGCTGTCAGTAACTGCTTGTTTTTATCTGGTGAATACCTTTCTTCCCGGAAATACAGGGTTAATAGTAAATGACACCTCCTTTCCCTTTGGTGACTAAAGCAACCTTTCCCTATATTTTTTGGGGACAAGAATTGCCCCTCTAATTGGGGAGGGTTTTTTCGTAGAACTTAAGTTCTAGGGCCTATATTCCTTCTATTTTTGTATCTTTTTGTTTTTGTTTTGTTTCCATGGGTACTATTTGACCTTCTTCACCCAAATTCTAGCTATTTCTGTTGATTTGTAGTGACTTCCATGACTTGTTAGTTTCTCAAATCTTGTAGAATTTTGAATGTGCTTTTTGTTTTATCTGATACAAATGTGTTTCACAAATTTGTGAAGTCTACTTAAAGTGATGTTGTAAGGTGAGAAACCTGAGGAAACTCAGCTTCTTTTCACCTGTTTTTTTGGTATGTTCATGGAGTGTGGCATATGCTGAGTGGATTTGGCTTGGAGTTGTTGATATTTGCTTTCGAGAGGGTGGAGCTGAACCAAGTTCTCTTTTTCCTTCTGAAGTGTTGCTCTTAACTCTTATCCTGCCATATTTTAAAAGCTAGGTATTACAGGTAGTAAGGAGAATTGCATTTGTAGATAGGGAATTGGAAGGTTTCCAGAAAAGTAGTGTAGCTTAACCCCTTAATTGCCAAGTATAATGTATCTGATGGCATCAGTATATTCTATCTTTCTTCATTGCTCTTTTTATGAGAACTCTGGAAATGAGAGATGAGGAGGAACATTGCAATCTATTTCTCCTTGTGTCTGTGTATGTATATGTGGGTGGGTGGAGTGGGTGAGATTGCCAGTGTGCTTTTGTTACCCAGGGATTAGTTTTCTTGAACTACAGGCTAAAACCAAACTCAAAGCTCTTTCGCCTACTTCACCTTTTCTAAAGTGTGTGTTCTCTGGAACTCTATTAAGAATGTACTTTAAAGACTGGGGGTGTAGCTCAGTGGCAGAGCACTTGACTAAAATGGCCCTGGGTTTGATCCTTAATACCCCCCCCCCCCCAAAAAAAAAGTACTTGATAAAAGTGCATCATTTTGAACCAAGTGTGCTTGAATGTTATTTGCATTTAAGGGGTAGGAATCCCTTTAGTCGTTGCTACATACCTTTCTGGGCTCTAGGTTCTAAGTACAGATCAACTGATGAGAACACAGAGCTTACATATTGCCTAAGACTGTTAGAGATGTTGGTGCAAGTGGCTTAAACCAGACTGTCTGATACTCCTCTTTTGGTTCTTTCTAAGTCTCTTTTCTCCGGGACCATGAGCATATCTTTTTTTTTTTTTTTGTACTGGATATTAAACTCGGGGGTGCTTAACCACTGGAGCCATATCCCCAGTCCTTTTTCTTAACATTTTATTTTAGATGTAGGATCTCGCTGAGTTGATTAGGGCCTCACCAAGTTGCTGAAGATGGCTTTGAACTTGTGATCCTCCTACCTCAGCCTCCTGAGCTGCTGGGATTACAGACTTGTGCATTACCATTCCTGGCAGCATATCCCTTCTTTAGTATTATATCAGTTTGTTTCAAAATTCTTTCAGGTAAAGGAAAATAAAAATTCTAAGTAAAGAGTGTTTTTGACTTTTTAGCACTGATGGATGGGTGTCAAATAGACTGATTACTGAATATATTTAAAAATAGTAAGTACAACCAAAATGTTAGAAGGCTGTAGAATATTCCTGCATTTAATAGAGTTCATCCTTCTTTACAATTGAGAAATTGATAGATGCTTTTTATTTTTGATACTGGGAATTAAACCCAGGGACTACATCCCCAGCCTTTTTATTTTTTATTATGAGACAGGAGCTGGCTAAAGTTGCTGAGGGTCTCACTAAATTGCTGAGGCTGGCCTCAAACTTGCAATCCTCCTCCCTTAGCTTCTTGAATTGCTGGGATTACAGGCATGTGCTACCATGCCCAGCAAGAACTTGATAGATTCTAAGAGATAATATTGCTTCTTGATTCAACTAACTTTGTAAAACATGAATTTAAGAATGGGAATTAGAGAGAATAGATAATATAAGAATCTTGTTTAATTTTGGATGCCTGTGTTGAATTATTACTTGGCAGTTTCACACTCTTCTGAAAGCAAAGTGATAAGTGTAGACCTATGGCCAAAGTGAGAGCAGTTAAAGGTGAAGGATGCTGGGCAGAATTTTAACAAGATAATAGAAAATGCAGAGAATGATAAAGAAGTGGAATTGTCATGCAGATTCCTGTTCTTAAAACCTTTTATCCAGAAAGTGACAGAAAACCTAGAATAATGCAGAGAGCTTTGTACAAGTAATGTTTTTTTGAAAGATGATGAACACAGGAAAGAGTTAGTTTGGAAAGAGGGAAGCCTATAGGAATATTACTGAGATGTTTGAGATGATAAAATGATAACCTTGAAAATTTCTGCTATTCCTCCTTCCTTATCTTTTTCTTTAACTTTTTTTTTGGAAACTGGAGATTGAACTCAGGAGCATTCAACTACTGAGCCACATCCTAGCCGTATTCTCTGTTTTGTATTTTATTTAGAGACAGGGTCTCACTGAGTTGCTTGGCACCTTGCCATTGCTGAGGCTGACTTTGAACTCCTGATCCTCCTGCCTTAGTTTCACAAGCTGCTGTGATTACAAATTTGTGCCACCATCCCCAGCTTCCTTCTGCCTTATCTTTAAAGACAGTCCACACACAGGTCCACCTGGCATTGTTACATGTACTTTTTTTTTTTTTAGTTGTAGTTGGACATGATATCTTTATTTTATTTATTTATTTTTTATGTGGTGCTGAGGATCGAACCTGGGGCCTCGCACATGCTAGGCGAGCGCTCTACCGCTGAGCCACATCCCAGCCCTATGGGTACTTTTCACAAAAGAAATGCTCTCTCACAGGATGTAAGACTGTCTTACAATTGAGATAATAGGTAAATATTGGAGTATTTTTTAAAAAAGAACTGAAAGTTTGGTTTGGTAGTACATGTCTGTAATCCTAATGACTTGGGAGACCCAGACAGGATTGCAATTTGTTTTTTAATATTTATTTTTTAGTTGTAGTTGGATACAATACTTTATTTATTTGTTTATATGCGGTGCTGAGGATTGAATCCAGAACCTCACATGTGCTAAGCAAGCGCTCTATTGCTGAGCCCTCACCCCAGCCCCAGGATTGCAAATTTGAGGCTAACTGGGCAAATTAAGTAGACTGTGTCTCAAAATAAAATAAAATTGGATGGTAGCTCAGTGGTAGATTACTTGCCTTTCATATGTAAGGCCCTTTGTTCAAATCCCCAGTACCACAAAAACCAAACAAAATAGCTGAAAATTTTATGAAAATTTTTTGAAAATTTCTGCTAATAGTGTGTGTTATAAAAGCTAAGAAAATAGTGATAAATGAGGAATGCTTTAACTTTGATGAGCATCTGGATCAGAATAGATAAATTTTATGTCCTGTATGATAAAATAACCTTTTGTTATCCCTGAGGGCCCTCAGTGTTTTTTGTAAATGGATTAAGTTATTCTTAGGGAATATTATATTCTTATAGGAATGTAGTAGAGGCCTAAAAGGTAAGATTTTATGCCACATATGAATTAGAGGAAAAGGTTGAAATCATGTTTACTAAAAACTACAAGGCATTATATTAGCAAGAAATACAAGACATTATAAAGAAATAGGGTTTTTAATATGCATTTTATGTTTCAATAGAAGAAATCATTAATGACTACAAAAATCATTCAATTTTGAAATGTACTTTGTATTACTTTTTTTTTGGTGTGTGTGTGTGTGTGTGTGTGTGTGTGTGTGTGTTTTGAGCCTTCTATTTTCAATCATTTATGTTTGAAAACAGTAAGAAAGAATATACCTCTTGCTATCAGCAAAGTGGCATTGGGTATTTGCCCTTACTTGGGGTGGGTTGAACCAAAACCACACACTCTCCTCTTCCCAGATGCCTGTCATCTCTCTTTGTTTTTATTCTTTGCCCCCTGATGTATGGGCTGGTTTAAGCACAACCAACCCCATGGAACCAGGGGCAGTCAGAAGCTGTTGACACTAAAATTTCTGAAGCTAAAATTGAAAAGTAAAGAATACACACACACACACACACACACACACACACACACACACACACACACATATATTGTGGGAGTACTGGGGGTGAACCCAGGGGCTTTTTACCACTGAACTATATCTTCAGACCTTTTATTTTTTATTTTCAGGTGGGGTTTCACTAAGTTGCCCCAGGCTGGTCTTGAACTTGTGATCCTTCTGCCTCAGCCTCCCAAGTTTCTGTGCAGTAGTATGCGTGGCAAAAAGAATTTTTTTTTTTTTAGTTGTAGATGGATACAATATTGTTATTTCATTTATTTATTTTTATGTGGTGCTAAGGATTGAATCCAGTGCCTCACGTGTGTGAGGCAAGCCCTCTGCCACTGAGCCACAATCCCAGCCCACAAAAAGAATATTTTAATCATTGAACATATTTAACTATATTTTCTTGTCTCGGTTGTTAAAATTAGCGAACCCTTCTTAAGAAATTAAAAAATTACTGAAGGAAAAGATGAATATTTAGGCTGATATTTTAATGCATTTTACCACTGATTGCAGGATAACTAGTTGAATCATTGTTCTCTCAACTTTGAGATTCTTTCTTCCACTCAGTTTTACAGTTATGAATGGAGCCTTAAACTGTAGAATTGGAGGGGACCTTCATGTCATCAAACCCAAACAAACACCAATGTAGCACTTTTTGCATTTGTAGCTTGGAAATATCAAGGGGCTAAGATGTAGAAATCAGATGAATACATGGACGTAGAGAAGCAGAAAGTTTAGATTCTATGTTTCTTTTAGTAAATTTTAGGATTGAAGAATAGCTGGAGTAGTAGGAAATGATTTTATAAGAGGAACAGGTACACTAAAAGCTTTGAGACTGAGAGGGAAAATTGAAGAAACCAGTTCTTTATTGCTTGGCTCTGTAACAATTAGGGAGAGTCAATTTTCCCTTTAAGTATTGTTTAAATTCCTTTCCTTCAAAAGGCACAGAAGCCAGGCACAGTGGTGCATACCTGTAATCCTAGCAATTTAATGAGGCTGAGGCAGGAGGATTGCATTTTTGAGGCACCAACTTAATGAGTCCCTGTTTCAAAACTTAAAAATACAAAGGGCTGAAGATGTAGCTCAGTAGTAAAGCACATCTGGATTCAATCTCTAGTACTAGGGGAGGGAGAGACTTAAGAGGGATGGAACAAACAGAGAAACAAGAAAATAAGCACATTTGCTTATTGAATTGAATTACAATAAACACATGGGGGCTGGCACTTGCTTAGTATGTGCAGGCCTTGATTTTGAGCCCCCTCCCCAAAATAAGGCATTCTTAGATGGAAAATTGAAAAATTCCATCCTTGGTAGTTATATAACTAGTCCTTAGGCAGTATTAGTCCTTTGGGCATTTTATTAGGATAGCAAATACAGATAAGAATTTATGGTGTCCTGGATTATATATATTCTCATTCCTTTTTATTTCTGAGTAGTAATATTTTGTCATGGATTTATCATAGTTTATTTACCTATTGATGGACATTTGGGTTTTTTTACAGTTTTTTTATACTTTCTTTTATTTAATGAACATTCATGGGCAAGTTTTTGTTTGGACATATGTCTTCATTTCATTTTGGTAAATATCAGTGAGTGAAATGACTGGTTCATATGTTAGATCTATGTTTAATTTTTTTAAGAAATTGCCAAATTGTTTTCCAGATAAGTTGTTTTTCTTTACATTTCCAGTAGCAATGTATAAGAGTTCCTTGCCAACTCTTGTATGATCAGTTTTAAGTTTTAGCTATTCTAGTGGGTATGTGTTGGTGTCTCTGTGACTTTAACTTGCAAGTCCCTAATGTTATTGAACATCTTTTCATGTCCTTATTTGTTCTTTGTATGTTTTTCTTGAAGACTCTATTCAAGATTTGTCCTCTAAATTTTTTTTATTAAAGCCTAAATACAGGTCTTTGGTATATATGTATATTTTGCAAATACATTTTATTACTCTTGTGGTCTTCCACTTCATTTTCTAAACAATATATTTTGAAAGCACGAAAATATTTCATTTTGTTGACGTCTGATCTTTTTCATTTTTGCTTTTAATTTATTATTTCATATTCCAAAAAATCCACAGTCACTGAGATTTTTCTGTTTTCTTCTAGAGGTTTTATAATTTATTCCTTAAATTTATCTCTTTTCCACTGTTGAATTGTGAGTTATATTCTCTGTTTGCTTTGGGGTGTAAAATTTTTACCTATAGGCAAAACAACATTTCCGATACTTTTAGGATCTGGGACCTCTGGGATTCCATTTATCCTGGCTTGCTTTTTTTTTATTTATATATTTTGCATTACAATTCTTAATACACCATTATACAATAATTTATCATATCTCTGATTATATATGTTATGTTGACACCAAATTCACATCTTCATACATGTATTTTGTATAATGATGAGGGTCTCCTTTCACCATCCATGCTATTCCCCTTCTCCCTCCCTTTCCCTCCCACCCCTGTTCCCTATCTAGAGGTAATCCCTTGCTCTCCCTCCCAACTCCATTATGAGTCACCCCCCTTATATCAGAGAAGGCATTTTTTTAATATTACATAATAATAATCTTTTATTTTCCTATATTTATTGTGCTATAGGTTGTATAATATCAGTCTTCTGATGTATAAATAACTGAGTATTCAGCTTCTTTATATATAAAGAAGATTAATTCTGTGCTGGGGTTGTGGCTCAGTGGTAGAGCACTTGCATAGTATGTGTGAGGCACTAAGTTTAATTCTCAGTACCAAATGTAAATAAATAAAAATAAAAGTTATTCAACAACTAAAAAAAAGATGATGATTAATTCTTTGCAGACTGGAAGGATAAGGAGTAACAATAACAACAGCAGTAACAACAGCAGTTGTTAAAAGCACGTTTATTGCATGCTTATATTTTTCTGCTAAAGAGCTTTAGATTTGGTATTTTATAAATCTCTACATTGACCTCATAAAATATATATTATTATCATTTTCTTTTTATAGGTGGTTAAACTAGTATTTAATGAGATCAAGTAACCTGCTTGAGGATGTAGAATTAGTGACAGAGCTAGAATTCAAACTAGGTCTAGCTATTAAAAAATCCATATATTACTGGGTGCGGTGTCTCATGCGTGTAATTCCAGCAGCTCAGGAGGTTGAAGCAGGAGGATTGCAAGTTTAAAGCCAGCCTCAGCAATTTAGGGAGGCCCTCTCTAAATAAAATATAAAAAAGGGCTGGGGATGTGGTTCATTGGTTGATTGCCCCTGGGTTCAGTCCCCAGTACCAAAAATCCTATATTGTGCCAGTTTGGTGGCACATGCCTGTAATCCCAGAAACTCAGAAAGCTGGTGCAGGATTGTAAGATGGAGGCCAGCCTGGGCAAATTAGCAAGACCCGTCTTAAACTACAAAATTAAAAGGGTGGGGATGTAGCTCAGTGGTAAAGGGCCCTGGGTTCAATCCCCGCTACAGAAAACAAAACAAAATCCCAAGTTTATGCACTATATTGTAGTGACAGTTGACATGTGTCCTCTTTTTGTGCCTGTAATATAAAAAAGAATATTCACTGCTAGAAATTTCTTAGAAAATTTTGGTGCTGTCCCTTTTGAGTCCTTGGTCATCTATAGACTCCTAAAACTATAAAGTTCAGTTGGTGGGAAAGGAGTACTAGGTTTAAATGTACAAAGTGCATTGGCTAAATGCCTAAGTGCTTTTCATATTTAGTAATTTAGACTTTGAAGCTAGTAGAAGAATCTTAATTAAACCTTTCTTAAGCATTAAAAAGTAACTGTTACAGTACATGCAAAACCTGTCTTAACCCAAGTTCAGGAATTATTACGCAGTTATAAGGATTATTATTTTTTAAATGTAGTCTTATCTCCTTTGTAAGTAGAACAACTTCAGCAGCATCATTTTTTAGGAGTTTTATTGCTAAGGTTGTCACTATAGTTAGTCCCTTTATATTTTTTTATTTGGCATTTGGTATTCTTAAAGATATCTCTTTTATTTTTTATTTTATTAGTTGTAGGTGGACATAATATCCTTTATTTATTTATTTTTATGTGGTGATGAGGATCGAACACAGTACCTCACATGTGCTAGGCAAGTGCTCCACCACTGAGTTACAACCCCAGCCCCTAAAGAAAAGAGGCTCTAAAACTTGACTGTAAGAATTGCAAATGATTAGTAACTTCGGGGTCTCTTCTGAGTCTGGAAACAGCTGAAGTTTGTTCCTTAGACTTGGCAATTACTTGCCTGTGGTTAATAATTAAGGCACTACCACAGAAATCTAAGTACCTGAAACTAGAATTTTCTGTATGACTTGTAGTGAGGAAGAAAGAAGAGAGGTTTTTGTTTGTTTGTTTGCCTGCCTGATCTACCCTGGATCCAAAGGCTAATCAAGAAGTCATGTGGTTATTGCATCAGGTTCTTTTTAAGAAATCGTAATCTCAGCCCTCTTTATACCAGTAAATTCTAAGAGAACTGGGTGTGGTGGTATGCTCTATAATCCCAGCTACTCAGGAGGTTGAGAGAGGAGGATCATTTGAGCCCCATGAGTTCTAAAACCAGCCTAGGCAACAGAGACCCTGTTTAAGGAAAAAAAAAAAAAAAATCCAGAAAGCTGTGAGAATAGACTTTAAATGCTGAAGAAATTCAGAGAAGTGAGGAAGTTTTTTGGAAATATTATTGAGTTAAAAGAAGACCTGAAATTCAGAATCTTAGAA
Organism: Urocitellus parryii; assembly: GCF_045843805.1. NCBI lineage: Eukaryota > Metazoa > Chordata > Mammalia > Rodentia > Sciuridae > Urocitellus > Urocitellus parryii. Next base: position 96,049,076 of record NC_135531.1, on the reverse strand, counting down.
TGTTAGAGGTATAAAGAATCCGAATTTATTTGTTTCCTTTCCATCTGTCTCTCTTTTTTTGTGTGCATATGGTACTGGGGATTGAATGCTCAGGTGCTTCTATTACTGAGTTACACCCCCAGCTCTTTTATATTTTTTATTTTGAGACAAGTTTTTGCTAAGGTGTCAAGGCTGACTTCAAATTTACAACTCTTTTGCCTCAGCCTCTCTGGTATATAGTGGTACATGCTACATGTACCACTAAACCTGGCAAAAAACCTAAAATTACTTAATTTAACCTGTTTATAGATTAAGAAATGTTAGGGGGGCTGGAGTTGTGGCTCAGTGTAGAGTGCTTGCCTAGCACTCATGGGCATTGGGTTTGTTCCTCAGCACCACATAAAAATAAAATAAAGATATGATGTTCACTTAAAACTAAAAAATAAATTTAAAAAATATTAAAAAAAAAAAAAGAAATGTTAGGGCTGGGGTTGTAGCTCAATGGCATAGTACTTGCCTTGAACATGTCAGGCACTGAGTTCAATCCTCAGCACCACATGAAAATAATAAAATAAAGATATTGTGTCCATGTATAACTAAAAAAAAAATGTTTAGAAGAAGAAGAAATGTAAGCCTCCAAAGTGATCTATTCAAATTTATAGCTAGACCTAGAACTAAACTCTTTATCTCCCACTCTCTGTGCAGTATTCTTTCCATATATTGCTGCTTAGTTGTGACTTTGCTACTAATTAACCTTATATGAATGAACTCTGGGCAAGTCACTTTGTTTTCCTTTTTTTGTAAAATTAGAGATTATCATGAATCTTCTCCAAGGTCTGAGCTAATGCCCCAATTCTATGAATGACCCAAATATAATTGTTTGAAGTTTCAGATAGCTTAATAGAAGTTGGGGGATATGATCCTCAGAGTAGAGAGAGAAGGCTTTTGTGAGGTGAGGTAGGGAAGAGTGTGAACTGAGACTGAGTTTTGAATGTTTGGTGGTACTGAAGAGGAATGGCCTGATTACAGCAATCATAAGGATTAATGGGACTTCAAGAGATTATTATATCCCGGGCAAGGGCTTTTAGGTTCCCTTTCTATAAAATCCTGTAGAAAAAAGGACAGAAAACTAGCACTTTGTAGATTGTAATGCATATTGATATCAGTGTTGGGACATGTGATGTGTGGTGGTGACAGTAAGTAAACTAGGATTATCTAAGTACATGAATAGATTAGTGTTAATGTCAGTGTTCTAGCAAATCATTTCTGCTACCAAGACGCGGAGTTAAGCTTGTTTGATTTTCAGTCTTTATCAATTTTGATACATTTATCTTTTCAGATTTTTAGAGATCTAGATTGTAAAAATATCAAAGATATAAAACCAAATTGTGGTCACAGGTGGGTAAGTGGTAGAAACAATCTAAGCCTGTCTTTGGTCCTTATTTTTTCTTCTAAACATTTCTCCAATACAGTGTAGTTTAGCTTTTGGTTGCATGCTTATTTAAGAAGACTTTTTTTGGTGGGCAGGGAGGTACTGGGAATGGAACTCAGAGGTGTTCTACCACTGAACTACATCCCCAGAGTTTTAAAAATTTTTTTATTTCTTAAATTTTAAGGTAAAGTCTTGCTAAATTGCTCAGGCTATCCTTAAATTTATAATCCTTGTGCCTTAGCTGCCTCATTAACTGCGATTACAGGTGTGTGCTCTCATGCTTGGCTTCTTTAGACATCTTTGAATAAAAAATATATATATTTATATCTTGTTTTGGGGCCTTACCTCCTTCTAGCTTATAAGGTTCTTGAGAGCAATGGTAGTATTTAGCTTATGCCAGCAGTATTCATTTGTGTACTTTAGTTTCACTGTTAGCCTTAGGAATCTTGAGATTATTTTCAAGGCTCTTCATTTACGTGGTCTAATTTAGGGGATTGACAGTTTTGAAAATATCAGTCCCCTCTAACCAAGGTAACTATGGGGCAGAGAGAATTAGTATTATTACTACCCTGACCATAAAAGATCTTTGTGAGAAAAAATTATTATTCATCTCTAGAGATAGTATGTTAGTTTTGACTTAATGAAGTTAAATTAAATTTCTGAATGAAGAAACAAGTCTGTAGGATTAAAAATCTCTGCATTATTTTTTATAGTTCGAGGCTGCCAACTTTTACTATTATAAACAGGACAGTATTTGACCTAGTGCTCTAGAGATTATTAACTTACATTTAAAGTGTGTAATCACTAAATCTCCATGTTATTTGAATATATTAGTATCGTAGTCTCTCATGGGCATAGAAAGGTTTACATAAAATATTAAATAAAGAAGACAAGAATGAATCTCAAGTCCTCAGGATATGTGTGAATCTCCACAAAAAATGATGGTGGTAGCTGGTGCACTGTTTTTTTTCCTTAAACCCACACACCCTCTAAGCTGTAGCATTCTCTCAACTCTTGAATTTGGCCATTGAGGCAGATGGTTTTAGATTATTCTAAAATTATTTTATCTTCATGCAGCTTATAGAAATTTTTTAAATTTTGTTAGTGTTTTTGAAAGATATGTGTTAAGGTTGCCCAGGCATAGAGGTCTCTAGTGATTTCTTGATTCTTGTATTTAAAAAAGATGGGAGTTGGTCTTAGCTGGCAGCTCATTGCATCTGCCAGGGCTTGTTCGTTACTTACTTGTAGGCCCGTGGGTGACGTCTGTTTCCTGTGATTGAAACCACAAGAAGAAGTGGTGAAAAGCCACTGCAGGATATGTATTATCAGGCAAGCAGTAGGCACTAGTTCTGCCCTCAAAAAGAGCAGAAGTAACTAAGTACAGTCTTTAAGGGGTCTGAAGAGCCCCTGGAAATGATCTGATCCAACTTCCTTACAAAGGCCTAGCGGCATTAAGAGGTATTACATTGCTCAGAGTTGAGCTAGGTTTTAGACTCCACTATTTAATATTCTGCCCTACATTTTGTAACTAAATTTTGTAACTCTGTCCTGTTAGAGTATTTATTTATTTATTTATTTATTTTAGAGAGAGTGAGAGGAGAGAGAGAGAGAGAGAGAGAGAGAGAATTTTTAATATTTATTTTTTAGTTCTCGGCAGACACAACATCTTTGTTGGTATGTGGTGCTGAGGATCGAACCCAGGCCGCACGCATGCCAGGCGAGCGCGCTACCGATTGAGCCACATCCCCAGCCCAAGAGTATTTCTTAAAAGAAGTACTACTGGAAAAGAGTAAATACTGGTGGGAATTTGAGTATAGGAATTAGATGATGTTTTGCTTTTAGATGATTTTTTGTGTTTTTATATGAAAAGATGCACTACATTTCCCTTTTACTTTTTTGTGGTATTGAACTTGGGGTGCTTTACCACTGAGCTACATTCTCAGCCCTTTATTATTATTGTTGTTGTTATTATTGTTTTTGATACTAGGATTTGAACTCAGGGGCACTTAACCACTGAGCTACATCTCCAGCTTATTTATTTATTTATTTATTTATATTTTTAAAACAGGATTTTCACTAAGTTGGTTAGGGCCTTGCCAAATTTCTGAGGCTCGCTTTGAACTTAGGCTCCTCCTGCCTCAGTCTCCTGAGCTGCTGGGATTTCAGGCATGTGCCACTACATCTGGCCTCTTTTATTTTTTTATTGTGAGATGGGGCCTTGCTAAGTTGCTGAGGCTAGCTTTGAACTTGTGATCCTTTTGTTTCAACTTCTCAGGTCACTGGGATTACAGGAGTATGCCATTGTGCCTAGTCATACATATATTTTCAAAAAAATATTTAAGAACTCCAAATTTCTGTTTCTCATTTTTATTTCACATAGTATTTGAATATTCTGGTCATTATTTTATAATTGCTATTATAGGTTACACTTGTTTTCTGCTTTTAGTGTCATAAACACTTTCCACTTTTCTAAATTGAAAATTTCTATTTTTATTTGAAATGGAAATGTATATTGTATCATAAAATGATACCTTTTTTTTAAAAAAAGAAAATGTTGAAATATATAAAAAAAATCTATCTCTCTCTTTCTTCCCCCAGAAATTGGAGTTACTTTAAATAGAACCCAAAAAACCAAACTTGATACCTGGAGCCTAAGTACTATGGTATGAAATTCTGTATGTGCTTGTGTTAGAATATTACACTTCAACATAGTATGATTACTGGAAGCATTAGAAGGATAGGATGTTAACTGTGGTTTATATTTCTGATGAAGAAGAGTAATGAAATTTTATTTCATCTATGTACTCTACCTCCTCTCTCCCCACTAAGATTTTCTCATAGTAAAATCTTTTCCTGGATTTGTACAAGGCCAGAAAATATTTACTGTAATTTCATAAGATCAGTTCTGGCTTTTTGAGTAGCAATATACTTTTGGATTAGTTAAGCTGTTATCAGTAGGCTATGATTATTCCTAGGTATTCAGATATGGTGTGTGGATAGGAAATAAAGAGGCAAAACCATCATTTAGAAATAAAAGGAGTTTGGAAATGGAATTTAATACAGACTACCCTTATACTTGTTGCCTGCTTGTAGAAGTGATAGCAACTATAGAAACTTCCTGTCTGCTAGGCTTTGGGTGTGTCACACACATGCCCACCCATGAGGAAGAATAGATGTCCTGCTACTCACATCATAACATGGGAGGAGAAGACAGTTGCTACGGTGATTGGGAAACAGCATTCCTGAGTCACTGACTGTTTCTAAATGAATGGACAACACCCCTTTTTTTAAAGGAGCAATCACAATCTTCTCCAAGCTCAGGCAGTGAACAAGCACGGTATTCAGAGTTGAAGATATATGTTGAAAGTTTGGAAAAATAGGTGAATGTTATTTTATTTTCTGTGTAAGTACTCAAAAAAGTCTTTATCAGAAACTTAGGATATTTGAAAGGAAGGAAGTTTTGCTTACTATCCTCTCACCAAATGACAGAATACATGTACAGGCTTTTACTCCTACCTAGAAGCAAAGAAGATTGGTATGTCTGTTTGACACTTGATAGGAAATTAGGATTTTCGAGATTCTGAGCACTTTCTTCGTTGACAACTTGTTTTCTTAATCCATTAGTGCCTTATAGTATGAAGGGCAGGCACTGTAGACCTGTAGGAGACATGCAGTGTCTCTGGTATGGTTTCCACCTGTTCCCCTATAGTGGAATAGTGAAACTGGAGTGGCTTTTTTTTTTTTTTTTTTTTAAACCAGGGATTAAACTCAGGGGTGCTTAATCACTGAGCCACATCCCTAGCCCCTCTTTATATTTTATTTAAAGACAAAGTCTCATTGAGTTGCTTAGGACCTCGCTAAATTGCTGAGGCTGGCTTTGAACTTGTGATCTTCCTGCCTTAGCCTCCCCAGCTGCTGGGATTACAGGCATGCACCACCACGCCTGGCCCCCTTTCCTTTTTGTGTGTTGGCTACCAACTTTCCAGGATACAGTCTAGCCAATCTAGGGCCTTAAGATGAACTGAGCTGTAGGCAAGAAGTTACTTTTTCCTTTTCCTCAGAGATTTTGCCCTCTTGGACCACTAGAGGAATAATTTGGGCCCGTTAGAGAATCAACTGCTAATATTAAGATAGTTTCCCTTCATTTTAATTATGATTGGAAAATGAGGTTTATTGTAAACCAACAGTTTTTGACAGTTGTGAAGGAAATTGAGTTTGTTGCTTTGAATTTATAAGCAAATTATTTCAGTTTGTGATTGACAAACTGGGCTACTGCCTAGGATCTTTTAGAAAGAAATCGTAATGAGGAATGAAAGATCTTGTTATGTCTGATTATGTTCCCTTTGTTGCTTCTTGTATGAATTCTAATTAATTTATTATCTATTCATCCTTCTTAGCTTTATCAAAGCATAGCTGACATGAAAATTACATGTTTATGAAATACATGTAGGTTTTGTGAAACTAAAAAGTTTTACTCTTCAGTGCTGAGTTTAGCTGTTTGGCTGCTGAGGCAGTGTGGAACTTTGTGCATGAGCTGCTTGAGTTTTACCTAATCCTTTAGCACTTTTTCCTCAGTGGTCATGGAGAACATGAGTCTAGGTTCTTTCCAATTCTGGCAATTGCTAGGTAATTTTTTGACTTTTCCCCCTTAAACACATTTTGTTTTTCTATCTTTTTAGTCCACATTTTTCAATTTCTGGTCATTTTTTGCCTTTGTTTTTCTTGAGGTGCCATTTTTTTTTCCTTTTCTTTTGAGGTGAGTATTCCAACTCTATACAACCTCTGTTTAGACTGTAGGCACCAATAAGTAGTGATATCAGAACCTGGTTTCTCTGTAAATGGTAGATGAGATAAGATTGATTCATTTGCCTTTCGTCTTAGGGCATTCTAAGAAAATGGAAGGGAAAGCTTTTATCTGAACTAAAGTTATCCATTATTTTCTTCTCTCCGGTTCTAATTGACTTTTGTGTAAGGAGTTCGAATTGAAGAGGTAGATGAGCCAGTTTTAGTGGTCCCACCATATGTTATTTAACTTTTACAAAGTGCTTTATATCTATTTTATTATTTATTATTCTTAGTAGTCCTATGAGATTATGTATTCCTAAATGAAGGAAGATTGAAAATGTGGTAGACTAAAAACAGCTTACCTTGTTTTACTGTCCTTCAGTGGAAATGTGGTCCATTTTGTGGCAAAACTAGATTAGGACTCGGTAATTGAATACAAGTCCATGTTGCAACCCCAATTGCCTCATTATATTAAGGAACTGAATATCAGTCCTATGATAGAATAAATGAATCAAAGCTGGACCCAGATCTCTTTTCTGTATGATTCTGGATAACAGATGCTTTACCTGTCTTTCCTGGGTAGAGATACTAGGATTTGAAAGGAATCTGTTGTTGACTGCAGTGACACTTCCCATTTTATTCATTGGTAGGTTTTGTTCTTTCTTGAGGGCTTATTAATTTTCAAAAGATTTGGAGACTCCTATAGGTGACATGCTGTCCCATAATTGAATATTTTCTTCAAGAACTCTTAAATATGCCTTGTGGGCTGAGATCAGGGTGGTTTCATTCCTAGAGAAAGGCATTAGTCTTTTTTCCCCCCATTTTAAATGTGTTTATTTAATTCAGAATTTTTTCCCATTTTATTTTTTGTTTGATGTTTCTATTTTGTTTGTTTTAGTTTTTTGTACCAGGGATTGAACTCAAAGGTGCTTTACCAGTGAGCTACATCCCTCAGTCTTTTTTTATTTTTTTATTTCAAGACAGGATCTTGCTAAGTTGCTCAGGACTTCACTTAGTTGCTCAAGCTGGCTTTGAACTTGCAATCTTCCTGCTCCAGCCTCCCGAGTCACTGGATGACATGGCATGCTCCACCATTCCTGGCTTCCCACTTTTTTTTTTTTTTTTGGTGCATTATAGTTGTACATACTGATGGGATTTGTTGTTAAACATTCGTAAGTGTACAAAATACTCAGTATGACAATATAATTTGGCCATTTTCACTTCCCCAAGTGGTGTTCAACTGTCTTGGTAATCCATTCAGCCAAGAACTCAGCTATAATTGGAATATTCTGATATGTTATCCTGAACTAGATATTTATAAAGTACTGAGATGTAGGCTTGCAGTTGTGGGCTTATATTTCCCCTTTGCTAGCTACATGGTTCGTGGAATTACTGGCCATCATTACCTGTACTTCTGATGCTCAGTGATAAAGTTGGAAACACTTTTTGCTATGTAATATACTCTGTTCAGAGTAATATTTAGCCATATTCTCTTATTAGATCCCTGCTAACCTCCCTGCTGCTAAGAACACGAAATAATTACCTTTTACTTGGCTACGGTGAACATCCTGTGCCAAGAGACTGTTCTTTTTCTGGTCCTTCCCCTTCCCCACCAGTGTTGGGCGTCAAAGGTAAGATTATGCTAGGCAGGCGCTACACCACTGAGCCACATCTCTAGCCCTGTGCCTTTTAAGAAATTTATTTATTTATTTATTTATAGAGTGAAAAGTTAAAGATCTTGGAAATTCAAGTAGAGGTGAATCAGTTCCTTAGAGGAAGTTTCTTATAGCCTTGAGTTCACAGTAGGTACACTTCAGTTACTAGGCAAACAAAGAACCTCTGTCCAGAAGACTGCCAAGTTTTGTCCCATTGGCCCATTTTTTAAAAACCAAAGTTTTAATACATATCACCATTGAAGTTCATTTACATTTATTATTTTAATCATTGATCAGGATGTGATCAATGATTAAAATAATAATTTTAATAATTATTAAATAATTAAATTAATAATTAAACTCAATGAGTTTAATTAGTTCTCACATACCTTGGGGTCCTTCGACTTTTTGTTGTTTCTGTTTCTTAGAAACTATAAATTGTCTAGAAAGTATTTAATTTCCTATAGATGGTAACCAAAAGATTTATCTTACCACACATTACATTAGGATGTGGTAATTGAATCAGAACCTGAATTATTGTCTGGATGGAGAGTGAAGTGAAAGCTTTTCATTTTTATGTTGATTTAGTGTACAGCAGTATCCTGCCAAGTGTATTTATATTACAAGTGTATTTATATGCAAACTGTTACTTTTGTGGCAGAGTACCTTTGAGTAGTTTGTGTTGATTTAAATGAGATTTGATAAAACTGAGAATCTTTTAAAAAAGATGAAACTCCCTAATAAATGCAAGTCTGTAAAGCTCTTTACTTATACCACCTAGTCACCTTTAGACATTTATCTAATGATCTAAGTCTGTTAAATAAAAAATTCTGTAGAAAAATGCTGTGCTTTTACAAATAATTAATTGCACATAGTGAAAGATTATTCTAAAAATCATTACGACAGGCTGAGGTTATGGCTCAGGGGTAGAGTCCTTGCCTAGCATGTGTGAGGCACTGGGTATGATCCTCAGCACCACATAAAAGTAAAATAAAAGGTATTGTCTTTTAAAACTTTAAAAAATATTTTAAAAAATATTCAGTTACAAGCAAAAATCTGGACCGATGTGGAAAAGGCAATGTTGTTACTGTCAGATGGAGGCCTCCAGGAGAAGAAAAACTGAATACTGTCTTGGGAGTCATAGACTGACTCTAGGTTGAGTCTAAAGATAAGAACTCCTTCTGAGGAAGAACATCAGTGGACCAGGTCATGAGTGGACTAGGGCTCTCCAAAGTCAAAACATCTGGCAAGGGGCTAGGGATGTGGCTCAAGCGGTAGTGCGCTGGCCTGGCATGCGTGCGGCCCGGGTTCGATCCTCAGCACCGCATACAAACAAAGATGTTGTGTCCGCCGAGAACTAAAAAATAAATATTAAAATTCTCTCTCTCTCTCTCTCTCTCTCTCTCTCTCTCTCTCTCTTTAAAAAAAAAACAAAAAAACAAAAAACATCTGGCAAGGCCACAGAGAGGGCCAACTACTGTGGCCCTTCAACTATAGAGCAGGAATGTGATTGGGAAGTACATTGCTCTGTATTTTATGCTTCTAAGCTCACCATGGCTACCCTTTAACTTTCCTTAATAAGTCAAAGCAGAAAAATTCTGTGGGGATAATGAGTGTCTTTGACAGTCCAGGTAATAAAGCAAAGACCAAAAGAAGCTACTAACATATGGTCCCAGACAAAACAAGAATTTGGGTCAGGTTCACCTAGGTATTGTCAGTTTAAAAAGTCAGAACAAAAGCAAATGTTGAGGGGCTAGGATTGTGACTCAGTGGTAGGGTGTGTGTGTGTGTGTGTGTGTGTGTAATATGTATATATGTATGTATGTATAAAAGGCAAATATTGAGCCCAAATTTTTTTTTGGTGGTATTGGAACTGGAGATTGAACCTAGAGGCCCTCTAGCCATGAGTTACACCCTGGGCCTATTATTTTATTTTTTTGAGACAGGGTATTCCTAAATTACTGAGGCTGGCCTCAAACTTAAAATTATGCCTCAACCTCCTCCCTCAGCCTCCTGAGTTGCTGGGATTAGAGTCATGTGCTAGCACAGCCAACTTTGTTTATTTTCTTCTTCAAAGGCCTCATTCCGTTGTCATTGAACCATTGGTGGTATTGTTAAAAAATCCAGAGCTGCTCTGACTCCTGTTTTCATCCTTTTGTGGGTTTTTAAATGATTTTCTTTGCTTTTCCAGTGTTTTGAAATTTCACCCCTGTAGGCCTTTGTGTAATCTTCTTTTATCCTTCAGAACTGGGAAATTTAGTTTATTTCCTTGATAACTTGCTCCTGTTTTATTTTCTCCTGTGATTTGGATATTGGACTTCCAAAACTGATCTTTCAGTTTTCTTTTCTCTTATTTTTCATCTCTTTCTTTTTTGTTGTACTTTTTGGGCAGATTTCTTCAGTTCTTTTCTTTCTACCCTATAATTTGAGTTTTAATTTGTTTTCATATTTTCAATGTCTAGAGATGCTTTATCCTCTGAATGTTTTGCTTGTGGAATTAATGATTTTTTTTAAACTTTATTTCTCCTTGTATAGTCTTTATATGGCAAATTGCCCCTCCACACACACACTCTTTCTTATATTAGGAGCTTTCCTCAGATGTCTAATATCTTGGGTTACTTGTTAAAGCAGAATAAGGGCCTAAACACCAGATTGGAAACTCTGAATGCATGGATAGGATTTGTTGGCTGTGTACTTTACCGTAGGGCAGCATTCTTTAACCTTTACAGATATTTCCCATGTGGCCCCTGCTCCTGTGTATGATAGCCTCCCCCTTTATCCACATCCCTATTAGAGTGCTACGTTTGTTAAAATTGATGAGCATATATTATGATATCATGACCATATAAAGTCCATAATTTATACTAGGGTTCATTCTTGGTATTATACATTCTAATTTTTTAAATAAATTTTTTTATATTTATTTTTTAGTTATAGGTGGACACAATATCTTTATTTTATTTTTATGTGGTGCTGAGGATCGAATCCAGTGTCTCACGCATACTAGGCGAGTGCTTATCCTCTGAGCTACAATCCCAGCCCGGTATTATACATTCTATGGGTTTGAATAAATATGTTATTTTATTATATAGAGTATTTTCACTGCCTTAAAAGTTCTTGGTACTTTTTGCATTCATCCTTCTTTCCTTACCCTTGCAACCACTTTATACTGTTTCCATAGTTTTACCTTTTCCAGAATGTCATACAGTTGGGATCATACAATTTATAGTTTTTTCATGTCGGCTGCTTTTACTTAGTAATTTGCATTTAAAATTCCTTAAATGTCATTTTATGGCTTAATAGTGCATTTCTGTTTAGTACTAAACAACACCCCATTGTCAAAAGACAGTGTACCACAGTTTATTTATTGATTCACCTTCTAAGGAAATCTTGATTACTTCTAAGTTTGGGCAATTTCAAATATATAAAACTACTGTTATAAGTATTTGTGCAGTTTTTTTGTGTAGACATGTTTTAACTCTTTTGGATAAATAAATACCAAGGAGCTTGATTGCTGGGTAGTATAGTAGAATATGTTTAGTTTTTATAAGAAGTTGCCAAACTGTCTTCCAAAGCGCTTCTACAATTTTGCATTTCCTTTAACAATAAGTGAGAATTCTTTTTCCACATCCTAACCAGCTTTTGGTGTTAATTAGTATCCTGAATTTTGGCCATTGTAATAGATTTGTGAGGTATCTAATTGTTTTGATCTGAATTTCCCTTATGGCATATGAAGTGAAACGTCTTTTCATGCTCATTTTTTGTTCTTTGTATATCTTTGGTGAGGTGTCTGTAAGGTAGTTGACCCTCTTTTCTAATCAGGTAGTTCTCTTATTGTTTAGTTTTAAATTCTTTGTATATTTTGGATAATAGTTCTTTATCAGATGTGTGTTTTGTGAATATTTTCTCCCAGTCTAATGGCTTGTTTTCTCATTCTATTAATATTGTCTTTTGCAGAACACTATTTTTTAATTTTTCCCCTCAAAGAGGCAGATATCCCAGTAGCAAAAACCAACTTAACATCATCTTGTCAGTCTCGGCAACTTAGGGAGACCCTGTTTCAAAATTAAAAAGGACTGGGCTGGGTTGTGGCTCAGAGGATGAGCACTCGCCTTCCATGCATGAGGCACTGGGTTTGATCCTCAGCACCACATAAAAATAAAATATATTGTGTCCATCTATAACTAAAAAATATTTTTAAAAAATTTAAAAAGGACTGGAGATGTAGATCAGTGGTAAAATACCTCCTGGGATTGAACTCCTGGGGTCAAGCCCAGTACCAAAAAAAAAAAAAAAAAAAAAGAAAAATGAAAGACTACCTTTGCTGCTGCTGCTGCTTTTTTTTAAAAAATTTTTTTAGTTTTAAGTGGACACAATATCTTTATCTTACATTTACATGGTCCTGAGGATGGAATTCAGTGTCTCAAGCATGCTAAGTGAGCATTCTACTGCTGAGCCACAACCCCAGCCCCTTACCTTTGCTTCTTTATATTGACTTTGCTTCTTTGTCAAAGGTTAGTTGATTATGTGTGGGCCTATTTTCTGGACTCTTTATTCTGTTCCTTTGATCTGCTAGTTGTTGAGATTTGTTTTTGCCAATCATACTTATTTTGGTGGAAGAGGTACTGGGGATTGAACTCAAGGACTCCAGACCACTGAGCCACATCCCCAGCCCTATTTTGTATTTTTTATTTAGAGACAGGGTCTTACTGAGTTCCTTAGCCTCCCCGCTGTTGCTGAGGCTGGCTTTGAACCCATGATCTTCCTGCCTCCGCCTCCTGAGCTGCTGGGTTTACAGGCATGCACTGCGCCCTGCTTAATCATACTGTCTTGATTACTGTGGCTTTATACTAAGTCTTAAAGTTATGTAGGGTCAGTGTTCCAATTTTGTTCTTCTCCTTTAATATTATATTGACTATTCTGGATCTTGTACCTATCTAAACTTTGTAATCAATTTGTTGGTATCCACTTGCTATGGTTGGGACTACATTTATAATCTGTATATCAATTTGGGAAAAATCAACATTGTGACACATTTGATGTTTCTGTCCATGAATGTGGAATCTCTCTTCATTTATCTAGTTCATTGACTTTATTCATCAGAGTTTTGTAGTTTTACATCTTGTACATACTTTGTTAGATTATACCTGTATTTATCATTTTAGGGGATGCCAGTGTAAATGGTTTTAATTTCGTATTAAAAACAGGGATTGACTTTCATATATTAACCTTGCATACTTGATGTTATTTCTTTTTTAAAAAAATATTTTTATTTGTAGATGAACAGAATATCTTTATTTATTTATTTTTATGTGGTGCTGAGGATCAAACCCAGTGCCTCACACATGCTAGGCAATTGCTCTACCACTGAGCTAGAACCCCAGCCCTAGGAATCTTAGTAGTTCCAGGAATACTTCTTGTTGGATCCTTCAGATTTTTTATATAGATGATCAGATCATTTGCAAACAAAGACAGTTTTATATTCTTCTCAATCTGTATTCCTTTTATTTCCTTTTCTTTATTCGTTAGTAAGGATAGTTGAAATAAAGTGATGAGATGGGATATCCAAAGTGTTCTATTCATATGTAAGTTTAACAATAGAGATAATTTTTTATTTAAATTAGATTTTTAAATTTAAATATATTGAAAGTATAATTTCTTTCTCATTTGCACTAGCCACGGTAGAAGTGCTCCTAATATTCATGTGCCTAGTGACTGCCATATTGGACAGTGGAGGTCTGCAAAAGTCTACTTAGACTACATCAGTAGCTTTAGGTTGTTTTTTGATTCCCTAGAGAAGATTTAGTATTCTGTTTCAGGGTTCAAGACTTTTTTGCAGGGTTCTGAGAGACCAGAGGTGGGAAGTGCTGAATGTCAGTATATAGTAGATGTAGGCTTATTTGGTCTTTTTTGTGTATGTAGGATCATTGCCCACACTGTGCCTGCCATCCCTGAATCCAAAGACCCTTTGTTTCACCCTTTTCTAAGAATAAATTTCCATACTTCTGTTGGAAGATAAAGTAATTTGCCAGTGGCATGGTGGAGCTGGGTTGGGGAATTGGGTTGGGAGTGGATCTAGGGATCATTTTTTTTTTTTTTTTTTTTGATACTATGGATTGAACCCAGGGGCACTTTACCACAGAGCTACATCCCTAGTCCTTTTTATTTTTTATTTTGAAGCAGGGCCTCACTAAGTTGCTGAGGCTGTCCTGGAACTTGGGATCTTCCTGCCTCCGTCTCCTGAGTGCTCAAAGGATCTAACCACTTCTTCAGCAACTTTCTTAATCTTATTGTTGGTCTTCCAATCCCCACCCCATCATTTCCACAGGTATTTGGCACCACTAATTCCTGCACTTTGAAGGTCCTTAAGTGTAATTTGGGTTGATTTTTTTTTTTTCCCCTTTCCTACTTCTGGTTCAGGACTTTCTTTCTTTCTGTGTCTTTAGGTAGAATATTGCTATTTCTTTTAATGCCCCAGCTTCAAAACTGGCTGAAATTTCTTTTGTTCTTTCCAACCTTGTAGACTCTTTCCTCCCGTTATTTCTTTCTTTCTGAAAATCCCTTTCCTGTAGATTTAGTGGGGTTTTAAAAAGAGGAGAAATTAGATATTTTGGTTTAATGCCATCTTTTACCTAGAGGTTCTTATTTATCTGTAGTCATGAGCTAATTTTGATGTTTTAAAAATTAATTCAGTATTTATGCTTCCTTCAGTGTCTATATTTGTAGTTAAAGGTTTTAGTGATAGTATTTAGTGGAGGACGCCATAGGAGGGACAGGAAGTGAGGCATTACAAGAGTTTGGTTTTGGCAGCAGAAAAAAATTGACAGCCAACAAGGAGAGTGGTGAAAGTAGAAACATTTAGAGGAAGGATGATTAGAGACTATAAAAAAGTTTGGATGTCTGAAGCACAGAGCACAAATACAGCCTCAATAGTATTTTCTTCCTGGAGTACAGTACTTTTAATTTCTTCTCATGATCTAGGAACTTCTGCCAAACAACAAATGATACAATTTTAAAAACTAAACAAAGCTGTTTCCAAACACCATATATACAGAATCTTTGAGGAAAAACACATAGTATAAAATAAGTAAATCATGTGCCCTCAATATACTTTAGCAGCAGGTTTTCATTTCAAATAATTGGGCTTGTTCCTGGGGCTTTTTTTTTGGGTTCTGAAACAGAATTTTGCCTATACTGTGCTTCACTTTGTTGGTTGTTGCTGCCCTCTGTTGGACTAGTTCAGAAAATGCAGCTTTTATTCTGAGTCAGTCACTTTTGTGATCCTCACTCCAAATTGAGCACTAAAATATGGATAATTTTTTTTAAAGGATCAAATATTTCTAATGATGCCCCAGGAAAGCAAGAGAAATGGTGTATCTTCTTATGAAAATGAGTGTTTATTTTTCTTAACTAAAGGCAAGAGTTGGTGATCATGAAATAGAAACCGAAGAATTTGGGGAATGCAAAGATTTTGGGGTTTTGGAATCTGGAGACCTAAGTTCAATACCCAGCTCAGCCTCTAATTGTGTGACTTTAATGATTTATTCCACCTGTCTTAGTATCTGTTTCTTCATTGATACAATTAATAGGTAGAACAGACTTTGAGGACTTCTCTAGGGATTGACAATTTAAGGAAGTAGCTTTAGTTTACAGTATTTTTTCATAGGCAATAATAATGACTAAATCTCAGGCTCTGCCCTTAAGGAACATAGTCTGTAAGGGTATAAAGGAGGCAACAATTTAAAAAATGACAATTATAATCTACGACTAGTGCTACAAGATAGGCAAGTATATATGACTGTGGAAACCTAAGGAAAATTATCTATTCAATTAGAGGAGTTCACAGTTTGAGATGTTCAGTCTATGGTCAGCTGGTCAGCTGATTCCATTGCTCTGGGCCCTAGATGAAGCCATTGCATCATGGTGGAAGGGTGTGGCTGAGGGTTATCTGCTCTTGGAAGCAGAGAAAAGGTAGGGCCAAGGCCACATATACTCAAGGCTATACCACCAGTGAGCTAGTTCCTCCAGTCATGTCCCACTTGTTTTACAGTTATCACCCAGTAGTTCAAATTATTAATTTATCAAATGGATTAATTCACTGATGAGGCTACAGCTCTTATAATCCAATGCTTTTACCTCTGAACATCATTACATTGCCTAACATATGAGCTCTTTTGGGGACATTTATAGATTCAAACTATAACACCCATCTACCCACCCTTGTATTTCCTGTTAAGAAATAGAACATTGTAAGTACTCAGAAACCACTTTGTCCTTTCCCCAATCACAGCTCTTCTACTCACCCTAAGTAACCACTGTTTTGACATTTGTGGTAATCATTCCTTTTCTAATTTTACATCCTAAATAATATTATGTAGTTTTACTTGTTTGTAGGCTCAAGTAAATGAAATAATGATTCAGTAGTATATTTGAGTAGTTACAAGTTCATTCACTTTGCATAATTGTTTTCATTGTATCAATATACTATGTATTTGTCCATTCTACCCTTGATGGCCATTTGTATTGTTGTTTTAGACATTTTATAGTATGACTATTAACACATTTCCTCCTACTTTTACATGCACTTTTCAACATAGTATATATGTAGAAATTGATATGTTGAGTTGTAATTTATGTGCACATTTCACCTTACTAGATAACACTATTTGGTTTTCCTGAGTGGCCCCAGAAGTTTACATTAACACCCACAATATGTAAGATCCTCTGTTGCTGTACAGCGAGATAGACATGAAAGTTTTTGGCAGTCTTGAGAGGGTAAAATGATACCTCATTGTGATTATAAGTTGCATTTCCTTGTTTACTAATGAATTTGGGCACATTTCATAATTATTAGTCATTGAATTTACAGTATGTTCAGTTCTCCATCTTACTTTTTTTTTTTAAGAGTCATATGTTAGTGTTCTTCAAATTCTTTCTACTACTGACCTAAGGGACTGTGCTAAATACATTGGCAGAAATTTTTTAGGTTGTGGAAAGTAGCTTAGAGTCTTTCAGTTTATTTTTCTTCCCTTTTTCCCCCAACCCATCTGGTGTTTGGGAAGTGTCTTGGCATTTCACTGATCTCTTTTCTCTTATTCCTCCTGTTTCCTATTTCCTAGACTTTGAAGCGGCTCATGGCAGATGAGGTAAGGAAATTTTGTTTGGCATGTGCATGTTCTTATACTATAATATTTACTGGTTTCCATAAATTCGACTTTCTTTAACTTATAATAGTGATATGGAAGCTAATTTCAGAGCACCCTAAGGCTTTTTCCTAACCCTTTGCTCTATGTTTGGCCCATTGCATGCATTTCCTTGGCACATTGATTAACTTCCAAAGTTAGGCATAGTCTTTAAACTCTAAGCTGATTCGAAGTTTAGATGCCACTCATATCACTTGAAATTCCGCAATGCTTGCAGGTGGTTACTGTTACTTTCAAATGGGTTGAGCTGATAAATGCAGCTGGTTACTCTTTTAAATTTGAACATCTGTACTTGAGGTCTGAGGAATAGTTTGTTAGCATTTGTGTGGCAGAGAGATGTTATATATACCTTGAAAGGACAGTGTATTTTTTCCTGACTAGATGTCATGCAAAGGGGATTTTGAAGAACATATATTGAACTTTAGTTGCCTTAAACACAAGTTCCTTGGAATGTGAAAAAGAAGAAGAGAAAGATTCCTGCCTTTAAGGCATTTACTTATTTATCCTGTATGACTTAATATCTTAAAATCTATGGTCATATTTTACCTCTTCTTCTTCTTTTTTTTTTTTTTTTTTTTTTTGGTGCTGTTAGGGATCAAACCCAGGGCTTTGGGCATGCTAAGCAAATGCTAACCAGAGCCATATCTCCAGCTCGTCATACTCACCTCTCACAGGGAGAAATTTTCTGGAGACCTGGCCACATTTATTATTAGGAAACAAAGAGCACTTTATTGAGATAGTTTTATACATGGGGTACTTTTAGTTTTGTGCTGCTAGAGGTCTTAGAAATGGCAGAACACTATGAATTGTGATATAGAGTATGTGAAAAATGAATAAGTAGTGGATGAAATGTGTTTAAACTCTAGAAATATGAGAACATTTAGTTGTGGCAGGTTGTTTTTTGTTTTGTTTTGTTTGTTTTTGGTCAATTCCCCTTATTAAATTTGAGATGCCTAAGGTGGGGGTGAATAGCTGGGGAAATCAAGATCAAACCTGCCTTTTATAGAGAAATTTGAAATCTTTATACTGTAGTCCTCTTATCTCTGGATAAAGATGAGAGTAGAGTCAGTATGATAAATTAGGAGGAAAATTGATATCTTCTTTTCATGTTAGAAGAGTATTGAAGTATTCATGAACCAAAGGAACCATGCATGTGAAAGAGATGAAAGGATTGGTTATTTGGTGTGTAGTTTGTTGTATAAATGAAAATGGAGCACTAATAATACTTTTTTCTGTTTCTCAGCTGGAGAGATTTACCAGCATGAGAATTAAGAAGGAGAAGGAAAAACCCAATTCTGCTCATAGAAATTCTTCTGCCTCTTATGGGGATGACCCAACAGCACAGTCCTTGCAGGATATTTCTGATGAGCAAGTTCTAGTTCTCTTTGAACAGATGCTGGTAAGTTTCCCACCTCAAAATGTTATTTTTCCTAAAAATTGTATGTATGAGCATGGTGGGGGTTTTGTTTGTTTTTGCTTTTTTTAAAAATGGATGGTCCCCTTAATCAGCCCTTATTTTAAAGCATTTTAGGCTTTAATACAAAGAATAACCACATTTATATCTGAAGAATTTTTATCAGTCATAATAGCTTAAATCTCTAGGAATCCTGAAAGCATATTTATTCAATAAGCATTTATTGTGCTGAACTCATCACTAAGTGTAATAAGCGTTAAACACTTAAAAACTTGTAATGAATTTAAGGCAATTATATTTTTCTTTTTTTCTTCCTCTACTAGCTGGATATGAACCTGAATGAGGAAAAACAGCAACCTTTGAGAGAGAAGGACATTGTCATCAAGAGGGAGATGGTGTCCCAGTACTTGCACACTTCCAAGGCTGTGAGTCTTGGGGCAGGTACCCATGACATGGGAGACTGCCCTTAGTTTGGACCTGTTTATTTTGTTAATTTTATATAACATTTTATGTCTGTGTCAATTGTGTTTTATTCCATTACATAAGCCTACTCTTTTTTTTTCTTTTTTTACACTCTCATTTGAGTTACCACTCTTTTTTTCCCCTCCTTCAGTAGTGGGGATTGAACCGAGGGCCTTGCAAATGCTAGAAAGCACTCTACCACTCAGAGCTACGTTCTCCCAGCCTTTTTCCAAAATTTTATTTTAAGCCAGGATCTTGCCAACTTGTTCTGGCTGGCCTTGAACTTGAAATCCTTCTGCTTCAGCCTCCTGTAGTTTGTGCCACACATTCAGGCTGAGTTACCATTCTTAAATACTTTTTGCATGATATAAACTTTCATGAAGTATAAGAAATGGGATGAACAATTCTGAGTCTCACTTAATTTGTGGTCTGATAGATTTCTGCCCCTCATGTTATTTAAACTGTATTGACTAATATTAGCCCCCAGTTTATGACTATGTCCAGTGCTTAATTTCTCTGAATGCCTCCTATACAGGGCATGAGCCAAAAGGAGAGCTCTAGATCTGCCATGATGTACATTCAGGAGTTGAGATCAGGCTTGCGGGATATGCCTCTGCTTAGCTGCCTGGAGTCCCTTCGTGTCTCTCTCAACAACAACCCTGTCAGGTGAGGGTTCTGAGGAGTTAACAGGAGTAGGAACCCAACAGTAGAGTTTACTGGTATGATTGAAGATCAAAGGAGTCGGGAAATATAAGGATGATCTGAATTGGGAATAAAGAGTTGATCATAAATAAGAAGTAATATTTATTGATTTGATATTGCATTGTCCCTGTCTTTTTCTTATAGTTGGGTACAAACATTTGGTGCTGAAGGTCTGGCCTCTTTATTAGACATCCTCAAACGACTTCACGATGAGAAAGAGGAGACTGCTGGGTAAGAAATTCCAGGTCTTTGCATCTTCAAGGTGGAGGGTTATAGGGTTATAGAATAATAACAGTTAAATGTATAGAATAGGAGCATATACTGTTAGCTGAGAATGGTTTTTGTTGTGGGGTGACCAGTGGATGAATGATGATTATAATTATAGGCAAAGGATGAGGAACTTGGAATTTCATGATGAATGTGATACATACACTTAAGATTACTTATCTCCCCCTTTTTCAGTCTGGAAGTAGGATCTGATTTTCTCCAGAGTGATCTAGTCTGGGTCATATCCCATATGGTGTCTTAAAATATACTTGATTAGCTTGGGACTACCTTTACAACAGTCTTCGTGATTGGAATAATTTGGGAATAACTTGGACTGTGTTAGGCTACCTTGGAAACCAGACTGAGCCAAAGTGACCTCTTTACCTCCTAGACTCTTTCTGAGACAAAAATAATACAGGGCCAGGACCTCCTACATGTACCTTCTCAGATCTGAAATCTTTTAAGTAGAGGGGCAAGCATCAGGATGTTATCCTGATAGAATTTAGCACTTAGAAGCCTAGAAAGAGTTAAAGGGTAAGTTATAATGTAATAATAAATTCTTGGATTACAGCCAAAGGTCTTTTATGATGGGGATCCCTCTTCATCTGCTTACTTTTGTCAGTGTTTCTGGGCTAAGTGCTATGTGCTGGACTTTACTTGGCTATTAGTTGGAGATATTCCTAAGATCCTTGTTTGCAAGGTTAAAAAGTCAATTGGGAAAGGGATGTAGAATAAAGAGACTTCACTGATTATGTCTTCTAATACAGGAGCTACGATAGCAGGAACCAGCATGAGATCATTCGCTGTTTGAAAGCTTTTATGAACAACAAGGTAAGATTTTTTTTCCCCTTCTTGTTCCAGTCCTCATCTGGACCTCCATTTGTTCTCTTCTCTTGGCAAACCCCAAAGTGAAAGTAGAAAAATGAGGTTGTCACTTTTAGTACTGAATCTGTTATTCATTGCCACATGTACATATTTCCATGGACCTTTTTTCCCAGCTCTAATTTGTTTCAGAATGTAATCTATAATTATTCTCTTGAATTGGGATATTATAAAGAATGGTGGCACACCATTATAAAGGTATAGTGGCACACACCTGTAATCCCAGTATCTCAGGAGGCTGAGGCTGAAGGATAGCAAGTTCAAAGCCAGCCTTAGTAACTTAGCAAGGCCCTAAGCAACTTGGCAAAAGTCAAAGATTCCAATAAGCTACCAGAAACTACAAGAGAAGGCATGAAACATTCTCCCTCAGTCTTCAAAGAAACAAACCCTGCTAACATCTGATCTTGGACTTCTAGCCAGAACTGTGAGACAGTAAATTTCTGTTGTTTGAGATACCCAAGAATGGGGATATAGCTCAGTGGTAAAGTAGTCTCCTGAGTTCTGGGATTACAGGTAGTATTACAGGCATGTGCTATCTTGCCTAACTGATGCTGTTATCTTTAAATCTCCTTCTCTGTTTTTGTCCTACCAGTTTGGAATCAAAACCATGTTGGAGACAGAAGAAGGAATTTTACTGCTGGTCAGAGCCATGGATCCTGCTGTTCCCAACATGATGATTGATGCAGCTAAACTGCTTTCTGCTCTTTGTATTCTACCACAACCAGAGGACATGTATGTGATTAGAGTTACTTCTTTTGTCCATTCTCATTTTTATCATCTGTTTAGAGTAGAGGAAAATTGAGTTGTTTAGATATTCTCTTGGTCTTAAATACTAGCTAAGACCATATTTCTTTTGTTTGTTTATTTATTTTGGTACCAGGGGTTGAACCCAGAGGCTCTCAACCACTGAGCCACATCCCTAGACCTTTTTAATTTTTTTTTACTTTGAGACAGGGTCTCACTAAGTTGCTTAGGGCCTCACTGAGTTGCTGAAGCTGGCTTTGAACTTGCATTCCTCCTGCCTCAGTCTCCTGAGCCACTGGGATTATACATGTACCCCACTGCACTCAGCAAGACCATATTTCTTATCAGAAGTGAACACTGAGAATCTTTTTTCCCAATACTAGAGATTAAATCCAGCAGCGTTACATCCCCAGCCCTTTAAATTTTTTATTTTGAAAAAAGGCCTTACTAATATTGCTCAGGTTGGCCTTGAATTTGTAATCCTCCTACCTCAGCCTCCTAAGTAGCTGGGGTTATAGGCATGTACCACTGTGCTAAGAATTTTAATATAGATCGCACATTCCTAATCTGAATACCCAAAATGCTCCAAACTGAAACTTTTTCGAGTACCATCATGACATCCCCAAGTAGAAAATCTCATACCATAAAACTTTATTTTGTGCACAAAATTATTAAAAGTATTATTATGAAATTAACTTCATCTATGTGTATAAGGTATATATGAAGCATAAATAAATTTTATGTTTAAACTTCTATCTATCTCATTCCTAAGATAACTCTCGTATATACTTAAATATTTCAAAGTCTGAAAAAATCTGAAATCTGAAACATAAGGTCAAGCATTTCAGTCCATCTGTATTTAGGAAAGATTCCTATCCTGAGTGTGCCATTGGTCATCAGGGTATCTGTTGCCTCTGCATTAATGTCTGTTTTGTCCAGGACATTTTTTTTTGTTCTGTTTTATGTACTATTTTGTTAATTCAGAATTAGCACAATATTATCTTAAAAATTCAAATGAAGAAATATATAAAGTAAAATTTAACATCCTCATTCAACCACCAAGTCCTATTCTACAGAAATTACACTGTTAATGGTTTTTCAAAGCACAAGCATATTATATTTTCTTGATTTTGAATCATCTTCTCCCACCCCAAAAGAGGTGAGGAGTGATGGTTTTTGTCTGTAAAACCAACTGCATTAGATTTTTTTTTTTTTTTGAGGACAGGTTTAGCAAAAGTTAAATCATTCTTTTCAGCTTGTTTCTTTTTATTTATTTAACAGTAGATCTTGGACATCCTTCTTTGTCAGTATTTATAGATTTACCTTATTATCTTTAATGGCCATTTAGCATATCATGTATGTCCCGTAATTTATTTAATAACACTCCCATTGTTAGACTTTTAGGTGGACTAAATCAGGTTCTGGTTGTTGGTCTAGGAGATAAGAATTTTGCTATTAAAAATTATGCTATAAGAAATATCCTTATACATATTTTCATGTTTACATCTAATAGGTTGTAACTTATCTTTAGAAGTAGGCTAAACATTGTGTGCATTAGACCTTGAATAGTACTATTAAATGCCTCTCAAATAGTTGAACCAATTTATAACTTATAATATGGGTCTTTAATTTGGTATTCATGAATAGGAGTCTAGGATTGGATTTTAGGAAATAGATTTTTCTGAAGAAATGGCTTATAGTTTTTAGCAGATTCTGACTCCTGTTTTAGGAGTGACAAGAGATTAATTGGAGAAATCTAAAGCATTAATGATGCTTTCTAACTGGTCTGTACCCTGTGTTATTTACCCATAACATGTTAGAGCACCTGGCAGGACCCTCCCTTTCCTTTTTCTTGAGCAGGAATGAAAGGGTTTTGGAGGCAATGACAGAAAGAGCTGAGATGGATGAGGTGGAACGTTTCCAGCCGCTGTTGGATGGATTAAAAAGTGGGACCTCCATTGCACTCAAGGTATACCCCTTGAAACTAAGCCCAAGATTAAAGTTCAAGATGGAAAGACCTCATCTTATGTGGAGTATTTTCCAACAATATATTTTACATTTGAAAAATTGTTCTGAAGGGAAAATGATACAACCTTTTCTCTAAGAAGTCAAAGAAAGAACTTTCCTCATTGTGAGATTGAAAAAAAGCAAGATATCTATTTGTACATTAGTAAAACCAAGGTTCTCCAATAACATATACTGTCATATCCTTGGAATCATTTATATTTCTGAGGTCTCAAGGCCTGTGTTCAAACTAGGTTTCTGCTGTAGTAGAAAGGTTATTCCCATAGTTTTTGTA
Organism: Urocitellus parryii; assembly: GCF_045843805.1. Taxonomy (NCBI): domain Eukaryota; kingdom Metazoa; phylum Chordata; class Mammalia; order Rodentia; family Sciuridae; genus Urocitellus; species Urocitellus parryii. Next base: position 96,025,252 of record NC_135531.1, on the reverse strand, counting down.
CAACACCTTCTGGGTTTTATTTGGGAGTCCTGGAGTGCATGTAAAGAGGATGGAGTCTTGAGCTGTAGTAGTTACCATTGACATAGCTACTGAATTTTTTTTTTTTTTTTTTTAGGTGGGATGCCTACAGCTAATCAATGCTCTCATCACTCCAGCTGAAGAACTTGACTTCCGAGTTCACATTAGAAGCGAACTGATGCGATTAGGGCTGCATCAGGTGTTGCAGGTAAGAGACAACACTTCATTAGAAAGTCTGGGTTGGTTCCTTCCTGCTCTTACAGCCTCAGTTATTCCCAGGATTACTGGTTTTAAACTTAAAAACCAAGTTGAAAGGTGTTGGTTTCTAGCCACATGAGACACTTTTGGATTCCCTCACTTCTATTTTTGTTATTGACAGGACCTTCGAGAGATTGAAAATGATGATATGAGAGTGCAACTAAATGTGTTTGATGAACAAGGGGAAGAAGATTCCTATGATCTGAAGGGACGGCTAGATGACATTCGCATGGAGATGGAATATCCTTTTGTTCACTGGACAGAGTCTTGGGACAGATGAAACATTCATTGCATTCAGTTACAGACCCTCATATGGAATGATCTGAGAGATGATTCAGTACAAGGCATGAGGCTGATGTGTCTTCTCAGTAAATAAGGCATGTGTCTTTTTATTACTGTTGGGTTTATTTACTTCTGTATAGACTAGGGAAGTCAATAAAGGTGGTCTGAGCGTTGTTCAACATGGACAGCCATCAAAATCACTTTAAACTTCCTAGAACATGATGGCTTAGCCCACTGAGATGTAGAGCTGACTTTAGATATGTTTGGGCTGAAGGATTAATTTGGTTAACTATTAGTATGTGCCACAAGGGACTTTGAGGTGGTTGTATTTTTAGTTTCTGTCTACTGCTTGATCTTTAAGCCAAGTACTAGGAATTCTCAGTCCCTTTAAAGTACTATCCTTATCCAAAGAAACTTAAAGTTTCTGGTAATATTAATGGGAGGAACAGCCATAATTAAGGTAGAAGTGGCATCTTGTTACTTTTCCTTTGTTTCTCCCAAAACTGAGCAAGCCATCTGTCAAATACAGTTTCTAAATTTTTGCTTTCCTTAGCCTGTTCCTTTTCCACTGACTTTAGTGAAGTCTTCCAGATTCTATTAAACACAGTGAAGGACTCAAAGGCAGAGCCACACTTCCTGTCCATTCTTCAGCACCTGCTGTTGGTCCGAAATGACTATGAGGCCAGGTAAGATGGTGTGCCTATGGGAAGTTTTGAATATGAGCTTAAATGGAAAGAGCAGAATCCTAATATTCAAAGACTGTCCTGTAAAAGGAAAAAGAAGAGAAAGACTGGATTCTGATTAGTCACAGATGAAGCCATCAGTAACCCCTTTAACCCAACTGAAAGGCATCCCTGTGGAAAAGGCCAGAGTATATAAATTGAAATACCTTTCCCACCAAAGAAGAAAAATAAACAATAAAAAATAAATAAATAAAATACCCTTCCTTTTGGAAGGGAGTAAATAGGGTGAGGATAACAAAGGGAGTTTGTAATTTAAAATCTTTCTTGTTACCTGGAAGTGGAAATTCAACAGTAGCACTGTTCATTATAGAGAGGGATCAAGCCTGAACATTTAAATGGGAAAGTATTGGCACTTGGAGGCAGATGGAAAGAACTTTTCCCCCCCACAGTGCTAGAGGTTGACTCCAGGACTTTTACACTAAACACATACTCTGCCACTGAGCTACATCCCCTCCCCATAAGAAGTTGATTATCTGGAATAGGAAGGGTGGGAGCTGACATGAAAGAAGGGGGATTTCTTACAGCACACAGAGGTGCTTCCATTAACTTTACGAAAAGTTCTTTTTTAGAACACATATCCTTAAGTCTTTCTAGTGTCAGTTTACTTTTCTTGATCCTGAATACTTCTGAAAATTATCCTTGACTTCCATTTGATAACTCTGTCTGTTCTGATTCTTCTGTAGACCACAGTACTATAAGTTGATTGAAGAATGTATCTCCCAGATAGTTCTTCATAAGAATGGAGCTGATCCTGATTTCAAATGCCGGCATCTCCAGATTGATATCGAGGGATTGATTGGTTAAGTATACTCTTCTATCCAGTTCCTTAAAGCATCCATTGCTTTTACTTTTCATTTTGCATCTTTCTGTCAATTATAATTTCAGAGAAGAAATCTTTCTGTTCCCCAGATATTTCCATTTTTGTCCTTTCTTAGGTCATAACCAACATCTTTGTTAGGAATGTACAGTCCTTATGTTTAACATATTTCTACATAAATCTAACATCCTGCCCTTTCTCATACATCACTTTTTTGTAGGGACTTCACCTATCATCTGTGATACTTGCTGGTTTCAGAGTTTCATAAATATAATTCAGGCATTGTTCATGCCACCCAGCATGTTAGCCTTGCTTTGCATTGAGAAATTATAGGTTGAACTTATCTAAAAGTCCTATTTCTTGGTCTAGTGCTGAACAGTAAGGATAATACAGATAACCAAATGGACAGAGGACTGCTCTTTGGTGTATTAAAAGGCTTAGGAATGAGAAGGAAACCAAGAGAACTGGGAACTTCATTTACTGACCTTTTTTCCCCCCTAGATCAAATGATTGATAAAACAAAAGTGGAGAAATCTGAAGCCAAAGCTACAGAGCTGGAAAAAAAGGTACATTTGTGGGATCAGTGGTAGACTACCTGCCTAGCACTCACAAGGTCCTGAGTTTGATCTCTAGCTTTATGCCCCCATCCCCAAATTGTTTTTATCCTCTTTAAAGTATATCTTTCTTTAAATGAGGGTTATTATTTTTCTAACATGCAAGACAATTTTTGTTCATATTTGAAAATACTCAGCATCTAATAGTCTTTAGGTTACATCTTTTCAGTATAGGTTAGTCATTGGAGAAGGGGTTATTGGATGTGAACACGAGGAGCTGAAGGTGAGCTTGCACAGCCCTTGAAGGACAGGAATGATAGATGATACTCTAATAGTGATGGCTCTTTCAGATTTGTTTGGCATCTCAGGTCTCTTATCCCTAGAATAATAGGAACTGGAATATGTTTGAGTTCTCTTTTTCTCTTTGATTGTTAAGGACTCCTATTATAGTTGATAGATTTTTATATTCTAGTGACTATGGAATCCTGGAGACCCCTTGCTAATAGGTTGGTTAAAGATCTTTCAAATCTTAAGGTTTTGTTTTGTGTTTTTCTAAATACAATCTTTTTTTTAATATTCATTTTTTAGTTGTAGTTGGACACAATACCTTTATTTTATTTATTTTTATTTGGTGCTGAGGATCGAACCCAGGGCCTCACACAAGCAAGGCGATCTCGATCGCTTTACCACTGAGCCACAACCCCAGCCCAGGGTTTTGTTTTGTTAAACTGTGAAAGTAGGAAGACTATTAAAGGATCTTTAGTTCTCCTGTCTTTTATCCTTGACTTTAAGGTCAAAATTATAGTGCTTTTTCCCCCCATACATTGCCTGATATATAGGGTTAATGAGCTCTGCAGAGCAAGTACTGACACAAAATACCAATTTATGGGGAATAACACGTGGGCTTCTTAATTGGATGAAGAGTTTTTGGGGAGTCTAATTGCGAACCTAATTGCTTTCTTCATTAGCTGGACTCAGAGTTAACAGCCCGACATGAGCTACAAGTAGAAATGAAAAAGATGGAAAGTGACTTCGAGCAGAAACTTCAGGATCTTCAGGGAGAAAAGGATGCATTGGATTCTGAAAAGCAACAAATTGCCATAGAGAAACAAGACCTTGAAGCAGAGGTGTCCCAGCTCACAGGAGAGGTAACTTCTGAGCAAAGAAGGACTGTTACTGCTATCAGCTCACGTCTTGGGACAGGAGCCAGTCATCTCACTCTTAGGGAGGTGGCAGCTAATAGATAATGTAGTTAAATGGTGCATATCTTAAAAATCATTTACTGCTTTTAGTTTTGTTTGGGTAGTAAATAATATATACAACAAAACATTTAGAAAACATAGAAAAACCAAGAATAAAATGAGTTAAACAATTCTACCCATAAATAAAGGTAATAGACTTCTAATAAATTTTTAGGAGTAAAAATTAAACTCTTTATTTGTTAGTTTTCCCTTATTTTAATCATTAGTGGACAGAGTTATCCTCACTGTAGTTTTATAAATATTTAAGTGATCTGTAATATCTGATTATTTGATCACTTACGTAGTTCTATAATTGCCTTATAGCACCTTGGATATAACTAGAATATTTTATAATATTTTATTTGCTTGACCTCTGCATTTTATATCAGAGTTAAACTAAGAGTTGAAGTTGTGTTTTTTACTACAAAGCATACTCAGCTAAGAACATGACTTGAGTTCTGGGTTTGGCTTTGTCACTAAATGGCTGTGTAACTTTAGGCAAATCATGTAGACTGTTGAACTCCTCCCAGTCCTTCCATATGTAAAATGAGAAATTTGGGTTAAGTAGTTTCTTAGGTTCCCCCGTAGACCCTGAAATGGGGGACAAGTATTCTTATAAGTGTTGTTTCTGTAGGTTGCCAAGCTGTCAAAAGAACTGGAAGATGCCAAGAAAGAAATGGCTTCTCTCTCTGCCTCAGTTGTTGCTATAGCTCCTTCTGTTCCTAGTAGTGCCACTGTTCCTCCTGCCCCTCCTCTACCTGGTGACTCTGGCACGGTTATTCCACCTCCAGCCCCTCCTTTATCAGGAGGGGTTAGTATACCACCCCCACCTCCTCTTCCTGGAGGTGCTACCATTTTTCCTCCTCCACCTCCACCTGCTCCTCCTTTGCCTGGAGTTGTTTGCATCCCTCCACCCCCTCCTTTGCCTACAGGTACTGGCATCCCTCCTCCCCCTCCTTTGCCTGGAGGTGCTGGCATCCCCCCTCCACCTCCCTTGCCTGGAGGTGCTGGCATCCCCCTTCCACCTCCCTTGCCTGGAGGTGCTGGCATTCCCCCACCACCTCCGTTGCCTGGAAGTACTAGCATCCCTCCACCACCTCCCTTACCTGGGGGTGCTTGCATCCCCCCACCTCCTCCCTTGCCTGGAGGACCAGGAATGCCACCTCCCCCTCCTCCTCTTCCTGGTGGTCCTGGAATCCCTCCACCACCTCCATTTCCTGGTGGCCCTGGCATTCCTCCACCTCCACCTGGAATGGGTTTGCCTCCGCCTCCCCCCTTTGGATTTGGGGTACCAGCAGCCCCAGTTCTGCCATTTGGATTAACTCCCAAAAAGATTTATAAGCCAGAGGTGCAGCTCCGGAGGCCTAACTGGTCTAAGGTGAGAGTTTCTATTCATTTCATCAGTAAATTTTTAAAATTTTTTTGATATCAGGGATTGAACCCAAGGGCATTTAACCACTGAGCCACATCCCTAGCCCTTTTTTATATTTTTTATGTTGATACAGGGTCTCCTTGAGTTCCTTAGTGCCCCATTGAGTTACTGAAGCTTGCCTTGAACTTGTGTTTCTCCTATCTCAGCCTCCCAAGTTGCTGGGATTACAGGTGTATGCCACTTTGTGGCAAGCGGTGCTATTAATAATTACTCAGAGGCAGATTGTCTTTAAATGAAAGCATATATTCGATCACACCAATCATCAAATATAAACAATTAATGTAAACAGTGTTGGGTGTGCTGGAGCACCCCATCTAGCATTCAGTGCAAACTAATTAAATACTATAAGCAAATCACACAATCCTAGGGCAACCACGAGCTCCAAAATACCTCTGAAGCCACACAACTTCTCTTAGCCAAAGAGCAGATGTTGTCCTTGTATCGTGGTTCTCTCCAGCCAGTGGCTGGACACTGGGGAATAGTGGAGTCATTTCAGGCACAGACTGCAAGGCGATGTCCCAGGAGCAAAATTCTTCAATGTGACAGGATAAGCCATTTAAATACAGTTCTAAATTGGTGGTGTACATTGGTGATTGGTTACACCCACTGAAAGTCAATGTCCATTGGTTATGTCCAGTGAAGTGATGTAATTACAACTGGGTATGTTCTTTGTGCATGTGCATGGAGCTATACTCCCTATCAATTATAACCAGTCATTGCTAAGCATGCCCATGGCTAGTGCCCCTTAAAGCTCTTTATCAATTGCAAGCAGACATGACTAAGCAGTTCAATGGCTCTGTTCCTTATGGCCAGCAACTTAGTGAGTTCCAGCATGTCTATGGCAGGTGCTCCTTACAGCCACCATATCCAATTCATCAGATCTTAAGAAATCACTTCAGGGCTGGGTGTAGTGGTACATACTTATAATCTCAGCAGCTTGGAAGGATGAGGCAGGAGAATAGAGAATGGCAAATTCAAGAGCAACCTCAGCAATTTAGAGAGATCCTGTGTCAAAATAAATTATAAGGGCTAGGGATGTAGCTCCTCGGTAAAGGGCCCCTGGGTTCAATCCCCAGTTCCAAAATCATTTCAATTTCCTGCTTTGTATTTTGTGCATGGGTAGGCTTCCCTTCCTCATGGCTCTCATTTATCCACCTTCAAGTTCCACTTCTACTTATGTTTATTCAACATGTCCTATATTTCAGACATTATCCTGGAAAGTTCTGTGAGCTTTGTACTCTGAATTTATCCTAACTAAACTTATTCTTAAGCTAAAAACAATTTTTTTTTGTTTTGCCTTTTCTTTGAGGATATGAGTACCATGACAGTTGGACAGTAGACACTAGTAATTTCACCAGTCTGCAAATGACTGAAATTGTGCTGTTTCACTCCCACTCCCAAGAAAAGAGTTATACACAGACCATGCAAACATGGCTCATAATGTGTTTGAGATTCCTATGATTTTTGAGTTAGCCTTTTTCTCCCAGAAACTAAGTTAAAATGAAGTTAGGCAAATGGATTATAAAAATATAGAGTACTTCTGAACTTGAAGATTTGGGATAAGAAGGAGGAGGAGTAGTAGCATAACCGAATCTAGTTCTTGAATAATCACCAGTGAACAAACTGGAAACATCATCTGATCCCACCACAGATTACAGCTGTTATCTGTGTTTTAGGTTAGTCTTATTGGAGTAAAAGGTTGTTGATAACCAGCCAGATGCTTCTTTTGCATCTTCATTAGTTTTCTAGGATGGAAAGTTTAGGCCTCAGATTAGTAACTCTTTAACCCCTCCCTGCCTGTATCCCCACAGTTTGTGGCTGAGGACCTTTCCCAGGACTGCTTCTGGACAAAGGTGAAGGAGGACCGCTTTGAGAACAACGAACTTTTCGCCAAACTTACTCTTACCTTCTCTGCCCAGACCAAGAGTGAGTACCTTCCTCTTTAATGTCAAGGTCTAGTATAGTGCTTAGGTGTCACTTAAGTTAAATTTCCCATTCTCTTCCCTTCCCTGGGTTAGAGGGGAAAGAGAGTATTGGGTAGAAGAGAGATGGGTTTTCCTAATCAGAACAAAATAAGATGTATTATGTGTACTGGATTGGGGAAAGAAACCTGTTGTGCGTAGGCATTCTGTGTCAGTATAACTTGTGGGAATATAAGATTAAGGTTTCAGAAGCTCAGTTTGGGCCTGTTTTGATGGTACTCTTAAATGAACTGTTGTACTGCCTTACGGTGCCATTTCCATACTTGAGTACTTAATCAAGTAAGGATTGTTGAGAGTTTTAACAGGTTGGGTGGCTGAGCAATAGTCTATGATAATAAAACACAATGTGTAATCTCTTTCTATTTTTTTTCCAATATCTGATGCTTACTCCTTCTTCACCGTTTGCTCCTGTAGCTTCCAAAGGTAAGAATACAGAAGAGCCTTTTATTTGGGTCTCTTGAATATTAGAGAGAAAAGATGAAACAAATGTAACAGATTTTTCTCTTTAAAAAACTGATACCAGGGCTGGGACTGTAGCTCAGTGGAAGAGCGCTTACCTAGCATGTGTGAGGCACTGGATTTGAACCTCAGCACCACATAAAAATAAACAATAAAATAAAGTCTTGCTGTCCATCTACAACTACAAAAACTGATATCAAAGATTAAGACTTAATTTCTTTTTTGCTAGATTTTTTTTTTTCCCTAGAGTTCCAAAATACCAGTAGCTATGGTGTTGACTATAGGGAAAAAAGTTATTTTAAGTTAAAGCTCTCACATACTGTTCTTTCTTTGGAAGGTGAGGGACAATTTAAGTAAGTATTATCACCATTACCTTACATATATTTTGCATTTTACAGTTTTCAAAGTGCTTTAACACTTTTACTACCCCATTTAAACTGCAGTGAAGCCTTATGAAACAGGTAGATGTGTATAGTCTCTATTCTGAGCATATATAAACAGCTTTCCCATTGACTTATAGTCCATGATTTCTATAGTAAACTCTTATCTTTTTTTACCTTCATGTCTTCCCTCTATTTTTCTTTATTTTTTGGTACCAGGGATTGAACCCAGTGGTTAACCACAGAGCCACATCTCCAACCCTTTTATTTTTTTGAGACAGAGTCTCGCTAAGTTACTCAAGGCATTGCTGAGTGACTGAGGTTGGCTTTGAACTTGTGATCCTCCTGCCTCAGACTCCTTCTTTCATTTTAGAAGAACTGATCCACTTTGTTATCTTCACTTTCTAATTCTTGTGATTTTGTTCTGCTTTGTGATGGGACACTTCTCATTTCCTGAGAGACCCAATATTTGAAAGATTTTGTCATGTATCACAATTACAGACTAATAATTTTGTATTTCCCTCATCAGTTAGCATTATTATTTACTTGAAGGTTAATCATGACACTAGTGATGAAAATTAAGAGCAACTTTGGCATATTTCTTTTCCCTGTTTCCTTCTATCCCAGTAAGTAGCATTTTTAAAAACAATTATTATTTTTAGTTAGGAAGCAGGTTGCACTTTGTTCTAATAAGGAACCTAACAGAGTGCTAGGCACCTTTGGTCACTCCCAGTTATATGTGTGTTTCTGTCTAGAAGTGAAAGATCACATTGTTCAAGCCTGTCCTTTTTCCTATCATTCAAGGCAAAGTGGCCATTTCTTCTGACATTTTTCACCTTCCATGCCAAAGTCTAGCCTTAGGAAATTACTTCTACACTCTTAGTTAAAAAAACATGGTGGTGACCACTTATACTACTCTAATTTATTATCAAAGAGTAGTTGACAGTAAAAGTCAAAATCAAATGATTTTTTTATCCTTGTGTTGGTGTTTAGAATTTATCCCTTTCTTGTACTTGGGCTCTGTGCTCTGAGAGCCACTGCAAATACACAATAACTGGACCCCTTTTTTGTCTCCATCTTTCTTTTATTTTGTACGTTTGTATTTTTATTGATTTTAATTGGGGTTTCTGCAGTTTATTGGTCATCTTTGACATTAATTTCATTATGAATTGATATGTATTTGAACAAACAAGACCTCTCATCTTTTGTTATTTTCAAAAACATAACCCAAACTCTTTAGTACTCCATTAGCCTCCAGCTTCTGCCTAGGAAAATACTTTCTATTCATTGAAATTTCCTAGCAGCTTTGGCTTTAAAAAGAAAAATGTATTTTTAGAAATTTCTATCTTTGTTTTTTTTTTTGGCAGGGGTGGTGGGGGTCAGTTACTGGGTATTGAACTCAGAGGCACATGACCACTGAGCCACATTCCCAGCCCTATTTTGTATTTTATTTAGAGACAGGGTCTCACTGAGTTCTTAGTGCCTTGCTTTTTGCTAAGGCTGGCTTTGAACTTGCAATCCTCCTGTCTCAACCTCCTGAGGCATTGGGATTACAGTCATGCACCACCTCACCCAGCATTCTTTATCATTCATTCTTTTTTAAAGAATAAGTATAAATTAGTCCACTTAGTTTAGTTTAGTAGGGGTATCAATTTCTCATGTAATAATAATTACCATTAATGAATTGCTACTATTTTGATGAAGGAAATTTCTAGCTGGTCTTTATAAATCTCTTTAATTGAAGTTACAACTTTCAGGTGTTACTCTGGCATACTGTTTTAATTTCCCAGTCTTTTCAGTAGGAAGCATTTGAGAAGGTGTTCTTGAAAATTACTAAATCTTGAGCAGTTTTCCATAAATGATAAATTTTAATCATTTTAAAAAATTCTGGGATAGATTTTTTTTCTGTCTTTAGTGCTTATTGTTTGCCCACTTCTTAACAGTTATTTGCAGTACTTGAATGCAATAAAACATTTCTTTTTTTTATCAGCCATGTAGCTATGAATGTTTTTAATAATTTCTTCCCCTTTTAAAAAATTATTTCTTGGGCTGGGGATGTGGCTCAAGCAGCAGCGCGCTCGCCCGGCATGCGTGCGGCCCAGGTTCGATCCTCAGCACCACATACAAACAAAGATGTTGTGTCCGCCGAAAACTAAAAAATAAATATTAAAATTCTCTCTCTCTCTCCCTCTCTCTTAAAAAAAAAAATATTTCTTTGGATTTTCAGTCTTTTATTGACTCCATGATGTCTTAAATACTGAACTAGTTTAGGTTTCTTTTCTCTTCCTTTTCTTTTTCTTCTTCTTCTTCTTTTTTTTTTTAATTTCATTTTAATTTTTGGTGGTGCTGAAGATGAAACCCAAGGCCTTGCCCGAGCTAAGCATTCCCCCTACTATTGCACTGCACCCCAGGCCCCAGTTTAGTTTTAATATTGAAACCAGTATCAGTTACCAAGTCTCTCATTTGCAGTTTTAACATTGATGAAAAAATAATGATAGGTTAACTCTCATTATTGCACTGCAGATATTTCAGCTTTCAGATGAAGTAGCAGAGACATGGGTTAAACGTATTTTTCAAGACCATATAGTAAGTGCCAGAGCCAGGGTTCAGACTCTAGACTGACTCCAAAGATTTTTCCTAGGGTTCTGCTTTCCAGAAGTGTATGTACTTGTCCTAGGAGCCTTTGAAAGGCTAGATCCAGACAAGAGTGCAAAAGCTTTCACCAGCCACTTAATTCCTATAAGCACAGATGTCCTTGAATTGGCAATGACTTAAGAGTAGAAAAAAGGAAACAAATTAGGGCAAGTAAACCAGATCCTGGATAGTTAGGGTTATAGAAGAGTATATTCTACTTATAGTGTATTCAGCTCTAGCAAAACTAGCCTAAAACTTGAAGAAAGTAAAACATGCATATCTAGTACAGTAGAAGCACTGCTTAGGTAATTTCAGCCCAGTGTATAGCTGCCAGTGTTAATGAGGAAGTTATTAAGACACTTGTTTTCATCATAATTGCATTATTTCCTCACTTGCTTGCTAAACACAACTTTCTGCTATTTGTTAAATATGCCTGTTATCCCCCATATGTTTTATTGGTACCTAAAATCTCCCATATTCCTACTGGCTTTTCTAAGAGTGGATATTGAAGAAACAACTACCTCACTCTGTATATCTGCCTCCTGTGGTCAAAGGTGCCTCCAGACACGGCTTCAATAAGGTTTCTTACTAAAAGAAGAGTTAAGAGACAGAACTGGTCCTAGAATTTATAACAAGTTCTCTTATACATTATTTTTCTCTTGAGAATTAGTCTTGTATTTCTGAACTCTTTAACTTCTATAAATCAGGAATTTAGTTACTTAGTTAATTTATTCCCTTCTGGGGAATATAGTAAATTCAGATTTGATAGACAGCACCATAAAACTTATAGTCATTCTCACTTTATCACTTTCCTGTGACAGCAAGGAATCTTATATGACGGACTTGTTGACTCTGCTTTTGAATTCCTTGGAAACATATCTAGTAGTTAAATTTTATTTTCATCTTCTCCAAGGGAGCATTTTCATCATTGTTATAACCTCAGGCAGGGTCATTATTTGTATGTACAAGATAAATTTTCTTTCTGCTTTCCTTCTGTCTCTGTCTTTTTCTTTTGAACCATAACAGGGTGAGTGATAACTAATGGCCTAAGTATAGAGATTGTTCTTCATACGAGGAAGTATTCCTTCCTTTTAAAACCTTTTTAACTCATAAGATCCAAAGGTCCTCTCTTAATAGGTATAAAATGGACAATATGGAGCATGAAATACATTATGGGAACTGTGAGCATGAGAAGTGTTTGATGACAGTAATTTAGGAAGAAAAACTCTGGCTAAAAAGTAAGATCTTGGCCAAGAGTTGAGAATTTCATTAAAAAGAACCAATATTCTAGTTAGCATTTGACTGTTTCCAGATCCTAAGGTTTGTGCTGTTGTCTCAGAAGTGAAAACTGTTGGCAACAACAGGTAGGTTTACCTGTCTGTCTGTTGCTCTTTCATAACTATCTTGGTTCAGGATTCAGACTTGAACCAAGTCATTACCAATAACTGTAGCGCTTCTACAGTCTCAATTTCATATTACACATACCTGGTCTACATTTTTATCTTGTTCTCTTGTAGTATCTTGACCCACAAAATTTTTTAGCCCCATGACACTTACAATCTTTTCTTCACCTCCTTGATGACTTCTCTCTTCTCACCTAAAAATCCATGGTTAATCATTATAATAATCATTCCCCTGGCATTTTCTTCCATTATTTCTCTTTTATTTCATCATACACACCTGTAGTTATAAAGCTCTGAATGTGACTGGAGAAAACCACACAACTGGTCTTCCTTGATATGCTTTCTTCCAGAATATCAAATGCTCTTCTTTTTTTTTTTTTTCCCTAATTCATTGTCTATTTTTTCTCCTAGATCTCCTCTGCCCAGTGTGTGAGGTTGCTTGGACCTTGATAATTTCGATTGCCAGGCAGTCATTAGCATTTCTAATCCATTCAATTCTTCATTCTTTTAAATGATTACTTAACACCTTCTCTCCTCAAAGACCCAGCATTTCCCTCATCCTTATTCTCAGTTGAGAATGTTTTATTTGTACTTTACTGGGAAAACTGAAGCAATCAGAAGAGGAACTTCTAGAGACTTTTAGATCTTTTTCCTATTTCTCTGTTGTCTTTCCTGTAACTGCCATCCTATCTAAAGGCAGTTCCTGGACTAACATGATATCTTCATTTTAATTAATGTATTGAATATACTGAAAATATAAAATAAAAAAACTATCCTCTCCCCAAAGTGACTGTGGTTAACTATACATTTTATATGCATACATCATTCTAAAAAGTAGTTTAAGATTTAGTTCAAATGAGAAAATATGGGAAATTTTTAACCAGAATGTTACTGGAAAATTTATGAATCAAGTTAGTTAAAATATAAAATTACAGAAATGTGAGGGTATATACACTTTATTTTAAAAAAGTGTATGCTAGGCAAGTGCTGCACTGCTAAACTATGTCCCAGCCCTTTATTTCTTTTTTTGAAGTTTTATTTTGTCTTCTTCATTATTTGTGATGGATAGTTATATTCCACTCTCTGAATAATATAAATTAAATGACTACTCCCTCTTTGAGAATTTAAGTTTTCAATTTTTTGAATTATAAGCAATGCTGCAGGAAACATATTTCTTTGCATACTTTTGTTTGTGCACAGTAATTTCTTAAAAGTGAAGTTTCTGGACCCTGATCACTGGATATTGGATTATACCAATTTACACTTCCACCAAAAATAAGAAATTATTTATCAAAGTGTCTGATCAGGGAAAATGATATCTTGTTTCAGTCTCTCACTAATATGATTGCATCAAAGGGTTTTCTAGATACATTGACTTTTCCTCATCTATAAATGAGATAAGGGAACTTAAGGATAGAACTTTTCAATTCTGAACTCATGCTGTTACTGGTCCCCCCTACCCCCTTTCCTTTTTCTTTGCATTAGCTACCTTTGGAATTATTTTTCACCATCTCAAATTCATTTTTACAACTTTCTGGGCTCTTATTTCGTTTGTTTTGGTCAGATTTTCATTCTATGTGCACTGAGGGTCAGGCAATAGTTGCTGCTGCTTTCTTACAAGCAGTGTTTTGGGGATCTAGATTTACACTAGGTCAAAACTTTAAAACATTTGCTTGATGGCTGTTGATGTAGTTTCCACTAGAGACTTACTAGTGGAGATTTAAGGAAAGGTGTCATCAGATAAAGATAATTAAACTTTAATTCCTTCTAAACTGGAGGAATCTGATATATTTATCTGCAGCAGTGTGTTCTTTTCCTTTTCGCCACCAGATGGCACATGGAGCTCTTCTATTTTAGATGTGTCATTGTTACGTTGGGTAATGATGCAGTCACGTTAGAGAGAGGCACTGTCTATTAGTTTCAAGTACAACTGTTTAGGACACTGCCCTCTACCTGCCAGGAAAATTATTTGGAGGACTGATAAACAGTAAAATTAAAGCAGGAAGCTATTATTTTTACAAAGAAATTTTGTTATGGTGCAATTAGGTTTTTTGGTTGACTTTTTGTGGGTTTTTTTTGCAGCTAGTATTTTTTTATGGGTACAATATTAGTGTTCTTTTGGGGGCCCTGAGGCTGGAGAATATTTTTTTTAATCTGATAGCTTCATGAAATCATAGCCTGCCTTTCAGAGTGCTTAAATAAAGGATAGTATTTTACCACCTTGGTAGTTCATTATTTATGTGTTTGTGATCTTATTATAACACATTCATAATACCATATCTGTTATAGTTTTTGCTGAAGATTTATATCAAACACATAATTGAACTTACCCACTGATTGTATATCGTAATTTGTTAGCACCTCACTGTCTCAAGATAATGCCATTTAGAGCCTCTTTCTTACCAGCCACAGTTTGGTTTGTACCTGCATTGTATATTATAGATATACAGAAACTGAAACTTTATTTTTTAAACCCAGGGTGCTATCTCCCATGATCTGCAGATTCCAGATTTAGTTTCTGACAAAATATCCTTTTAGATATTGAAGCCATCTAAGATCAGTATTGCATTAACTTGAATGTCTGTTTGTACTAGTAATTCCCAGTCTTTACTGTGCATAAGGATTACATGAGGAACAAGTTAGAAATATAAATTTCTGGACTCCACCTTCCAAAGAATACAAGCACTCCATGTAATTTTGCTATAGATAAGCAAATATGCCTTGATCCATCGTTTAATTACCTCTTTTTCTGTTTTCTGACTCTTTGCCATAGGCTACAGATTGCTTTCTACTTTTTCTCTTAATAGCATTTCTATGTCTTTATCAGAGTAGATATGTGCTATCCTTTTTTGGGGGGAAGTGACTGGTGCTGGGGGTTGAACTCTGAGCCTTGCATGTGTCAGGCAAGAATTCTATCATTGAAATATAGCCCCAGCCCTATCCTTATTCTTATAAAGGTCATTTGAGATCAATTAGGAAACAATGTAACATTTTCTATTAACTGCTAGCATTCTGGAGAACTGTCAGAGGTACTTGTTTTTACAGAATTCTTTTCTCACTAACTTCCCAGCCAGATCTTAAAAGCCATCTTAGAATAATGTTTTGAAGAAGATATTTGGAATCAGTGAAATATCCACTGGCTATTTAGAGATTGACTATACTGGAGAGGATAGATGGCAGGCAGAGTGTCAAATTAGATTTTGGCTTGTAAAACAAAGATGGAGTTGTGAGAAACAGGAGGAGGTTGAAATCAGACTGGACAGTGCCACAGCTCTGCAAACAACACTTACTCAAGTTTCATTGTTCTCTTGCCATGAAGACCTAGAGTTGGAGATCAGAGGAAGGGGGTTCTCCAGAAAGTGTTAGAGCAGAACTAGGCTTTGGATGAGTAGAAGAATGATCCAGTGCTCTCTTGATACCTGCTGGAGTCCAGAGCTGCCTCCCCAAGGAGAGTGAACTGTTCTGAGTATTCCTTAACCTTACATTCTTGAGGAATTGTTCTATCTGAAGTGACTTTTGCTGATGCTGAACAGGTCTCCCAGCAAGGAGTATTAAGGTTGTTTCCGCCATGGAATGTTTTCTCTCTCTCTTTTATTTTTGCTTCTCTTTAATCTGTTTTTCTGTGAAGGTAACACAGGTATTTCAGTAGTCAGTATAAAAAGGTCTCATTCCCACCTTACTCTTTATCTATTCCATCATTCTCCCTCACCCACCCTCTCTGGAGGTCACCATTCTTAATCAAGGTTCTTGATTATCCTTTTAGGATTTTAAAAATACAATCAATCATAAGCAAATACTGATACAGATTCTTGTCCTCCCTGTCTTTACCAAAAGGTAACATGCTATCTACACTGTTCTATACTTTGCTTCTATATCCTGAAGTTCTTCGTGGAGAGATCTTATTTAAAAAAAAAAAAAATCTGTTTTCAAAAAGCATGCATTAGGGGCTGGGGATGTGGCTCAAGCGGTAGCGCGCTCGCCTGGCATGCGTGTGGCCCAGGTTCGATCCTCAGCACCACATACAAACAAAGATGTTGTGTCTGCCGAAAACTAAAAAATAAATATTAAAATTCTCCCTCTCTCTCTCTCTCTCAAAAAAAAAGCATGCATTAGTTTTATAATAAATACAACAACAAAAATATGGTAACAAAATAATTTTTTAAAAAATAGTAGGCACATTAATCCAATCACTTTGACTTCATCTTAGCTTGCATACATGTCCTATTGTGTTTTTTTGCAAATTCTAAACAGTTACTAAACAGTTACTCATGCCATGCCAGCTCTATAAATGTATGATAATTCATACTAGAGCCTTATAGCCATTATGGTTTGGAGAAGAGAAACTAAAAAGTTTTGCAAAGGGACCTTCCAGACCTAGCTCCTAGTATCATACTGTGGAACTAGAGCAGAGCTTTGTATCACTATATAGGAGCACTGCTCCTTAAGGACTATAGTCTTCAAAGGAAGGAGATGGTATACCATATTTTTGTCTTGTTTCCATCTGTTTTTATTCCGGAGATTAATTACTCTAGAATTTAGTGTCCTGTAGCTGGCCCAGTTTTAGAACTCTTGTCCATAGCTGGTGTGTCTAAATAGAAAAATTACTGTTACGATTGATGTTTGAGGGTAAGGAACCAAATTTTAAACACTCATTCCAGTTGTGTTTTATAGGAAAAAAAATGCAGGAATGATAAGAGTAGAAGAACATATACTAGAAAACTATAGATTTTGTTTGAGGTATATTTTTCCTTCTATTTTTCTATAAGATGATTATATTAATAATGAGAATGGCAAAATAATTCAAAAGGAAATTTGCTGGTGTCCAGATGCTTGGAGAAGGGGTTTCTAGAAGTACTTGGAGTTAATATATTATTGTTTACAGTGCACAGTATTAGGAACCAATTTGACAGAGCAGGTAACAGTATCCTCTACTTCACTCTCTGTCATCCAAGCCTTCTGTAATAATTTCTCTTTGCAAAAATCATATTTCAATATAAAAACTTTACATTTATCTTTAAGCTCCCGTGGGCAAAGGAGCCCCAGTTAATTAAGAAAAGGAGATTGTAGCCCCATTTCTGCAAGATGGGAAGGAACTGATTCTACAGTAACATCAATTCTTTCCTAAAAGTTAGTGATTTTGGATCTATCAGATCAGAGGGGGGTGTGTGTGTATGTATGTTTGGCAAGTAAAACTGCAAAAATCCTTCCAAAAACAATGTCCCCATTTTCCTGTTCTGCTTGCATTCTTCTTTTTGGCCACGGAGTGTGCGCAGTTGAGCTATTTTGGCTCAAATTCTAGATTGTGAGGTCAGAGACTAGGGATTGGAGGAGAAAATCAGGTGACTTTCAGTAACTGGATGACGATGCTGCCCTCATCCCCACCCATCCTCCCCCCCTTCCCCACCCTTTCCTGGCTTCCACCTCGGGAACAAAGAAGGGAAAAAAAAAAAAAAAAAACCCGGCAGTATGACAAAAACCAGCAGCTGCCTCTGCAGACTGACTGGGGGCTGGGTGTTTATTCCATCTGTTCTCTTTGTTTTGCTTTTACCCTATTACTTCCCTTCCCTGACCTTGAATAAAATGGAGGGTATTTCTGGACTCCTTTGTCTAGAGAATGGCTTAGAAATCTGCAATTTACTCAGTATTTAGATAGGCGAGGATGAGACAGCAAAGATTAAAATTACTCTGCAGAACCTTAAAAAAAAAACCCACAAGAGTACTTTGCCTTCCTCATTCTGTTTATTCATGCTTAAAATGTTTCTGTAATACTTTATAGTATTAGTTTTTTATTTAAGAAATATGAAGGGCAGAATTAATATGTCCTTTTCTTGTTAATCTCTCATAGCAAATAAATAACACCCCTTAAGTCCAAATCTGTGGGGCTCAGAATCTAGGGTGTGGCAAGAAGGCACCGTGTTTGGAGAAGCCTGCTTCTGCGAGCTGTGTCATGCCACTTTACCAGTAGTGCTCCTTTTCACTGATGATCAGTGTCCTGATTTCTTTAGCAGATACACTTCAAGGGAAAAAATATGATGGAGGACAACATACAGATTAAGGGAGAATTTTAAAATGTTAACCAGTGCTACATATGAACCTTATTTAGATATTGATTCACATTAACTGTATAAAACACTTGACATTTCAGACTGCTGAAAATTGATGTGATAATGGTATTTAATTCTAAAAATCATTATCTTATAGAGAGATGCATGCTACAATAATTATAGGTGGCATATGATGTTTGGGTAGGGGCTTAGGTGAAACAGAATTGACCATAAATTGTTAATTATTGAAGCTAAATAATGGGTACATGGGACTTTATTATCTTATTCTCTTTTTGGATGTTTGATTTTTCTCTTAATAGGACCCCCCCCCCCAAAGAAAAGAGCTTTTGTTCCTAGTCCCTTATTTTTGATGCTTTTCCCCAGACCTAGTTCATTGTTCTTTCTGTAAACCTGTCCTATTCTTTTGCTGACACACCTTTGCTGGGTTCTTGCTTGGGGGCAGTACTTGTCTTTCACATCCTTACTTACTCAAATCTCAGAAGCAAATCTCCTCTTAACTCTTCTTAATTGAGTCACCATCCTGGGTGTGCTGGGAAAGTATCTGTGAGAAACTCAATGACTATTATCTGAATGACCAAAAGTTTTGTCAAGTTCCCAAATTTCTAACACTGTTTTTCTGCTACTCCTTCAGACTTCCCCTTCTTCCCAGTTCTTAGCACCTGATTCTTATAGCTTTGGGATTCTGTCTGGCTTTGTTCTTTTCCTTCAGGTTTATTTTTTCCCACTCCTCCTTACAGTTTGCATGTCCATGATGATGTAGTTCTACAGAATTTAGCAAGTGGGTATATATTTGGGCCAAGAGAGCAGTGATAGAAATATGGTTACTTTTGGGCAGGGATAACTGCTGTTCAGTTAGCATTCTGTTTATTAGCTCACCATAAGACCCTCTTGATTTCTCTTCTTCCCAGAATCAGAGTTTGTATATATATTGAAGTGAACCTGGTGATCCCACAGTTGTTACTCTCACAGAAAGTTTACTGTTATTTCCTAAGATATTATTAAGTATCTTAATTTTTCTTTCTTCTTCTTTTTTTTTTTTTTTAATTTGGTTCTGCAGATTGAACTCAGAGGCACTATAGCACGAGCTACATATTCCCAGCCCTTTTTATTTTGAGACAGTAAGACAATGTCCGCTAAGTTTCTGAGGCTGGTCTTGAACTTGCAATCCTCCTGCCTTAGCCTCCCAAGTAGCTGAGATTATAGGCATGCACTATAATGCCTGTCCAAGTATATTAATTTTTCAAAAATGCGTGGGAAATCAAGTTTCTTCACAGACCCTATTTCTTTAGAGAGAACTGTAACTGTACTAGAGTCTATCAATTTTTTTAATTAAAAAAAAAAACAATAAACATTTTGTGATACTGGGGATTGAACCCAGGACCTTGCACATGCTTTACAAACATTCTGTCACTGAGTATATCCCCAGCCACACCTGACTGTTTTTTCTTTTTTGGTACCAGGGATTGAACTCAGGGGCACTCAACTACTGAGCCACATCCACAGGCCTATTTTGTTATTTATTTAGAGACAGGGTCTCAGCTAATTTACTGCTGAGGCTGGCTTTGAACCCACTATCCTCCTGTTTCAGCCTTCACACCTGACTTTTTAAAACTTCCTATGGTGATTGTGTGCTCATGTGTTATATGTAAAGAAGTGATTTCACTTTAGAGATGTTGGATGAACAGCATATTTAATTAGTGGAGTTAGATGCATAGATTTTTCAAGATGTTTCCACTTTTTCCCACCTTTCTCTTTTAGTCATACTCTAAGGTATTTGGCTTACTCAAAGGAAGTGTAGCAATAACATTATGAAAGGTGTTCCCTGTAGGCTGGTGGGCAGAGCAAGTAGTGTTACCAACCTGAGTGAATGAGTGAGAAATAAAGTTGGGTGGAGTTGCTTTATAGTTCAGCCTGAGTCTTCTGGCCTTGTGGTTATAACTTGTTCAATAGCCAGTTTATGTTCTCAGTGTTATTTTTCTAAAAGCCTTTCTCTGTCCTATTTACTCTCACCTGTACTTCTTAGGAACCTAGTTTCCAGGATGTCAGGCAACTCCTACTCCTTCATTTCCTGTTTGTGGTCTTCATGGAGAGAAGCCTGCAACAGGAATTCCTGGGGAAGTGATGACTATAGCTGTAGGACTCTGAGGGCCATTAGCTCATTGCTGAAGTTAGGGGGCCAGTGCACTATGGAAGGACCTCCCTTCCGTTCTGTGCTCTTACAAACACCATTACTAATCATAACCAAGTAATAACTGAGATTTTTTACTCTGTTTTCAGAGACTGGAAATTATTTTCCCTTTTTGTGCCTCAATTTCTAAACCCTGAAATCTAGAGTTCAACATAGGTATCAAAGATGACAAAATTGACCAGGACTCTTAGGGTTGGTTCTTCTGACAAAAATAGTGAGAAAAATGGGGTCCCTGTGTTGGACAGCAGGGGGTGCCCTTTCCCTTCACTTTTTACTATGGCACTCCCTACTGCATTCAGCCATTTTAAACAGATTGTTTTTGCTCCCAGCTAACTCCATTTTGTGTTTGTGACGCAGGAAAAAAAAGAGTTAGGCAAAGAAGGGGTTTGACTGGGGGAGGGAGTGAGGCAGGCTGAGGTGCAGCTACAGACAGACTCCTTTACTCAGCAGTGTCTCACCAGGGACGTGCCTTACTGCAGGCTGCCTGCATCCTGAGCAATCGATGCTGCAAGTCTCTGCCAGCTGAGCAAAGAGTGAAGCAGTGTTTGCCTCCTGGTTGCCTGTTAACAATGGCAGAGTGCTGGCTTTTGAGACAGCTAACATCTAGACTCTTAAGTCTGGATTTAGGTATTTTTGCTACCTTGTTTAGGGTTATATTCTTAATGATAGAATCAGCGAAGAAAAAACACCCCCTCCTCCCAAAAAGAAAGGAACCCTTTTCACTCAGTTTTCTGGGAAGAATCCAGTGCCCTGATGACTTCAAGGAAATGTTTTGGGTGGTTTTTCAAAATCTTTTTAAAAATGCATACGCATGTAATGCATCCACATACACATCTGTACGTAAAGAGAACCATGTGAACATCTGTGTGTCCATCACTGAGCTTATCAAACTAATGGCCAGTGTTGTTTTACATACCTGCACAAGATGTCCTTCTTGCCACTTCTAAGTAATTATACACTAGTTGATTAGATCATTTAGTCCTTTAAGTAGTTCAGAAATTGTCAAAAAAAGCACTTTTTAAAAGGATGATTACATTACTATTATCACATGTAAATAATTCTTTAATATCATTGGTCATTGGATGTGTAATTAGTGTTGAATTTCCCAAATTATTTTATAGTAGTTTTTATCAATTTTTTCTTTTGAATCAGAGCCAAATAGCGTTGAGCTGTTAATATTGGTTGATGCCTTTATAGGTTCCCTTTTCAGCTTGCACTGTCTTGTTTCTTATCTTGTAATTTATTTAGACAGTTAATTTCTTAAGGGAAAAGGAGGGGCTTTGTCAGGATGGGACTGGGAAAGAGGTAAGCTTGCTTTTTTCTAGAGCAAAATCTGTTACTTTAGGATTTTTCCTTAAAGCTACTGGAGAAGATTTAAAGGAATGCTGCTCTGCTCCTGACATGATAACCTATTTACCTAGAGTCTTATTTTTTTATTTTTATTTTTATTTTTACTAGGGATTGAACCCAGGGGCACTTTCCCACTGAGCTACATCCCCATGCTTTTTTTTTTTGTGGGGGTGGGGTGGGGTGGGGGGACACTTAAGTTGCTTAGGGCCTTACTGAGTTATTGACATTGGCCTCAAACTTGGGATCCTTGAGCCTCAGCCTCCCAAATTGATGGGATTACAGGTATGCACCACCAGGTCCAGTTTACCATAAGTCTTAAAAATTTTCAGACTGTTTTCTCTAGAGTGCATGGTCATAGACATGGACCATGCCCTTTCCTAGGGCTTAAAGGGAACTGTTTAAGCTTTGGGATAATGTGTTTACCCACTGATTAATAGCTGAATAGCTGCATTTGTAGGGTAATTTATCTTCAACTTTTTCTCCAAAATAACTTTTTTACTTAAGTGGCAGATCCCTCATTAGACCAAGTAAGTTAACAGCACTTTGTGGGCTATTTTATAGAAAGAATACAGTAATGTTCTGTTAGTGTTGAATAGCATGTGGTAAAATTTCTTTCATGACTTCAGGACTACATCCCCACTCCTCCATGTGTCCTCCATGGAGATCTCTGAGACTGACTTAGAGGCACATGATGAGACTATACCTTTTGCTTGATGCTGTTTCTCCCCTTCTGAAATGGGTCAAAGAGATTGACCTTCAGCATTCATAGGAGATGGTATTCCCTTGTTCTAGGGGAGAGCACAGGTTACAGGAAAGGAGGTTGCAGGGCCTGACATCTTGGCACAGCTGGAAGGTCATTTGTAAAGTCTGGTCTTTGAAGCAGATTTTTTGACTCCTTGCCTAATTTGGAAGCTGTAGTTCCCACTAGCAAAGCTTAGAATCTACTTAAAAAAAAAAAAGTCAGGGTTGTAGCAGCTATCAACATAGACATTGTTTTGCCACATTTTAATCAAAGAGTCAGCTAGGTGATCAGGGTCTCTTTTCTTCTTCTCTTAGAAGAATTAGTCTTCCCAAATAAGATTCTCCTTTTCCCTTTTTTGCTGAGCTCTTGTTGGTACCCACCTCTGTTTTTTGTTTCCTGTGAGTTTCATACATTCTATAAATTGAAATTTCTCAGCTCTTAATATCATTTTTAGTGTAAGGCATGACATATGAGGCCTTTGTTCCATTGTCCTCCTGGAAATGGGGCTAGACATTTTAAGCCTTGACAGGGTTTTACATTAAATACTGAAATATTTACATCCTGAATTAGCACTGCATTCCTGTAACAGGACTGGGAAGACTACAAATGGGAGCATCCTATGGGTTCTACATGGGACTATCTTTACTGCTGGTTGTCAGCAAGAGTCCCTCCCAACTCATTGTTGAAGCTAAACCAGAGCTAGCTATCTAAGGATATGAAAATACAGGGAATACCCAAGCCATGCTTTTCTTCTCTTTCTCTCAGTTTCCTGGTGGGTGAAAGTTTTAAAAGTTTACACATAGTGGGCTCAGGCTGTGGCTTAGTGGTAGAGCGTTTGCCTAGCAAGTGTGAGGCACTGGGTTCGATCCTTAGCACCACATAAATAAATAAAATAAAGATATTGTGTCCATCTACAACTAAAATAATATTTTTTTAAAAAAATTTACACATAGTGACATTATTGCACTACATTAACAAATTAAACAATTTTATTCTGTCCATATTCCTTTGTAGTCCTTGCCTCAACTGTATATATAGCATTTACCTGGTTTTACATGGTTATAATGTATGTGTATCCTGGGGTTTTATTCTTTATTTCATGTTGAAGTATATAAATCCATATATGTAGGTCAATGGATTTTCAAAAATTAAAAATGAAGGGGCTGGGAATATAGTTGAGTGGTAGAATACTTGCCTAACATGCATGAGGCCTGAGTTCAGTCCCCAGTACAAATAAAAAATTGAAGAAATGTACATCCACGTAATCAATACTCAGATCAAGAAAAAGAATGTTGCTAAGACCTAGATTCCTCTCTCACCCACTTTGAATTATAGCTAGTCCCCTATCCTCCCTACCCCAGTATCCTAATTTCCATCTGGCTCCTATCTACAGTATATTACAACAGAATATCTAGTATATTTTCCTGTTTGCTTGTTCTGGCAATACCCATTAAATACCTTCAGAATTGCTAACTCACACCACTTTGAAAAGCAAATCTCCTAATTAGAATTTTTTTTTTTTAAGAGAGAGTGAGAGAGGAGAGAGAGAGAGAGAGAGAATTTTTTTTTTTTTTTTAATATTTATTTTTTAGTTCTCGGCGGACACAACATCTTGTTGGTATGTGGTGCTGAGGATCGAACCCGGGCCGCACGCATGCCAGGCGAGCGCGCTACCGCTGAGCCACATCCCCAGCCCCTCCTAATTAGAATTTTATATTCATTTATACCCAGCCTACTTGGTTGTTTATATTATATAATTCTCAAATCCATCTATTTCTGTTTATCTCCAGCCCTGCCATAACCTTACTCCATGCCTTCATCATCTCTTAACCTGGAACACTACTGGTGTGGGTGTGGGTGCGGGTTCGGATGGGGGTGTGTGGCTATCTTTTGTGTATTTCTGTCCTGTGTACGAAGAAAAAAAAAACGTGTGTGTAACCAGTTTCATCAACAGCCATCATCTATTCTATATTAATACTTTAAGTGATATGTTTTCTCTTTTTCCTGATTTATAAATTGAAGATTTTATCTGTGGCTGCCCTGCTATGAAAGTGGGGTGTTATACTACCTTCCCTTTTCTCTCCTTCAATTATCATCTAATTTTTTAGGTCTTTTAATGTTTTAATCTTCTTTCTGTTAAGTAAAACAAAAATATAGAAAGCTGCATGAAACAAATATATAGCCTAATGAATTATCATAAGGTGGGAAACTCTAATAATCACATGTCAGAAGGTAGGAACTTTCTAGAAAGCCACTAGGAAACCTTCATATGCTCCCTTTTATAAGAACAGCGATTATTTTGATTGTCATGATAATCAATTTGTCATTTTTCATTAGAGTTTTGTCACCCAAGTGTACATTTCTGAACATCATAGTGTAGTTTGCCTGTGGTTTTATTTATTTTTAATTTTTTTTTTTTTTTCTTGAGAAGGATCTTGCCACGTTGCCCAGGCTGACTTCAAACTTGGGCTAAAGTGATCCTCCTGTCTCCGCCTTTTGGAATATCTGAGAGTAGGCACTGGTCACCATGCCCAACTTGCCTAAATATTTTTTCATGTCTCCCTTAATTTATAGGTTCCTCCTCTTCTATTTTAAATCCTTTTGTTGTTAAAACGTTATCATTTATCCTATGAGCTTTTTCCATAATCTGGATTTTGCACTTGTATTCTCATAGTGTAGTTTTGTGTATTTCTGTCCCTTGTGTTTGCTGTAAATTGATAATTGAATCTAAAGGCTTGATCAGAGTCAGGTTCCATTCATGTGTTTGTTTTTTCTAAGACATCTTTTTAATAGGTATTAGGTTCCTATTTGGAAAGCACATCATATCTAGTTGTCCCTTCTGGGATACTAGCAGCTGTTGATTCTCAGTGCACAGATTGCATAGATCTATTATTTCATTAGGGTTACAAAGCTGTGATATCCAAACAAATGGAATTCCTTAAATAGTCTAAAATATTAATCCTTTGTCAGTTATATGTATCACTAATACCCTCTTGACTCTGTGGCTTCTCTTTTCTCTGTTTTTATTAGTATGTCGATAGATAGAAGTAAAGAATTTGGGTTCTTCAGCCTTTCCTTTTATGGTTAATGCATATTATATTAAGAAATCCTTTAGTCATCAATATCATTAATCCTATAGTTTTGCCTCTTGTATTAAGATTTTAATTGACATGTAAAGGATTTACTTGCATATGAATACATTTTTTTCCATATGGATGTCCATACTTATTGGTAAGTCTGTCCTTTTCCTATACATCTGACATACTCATTTGTTATATTAAGTACTGATTTATGCTTGGATTTGTTTTCTAGACTATACTCTATTTGAATCATTTTGTCTCTCTATATTCCAGTACTGCATGTTCTTAGTTATCAGTTTTATATTTTGTATTGATATGCCCAATCTTTTGTTGGTTCTTTGACAATGTCCTTACTCCTCTTGGTCCTTTCTTTTTTCATTTAAATCTTAGAATCAGCTTGTCAACTTAAAAAATGAAATGTCTTGGTATCTTAATTCTGTGACTCAATAAATCAATCTGGGGAAAATGACATTGAGTCTTTTCATCTATTACCCTATCTGTCTACATTCTCTATTTTTAAATGTTTTTCAGTAAGTTTTATAGTTTCTCCATGGATATCTTAATATTAATTATTTTGGGGGGGGGGGTTGGGCATTCTAGGGATAGGACCCAGGTCTTTGTATATGCAAGACAAGCATTCTACCACTGAGCTATATCATACCCCCAACTTTATATGACTTTTTTAAAATTAAATTTTGTTTGCTTATAACTTACCAATACATGCTTTTAGATTTTTCTATATTGACAGTCAATATGTAATTAATGTTATTTCTTGTTATTTTATGTAATTAATGTTATTTCTTCCTAATATTCAGAACTTTTGTTTCTTCTTGCTTAACTGTACTGGCTAAGACCTACAGACAATGTTGCTGAATGGAATTGATTATAATGAATCTCCTTCTCTTGCTTGTAATCTATGAGGGAAGTTTTTAGCATTTTACCATTAAGTTCGATTTTTGTCTTCAGCTTTTGGTTAGATACTGTTTGTCAAATTAAGGAAGTTTCTTTCTTTTCCTAGTTTGCTAAGTATTTATTGTGAATGGATATTGAATTTTATTTATTTTATTTTTATGTGGTGCTGAGAATTGAACCCAGTGTCTCACGCATGCCAGGCAAGCGCACAACCATTGAGCCACATCCCCAGCCCCTCAAATGCTTTTTTTTTAAATATTTATTTTTTAGTTATAGGTGTACACAATATCTTTATTTATTTTTTTATGTGGTGCTAAGGATCAAATCCAGAGCACTCTACCTCTGAGCCACAACCCCAGTCCCTCAAATGCTTTTTTTGAACTGTCAAGATGTTTATATAATTTTTCTCCTTCAAACTGTGATTATGATAAAGCACACTTATTAATATCTGGTACACAGATCTTGTACTCCTAAAATAAATTCAACTTGGCATAATCTATTATTATTCTTATTTTGCATGGCATAATTCAGTTTGCTTATTCTTTAGGAATTTTTTTTTTTTGGCCTGTGTTGATCAATGAAAATATCTAATTTTTTTTTAATAAAATTCTTTCACATTTTGGAATTAAAGTTATGCCAGCCTCACAAAATGAGATGGGAAATACTTTTTCTGTGGGAGAATTTTTGCATGATATTGGGGAAAATATTTATTACTTAAGTGTTTGAAATAATTAGCTGGTAAAGTCATCTGGGTCTACTAGGGAATTTTTAAAAAATATTTTTAGTTGTAGATGAATATAATACTTTTATTTTGTTTATTTAGTTTTTTTATGTGGTGCTGGGGATCAAACCCAGTGCTTCATGCATGCTAGGCAAGTGCTCTACCATTAGGCCACAACCCCATCCCCTACTAGGGAATTTATGAACATTAATTTCTTTTATGGTTATAGGAATATTCTGGTTTTCTCATTAAGTTTTCACTCAGTTTTTAAAGTATTTTTCTAGAAATGTGTCCATTTTATTTGAATTTTTATCTATATTTTATATGAAATTATTCATCTTTTTTTTTTGGTACTGGGGGATTGAACTTTGGGGCACTCAAAAACGGAGTCACATCCCCAGCCCTATTTTGTATTTTTTTTCTTGGAGATGAGTCTCACTGAGTTGCTTAGCATCTTGATTTTGCTAAGGCTTGCTCTGAACTCACAATCCTCCTGTCTCAGCTTCCCAAGCCACTGGGGAAATATTCGTCTTAATGCCTGAAGCATACTTAGTTTAGTCCTGTTTTTGTTACTATGCCTAATGTCTCTGTCACCTGTCTCATTTTTTTATTGGTAAATTATAACTATAAATTATAGGCTTCATTGTGATATGTTCATGCCTTTTCTTTGATCCTCTTTTCATTTTTAAATATTCATCAGTCTAACCAGAGGTTTGTTGAATTTATAGTCTCAAAGAAAAGGGAAGGAAAATAACTTCTGGTTTTGTCAGTCTTTTCTGCTATAAATTTAACTCATTTCTGTTCTTATCTGTATTTTAAAATTTTCCTTATTTGTAGTAGCTGGGTGGCAGAAGGATTGTAAGCTTAAAGCCAGCCTTAGCAATTTAGTGATGTCCTAAGCAAGTTAATGAGACCCTATCTTGAAAATGAAAAATAGGGGGCTTGGGATGTGATGATTTCAGCGGTTAAGCATCCCTGGGATCAATAATAATAATATACATTTCTTTAATTGTATTTTATTGTTCTTATTCTTATTTCTTGAAATAAATGCTTCACTCCTTAGTTTTCAGTCTTTTTCTCCCCTCCTCATACATGCATTTGAAGCTAAGTTTCTGTTTAAATTATATTTTAGGGATATTTAAGGGATATAAGTTTTGATAGGAAGCATATTAATTTTCTAGGGCTGCTATAACATAGTAGCATAGATTGGATTAGAGACCACCTTAAGAGTCAGTTTGAACTCAAAGACCCTATCTACAAGTACAGTTACTTTTTGTAGCTTGGAGGTGGAGTTAGGACTTTATCATGAATTTTGGGAGGACACAATTCAACTATAACAGGAAGCATTTTTTATTGTCACTTAGTTCAATACATCTTTTTATTTCCATTATGATGTTTTCTGTGGGTTACTTACAAGTGTTTAATTTCCATATATATGGAGTATATGTTTCCTATTGCTGTTATAATAAATTACCACAATTTTAGTTTCTTAAAACAATTCAAATTTATTGTCTTTCAATTCTAGAGGAATTTATTTTCTTTCAGTTTTGGAGGACTTAAGTCCTGAAATCAAGGTGTTGACAGTACTGTGTTCCTTCTGGGGACTTTGGAAGAGATTGTTTCCTTTCCTTTTTCAGCTTCTAGAAGCTCCCACTTTCCTTGGCTTATTGCCCCTTCTTTCATCTTTAAAGTATAGCATCTTTAGATCTTTTTGTGTCTGACCTCTTCTTCTGTCATATCTCTCTGACTCCGAACCTTCTATCTTCCTAAGAATCATTTTGATAATATTGAACCTACCTAGATATTCCAAAATAATTATTATATCTTGAGAGTCTTAATTTATTCATACCCACAAAATTGTTTTTGCTATGTAAGTTTGTTATTCACAGGTTCCAGGAATGAGGATGTTGACATGTTTGAGGAATTATTATTCTTGTAGTTTTTTAGGATTTTTCTTATTTCTCATTAATTTCTAGCTGATTGCACTGTGGTCATAGCTCTTTCGAAATGGATAAGTTTTGTTTTATGTCTCAGCATATTGTTAAATATTATAAATGTTCTATGTGCATTGAAAGATCCATGTGTATTACATTTATGTGAAGTGTTCTATATGTATCCATCAGTTCCTCTCTGTTGATTGTGTTGTTGTGTTACATTTTCAGTATCCTTACTTTTTATTTGGTTATTTTGTTACTGAGAAATATAGTTAAAATATCCCATGTCTAGGTTTGGTACTGTAGTTATTTGCATATTTTCGTTCAATGTTGAGTTAGTTGGAGATTTTTTAGTTATCTAAATTTTCAGTTTACTGAATTCCAGCTTAATATTTCTGTGGTCAGACAACGTACTTGAAATGGTTTCTTCTATCTTTTGCAATTTGTTGAGGCTTGCTTTTATCCAGTATACAGGAAACTTTGGGAAGTGTGCTATATTTATATTTTAAAAGACATAATTTGTTATTGTTAGGTATGTTATTAGATCCTAAGTTCGTCAGATATGTCCAGAATTTCTCTTTTCCATGTTTTTTCTGCTTGCTTTATTAGTTACTTGCAAAAAGTGCTAATTCTTCCATTATAGTCATGGATTTGCCTCCTCCACCCCTTTAATTTAGTCAGTCTTTATGTAAATTGAAACTAAATTATGGAATCCATTTAGATTTACAGTTTTTCTTCCTTATAGATTAATCCTTATTGTTTCAATGTGTATTCATGACAATTATTAGAGACAACATTTCTGTCTGATATTAGTATAGGGATAGCAGCTTGCGTTTAGTTAGTGTTTCTTTTGACTGGTCTATGTTCTGCCATTATTTTACCCTCAATATTTGTGTCTTTAAGGTATGGCTCTGGTATGTTTAGTAATCCAATCTTCATGGTAATTTATTTAATCCATTTGAGTTAAACTATCCTATGTTAGTATTTGTTTTCTGTTTGATTTTGGCTTTCTGGATTTATGTCCCTTTTTTCCCATTCTTGTCTCCTTTTTAATTATTTAAAATTTTTTAATTATTTTTAATTTCTCCTATTGTTATACATCCTTTTACTATGCTTCTGGTGGGTACCTTAGCATGCTAAGGATTTACTGTACTCTTACACAAATTATAATTTTTACAATTTTCCAAATAATACTAGAATTTTACAACATTTCAACTGACTGCATGCTTTGCTTTTGAGTTATTAATGTCATACCTTTGGATTCTACATAGGTTTTAAATCCCACAAACACTTTTACTATTTGTAGTAGCAATATTCACTTAAAAAGATTTTCTAATATTTTTCCTTCTTGTCTACATTTCTGAATTTCTTTTGGGACAGGTTTTCTTCTGTCTGGCTAAGTATTCTTATCAACATTTATTTCAGTTCATATCTGCTGATAATAAATTGTCTAGTTTTTGACTGAATATATTTTTATTTCATCTTTTTTTGAAAGAAGTATTTTTTTTGTCTTTTTTTTTAAGTATGCCACTGTTGGTCATTGTTCACTTGAAGATAATATTTTCCACCCCTGCTACTTTGAGAATTTATTTTAACTCTCACTGTTAACAGTTTTACTATGATGATGTGTCATTGGTGTGGTTTTCCTTGCATTTGTCCTTGGATTACTCGTTAGTTTTGTTCTGAGTGTTGAAGTTTTTGATCACTTTTGGAAAATGCACAACTACTTTCTTTATAAATATGGCCTCCATATTTATATGTTGGACCTTTTCACTGTGTCTCATGTGTCCTTACATTCTTTGTTATCTCCATTTTTCTTTATCTCAACACTTAAGTTTGATATTTTTATCCTCTTCCAGTTTATTGACTACTTGTATCTCTTTTTTTGTTGTTAATAAATATTTTTAGTTGTAGTTGGACAGGATACCTTCATTTTATTTAATTAATTAATTTATTTATTTTATTTAAACACATCCATTGAGCTTTTAATTTCATTTCCAATATTAAAAGTTGTAGAAGGCTGATATGTTCAACTTTACTCTGAGGATGTAGCCTTTTGTTTTTATAACCTAAGGTGAAGGTTTCATAAGAATCTGTCCACTGGGCAGAAACTGGACCTTAACTCCAGTCCACCCTTGCCCACAGAGTAATCAGACTGATATTATAACAGTGCTCCACTGTTTTGCTTACCACCTGGTGGAAGTTTATCACCATCTCATCAACTGTTTCATGTGTTCAGTGTGGCTTTCTAAACACTACATTAGCATTTTAAGTCCCCCCCCCCCCCGTGGAGATTTGGCCTCATTGGAAATAGAAGTTCTCTCATTTTTTTTTAATTTTATACAATAATTTTCACTACATTGAAAAATTTTAAATCTTACATAATTAAATTAGTATTCTAGTCTTTTATTTTTGTCAGTACTAGAAATTGAACCAAGGCCCCTATACCATACTGCTGAACTATATCCCAGCCCTTTTTATTTTATTTTTTTCTTCCTTGTTTTCCTCTTGTGTTTTATTTTACATTTCCATATTTTTTCTTTTTAAATGTATTTTTAAATTTATATATGACAGCAGAATGCATTACAATTCTTATTACATATATAGAGAGCACAGTTTTTCCTATCTCCGGTTGTATACATAGTATATTCACACCAATTCGTGTCTTCATACATGTACTTTGGATAGTAATGATCATCACATTCCACCATCATTAATTACTCCATGCCCCCAGCCAGCCCTTTTTATTGTATTTATTTTGAGGAAGGGTCTCACTAAATTGCAGCTAGAACTTGTGATCCTCCTGCCTCAGACTTCCAGGTTGCTGGGATTATAGACATGTGCCACTGCTTCCAGTAATTTATACTATCTTGATTTTATGTTATTCTTAGGAAAGTTTTTATTTATTCAAAATTATGTTGTATGTTTATTTTTTAATTTGTTCTTTTTAGTTATACATGACAGCAGAGTGTACAAGAATGGAATCCTAATTAGAATAAGTTATACTCCACGATAATTCTGTTTTTATATTTAGATGTTTAATATACCTGGAATTTATTTTTGTGGATAGCATAAGGTTAGGATCTGTTTTCTTTGAAAATGTATAGCTAGTTGTCTTGATGAGACCAGGAGTTAGAAAATTTTAGCCAATCTGTTTTGATTAAATTTTATTGGAACACAACCATGCCCATTTGATTAGTTACTGCGACGAAATACTTTCATGTTATACCAGCAGAGTTGAATGGATACTATATAATAACCATTTGGTCATTTAAAAAAGTTTACCAAAGGCTGGGGATGTAGCTCAGTGGTTTGCCTTGCATGCAAAAGTATGGATTCAATCCTAGTACTGGAAGAAAACACACACACACACACACACACACACACGTTTATATCCCTCCACCCCCACCCAACCACTTGGGAGGCTGAGCTGGGGATGTGGCTTAGTGATAGAGTATTCCTGGGTTCAATCCCCAGTACCCAAAAAAACAAAAAATTCACTAGTCCCTGAATTAGATCATTCTTTTTTAGTAATCTGGGTTGCTGCTTTTTTTTAATATTTATTTTTTAGTTGGACACTATATCTTTATTTTTATTTGGTACTAAGGATTGAACCCAGTGCCTCATGATGGTATGTGAGTGCTTTACCACTGAGCTATAACACCAGCCCCTGGGTTGCTACTTTAGCATACTACATTTATCATATCTATTTCTGAAGTTCCTTCTATTTCCTTATTCAGTTAATGTGTTTTCACAGCATCACTCTGTTATAATTAGTACAGTTTTATACTATTGTATTTTATTGACAGCTTATTCAGTCAAATTTACTGAGGTATCATCTCTATATAGTAATGTGTACAGTTCTATGAACTTGGACATGTATTTGCCTTATAATTGCCACAATCAAGACAGAGAACATTTTCATCATTCCAAAGAAGCTCTGTGAGGTCATCTGTCAGTCTCCTCTCCTCATTTCTAGGCTATGGCAAACTACTGGTATGCAGTCTATCCCCATAGTTTTGTCATTTCTAAAATGTCTTTGAGATATATCCAAGTGGTTACATTCATGTTCATTTATGTTGCTAAATTTAGTAGTCCATTATATCCATTCTCTGGTTGATAAACAGGATTATATCTAGATTTAGATTGCATTCTATAGCTCATTTGCATATAGGGTTTTGTCTAGACATATGTGTTTTCTCATTTTTCTTGAGCAAATAACTAAGGATAGAATTGTTGGGTCATCTGATACAGTAAGTGTGTTTAATTGTATAAGAAACTGCCAAACTTTTTAAAATTGGCCACCAACAATGTATGAGAGTTGCAGGTGCTTTGCATTTTTACTAGCTTTTAGTATCATAGGTTTTGTTTTGTGGTTTTTATGGGTTAGGCATTTTAGTTTTAATTCCTAGTATGTATTCCTAATGGCTTAACGGTAAGCATTTTCTGTGCTTATTTGCCACCTATATATCTTCTTTGGTAAGTGAAGTATATGTCCAAATCTTTTCTGCCCATGTTTTAAAATCAGGTTGTTTTCTTATGATTGAGTCATATTTTTTTATGTTCTAGATATTAGTTCTTTATTAGGTAAGGGTTGTGCATATATTTTCTCCCAGTCTATGGATTGTCTTTATTTCTTAATAGTTTGATACATAGAACAGGTTTTTAATTTTTGTCAAATCTACTTTATCAATTTGAAAATATTTTATTTATTTATTTTTTTATACTGGGGATTGAACCCAGGGGCACACTACCACAGAGCTACACACTACCCCTGCCCCCTTTTTTTTTTAAATCTTTAAAGAGGATCTCACTAAGTTGCTTAGAGCTTCACTAATTTGCCCAGGCTGACCTTGAACTCACAATCCTCTTGCTTCAGACTCCTGAGTTGCTGGGATTACAGGTGTGCACCACTGCGCCTAATGATTTTTTTAATGTTTTGTATTATTTTGTATTACTGCATGAAAATTTACCTCAAACTTAATGATATAGATAGCATAAATTTATTATTTTATAATTTTCAGTGAGTCTGGTGTTTGAGTTATCTGGATCCTCTGTTCAGGATCACATCCGGGTTCTAGATGAGCTTCATTGCTTTCTGAAATTCAGTGTTCCTCTTCTTTTGATTGAGTCAGTTCCTTGTTAATTGTAGAATATATGGTCTGCACTTTTTTTTGCTAGCCATCAACAAGGTTTACTCTCAACTCCTAGAGACTACCCACCATCTCCTCCGAAATAGCCTCCTCCACAACAACATTGCTACAATAGAGTATCTGAACCTCTTTGACTCCTCTTGTCTCTTTTCTCCAAACCCTCATTTAAAGGGCTTCCCCAGTAGGCCAAGCCTACCCACTCTCAAAGGAAAGGACTATATAGGATCATGCATCCTACGGGAAAAGAAAGTGGGAGACTAGCTTATGATTCTGCCTATTACATGATTTGTCCTTTTTTGTCTTAAGAAATTGTTATCTACCTCAACGTTGTGAATGTTTGTTTTCTTCTAGAAGTTTAATAGTTTTATTTTCCATTTAGATCTTTCGTTCATTTCATATATAAATGTATGTGTATGTGAAAGAATACAATCCCAACTGTGTGCGGTGGTATGTGCCTGTCCCAGCTAGTTGAGAGGCAGAGGTGAAAGAATCACTTGAGCCCAGGAGTTGAAGTCGAGCCTTGGCAACATAGTGAGGCTCTGTCTCAAAAAAAAAATTATTTTATGTTTTGTTTTGTTTTACAATCCCTGTCCCTTTTTAAAAAATCTGTTAGATAATGGCAGTTACTTTATAACCACTGTCACTAATTCCAGAATAGTTTCATCATACACCAAAGAAACTCTGAATCTATTAGCATCTCTCCACTTGTTCTCCACAATTTGGCAACTATTAGTCTACTTTCTGTTTTCATGGATTTGCCTGTCCTAGACATTCCATTATTATCAATATAATCATATAATGTGTCCCCTTGTGCTGACTTCATTTAGGAGTCATGATGTTTGCAAATTCATCCATGTTGTTGCGTATGTTTGCACTTCATTCCTACTTATGACTGAATGATAGTCCATTGTATAGATATTTCATTTTGTTTTTTTGTTCATCAATCAATGGACATTTGAGTTGTTTCTACATTTTGGCTGCTGTGATAAACATTTTTCTTAATGCTGTGATAAACATTTTTCTTTTTTTTTTAACTAAATTGTTTGAGATAAAGTACCCCAAGTGCCCTGAAGTATCTCTTCAGTACAATGCATTCTCTTCTATAACCATAGTATATTTATCACACTTAAGAAATTTATTATTGACATAATATTGTTATATAACATGCAACCCATATTCAAATTTCACCAATTTAATTAGTGTTTTTAAACACTTTAAACAATCACCACTTTATTTATTGAAGTGGAATTTACATAGCATAAAATGAACCATTTTAAAGTCAATCATACAATGGCATTTTAGTATATTCATAGTGTTATATAACCACCACATCTCTCTAATTCTCTGTATTTCATCACCCGCAAAGGAAATCCTAGATCTATTAAGCAGTTACTTACCATTCTTCTCTCCCTTGACAAGTACCCATCTATTGTTGTCTGGATATTTCATTTAAGTGGAGTCATACAACATATGACATTTATATCTGGCTTCTTCGCTTAGCATGGTATTTTTGAGGTTCATGCACATTGTAGCATTGTATCAGTAATTCATTCCTTTTTAATAACAGAATAATATTCCATTATAAATACACTTTGCTTATGCATTCATTGATAGACAGTTTCTAACTTTTAGCCATTGTGAATAATGCTGCTATGAACATGCATATATGTGTATTTGAATACCTGTTTTATATGCCTAGGAGTGGATTTGCTAGGTCATATAGCAATTCTTTGTTTAATAGGATGAAAGGATGTGTTGAACCTATAGATGAATTTGGGAAAATATACCAATTTCAGTGTTGCATATTTATTGAAGACTTATTTAGATTGTGAATTTTTCATTAGTGTTTTGCATGTAAATCTTGTTTATATAGTTTAACTGCTTATTTATGGTGTCATTGTTATGGTTCTTCTTACTTCTATTTCTAGTTATTCTAATATATACAAAGAAATATCATTTAGAGAGTGGTGAGAACAAACATCTTTTCCTTATTCCTGGTTCTATGGTTTAATCATTTTATATTTAACCATTAATTATGAAGTTTATTATACATTTTTCATTGATGGACTTTATCAAGTTGAGCAAATTCTCCTTAAAAAAATTTGGCAAGCGTTTTTATCATGAATATGTTTTAAATTTTTTTCAACTGCCGTTATGATTTTTTTTTTAAACGTCCTGAAATCATGGTGTTTCTTAACAGTTGATGTCAGGGATTAATTGGCAGTATTTTTTTCCTGTACTAATGGTTCATAAACTAATGTATGTCATATAATTTCTGCCAACTTATATTTGATGAATGTGTATCTTTTATTAGGTCATAGCACAGCTATCATGTCTTTTTCAGAATTTTATTGGTTTATAAATATCATACTCCACAGAAAGAAATCAGAACTTAGAAAGAAAAATGAGCATGGATGTGGACTATTTAAAAAATTTTTTTGATTCTTTTTAGATATGATGAGAGTAGAATGTATTTTGACATATTATACATGCAAGGAGTATAATTATCCATTCTTGTGGTTGTACATGATGTGGAGTTATACTGGTTGTGTATTTGTATATGAACATAAGAAGGTCATGTGCAATTTATTCTACTGTCTTTCCTGTTTCCATCTCTGCACCCTTCCCTTTATTCCCCTTTGTCTAATCCAATGAACTTCTTTCTATTCTCCTCCCTCTCTTATTGTATATTAACATCTGCATATCAGAACATTCAGCCTTTGGTTTCTTGGGATTGGCTTATTTCACTTAGTGTGATAGGATAAATGCCATAATTTCATTCTTGTTTATTGCTGAATACTATTCCGTTGTGTATATGTACCACGTTTTATTTATCCATTCATCTGTTGAAGGGTACCTAGATTGATTCCATAGCTTAGCAATTATGAATTGAGCTGCTGTGACCATTGATGTGGCCACGTCACTATACTATGCTGATTTTAAGTCCTTTGGGTATATGCTGAGGAGTGGGTAACTTGATCAAATGGTGGTCCCATTCCAAGTTTTCTGAGGAATCTCCAAACTGCTTTCCAGAATTGCACCAATTTGCATTCAGCATGGGCTATTTTTTACATTGTTAGCAAGAAATACTCAAAAGCTATCAGAGTCATGTCAAAATGAAACTTGAAGAAGAAACTCCTTTAGGCCACACTACTTGCCCTAAAGATTAAGATGTATTCTTTTTTATTATTATTATTAGTTGTTCAAAACATCACATAGCTCTTGACATATCATATTTCATACATTTGATTCAAGTGGGTTATGAACTCCCATTTTTACCCCGTATACAGATTGCAGAATCACATCGGTTATACATCCACATTTTTACATACTGCCATACTAGTGACTGTTGTATTCTGCTATCTTTCCTATCCTCTACTATCCCCCTCCCCTCCCCTTCCCTCCCATCTTCTCTCTCTATCCCATCTACTGTAATTCATTTCTCTCCCTTTTTTTCCCCTTTCCCCTCCCTTCCTCTTATATGTAATTTTGTATAATGATGAGGGTCTCCTTCCATTTCCATGCAATTTCCCTTCTCTCTCCCTTTCCCTCCCACCTCTCGTCCCTATTTTATGTTAATCTTCTCATGCTCTTCCTCCCTGCTCTGTTCTTAGTTGCTCTCCTTATATCAAAGAAGACATTTGGCATTTGTTTTTTAGGGATTGGCTAGCTTCACTTAGCATAATCGGCTCTAGTGCCATCCATTTCCCTGCAAGTGTCATGATTTTGTCATTTTTTAGTGCTGAATAATACTCCATTGTGTATAAATGCCACATTTTTTTAATCCATTCATCTATTGAAGGGCATCTAGGATGGTTCCACATTAAATCAAAAAGAAAAACCAGGTCTGGAAGTGTATGGATATTAGAGCACTTGTTTACCATGCACAAGACCATGAGTTCCATCCCCAGCACCACCAAAAAGAAAGGAAAAAAGGAAATGTAAAACAGACTTGCAGAATGAAGACATGATCTGTTCCCCAGTGAAACTGCTGAATTATTTTCTTAAAACAACTATTTAAAACCTGTGGAAATGATCTAAAAGGAAAATAGCAAACAAAAACACATTCAAGAAAATCTACAAAGTTTTAGTGAGAAAAGCAAGTATCTGTGGCCACTAAAAATATTTTTTTAAAAACTGAGGGTGATGATGCATACCTATAATCCCAGCAACTCAGGAGGCAGATGCAGGAGGATTGCAAATTTGAGGCCAGCCTGGACAACATAAAAATACACACATAACATACATTTGTATATATAGATAAACACACACGTGTAATCATTAATGAAATTGCAATGTTACATTAGAAAATATTCACTTAATGCAAAAAAAAAAAACCCACCAGGAATAAAAGTAAAAAACATAAGCCATAGGAAACAAAAAGTAAAACACAACTCCATCAGTTGGAGTGGAATAATTTAATCAAAAGGTAGACTGGATTAACAAAAACAGTTATGTGTTGTTATGGGAGACCCAACTTAGGATTCAGTGAAGCAAATAGATTAAAAGTAAAAGGATGAGAAAAGATACCATGCAGACAACAACCACCAACAAAACTGGAGTGACTAATATTGAACAAAGCAAGACTTCAAACCAAAAATGCCACTCATGTCAGGAGAACATTTTGTAATGATTAAGAATCAGGCAGGTGTAACAATTATAAACATATACACCTGAGTGTATATGTGGCCCCTTCACATATAGTCAAATAGCAAAGCTGACAGTAATGAAGACAGCAATAGTTCAAGAATAAATGCTGAAGGCATCAGGGCTGCTATAAGTAAGTACCACAGACTGGGTGTCTTGAACAATAAAAATTAATTTTCTTATAGTTCTTGTGGCTAAAAGTGCAAGATCAGAGTGTCATCAGAGTTGATTTCTTCTGAAGAAGAGTCTCTCCTTGTTTTGTAGATAACTACCTTCTTCCTGTGTCTTCACTAGGTCTTCCCTTTGTTTGTATCCGTCCTCATTTTCTTTTATAAGGACACCAATCTTATTGAATTAGGACCCACTCTAATGGTCTTACTTTAACTTAATTCTTCAAAGATCCTATCTTCAAATACAGTCATTTTTTATGGTACTGAGTGTTAGAATTTCAACACATAAATTTGAAGGGGACAGAATTCTAACAACCCCCATCATCAGTATTTGTTAGAAGAACTAGACAGAAGAAGAACGAGGAAACAGAAAACTTGAACTTTATAACCTGCTAGACGTAATAGCCATCTGTGGAACACTGTACCCAACAACAACATAATGTACATTCTTTTAAAGTATGTATTTTCCTTGTTAGACCATAAAATCAACCTCAATAAATTCAAAGAATATAACTAATAGAAAATATGGTGTCTGACCATAGTAGAAGTAGACATCCATACAGAAAAATGGGAAACACATAAATATGTGAAAATTAAACAATATACATCTTAATAACCAATGAGTCAAGAAAATCAGAAAAAATCGGGAAATCAAAATTACTTAAAGATGCATGAAAATGAAGCCATAGCACACAAAGCCTTGTGAAATGCAGGGTAATTTGTAGCTGAATGTGCCTATATTAAGAAAGAAGAATCATCTCAAATCTATAATCTTAACCTTCAATCTTAAGACAGTAGAAAGAGAAGAGCAAATTAAAAATAAAGCAAGCAAAAGGAAGGAAATGACAAAGATTGGGGTATAAATTTAAGTACAGAATAGAAAACCCAATAGAGAAAACTAATCAAGCTTAAAACTTATTTGAAAATGATAAACAAAATTAACAAAATTTTAGCCAGATTGACCAAGACAAATTATTAGAAACAGAAATGAGTGAACATTACTACCAACCTTAAAAAATTAATAAAGGAAAACTATCAGCACTTATATGCCAACATATTTGATAACTCAGCTGAAATGGAAAATTCCAAGAAACATACAAACTACCAAGACTGAAGAAATAGACAATCTGAATATACCTTTAACATGTAAAGAAATTGAATGATGAATCCAAAATTACCTCAAAACAAAAGCCCTGACCCACATGTCTTTATTGCTGAATTCTACATAACATTTAAAGAATTAATGCTAATGCTGTATAAAATCTTCCAAGAAACAGAAAAGAACACTTCTTATCTCATTTTTTGATGCTATTGCTATCCTAATGCCAAAATCAGACATTGTGTTGTAAGAAAACAAGACTACAGAGCAAGATCTTTATGAGTATGGATGGAAAAAATCAGCAAACTAAATTTAGCATCATGTAAAAAGACTTATTTACCATAACGAAGTGGAACTTATCCCGGGGATGCAAAGATTTTTTTTTTTTTTTCCTGGTTCTGGGAATTGAATCCAGGAGTACTTAACCACTGAGCCACATCCCTAGACTTTTTTAAATTTTTGAGACAGGGTCTTACTGAGTTGCTTAGGGACTCGCTCAGTTGCTGACACTGCCTTTGAACTTGGGATCTTCCTACCTCAGCCTCCTGAGCCACTGGGATTACAGGTGTGCATTACCATATCTGGCGCAAAGATAATTTAACATCTGATAATTAATTAATGAAATTCATCATATCACTAGAATAAAAAGCAAATTATATGGTCATTTCATTAGACACAAAAAGCACTATACAAAACCCAACACTGTTTTATGACAAGAAGCACCCAACATACTAGGAAGGGTAATGAACTGCTTTAGCCTCACAAAGGGCATTGAAGAAAACCCCGGTTTAAATCATATTTAATGGATGAAAGATCCAACACTTTGTCCTTTATAATGTTAGAAATAAGACA
This sequence comes from Urocitellus parryii, assembly GCF_045843805.1. Lineage (NCBI taxonomy): Eukaryota > Metazoa > Chordata > Mammalia > Rodentia > Sciuridae > Urocitellus > Urocitellus parryii. Next base: position 95,984,136 of record NC_135531.1, on the reverse strand, counting down.
AAATTCTCTTCTTACTTCTTCTATTAAATGTTGTATTGGAAGTTATAGCCAGGGCAGTTAGCCAAGAAAATAAATAAGAAGTATCAAGATTATTAAGAAAAAGGCAAGGGCTGTGGATAGTTAGTATCACAGATGATATGATATAGTATATAGATTATCAGAGAATCCATTAAAATTCCACTAATTGTAGTAATTGGCATAGTTGCAGGTTATAAGATCAATACAAAGAGGTCAGTCATTTGTGTTTCTATATATATGTATATATATATATTTTTTTTAATTTTTGGCCCCAGGGATTGAACCCAGGAGCACTTAACCACTGAGCCACATCCACAGTCCTTTTTATTTTAAGACAGGGTCTCAATAAGTTGCTTAGGACCTTGTCAAATTGCTGAGACTAGCTTTATACTTGAGATCCTCCTGCCTCAGCCTCCCAACCTGCTGGGATTATAGGTGTACACCACCAAACCTGTAATGAAATGAAATTTTTAGAATCCATTCACAATAACAAAAGAATTACAAATAAAACAAACTCTGTAAACTACATAGCCCACTGCTGATAAAAATTAATGAACTAAGTAAATGGGAAAAACATCCCATGTTTGTAGAGCAGAAGACTTAACATTGTTTAGATAGCAAGTGATCTACAGATTCACTTGCAGTTCCTATGAGAATCCCAGCTGATTTTCTTAATGAAATTGGCTTGCTTATTCTAAAATTCACATGGAATTATAAGTGAATTCAGAGCAGCCAAAAGGATCCTGTAAAAGAAAAAGCAAAATAGTATGACTCATGTTTCCTTGTGTTAAAACTTATTACAAAGCAGTTATAACCAAGACACTGGCATAAATATAAACACATAGGTCAATGCAATTGAATTGAGGGTGCAAATATAAGCCCCCACCTTTGAATGTGATACTGGGGATTGAACCTAGGGGATACTTTACCACTGAATGACATCTCCAGCCCTTTGTATTTTTATTTTGAGATAGAGTCCAGGCTGGCCTTGATCTTGCAGTCCTTCTGCCTCAGCCTCTAGAATTGGTGAAATTATAAACTCCTTATATATGACCAGATGCCAATGGGGAAAGAATAATTTTTTCATCAAATGTGTTCCATATAGATGGACGGTGTGTAAAAATATTAAATCGGATCTCAATTCGCACCATGTACAAAAATTAAATTTGAGATGAATCAATGCATGAGCTAAAATTATAACACTGAGAAGAAAACAGGGTTAAATTTTCATGACCTTGAATTTGGAATTTTTTGACATAAAAAGCACAAACAATAAAAGAACTTGAACTTCATCAAAATGAAAAGCTTTGTTCTCCAAAGGATGTCATCAAGTAAGAAAGAAGACCATCTACAAAATTGGAGAAAATATTTGAAAATCATATAATGTGTCTGTATTCATGAGGAATACTGATGGTGTACAAGTCTTTTCTTTTTCATCATCGTTGTTTCATTGTACTTATTTAATTTGGTATCAAGATAATACTTGCCTCAAAAAATTGAAGTGGAAAGTATTGCCTCACACCTGTTCTGTTTTCTGAGAGGTTATTAAATTATTGTTAATTTTTGTTTAATGTTTAGTGTAATTCTCCATTGAAATGTTCTAGGCCAGAAGATTTTCTTTTTAAGATGATTTAAATTATAGATTTAGTTTTAAAAATAGTTTTTAGGAATATCCATGATTTTAGGAGTATTCAGATTGACTATTCTACATTGGTTGAGTTTGGGTAGTATTGGGTCATTAAACAAAAATTAACAAATTGTTGTTCATTGTCCAATTTATAAATGCAAAAATGTTTGTGGTGTTTCCTTAGCCTTTTAATGGCCGCAGAACCTGTAATAATATTCCCCTTTTCATCTCTAATAGTAGTATGTAAGCCTTCTCTCTTTTTATCTTTGTCAGTCTTTCTGGAGATTTATCTGACTTATTTATTTATTCAGAGGCACTTTACTACTGAGCCACAGAGGCACTTTACTACTGAGCCACATCCCTAGCCCCTTTTAAATTGTTTTATTTTGAAATGGTCTCATTAAGTTGCTTAGGGTCTCACTAAATGGCTGAGACTGGCTTTGAACTTGTGATCCTCTTGCCTGCCTCATCCTCCTGAACCACAGGGATTATAGGCCTGTGACATCATACCTGGTTTATTGTTGTTATTGATACACACACACACACACACTTTTTAATTTAATTTTGTTTGTTTATTTTTATGTGGTGCTGAGGATCGAACCTAGTGCCTCACATGTGTGAGGCAAGCGCTTTGCCACTGAGCCACAACCCCAGCCCTGTTGTTGTTATCTTAAACCAGCTTTTTATGTCATGATTTTTCTGTATTTTTTTTCATTTTCTTAATAATCATTTATTTACATAACCAATCTTTATGTATTTGAATTTTCCTTTCTCAAATTGGGATTCCTGGGTCAAATGGATGAATTTAAAAAAAAAAAATAGGGCTTTTTGGGTACCATTTGTCCATAACTTTTTATTTTTATTTCTTGCTTATTTGTACCAGGTAATATAATACTTTTCATATGGTCAAAAATTCAAATGGTGTAAGAGGGTTTGTGTTCAAAAGTATTCCTCATACCCATGCTCAAGTTCTCCCCATTCTTCTGCTCAGAACCAAGTAGCTTTGTCTGTTTCTTGACTCTGCTTTCAAAGCTATTCCCATATGGCTTTCTAAAAAATTGTAGGTCAAAATATTTTATAATCATATCTCTCTGTTCAGAACAGTTTCTGTTTTCTCCCCCCCTCATTCCCAGGGCAAGTCATGTTCAAGATGAAGTTTGAAAGATAAAGAGAATTTTTAATAGACACAAAAGGATAACATAGTGGAAGACTCTAGTATGGGGGTTATGAAACTGCTATATTTGTGAATATTTTTATGGGAACACAGCCTTGCTCATTCATTTATATATTGTCTATGGGTGCTTTCATGCTACAGTTGCAGAGCTGAGAAATGAGAACAGGCCACATAGACTGCAAAACCTAAGATATTTACTATTTTGCTACTTATAGAAAGTTTGCTGATCCCTGCATGTGGATAGGATTTAGGTAGGAAAGCATTATTGGTAATTGTTGGGGAAATGAAAATGAAATATTCATTATAATAGGGGGCAGTCATTAATAGCAGAGTGGCTAAAGAGAAAGTTAGCCTTAAAGGAATACAGTGGGGAGACCATTATCATGGAGACCAGGCAAAGGACCATTCCAGGCTAGGTGGTAGTAGTTCAGTAAGGAACAGAAGTGGCTTGTCCTAAACCATGTTTTTCTTATCTTTCCCTCACTAGCCAAAAAGGATCAGGAAGGTGGAGAAGAAAAGAAATCTGTACAAAAGAAAAAAGTAAAAGAGTTAAAGGTGTTGGATTCAAAGACGGCCCAGAATCTCTGTGAGTAACTGTGATCCCAACTATTTGAAATGTGAAGGAATTCTTCTAAGAACTTAATTCTCTTGAGTTTAAGTTCTCTCAATATGATATACCCATTTCTGGAGTTCCTGCTGTGTGCCAGGCATTGCATAGTGGATTTCCCATTGGCGCCACTGAATCCCATTGGCACCACTGCAAGATTGATAAATATATGGTTTTATGTCATTATAGAGCTAATAAGAACTCTGAGGGTCTGAGATTTGAACCTCAGTCTCTCTTGTTTCTATGTGATGGGCAATCTATTAGGCATATACTAAGCATGTTTTCCAGAGATAAAAGGTTGTATATTCCATAAAACACAGTCTTGTAAAGGTAGAAAGGCAAATAATAACAATAGCATAGATTAATAAATGTTGTCATAGAAGAATGCTAAAGTGCTTATGAGAGAACTAGGAAAGGGGATATCCAAATCAAGTTGAGGGAGTACTGGAGGGCAGAAATCTTGAAGTAGTACCTCTCAAGGAAGTATTACTTAAATTTATTTGAAAGAACTGTTAAGAAGGGTGAGGAATGGCTTGTTTCAGGAGAGGGATTAGCCTATGTGAAGGCACATTGGCATGAGAGAACATTGAGTTCAAGAACTGCAAGTAGTTGAATCTACCTGAGAAAAGCTATGGAGCTGTGAAAGTTATTAAAGAGTTTTTAAACAAGAAATAGAGTGTTACAACTGTAATTTTTAGGAAGGCCCTTAGGCGGTAATTTTTTCTTTCTTTCTTTCTTTCTTTTTTTTTTTTTTTTTTTAAGGCTGAATTGCTGGGTAGGAAAAGACTGGGCAGAGAGATAAGTTATGTTATTGCTTTAAACTAGGTAAGAGGTGATCAGGGCCTGAAACTAAGATAGTGAGAATCAAAAAGAAGTCACAAGATAGTAAGAAGACAGAATTAATGGAACTCAATTGTTGACAGAGGGGATAAAGATGGTGTTTTTTGAGTTTAGATCACTCTATGAAAAGTGTTATCATTTACTGAAATAAGCAGATTCACCAAGAACAGATTCTCTTTTGGGGGGGGAGCATGGCTAGTGGATATAGTGAGAGGTGGCAGGGTAGAATCTTACATAGAGTACAGGTTCAATGTTATCTTTTCATTTGCTTTGTGAAGACAGAATAAGTAAAATTTGTGAAAAGACAATTATATTTTCAGAATGCTATAAAGTGAAAGAGAATTTGGTAGAGAGGAACACTGGGTCAGGAAAGATTTTTTTTTCCCTGCAAGATAGGAGAGACTTGACTATGTATGTGTGCTGAAGGACAAGGACCTTAGGGCCACCTCTTTTGTGGAAGCTTGAGGAAAGAATGCATACCTGGGGTATGTGTATATATGTGTATACATGCATGTATATGAGCATATGCTAATAACTTTACAGAAGTGTTGTCACAGTTTTCTTGTAGCTGATTCCAAAATAGTGCTTTCCAAAGCCTTTTCTAGTCTGGCTGTAACTGAGAGTCCGCCATCTTCTTTCTTTTTTGCAGTACTAGGGATTGAATCCAGGATGCTCTGCCACTGAGCTACATTCCTATCCTTTTTTATTTTGAAACAAGAGTCTTGCTAAATTACCATAATGGCCTTGAACTTTCAATCTTCCTGCCTCAACCTCCTGAGTAGCTGTGGTTTCTGGTGTGCACCATCATGCCTACCCCAATGTTCAGTTTTTAAGTGCCATGAAAAGGCTGGGCAAGGAATTTGGCCAACGTCTTCAGTTTTTCTTAGCAAGAGAAGTAAGGTCTTAGAACAAATGGGGAAGTGGTGGGACTGTTAGGAGAATGGGTATATTTTGGAGGAACTGCCAAAAGGAATGGGAACATGGGGAAGTAAGGACATGCAGAAAGGGATTGCTAAGCAACACTGAAGCTCCAGCTGTCACTGGTGCCCCTGCAAATGCATGGACTTTTATCTGCATCAGCCCAAGTAAGAGTAGAGAAAGGAGATAGCTGGATTAACTAGACTCTGCAAGAATGCAGGCAGCAAGAGAATAGTAGAAGCAGCAGTAATGGGAGTAATTGTAGACAGTAGTGAAGTGATATGCTATACTATAAGGTCTCGGTCAAATAGAGAAGGCAGATTGGAACTGACACACTCAAAAATGGATCAATTGTCAGAAGGTTAGAATGTGCTCCTGATAAGTTTGAAGAGTCAGAGATTAGAAAGTGAGCATACTAGAAGGGAAGGATTTGTTTGTTAGAAAGAGGGACAGTTTAACAATCAGAGCAGGTCATGGCAATGACAGTTTTGAAGATGGAGTCCTGGGAGTCCACTAAAATAGAGTGGGGTGAAATACTTTGTATGTATATAAAATAGATCAAGAGACTTCCTGTGTGAGCAAAGGCAGGAAAAATCATAATGTTTATAGAATGTGGTGCATCATGGCTGGTGTGTGACATAAATGTGGAGAATGATGAGAGAATGCTTTAGACACTGAACTCTGGAGCTGGGTTTTAACTGTAAGGGCAGAGTGACTTTCAAAGAGCCTTCTTGGGGAGATTATACAGCATAGGCTTGCAGAATGGGTTAGAAGGGAGAGGAGACTGAGAACATGTCTTATCTCATTTTCTGGCAGCAATCTTTTTGGGTTCCTTCCGCATGCCCTATCAAGAGATTAAGAATGTCATCCTGGAGGTGAATGAGGCTGTTCTTACGGAATCTATGATCCAGGTAAGGAGCAAGGTTGTCTTATAGGAGCTGGCTCTTCTGCATAACTGGACATCAGCCTCACCTCTTCCCTCCTTAGCTGAGGAAGCTCATCCTCTAGCATCATAGACTTTAAATGCTAGCTTTGGAAAAGCTGCCATTTTTCTGATGGTCAAGTTATTTTGGCATATTTATCAGAAGTCCTGCCATTTTGCTAGCTGCTCCCAACCTCCTATAGCCCCGTGTTTCCTTTTGTAGTGGTCCTTGGGCAGAGTCTGGGACTGACAAAAGAGTAAGTCATTTAGACTCAAGTTGTCAACTGATTTCCCTTACAAAGAGACATCCGTTTCTCTCTTTCAGAACCTCATTAAGCAAATGCCAGAGCCAGAGCAGTTAAAAATGCTATCTGAACTGAAGGATGAATATGATGATCTGGCAGAGTCAGAGCAGTTTGGTGTGGTGGTGAGTAAGGCCTGGGGCATTCTGTTCTTTTCCCATTCCCTTATTCCCCTCTGATCTAGAGAATAGCCTAAACCCTTGCTCTTAGCTATTGCCTGTTTTGAGCCTATCTTTCATTCTCTCATCTCTCTATTCTGGAATTCATCTTCCCAGAGGAGGCTTTGCCTCTTTTTCTGACTTCTCTGTTTATATGAGCTATAATGAAATTGCTTGGGCTGGGGATGTGGCTCAAGTGGTAGCGCGCTCACCTAGCATGTATGGGGTTCTGGGTTTAATTCTCAGCACCACTTAAAAATAAAGACATTGTGTCCACCTAAAACTAAAAAAAAATAAATTAATTTAAAAAAAAAGAAAAGAAATTGCTTGTCTTTCCCACTAGATGGGCACAGTGCCCCGCCTGCGGCCTCGCCTCAATGCCATTCTCTTCAAGCTGCAATTCAGTGAGCAAGTGGAGAATATTAAGCCAGAGATTGTTTCTGTCACTGCCGCATGTGAGGAATTACGCAAGAGTGAGAGCTTCTCTAGCCTCCTGGAGATAACCCTCCTTGTTGGAAACTATATGAATGCTGGCTCCAGGAATGCTGGAGCTTTTGGTTTCAACATCAGCTTCCTGTGCAAGGTAAGTCATGGGTTAGAGCAGGACAACAGAGGGATGGCTACAGGCCTCTGTGGAGCCCAGTGTCGCCTGAAATAGTCTTGGGCAAGTCAATACTAATGATTTCTCCTCTCACCCCTAGCTTCGAGACACGAAATCCACAGATCAAAAGATGACATTGTTGCACTTCTTGGCTGAGTTGTGTGAGAATGACTATCCTGATGTCCTCAAGTTCCCAGATGAGCTTGCTCATGTGGAGAAAGCCAGCCGAGGTGAGGCAGATTGGAGCAAAGCCAAAAGGTGGTTCCAAGCCCCAGCAGTCTGCTGGGAGAGAAAAATAAGACACAGTGTAGATTTTAGATCATTTTCTGTGCAGACTATTTTAAATGTGAATGGGGGAAGGTTTAGACACAGTGTCTAAGCCACAAGGGAGGAGCATAAGGCTGAAGAGAGGTCTCCATGTGTAAAAATGGAAGAGCTCTTTCCCTTTCTGGGAAAACAGAAACACCAAAATAACAGGAGAGGCAGGAGTTTTCAGTCTAGGTCCATATTTGTTGTCATTCAGAAAGCAGACTGGATTAACAAACCTCATGCTTCACTCTCCTGGGAGTAGGTAAAGCATTCAGTGGAAATGGGACAGAATTCTGCCCTGCTTCTATATTTTTACATATGTCTCCCATCCTCCCAAACTCGGTTTTCTAAAATAAATTAAACCTAGATCTCAGAGGATTTTGTGGATTTTTTTAAAATCAAATGAAGTCTGCCTTCTGATCTTAGTACCATATACCTTGTGGAGGCTGGAAAACCAATTATCAAATAATTGTGGTCTAGATGCAAAAAGGAAAAGTAAATGTGTGAAATAACTAGAGGAGAGTACATAGAGAAGAAAAATAATTAAGTACCAGAATGTGTCAGTAGGAAAGGTGAAAGCTAAGAGGTCTTGAGGCTGAAATTACCAACAAGCTCTTGCTGTCTTTTTGTTTCCTGTAGTTTCTGCTGAAAACTTGCAAAAGAACCTAGATCAGATGAAGAAACAGATTTCTGATGTGGAACGTGATGTTCAGAATTTTCCAGCTGCCACAGATGAAAAAGATAAGTTTGTTGAAAAAATGACTATATCCTTTCCTGAAAGAAAAAAGTTGCTCCCTAGGAAGGGGGTGGGGGGGACCACTTCCCCAAGGGGACAACAGGATAAATGTGGCTGCATTCAATTTTTCTTTAAAACAATTTTTTTTCCAGCCTGGCATGGTGGTGCATGGTTGTAGTTCCAGAGGCTCAGGAGGCGGAGGCAGGAGGACCACAAGTTCTCAGGCCCAGCACAGTGATGCATGCCTGTAATCCCAGTGGCTTGGGAGGCTGAGTCAAGAGGATCATGGGTTCAAAGCCAGCCTCAGCAACAGTGAGGCACTAAGCAACTCAGTGAGATCCTGTCTCTAAATAAAAATACAAAATAGGGCTGGGGATGTGGCTCAGTGGTTGAGTGCCCCTGAGTTCGATCCCCAGTACCAAAAAAGAAAAGCCAGCCTCAGCAACTTAGCAAAACACTCAAAAGGGTTAGGAATGTGGCTCAGTGGTTAATCACCGCTGGGTTCAGAAATTTTTTTTTGGTTAAGTACATAGCTCTTGAAGTATTTTTATTGTGGAACTGAAAGCAAACCATTGCTACAGAACTTCTTTCTGATTTTCACCTCATGAATTTATTTTAAACAAATCTCTTTTGCATTGGTTTTTGTGCTTAATATTTGCTGTGTTTCCACGTAGTATATGCAAAACAGTCTCTTTTTAAATTATCACCTCCTATTCTCTAGGTGTACCGAAGTTTATGATTTCTTCTATTTGGATATTTAGTTGTTTCTGGTTTTTCCCTGTCATAAACAGTGCTGTGTTGAACATCCTTATGCATGCCAGTATGCATCTTCTAGTAATTATCTGGGCTAGAGGAGTGAGTCTGCTTATTGGTCTTGATCCTTTACTCCTTGGCTGCACAGCTTTGTAAAGGATGCACAGGAACAATATAACAAGCTGCGGATGATGCACTCTAACATGGAGACCCTCTATAAGGAGCTAGGCGACTATTTCATCTTTGACCCCAAAAAGTTGTCTGTGGAAGAATTCTTCATGGATCTGCACAACTTCAGAAATATGTTTGTGGTGAGCAAGGACTACATGCTGACTTTACACAGGTTTCATGTTGGTTGGTGGTGGGTATACATATGTTTGAATCCCCCTGTCCTGCAGCAAGCAGTAAAGGAGAACCAAAAACGACGGGAGACAGAAGAAAAGATGCGACGAGCAAAACTAGCCAAAGAGAAGGCAGAGAAAGAGCGGCTAGAGAAGCAGCAGAAGAGAGAGCAACTCATAGACATGAATGCAGGTAAGAAGCACAGAAGGGGCTGATGGATTGAGAGAACAACATTTAGTATGTTTCTCTATCTAGAATCTAGAGGCAGATGAGAATAGTTTAGGTCTGAGCTTAACTTATAGCAAATTATTTTGGTAACCTTCTTCCTCCTAGTTCCTGATGCTAAACTTTAAACCCAGTTCAGTTATGTGTACATTCCAGTTCTCTGTGTGAAAATCTCTTGCCTCTCCTTTGCTGGTTCTTGCATTATGTTTCATCTCCCCAGGGATTTTAGTATTGCTGTTACACATACTCATTCCTTCTGCTCAGCCAAAGCTTCCTCTGGCTTGTTCTCATTCCCTCCACTTAATCTTGTTTTTGTTTTTTTTTTTTTTTCCCAAAAATATTTTCCTCAGTCTCCCTACACTTTTCTAATTGTGGCTGTCCTCCCTTTCTGCTTATTTTACTAAGTATTGTGTTGCTATGATATCATAAATGGATTGAACTTCTGGAAGGGGGCGGGAATCTGGCTACCCTTTTCTTTCTGCAGCAGAATCTCTATTTCACGACCAGAACCATGTCTTTGTTGAAACATATGGTCTCAATTACTGGCCCTCTGTTTCCTGTCTCTGCTTCTTTCCTGCCGTGGATTCCCTACTCCCTTCCCCCATGGGCAGCAGAAATACAGCATATGTTGTTCATGGCATTAAGCTGAACCTGAGGGGCCATGAGCATTCTGGAAATGAAGTGGTCCTCAGGTCTGCCAAGTCTGAAGAATCCGAGTGCTTTACTGAGCACAGGCGATAAAGCCTACTCTTCAGAGATTTTCCTTTATATTTTTCTGGAAAGCAATTCCCTTGTCCTTACCTCAGATATATATATATATAAGCCACAAACTGCTCCAGTAAATACTATTATAGGCCACCTGAGTATTCTTCACCTTTTTTCCCATTCTCCCTGAACCTCCAAGGTTTTTCCTCCTAGGAACTGGTTAGGACAAAATGGGGGAAGGTTGAGTCCAGGTAACAGGATGAGAGTTGCTCTGGACCAACAGGTGGCGTAGTGGACCTTGCCCTGTTTCTAGAACCTGGGTCAAACAAATGAGGTTAGAATGTAGGTCATCTGCACTGCTGATGTTCAGACAGCAGATGGCGCTGGGAGCAGTGAGCCCTAGTCTTGGAGCTGGCAGCCAACCCCACTCCTTGGGATTTCACAGTTTTAGATTTCACTATCCTGAGCTGTTGCCATGGAAACCGAGCCTGGCTGGAACAAGGATTCTACATTAACTCTTCGTTTTCCAGCCAATCCACTCCTCTTAGATGCAGGGCGGCTTCAGGAAGAAATAGCCACTGGAGGCAGTACTTGAATGAAATATGCTCTTGATCAGTGGTCTCTCTTCATTTAGTCTTGCTTTGAGACCTGAACCAGTCTCTCTGTGAGATGAGATGTTTGTATAAATTGGAGTGAAACACTTTAGGGTAGAGCTGGGGTGATATAATTGTCTATTAATTTCACTATTGCTGTCTCTGTACTTACCCTGCTCTTGAAGTTGGGCAATTTGATAATTCTGTGTGCTAGTCCTGATTAGGTGGGGAGAATGGAACTGCAGGGAAATATTCCAGGGTTTGCAATGAATAAATAGCAGGCAATGAAATCTTTTGTTTTGCCATTTTTAAACAGACACAAGTAAACACAGGCCTGTGACTGTTGAGGTGGAGCCTTCCTTGTCTGTTGTGAACTTTTAGCCACTACAAAAGAGGGGATTCCAAGCAATAGCCAAAAAAATGCATTTCATGTGGAACTTGTCATTTGCCATGTTCCTCTGGCTGAAGAGTTTTACAACTGTATCTTTGTTCATGACAGAGGGTGATGAGACAGGTGTGATGGATAGTCTTCTAGAAGCCCTGCAATCAGGTGCAGCATTCCGACGGAAGAGAGGACCCCGTCAGGGTAAGTAAACAAAATGGAACCCATCCTGAAGTGGGTGAGGCCTTTATGTTCAAGGTCCTGCTAGTCTTGGGCTAAAGAGCAGATGTGGTGCTGTATAAGTTTAGGAATTTCCCAACATCCCAGCATTGAGAGTGGATTATCTAGTGCTCTTCCTCCCACATTAGAAATACTGATATCAGAGAGACTGACAGCAAATCAATTACATTTGACTATTCTTGCATTTCTCCCATTCTTGAAGCAGAAATTTGGAACAAGGGCACCATGCTTCAGGACACAGGGATTTGAGTGAGAATTTGTGAATATGAAAAATAATTGACCCTATGGGCTGGGTTACAGCTAAATGGAAGAGCATTTGCCTAGCATGTGTAAGGCCATGGGTTTAGTTCCTAGCACTGCAAAAAAAAAAAAAATTTTTTTTTTTACCTAAATACAAAACTACATTTGATATGGATTAAAATATATAAAGAAAAAAAATAACTCACACTTCACAAGAAGAAGACAGAAAAAGAACTAATATAGGAAGTATAATATCCTAGAGTGGGAAAGTGAGGCATCATTGTCCTCATTTGTAAGACTATAGAGGACTACCTAATTAAAAGATTACCCTGTGTCTAGGAACTGCGTTTTCCTTGGGTGCAGTTAGAGTCTGCTATCCTTGCCCTCCCCACATTCATGCAACCTCCTCTCACATGTAAAAGATTTAAATTAGACTGAACCAGATCCTATAAAAAGAATATATTATAGAGATGAAAGGACAAATGATTCAGTTATTAGTCTGGTGAAGGAATAATGAATAGGTTTCCTGTGAGGGTCACTGAATAACTAAGAAACTTTTTTTGGTGTGTGGTGCCCAGGGCCTCATGCATGCTAGGCAAATGCTCCACCACTGAGTTATACCCCCACTCCCAAGAGACTAGTTCAAAAGAAAGTATGGCCAAGGCTGCCCCTCATGTGAGGTTGATCTGCACCTTTATGTCTAGTGAAGTCCCTCTGGGGCTAGGAGTGATGACTTCTTTGTCAGGTTGAAAAAGAATCAGAGTTACAGAAAATGCATCATCAAAGATTTGTACTTCTGAGGGATGAAAGGTGTGTTCTCTGTTCACTGGTGTACTTTGTAGGCCCATTTGATAGGAGCTGCACTTTTTTCTTTTCTTTTTTTTTTTTTTTTTTTGTTATAGGTGGACACAATGTCTTTATTTTACTTTATGTGGTACTGAGGATTGAACCCAGCACCTCATGCATGCTAGGAGAGTGCTCTACCTCTGAGCCCCAGCCCCAGGAGCTTCACTTTTTTACAAAGAGTTATGTGGCTAACTTTGGCCAGTGCTTAGCTATTAATATGCTGATGTCTGTAGGCCTATAGTAACTGTCACAGCCTGAAAAAATGATATAAGGATCAAGGGTACAGAACATACCAGCCCACATAAAGTCATTTTCCTGGCCTGAATGTCTTAGATTATTATGAGTTTTATATGTGATAGCCGGCTGCCTGTTTCTACCCAGACTGGAAGGGAAATTCTCTTGGACGGCTCTTCTATATGACTTTAAAACCTTCCCTAGGGCTGGGGATGTGGCTCAAGCGGTAGCGCGCTCGCCTGGCATGCGTGCGGCCCGGGTTCGATCCTCAGCACCACATACCAACAAAGATGTTGTGTCTGCCGAGAACTAAAAAATAAATATTAAAAATTCTCTCTAAATAAATAAATAAATAAATAAATAAATAAATAAAACCTTCCCTAAACAGAAGAGTCATTAGTTACATCTTATCCATTTTATGGCATTCTCTGAGTAAAGCCTCTCTAACTGGGAGGAAAAATAGATATGAAGGGCTTAGAACTCTGGGCTTCTAAGAACATTTAGTCTTGTGAATAGGCATTTAGGTAGAGAGTACAGCTGGTAGTACTTTTGTACGAGACCATTCCTACCACTGTATAAGGTGATATGACTATACATTAAGCATTAGGCCTAATAGAAATACCTTGCTTCTCATTTACATGTCTTCCTCAACCCTCTCAGCCAAGTGCCTGTCTGTATCAGATTTTGTTGGGGAATTCCCTTTTAAAGGTCTTCCTGTAGAACTATACTAGAATCCCAGATGCTTCCTATACACAAGCAGCCAGACATCAGTGGCTTCCCTCTGCTGGGGAGGTCCCATTCTCTACTTCTTTCCAAGTGGGAAGTCAGGACTCAACAGGCAGAGGAAGCAGAGACTTTGTCAGAACCTAACATTTCAGCAGAGGACCTGAATTAGTCAAAGTACTATCTCCCAGAGAAAGAGGGAATAGGAGACTTATGCTAGGAGTGAAATTGCTAAGAGCCAAAAACCAAAAAAAAAAAAAAAAAAAAAAAAAAAAGCACTGTCAAGCATATCTGCATCAGAGTCCTTTCCCAGTGAGGCAGCTGTCCCTATTCAAAGACACTGGCCTTTTCCCTAGAATTTAAAGGAATGTTGAATTCTTCCGGTCTCTAGAGACATGATGAAGTGTCCAGAATACAAAGACCCATTGAGGAGTTGGGAGAGGAGAGTTACTATCATAGGACTGGTTCATTAAAAGCAACATGTAAACTGCTATGATCTGCAGGGTGTGGGAGAACAATGGCTTGAGTGTCAAGGGGAAGAATCCATGTGATTGTATTACAGCTACTATTTTAGGCTCATGATTGAGTCAGCTTTTGGCCTTAATGACTCAAGTTTATTTCCACAGCTGAATTGTAGTCTCTTATACACAGGCCATTTGCTTACTGAGATGTAAGTCAAGGGAAGAAACAAATTCATTTCTCTCTCCCTTTTATTCCCTCTCCCATTTCCCAGTTTCCCTACAGGCTTCACCTATACCAATAGAACCTTAGTGCTGGGAAAATTCTGAAGAGTCTTCATGGTTATTATCTAACCTGCTCATAGGTGAAAGGAATTAGGGCCCAGATATGCATAGCTATCTAAAGATAGAGCCCACCTAGATCCATAGCTCACTTTTGTGATTCCAAGTCCAGGGCTGTTTCCACTAAGCCTGCATGAATGGACAGGAGATGACCATGACCCCTCTGTATGGGCTAGAAATGCTATTTCAAATGGTCTCTAGCAAGAAGAGTTCTGGACATGATGAGATTTCTTCAGGAGCTTTTCTGATGATTGCCTGACTAGAGAAGGTTGGTAAGAGTGTTCCTGAACCACCACTATTCTTTCCCATCTTTTGTAAAAATAGGACAGGAAGTATAATTAGAGTTTTAGACAGTAATGAGTTATTTAGGATGGTAATGGTTGCTCCATCTGTCCTAGTTTCCTCTTCCCTAAGGAAGCTTATTAACAAGAGCACTTCCTCTTTAGTAGTAGTTTTGAGCCTATGTTTTATAAAGTTCTTTTTCCAAGTCATTAGCTTTTTTCTAGTTCAGCTATACTTCTAGTGCCATATGGTTAATTTTACTGATGTTTTTATCCTAGCTCACCCCTAACTTCTAGGAATCCAACCTAAGAAAGCTTTGACAAGTATCTTAAGATTATTCCTTTGCCCCACAGTCTGCAAGACCATTCTCTTATGAGTTAATCATCCTGCCACATCCCATCAAATCAAAATGGTGACCTGGTTCTGTGGCTACTTTTTAGCCTTTTTTTTAATATTTATTTTTTAGTTTGAAGTGGACACAATATCTTTGTTTTACATTTATATGGTGCTGAGGATTTAACTCGGTCCTCAAGCATGCTAGGCAAGCACTCTACCACTGAGCCACAACCCCAGCCTTACCTTTCAGTCTTAACAAGTACTTAAGTTTGGAAAAGAAGGGGAGAGGGCTGGGCTTGTGGCTCAGAGCACTCACCTAGTACATGCCAGGTGCTGGGTTTGATCCTCAGCACCACATAAAAATAAATAAATAAAGTAAAGGTATTGTGTCCAACTCAACTATATTAAAAAAAAAAAAAGGAGAGAGGTCATTTTTTCTTGATTGTTCTAACTACTTAGTATAATGGTGGCAGTGGAAACCAGAATGCCTAGGTTCTGTTGATTCTGTTGCCAGTTTCAACAAGAGCTTTCCCATTTCCATCCTCAAAATTTAAAAGGAAAATTTGCTCTTCTCCCTACCCACCATCTGTTCCTGGTTCTTATAAAATACATTAGAAATTCCCAGAGTCTAGAAAAATCCTAAAACACTATTATTAGGTACAAGTGTCGTCTTAGTTTAAAGGAAGAAGCCAATTAAAGCAGCAGCTTCAGACTTGCCACACTGGAACTCTAACTTTGTGTGGCACAGGACAGGTATCCCCAAAAGCCAGTGTTCTTTTTCCCAGGTTCTAGAAGCAGAAATTATTTCAACTCACAAACCAGACATACACTGAAGTCACACTGGGCATATACTGGAGAGAGAGACACACACACATAGTTGCAGTACTGCTAGAGATTGAATTCAAAGAGCAATATAGTGATCTCAGAACCATCACCTTTTTGGACATGAGAAGTGGGATCCTAGGTAAGAATGAAAACTAAGCCAGTCTGAGGAAGATTTTCCTGAGGAGGAGAGACTGAGCAGGAAAGTGGGAGAAGCATGCACAGAATAGAGCCATAGAATCAAGTGGGCTCCTTTTACTCACCTGTCAGATGTTAACACAACAGTTTGTATTCATAATTCAAGTGAGTGCTTGGTAAAACCTCCGGAGTTTAGGTCTCATATCTCTGATCTGCAACAAGATAAGTCCTTATGGCTATCAGTCAGGGGCTTCACGATTCTTTCTCCTCTTGGTAGATGACCCCTTATGTTCCTGGGAGGAGGAGGAGGAGGAGGAGGAGGAGGAGGAGGAGACCTATAAGTTGGTAATCTGTGGGCATGCTGTGTGCTCCCTGCCTGACCTGTGGGTAGCCTCTGCAGGCAGGAAAACAGTGGCTCTGGGTCATGGCTCTGCAGTGAGGCTGACACGCTTCCAACACAGTGAAGACTTTGGGCTCTCTGATTTCATTTGGCTTCTGCCTACCTAAAGCTTTTTGCTGCTCCAGAGGAGGCATTTTGTTCCCTGGCTCTTCTGAACTGTTCTTCCTGCTCATGTCCACAGCTGTGCCAGTCTTGCAGCTCTCATTTAGGAGCACTCAGCCTTTTCATCCACTCCTGCTTCTTTAAGGCTTAGGCATTGCTTTCTCTACTATACTTTCCTGGGTCCCCAGAAAGTCATATTCTTTATTTTTTCCCCCTTAATTTAATTGAGCTATAATTCACGTAACTAAAATTCGCCTTCACTGGATTTTAATATCACAAGGTTTTAAAATTATCACTGCTGGGCTGGGGATGTGGCTCAAGCGGTAGCGCGCTCGCCTGGCATGCGTGCGACCCGGGTTCAATCCTCCGCACCACATACAAAGATGTTGTGTCAGCCGAAAACTAAAAAATAAATATTAAAAATAAAAATAAAATTATCACTGCTAATTCCAGAACGTGTTCTTCATCATCTTCAAAAAATCCTATACCCATTAACAGTCATTTTTTATTAATACATAAAAATTACATTACATGTATTTAGGGGGTATCTGGATGTTTTGATACATGTAGACATACTATGTAATGTTCACGTCAGGTTAAATAGTGATCTCAAACATTTTATCATCTCTTTATTCTGATTCTCCGCATCCTATCCCTTGGCAAACACTAATCCACTTTCCATGTTTTGGATTTGCATGGACTAGACAGTTCATAGGAATGGATTGATATATATGGCCTTTTGTATCTGGCTTCTTTCACCTTAAGCTAGCTAAGCTACTTTATGTATGTGCAGTCTCTGTGTGCTTCTTCTAGGGCATGGGAAGAAGCAAAACATCATGAGATGGACATAATCCCAAGGAGCTGCCTTCCTGTTGAGGATGCTGGGGTCATAAGTCTAATAACAAATATTAGAGTCTTGGGTACAGGTCCCAAACGTTGACAGAATCACATTGATTGACTGGTTCTTCTCCTGGGATGACAACTGGAACTTCATAATCCTTTAGGCAGAGATTTCTTTATAGGGGTCCCATCTTGGCCATCCTTGGTCCCAGCCCTATCTTTTCTCACATGCCTTTGATCCCTCCCCTACCAGCATACACACTCATATTCTTTACCTGTCTTGTAGGGCCCTTGAAGAGGTGGGAAAGAGCCAGGCATTTGGATTGGTTATTGGAGAAACACATGGGAGTATGGTATACATGTGATGCCACTTAGTGGCTGCTACTGTTTTTTGTAAGAGCCCCCCAGCAGCCTTCAGCAGACTGCCTCCTATGAGGAACAGCCCTCCTGGGGCTGACTGTAATGTATTTTTGCCTAGGAGCTTTCTGTGGACTGCCAATAAAATAATAATAATGATAATAATAATAATAATAATACTCTATACCAAGCTTTAGCCTCTTTAAGTTCAACAACCCTGAGAAAATAAACTTTGAGTACATTATCTCTCTTTAAGTATGACATGCCAATACTTAAACCCAGTTCCTTCCCTTTAGCCCTATTCAAACCTTAGTACTGTTATCACACAAGGAAGGAAGCAACGGTAAGGTACACACTCTCTTATATTTTTGCCACCCAAAAATATATCCCATAGGCTGGATCTCTGCCCCTCCTTCTTCAAAGTAATGGTCTTTGTGAACCAGAAAAGGCAACCATATTTGCATGGCTTCTGGCTGAATGTCTACTATAGAATGTGAAAGAGATTCAAAACAAGGCCTTCCATAGACAGCATCTCTCATATCTTCTCTTGCAGCCAACAGGAAGGCTGGGTGTGCAGTCACATCTCTGCTAGCTTCAGAGCTGACCAAGGATGATGCCATGACTGCAGTTCCTATCAAGGTGCCCAAGACCAGCGAAGGAGTCCCCACAATCCTTGAGGAAGCCAAGGAGTTGGTTGGCCGTGCAAGTTAAACTGGGTCCCTGGGCCATGGCAGCTCCTAAATGGAGCCTGGATTGTCCCACCCTGCAGCATGTGCCTATAGGGTCTAGGGGATATTCCTCTGGGGCAACCACTTCCACTACCCTGACCCCATCTTTCTCTGGCCTGCTGCTCTCTGAACATCACATACATCTTCAGCTGCCTGGAGACCAGAGGAAAGGGTCATGTGGAAGAGGCCTGAGACCAACTCAGCCAGCCCTGGCTATTGTATTACCAAAGCAGGGGACCCTTTTTGCTGCCTTAACCTGTTTCCTCTGTTACTCAAGAGGGCCTTGTCTTAGACAAAGCGCAGCCTGCTTTCTCAGCCCAACTTTCTATTGGGTATGTTCGTAGGTCAGACTTGCTGAATTTGTGCTTTTCTTTTGTGGTTTCTCTGGCCCTGAGAACAGCATGGAGCTTATGAACCTCTGGGCTAGATCCTTCCCTTCATTGCTGTCACCTATGCTCTTCTCTTCCCCTCCTAGCTGTTGTTATTTATTACTAGTGCTGTGGCATTGGGAGCTGCTTCTAAGAAGGCCGGAGCAAATCCCACCCTTACCCCATCTTCCTGGAAAAGGCTTCCCAAAATAAAAAGGATCTGTACCACTCTACTTGTTCCACTGTGGTCCAGGCCTGAGCCTGTGGACAGGTAGCTATGGCATAGTAACTGTACCGGGTTCATCCCCCAGCCCATTGCCATGCCTTTTGCCTTTGCCTCCCTAGACCCTTTGTATCAGCCTCCAGGCTACTGAGCCAGGGTGCCCCCCCCCCCATCATTCCTTCTGTAGAGTTTTGATGCATCTAATTTGGAGTATGGCCTATAGTGTGACCATCCCAACACCTCACCCCCTATCTCCAAGGAAATGGGAGGTGGAGCCTCCTGGCTGAGAAATTGTTTTGCAAAGGATCTATTTTTGTACGAAAAAATTTTTTTAAAGAAAAATAACTTCCTTCCCCTGTCCCCTCCATAATGTAATAAGGTTTGATGGTAGGTTCAGAGTTCTAGGGCTCTCCTTACAGGCCACAATCCTGAACATGCCCCTGGACCTTGGCCTCAGTTCTCAAGCCTTTTGGACTTTGAGACTTACGTAGAACTCCCACCACCACCAACAACCCTGCAGCACTTCTGGGGCAGGAGGAGCTTCTGGTTGGGCTGGGCCAGGCCCAAGAATAACAGGAGCTCTGAGGTTACAGTTTTTATGAATTTAATAGATTATCAAGCCAAATGTACAAATGCTAACTGGGCACTGGGAATCTGGCACAGGGGTTGCTTGCACATACACCCTGTGCTCCCTTCTGAACAGTGGGCAGACCAAACTATTTGGTGGCCCCAACCTCAGGAAGCTCAGATTCTCTGGCTTAGGGTGACACTTCTGTCTCCCTTGTGCCACTTTAAGCCCATCCCAGCTAGGGAGAGAGAATGGTACTTTTAGAGATTGGCCCAGAATTGGGGAGCTAAGGAAATTTGAGGGGGCTTTGTGGCCAGGAAGGAGGGTTTTGGTTGTGTGTCCAGCTTGTGTCCAAAGGGGCAAAGGCAACTCTTCTGGGCTATTTCAGGGAAGACTGGTGCAGGGGTCCTGTTGCTTCCCTGAGTCACCTTCTTCCTCTTGCTGGCTGACATCTAGGGTTTTGATTTGACCCTTTCTTTTTTAATCTACTTTTGCTAAGATGAATTTAATAAGAAAAATTTTTAAAAAAGAGAGAGAGGAGTATACAAAATGCAAACCTGTTCCCTTGCCTCTTGGGCTTCTGGGATGTCATCACCTCCAGTTTGATGGGTTTGTTTCCAACTGTTAATAAAGCATTGAAACAACACCGCCTTTCAGCCTCCTTTGTGAATTTCTAAGCTATTTTTCTTTTCAGTCCAGGCTCCTCTATTCTTCTATCAAGGTGCCCAAGAACAGTGGACTGCCAAGAAAAAAAAAATAATATTCTCTCCAAGCTTTAGCCTATTTAATTCCAACAACCCTATCATAAGAAAATAAACTTTGAGTACTTTATCTCTCTTTAAGTATGACACGACAACACTTAAACCCAGTTAACAACCCTGGCTGACAAAGTCAGAAAGCTAAAGGTGCCAGACACTATGCTTGAACACAGGGCTAGAAATGATTAACACATGATGTTTTCTGCCCAGCCAGAGCTCACCTCAGGGCTATTTACTTTCCATAAAAAATTAAGGAGGTGATGCAGGGGTTGGGACTCAGTGGTAGAGAGCACTTGCCTAGTACTGGTGAGGCACTGAGTTGGATCCTCAGCACCACCTAAAATTAAAAAGATTGTGTCCCTATCTACAACTAAAAAAAAAAAAAATTTTTTAATGAGGTGACTTAAGCCTCCTGGCTGTTCCACATTGCTGCAGTGTGGCTTGGACACCTTTTCTTGAACTGACTTCCAACTCCCCACTTCCCCATGCCTCCGATGTCACACAATTTCACAGCAGGACCTGTGCCTCTGTGCTGAGCAAATCCTCTTGACTCCCATTTTTCCCATTCCCAACATCTGCTCTTTTGGTGACCACATTCAAGAGTTGAGAGACTTAGGGTGGGCTGGAAACCAGGAGCCTGCCCAAGCAGTGGCAGACCAAAACTGAACAGTGGGCAGACCAAACTCTTTGGTGGCCCCAACCTCAGGAAGCCTTTGCTTGATAATGTACTCAAGCTACAGAGGTCAAGCTACAGATGACTTGCAACTCAAGAGCCATACTGCTGAAGCACTTCAGAGACCCCCCACAAAGAAACCTTACCAGGGAGGAGCAGGCCTGAGACAGGGAGGGGCCTGGAGAGGACCACATACCATGTTGGGCAGCCCCTGGAACTAGAAATAAAAACCTTTTAAATAGCCTCAAGGCTGGGCAGTTGCCTCCCCCACATGGCCAAGGTGTAGAGGTGGGCAGCTGGCTTCCTCCCTTCCCCTCCCCAAGAGGCCACGTGTTTCTGGCTCAGAGCTTTAAATTCCCACATGCCAATTAGGGGACCAACCACAGCTGCTCTCATGCTCTGCCCGTCTGCTGCCCTGCCTGGAATAGAACCCAGGCGCCCGGCACCCCGCCCCTTTGCAGCCTGGCTCTGAGAAACAAAACACTTATCCTATCTCAACAACAGTGCACACCACCCTTCCTCCCACGCAAGAAAGTTGCCCCCAGATGCTTCGTTGGAAGGCTTGGTTTCCATGACAACAGACCAGGAGGTGATAGAACTAGCGCCTCCCCCCACACACCACCACCACCCCCATTCCGCGCGGAGGAAGCCCAAAGACAGCCCTCGGGCTCAGCGGTTGGGTAGGACTCGCTGACCCTCCACATAATCCTAGTGGTCTATGATTCTGTCAACGCCCCTCCTGGTTCCTCCTCCCCCTCTTTCCTGCAGCTTCTGAGGCTGCGGCAACCTCGGAATTCGCTGTGCTGGGAGGAGGCTGGCGGAAGGGGTGGGGAGATGGGAGGGCGAGAGTGAATGGAGAAACACCGAGAGCAAAGAGGGAGGGCAAGCTGGATTTTCGGGCCATCTCATTTCCTGCTCGCCTTTTTAGTCCCCCTGACCCCCTCGAGAAAAGGATGCGTCCTCCAATTTGTTTGTCTTTGCTGGTAAGAGGTGAGAGGGAAATACCGCAGGGAAGAATCTCCCCCCCCCCGCCCTCCGCATTTCCTCCCACTGCCGCGGTGTTCCCAAAACCTCTAGGTTGCAGGGGTAGAGGGAGTGCGAGAAAGAGTTAATTTTGGCGGGGAAGGGGCGGGCGAACTAAGCTAACGTCCCCCGCGCCCTCCCAGAGCTGTTTGCCCGGCGCCAACCCTCCCCCGCCCGCGCCGGTTCGCCTCTTCTGCCTGGAGACTGGCGCTTAGAACCTAACCTAGCGGAGGCAGCCGCCAGCATACAGCCAACTGCACACGGACACACCGCACTCAGACTCCCCACCCCCACGACGGATCCCCTAGTCCACACACACCACGGCAGACAGATCTACAAGCACAACGACAGTCCATCGCAGGCAGACACGACGGTACCCAAGCATGCACAGCCATATTGGACAGCCCAACACCGACTCGGGAGGCAACACACACTCCCACTCCCACACTCCCTCCCTTCAGAAACAGATTTAGACCCTCTATGAGAAAACAAAATAAACAAGATGCAAACACTCGTCTCCCAATTCCGCTCTTCCAGCTTTACACCTCTCAGCTCATCACTTCACGCGTGCCAGGAGCTCCGTCTCTTAAACAGAAGCGTTCACTCTTTCAGAAGAAACCTTTTTTATTATTTTTTCGAAGAAAAAAAGCCATATAAATATTAGAGTATAAAACTTGCGTGAGATACAGGAAGAGGGTGGGTAGGAGCTACGTGACTATGCGAAAGAGAAGCGCTTATAGAAGGAGTCAGTACGGGGGAGGGGGTCGCCGCAGCGCGTGGACACAGCACAAAACACAGCACGGGCCGCCGAAGGCAGATTCAAGGACAGACGGCTGCGCGCAGCCCACCGCCCGCTGCCCACTCGCCATCACGGAAAAGCACACCACACTACATACACTATTGGCTATTCTACACCAGCCGAGGGAGGGGGCTCTACACTACTTTTAAGGGCTGGGGTGGGGTTCTCTTGCAGCCGGGCTGGATGAACCGGACCGCGGGGCAGAAGTGGGTGGGCAGAGGAAGGTCTTTGCTCAAGGAGGCACTGGGGGACTTTAACCAGGCTCTGGCCACTAAGGGGTGGGCTGAGGGCCTGGACAGTGGCCTTCACAGAGAAGAAATGGCACCTGGCAAGATGAAGGACCTACGTTTTGAGTAGTACAGGGACCCTGTAGAAAAGCCCCGCCTATCTACTTGGTTCCTGCTGTAGTTCTTTGCCTCCCAACCCAGGAACTAAGAATGGCCTTGCTGGGCTTCCCTTCCTATCAGGGTTCCACAGTGGCTCCTCTGGAGTACCCAGCACCCACAGAGGCCCCTCTGACCTCTCCAGGGGACCTACTCCTAAACCCAATCAGAGCTTCCTTAAACTGAAATGCCCATTTAAATTCATTGGTCCTGATAGCTCAGCCCAAAGCCGCCCCGGGCTGAACCCTATATGCGGGGGGGGGGGGGGGGGGGGGGGGGGGGCTAAGGGTCCAACCTGGTGCTTGGTTTATGGCTGGAATTTGGAGATCTGGCCAGTATTCTGGGGGACATACAGAGCCTCCTTTATGACCCTGTAAACTGATGGGCCAAGCTTTGTCCATCCTCTCCCCATCCATATACACAAACTTCCCTTCTTTAGCTTACCATCCCCTACTGTCTCAGAACATGCAATGGAGTCTCTTGTTTGAGGAGAGGTGGGGAAAAATCACAGCATGCAGTGGGAACATCGAACAATGAAAAACAAAAGACTGGTCCCCAGGGCCTGGGGAAGAGGCTTGGTAGCAAAATGCCTTCCCTAAATCTGGCAAGCATCATCAGTACCACAGGGATGCTGACAGTATGGTGTCCCCCAAAACTTGAACATTGGTCTTAGGATCTAGAGAGGTAAAAGGACTCTCACAATACCATGCTTTGGGGGAAGATTGAGAACTGAAGAAGAGACCAAGAGGTCATGATGCCTTCCCAACTCTATAGAACTATGACCCTTCTTAGATCATGTGGTACCTCAGTACCCCAACCACCTTACTCAAGAGAGGAACTTTGAAGGAGCAGGATGAGGTGGGGTGGAGGGAAGCAGGGGATGGATGGGCCTGACTGATTTGGAAGATGGAGGAGTCCAGCTGTAAGAAAGGGTGTGTGACAATGATTCTTGGTGTCTACACTAACCCCATTACCCCCGTGGGTACAGCAAATTGATTGGATGGGGGTTCCCAGCAGAACTCCCTTTGCATATTCAACCCCTTGGGGGCAGAGAGAGGGGGTATTAACTGGGCACTTGTTTCTGTTTCCCAAGGGGAGCATGGCCTTAGCCCCTGCCAGTATCCTGGGGGTGAGCCCTGAAATTCTGAGATGTGGGTACAGGTAAGGAGAAGCTGGGTTGGTTGGGGAAGGAGGCTGTCCTATAAGGCTCTAGGCCTGGCCTCCACGTTACTTCTTCTCCTTCTTGCCCGACTTCTTCTTGTTTCCATTGCCACCTGCTGGGGTCTTGCCATCCCTCTTGCCAGGTGCATTGGTGAGTGTGGCATTGCTGCCAGGGATGTAGACGTTCTGGCGGTAGTCGGGCACATGCTGCAGGGTGAACTGGGGTCCATAGCGGGCACTCAAGCCCATGGTGCCAGCACCTCCTCCCAGGGTGGAGCTCCCATCAGCAGCTTCTGCAGAGAGAAGAAGGTCAGATCATCAGATGAGGGCAGTGACTCTCGTCCTACAAGCAGTTACTCAATGCCTTCAAAAATACTCACTGGGAATACACCACGTAGTCTGGATCCACAAGGAGTTGAAGGTACAGGTTAAGAGTGAGAAAGCCTAGGTTTGATTCTCAACTATTTTTCTTACTGTAATCCTGGTAAGTTGATCTAAACTCCCTGTGTTGCCTCAATTTTCTGATCTGCAAAATGGGGGTAATAGTATCCACCTGTTCTGGTTTGGATGAAATCTAAAACTAGAAAACATACATAAAGTACCTAGAATGGTGCCTGGTGCTTGGCCAGTGCTCAGAATATATTAGATAGATTTCCCTCAGGGCTAATACCCTTGGCTCCCAAATCCTTGCCCTAGCTAGCCCTTCTCCAGGGAACATCTAGCTTCCACATTAGACCATGGTTGGCACATAATCCTTTTCTTCTCCAACCATGCCCAGCACAGAGTAGTGGATCAGAAGTTCTATTATCAGGAGGAGGGACTCTTCCAAGCATTCATGTCTTGGAAGCATTTGACGGCCTACTCTGTGTCAAGCGCTTTGTTCCATATTTCACATGCAGCCTCAACCCAACACCCAATGAGATATATGGGATTATCTTCATTTTACAGGTGAGGGTTGAACCAAGGCTGAGAGAAGCCCAATACCTGACCCCGAAACTTGGTCTAAGTGTATCTAAGCATATGCTGCAGGGTACAGCTACTCCCTCCACCACTGCCACCAGCTAGGATCTTATCCCTGCTCTGAGGGCAAAGGAAGTGAGAGGAGAAGGTAGGGATGAATCATGCACTAGGAGACTGAGAAGATGATGACCTGGGGGACCACCTTAGGTATAGCAAAGATAGATAGAGGCTCAAAATGTCTAAGCTAAATGACATCTGGAAGTGCAGCCAGCCCAACTGTTTGCTGCACAAAAGAAGAAACTGATGTCCCTAGCTCAGCATCTCAGAATCTGCATGGTAACAGGAGCTCCAGATGACTTGTAGGTACTTTAAGGTTAAAGCACATTAATAACTATCATAGGGTTTTTATGAGGATTAAATGAGAGTGCTTCATCTAAGCTTCATCCAGTGCCCAGGATAAGTGCTTAATAAATGTTAGTCACTGCTGTTGTCATACCATCATTGTTTCACCCATCTACACTATTACTCTCTTTGGCTGGGTGGAGGGTGATGAAGGGAAACAGGAATTTTACTCTTTGGGCTCACTGCTGGAAGACCCCGAATCCTCTGTGGCAGAGAAAGAGTTAAAACCCCAGAAATGGGGCTGGGGATGTGGCTCGCCTGGCATGCATGCGGCCCAGGTTTGATCCTCAGCACCACATACCAACAAAGATGTTGTGTCCGCCAACTAAAAAATAAATATTAAAAAAAATTCTCTCTCTCTCTCCTCTCTCTCCTCTCTCACTCTCTCTTTAAAAAAAAAAACAAAAACCCAGAAATGCCCAGCCGGGCTGCCCGGGCTGCCTCCAAACCTCCCTCGGCCCCCACCCTAGACCCTGGAAGCCTGAGAGAGTGACTAAAGCCGGAAAGGCTGAGTAATCCTCGGATACCAACCAGGGATTGAGAAACAGGAAATATTTTTCAATGCCGGGGAGAGGGGGCAGGCATAAGAGGAGGAGGAACAGAGATGAGTCTCTGTCTTTCTGCCCTCCAGGCCCAGGACTGGGTTTCTGCAGCCTCCATTTCAAGTTCTAAATCCCTGGAGCTGAGGGCCTTCTGGGGGCAGGGACAAGGCTGGGTGGGAAAGAGCAGCTGCCGGCTTCCTTCTCTCCTTCCCCACCGGCCCCCTCCCCCAGCCCTTTCATAGGGCTGACATTTCCCTGTTTTCCCTAATTAACTCCAGGAGGGAACTGAGTCCCCAGACGCCTGCCCCGCCCCCTCCCCTCCAGCCACCAGCCCCCAGCCACTTCTAACCTCCTCCAGAGTGGAAGGGGGGGGGGAAGGGCCCAGATCCGGCTTCAAAGAACCAAGATTCCAGAGTGATTTAGGGATAGAAGGAAGGGGAGACCCAGGAGGTGCCAGAGAGCAAAAAGAGAGAGTGTTTCATCTGCACTGTCCACAGAAGAAAAAGAGGAATAAATGCAGAGAAACAGGGATAAAGGAGGCAGAACAGAAAGAGAAAAGGCACTTCACAGACTTTGTGTGCACCCAAGATCTCTGAGAAGTATCCAGAATGGTGAAAATGACAGAGCACGCTCCTGCCCACCTTGTGGGGAAAGGAGATGGGGAATCCAACATGTATGAGACAGAGACCAACACTGGAGTTCTGTCTGGTCAGCTCTGAGTCTGTTTGCTCATCTATAATCTGAGGGAAAGAAGTTGCATTGCCAACTTTTACCTTCTATATAATCAGTTCTCCTAAACTGTCTCTACAGCCTTCCCCCAACTCCCAGACCCACACTGGGCAAGGACCAGGATTTTCTCTTAGTCTAAGAAGACAGAGACTTACAAAAGCAGCCAGAAAGAACATGGCCTGAGGAGGCGGGGTGACTGATGCTGACTTCTCTCCTGTGCTAGCCCCACCACTGCCCAGTTACCATCCTCTGACCCCACCCAGCCCAGGGCTGAGGCAAAGACTCTCAGTAGCCACAGAGGCCTGAGGAAGCTGCATCTGAGCTGGTGAAGCTGCCAACTGCAGCCTCCTTTGGAACATACATGCCCCAAGGATCCCCCCACTTCTCTCTTTCTGTCTCTCTCTCTCTCTCACTGACCCTCAGCAGCCCCACAAGCCTGGCTGGGCTGGGCTCCAGGAACCTCTCTGGTTCTGGGGCCAAGAAGTGGGTGTGAAAGTGAGAGCGCTTGACCCTGCCACCTCCCTCCTAGGTCCATTCCCCAGGGCCCAAGGGCAGCCTTGGGTCAGGACCTATGTGGCTTAGAAGAGGTGGAGTCCTGACAGAGGAGCGTGCGCTGCTATGGCCCTGCTCCAGGGAGAACTTCTGGGAGGGTTTTGGGCCATAAATACTGTTTCCATTTCTGTTTTTTAACATCTGGATTTAGGCTAAAAAGCCAACTCTCTGGCCTTAGGGCTCAAGGCCACAACAGCTAAATAGACCAGTTTACTTCCCTCAGGGGCTGGACTTGGCATCTCCCCAGAGCTGCCTGCCTCTTTCATACTCAACAGCTGGCCTCTCTAGGATTAAGGCCCATCAGACCAGGGAAAGCTCTACCCCAGGGGGCTGGCAGCCCCTACCACCTCTTCCTTCCTAGTCCTTTCATCAGCCACAGGCCCGACCCTACTTAACCTCACAGACATCTAGAGTAGGGTTGCCAGAGAACAAAAATACAGGGTGTCCAGTTATACTTGAATTTCAGATAAACAATGAGTAATTTTTTTAGTAGTCCATCTGATGCAACATTTGAGATAAACTTATGCTAAAATAGCACTTGTTGTTCACCTGAAATTCAAATTTAATTGGCCATCTTTATTTTTAAAAATATTTATTTGGGGGCTGGGGTCGTGGCTCAGCAATAGAGCGCTCGCCTAGCACGTGCGAGGCCCTGGGTTCGGTCCTCAGCACCACAAAAAAATAAATAAACAAAATAAAGTTTAAAAAAATTATTTTTTAGTTGTAGTTGGACACAATACCTTTATTTATTTATTTATTTCTATGTGGTGCTGAGGATCGAACCCAGGGTCTTGCATGTGCTAGGCGAGCGCTCTACTACTGAGCCACAATCCCAGCCCCTTAACTGGACATCTTTTATTTTACAACTGTAATCTGGGAGAATAATGCAGGGCATAAGGAGGAGTTCAGCCTCTAGACATAACCAGCTAAAAGAAACTGAGGCTGGATCTAAAGGCAGAAAGTCAAAGTCACTGTCATAGAAAGAGAATGAGCTTGGGAGTAGAGCTGGGTTAGAATCATAGCTGTGATCATAACTGTGCAGCTCAAAACAGGAGGCCCCCCTCCCCCCCACCCCCAGAAGAGTGACATCTCACACCCCTCCTCTGTCAAATGTAAATCATCAGGTCTGCCTTGAAGGGCTGGTCAGGCGATTAATTGACATGAGGCACTTTGAGTTTAGTATGTGCCCTGGACCAAGGTAGAGATATTATGGTTTCTCCTGGTTCTCTGCCCACCTATCCTCCAGATGTGCTGGAAGGCAGGACATAAGCCAGTGCCTTAACCCTCATGGGCCCACATTTGCTGCTACAGAAGTTAGCCATTAGTAATAGGCATTCCTCTAATACTGTTTTTTCCCCTATAATGGGCCACTAAAATTAATATTTAATCAATGGTAACCACTATGTATTCTAAGGACTCTGCCAATCCTGTGCTGAGGGCCTCCCTTATATTTGGCCCTCACAACACCACAATTATTAATATTTTGCCCATTTCATAATAAGTGGAACTGAGGCCCAGAAGGATTTACCCAAGGACTCACAGCTAAGTGGTGGCACCAGGGTTTGAATCCAAACTGACCTGCTTCCAAGTCTGTGCTCTTAATAACTAATGATATTATTCTACTTCCCTTGCTCAGGACCCTTGTGGTTTTTCAGGGACAGCCACCATTGACTGAGTCTCTATTACATGTGAGGCTCTTTGTTAGCTTTGTGGGAAAATCCTAGTCCTGGTCTAAAGGTGGGGGCAGCAAGAAAAAAGGAGTCTTTTTCTCTCTGCTGGGAATATCCACACCCACTGTCACTGATGGAGGGTTTGCATATGCCAGGTCCAGTCCTCTACATTTTAATCTTCACAATAACCCTTTGGAATTACTGTCCCAATTTTTCTTGGCTGAGGAAACTGAAATTTAGACAGATCAAGCAAACTGATCAAAGTCACAAGGATGGTATGTGGCAGAGCTAGGACTTGACCTAGGCTATCCCCGGTCCAGAGTTAGGCCCACATCTCCTCAATGGATTGTTATAACTTGTTTACTCCAGGCACCCAGAACCCCCAACCCCTCTGCTGGTTCTTTAGCCTGGAATCAGGTTCTTTCTGACCAGCTGCAAGACCTGGAAAAACCACACAGAATGGTATCCAGTCTCCATCTATGGTGGCTGTGGGAGTCACCTCCAAGCCCCACATTTCCCAACCCACCATACACACTGGGTACCACTTACCGCTGGCGGAGGCCAAGATCATGGCTTGCAGCATCTCTGTATCAAATTGGTTGTTGGGCCAGGTGCCAGTTTCATCACCATTTTGGGAGCTGGGGAGAAAGTGGGATGGTGAGCAGTGTCCTCAGCCTGCCCCATTCATGCCCCTCCTGGCCTGTTCCCAGGGTTCCCAAGTGTAGTATCCTATCCCCAATCCATGCCCAAGACCTGCTCCTTTGAGTGAGGTAGGAAGTGCTTGTCCAGTCCTTCAGAAGCCAGATCCCCACAAGTCAGTCACCTAAACCAGCTTATCTATTGTTGCAGATGTAACTAATCAACTGCATCCCCTCTCATCCTTCATGAAAGGACACTGTTTACTGTCAGAGCAAGGAACACCAGACCCTCTTGGGAGGACAGAGAAGAGGGAATGGGAGAGGATGTCCCAGAGCTCAGAAAGGGGTAGGAATCCAAGAAAACCTAGGGGAGATGCAGGAGGCCTCAGGAGACCCTGGAGCAGGGAGAGAGACATTCTGAAAACTCAAATAAGGTTGCTTCAATGACTTCCTAAGTTCTCAGAATAAAATCCAGGGGCATATAAGAACTTGTCTCTTAAATTTCACGAGAACACCCACCTCCTGCTCTATTCTCTAACACTCTATCATCAAACCTTTTCTCTGGAACTTCCCTGTTCCTCAGGTTCCCACTTGCTGCAAATCCATGGGCAGACGCTAATTCCTAGAGTGCCAGCTCACACCCTTTGCCTTGGTAACATGAATAAAATGTACCTGAGGGGAATCCCTAAACCCTGGTTGGGCCAGAGCCTGCTCTGAGGTAGCACAGTCACCCTATTGCACCCAGACAGAGGTGCACTCTACCACAGTGACCTCAGCGAGGTGGGGACTGTGTCTGCCTGCTTCTTACTGAAACACATAACATGAAGCCTGGCATTTGGACCTAATTAGGACTCCTAGAGACTCTGGATATTGAAAAACCATGAACATTCATAATTTTTTAAAATATTAATTATAAAAGAACCCTAAAGAATTCCAACATAATTTAGATTTCTCCCACAGTGATAATTTCCATCTTTTTAAAAAAATATATTTATTTTCAAGGATCAAATTATCTCAATTTGTGGGGGTGGTGGGATGGGGAAGCAGCCTAGCATACACGTGCAGTCTGCCTGTTAGGTAACTATTGGCAGCATCTGGCACAGAGAAGCTCCTCAATAAATAGTTGTTGCCTGAATGAATAAATAGTAAAGAGGTCAGGGGACCTCATAGGGATAGATTCCTTTGAGGTCAAAAGAAGGTTCCTTATGGGAAGGGCTTCAGGGCAGACCTTAAAGCTATGAAAGTGAATGTGTAGAGGGAGGGGGGCATTGATGCTCATGGTGGGGTGAGCACCACCAAGAACTTTACAATGTTTGCAAGTTCTGTCCCTGCTTATAATTTCTCCTGATCGGGGACTCCCCATCCCCAAGTAGGTAAACTCAGTGTAAGGCTCAGACAGAGCACATAGCTTCTGTGTGTCAGCTCTAAGCCATCATAACAAACATAAGGTTAGAGTGGAGGGCAAAGCAGGAATCTCATTCCTCCCTTTCCAGAGTGGAAAGAGTTGGATTCTGAAGAGTTGAATTCTATTTATTTTATTTGTCTCAACAAGTATTTATTCAACAACTATTATGGATGTTCCAGACACTGGGCTAGGTGCTCATGTGGTAGGCATGAGCATGAAAGAAATAGAACCTCTCTATGGTGCTCATGGTATACATTGAGAGGTTGATATTAAATGATCAAAAAATAATTTAATTGTAATCATGGCAGGTGCAATGGAGGCAAAGAACAGGGGGCTACCAGAATATTTAAGGAGAATCCTGACCTAGTCAAGGTGAGGGGAGCTCAGTTATTTTAGGCTTCTCCAAAGAAAAGATACCAAATTTAAATCTGAACAAATTATTCAGGTGACTTGTAGAAGGAATGATTGAAAAGCACCACTTGGTAATTGCTGATATAAAAACAGATTCAGGCAAGGATCATTAGGGAACACTAAAATATTAAAATTGGGTGAAGGGCTGCTGCACATCTCAAAGTACCATCCACAGATTACTTATTAATCACAAATATTTGAAAATATCTTTATAAAGCAGAGCACAGTGGTACCCTCCTGTAGTCCCAGCTACTCTGTAGTCTGGGACAGGAGGATTGCTTGAGCCCAAGAGTTCAAAGCTAGCCTGGGCAACAGAGAGACCATCTCAAAAAATAAAAATACATAAAAGAATCTTTATAATGGAGCGATCTGGGGACATGACTTTCACCAAGTGGACAAACTTAGCATCACTAATAATGGGACAAACTGACATCAAAGGATGCCCAGCGTGATGCTGTAGGGAGCAGAACATCACCTATGAATACCCTACCAACATGCTTAACCTGAATCTGACCACGAGAAAACAACCAGCAAATTCAGATTGTGGGGCATTTTAAAAGACAATTGGCTGGATTTTTTAAAACTACCTGTGTAATCCCAGTGGCTTGGGAGGCTGAGGCCAGGCAATCATAAATGGAAGGCCAGTCCAAGCAGCCCAGCAAGACCCCATCTCAAAATTAAGGAAAAAGTAGGGAGGTGGGGATGTGGGTCATTGACAAAATGCCTCTGGGTTCCATCCCTAGTACCAGAAAGGAAGGGGGGAAGGGGTGAGGAAGAAGAAGCAAAAGAAGGGGGGAGGTTATTCTAAATTAAAAGAGAAGGACATGGCAACCAAATGCAATTCATGCTCCTTGAATGAATCCTGCCTTTTAAAGAAAAGATAGAATAAAAGGACATATTGGAGTTGGGTGCAGTGGTGCACACCTATAATCCCAGCGGCTCAGGAAGCTGAGACAGGAGAATCACGAGTTCAAAGCCAGCTTCAGCAACGTGAGATGCTAATAGGCCACTCAATAAGTCTCTAAATAAAAACACAAAATAGGGCTGGGGATGTGGCTCAGTGGTTGAGTGCTCCTGAGTTCAGTCTCTGGCCCCCCCTACAAAAAGGACATATTGGAAATATTTATGAAAATCTGCTAGTAGACTGTGTATTATTGTATTAATGTTAAATTCCTCAAATGTGATAATTTCTTTGTGGCTTATATAGGAGTTCTAGGAGATATATACTGAAGTATCAAATGTCATGATGCCTTCAACTTTTATATGGTTCAGAAAAAATAATGCATGTGTATGTGTGTCTGCATGTAGATAAAATAAAGGTGCAAAATTTTAACAGTTGATTAATCTAGGTAAAAAGAGTAAGGGTATTCTGATGTTCATCATACCATTCCTTCAACTTTTTGATAGGTTTGAGACATTTCAAAATTAACAAGTTGAAGGGTAAAAATAACTCACCTTAGGAGAGGTGTAGTGTTGAGAGAACTTTCCAGGCAGAGAGAGTAACCCTTCCTAAACCTCTGAGGAGCTTGGTGAAAGGAGCTTGATGAATTCAAAGGACTATGAAAGAGTCACTGTGGCTACCACAGGGGTATCAGTCCAAGGTGGCAGAGTGGACACTAAAGATTTTGGTCTCATCCTCAGAACTCTGGGAAGCTGCTAAGGTATTTAAAAGGGGATTTGCCATGAGATAGGATTTATGTATTTATTTATTTATTTGGTACCAGAGATTGAATCCAGAGGCATTCAACCACTGAGTCACATCCCCAGCCCTTTTTTCTGTTTTTGAGACAGGGTCTTGCTATCTTGCTTAGGGCCTCACTAAGTTACTGAGGCTGGTTTTGAACTTGTGGTCCTCCTGCCTTAGCCTCCGGAGACACTGGGATTACAGGGGTGCCCCACTGCTCAGTGGGATTTATATATTTAAAAATCACTTTTGAAAGTAGCAAGTATGGAGTTTCTCCTGGAAGGACAGAAGCCCAGAGATGAGGTCTCAGCCACCTGTCTCCATGCAAATCTAGCAGACCTCACTTCTAGCTTGACTGAGCTCTCAGGCAGGGAACCCAAGTGAAGGGGCCTATAAAGGGCATTAATTGGAGAGAGCAGGGAAGGAAGGCAGCAGGGAGGAGAGTCTGGCTTAGAGGAGATGGCAGGGGTCAGACACCACAGGTTAGGAGGACAGTCCATGGTGTTGAGGGAATAAAGATGAGTAGAAGGGTGGCCTGGAACCATGGTGGGCTGGATCATAAGGAAGTTTCTTGGGAACTGGTTGAAGGCTAGAAGCCAAACAGGTGGCAGGCCACCAGATGTCTGATGCTAGACAAGAGATGAGCAGAAAGGGAGAGACTTCTTTTTTAGTCATTTAATGAGAGCTCTGTTTTCTGAGTACTGGGCCAACTAGATTATGTATTTATTATCTACTTCATCCTCAGAACCCCCCAGCAGATAAGAGTTATGATTATCCCTGTTTCTTGGCAGAAGAAATCAGGGTTCACATCCTTTCCAAATCACATAGCTAGAACCCAGAAAAATATACTTAGGTGAATTATATATTCATGCTTTTTGACTGAACAAATAAAACAAATAAAAACCTTCAGAGAGGTACATATGAAAATGTCAATGGTTGAATGATCAAATTGTCATTAAAAAAAAATAAAAGTAGACCTAATATGAGTGTAAAGCTGTGATCTTTTATATAACAACAAACAAGGCTTCAAAACAAGGAAGCCCTGGAGCCCTAGCAGCAGATGTAGGGGTTTCTTTAAGAATTTGGGGAAAAGTTAAAAATAAAAAATGGAGAAGACTAACTACATTTGATTGATCATTTTCTAATCACCGGCTATGTGCCAAGGTCTGTGACAGGTTCTAGAATTTTGAGGTAAAAGATAGATACAGTTCTTGCCCTAAGGAGTTTGTATTCTGGTATGCTGTGGGAGGGATATGAGGGAGTATCTCATAGGCTGGACTATAATAAAATATTTCATGTATCAT
Source organism: Urocitellus parryii (assembly GCF_045843805.1). Taxonomy (NCBI): domain Eukaryota; kingdom Metazoa; phylum Chordata; class Mammalia; order Rodentia; family Sciuridae; genus Urocitellus; species Urocitellus parryii. The sequence continues at coordinate 95,949,583 of NC_135531.1, read as the reverse complement.
CCCCCAAAAAAGTGAGAAATCTGGGAAAGTCACCCTGACAAATAGTCTGGATTTAACTGTGTTTAAATCTAAATGCAGTGCTGGGGTTGTGCTCAGTGGTAGAGCACTTGCCTAGCACACAAGAAGCACTGGGTTCAATCCTCAGCACCACATACAAATAAAATAAATAAATAAATAAATAAATAAATAAATAAATAAATAAATAAAGGTACTGTGTCTATCTACAACTAAAAAGAACAATATTTTTTAAAAATGTAAATGCATGTGTATTTTTTTAACATAGCATCTGAAAATACACATACATGTCCATATGAGGGGCTATTATGCAACAATTAAATCACTTTGCAGAATTTTTATGGACATAGGGAAATTCTCCTGATATATTACAAAGAAGAAAAAAGGCTATAATAGTGGTACACAGGATGACTTAATTACTTTTTTTTTTTTTTGGTACTGGGGATTAAACTCAGTAGCACTCAGCCACTGAGCCACATCCCCAGCCCTATTTTATATTTTATTTAGGAACAGGGTCTCACTGAGTTGCTTAGTGCCTTGCCTTTGCTGAGGCTGGCTTTGAACTCTCAGCCACCTGGGCCACTGGGATGGGCATGCACCACTGCACCCAGCTCCAGCCCTTTTTTATATTTTATTTAGAGACAGAGTCTACAATCAGTTGCTTAGGGCCTTCCTAAATTGCTGAGGCTGGCTTTGAACTCATGATCCTCCTGCCTCAGCTTCCCAAGCTGCTGGGATTACTGTGCTCGGCCCCTAATTACTATTTTAAAAAACAGTAAGAAAAGCTGGGTTCATGCTGGTAATCCTAGCAACTCAGGAGGCTGAGGCAGAAGGATGGCAAGTTTGAGGCCAGCCTCAAGTTGCAAGGCTCTTGAGGGACCTGGATTCAGTCCCAGTACCAAAAAAAAAAAAAAAAAAAAAAAAGTAGGAAATATGCCAGCTGATTCGGAACAAAAGTTCTTAATATTTTCTAAGTGTCAACAAGTTTGTGATAATGGGACTTTCTAGAAAAAAAGTGGGTAATATCAGTAGAATCGGGAAAGAGGTTCAGGGGAGGCTTCTAGGAAGAGGTGACGGTTGAGATATGGCTATGAGAAGTACTGGGCAATTTGTGTTTTCTTCTACCCACCCGCCCTGTCCAGGCCATACACTGGCCCTGAAGCAGAAGTACAAAATACATTGTGAAAAATATATTTAGGTGAATTATATATTTATGATTTTTGACTGCACAAATAAAAACCTTCAGAGAGGTTCATATGAAAATGTCAATGGTTGAATGACCAACTTATCATTAAAAAAAAAGATATATACTACCATAGATATGAAAATTTGTGCTGTATATGTGTAATAAGAATTGTAATGCATTCTGCTGTCATTTTTTAAAAAAATCAATAAAAAAAGAAAGAAAGAAAGAAAGAAAGAAAGAAAGAAAGAAAGAAAGAAAGAAAGAAAGAAAGAAAGAAAGAAAGTTTCACATTGAAAGGGTTTAGGTATTAAGTGACATTCAACCAAATACAAATGTGATCTTAAAAATAGGCTGGGCATGGAGGAGCATGCCTATAATCCCAGTGGTTCAGGAGGCTGAGGCAGGAGGATCACGAGTTCAAAGCAAGTTAGTGAGGCCCTAAGCAACTCAGTGAGTCCCTGTCTCTAGATAAAATATTAAAAAGGGCTAGGGATGTGGCTCAGAGGTTAAGTGCCCCTGGGTTCAATCCTGGGCAACACACACACACACACACACACACACACACACAAATCATCTACTAAAGAAAGTGAAGACACAGATTAAATTATATGATGTCTAAGATCTGCTTCAAGGTTATCCAAAGTAGGTACTTGATGCAAGATAGGGCATTAATTAGAACTCAAGAGCAGTTTCATAGAGGTTCATCACACCATCTTTCCACTTTTGTATGTATTTAAAATTTTCCTTGTTATAAAAAGGTAGGGCCAGGCATGGTGGCACATGCCTGTAATCCCAGTGGCTTAGAGAATCAAACATTTGAAGCCAGCCTTAATGAGGCTGTAAGCAATCTAGTAAGACTCTGTCTCAAAATAAATAAATAAATAAAAAGGGCTAGGGATGGCTCAGTGGTTAAGCATCTTTTGATTCAATCCCTGATACCAAAAAAAAAGGGGGGGGGGATTGCAGTTGTAGCTCAGTGGTAAAGAATTTTCCTAGCATGTATGTGTGGCTCTGAGTTCTATCCCTATTACTGTACCAAAAAATAAAGTTAGTAGTGGTTCTCTCTAGGTTATAAAATTATGGGTGGTTTCTCTTTAGATTTTTTTTCTATTTCTCATGTTCTACAATGAGCATTTTTTTTAATGAGAAAAAAACAGTCTGATATTTGTTTGCTGACTGCTCAATCTGAGAGAAAGCAGAAAAAATGTGTCTCAGAGGAGGAGGAATGGAAGGGGATTCAGAGTTGGGAAATGGTAGTGTGGAACCATCAGAAGAAAACAGAGTGGAGGGCAGTGGAAGCCAAATAAGGACTTTCTCTGCCTTGCAGAGTTTGAGAACGGCTGAGATTATGGCTTGGAAGAGAGAGATGGTTTGCTGGTCTCAAAGCTTGGGACAACAGCTATTGGGATCAGAAGCAAAGGTTGATCTGAGAAGGGATCATAGTGGGGAGGAGGAGCACCTAGCAAGCAAGGACTTCAGAATGAGAGTCCACTTTTGCCTAGACATTGTGACCCAGTGGTGGCTTGAACTTGAGTCAGGTTTATTGAAGAACTCTGACATTGGCTCTGTTCTGAACCTGGTGTGCCTGACCAGATGGGCTGAAGAGCAATGGGCAAGAAAGTAGAAAGGGGTTGGGGCAGAGAAGCAGTGGAGGGCTGAAACCACGGTTAGATTGTTCACTTTGGAGCTGAATCAGAAATGTTAGCCTCCATATCAGCAAGTTGACTCAGGAAGGGAGAGCTCCTAAGCCTTCTCCTCCATCTCCTCAAGAGCTTCCCCCATAGATCCCAGGCCACTGAGCTTCTCGTATGATGAGAAAGGACTTGAAGCAGAGGCAAGGTGCTCAACCCAGAGGATATATGAGAGGCTTCTAGGTCCATCAGTGACTTCTGGTTCAGGGCCAGTGTATGGGCTGGGGGTGGGTAGAAGAAAACACAAATTGCCCAGTACTTCTCATTACCATATCTCAAACATCCTCTCTTCCTAAAAGCCTTCCCTGATCCTCTTTCCTGATTATACTGACATTACCCAGTTTTTTCTATAAAGTCCTATGATTTGTAACTAGATTTTTTGGGTGGGAGGGGTACTGGAGATTGAACCCAGGAGTGCTTAACAATGGAGCCTCATCCCCAGCCTTTTTTTTTTTTTTTAAGAGAGAGTGAGAGAGGAGAGAGAGAGAGAGAATTTTTTTTTAATATTTTTTTTTAGTTCTTGGCGGACACAACATCTTTGTTGGTATGTGGTGCTGAGGATCGAACCCAGGCCGCACGCATGCCAGGCGAGCGTGCTACCGCTTGAGCCACATCCCCAGCCCCCCAGCCTTTTTTTAAAATCGAATTTCATCTTATTTTTTTTTAATTTGAGACAAGGTCTTGCTAAGTTCCTTAGGACCTTGCTAAATTGCTAAGGCTGGTCTTGAACTTGCAATCCTCCTACTCAGTCTCTGGAGTCACTGGGATTACAGGCATGTGCCCTATGCCCAGCTTGTAATAGATTTTTTTTTTTAATTTAGTGTGATTTATTGTCAATTTTCTCTCTTCTGCTGGCCTGAACATTTATGAATTCAAGGATAATGTCTGCTTGTTCACTCTTAGAGTCCAGTGTTAGCACAGGGCCTGAGTCAGAGTAAATGCTCAATTGATATTTGTTGAATGAATATGGGGAGGCTAGGCAAGTGGGGAGAAGGGAAATCACTGGGGTCAAGGGAAGGACAAGGGCAGGGCAAATCTTCCAGTTTGCACCATTCAGGGGGCCCTCTGGGAAGTGCTTTGCATTCCTGGTGCTAGTGACAGGACTGTGCATGCCCAGGAATTGAAATCTGTGTTGCATGCCAAGGCCTCCTGTGTTCTTCTGGAAGTGAGGGCTTAGTTGGTGAGGAGAGGGGGAGAATGGAAGCACAGAAGCTCAGCATCTTAGCTTCTGGGAAAACATGGGCTGCGGAGGCAGCCCAAGCCCCAGCCTCATCTCCAGGGTTCTTTGGACAGATTCCTCTTAGCTCCAGGCTTCTACTGGGGAGGTCTGGCCCAGAGCCCATCCCCACTCCCCACAGACCACAAGAAGGTCTTTCTGCTGAAGTCCCCACCCCCAACCCACAGGGGGTTCCTGTCTCAGCAGGAATTCAGACCTGATTGAAATGAGCAGCTGGAGCAGACTGGATGGGAGGGTGACTAGTGGGGAGCAGGGATCAAAGGCTCTTGTGTGTGAGGGGCAGGGAGAGGGGGTGCCGGAGTGTGCTGGCTTGCCCACAAGCATAAAGAAATGAGGCAGAGACAGAAGAGACTCGATGAAAGAGAGACAGAGAAAGATAAAGAAAATGTAGCAGAGAAAGCAACCGGGAAGCAGAGAGGAAGAAGAGAAGAGAAGTTGAGGGGGGGGGCACGGACACAGAACAGAGAATAAAGTGGAAATCACGAGGGACAGGAACAAGGAGAGTGCTGATAGAAGAGCACAAGGTCACGAGGTCACTAGGCAATTGTGGGAGATGGAGACACAGAAAAGAGGTCAAGGACAAGTTTAGGAAGGCAGAGACAGAAAGGAGAAATAGAGACTGAACTTAAGGAAGGAGTCACATTTATTCTTTCCTTCTACATTTGTTGAACATTCCAACATGGCAGGCACATAGTGCGAGGTAAAAATCCATCGGTGCAAGCAGACACATATGATAGGGTCCAAGATGTAGCAGTAAAGACAGAACCCAAGATAAAGACCAGGAAAGGGAAAGCTAAGATTGGAGTTAGAGACTGAGGGGAGGACACAGAGATAAGAGACAGTGACAGAGAGAGAGACTTAAGAGGAGGCAGACACAAAATTCTCCCAGGCAAAGAGGGCACAATGAGTGGAACTCAGGGTGCAGCTGGAGGAGAACCTGGATGAGGGAGACCTGCCCGGGCTCGCCCTAGGGTGGCTTTCCCTCCTCAGTCCCATCTCCAACTGTGCTGCCTCTACTTTCCCTCCCCCTGCCATCACTCTTCCTAGCAGGCTCTGGAGGAGGTTCCAAGTGCTGACAGCCTCCTCCTGCCCCTCCTCTTGACCCATGTTTCTCTGCCTAAACTCCAGGTCAGGATGGAGCCCAGCTCAACTCAGAGAAGAGGAATGCAGGTGATAGACAGGCATAAAACGTCTCCCTTCCATCCACAGGCGACTTTAAGACCATCCTTTGGTTCCATGGAGCCCTCAGGAGATTGGAACATGTGATGGGGAGAAGGGAGGGGTGAGTGTGCATTCAGCTTCCAAAATAGGGCAGGTGCCTCTCCCTTCCGGGTCTGTGTACCAGCCCCCAATACATCAAAACCTCGATGCTGAGATCTCGGAAGGAGGAAAGACACCATTTGTAGCAAATGCCAAGCCCTCCCCCATCTCCTCCCACGTCATCACTGAGAAAAATGCCGCAGAGAAGAGGGTGGGCTGGAGAATCAGTCACCTACCCGCTGGTGCCGGGTCTCTGGGCCTGAGAGAAACGCCAGTCCGTGTTGGGTGGGGCTTGCTGTGGAGAAAACAGAGGGAAAGAAGCTGAGTATCCATGAGCTGTCAGAATGTCACCAGAGTCCCTGGGGATGAGCTGGAAGAGGAGGGGAGTGGGTAAGAGAAGGAAATGGGGTAAGATGGGGGAGGGGATGGCACATTTCCAAAGACCACAAAAATACCCCAGGTCCCTCTCAGAGGTCTGAGGTACCAGAGATGAAATGACATTTTTATCTGTCACAGTGAGGAAGCTTTGATTTTTTTTTTTTTTTAAAGCCTTCCTTTTTCCCTGTCTCCAGACTCAGGACTTTGGGGCCCAAATTCAAGGACTGAAAGTATCTTCTGTGGTCCTGGAGGGAGCAGTGCAGAGAAGGCTCCTAAAAGTGGCAAAAGAGGCTTTTAGATTAGAATCCCACCAGCCCTAGAATGAAGTTATCCAGCCCTTCAGCTGGGAACAAAGCATCCTCCGCAGCAAGATGGCTGCGGCTCTGGGTAACCCTTTTCATGCCAAGTTGTGCAGCGACACATTTAGAGCGACACCTCGTCCAGGCCCTTGGCTCTCAAGGATCTCTTCCCACAGCTAAATACATTATTAATTTAGGAGTCATGCCAGACAGGGCCTTTGCTAGGGATCCAAGCCCTGGGACACCTCTTGCCCTCAGAACTCCATGCCAGACAATGGCCTGTGACTGAGAAGAGAACAAGGCTTCTCTGTCTGGAACAGAGAAAATGGCTGGGATGGAGCCCAGAGAGATCAAGCTCCCACAGCTTCCAAGCAATGCCAACTAAATCTGCAGGGCTCCCAGGGGGGTTGATCTGTAGCCATCTCCCACCTGGCTGAAGGTGTGGGTTCTTCTGTCAGCCACTTAACACCCAAGTCTCTCCCAGTCCTTCCAGGAGTATGTTATTCATTCCACCATTCATGGAGCACTCCTAGAGCCGTGTCCTCACTGGTTCTGGGAGAACATTACCGTGCCCACTACTGTGCCCACTGGTGTGCTCTCTGGGACAGGGTAATTAATTCTCACTCTGGTTCCCAGAGCAGAGAGTGTGAGCATCTCAGATTACACTGGGGAGACCTAGAACTGCCAGTGATTCACACTCAAGTCTCATAGGCGACAGTGATGTGAGCAGAATCTAGAAATCTAATATCCTCAGTATATCAGGAGCTATGAGCACTATTCTGGGGCTTCCCTGAAGATGTCCAGCCCTTAGCCAATGTATTCTTAAGCACAGCAGAATCTACATGGAGTTGCAGGGATCATGATGGGAGGATAGGGAGCTGGATGAAACAGGAGGATGGCGGGTCCCCATTTGTTCAGTGAGGGCTACTGTGGATGAGGAAGCCCAAAGTCTTCCCTCCTCATGTAAGGCACTAAAAGGGAAAGAATAACACCCTTGCCCCATCCCAGTAGATGCCAACTGTCTTTTGTTCAGCATCCTAAGTTTCAAGTGCCAAACCAGTCAAAGCACACTCTGGAGTTAGACAGACCAAGGTTAGACTATCACTTGCTCTGAACTTGAGCAAGTCACATGACTTCCATGAAACTCAGTTACAAGATGAAGCTAGAAACTATCCAGCAACAGTGGAGAGAAGAGCAAATGAATATCCTAATTCTCCAATAAGGCGGGTAGTTAGCTTCTCTCAATCAGCTATCAGAAGCATCTAAAGTGTTGTTTTCAAACTATAATCCTGACTCAGGGTGGTGAATAGATATATTTTGAATAAAAACCTTCTGGGATTATGGAAATTTGTGTTTTTCACTATTATAGTTTCCTCACATATGAGGGGTACCCCTGGCATCTGGTGGAAGCTACGGCTTTCCATCTGCCAGAGGAGAAAGGACTTGACAAGAATCTCAGATATTTTGGCCACCCCCAAGTCCCTGACCCTAGATGGCTGAGCACATCAGCACATCATGGGCAGGAAGAGCCAAAAGCCTGTTTCTGAGCATCAAGAGCTGGGGTGCTCCAAGTTCCCACTCTCTTCAGGAGAAAGGGGCCCGACTGGTGCCACAGGGGTCCTGGGTTATATCTTATAAAGTTCTACTCCCTCTGCTCAAGGCTTCAGGGGCTGCCACTTTCAATATGGAGCCCTGGGTCCTGCAGGACCAGCTGGCCAGAGGGTCACAGTGTCATGCCCCCAACCCGCCTGCGCTCCACAAACTTCAGTAAAGCTCAGGTCACCCTGAGGTGACTGGCTCCCCCTCCCCGCCAGGTGCAACTGGGAAGATGCTCCCCAGTACTTGCCTGGTCCTGGGCAGCAGCGACCCGGGACTTTTACCAGAGACCACGGGCAAGGGGCTGTGAGTGGGCCACAGACAACTGGTGTGAACCTGGCAGAGAGCCATGGGGGGGGGGGTGAAAGCTGTTGCATGGGTGTTTGAGCTGGCGTAGGGAGGACACAGGTGAACCCTACTGGTGCACCTCAGTCCAGATGTGGTTGGGTGGAGCCAGGATAAGGAAGGTTGAAGATTACAGTGAAGCCACAGATCATGGGAACGGGTAGAAAACAGAAGAGGAAGCCTAAAAGACCCGCACAGCGTGCAGGGAACTGAAGCTTAGGAGGCTGGTAGGGTGAATCTATCACAGCCTCCACCCGAGATCCCCCACACCTGTGGAAATTGCCAGAAATTCACCAGAAACTCGGCGGAGCCCCACCCTTTTCTAAGTGTGGTGGCAGGATTTAGTGGTCCCACCTTCCCTCGTCCATAATCACCATCACCTCCCAATGCTTGGAGCCCCATCACGCAATGAGTCCAAAGGATCCCAAGAATCGGGTGGAGTACAACGAGCAGCTGAGCCAGCCCGAGAGGTGTGGATGCAAGTTCAGTCCCTTATGTGGACCGCAGGCTTCTCCAATGCCTCCCCCAGGAGTCGCCCGCCGGTGGCGCTGAGCCCTCACCTGGCTCCTCTCCCGCATCGTATTAGAGTGGGAACGAAAGGCATCAGGCTCCAGCGCCAGAGCTGAGGGTTGCTGAACGCTGAGCGGCCTGAGGAAAGTGAAGTCACTGCCATCAGAGGCTGGTGAAAAGCACGTCCTGTAGCAATGGCTCTGTGAGTCTGTGGGCCGCAGTGTCACCTCCATGTACTTAAGTGTGCCATCTGAGCTCACCTGCAGGTTGGGACTAGACTGCTTATAAAATTCCCGGGAGGGTGAGTCCTGATGCCTGCAGCACCCACCCCCACCACCATCCCCATCTGCCTGTCCCCGAAGGCACTTAACTGACATAAAGGTGAAGGTTACTAAGGATAAGAGACTGATGGTTGCTAGAGCCACAATGAGGTAAAGAGTAAGGTCTGAACGTTCAGGAGGGTGTGTGAGGAAATCACTGGATTTGGGCATTTCCTCAGGGTCTTCATCCTCCAGAACCAGTAGCACTGTGGCTGTAGAGGAAAGTGAAGGGTCACCATTGTCCCTCACGAGGACCACCACCTGCTGGGTATCAGGGTCATCCTCTAGTAAGGACCTAGCTGTGCGCACCTCACCAGTATGTGCAGACACCAGGAACAATCCTGGGGCTGTGGACTGTGGCAAGAGGGAATAAGAAAGCCATGCATTGTGGCCTGCATCAGCATCCACAGCTGTCACCTTGGTGACCAAGGAGCCAGGAGGAGCAGAGCGAGGGAGACGCTGGGGGGCTGAGAATTCCCTGCCTGGCTTTGGGTGCAGCACAGCTGGGGCATTATCATTCTGGTCAAGGACAAACACATGTAGAGATGTGTTGGCATGCAGTGGGGGAGAGCCAGAATCTCGAACCCCCACCACAATCTGCAGCATCTGCAGCAATTCATAGTCAAAAGTTCGTTGGGCAAAGACTCGTCCATCATCAGGGTTGACATACACAAAGGAGGAGGATGGGGCTCCCTGAATCTGACTCCCTACAATGGAGTAGGTGAGACGGGCATTATCCCCAGTGTCTGGATCTGAGGCAGCCACAGTGCAGAGAAGGGAGCCCGGAGGCTTATTTTCTGGGATGTAAGCAGTATAGAGCTGCTGGTTGAACTGGGGTGCGTTGTCATTAACATCTGAAATGTTGATCCTGATGGTGAGACGTGTGTGCAGAGGAGGTGAGCCAGCATCGCTAGCCAGTAGCTCAATGGTATAGTGTGATGTGGCCTCCCGGTCCAAGGGCTGGCTGGTTAGCAATGAGTAGTGGTTCTCAGAAGGCTTGATCTGAAATGGGAGGTCTGGAGAGATATCCAGACTTACTTCACCATTTCTTCCTGAGTCTCGGTCCCGCACATTAAACAACCCCACTACTGTGCCCACTGGTGTGCTCTCTGGGACAGGGTTGACCAAAGAGGCCAACAGAACCTCAGGGGCATTGTCATTGGCATCCCCCACATCTACTTGAATCACACAGTGGCCCTCCATGGCTGGCTGTCCCTGGTCACGGGCTCTTGCATGAATTTCATAGAAACTTGACTCCTCAAAGTCTACTGAACCCAACACATGGATTGCTCCACTACTAGGGTCCAGGCCAAAGAGATTCCGCACTGCCTCAGAAGTATGATCTCCAAAAGAATAGTCTAGTTGGCCATTGGTGCCCTCATCTGGATCAGTAGCATTGAGGCGGAGCAGCAGGGTCCCCATGGGTGCATTCTCTGGAAGTCCCACACGTAGAACTGAGGACTGGAAGGTTGGAGCATTATCATTGATGTCCAGCACAATGATGGAGATGAGGCTGGTCCCTGAGTGAGCTGGGGTACCCCCATCCACAGCAGTGAGCACCAGCTGATGTCTTGCCTGAGTTTCACGATCTAGTTGCTGCTCTAGCACCAGCTCTGGGAAGAGCTTCCCATCTTTTAGGGTCTTCACATTCAGAGAAAAGTGGCTGCTGGGGCTTAGAGTGTAAAAGCTCACAGTATTGGTGCCTACATCCGGATCTTGGGCACTATCCAGTGGGAATCGTGCTCCAGGTGCAGCTGATTCTGAGATACGCATCTCTCGCTCAGGAGTGGCAAAGCTTGGAGAGTTGTCATTGAGATCCAGGATCTCTACCTCTACACGGATGAGCTCCAGCGGGTGTTCAGTCACCACCTGCACTGGCAACAGGCAGCTGGTGCTGGCTCCACACAGGTTCTCTCGGTCAATCTTTTGATTCACTGCTAGAGCACCACTCATCAAGCTCAGGGAAAAATAGCGCCCATTCTCCTCAGAGCCCAGCCGCAGTCGGCGGCTCAACAGATCTGTCACCTTTAAGCCCAGATCTTGAGCAACATTCCCTACCAGCGTCCCCGGCTCAGACTCTTCCACCACTGAGTAACGAAGCTGCCCAGACACCCAGCCCCAGCAGCACAAGGACAACATGCACAGCACTTGCCATTTCCCAGGGAGCTGTGGGGGTGTCTTGGGCCCCATGACCCAGAAGTCCCTTCCTGGAGAACAACTCTGTGCTGTCCTGTCTCCAAGGTAGACCAAGGGCTTGGAATGCAGCAGAAGAAATCTCTTATGTCTCCTTCCAGCCTCTTAAAAACTGCTCTGAGGTTTGCCTGCCTGCAGCAGTTCTTAGTCACCAAATGGCGGGGGTGGGTGGGGGGGAAGGGGAGTTAAATGTAAGTGGAGCTGGGGAGCTGGAGGAGGAGAGGCGGGCAGGAAGAGCAGATCCCCCACCTTGTCTCTGAGTTTGATTGGTCAAAAAGTCTGTCTGCTCTCAACCAATTATGCAGTCTCCTCAGTTCTGGAAACCTTGGGAACGGGCAATGCAAATCTGTGTCACAGAAGCCTCCTACCTCCCTACTCATTTTCCTGCTGCAGGTTGATTCAGCCCCCTTGGCAGCAAAGTTTGACAGCTCAGATGGTGCTCAACAGGGAAGACAAAGTGGTACAAAACTCCTCAGTGTTCTATCCCAGCAACTTCCTCCATGACTTCAAAAGCTTCCACACTACTTCACTGGAACCAACAAAATTCACTTTCTGGGAAAAGCAAACAACATTTGTTCCCCCACCCCTCTCCCATCTCTCTCCCACTCCCCTTCTCCCATCCTACTGAATGCTGCTAGGGGCAAGAGAAAAAATTTGCTAGGACACTATAAAGTCTTATCTTGACTCTTCAGCAATGCTTTGAGGAAAATCTCCATGTCAGTTGATGGCTACAGAACTCAGTTTATCTGAGATCCCAGACTCAGAATGTGGAATGATTGTCACCGTTTATGGGTAAAGGAACATTTCTGGGACTGATCTAAGTTACTAAGAAGAGTTGACAGAGGACAAGCATAACCTCTATCTAGGCTTTATGGTTTCACCAAATTCAGGAGAACTCTAAAGGCTTCCAGAGTTGCTGTCTCTGAGTGCCTCAACTGTAAACCAGTTTTCTGACATTGTCATTTCACTTACCGCTTTTTTCCCCCAAAGACATAATGAATACCTCTCTGTTTCCAATATACTGCATTGTACCTAGTTCAAATCCCATTAGGGACTGGGAATCCTAAACATCTGGATCAAAAGATCTTTTCTGGGGAGAGCACTGGGGATTGAACCCAGGGATGCTTTATCACTGAGCTACATCTCCAACCCTTTTTATTTTGAGAAAGGGTTTCACTAAGTCTGGCCTCAAACTTGAGATCCTCCTGCCTTAGCCTCCCACCTTGCTGGAATTGTTGGAATTACAGGAATGTGCCACCACATCTGGCACAAAAGATCTTTGATGTGCACCTCTCTGCTCCCTTGGATCTCTCTTCTTATTCTTTTTTTTTTTTCTTTCTGCTATGCTTCAGAGTACCCATCACAGTGGGTTAAGGATCCTAGAGACTAAGGGGCAAAGATTTTAGTCACCCTCTCAGTCCATTGGAAAATGGTAACCTAGAGTTAAGTTCCTCCAGAACCTGGCCCCCCTGATTTAGGAAGAGTAGAGAAAGCAGCTCTAGCTTCAGGTGATTGCCTAGTGCATCCCACCCTTGTGCACTATAGCTGTCTATGCTCCTAAGTTCTGTCAGCATGCTTCACAATAGCATAGTTCTTGATCACCAATTACTTTTACTCCTTACTTTTAGATATAGACAAAATCCACCCCCAGTGCTAACCTGTGTCAACCACCTGGTTAATTCACAAAACACTTTAAAAAAAAAAAAAAAAAGCTCAGAATCTACCACATAGTTACTACTCACAAAAATGGTGAAATCACTCTGGGCTCTTACAGGGAGGCCAGTACTCTCTGGAACATGGCCCAATCATAAGCCTGAATCAGAACAACCCTCAAGCATTGGCTGAGCCTGAAAAGGTCTCACCTCTAGCCCATAGAGAAGATCAGAGGGTGGACAGCTTGGGCGAACAGGCTCTCCTGCCATAGGTGCACTGGGTGACTTCACCATCATGAAGCTATCACTCCGAGTGGGTGCAGAAGCCAAGGGTGTACAGCCATGAGAGTGGCCTCCCACATCAACAAACTTGATAGGATCATCTGACCCTAGCTGGATTCGGAGGATCCCATTGGAAGGAGGAAGCCCCTCCCTCCTTCGAGATCTGGTGAGACATGCACAGGTGCCAGCAGGAAAGCATGTCACTCCACAAGCAGCCCCTCGTAGACATTTAGAGAGTAGTGCCACGAATGAACCAAAGGAGACAAAGCAAATTGCCACTAGGGATACAGCCAAGTATAAGGTCAGACGGGATTCTCCTTCCCTTGGAGCTGAAGATTCTCGAAGATCAGGAACAATTGGATGAGTGTCTTCCTCTAAGGACACGAGGAGAGTAACAGAGGTAGAAAGTGGTGGGCTACCACTGTCCTTCACCACAATGACAAGCTTCTGTGGTGGGAGATCAGCGGGGATGGGAACAGCTGTCCTGACCTCCCCAGCATATCGAGAGACTGCAAACAGGCTGGGATCTGGGGCCTCCAGGAGCTGATAGGAAACCCAAGCATTGTAACCTGAATCCAAGTCCACGGCAGTCACCTTGGTGACTAGGTGGCCAGCACCAACTGATGGAGGCAGTGCTTGAGGACATAAGGAACCAGGCCTGGCCCTAGGGCGGAGCACAGCTGGGGCATTGTCATTGAGGTCCAGAACAAATAGACGGACTGTCACAGTGCTGCTAAGAGGTGGGTTGCCCCTGTCCCGGGCCTGTACCTCAAACTGCAGTGTCTGTGTTTGCTCATAATCAAATGATCGAGTAGCATGAACAGCTCCTGTTTGGGGGTTCAGAGAGATGAAGGAGGAAGCTGACACATCTCGATTTCTGGGCTCTAAGAGAGAGTAAGAGATAAGTGCATTCAAACCAGAGTCTGGGTCCGAGGCTGCAAGAGAGCAAAGCAGGTCCCCTGGGCGATTATTCTCAGGAACAAACACCTCATGTGATCTCTGGAAGAAGGAGGGTGGGTTATCATTCACATCAGAAATATTGAGGAAAATAGTCCTGTGGGTACTCAGAGGAGGGTTCCCAGCATCAGAAGCAGTGACCATGATGTCATAACTGGATTTAGCCTCTCGGTCCAAGGGCCCAGCAGTCACAAGGGAGAACTGGTTCCTGAAGGCAGACTTGAGGGCAAATGGCAAGTGGTCAGGGATTCGAAGGCTCACATCTCCATTTGAACCTGAGTCGGGGTCCTGCACACTGATGAGTGCCACTACAGTGCCAGGTTCTGCACTTTCTGGGAGAGTTCCCAGCTCTGAAGTCACTGTGATGTGAGGGGCATTGTCATTAACATCCAGGAGATCCACTCGAAGGCTACAATGTTGTTCCATGGCTGGAGAACCCCCATCACGAGCCCGCACATCAAATTCATAGTAATTCTCACTCTCGAAGTCTAGGGGCCCCTGAAGGGTAAGCTTTCCAGTTGTGGGATGCAGGTCAAAGAGGTTTCTCACACGATCAGGGGTGTGGCCACTGAAAGAAAATGTGACGTTACCACTAGGACCCAGGTCCGGGTCAGAGGCATTGAGCTGGATGAGCACCATGCCGGCTGGCGCGCTCTCCAAGACGCTAATTCTGTAGCTGGATTGCTGGAAGGCTGGGGCGTTGTCATTTACGTCCAGCACAGAGACCCGGAGCTCCGCGGTGCCAGATCTTGGGGGGTTCCCTCCGTCTACAGCAGTCAGCACCAGGCGGTAGTCCGATTGCTTCTCCCGATCCAAAGGCTTCTCCAGGAGCAGCTCCGGGACGAGGCTGCCGTCGCTGCGTTTCTTGACATCAAGTGCAAAGTGTTCATTGGAGCTCAGTCTATAGCTGCTAATGGAATTGCTCCCCACATCTGCATCCTGAGCCTTTTCCAAAGGGAAACGTTGTCCTGGAGGAGCTGCCTCCCCGATTTCCAAGTCCAGCTGCTGCCGCGGAAATCGGGGGGCGTGATCATTCACATCTACGATCTCTACCTCTGCTCGGTACATTTCCAAAGGCCCTTCGGTTACAAACTCCAGGGGCACGATACAGCTGGCACTGAGCCCACACAGTGCCTCTCGATCTATTGGATTCTTGATTAGCAGGGCTCCGCTGTCCAAATCCACACGGAAGTGTCTTTGGTTCACCTCTCCAGCGACCTGCAGCCTGCGAGCTGACAGACTCTCTGTATCCAGCAGGAAATCTTGGGCGACATTCCCTACAAAAGTCCCTTCCTGTGACTCCTCTGGGACCGGGTAGCGGATCTGTCCACAAACGTAACCCAGGTGGCAAAAGAGGAACAAAAGGGTAGCCCCCCACCCGAGTTCTACCCAGCTTCTCACCTTGCAGAGCATTGCTGCCACCCGCTAATTCTCTACTTGGTCCTGGGAAGCAGAAGAAGCCGACCCGCCCCAAACATCCACAGCAGCTGGAGACACCTATCTCCCTTTCCCCCGCGCCAGTTCTGGCGCGGCTTGGCCGGCACTGCAAGGGTTACGCGCCGTTTTTGCTGGTGGCGGGGTAGATTTGTCTGCCTTTCAACACCGGATTGGCAGACAGCGGCTCCTGGGCTCAGCCAATAGGCTGAGCAGAGAACATCCTAATAGCAGCAGGGTTAATGCGTCGCAGCATTGGAAGAAGAAAAAAAAAAAAAAAACCAAACCCCCCAAACCCCACAAAATAATAAAATAACCCCCAACTTATCTTTTCACCTTCCTCCTGCCCAAAGGTATTTATTTCATGGATCATTACCTCTTTGGAGAAGCAAACAACATATACGTATTCCCCCTCCCCAACAACCTACTCACCCCGCCCCTTTTCGGCGGGGAAAACAGCGACAGCCTGAGCCCTAGCAACCTGCAGCCCACTGAGCAAGTAGCCATTTGAGATTGGTCACTTTATTCAAGCCAGTGTTGTCATCAACCAATATCCTAAATGAGTAGCTTCTGTCCCAATCTGATTGTGTTAGAACAACAGCTAATTAAAAGCACTGCCATATACTCAAAACTCTGCCCCTCTGCAGATTATTCAGAACCATATCCATCCCTTTGCAAAAAAAGGCTTACACATTAATGTGGCCAATTAAATTCATGCAGCACACGTTTTGATTGTAACAGGAGGTGCGGCACAAAACAAACCACTCTTATTCAGACATTTGCTAGTAATACACTAAATTACCATTCATTGATTTCAAGGACAGTATGGGAACAGGGTGGTGGAAGCCAGGAGAGGGAGACTTCCCAAAACTAAGAATCAGCAGAGTCTGGGAGGTATAAAGGACTAGATCTCATTACCTGGCAGAATGCTAATGTTCACAGATTCAACAGCTTTCTTGAATAATTGGGATCAGCCACCAACAGCATTGTGCCTACAAATCCTCTTTATTTGACACCAGTGGTGTTCTTGATATGTTGTTAATTACCAACAGAGACCATTTCAAAAGAGCAAGCTTTTCACTTAGCCCCAGGGGACCTCTTGTAGCTGGAGACTTGATCTCACCCCACCCCCTCTGTCATCCAGACCTCCTAGCAGCCTGGCTACTACCTTTGCGCAAGAGCAGAAACACAATAAATTTTAAACTGTAGGTACCTCCAAACTGTAATCTGAGTGGCAAACGCATCAGAGCACAGAGAAAAATGCAACTTGATCTGGACATGATATATGTTAATTCATCCAAATTCTTAACTAGGTTACTACAGGCAGCCAAAACCAGAAAAAAAAAAAAACACACACACACACACACACACACACAAAAAAAAACCTGTGTTTTTACAATCCCCTCATTTCCCCCAAACCTTTGATTTTCAGGAATATATATTTTTTTACTATGGTGAGGCCAGCAATTGACATTCTAGTCACAAAGAAAGGGATCTGGCATCTGTATTCTTATATAAAAACAAAATAAAACAAGCCCTGACACACACACACACACACACACACACACACACACACACACACCCCTTAAGTCTCTTCCCATGGGAATTACGGAGATGTAAAACATCTTGGTCTACCAAAGTGTTTATGCCAGAATTCACTATCTCAGTAAGTGGCATCATCATTCACCTAGCTACCTTAGAATTCAAGGAGTTTCTGTGTAGGGGGTGGGGGGAGGTCATTCTTGACTCATTCCCATCCCTCTCTTCCTATATCATGTCAGTCAACAAGTTCTGATGATTTTATTGGAGTCATTTTAGTGTAGTCTTCCCTGCCACTGTGCTGGTTCAAGCATTTATCAATCCTCTCAAGTACTGCAACAGCCTTTGTCTCTCTTCCCAATGTCTCCAATGTATTTCACTTATGATTACCAGAATAATCTCTCTAAAGCAAGCAAACAGAAGATCCTGATGACATCGTGTGTGTGTTGTGTGTGTGTGTGTGTGTGTGTGTCAGTTCAAATTGACTATCATCTATAGTGAATAAAATGAAAACCCCTTCGCACAGTTAAAAGGTAATTCAGGTATTCCTGCCTACTTGCTTCACTTCATGGCCTGCAAAAACTGTTTTACACACGTGCTTTATAGTCCAACAATAGTAAAATACTCTTATCTCACACATGGAATTTCCTGCAAAGGCTCCTTCCTGACCCATTTCCCCTTTACTATTTGATAAGCTACTACTCATCTTTCAGTTCTTGGCTCAAGCATCATGACTGCCTCTATGAAGTTTTCCTGATTTCTCAGGCTGACTTAGGTATTTCTTCCTCTTTGAGGCCACTGCTTCTTGTGTAATTCAGAACCCATTTTCTTTCCTTTTATCTTGTTTGTCTCCTGTGGTATTCTGTGTACCATAAGGGCAGACAGTGTCCTTTGATCTTTTACAGAGTCTAACACACAGGGGTGATAATAAAATGGTGAATATTAGCATTGATCAACTCAATGAATATTTATTAAATATTTGTTAAGTAAGTATTATCTTTATAGATGAAAAAATGTAATTGAGAGTTCAAGAGATTTGTCTGAAGCTAAACAATTAGTATATATAGTACTATACTTGCAATTTCACATTTTAAAAAGCGCAGCCTGTTTTACTAGAATTGGAGCATCACAACACTTTAATACAACATACTCTTTAACATTTTTATGCCAGATATTTGATACTCCCATCTCCAGATTCTGTTTTTCTGGGTTTTTTTTTTGTTTTTTTTTTTTTTTTTTTTTTTTTTTTTTGTAGTGCTGCAAATCAAAGCCAGGGCCTCCTGTATGCTAGGCACTGAGTTACTTTCCCAGCCCCACCTGTGCACTTTTTTAAAACAGGTTTTTTGAGATATAGTTGACATACCATACAGTTCACATTTTAAAGGGTCCAATTTGATGGTTTTTAGTATATTCAACTACACCAAGTTGATGCAATCATTAACACTATCTGATGCTGAAAAATTTTTGTCACACCCAAAAGAAACCCAAATGGCCCAGGTACTAGTGGCTTAGGGAGATTTTCTATTTGAGATAACTGAAATATCATCTTATGTCTTTCCTATAGTGCTCTTCTAGAGCTATCCTATATAATAATCAAAAGTTGGGAAATGTCATTAGAGTATTTTTTTAAATTGGAACTGACTCAATATAGCTGCTTCCTGTTTCTGTGAATACCAGAATGACATTTTGCTTCATAAATATGGAAATGATGAACTGGCAGATTCTAGGGCAGTGGTTTTGAGTGTTCATACATTAGAATCACCTGAAAATACTAAAAAGATACTAATGTCTGTGCCCCACCCCAGAAATTGTGTCTTGGATGTGACTTGGGATTTAGAATTTTTACAAGATCCCTATTTGATCCTAAGGTGCACCCAAGTTTGAGAACACTGTTTTAGGGAAAATGCCAGTTGTTTTTAGGATGATCAGAAGAGCAACAGGTGCTTCTATCTGGCTTTCATCCTTTCTTAGCCTTTCCATATATGATTCTACTTTGTTATTTTAGGTTCTCCTCATATTTGCTCATGTCAAAAGTATGTTTAAGAATTTTGAGTGGGTGAAGAATAAAAGTAGTAATAGAAATAACTAGTAATTTTTTAATAGCTGTGACATGCCAGGCACTGTGCTAAACACTTTACATACAGTGCATCATGCTTTAGTCCTATAAAACCCATGTTATTTTTTGCACATGAGAAAGAGGCTTAAAGGGGAGAGTAAGTAACTTGGACAAGGACTCCTATGGTAAAAGCCTTGTCTAACTGCCAAATTCAAGATTTGATAGTATTATTATACTTAGTAACAAAATAATGCACTTAATGACAGAATAACAGAGGTCTCCCACAATTGAGAGTTTGTGTAGGTTTCTCCCCAAGGCAAAGGCCCTGTAGTCATCAGCATGCCAGCATGAATGAATGAATGCTTTATCCTTCTAAGGAAATGAGTTCATCTACCTTTCACATTATATGTATACTTAAGAAAAATAATGCTAGAGGGGGTAGGAATAACAGTAGAGGCACATTTGTACTCTATATTCTTTCTTTTGCCTGGATTTTTTCCAAAATAAATCATTACTTTTATAATTAGCAGTGATTATCTTTGGGTTTGGGGATTATAGTTACTTTAAAATTTTACTCTTTTGTATTTTCTATATTCCCTACAGTGCTCATGCGTTACTGTTATAACATAAAATTATGGGGCAAATAACACATCCATTATTTTCAGTAGCATGCTTAAAATGAATTTAAAGGATGCCTAGAATTTTATTTCATTCATAGATAATTATCTGAGAATGAGATAGAGGATCTGTGTTGGCAAATGAAGTTATCAAAGAAACTTTAGTTTTGATGCAGATATAGCCATCATTTGAAAAGGACGAATGAGGTATATTGTATTCCTATCAGCTGCCACTGGTTAGAGGTATCCAGCAGGTGTTTCCCAAAACAAATGATGCCAAGCTAAATTTGGAGTGCTGAGATCTTAGATTATAGCTCAGGTGCATAATAGCAAGATTGCTTAGTTGTGATGGTAATTGAGGGTTGAGGGTGTAAATTTGGTCCACAGAGGAGGCAAATAACTTCACCCTGAAATGGAACTACAAATCACATTCTAATGGCTGACTTCCTCCCAAAGGCACTAAGTTTGTTCTAGGAAGGACCAGATGAAAGTGTGTACACATAATGAGAAAAGCGTCTTCATCGTTTAAAACAGCCCCAATTAAAACCTTCCCAAACATGGTGCAGGAAACAAAACCAAAACAAAACATTTCAGGCATGACCAGCTAGCCCTTACCTGTCCAGGAGGGGCGCTCTCTGCCCCCAACACCTGCCTATAGAACACGGGATCGCAACTTCGTAGGGTGTTTTGGCGGCTGGCCAGCGGGCTGGCAGCACCAGGTTTCTTCAGCAGCGGGTCGCTGCGGCGCGAGTCAGTGGTGAGGTACACCTGATGGTAAAGGTGCGGTGGCATCAGACCTCCCCGCACGGCGTCCGCGTGCAAAGAGGTCCCTGGTGTTCGGTACAAGGAGCTCACTGGGGCTCGGTATAGGTCCCGAGACTGCTTCCACTTGTAAACTTTGAATATGATAACTCCCAACACTGTGACTACGAACCCCACAGAGACCAAGATTAGAGAAAGAAGTAGGTAAAAGGTGAGGTTTTTATTCTGCTCCCGGGGAGCAGAGCCGGAGGGGAACTCGGCCCTGGCTTCTGGAGATTCCTCGGTTACGGACACAGTCAGGGTAGCGGTAGTGGACAGCGATGGCTGTCCATTGTCTGTGATCAAGACCGTGAGGGTCTGCCTGGGCGAATCCGTGTCCTGGACTGGGCGAGCAGTACTGACTTGACCTGTGTGAAGTCCCACAGCAAAAAGGCTCTGGTTGGGGGCTCCCAAGAGGCTGTAGGAGAGCCAGGCATTGTGCCCTGCATCCGCATCCCAGCCTACCACCCGCGAGACCACGTGGCCTGCAGCGGTACCTCGAGACAACATCTCCACCGAATTCTGGCCAGGCCGGGGGTAGAGGACCTGGGGGGCGTTGTCATTGCGATCAGTAACAAAGATGTTCACACTGATGTTGGTGGTCAGGACCGGGGTGCCCCCGTCACTGATATGAGCTGTTAATTCAAACTCCCTCCTATCTTCGTAATCCAGGGGCACTAAAGATGACAAGACGCCACTGTCACGATTTATCGTGAAATAATGACCCACTAGCCCGGTTTCAGCGCCTTGCTCAAAGAGAAAGAAGGAAAGGCGAGCATTCTGTGGGGCGTCGGGGTCCCAGACGCTTAGGTTTAGTATTGGAACCCCAGGAAGATTATTTTCTTCAACATAAACGTCGTAGGAAGATTGGGAAGATTGTGGAGGGTTGTCGTTGACGTCGGACACTTGAACCCGCACTGTCGACAGGGCTGAGAGAGAAGGTGATCCCGCATCCCGAGCGGTGATGCTGAGGTTGTATTCTGGCGCTGTCTCACGATCCAGGACTGCACTGGTTTTTAAAGTGAAATAATTCTTGAGGGAAGAAGTAAGACTGAAGGGAAGACCTGGTGGAACCTCGCAAGTCACCAGCCCGTTCTCACCAGCGTCCAGATCAGTTACACTGAGCAAAGCTATGACAGTCCCCAGGGGGGCATCCTCAGGGACTGGGCTGTACACGGAGGTGACTGTGATCTCTGGAGCATTGTCATTCACGTCTACCACCTCTACCAATACTTTGCAATGTGCTCCTTCGGGATTGGCGCCCTTGTCTTTGGCCTGGATGTAAATCTCGTGGAGTTTTGTGTCTTCGAAGTCCAGTCGACCCTTAATTGTTAGTATCCCAGTTACAAGGTCTAAAGCAAATAGTTCCCGCACGCCAGCCCGGTTGTGGCTACCGAAGGAGTAAACGATTTCACCGTTGAGGCCTTCATCCAGATCCGTTGCAAGAACTTGAGCAACGCGAGTGCCAGGGGGTGCATCCTCCGGGACGCGCGCCCTGTACAAGGACTGATTGAAGGCAGGCGCATTGTCATTCGCATCCAGCACGGTGATGCGAATAGGAAGGCTAGTGGAGCGAGCTGGGGTTCCTCCATCCAACGCCGTCAGCACCAACTGGAGGCTTGGCTCTCGTTCTCGGTCCAGGGAGTGCTCCAGCACCAGTTCAGCATACTTGGTTCCGTCCTCCCGCGTCTGCACGCGAAGCGCAAAGTATTCGTTATGGCTCAGTTCATAGGTTTGTAAAGAGTTGCTTCCTACATCGGGATCGTGCGCGCTCTCGAGCGGAAAGCGCGTCCCTGGCGCCATAGCCTCGCTAATCTCCAATTTCATTTCCCCGGTAGGGAAAGCGGGATTGTTGTCGTTGATGTCCTGGATCACCACTTCCGCACTGAACAGCTCCAGAGGGCTCTCCACCACCAACTCCAGAGTTACAGTGCAGGAGGGCAGTGTCCCACATAGCTCCTCTCGATCCAGACGGTCGTTCACGAACATCTCTCCCGTCTCCCAGTTCACCTCAAAGAACCTACGGCTTGCTCCGGACACCACCCGGAGCCTGCGGGCTGACAGACTGCCCAGATCCAAACCAAGGTCTGCGACCACGTTACCCACAGTGAAACCCTTTTCTCTTTCCTCCAGGATCTCATAGTGAATGATGGTGGAAGCCTTGTTCAAGGCACCGAGCAGAAGCAAAACTCCTACCACTCTCCCGGTGCTTACCAGTCCGCTCCTCCAGGCCTCTGGGACCATCTCACTCAAAAGCAGTTCCTCTCAGCGGGTTCCAGATCGTCCCGACGATTTCGCTGAGAAACTTTCAGCGGGTTAGCGCTTGGGCGCTAGGCGCGGAGTCGGACATGGCTTTCTGGGTGCCGCCGATTTGCTCGCCGGCTGTTCAGCCTCTGCCTCATCCCGGGGCGCAGAAAGGGGACGGGCCGGGGCCAGATCTCCAGCGACTTCATTGGCCGACAGCGGCACACAGAGTCCCAGCCAATAACTGCACGAAGAATGCGCTAGCGCGGGGCTCTCGGAGCAAGACTCGCGCTAGCGCCAGGAACTTCACTTTTCTTTGGCGGCCTTCCAGAGTTTCCGGCCAGAGCGCCTCGTACTGTCGGTACTGAGGGAAGTCCTACCACAGCCTGGAAAGCCAACCACGCGACGGTGAAGCTAGCTGTTCTGCGAGTCTCCAAGCCAAATCAGAACCTACTAAACACGTTTTTATCTCTTTCTTTGACCACAAGAAGAGAGATCAAACCAAACCACAATCTACACAACTTTGTGTGGGTAAAGACGCCAACAAACTTGGTTAGAGGACAGATAAATAGCTGGACCCTACTTTATTTCTGTGGAGATGTTAATCATTTCAGTTTTATAGGTTGGGGGTACAGCTCAGTGATAGAGTGCTTGCCTCTCATGAATGAGGCCCCTTGGTTGGAGCCCCAGCACCAAACAAGAAAAATAAAATCAGTTTTCTTTTTAAATGAACTGTAGAGTTCCCTGTAACTTCCTCATAAAGCAAATCAAGAGGAGCAGAAATGCTGTTTGGTTTCACTGCCTTATAAAATTTTAAAATAAAATTCAGATTTTATTTCTTTTAAAACTGGATGTCATCATTCAGCTTTCATTTCTTGACTAGAAAGCAACGTGAAATTTCCCTACCCTGTCTTTGCCAAGGAGCATAATCTCATTGGTTAGAACACAATCTCTCAAACATTTCTCTTGATCAACTCTTTTCTTGAGATCTTGGGTTCCTATGCCACAAGGAGAAGTTATATTGCTAGTGAATATTAACACACACACACACACACACACACACAGAGAGAGAGAGAGAGAGAGAGAAGAAAAAGAAAAAGCCAGGTCTGTATACCATCTAGGACCTTTATAAAATGATTGAGATAATGGCAGCAAAGTTCCACAAACTGTTTAGAGAAAACTAAAGGCTTTAGCCACAGAATAAAGAGCCCTAAATTTTCTACATTTAGGGTTATAGTTACCAAACAAAATAGCAATTCTCAGGATAATGAATAAGAGAATCAATTATGAAATAAGTCAGAGTTGAGCTGTATGCCTTGGATAAGAAACAAACCTCTAAGGGTTTCTGGATTCCTATCCTATTAAATTAATAAGACAGGTCAAGTGCCTGGTACAGAATTAACCTCAATTCATGATGCAAAGCACCCCACTAGATGCTCAATGTAAAGTTTTAGAGCCGCATACTCTTCCTATATACTTGTCTTGGGCATCACTTGATTGTTTTCGAAGTGTAACTGAATCTTGAACAAGAAGTAGGCAGATAGGTTAGATACACAGATAGGTAGTAAGTTTATATATTTTCTGATGAGACGAGAAGCCATGTGATCTGTTTCTTCATATCCTTAAGAATCCTTCTCCACCCGCCCCCCCCTTTTTTTTGGTACTGGGGATTGAACCCAGGGATGCTTTACCATTGAGCTACATCCCCACCCCAGTCCTTTTTTAATTTAATTTTTTTATTTCTGGACATGGTATCACAAAATTTCCATGTCTTGATAAATTGCTGAGGCTGGTCTCAAACTTGTAATCCTCCTGCTTTAGCCTCCTGAGTTGCCAGAATTATAGGCCTATGTCACTGTGCCCAGCTAAAACCCCAAATTTCAAATGCGTAAGTTCACAATTGGCCAGACCACTCTGAAGCCTGATAGGCATTAGAAGACAGAATATATCAGAATTTCATGGAGTCTGAGTTAGAACAAGATATATTTCATGTTTGTATAATTATGTCAAAATGGATTCTACTGTCATGTATAACTAAAAAGAATCAATAAAAATTTTAAATATAACCCAGTCATGTGTTACTCTCAGTTTGAGAACCAATGGCATAGGTATCAAGAATTTTTTAGAAATGAGGAAATGTTCTTTCTAGACCTACTGAGGCAGAATTTGCATTTTGACAAAATACCTAGGTGATTTGAAAACCTTAAAGTTTGAGAAGCACTAATCTAGTGTTATTCAGTGGGTTATACTAATTTATCAATCTCTTTTTCTTCCATTTACCATTAATTAATTCACAATCTAGATTTTGAAAAATTGCTATTTTTTATTTCAAGATAGATATCTGTAGATAATAGTGCCAGGGACACTTAACCACTAAGCCACATCCCAGCCCTTTTTTATTTTGAGACAGGATCTCACTAAGTTGCTAAGGCTGGTTTCAAACTTGCAATCCTCCTGCCTCAACCTACCAAGTTGCTGGGATTATAAGCATGCACATTGTACCTTGTGAAAAACAGCTTTAAAAATTTAAGCAGTTTTCCCATTGATAATAAGGCCCATAATTTTTGTAAGACCTCTTCATAAACCAGTAGAAACTTCTAGGACTTATTCTCCACAGTAGCTAAGGTGAATGTTCTAAAATTTTAATTGGATCCTATAATCTTCCAGCTGCTCCTCGGTAGGTTGTACTGCTCTTGAAATAAAATACCAAATCCTCGAACTATTCAACATGGAGGCGGAGGTTGATAAGCTTGAACTGATAATTTTGGACTTTCGGTCTCCATGTTTTGACTGTTATGAATGAAATGGCCGTGAGCATTGAAGTATATAAGTTTTGGGTTCCAGAAAGCTGACTCTGATCTGGATTACATTCAGTATAGGCTGGAATATGAAATCAAGACAAATCATCCTGATTCAGCAGGCCGAAAAATCCAGTTACTATGTCTAAAGGAATTGTCAGCGATGAATTCTCTGCTATCAATCTTTATATGCACATTTTAAACCAGTTGCTCTTGAGCAGAAAGAGACTAAGAGCTGCATTTATACTACTTTGAATAAGACTATGACCATGATACAAGAACTACAAAAGCAAACAGATCTGGAGCTGTCACCACTGGCTGAAGAAGAGAAAACCGTGACAGTGCAATTAAAATCTCACATAACAGACTCATGAAGAAATGGACTTGCAAAAGGAAACTAAGGAAGAGATCC